>NW_024359721.1:0-1353974 GCF_014805655.1 Passer montanus | reverse complement strand
TTCTCTAGACACATTGCAGACATATTTCTGTTATTCTGTCATCTTTTAACAGCTTCTCCATGTCCCTAGTTCCATTTGTTTTTAAATTAAGTTCCTGCTCATTCTAACAAAGGGTGAACTCCTGATGTATAACTGTGCTTAACCTGATCATCATCAGTATCAACTTCTTGAATAGCTGTTTCAGAGCAGAAGGTAGACCAATGTGACTCTGGAATGTTGGTTCACTGGAGATCAGGATGATAACAATACTACCTACATTATGCTTCTCTATAAGAATTTCTTACTACTGCAGAGTTATTGATGCATGCAGAACAAAAATAAAAAGATTATGAATTAATAAGACTGATGGAGCTCATACAACAGCAAGCAGATTCCACCTGCTAGTCTTAACCAAATAATTCTGAGACAAAACGTAAGAGAAAAACACTCAGAAAATGAGCTTGCTGACATCCTTAGCACTGAAATTTCAGTTGTTGAAAAAGAAAGGGGAGAGCTAGCTAGTTTTTAGCACTGCTCAAAGCAATACTATTCTTTCTTTTCCCTTCTCATTTTTCAGCAGCAGACTATTTTGGTCTGTACACTACTATCTACTTTGTTGGCATTATCATGAAGTAATTTCCATATTGTCAAATGTGTGTTTGGGAAGAAGCAGAAGTCTTTCCCATTGTTCACCAAGAAGAGACCGCAGATGTCCATGCATAGGAACCACTTCTTCCTTTATTTCACCAGTTTCTGCTGCTTAGACACACCAGGCAGTACCGCCCTGGATTTCTACGTCCTTGTTAACAAGTCATCCACATGGGAGAGTCAGAGGACACGTTTATTTGGCCACACTCTCTCCTCATGTGCACTGATG
The DNA here is from genome assembly GCF_014805655.1 of Passer montanus. Classification (NCBI taxonomy): domain Eukaryota; kingdom Metazoa; phylum Chordata; class Aves; order Passeriformes; family Passeridae; genus Passer; species Passer montanus. Next base: position 1,353,118 of record NW_024359721.1, on the reverse strand, counting down.
ACATGTTTGTGGTGTGAAGGCTCAGCTGAGAGGGACAATGGCAAATGTAACAGTCCTTTCATCTGAATCAAAGAAACTATTATACAGAGACACATTTCTCAACATAGCTTATCAAAAATATTTCTGCAGAAACACAGGAAGGAGTTTTAGGGAGGTGACTTCTCCGAGAAACCTGTGCCTGAATGTGGGGATCCATCTCTTCACAGCTGGGTGGGAAGTAAACAGGGGCAGCATCAGTCTCTCCAGGAGGTAAACAGGATACGCAGTGCATAAATCCAGGAAGCTCCAGCAATGGACATCTCAAAGGCCATGCAGGGAGTCTGTCGTATAATAAGCCACACTAATAACTGGCTGGCACATATTCTATAATAGGTTCCTCTAGTACTAAAGTTTAACTCTCTACTCAGTTCCAAGAGAATTTTTAAAAACCCTTATACTTTACTGTTTATTATTTTGTTTTTCTTATCTTTTTTCATACCACATCATTATGCAACTTTTTACATGCATAGCAAAACCAAGGTCTCTTTCTGATTTCATGAATACCAAGAGGAATGTTTTCCTAAGCAATTAGTAATCATCCTAAGACATAGCTCCACTCACAGTTATAGAAAGTCAGGATAAGAAAATATTTAAAATGCAAAGCGTATCCACTACTAAATTATCAAAAAGACATAATAGCAGGATAGTAAATATGTGGTATGTATATTTAGTATTTATTATAGAAATTTACTGCATATAAATTATAAGAAAGTGCCAGATGCATCTAATAAACATGAATAAGGAAGGTTTCATACCCCCAGAACTATATATGATGCTGTCTTATAGCTCTCTGGTTGAAAACATTATGTGAAAATCACTTCACCTTGTTTAATTGGAAATGGATCCTCTAAGTCTTCTACCCTGCATTAACCAACTAATCCAAAGCAAGTTTCCATGAACCTATTCTCCACATAAGAAGAAAAATGCAGTCTTTACTAAATAGTATTCCAAGGAATAAAAAAAGAAGTACTTTTTTAGCAGAAGCATATTTTCTTACTGCAGGGCTTCCTCTGAAGACACACATCATAATGGATACATTTTGACCTTAAGTATTATTTTTTAATTCTCCTTTGAATTTTTAATATAAAAAAAGGAAAAATATAATCATTATCCTCAGACCACCAGACCTTGGAAATGTGAAAGGGAAATGTTGCCTAGCAAAAAAAATGTAGCTCCCCTAGCTATATTATATGCATGAAGAATGAAGTGAAAATAATGCCTTCATTTCCCCCTTAAAACATAGATTTTTTTAAAGGCTAACTTCTACTCTTTCACAAAGAAGGAAACAAATTTCAAGGAAAATTGTTACAGGATTAGCACAGAGTTTAGTCATTGTTGCTAGTGATTGAGAAACAGGGAGTAAAACGACATAGATTTCCTTGGACACTCGAAAAGGAATTTTTAGGTCAATCCTTGTATTTGAGCCAATACAGCATTGCAATTTTTTTTCCTTATTTTTTCTGTGATTTTTCCTAACATTTTAAGAATTGCTTACTTTCAGTAGGTTTTGAGTGAAATAAATAGCCATCAGAAGAAATAAACATTTGTGCACACAGTTCATATAGAAGATAACACTAGCACATTCTCTAACTAGCTTTTATCTTCTAAAGACAATGACAGCTTAGCATTATATTCACAAATGAAATATAGCCAGCTCTACTCACCAATTTATGACTACTTTGAGCAATTTCAGCCACTACTTTGACTGAATGCTATTTGTCACATATCAAGAGCATATCTGACATTCACACTTACTTAAAGGGAAAATAAGTTTCCCACGCCCATTCACTTTTCAGGCTGGGTAATAGCTTAGATTGCTTGTCAAAATGTAAAGTTCCTTGTTAGTCTCTCTTTGGTGTGGATGGCAAAAATACAGCATGAAAGAAGAAAAATGCTAAAACTGGAGACACTGAGCTGCTTTTGTTTAGGATGCACACAGCACTTGCACTGCTTACTTCAAGTCAGCTTCATGATGCTGATTTTAAAGTTAACAATGACTCAACATAAATGAATACATAGATGAAGTTATTATTTGGGACAAATATTGTCCCAAATCTGTTTATATTTTTTATGATACAAATGTAAGACCAAGCATCAATTTTTACATTCACTGCCTTTTACTTTCTTCAAAATTTTCTACTCATAACCACTTTTTTAATTTCACAGGAAAGAATTTAAGATGTAGTCAGGATAGAATTTCCAACCATGTCTGTTTCAGAGTGTGATTTTCAGAAGTCCCCTCTGCTCTAAGTGCTTAGTCCTCACCACAGCAATACAGGGGACACCTGATGTTTTTAGAAGCCCCCTTGGTCCTGCATCAACTGATGCTCATTGGAGCTAAAGGCACAACTAAATATTGTTAGCAAAAAAACTGTCTAGTGATTGGATACACCATGAAAGGGCTTCTAGATGGGCACGTTTTGATAGGTAAGACACAGAAGTGCTGATGTTTGACATCCATGATATTATGCATAGAGTGTCATCAGGTATCTTATCTGCTCGTTTTGAGAGAGCAGAGGACAAACGCAAACAGCATGTGAAAAATAGCAAGTCCATGCAATCAACAACACACGTTTTAGCACAAAGCATGAACACTGTGCTAGGCTATGCTCCTGAGAATCTTGCAGACTTCCACAGACCTTCATCTTCCTTATCAATCTGCAAATGCCTCATATAAATCTTAACTAAAAAAAGAACATGCTGCACATCAAAAATGTATGCATGCTGCAGCAGAGCTGACTGGAAGTCCTTATCTCTAGCTAATTAGCTCTCCAAAAGCCTGTTAATTCCCGAGATACTCAGGTGATACTGTTGATAACATGCCAATTATGATGTAAATTACAAAGACATGAGGTTAGGAACTGGAAATAAATGGACTTACTTTGTCCTTATTAGAATGGGTTATTATTAAAGAGCTGACTTAAATATGACAGATTACATTTCACTTCCTACCAGTCTTCTGAGATGAGCATCTTATCTTCAGATACAATGTCAGGGATGTTAATTGCTGTGAAGTACAGAAGCACTGAAGTTCAGCTAAGAACACTGCATATTCTGATTCATGAATATGAAAGCAGAGACTGAAGAAAGTGATAAACGACCCATCTACAGCTAAATGCTGGTGATCTTCATATTGATGCAAGAAGCTTCCCAGAACCTGAAATTCACAAGATCTAGGAGCTAAGGTCTCAAATTATGGTTTCTGACTTTCTGTGTCACAGCTGGGTTTTAAACTGTGTAGAAACAAAGGTCCTGAAAGTATGATTCATGCCCCAGCTGGAAAACACACTACTTTCTAATGTATTTTCTGTTTTTCAGTACAGATTCTGGCATCACTGTGGGCGGGCAGTATCAAACATTCATTCTCTAAATGGCTGATATCAGAGCATAACAACTGACTGTGCAAGGAATACTGCACTGGCTATACAAGCACATCTGATTTGTAGTCATTTCACAGTCAAATTCTTCCTTGCAAATACTTGGAAGCAAACAGGACTGCTTTTCTGATGTTTGGAGTTTTTTCTCTCTTTAGTAAAACTGCATCAGGAATAACATTTTCTGCAGTTTAGGAATCTGGAGTTTACAGTTTTCCATGTTAGAATTTCAACTCCTTTCTCTCATGTCCAAAATCAGAAAATTTTTTTGTCTTGAAGTTGTCATTACTGAAAAACACAACCATAAAGTACTTTAAATATGTTTTATTTTGATACCTACCACCACTCATACAATTGTGGCATCCAAGATCTAGCTGCAGATTAACCCATTCTGGAAGGACTCAGGGTGTACATCTGTGAAGAGGCAATTTCTGTCCTGGTACTTATATCTTTCAGGCAGGTAAGATGATTAACAGATTGCAATTAGAATTTGTGTCCTTTTGTAACAGGCTCAAAGTCGAGATAATAAGAGATTAAATCATCAGCAGGAATGATTATGTGGAGCAGAAGCAGAATTCTTTTTCTTTCATTATTTCAGCAAGAATCTTATAAAAAAGTCGTGTTTTGTTTCTAGTCTCTCACCAAGTAAGTCTCTGGAAAGCAAACCCGTGTTAAAAATATTTTTATAGAGAAGAATTAATGGAAAAATTAGCGATTCCTAATGCTCTAAGGAGGACTATCTGCTTTCAAAATATCTCAAAAATCGATTATCCCCTTCAATTGAAGTCAGCCCCCTGAAACGGATGACACAGTAATAGTGAAATGGTCACATTTCTCTACTGAATTTGCAACCCAGGTTACTCAAGTGAGGGATTTTGTCCAACGCAACTATAAACAAGCTTGCTCTTATTTAATAAAATTCACTAATTTTTAGGTAACTTGATTTGTGCATTTCTCTCCCTGTTCCATGTGTCATGTAACTTTGTTATATTTCACATTACCAGCTAAAACCAAAACCAACTGTATATTCATCTAAATTCAAACATGGGACCTGCAAAACCCCCTGAATTTTGTTGTGGCAACTCTTTTGAGTAAAAGCCCTAGATTTCAGCTGAATGAAATACAAAAAATAGCATAACCTCTAACAATATTTATTTTAATAGTCATCTTGACACACAATTTTCAATTTATTGTATTCTTGCCTTTTAAAATTTTCCATGCTCTACAGAACTTCATTCAGAAAATATGCTCTAAAAAGTAGGTAGGGGACATTCAGAAATGTAATACAGCTAGTACTTCACACACAGAAAAGCGCTGAGGGGACTGTAGGGCACAATGGTTACTGGTGTCTGTCATATCCATATGCAATTAAACAGCTCACCACTGAGATTTCAAAAGTTGATGTTTGTTGCAGAGTTAATATTTTTTGGAATAGGATGGAGAAACTTGACATTCCTCAGAAGGGCACTCAGACTAAGACAATAATAAATAGCTTTTTGCTCTGTGCTCGTATTCACAATCTTACATTTTCAAGGAATAAGCCTTGCTTCAGGTTTTGGAGTTTTTTTGGGTGGGTTGTTTGGTTTTTTGGGGGGGAAGGGGAGTTTGGTGGTTTTATTTTGTTTATTTTTTTTCTTTCTTTTTTTTTTCTTTTTTTTGTTTGTTTTCTCTCTTTAAAGAGTCTGTCTGAACTGTAGTGTTCATTCCAGGACAAGTTCTTGAGATTAAGGGTAATTGGAAGGCAGTTAAAATGTAATAGAATTGCAATATATTTAGGTAGACATTATGATGGAATGCCATCAACAGTGAAGTCTACTGGATGTCTACCCATCCCTGCCCTTCCTCACCCCCATCTACCACAGGTAGTTGGAGCATAAGGATATAAAACTCAGGGGCTGAAACCCTCAGCAAGGGGTCATCTCTGGCACCAAAAAGGCTCAGACCTCAGCTAAGAATCAACATTTTAGTCTGGAAAGCAGATGTGGATATAGGTAAATATTCTTGAATGAGAGACACTGTTTTACAAACTAGACAAGGTGCATGAATTATCACAGAGGCAGAAGCCTTCTACACACATCCCCTGAAAGTGTGGAAGATCTCGTCACAGAGTTTGGTTGCAAATTCCGTGGTTACTTCCCTGGGGATTGAGGAAAAGATCTTGATGTGCACCCCATCAAAAACTGGATGATAAGATACATTGAATCCTAAGTTATATTATTTCTTCACTAGCTGTAACATTACAGCTTTAACTTCGCACTGTATATATCTACTTGTAGTCTCTTGTTGTGCTTATTCCTGTGCAGTATTAGTTTAAGTCTTATATCTGTTAGTTTGATATCCATTAGATAAATTATTCAATCTACAATAGACCAAATCAGCCATTATTAAAGAACCTGCAAATGAGAGTGGGTTTTGGGGTGCTGGCCACCTCAATTAAGCTGTTGCCTGCTGCCAGAGGCTGGGCAAAAGGCAAGGGTGTTGTATCGTGGTTTTTGTTTTATTAGTAGGTTTATGGTTTGATTTGTGATTTGGTGGTTTTCCTTGGTGCTGTTTTCCTTTTGTCTCATCCTTTTCCCAGTTATTTCATCAGCTAGTTTCTAGTTTCTATTCCTCCAAACTTTAGCCATTTATTGAAACTGTTTTTCCTTCCTTGGAAGTTTATTGGTTCACTATTGTTATCCCCACCTAGGTTTTTTACTCCCAACTCTCCTGATTTGTTAAAAGTTGTGCCTTCCCCTGATCTTCTGCCACATATAAGTCTTTGTTTGCCCCTTGATTGGGGTCCCAGGAGAGGAAAAGGGGAGTTTACCACCAAATAAAGTTTCCCTGGGACCCGTGTGCACTGCCTGTGTTCTATATTGCGCCGAAACAATTGACAACTGGGATTCAACAGAGCTCCAGAGGAAACCTGCCGTCCCCCCTCTCTCTTGTCATCAGCTAGCCGGGGAAAGAGAAGCGGCAAAGGGCTTATCTAAACCCCCACATCCATTTGTAACACCAGGCTACCAGTAAATTTTGCAAAATCTCTCACTGGAAGTGTTTACAAACACCTGTCAGATATGATTTAGATAGTTTTGATACTATATTGAGGTAAGGAGATGTTCAAGACAACCTTCTGGTCTCTTCCAGCCCTATTACTATTTGAATATACTTGAGCAGAGCTGTAAATTGATAATGGCACTTGCAGAATGTTGTATATGTGACACTGATATACTGTACTCAACTAGACCTACAATTAGAGATATCCAAGAGACAGCTCTGATTTTGTTTAGCTATAGGTTTCTGGAATTTTTTTCATCTACTATATAAACAAAACACTGATAAATTATTACTAATTACTTCTCATTTTAATATCCTCCCTTCTTTTCCTTCTGCCTTTATTTTTGCACTATTAAAATGGGGAAAAAACTGTTACAGAAAGAAGTAAATTTTCTTCACCATCCTCCAACTATGACTCTTAAAAGAAGATTAAGAACCCCAGATATTCTTAAACCTAAAAATTTTTAGGAGTATTATCATCAGAAAAGGACTGTTGTTGATATGAGATGAAGCAGCCCCTGTTCACCAACAATGTTTTCCATGTTTTCCATGCTTTCCAGCTTATAAACCACACTAGAATGCAGAGTGGGATAAACTGTGCATGAGGAAATTTCTTAAACACATTACCAAGTATTCTCTGTGTCCAAAAGCTAAAACATTTCTATTCTCTCAAATATTTTCACCAGTATTTTGAATAGCGGTTGTTCTCATCTCTGTGAAAATTTTTGTCACTTCTAGCTCTACTAAGTTTTTTTTCTTACTGATACACATTATAACATCAACTTTCTGGGGCTGATTATACATTTTATGAAATGAATTATTTTAAAATAATTTTATATGTTTTAAAAACTTTCTCCAGCATTCTTTCCTCTGACCTAAACAAAATTTCAGAGTATTTCACCTCATCCAAGTTTTAGTTTACATGATTCCACCTTCTACAAAAATTATATTCTCCACTGTATTTTTCTTCCATAGATGTGATAGCACATTCATACACATTGCTGAACACTGTACAGATGTTTCCATTGAGCCATCCCTAATGCCAGGTATATGTTTATTTTGGTTTATGTTGTATGAAATTAGCTTTGAAGTAACAAGATGATCAGCTCGTATTTGTTCTTCCAATATGGATGGTAATGTCATAAATACTTCCATCCTCTAATCTTGTGTCATCTGTTATTTTTGCATTTCTTAAGCCATTTATCAGACCATTACAAGATTTAAACTACCTACAGAATGATTTTTTTTTTTTTTGCTAAAAAGTTTTTACAAGAAGTAATAATAATTTAGTAATTCTTACAATGATTATTTGCTTTTACTGCAATAGTACCTAGGGATCCCAGACACTGACTGAACAAGCTATGCAGTCACAAGAGTAGCTCTCACTCCACACAGTTTCCAGATTAAAAGAAAATCAATAACTTTTTATACAGATTGGTATTCTCAACTGCAAATAAATAAGGACAAACCTACTACAGGTGCAGATATTAATGCAGCTAAGGTGAGTTAAACATGCATCCCAAAAACTTTTCATTACAACCTGCTTTCTCAACTCCCCTTTCCCTACTGTTCAGTGCTTCCCAAAAACTAATGACATCCTACCCAAACTACTTTACTGTGCATTTTATGTGACAGAGGGTATTTATTTGCATATAAAGGTTTACATTAATTCTTCTTTGTCAAGTTTTCATATTTAAAAATTAAAGTCACACTTGGTCAGGTTCAGGATGTGATTTGAGAGTTTTGATATTGATTTGAGTGCATTTTGGGTTTAAGAATCTGAGCTGTCACTAAAAAAGGTAAAAAAAATAAATTCTACTCACAGATATAAGTAATGCTACCGACATATGAAATGGAAAGTTGATGCAAATCCGATATTCATGCGTTTTTGTTTCCAAAGGGAAACCACACAGTTATTTAAACCAGGAGATTGCTGAATATGAAATATCAGCATTTTGAATTTTACTTTAAAATTTTATTTTTTAGCACAAGGTCCCTTCTACACAGAATTTCAAGAGTGGCCATAGTTTCTTTGCCACAAACAGGAAAAACTAAGTTTGTTCCTAGAAATCACTGTCTCACCAACTGCTCCAACTCTACCAAAATAGACTAAACTTGAAGAGAGAACCAACCTGTCCCTCCTGTCAGAGCAAAGCCATTGCTTAGCAAGAACTAATGGTCAAAGAAAATAATAAGAAAGATGGAATGAATGCCTATGTATTCAGGATACCTTTGGCAGATAAAGTGATCCTGAACTCTGATCCTTGTTCAAGGCATTGCTTATGAACTTGCACTGAAGAGACATATTGCAACTAAAAATAAGTAAAATAAAACTCAGAGACCTTCCCCATATATTCTGTTCAAAATGCTGCTAGACTTATATCGCTAAGATATTCACTTCTAATTCTACTTTTTATTAAAAAGGTAATTGTTTGCTGTGATTTAGTACATATTATTTTAGAAAAATATTCACATTAACACAAAAATTTTTATGCTTCTAATGAAAGAAGTATGACCTGGACTCCCCAGTCAAGGGAAATATGGGACTAAAAAAGCAGTATGTAATGAGCCTAGATGATTTTTGAATAATAAGCAAAACTCTGCATAGCTAATTAGAATATTTTTACTTCTTTTAATAAACTTTAACAGAAATATCAAGAAATATATCTGGCCTTACTGAGAAAAAAGTGAAGTGAGAATAATTCTATTGTTTTTTTTCCTGACACGGAAAATTTCTAAAATTTAAAGAAAAACTAGATATTCTTTGGAGCACAGAATATGAATATTTTAATCTGATGCAATGATACTCCTAGCTGCCTATAATACATTGCCTTTATTCCTTTTGGATCCATGCAGGAATGTTGAGTTGAGTTGATCTGCCTTCTTGTGAAATTTTATTTACACTAGATTTATGGCTACAGCATAAATACTTTTTAAACTTTCTTTGCACTGACTAATGCTAAGCATCTTCTGTGTTCACCAAGCTCTGACAAAAGGTCAATTGTATTAACCTGTGGTATCTGTGGGAAAGAGCTGAACCCACCTGAACCCACCCTTCTCAACAGCACTCCAGGAGTCTGATTTTCAACAACTGAGTGTCTTTAAATCACTATGTTCATTGTATAGACAGTACTCCTTGGTTTAAAGTTGGGCTCAGTATAAAAATTGGGTTTCACACATGAGTAAATCAGTACAGGGGGAAACATGAGAATACTTCTACACCTGGGCAAGAAGTAGGTTGTAAACTCATGCCTACCATGAGCAGCTCACAAGGGAAGGGCTACTTTCACATGGGAACTTTTCGGTGGCTGAAGTCTTCTCACTACTCTAGTATTTCCTAAAATATTATTTGTTTTTAAAAAATATCACCTTTAAATAATTTTTTTCTAATGATGACAAAGCTCCAATTAACCACACTGTTATACAAGTTTGTTATTCTGTTCTTTATAATGTCTTATTTTTAAGTGCAGAGTGCCATTTAATTTTTTTCAGATAAAAAGCAGGTTTTTGTCAAATAGAGTGTTCTTACATACAACACAGTTTTTACTATCAGGGAAATACTAAAATCACCTAGACTCTAGACCTAATTATATCATATTTATAAAGGAAATTTGAGGCTCATATTGTGAAGGATATTATGGGAACTCTCTGAGAGTGGTAAAATAGTTAGATCGCTCTGGAGCACTATAATGTCTGTTATTTTAAAGCATGGAAAAGATGGCAGGTGGGGGAACACAGCAGCAATAAGCTCATATTTATAATTAACCTAGCCTGTAAAATTCTTGCAATAGTGTCAACTAAGATATTATTGTCTACTTTACTCAAATTAATTTGTCCAAACCAAAAGGGCTTTATGAAAACAAAGCTATCAAAAAATAACATCAGTTTTAAATAGACTTAATAAACATTGAACAACATTAGAATAACCATTCAGTGCTATTTTACTCTGTGTAGAGATGTGGCCTGAGTGAACACTGAATTACCATTTCAATGTAAAAAAGAAATTTAGAACTAGGGATAATTTCTATACTCAAAATATTAGTTTCTTTCAATATTTATAGCCTATAAAAGGGTTGGTAACTGTGTTTTTGCCTTTTGCTGTTTCATTTTCCCTACACAGGGCAATGCATTACTTTATAAGCATTTCAAGACACTGATTTAATTTACTTTGAAATGATAAAATGCAGCCATTGAACAAATGATTTACCATAACATTCAGTGTTTGACTGTAGGTTTTGTCATTGGAGTACCATGTCTTTACATCTCTTTCATTTCCCATGGAGGGGAAAGGCCATAACCTCTCATTTTCCTTGTGATGCCAAACAAGCCAATCCTGCAGAAGAAAATAGTAATTTCTGTCATCTTCCCCTGTAGTCCTTCAATAAACTGTATTTTGAGGAGGGTTGGGAAGGACAGAGGTTTTGAGCTACAGAGCTGCGTTACAAGACTCGAACAGATACAATACATCCAACTTAGAAGTTACCACTGATACAAGCAGGGAATTGGACCAGTCAACCACCAGAGTCCCTTCCAGACTGCCTTGTTTCGATGCAATGGGGCTTAAAGAGAAAACAGAAAATGCATAGGGAAAAAAACCCAACAAAACACCAAAAAACAACCAAAACCAAACCAAACAAAAAAACCACAAACAAACAAACAAATAACCACACAGAGCAGCTGGGAACCTCTAAACTCAGAACTGTAATGAATTTGGAAAAAAAACAAAAAAACCAACCAAAACCAAAACCAAAAACAAAAACAAAAAACCCAAACACCACAAGTATGTTGGTTACAAGACATCTAGGTCACCTCTCCAGACAGCCCTCAGCTGCTGTATTGCCATGAATTTCTCAAAGTCCAGAGTAAGCTGGAAGAAGCCATCACATCCCCCACTGGAGGTTATGGCTTAAGTGGGGGAGAAGAGGGGACACAGAGCCAGAGGGGCTGAGCAACCACACCTTTCTGTAAGTTCAAGACTTAGAGGGATCAATAATATCCAGACAGGAATAAGATATTTTGGGGCAAACATTAAGAGACTCAAGGTAACAGACAGTAATAATGAATGCACATGTGACAGGGATAGACTAAGACATATAAACCAGTAATTTGTCTGGGCTCAAAACTCTCAGCCAGGCAGATAGGGTGAACATCCACTTCCCAGAGCAGACCTTCCTCCAAGGCTTCCTGCTTCCCATTGTCCAAGACCCTTCCAGATGACAAACACTGGGGGTGTGCAAATCAGCTGCTGTCCACAAGAGACCAGCAGTAGGTCAGAAGACAAAGGACAACAAGGGGACCATCCCTCAGCATCATGAGGATGCAGTGGGACCCCCATTGATGCCCAGTCCTTCCAGCTTCGCTGCATCTCTGTCCAGGCTCTCTGGTAAGGAGATGTATCAATAGTTGCAATGTAGGGTACAAAACTTATTGATCTCACTTCATTACTGCCCACACTTGCTAAGAATATGAACTTCCATGGGGCAGAGATGGCTGCCTTTGTGCACAGCTGGGGCAAGTAGTTTCATGGCAAATATCAAAAGATAATATCCTACGTATACTAAAGAACCTAACATTTCAGTCAGCAGTATCGAAAACATCATATTATATGAGACATTCAAAATCTGCATTAGCTTAGCTCTGCTGACTACGCAGGCCAGATTTTCAAGCACATTGGGAGTCATTTATCTGCTTTCTCTCTTGATTATTAAGCACCACGCATGAAAGGTAAACCAAAACAATTATCTGAAGATGCACCGTTGAATTTAGTACTACAGATATCAGCCCTCTCTCAGATTCTGATTTTCACTGGAATTGTTGAGTGGTGCTTTGTCAGCAATGACTTTGCTGCAGTGCAGGAAACTGCCAGAAAAGAAAGAGCTGATGAAAAGTAACTTGAAATGGAAAAGTATCCTGCACAACTCCCATCCATGTTCATACCAAGAAGCAATGAGTATGTATTCAGTCCTAAAAACCAAATAGTGTAATTTACAAATAAAACATTGCAAAGTAAATTTCTATAGAAATGGAAGTTGCTGTGTGAAGAGAAGCCCTCATAAATGAATATCAAGCACTACATAAACTGCTGAGATAATACATTTTCCATGCACTAAGAGTATGCATTTAACAGCTTTTATCTGTCCTCATGCATGCAGCTGATAGTCATTACAGTAGCATTAGAACTGCACCAGATTTATCGCATTTGCAATGTAAATTTATCACCATTCAAATAGTCCTAACACCTGTGCCTTACTACTAATAGACATGCCATTACATTTGCAGCTTCCCTCCATCATTCACAGTTGAATGAACCTATAAGTGAAGCTGAAATGTATATTTAAAACCACTCTTTCAGAAGTTTTGCCCTTAAAATCTATTCAGGGGAGTCTCTCCCACTGCAATGGAAAATAGCTCTTTTTGTAATGTTTCTTGTACAGACCAAAAGTTGATTCAGGGTGGTAAAACCATCACATGAGCAGCGTTCATTCATATTTATTCCACAGATGACGTCAGGCATTAATTTTCACCTAAAATGCCAGGGAAGTAAGGATTTAAACTACCTCCCTTCTTTGAGGGGAGCAGAGCAGGTTAAGGGGTACACTGTGTGACAGAGGACTGGACACAGTCTGGCCATAGTACGAGACTGCAAGTCCCCGAGAACCCTCATGGGTCACTGCAATTTTTATGGAGGCTTCAATACAGACACCTATTTCTAAAGCAGACCCTTGAAGAACTACCTAGAACAACCAGAGGATCCCTTCTCACTCCTGCCTGTAAACTGCTAAAAGCTGACTTGTGTTTTACTCTCTTGTAAGATGGTCTGCTTCCCAATGCGGAGAGCTGATGGCAAATATTCATGGCACTGTTATCTCATAAACTTACTCTATACTGTATTCCAGGTGAGATTCATAGCTATGGTACCAAGAACAGTTTAATTTAAAATCCCCTCCCCAAATAAATTTAATAGAAGGATTTATGAGAAAAAGTAATTACATCAGCTTAATATGAAGAAGATGGATTAATTTTAATCAAATATTTTTATGATGACACAAGCATACTTTATGCTGCAGATTCATGTGTGGTTCCTGAAAAAGAAACATACAGCAAATGTTAAAAACAAAATTACTATTAGAATGAATACAGTGAATATTAAAGTAAATTCTTATGGAAGTCAGGCTATCTAAATATTTTTTTTAAAAATCACTTGGGTTTGTTTTGTATTTTTTTTTGACTGAAAATATAAATTGTTCAAGTTCAAGATTTTAAAAAATCACTTGGTTTGTTTTTTTTTTTTTTTTTACTGAAAATATAAATTGTTCAAGTTCAAGGAAAAAAAGAGCATGTAAACTGAAATAAGCTAAAACCACACTACCATTCATATTTTTTTGAAAGAAATAATGCTAATTTATATTTCAACACTTCAAACTTCTAGAAGATATTTTATTAATTCTTCTAAATCTTTTACTATGCAAAGATAATAACTTCATTACTCATAACAATACAGGAAGGGAAGAAAGGAAAGAATATGCATGACACTGAACAGCTTTTTATCAAAAACACAGGGAAAAGGGAATGTTTTTAATATTTTCTGTGTATTTCCAAAAATCTGTCTATGTTATCATGAAAACAGAAATTTTGATTGTATAGTTCTTCTTCATTAAGTTCTTATTGCAGCCAAATATGTTCATCCTGAGTTTCATATAAATTAATTCTTCTTAAAAAGCTTGATATGCATAAACCTTTGATTGTGTAGTATTATAGCTAGTATAGTATGGTATAATATTAAAGCTAGACTCTGCATTTATGAAGGCAGAACGTGAAATTTTTGCAAGTTGTACAAGGAGAAATCAAGTCTAGCAGTAACACAAACTGATATAGTACTCAGAAAAAAAGTGGTTTGCATAATAATCTAAGAACAACACATGATCCTTCTCCATTATTTGATGGAGCTTTTAAAATTACTTTAAAGTAATATATTAGTATAAACATTAAAAGTTTCTTCTTGAAAGTTGAAACAATTTCAGATTTACCTTTGCTTGACTTTGCTTGATGTACATGCTTGTTCTTATTGTCTAAATGTCTTTGTGTCTCATAATTGATAGGTTTGATCTTAAAAGAATCCATAAAAACATAAGGGCAATTACACCTCCAGGTATCATTCTCACACCATTGAAAATAGTATGACACAATGCTTACTAGAGCAGGCTCTAATTACCCATCCCATCACTGCAACACAAAAATTACCTTACAAAAGGGTTTAAAGTCAATGTTATAGATGCTGTGAATAGGTGCATGAAACAATTTCCAGAAATTGTAGCTCAGTTATAATTAGATTAGCTTGGCATTAATGGAATAAAACCTTTAACAAGGTACAGCTGAAAATACCATGGAGTAGAGTGTTGTTATGATTGCTCTAAAGACTCGGTAACATATCTACAAAAGATTTTTTCTTCAAACACAAGCTACTTGATTTCTTAGATAGGAAAATAATGATTCTGTAATTTTTTCATTTTTCTTTGTGGCTGTTAAATTCTGAAATTAATTTGGCCAGAAATGAGATGCAATATTTACTCTTATGTCACAAAATTATGTTTAAATGAAGACTGAAGTATAGCTGAAGAATGAGTTATTCTCTTCTGTACATCTGATATACAGCAATAACATTGTGTGTAAAGCTACTTGACAAATATATTTATTATTGGTTCATATTAATAAATTTTTGAAGAATTTTCTAATGAAATTGGGTAAAAATGCTGGTAAGGGAAATAAATAAAATTATTTCCCAATTCTCTCCCATGCACACTTTATGAATGCCACTTTATAATAAAGTGTGAGAGAAAGTATAAGGTCTCTAAATACATTCATACTTTCTTAGTAGGTTTGAGAACACTGATGAATCATAACTTGAACTACATTAACATAATAATAAAAATAGAAAAGTTGTAGAGAGAGTTTACAGTAGCAAGTGGTTTCAATATTGATTTCTTTTCCATTCTAGAAACTGTATGCAAAACCCAGCAAATGCAGCTCTGTTTCACTTGGAACTATTCATTGCTGCAATGCATGCCTTCGAGGAGCTTTAACAGAGGACACAGAGATATTCAGATTTTACCAAACAAGAAACAAGCTAAAATGTCACTGAAACCATCTGCTTCTTATTTCTCTGTTTGTCAAGTGAAAGTGAACCAGTGAAATATTTTAAAATTTCTGAAAGCTTCTGTATGAAGCAGAAGGATGGGCAGAAAACCCTCCTTAGTGGCACAAAAAAAGCTTCATACGATGAATGTTGGCTTAAGGAATAACTCTTCAAATTGATAAGGGCAGCTTCAGGGATCACCTTCCTAGGCTGGTCCCCTCAACTGAGCACAGCCTGCGGATGGAGGGCAAGAGTTTTTCTGATTGGAGCTTTTCCTGTTCTTTGGTTTGAAGGAAAGAAAGGAGAGCATTATTTTTCATTTATGTGCCCAATTGCCACGCACTTTTCCCTGCCAGACGGCAGGAAGCACAGTGAGTCTGCCATCTGACAATGACTTGCCTTGATGACTGCACTATTTTCTTCTCTCTTTCATTTTCCAGCTTTAGATCACTACTTCAAAATAATTTAACTGATCATGATTTTTTAGTATGAAAAGTAAGAAACACTCACCATGGTACAAGAAAGCATATTTACAGTGATTTTAGGATGGTAAATTTTAGCCTACCAAGTTTGAGGATAACTTCAGTGTTAAGACTTTGGAAAATGAAATGTATCTTTCATCAGGAGCTGAAGTGCAGAAATAGTCACAACTTCTTGCTAAAGTAAATAACCTGCTCTAGCAATTTGCCAGCCACTGAATACCCTAGAGTACATATGTAGCAATATATACTGCAGGATGCCACACTGCACGGAGTCATTCAGAGAGGGAGAATGATTAGACACAGATTTCTCTACAGGAGATCGTTAATGCCATCAAAAAATTACCCTCTGGGAACCACTGAAATCCCAGACAGCTTTCCAGTATAATTCTTTAAATCTTTTCTGCATATTGTATGCTAGCTTTTAATGGATACTTTTAGTGGGAAGTTTGCTGAGGGCCACTCTCTGGAGATGTAATGATTTCATTAATCATTTTAATCCTCAGCAAAGGAAGGGGATTGTACACTGTATATAACTGCAGCAGACTTGGACTTCTGCTACTACCATTAGCTTGTGGAAAAAAAAAAAAAAACTGAGTTCAATTCTTTGAGAACTCTGACCAAAAAAGAGCTATTTCATTACTGTTTCTCTAGCATTGCAAGAAAAAAACAAACAAACAAACAAAACAAAACAAACCCCCCCCCAAAAAAAAACGAAAACAAAACAAAAAACCAGAAAAAAAACAATGAAGCAGGTAATTCAGTATGGATACAGTAATGTATATTCACTGAGAAGCACCAATATTTACTGTTATTTTCAACCACTGAAATTTTTTTGATCAATCTATTTGGATATTAAATCAAAAGCATACTTATAGATATTTAGATCTTGTTAAATCCAGAAGATGCAGTGAAGTGACTGACTGGGGCTGGATTATTTTATATATATAAAACGTAAAATCTATATTATTTGTGCATATATGAAAATGATACATATAATTTATGTATACACACACTCCCCCAACTTTTTTGACATGTAAGAATTTGATTACCTTTGCCTCTGAAGATAAGCCCTTTTTCTCATCATAAATTGTAAAAAACCCACTGAAGTCACCTTGGTCTCTCCATTTACCTCAACAAAATACGTGGCTTCTGCTTTAATGATACTAATAATATTTGGGAAGGACTTGAAAATAATTACCTAGAAAACTTGAGGAAAAACTTACACAGAAATAAAGCTTTAAAACAGCATCTCATGAAATCTGAAGATCCTAAATTACAGATGATGCAAACAGCTTATAAAAGTTGTTGATTATATCATTCACTGAAAACTAAAATCCCAGTTCCAGGAAATCTGCACATGCCTTGATACCGATGTTAAGAGACTCACAACTTCACTTTCTCAGTATGCTCCTAGTATTATTAGTAGTTACTAATTTCCTAGAACATTCTTTCTGGTACTTAGGGAAGAGCATAACGATAGATAAGAAGGTTCATTATGGCTGGTCTGAAATGGTTCTGTTTTATTACATTCAGTTATGCATATTTCTATGTAATTGAAGCTAAATGAGTAGACAGACTATCATGACATTTTATGATAAGTTTAAATTATATGCAAGTATTCAGGGCCTGGAATGAGAAGCTTTTTACGCTTTAAAAATAAAAATATACTAATTAATGCAATTAATAAAAATTTTATGTAGAGAGAGAGAACTACATTCACTGTGCACTAAGGTGTCATTATAATAACCTCCTGCTGAATAAAACATCAAGTACATATTTTTTCTGTTGCCCTAGATGACACAGTTATCGCTGATGATTTACAATTGTTATATAATAGATGCATTTCACTAATTTATAGATGCCAAATGGTCTGCATGTGGGACATTCAAAGGAACATTTTACCATTTTTAACAGAATGGAAACAGCTAATAAGCAAAGATCTGGCTGTGCTAATTACACTTCTGAGAAGATCTATTACCTTTTTTTTTTTTTTCCCTGACACTTATAGTCACTTTTGAGAGCCTGAAATATCCAGGAAGAAGCAGTAGAGGTTCTTCCATTGAAAGAGAAGATGCCACTTTCAACAATTGTCTTTCAAACAATTTTCATTGTCATTTATTTACCTGCCAGGAAAAAGAAACTATACACATACAAAAAAAAATAGCACTGCTAAATGGCTCTGTTTAACCCTTTTGCAAAGTGAAACACTTGGAAATATTTACCTGAATACCTTGTATAAGTACCTCCCTTGGAAGGGAGGGGTCATCTGCAGGAGCCCCTCTCCCCTGAAAGTGTGAGCATGCCAGACTCCCACAGCCCAGTCACTGTCACCCAGTGCTCTATGATGCAGCTGAGAAACACCCTTAAGACCCCACAAATTTAAAGGGAAGTTTTCTCTAAGTTATTGTCAGTAAATCAGAACTGTGATGTTACCAAATTTCATTCTTATACAGATCAAAACATATTACAAGAGAGAGCTTTCAAGATAATAAAATTAGAAGTTTATCTTCAGACCTTGTGCATGAATAATAAAATTACCCTTTCTTTATCAGAACCAATGCCTCCGAACATGGACACCTCTAAATAAGGTTAGAAGTAGTTTTGGGTATCATACTAATTTTTTTTTTTTAAATTTATAGATATTTTCATCATCATCCAAATATTTTCCTTTATCCTTCTGCTTCAATTCAAATCCATTGCAATCAGTGGGAGCCTTTATATAAAACACTAGGGTTTTAGACAACCTCTCTGACTGGATGTTAACCAGTCTAAGTCTCCTCAGTCTTTGATATAGTCCGATGTTTGTCTTTGGCAGATGCTTCTTGTATAAATAAAACTACAACTTTAGGAACATCTGCCAAGATTTCTAATGGAAACTTTACGTTAATTGAATAATTTCATAGATTACATAATACTTTAGCATCTACATGAACTATTCAGAGAATACTGTTGTCCTCTAAATTAGATCATGCATAGTACAAAGCAAGTCTATAACACAACTCAAAGCTAGAAACCTAACTACATATCTTTCTGTTGCCTACTCAACACAAATTTCTTGGAACAGGTTGTTGTTTTAGCCAATAATGCTCTGGAACGTAGCCTCCTTTTTTTCACTTAGTAAAGTTATTTTCACAAACTATGAACAGGAGGCCTTCATGCTTTTTATGTTTGCTTCTACTCATATCTTTCCAGTTTTCACTCAAATGTAATAGTTTGTTTTATACTTATAAAATATTCTGGTTACTTTGAACAGTGAGCCCTTGAAAAGCATTACCACTAAACAAAAAAATTAGGTATTTCTCAGTCTGCATGCAAGCAGAGTAGGGTAAGGGTTGGCAAGGTTTCTTTTAGAGACAATGTATTTTGAAGGCAATTAAAGTAATGCTGGAATCCACTCCTCAGTTCAATCAGCTCATTTTTATTCCAATTCAATCACAGATTTAAAATCTAGCAAGTTATAAGGTGCGTACCCAGGTATCTTCCTGCTGAATTTCTGAACTGGTGAATAGTCATAAATTTTCCAGAGGTTATTGTGCCTGGTTTACCTGTGTTGCTCAGGAGTGCTAACAGCATGCAATTATTCCTACTGGAAGAACTCTACCACTATACCAGGTGTTTTGATTGATTTTTTTTTCCATAGTAGGTTTATGCCCACTGTGTCCAGATGCCTGACAATATGTACTTTGCCTTGGAAAACAACTAGCAAAGAAAACAACAAATAGTCAGCCAAATGTCAGCCACTGTGCCCAGTCCGTTTTGAGATTTTTGCTGCTCAGATGTGAGAATGATTTCCATCTGTTCCTGTGTGAGATAAAGATTTAGAGCTGCTGGCAATGGGGAGTCTTTAAAAAAGCCAGCCCACGCCAGGGCAGCTTCTCAGTGTGTATGAATGCAAGTGAACCCAAACCTGAATAATGAGCACAGTGGAAGCTGTCTGTTATAAACCAACAGGCTTTTCATTTCTATCACAACTCATTTTTTGCATTGAAATTTAAGCCCTTTGAATCTTCATGACACAGTGTGATGCCCTGGGTCAGGATGACAGTGTCTGCCAGCTGGGGACCAAGCAGCTGTGCCAGCATAAGCAATTACAGGAGTCCCTCTATGTCCAGTGTTGTTTGCCCACACTGAACACTAGCTTACCTAAGACTCAAGCTTGGATCCCTGGAGTGAAACAGCAACAAATCTGTCTGATAAACCAGAGAGGATTTTGCTAGTGCCTAAGTGAGGAGATGTTACAGCAAGTTTCCTACAGACCAAACTTGTTCTTTGTTTTCACAGAATCACAGAACCATTTAGGATAGAAAAGATATCTGAGATCAGTGTGTCCAACCTTTGGCCCACCACCAACACGCCAACTAGATCATGGCATCAAATGTCACATACAGTAATTTCTTAAACACTTCCAGGGATTTTGACTTCCTGGAAGTCCATTCCAATGTTTAACCATCCTTTCCATTAAGACATTCCTCCTGATGTTGGACTTGAACCTCCCCATGCATAGTTGAGGCTGTGTCCTCTCACCCTGTCCCTGGTTGCCAGGAAGAAAAGGCCAACACCCACCAGGCTACAGCCTCCTGTCATGTGGTTGTCGAGCATGATAAGAGTTCCCCTGAGCCTCCTCTTCTCAGGCTAAAAAAATCCAGCTCCCTCAGCTGCTCCTCATATGGGACTTATTCTCTAGACTTTCAACAGCTCCATTGCCTTTCTCTGGATTCACTGCAGCCCCTCAATATCCTTCCTGAATTGAGGAGACCAGAATATAAGGTGTGCCCCCTTACAGGGTGACAATCAGTGTCCTGGTCCTTCTGGTCACATTGTTTCTGATACAAGCCAGGATCCCACTGGACCCACAAGTAGGAAGAGTAGTTTCTCCTCCTTCCACTAGTCTCACTCCTTTCTGCATCACCACTTGAAAATGAACTTTAATTTTCTAACATCATGGGTCAGAAACCAAAGAAAAGACCATGGATTTGCCACATGAATTCCTGAGACATGCAGTTACACTATTAAATAAAAATATGAAAGAAATTAAGGTATAGAAAGTTCTGAGCAGAATCTCCATCATCTCCACCAAACATAGGTGACTTTGATGAGGCCAAGTACTTCCCAACTCCACAGTGCCATTTGAAGTCTGTTTTGACTGTTGAAGGGTTTTACTGGCTTAAAGAACATTAGCAGTTTAAGATTACCTCTGATATTACTACCTGTAAATCTGCATGAATTTCTAGTCATCTCCTTTGTCTCCTGTTTTCTAGAGACACTACTATAAACAGGTATTGAAATACAGAAGAGCTTGCCTGCACTTAGAGAACAGGCAGCCCTCCATGTTGCCAGAACCAGCACAGGTGTTCTGGAAGCAACATCAAACAGCAGTGCCCCCCAGATCACACCATGGAATCTAAATATGCATTACTTCATGGCAAGTAAATATCTGTGAGGACACAACTAGTGTGCTGTCCATGCTATGTTTAAATAATGTGTCAATTATGTTCTTTGAGAACTTGGAGATAATAAAGAAACAATCACATATATACAAAAGTGAAAAATACTGATTTCTTTCACAAGTCGCTAGCACCTCCCCCTTGTAAAAATCATTTGCTGGAAGTCTTGCAATTGTTATTTAATAATTCTAGTTTTGTGCAGGCATGAGAAAAGGAGCAGAAATAACTGGGCAAATCAACTCAAAGGGTGGGGTATTTTGTTAAGTTCAACATTTTCAATCTTGTTGTTATTATGGCTTATTAAATGCAGCTCTTCTTTCATTGATCCACAAGCCTTTCCTTGAAAATAAAGGCCATTCTCCACACTGGCTGGTTGTCTTTTGACGACAGGCTTCAGAACTGCTGGCAGAGCTGCTCCTCCATGCCTGGGACACAGTGGAGCATGAGGAGGGATTTCTCCATTTCTTCATTATTCCTCAGGATCTTTAAATGGATAGGGTTGAACTGATGCCTCATCTGTCCTTTTGAGGTGCTAAACAACTTCAAATGCTGTTGGTTGTCTTGTTTACAAATGTACACTACCAGAAGGAACTCTGAAAATTAAAAATTTACTTCCAAGAACAACATCTGAACTTGTGCCACTCTGTGCTAGCACACTGCATGTCAGTTTAATACAGTGCAGACAATTTAGTGTTGGAGCTTTGCAGAAGCTTGCCTGACTTCCTATTCCCAGAAAGCAGGGAGGAAAATGAAGGGATGAACCCAACAGAGCAGTGCCACTCAGGAAAGGTTCAAGATTTTCTCACCTTTTAGTGCTCCATCAATGTCCAGAACAGCCTGTACAGCCAGCATTACACACCTGCTATGGGAGGATGACAAAACTGAGATTTCTGTTCTGTCTATGGAGTGTTATACAGAGTGTTATACATTTACTCTGTCATGTAGAAAAAAGCCCCACTATCATAAAATAACATGTTCCTGAACTTCAGACAGCTTCGGACACCAGTGTGTGTTCTTCACAGGCTGCCTAAACTGCATCCAAATTGTTGTTGTTCCCCTGCTGCACTCAAAGTCATTGTCACAGCTGCAGCATTAAATAGCCTCAGGACCTGTAAAATCCCAGTAATGTTTTAGGCTTGAGCCAAAAGTTTGATGTCAGGGAGGTTTACTGTCAGGGTGCCAGGATTCCCTTGGGAAAAAAAACCAACCAACCAAGCAAACAAAAAAACAACAACAAAAAAAGAAAAACAAAACAAAACAAACAAACAAACAAACAAAAAACAACAAAAAACCCCCAAAACAACAACAACAACAACAAAAGGAGGATTAAAGGAGAGGTTCCAAAGGCTTGGAGACAAATATGAAGGCAGGAAGAACTCATTCTGAGGAGATGGAAAATAAGAAAGTTGGGAGGGAAGAAAAAAAAGAAACACTATTAATATTGCAGAGTTTGGAGAACTGGACCTCAGGTGAACTGTAGTACAGCATCTTTGTGGGCTAGATCCTACAGTTTTAGGATCTGCTGGTTTGGAAGGTAGTTCACCTAACTTGTTCAGGGCTGTGGTGTTCCCACTCCTCTCCACCCTTAGTCCTCCTTTGGTTATATTGAGTGGGGGAAGTCATGCAGGCTGACTGCATCTCTTCGAGGGAGTAGCAACTGCATTTCACCCTATAATTTCCATACTGCTTGTCTTCTGTTGGAATGGGAATATAATTTCCCACTTCTCTCTAATTTTTCCTCTTGTCATTTTCCCATGTTGCAATAGGAAAAAGAACTGGGTCACAGCCTCCAAAGGATAAGAGGGACAAGGAAAACAAAGTATTGCAACAAGACCATGATGTCTTACAAGTGCAGCAGTAGTTGTGGGGGGGTGGAGAGAAGATTTTAAAATGTCAGAAAGGATAATTTTTTCCTATGTGCTTCGCCTTTCTTCTAACACTAAAGATAGTTATCTCCTTCCCTGTCTGCACTCTGCCAGACTTCAAGATAGGTATCAGACCTTGCAGCACTTTTTTGTAGAAGCTTCCAATTTAAAAGGGTCAAGAGTTACTAAATAAGAAGGATAAGTCAAAATGTGTCCCTCCTAACTGTGCACTTTGCAGGTGGGCAAGATCATATTATGACAATATTAAGCTTGACAACAGGTTGGGAGTACTCACATTCATGTGTGGGGTATTTTTTGTAAAATATTTCATACTTTCTACCATTATATTCATGATTCACCTCATAAGTGACAAAACCCAAAATATCAGCCTCTTAATTTTTCATTTAAGCTGCAATCTCCAGGCTAGTAAAATAAATTCTGAGAAACATTAAGAGTGTTTTGCAAGACTTCCCCCCTCACCAGCCCCCCTCATATTTGACGGCATAAGTTGAGTCATAGTTGAAGACATGAATCAGGTTTTCTACCCTATCAGTGATCTAAAGTCTTCCACATCTGATGTGCTGTGAAGAAAGCACAAAGCTGGAGCAGTAAGTAGGAAGGTTCATATTTAGTGAACCTTCATTCAGCTCTAACACTTCAGGGATTCATACTCTACTCACAGCCTCCCCCACCTGTAGCACTTCTGTGTTTAAAACCATTTTCACCTCTGCTGTTTCTGACCTGGCAGAGTTTATCAGTTCTCTTATGCACAGTGTGGGTTAGCATGGAAAATATTTTTCCACAGCTACTAGATAATTGCTGCTGCAGTTACTCACTTGGAGAGCATCATCAAGTGTTGTGATAAATGAATCCTTTATACTGCAGTCTTTCAAAGATTTGGAGTGTTTTGCTTTTGTACTCAACTGAGACAAGCTTCTATTTTAAATATACAATAGTTATTTCAGAAAATATTTACTATGAAAACTACAGCATTTTAAGTTTCTTGCATTGGAAGGAGACATTTTGCTTGGTATGGATATCAAGCAAAGGACTAGATATTGCATCTATAACAAGTTCAGGAATTTGCTCATTCCTGCCAAATAAGGGATTTAATAGCAGGAATTAGAAGCAAGCTCAGTTATTTAAAGGCATACAAACTATGAACCCTGGGCTGGCCAAACAACTGGTGAAGGACAGAAGGGGCTGTTCAAGTGATTTCAAATAAAGATTATCAGAGGAACCCAGATGGCTGGAATTTTTCATTTACTGGTTCACAAATGCCTTACAATGAATATAGTGGATTTTTTTCAAGGTATGAAATTATGAATCATACCTTTAAATTGCTGTTATAATTTAATTTCTTTACTTGTGTTCAAAATACCTTGATGGCAAATAAACATCCACTTCTCGTGCAGCATAAAGAAAAATATATTAATCACAGAAAGAGACTATCATTGATATTATAATTATCCTTACTAAGATACTGATCAGTGACAGTTGTCACAGCAAAATGATTTCCAAACACTTAGTTACAGAAAGTGTTACTGTAACTTGCTACCACACAGATTCAACACTTGAAATTTCTATGATTAACAGACTCTTAATCACATTTATTTTTCTACCTATGCAGGTGACTAAGATAATTTTATGGCATTAAAATAGCATAAATCAAGGATTTTCTAAATGTCATTACTCTTTATCCTTCTTATCAGAAGCATCTGAATTACAGTTACTTAACATGAACTTTGCTTTTTTTCTAAATAGATTACTCCCAAAGGACTATGGTGGTCAAAAATAACCAGCATTTTAGATAAATCTTTTCCTCATCATTCTGTCAGCCAGCCAATATATCAGTTTTAAGGGAATGCCACAACCTTCCAATTTTTGTTTTTTGGGGTTTTTTTTTTACTTCTCACCACAGGAATCAAGAGAGACATTCCTAGCACATCCTACAGAGCCTGCTTGGTTCTTTTCATATCCCTGAAAAACAGATGGTTGGTGCTTTTTCTAATCTTGTTTCAAAGTGGTCATACAGTCAAAATAATAGAAACCCTTATTCACTGCCAAATGAAGGTCATGGAAGAGCTCCTGTTAGGTTCAATAAGCATCAATACTATGTAATCCCAACATTTCTCAAGAAGTCTGAAATTCATAATGTACTTCGAAAGTGTTTTATTTATCTCCCTTTCTCCCCACTTGTATTTTTGTGTCACTGAAAATAACAGTACATAATGAGATTAGTAACCTGAAATTAGGACTAGCTGGTTCAAGGCCATATGCCTTTAATTAGTAAGCATATAAAGGCTGGTTTATGCTTGCTTTCATTAGTGCTACTAATCAGGGATAGTGCTGCTCATTGCTGCAAAGAGAATTTGGGATGTAAACAGTTTTTGAGTTGAGATTGAACAGATCCACAGCTCTATCATTGTGTGGATACATCCTGTCTTTTGAGGAATAAATAAACTATGCTGATTAGCTAAAATGGAGCTACTTAATGCTCTGTTTCCTAGGAACAGAAAGCAACTTAAGACATCATGATCTAATGAAGATTTTATAAATAAGCACATACAACTCCATCAAGATTTCTGTGGACTGAATAGCAGTATGTCAGGTTTGAAAAATATGTATGTGCATTGTGCTCTCAACTGGGCATTTTGCAAATGCATTAGTGTTCCTACATCCCACCACAAAGGAGGTCTTCGCACTGAAGCACTTTTATGTCTAATATTAGACCTCAGTACCTGGAGGATTTAATTTTATTCAGGTAAATACATAAATAACAAAGATTCTTACCTCTTAGAAACACAACAAAACCCCAAACAGCTAACCAAAACCATACATACAGGAAGGAAAACTCAGCCCTAGTCGAAGAATACTCACATTAAAGAGCTGTCCAGAGCTCTAAGATATTTTCCTCCTTCATTTGAAGGCACTCTAAATGAAAAATGCATTTACTTCCAATGCCCCCAAAGTTCTAAAAATGCATGGATCAAAGCTCCCAGCTCAAGAGTGCTCTGTACTCTGTTATCCAGTCAAGATGGGCTGTAATCCCTGTTCTTCACCAATGCCAAATACTTGGTCCAGGCTCTGAATACTAAATATTAAAAAGGCTGTTCATTCTTCTGAAACAAAACAATCAGACAAAAAAACATTAAAAGAAGATAAAACTGCTAAATACTATTATGAATGATAAGGTTTAAAAAAAATTAGAACAATCACACAAATAAACTTTATATAAGCAAGAAAAATATTTCATCTGTCCCAAGAATTAAAATCATTGCTCTGCTATATTTCATTATTCCTTTCTCTCACCATCATAATAATCAACTTCTAGTTAAAAAAAATTCTGTGAAAAAGATGCCCTTAAGTTCACTGTCTGCTGCGATGCTCATTTAGTCTTGTTTTAATATAAACATAAAATTGCTGGCTCCAGCAAGCTGTTTTATATTCTTACTAAGAGGTTTCTTTGTGTGTAGGCAGAGGCTATTTCTGAATTCCATGTTTCCTTGTTCATGGTCAGAAAAAAATATTTTGAACAGACAGCCATCTTAAGTATAGAGAAATCTCAGTTAAGGATGTAAGGCCATCCTTTAGCTATATGCTTGAATATTGCAGGCTTGTACTGTTAGCAGATCAATCCCTAGCTAGTTTGCAGAGTGTATCATAATAATAATATCAATTAGGAACTACCAAGTTAAGGAATACTGAGCTTTCCTGAAAGGATGCTCAGAAGTGATTTTATCTAACATTTTTTCCACTCTAGAATCATGACTTTGAAACGATGTAATATCTTTTAAAAAAAATTAACAGGAGGAAACAGACACAGAGGTACATCCCTGCAAATTCAATTTAAATTTGTGTCTGGACAATAACAAACCAGAAGTGTACAAGTCAGTCTCCTGCCCATGTAAATGATACATGAGAATGTAGAGCAACCTGAAATTCTGCATTACGGCAAAAATGAAGTGATAGAAGTCATTTTTATGCCAATGCACAGCTGCAGGATGTCTTTGATCAATTTCATATCCTTAAATTTTTTTTCAGCTTATAGTTATTCCATAAATATAATTTGTCAAATTATTTTTGTGAAGTTATTGCAGAATAACTTTCTAGCTAATGAATAAAAGAAATCTCTAAAATTTTGGCACAGATACAAAATAGGAGGAACAATCCTTAACACCCCATTTATATTACTTTGATTTCAACATATAAACTCCATTTCATTAGGAATTTCCTCTCATTATTTTTATTAATGATAACAATTCAACATATGAAGAGCACTCAGGCGTTCGTGAGCCATACTTTGGTTTTTTTGGATGAAAGTCCAACAGCAGTGAACAAGAGCCTCAGAACCTTCCTTCATAAAGCCTCCTTTGTGTTTAGAACTTTCATAATAAATATAAAATAAGATATTATTATATGGGGAAAAATTATTCTGAACACTAAACAAATGATTTTCCACAGGTTTTTCTTCATTGTAAGACTCTTGGAAGATCTATCTCTTAAAGCTTTGGCTAGATATGGAAATCTTATTTCTTTCCTCTTCACTCTAAGCCTCTATCTAGACAATAGATGAAGGTTTTAAGTGATATCCACAGTTATTTAAAGAAGGAAGACAGGAACAAGATTTCCAGAGGGAGCTTTCCTGCTACATAGCAAAATTAAGGAAAGCAAACTGTCATCAAGATCTTGGGAGCTACAGATCGAATGTGTATGGATATTTAATTACGATTTCAGATCCCAAGAAACTTAATACTGGAAGTCAGCCCTATATGCAAGGTGGTTTTTTTTCATTTGTTGTTCAGTTTTGGTTGGGGTTTCTTGTTTGTTTTTTCACCACCTTTCCCCAGTTTTTCTACCTGGGAGTCAATAACATTTGGTATATAACTTTCTGCAGTTGAAAGGGGAGTGCAGTTCAGTAGTCCATAGAGTTCTTTGCTTTCACAGACTGTTAATTAACTGAAAGCTAGGGGGTAATATATATAATGTAAAAACTACAATCGAGACCCCAGTAAATCCACCTCAGTGGCTAAACATCCAAAAGACTGAACCAAATTGAGTCCAAAATTTGTTTAAATTTAATGAGTGACACATGTAAAGCTTTTGTAGTTCACCAGCCACACCTCAAGATACTAAACCACCTATTAAGTGTGAATTTATTAGCAGAAGTTATCTCTAATAAAAGTAAACAACCACATGCCAGAAGAATGTTGAGATTGCAAATGAATTTTTAACTCAAACTCTACAGTAAAGCTTCCTTTTTACAGATTCAGTATGCTCCTTCTCCTGAGATTTACAAGGTTAACCTAAAAGTGACATCTTGACAGCAGCATTTGAATCCAACATTCTCACATTGACATGTGGCAATGAGAATAACCCAGATGCTGCAGTCAGCCTATATGTTAAGAATGGAATTTCCCATGAGAAGGTAAAGTTGTCTGGTGGTTTTTGGGTTTTTTTTTTCCCAGATAGTCTGTGTGAAGATTTCATGCATGCAGCCAGAATTGAAAAGACTTATGGTCAATCTGAAAAAAATTACAGTCCTCCATAATGGTTTGCTTATATGCTTTGGAAAAAAAACTCCAAGTGGAAACAGCAAATGTGTGATGTTGGTCACTAGCTGTTAAAACACAATCCGTGGAACTTGGTGATACTAGCACCTGTATGTGTCTGCATGCATAAGTGGTCACATTACTCAGAATGGGAAGGTATTTTGTAACTGGGAGAGCAGATTCAGTTTGGTAGAAGGAAATATGAGAGCTTCTTCAAAGTGAATATAGTTTTAAACTCTGCTGGAACCATCCAACACTAACAAACAGATCAGTGTAAGACTGACTCCACATTTTCCTTAATAGCCTAGTCAGTTCAGCAGAAGGGATATCCTCTGCTTTCTTCCCAATACTTCTCCCTTAACTTAGTTTTTCATCAGCTGCAGCCTTGAAACAAACTCTATCTGGACTGTCCAGCCCTGTATAAGGGATAAGCATGGACCCAAACTGTCCTTTATATTTATATGTGTACATCCATGTCCACTGATGCACATTTCTTTTGAGGGCCTACATGTTTAGACCCTCAGTGAGAATGGGTTGCTTCTAGAAGATATTTGTTCAATAAACTGAATCATATCACTGGAAATATAATTTAATTTACTCTTAATGTGGAACTTTCTCAGAATAACACAATCCAAAAAGCTGTACATTTACCTGTGCCAAAATGGAGTGGTGTTTTATTCAGCAAGCTGTATGCACCTGTCAAGGAAAGTCAACAGTGCATATTTTAATATCTGTAAATGTTTAGTCTAAGTTGAATTAATTAGGAATAATTTTTCTTCATTGAATCCTTTTTAAAAAGCAATTTGAGATTTAAATTTTGTTTATTTTTGAAATGTCATGAATTATCTAAAACAGTTAAGAGAAACCATTTCCACACATTTGTATTTAGGGTCAAATTTGAAGTGACAGTGTTACAAAATAAACTTACTTAAAGACACAGAGATAAATCAGTCATCATCACAGCTACTGTCATAGTAAAAGTGCTAAAAGAGAAGATGTAAGCAGGAATAGCTTTCTATGAAGAGTAATTAAAAGTTAATTACTTATTTTATTTTATTTTCCCTCCTTCCTTGCTTCCTTCATTCTCTTTTTGGACCCTTCCACACTGAAATTCTACCATGTAAGAGAAGATGAACTGGATAATGGGACTTACATTATGACAAACAAACCTGAGTACAAATACTTTGTTTAAAGCAATCTGCATAGATTTTACTAAGTGCAGCTGATCTATTGGGATGGCAGAGGAACCTCTAAGTTGCACTGATTTACAATCCCTCTGGTATCCCAGTCTGCATTGCTCATCTCCAAATGTGGCTCAAATTCTCTGCAGAGTAGCAACATGACTCAGATAACTTCCAGAACTTCCTAAAAAAGGGGAAAATTAAGACTGCAAATCAAAGAGAGGTAGGAGGGTAGGAAGAAAGAAAAAAAAAAAGACCAAAGCAAGACACATCACTGCACTCATTTCTCCTGTGGGGAAGGAATAGGAAAACTGCATGATAGATTAGTCATGTTGCTTAACACAAAACTAAGAAAGAAAAAAGAAAAAAGTGGCAAGGGTGTTATGAAAACCTGAACAAGAGAACAACATATCAGAAGTGTACTGTAAGCTAATACTGCCATCTAACTCCCAGGAATTCAGTTTTTGATTCCATCAGCATAGCCTTTGATTTTAACTTGCTGTGCTTATCCACACAGCAAAATAAATTATGCTGTATATGCATTATTATTGTCTTCAAAATAATAATTTGTCTAGAATGTAGGTTGAAACCTCTGCCTCTGCTGAACTACTAGAGTATAATTAATGACAGTAAGAAACAGCTCTGAACTGGTAGGTACCTGCAAGTTAATGAAAAACCACAAGGTACTCCTATACAGGTCCTTCCATCAGATACTTGCACTTGTACAAATACACAAAATGTGTATACAAAAAATCAGTGTCACCTCAGTTTTCTGCTCATGCATATAGTGTGAAAAAGCAAAATTTTGGGGTTCAAAGTAAATTCAGAAATCTCCTCATTTGAGGTTTCCTAGATTTATGGCATTCTCATGCATCCTATCCCCAAGCACTAGGAAGAGCTCAGCAAATCTTCTACCTCAGGAAGCAATAGAGAGCAAAGAGGTCACCCTTAGCATAGAAGGATGTCAGTGTAGTTACACAGAACTTCCTTGGTGAACCCATGTTAATGGTGCCTGATGATTGCATTATTCTCTAAATGCCGTTAAAATTTCCTGCATAAGCCACATCACAGTTTACTATCTTTTAAACAGATACATCTCCTTGATGAGATAAGCTAAGATTTTTGTTGATCCATTTTAACCAGAGACTTCTTGTTCTGCAAGTTTTAAAGCTGAACCATCAATACTCACTCGCCAGCTCCTTAAAGAGTAAAGCCCTCTCCTTTTAGAGGAGAATAACATGAGTAAGTTAAACCAACTGAATGCACTTTTTTCCCCCATCCTTAGACAAGTGAAAGTAATGATTTTCCCCTGATTAGAAGGAATTAGAAATGTTAATAGATTTAGAGAGAGCTTTCTGTTTAATATAACCTGCACTGGGCTACTGTGAAAATAGTGTATAGATGTATTTCTAGTTTCTGTCTGACTGTTTGCACATTTCATGAAAACATGCAACATTTTCAGAGTAGTGAGACATTCAGGTTTTCAGTGGGTTCAGTTAGAAGAATGTGTAAGTAAACAAAAGATACCTTCATGTCCTTCCTAACTTCAGAATTAATCTCAGCAAATTAAATTGATACACAGAAATCTCTGTTTAACTTGATTTTTTATTTACATCAAAAAATTATTTATATAATTAATCATATTTTGACATCATTAATTTGTAAATTGTAAAAATTTGTTAACAAGTTTCCTGCAGTCTATCAAACTGCAGGACAAACAATAAAGGTGTTCTATGCTGTCTATTTTCCTGGGGAGCCAATTGCATTTGTCATCCTACTAGCAATGCTGAATGTCCTTTTCCTCAGTGTTGCATAGGAAAGAAATATAATATTTACCTTGAAAAGGCTAATTAATAGTTATTCAGTAGCTTTGGTATACACAAGACAAATGGTGAATCTGCTAATATGTAGTGAGCTGGTATTTGAATTGCATTTAAAGTAATATAATTTCTATACCTGTGTGAGATCAGTCCCTGCCCCACCCCCAGCTACAGGACATCACTACCAGCTCAACATCCACATTTCAGAAGGACATTTAGAGCTTGGTTCATGCCATAACTTACATACAAGGACAGCAGGAAAGAGGCAAAAAGCAAGAAAAGTACTATAAAAACTTAAGTATGAGGATTAGTACACAGAAAACAGTTTGACAATAAGACTTGCAGTTTGGTGCAGAAGAAGAGAGGAGTGATTATGAATACAAATTCAACATGTTCCTGGCACTAAAACAGTCTTAGTCTAAGGTGGTTCATTCCAGGAACTGACTGTGACAAGAGACAATGCTAGAGAAAAATGAATCTTAGAATTATATAATGGTTAGGACTGGAAGGAGCTTTAAAAATCACTTAGTTCCAGTATACCATGGGCAGAGACACCTTCCACTTCCACTTAGAGCAGCTTGCTCAAAGTCCCATCCCGCCTAGAACAATATTGTTTCTGAGCAATAGTTAAGACTTAATGCTAACATTACAAAGCATTGTTGCAGTTTAAAACCTAATTGTTAGAGTCCACTTAGCCATAGATAAACTGCAACTGTAACTTTAAAGCCATCCAGAAAACTTAATTTTTTATAGCCATCTGCAAAAGGTCATATCTGTGAATGTTCACAACATCTGCCCTTCATTTCATCTTTTCTAGTAATAAATGAACACACATTTAATAGCACAAAATTGAACTCTAGTTGGAAATACCCAACAAGATTTAAACTTGTCATTACTTCTTTTGAAAAGAGACAAAAAAGGTAAATGCAATTAGATCATTCCTGGGATGGTCATAGCAAACATTCTCTTTATTGTTACTTGTAGCAGTAATTGCTACACACTGCAATATTCACTGTTAATTACTGTAGGTAAGGCACAACATATTAAGTAGACGATATACTCCTGGATGCCATGGTAACTTTTGTTGCTTAACTGCCATCTAAAAAAACGTTTAGATAACAATTGTATTAAACATTTCTTGTTTCTTCCCTAGTTTATTCCACCAGACCATGCTATGATTGTATGCAGGGAAGAGTTATACCTTCATCTGTTTTATCTAAACCTCACAACCTCATGTATATAAAACATGGTCCATTTTGCCAACATAGGTTACAGTATCCAAGCAGGAAAGAAACTGCCAGGATATTCTCAGAAGCCCATGTGACTGTGTTATATTGAAATACATGAATGAGCTGAGATGCTAGAAAATTAATCAGAAACTGCAAAGGCAGCAGGTGCCGTGCTGGAAGAAAAGCAATCGATGGAAAAGGTGCCAGGTTTCATAAAAAAAGATAGAAGACTATTGATTCTTCAAATTATTACCCAAAGAAGTAATTGTGACAGCACACTTGAAAAACAGCTTGGATGGTGAAGCAGTCGATGGTAGAAATTACCATTCCCAACTTGTTTAGGATATATAATATTTTATTTTACTATCAGCAGTCAAAATAAGAATGACTATAGCAAATTATCTAGGTATTTTGAGGCTCGGACAAAATGGTTCTGAAACTTCACAATCCTTGTAAGAAATGAAACAAGCCTTCCATATTTTTTCCTGAAACAAGCAAGGTTCTCTTTTATCCATTAGGATGTAATCTAAAATTCTTCCCTGAAACATTAATTCCTCATTATTTTGGTGTCCACCTTGAGAGTACTTTTGATTTTTTTATTGGCTGATTTAATTTATATTTTCTTATTTAGAGAAATGAAAAATAATTTCTGAGCTAATAGTTTGACAATCCATTTAGCAATTAAACAATCAACTTCCGAAAAGATGAAGACAGAGGCAGTACCTTGATCTGCAACATGGGGTACCACAATGCTCAGAGCTCAAGGTAAACAATGAGCGTCAAGAAGACAAGGCTTGACGAGAGTCAATGGCAATATTATTCAGAATGTGAGATTCAGTAAATAATGAACAATTTCAATTACCCAAATGTCTGCTAAAAGAAGATTACACCAAAAAAGTGGAGAGCATTATTCAGCTCACTGAACTATAGCAATCTAAATTGTTATTAATCAAAAACACTGTATCTATAGAGCATATAACAAAATACCTTTTTTCAGAGAATATTTCATTCCTTATGTCCAAATTATCATCATAGTCTGCAGAAGCCCATTAATCTTCATTTATTGTAGAAGAAGCCCAGATGACTAGCTTTGGCAGATAAGATATCCACCATATTTCTGGAGCATTGTATGAATGCTTTTTGATGTAGAAGTCAAAGATGGCTTTTAGCTATAATTCTGACCAACAAGGATGAAGTGATTGAGCAAAATGTCACAGGAAGAAGGAACTTCAATTAAATCCATAAGTAAGCAGAAGAGTTAATAACCCTTAGAAATCAAAGGAGAAGCAACAGCACAAACATTTCTTGTCTTCAAGTAGGTATTTCAAGCAAATCATTCTCTCAAGGAAGATCAGAACCACATCAAAAGATCAATATAGCTAATAAAAAGTTCTGCATTTACTTCAAGCATAAGAAGAAAACATAGAAGAAATGGCAAAAGTCAGATTCTTAAGGGTGCATAAATGAACAGGGGATAAACATGTAGGTACAGTTTAGGAGAGGACAAGGCAAGGAGTTGCTCCAGAAAACATCAGGTAAGGAGTTATTGAAAAAAACATTCTCATGTTGGCTCCTGAATCACCAGCATCAAAGGCTGACCTTGAAAAAAACAGTAACATCTAACTAGGCTTGTTGCATCAATGGAATGACTAGTTCTGATCAATTAACAAAATGGGAATAGCATAAGAAAGAAGGGGACAGCTAATTTTCTCTCTTAGCTTTACTTGGTGAGATCCCTCAAGTATACGTAAGAATTGTACTTGCTGATGAAAATTATGAAGAAAGGGTCATAAGACCAAGAAAAGTCTCATAGTCAACTACAACCTCTGATCCAGATTTGGGTGCTGAACTTCAATGAGATGTGTACTAATCAGAGAAGTCAAGAGAAGAAAATTAATAATCAGAGGTCTACAAAAGCATACCTAACTGAAATTATTGAATTAATCTAATTTACCTGAAAGGGAGAAGGGAAAATACAAACATGGTTTAAATAAATGAATGGCTTCTGCAAAGGAGGGATTAATTTGTTTTCCTTACCTATGATGGATTTAAAAGAATGACTTCACATTACAGCGTAAAAGACACAAGGTAAAAATTAAGAAAACCTTTGAGGTAAAGAGAGTGAAGCACTGGAATTGATTGCCTGGAGAGGCCATGTAATCTGTCTACTTAAAGGTCTTTCATAAAAGGCTTGATAAATATTTATCAGGAAAAGATATTCATGCTTGGAGGCAGAGGAACAGGTTACAAAAGTTTAAGTTGCTCTGGGATGAAATTCTTCATGTCTTTGTCACCATCTGAAGAGTGTAATAAGCATAAGGCACTGGAAATTTTCATTAATGGGAAGAAATGCATTTATATAGTCAGCTCTCAAGTATCCTGAAAAGAGGGTTAACTGAGAACACCTTGCCAAAGTATGTTTTGGATAAATCTAATAATGTTGGAATATTTCAGAAGCAGAACAGTTGAAGTAACTTAACAAGCCAAACTCAGTTCCAGCAAAGAATTGGATTTAGTTCATTGGAAGCATAAATAATATTAGTCAACTTGAAAATTGACCAAATAGGATACTATTCTATGTTGTAAGTCTTCATTAAGTGAGACTATATTGACATGTCATAGCCCAAGCTCATGCCTAGGTAAACAAATGCAGGTCTCTCATTGAAACATGTACATAAACATAGGATTTGACTTAGTGCCATAAAGCAATTTGATTTTTTAAAATTACTATACAATATCAAAACATCTTAACTGCTGGAAAATTGTCTGAACTCAAAATAAAAAGGCAAAACTATCAAGGACCTTGCTTTTATTAATTACTTTCACCATTTATGAAGCATACTATACAATAATAAAACAATTATTTATAGGTCTTGTATACAAAATTCACAGAATGCAGAGAATTGTGAAATCATTAAGAAACAGGAATCGGAGGGAAGACATACATAGCAATAAAAAGCCCTCCCAGAGGGACCTACTGTATATAGTGTTTTTATAAAGTGGAAAAATTCAATTGTAAACATATAGAAAAAATACAGCAAAGCTATGAGGAAGAAGAGTGGGTCTATCCTTTGAAAAGCAGTCGCTGAATAAGAAACCTCTGAGTCACAATGAACACAGTCTCATTAGTGCTACATGTCAGAAAACAAAATCAGACAAACAAAACAGGAGGGGGAAAAGTTTTTCACAAAATAGAAATTAAATCAAAAGAGATTGAGGCAGGTGCTTCTAGATGAACAATACCCTCTCTTGACATCAGTCAGCCTTCTGCCAGTATCGTACTGAGATTTCATCCTTCAGTTTTTAAACCAAAATTTTACATATTGCTTTACAAACAAAGCCCAAGAACTTGTAAAGTAGTACTTGAGTACCAACCCAAGAGCAGTTCAGCAGAAGTTTCCTTCTCTAGCCCACACTGCTGTCTGGCAACAGGCAAATGGGAAAAAATTGCTAGTTCTCACATTCAAGATAATTCATCTTTTTTGACAGTTTCTGCAGCAGCTTTTGGAAGTTCTAAACAAACACTGCTTTAGTACCCTGATAGTGGGTGGCAGATAAGAAACTGCTATCAATGATTATGCATATTTTCAGCCTGAAATATTTTGAGACTTTGACACAAGGATGAGCAGGTTAAGGTTTTCAGGAATAAAGATGAACCACCAATAAATAAAGACAACTAACTGATACAGTAAATGAAAAGTATAAAAAGAAAGAAATTGTGGTGAAAAGTCAGTGTGGAAACAAATCAATGGATACAGTATATGTATTCTGTAATCAGTTTGCTGCCCTGGAATCCAAAATTTTAGAAGTAAAACCCCCACAGAATTATGCTCTTTATAATAATACATACTAATTCTAAGGTGTCACAATGAAACACTTCAGAGCATTCATATGAATGAAGGAATTAATGAATTCAGCTCCCTTCAGCTTTACACAAGTATTAGCTCCATCTTCTTCTTCGCCTTTCACAGTAAAGAATACATGTAAATTACATATATGAATAGCGGCAACAGACATGCCTCTCCCTGGCATCCCAGCACCTTTATAAAGGAATATATAAGCGCTGGCCAGTTTTGAAAAGGAATGCCCCCGTCACTTCAAAAAACAGCTCTTATCTCTTGACCGATTCTTCCTTTTCAAATATTAGTTTCAAATTGTAATTTAGTATCCATTAAGGTCATTCTGATACAAGCTTCAATTTTTTCTGACAGTAATGCCTTGTTGTTCAGTTCTTCTTGTTGTGCAAGGGCATTCAGACTGCAGTTGCCACTGCTCGTAAATGCTGCTGTACTCTTTATAATCCAGACGTCCAGATTCTAAGATGCATCATGAAAAAATTATTAGTTGCTGACAAGGAATATAGAGTGCTGCAGCAGAACTGAAGAATATTAGAAGTTACTGATATGGAAAGAATAAATTAATTTTCTATTAATAGTAGATTGCAAAAGGATTGTACTCAACATACATTAAAGACCATGAAACTAGTGTTGAGAAATTACTGTAAAATCTGAACACTTTTACCTTTCTTTAAGCACCTGT
The DNA here is from genome assembly GCF_014805655.1 of Passer montanus. Taxonomy (NCBI): domain Eukaryota; kingdom Metazoa; phylum Chordata; class Aves; order Passeriformes; family Passeridae; genus Passer; species Passer montanus. The sequence goes on along the minus strand of NW_024359721.1, from coordinate 1,315,421 downwards.
TGGAATTTTTTTGAGACTTATTTAAGGTTTAATGAATCCCTAAGAAAAATTTTTAATTTAGATTTTGTTGAGTTCCATAACCAAAGAATTTTCTTCCCTCTTCCCCTCTGCTTTATTTTAAAACAGTCAGAAAGTGAAATTCTTTCAACCTGACACCTTTGATATTATAACCAGACAATTCAGTAGTCTGTTTTCATTAATCATTTATACTTCCTTCATATTTAATTTTGAAACTTACTCCCATTTCCCTTCAATGGGAACTACTCATGTATCTGAGACTGAGCCATGTTGGGTCTTATTGTAGCATAAATAGTTCTTAACCATCGCAAAAACTCCCTTGAATTTTGAACAATGGATTGTCTTGATTCATTTGCCTGTATTTTATTTGTCTCTATATAACTCCTTACAGTAAGACTAGAAATCAATCTGATACAAGTTTTTCTGTAAAGAAGCCTTAAAACATTTTTTTCTCAGCAGTCCTAAAATATTGGAAAAGTTAAATTACCAGTTACAGCTGGAAGCTGATTTTCATTTTTTTTCAGTTGTTAACTGGGAGTAAAGGATTGCTCAGGTGTACTTTATGGGATGTTTAATGCTATTGCCTCTGTGACTGCTCCTTTCCAGACACTGCAGCCCAGCCCAGTGTGCCTGTATCCACAGGGACCTGTTTTTGCATTCCATGCCAATGGTTGCAGCTGATACTTTCTCATTTGCACGTTCAGGCAGTGGTGATGCTCGGTGTGAGATCAGACACACACAGAGGACAGCAAGCAATGCAATCAGCTGCTGAGTACTGCAGGCTGGGCACTCCCTTTTAACAGGACACACATATAACACTGCTAGGACTCACCTAAACACAGCACAGATGCCAAACCCACTTCCTCATTTCCAGCTGGTTATGGGTGAAGTTCATCTTGGGAAAGCTCATGCTGTCACATTCCCTAGATCCATGAGGACATTTCAGATCCCCTGAACATCAGCAGGAGCAGTCTCATCACATTCAACACCCACACCTGCACACTGACCTCCTCCAGTCTCCACCTGTCAGCTATCCCAGCTTGGTATTTGCTAGCAAATAGACATCAGCGCCTCACAGTCACAGGTCACCCAAGATACACCTTCCCCAAGTTGGGTCCTCCTGCTCACCAGCTAGTCCAACCTTGGATTTGCTACCAAGTTATACACACACAAATCCCCATGCACACCAAGAAGGAGAAAACCACAAACACTCCAGCTCTCCAAATCTTACACTCCATAGTCCCACACTGGTGGCTGACACTGAGGCCCACACCTGCTCTAGCTGAGCCAGAGAAGCCCGGGTACACACTCATCCCAGTCTGACTCTACCTGCTGACTCCAAATCCATTTGTGTCCATCCCCCAGAACTTACAATCAGTCCCTACACTGCTCCCTAATAGGACAGAGTGGCATTGTGAAGAGATCAGACAGTTCATTAGGTTTTTTGTGGATTGGTCATCCCATGTTCCCCCCTCCCTCTATCCCATGGCTCCATTAAAGGATTGAAATATCTTATAACACCATTTTTGGATTAAAACTCTTGATTTCTCAACCCATAAATAAGTAAATATCTTACTCTAAATCAACAAAAATTAATTCAAAATTAAGTTAGCATTAGCTCCTTATCAATGGGTTTTTTTAAATTGTTTTGGATTTTTTCGGGGGGGAGGTGGTGGGATAGCAAAAGAATTAATTTTGCACTACTATCCCAGTGTCATAATGAAAAATCACCTTTCTAAAGCAGATGAGATAATTTTCTAACATTTCAGACTTGCTTGAAAGTCACAGGATTGGCAAATAAATCTAACTTTTCAAATGTTAGTCAATAGTCCAAATGTTATGATTCTGTTTTTTATCTTTTTTAGGAAAGGATTTTTCAGAGAACATTTTTAGCCTCATCACTTATGTCAATTTTACAGCACTGTTACTTTATTGATTTTCATTAAATTTAATTTTGCAAAGCTGTAAAAGCAGTATCACATCTTTGGTTTTCCAGCAGAAGGGAATCTACCATGAGTTTTCATATTTTCATATTGGCTACATGTGAATCATGAGAAGTCACAGCAAGGATGAAAACAAATATTCATCTATGAGCAGAAAAAAAAAAAAAAAGAGTTGAGGTGTGTTCTTTCAGCTTTGTTATGGTTTTTTATTGCACTGGCACTCTGTTTAGTATCAGAAAATCTACAAGGCAAGTGTTCCTACTCCATGAAGGGAAGAAAACATTGAAGTACACTAGCCATTAAAAAAAACCCAAAAAACAAAAAAGAAAAAAACCCAAAACAAAAAAAAAAACATCAACAAAAAAAAAAACCAACAAAAACCTCCTAACAATTGGAATGTTAATGAACTTGTTGTTTTGAGTAGCAGCTGCAATAATTTAATTGTATTCAATTTATTATTAAGGGATTTTCAAGATTGTAAATCTTCACATAATTTAAGTGGTTGGGAAAAAAGGGTGCTCAAAGTGCGTATTTTTCACCTTAATTTCAAGAGCAGAGTCAAGGATAAAGGGTAGGATGAAGGTTGTAGTGGGTCAAATGTCTTCCCACAAAAAGTAAACTAAAGGTTACATTGATTACAGTGTTACTTGCTTTCTTTGAAACAATTTTCAAGGGGATATGAGGAGAATAAGTAACAAAGCTGTGAAATACTAAACTTGAACTTTTGTTGTTTGTTTATCCTCTTGTTCTCATTATGCAGCCTACAGACAGGTTCCTCTAAAATATGGCACACTTAATAAAGTGAATTAATGACATATAAATATGCCTTTAAAAAAAGGATTTATCAGTAACCACACACAGTGTATCTAACTTTGGCACCTATCTGATGTTGCACATCGTTATGTACAGACATAAGCATCTGTTCATGCAGGATTCTTTACCAAAAAAAACGACTACATTGCAAGTAAGGCTCTCTTATTAGCAGTACATATATATATTTTTAAATAAGAAAATCATGTTCAAGCCCTTAATAGATATATTTCAGGAATTTAATACTGAACATTAATGTTCTAGCATTGTTGTTAGTAATAAAAAAGAGTTGTATTTGTTAATTAATTCTTGGCCATTTTAGAGGAATAGCAGAGCATTCAGTTCAGTATTATCTAAACACTCAGCAAAATAAGAGAAGCATCAGATCTTGGAACTGGTTAGATTTCAGACTAGAATAAGTTTTGGATTATATAAACAACATTTAAACAAGGCCTAATTACTAAACACATTATACAGCTAGGTGACTCTATCATTAGTCTCAACTTTTTATCACATTTCTTTACATTTTGTCATCTATTTTACTAGTAAATAGCCTAAAACAGTAATATATTCCTCAGGTTTTTTGGTATTTAGGTTCTGACACCCCAATTAGCACTGACAGTTTAAAGAAATTAAATTTAGCAAACACAAAATGAATGGTTCCTATTACAGGCAACAATGTGAGTAATAGAATACAGGAAATCACTAGCAATATATTACCTGTCTTTTACCATCACTGAAATATAGAGGGAGGAGTGGGGGGCACCCAGGAATGAAGCCAATTAGTGGTTCCATCAAGTAAATAAACTTAGAGAATAAATGAATACAAGTTTTGATTAATTTACTATCTCTTGGGCTTAACATGATTGAAATATTGTCAAATCTGTCAGGATAGTATCTGATTTCCAAAGTGAACAGAATATAAATTTGTATAAAGGGTATAGGATATATATATATATATATATAAATGTACTGTAAAATGTACTGTATTGTGTTCCAACTTCAGATCCTTCTATCAAGTTTCTCTGTGGTTCCACTCAAATGCTTCATTGATTTTTTACATAATGGTGTGGAAATGGAAAGGTTTTTTGTAAATGCACAGAAATTTGGAGGCAGATGAGAAAAATAACAACTAGGCAAGACATTTAAAAGTAACCCAAGCTTCAAAAATCTAGACATGAATTTGTATGCCTGACCTAACAATACCAGGTGTAATGTTTAGTTTAGTTCTTGACAGAACGTTGTTTAAGTTTGGCTCTGTATCTCCAACAATCCTCATATCTTGAGCCCTTTAGAGTCAAGTATGTTCAACATTTGCTTACATGTACTCTCATCCCATCCACCCACACTAATACTTATGCTGTGGATTCATCCTAATGACAGTCCTTGACAGTGAAATTATTGTGATCAAGTATTTCTTCTCTGCATTTTGACACTAGATATTTTGTACTTAGAAAAATTAAATATTTCTTAGCAGCTTAGGCTGATCATATTCACCCAATAAAACTAAAACTCAATAGCAAAATACCACATTTTCTCAAAACTGTATAGCACTGCCTGACTTATCTGTCGTGCTGTCAGTGTGTGATGGACAGCAGCACCCTGGTGGAGCAACACATCATGGATGCTGCTTCAGCAATTATTCTGGTTTTTGATAACATACAAAAGTGGTAACGTGGTCAGACTTTCTTTGCCAGTGTAGAAACACTGCATCCCTCTTAAGCTTTACTTCTGCAAACACAAAACTGATCAAATTATCTGCGTCATAGTTGTTTGAATTGTAGGGAACAGAGCTCCAGTAGTTGGGGAAGGACATATTTGACAAGTGATGCAATGGAAAAAAAGGAGTTCAGGATGGTTTCCTTTACTGTATATAGATCCAAACAGCTTATGTAGGCAAAGCTTCCGTCTCACAAACACAAGGTTTTCCCCTAGTAAGGAAAACTACAAATTCACAATGAGAATGAAAAATATGCATTCAACCACATCACCTCAAGGCCCTACTACTGAACTAGGATGGAATTTACCTCAGTACAAGAAAATAAAGTTAGTATCGAGTGAGGTATTGAGTCACCATAATCTTGTTTACAGGAAACCTTTACCAAGCTCTGTTTTCCTGAGCAGGGGAAAAAAAAAAAAGGACAGTACCTGTTCAGCTTCAAAATCTAGCTTTTCTCTTAAAAGTTTAATTTCAAAAGAACTCCTCCCTTTACTTTCTTCTAGCAATTGTATGCCTTTACTGATTGCTTCTGCCACATTTCCAATGTCAAGAGTCAGGAGCACAGCCCTTGCATTTTCAGTGTGTCATAAAGGAAATTTCTCATGTAATGAGCAAAAGGCTAACAGTGGAACTCACCTGTGCTTTGAGCAGTAACTTTCATTCTTTTAACAATTACTAATTACTAAGAAGCCAGGGCCCTTATTTGCTCTCTAATTTAAATATTAGCACAGAAAATTAGCACTATTCAATAGGACTTACAATAACCCACCGATTTAAAAAGCACTCCCTAGAAGATCCCAGTGCTTAGCAACACAAAGAAGCCAAAAACCAACCAACCAATCAAACACCCTGGACTCACAAAAAAAAAAAAAAAAGAAAAGGTTAAATCTCATTTCAGCTACTGTTTTCTATAATTGCAATTGTATTGACTTGAAAGGCAGGAGACTGGCAACAAAGATTTATAAATATTGATTGTTGAGCTGAAAGACTGTTTTACATGAGGCTGAGGCTGAGAGTTTCCATGAACAAAGATTTCTGATAATGCTGATAAACAGCATTGCAGATCTGGGCTGTGTTCAGCTCTACAATATCAGTTAAATAATAGAAGCTAAAATGGCAACACAATATCATCACGCAACATAAAACATTGGATCTGGCAACAGCCTACATAAATCTCTCTCTCTGATGTAGATTTAATTCAGTTCTTTGGACAATATTTCATTTCTTGTAAAACCAGAACCTTCTCACTGAGTGTTATACCTTGAATTTTTCATTATTATATTAAGATTATTTCAAAGTCAGAAAGATTCTGCAGATAACAATCCTGACATAAGGTTCTTAAAGGTCTGAGATTGAGAAGAGCCTCATGTCTGTTACCATCTTAGTTATAGGTTGTAAGGTTTCCAAGGCACTGCATTTCTATGGGCCCCAGACAGCACTGAGTACATTCAGTGTCAGCACTGCAGCAGACACTTCTAAGCCCTAGGGGCAGCTGTTCTCTTTTCCCTATTCCCCCCAAAAGGCTACATACAATTCAACTATAACAGCTAATAAACCCTTTTTTCTTCCTTCATGCAACTGTTTCCACAAAACTCTTAATGTCTTCGTCCAGCCTCATATAAGTATTTCTTTACTGTACTTGCAGCTCTAAAAATACCTATCCCCACCATAGCATAATTCCATTTAAGTTCTCTTTGTGATCTTATAGTAATTACCCTATAGGCCTATTGTTTTTCCCTGTAGTTAAGTCTACAGAGTCTGGTTATAAAACTTGGCTTTCTTTTGCCTTTTGAATATCACCTTGAAAATGCAAAACAAAACATTAAGATACAGCATTCGCACACAAGAGGTCTGAAAAACAACTGAAAGATATCTGATTTCTGTTTCATTCTACTGAAAATAATTTCTTCAGCTAGCAAGAAGAACTGTCTTTTGAAATACGTAATGCTTATCTCAAGTGCATAATACCCAGGGTTTTAAGTAGAGCAAAAGTGTTTCTTATTGCATGAGCAGCTAGCAGGAAAAAAAAAAAAAAAGTTAAATATTACCATATGGCTCATACTCAGTGTGAGCAGAAGTGCTATAAAATAATTGTTTTCCCATCATAAAAGGAAATCACACATCATACAAAAAAATGATTGCTATGGGTAAAGAAATGAACACTTTCTTGCAAATCTTGCTTGCACCGCTTTCACACAAGGCATGTTAAAAATAATTTGCTTTGGAAGGCACTCCTCTTGTGTAAGAGAGCAAAGCTCATTCTCCAAGTATAACTGCAGAAGCAGAACTCAACCCCTATAGCACAGCACACGCTCCTGTACAAAACTCCAGCACAGCCGTATCTTTCTGCTGCACTGCACTATCTTGAAGCCCCAGGAAACACTCAGTTGAACAGTTGAGCTGATAATTGAGGAGGGAGAAGATCAAGTGAACAGATATTCAAAGCTGTCTGTATCCAACACCTTCTTCTTGCTTTCACTGGAGTAGGAAGAGTGCTCACAACCTGGTCCCTCCATTTAATCTCTTAAAGGGGAGCTGAGTGCTCAGTACATTAAAATCACAACCACAAAGAAGAAAGCATAGCCACCTGCACTTTATTATATTTTATCTTACACTGACACAATGATAAAATACATGACTACTGAAATACGTATTCTTGTTTTGTTTCTTTGCAATCTTTTTGTGGTTGGGAGGGATTTTTTTTTAAACTTCAACGCAGGCCACCAATAAAGGTAAATAAAAACACATACTAAAAATGTGTCTCAAAAATTAGCAACTGCATTGCAAGGTTTAGAGAGAGAGGGTGGGAATCAGATACCTGTCCACTGAGGTCCATCCCATTTATATGTATGCAGGTTGAATCTGTATTAAAACCCAAATAGACTAGTGCTCCTTCCTTAAATGTAAATGAAAGAACTATGATAACATTGCCTTCCTATAGCAGTAAATTTGTAAATGTTTCAGAACCGTACCAGAAAAACATGTCTCCGAAATTTAACTGAAAATCAATTTCTTTTCTTAAGTTAATTTCATCCTGACATTTGTTTTTATTATTCTTTAAAAAATGGGATCAAACAGTAACTTTGATCCTATATCACTGCTGTCAAAGGAGATTTTTCAACTGACCTGCAATTATGCAGGATCAGAATGTGTCAGAACATCATTTATGCTAGGATAATACACTACAGCAGTGCCTCAAAAATTAGTACAGATAGGCTTAAAGGAGAGCAGAACAAAATATTAGAAGATTTCTATGTTGGGACTGGTATGGAAATTCTAATATTCTACCTGATTGGTCTGCATCTAGTCTTGGTCAATGAACAAGGAGACTTAGCAACAGCTTCTCTCTGAGAAAAAGCAGAAGGTAAAACAGGTATCATGATGAGGGTCAAAGATCACTGGAATATCCACTTTAATATTAATATTAGTTCCTATGACACACAGTGTCCTTCTATTTCCCTTGCTGTAACTAGTGCAGAATACATTCATAAGATTAACTAAAGAAAACCATCAGTGAGAAAGAAAAATCAATTCCCATTTACAGAAACATTTTTATTCACATATGCACTAAGTCTCATTGAGTTGAGCCAAATTTATGAGCTTTCTTTATGAGAACCTTTAATGACTTGGGATCCCATGTATATTCAGAAAACATTACTCAGTTCAGAAGCAGCTCTAATTCAGCACTATTACAAGGAAACATTCCACAAGGTAAGTTTTTCATTATTTCAGCTGTTCATTTGGGATGATTGAGCTCTGACCCTCATTTAAATTTAAATAAAAGAAGCAAAAAAAAAAAAATTAATATCTTTTAAGCCTTACTTTTTCTTTGAGGGAGAGTAAGGAATTGTAAAGAGGTCCTTGTTAGAGAGCAGAAAACAGCTTCCAAACACAGAAAAGGAATGAACTGCAACAGGTCTAATCATTTGTCTTAGAGAAATCATCTCAGGATCAAAAATGAGAATGCAATTCTCCTTGAAAATATTAATGTTTTCCTGAAATTTTGCTTTGACATCAACCTGTGATAAACAGCAAATCAGGCAACCAAATGTCTAACAGTAGTGTTCTTGTGGGGCAGCTCCACTCAATTTATCCCTCAGTAATCTTAGAAGTCAACACTGACGTGCATTGAAACAAATGAATGAGGTTGGTAAAACCTAATATTTAAAGCTGAACAATCAAGAAACTTCTGTTTTCCTGCTTTTCCAACAGATTGTTGCATCCTAATGAGTTATTCCTTATCTCCTTGCAGAAACACAAGGTCCTGAGTTAGTCATAGATGAAGTGCACCTTTAATGCAATAAATAGTAACTGCTGCATAATTCTCATTAGATGATGGTCTTAAGATTATTCCAGTGGAGACAAAATGATTAAGCAAGTGATGACTATAAACTTTCTTCCACAGAGAGATGTCCTTTTATTTTTTTTAAGAGGATTGGAAGTGAGGGGTTAAACATAAATTTACCATTACCCAGAACAGCGCTCCTACTAAGAGATTGAAGAATCCAGTAAAAAAGGATAAAAGTCAAGAGAAATCCTTTTTTTCTAATTATTTTATACCTTACAGGACATGCCAAGCTAAAAGATAGTATTCTCAATGACTGTCTCCTTTATATCAAAGATTAGGACTTTCTTGCTACAAATACCACAGCTCAACATCACCTTCTGGAGGTGCAACCTAATGATGTGAAACATATTTCTTTCCACATACTCTGCCTCTCCTTACAGTGATACTCTCAGAGATATTTTCTGAACAGTAGAAGATGAAGGGTGAGAATAGCACAGACTCTTATGTCACAACATGGTAGTGAGACATGCTCTGGAAGAAGAGACTTACATTTCACTCTCTTCAGTCAGGTGAGTGAAATTAAATAAGAGAAACTGTTTGTTTCCTTAGCTGTTACTTTAACAAAATAAATTTAAAAATCCATCATCAGCTCTTCTTCCCTCTCTCTTAAAGAGAAACAGTAATACTTGATGAATTCTGTAGAAAGCCTGATTCTGTCAGCACATGGTAAATATGCTCAGAGAAAATTTGTGTTCTAGTTTTCAGGTCATGGTTAGATCTGGATGAAAGACACTGAGCAAGTAAGTCTATCTAGCTAAGATTAGAAGAGTCATGAACATACACAGAAGTAGAATATTATAGTATTTAGAATCCTCAGGGTAAATTGTTTATGTAGAGATGAATGCTATAGAGATATACAGTAAAGAAGATTTTTAAAGCAGCAAATTTAGAGGCAAATTCCTCTTATTACCTACTTCATTGTTTATGCTCTTTTCCAGATCAGGATATTTCTTCTAACCATTAATGATATCTATCTGAAGAGAGAAAAATACTATTTTTAGCTATGATCTCTCAGTTTCCCTGGAGCATTTGTTACCTACTCACCTCACAGCTATCTTGCCAATATAAGGAAATGCTTAAAATCCTTATCTCTCTTGACCTATCATACATTATTTTCTTTCCATAATAAGCAATATTCATCAAGAATTAATTTTTATTGTAACATTAAGTGGCCAAATGGTTCATGTTCCACTTCTGAACTACCCTTATTCAGTACCTTTTGTTGGGTCATCAAATTAGCCAATTTTGCTCAGTAGCTTGAGGCAGATTTTTTGACACATACTATTCTCCTCATCAGACCATGGCCAGAGGATGGCTGATAATAGGTTCATCACCTAATTGCGCTTTAAGTAGAATGTCAAGATATTTTTTCCTGTAATGAATACCTTCATTTATGACAGGCCTTTCTGAGTGCAGCAATTACAACAATAGTAAAGTCAAACTTTAACATATTTGAACATTGAGTGCATTTCCACTGCTAAAGAGAAATATTCAGTCTCTCAGATTTAAAATGCTTTAGATGCAAAACTTTCAACCAATGCATGGAGACTAAGGTGTGCATGTGAATCTAAAGTGTCCTGACTTCTGGATGCACAAGTAGATATTTGGAATTGCTAATATGTCCTCTCCTTGAACAAGTTTCTCTGTAAAATGCAAGTTATTTACACCAGACTTCCTCTGTACAGAATTACAGGGATAGCAATACCACACCTCTTCTATCCCCAAAGACTTCTAAGCTGGCAGACTTACGATCGCTGTTCAGAAAAGAAAAAAATAAGAACCAGAATTTTAAACATAAACTATTCTTTAGACAAACTAAGTTTATGTTTATATAATAATTTATGATCACAGAAACAGTCTTAAATCTATTTATAATTCTGTCCAAGTAGCTCAGCCTGTTCCAAATCACACTTTGTCAGGTAATCCAGATTTCAAGTTGTCTGACTAAACCTGACTGTGCTGAGAAGTAAAAAAAACCCAAACTGACATGAAGAGACTTGTATGTAACATGACACTATTGCATTTGCGGGAGGGGAGGGAGATAACATGCCCCTTGGCACATGCTTATGTAATGGCTAACTGTAGAAATGCTGTGTTCTGTGATATTAAGTAGCCCAAAAGAATTAATGATGAACAAAAAAGGATTTTGATGCAAGGCTAGCCATTTACAGAACCCCTGTATCGCCCAGTTCAATCTTAAAAAAAAAACAACTAAGTTATAAATTGATAAAGGATATAATTAACATATAATAATAAGACATTAGGATCAATTTAGTGAAGAAATTGAAAAATGCATTTCTCTCCCGTGGTGGGTTGGCCTTGAACAGCTGCCAACCCAGCATTGCTCTGAATCTTCCACGCCTGATAGGACAAGGACAAGGGAGAAAATTAAGTAAATATGCCCATGGGTCCAGATAAAAGCAGTGATACAACTCACATATTACCTCCACAGGCAAAATAGACACACCTTGAGGAAAATTTAGTTTACTGGAAGCTATGACAGAGTTGGGAGTCAGTCCTAAACCCTCTCAGTCTCTGTGACCAGGGAGGCAGACTTCTAGCACCCAGAAGGGATGTCAAGTGTTCAAAAGCCATTGTATGTCAGATGTGCAGATTACCACATTCTGCCAAATTAAGGAACAGCACTTCCCCATATCTTGCCAATCAAATTCTTAAGCCAGGAAAAACCCCAAAGCATAATTTACTCAGTTCCATAAAAAAAATATTATCTTGAGGATATCAAGTGTAATTATTAGAAATACCCTACATATTCAGTGGGTCCACTAAAATAAGTAATTTCTTATGAATACCCCAAAGAAAATATGTGAGCAGTGAATTCAGACATGTTTATTCAGACACTATTTAGGAAAGAGTACTTCAGTACTCAGGAGAAGTTTCTCCCTTGCAGGCAGTCTTTCTTCCTCAGTGCAACTGCCCATTCCTGAATGATGGCTTCAAATACTCTCTTAACTCCTGCAGGCTGAGAGATGTCCAAAAAGGAAAAGAAGAGACAAGAGGACAAAGCTTATAGACTTTGTACAAAATTATGCTATCTACAAAATTATGCTTATTAGACAGAGTAGTGAAACACTCTTAAAATAAATACAAAACAATAGAGAAGATGAAAGGATATTCTTTTGAAAAATAAAAGGCAAGTTAAGAATTTAAAAAACACAAAATGTTTAAAATAGTTTATTTAAAATACACAGTTTAAATACAGTGATGTTTAAGTACATACAGAGAAGCAAATCCATTGCTCACATACTTGGGTCAAATCCAAGGGAGTTACACCCACTTAACACAAGACATGATTTGATCTCTGATCTTTAATTAGCCCAGCAGAAGTAATTTGCCTCATGCAACTGCCACAGGTTTTTATTCAACCTAACCTTTAAAGTCACAGGCTAAATGCAACTGCTATTTAACATCCAAAGATGCTTGGGAAGACATGGCATACAGCCAAGACAAAGGAACAATTGAAAGTGACAGGCAGCAGAAAAAAAGTCACCAAAATTCCTCATCATAAGATTATATATGTCGTTTGATGTTGTCCGAAGGAACCGATCTTACTAAGGAGGGAAGAAATAGAAGGTGTGCCCTGTTCACATGTACAACAGTCCTTGGAGACAGCAATATTCAACTTGCGAATCAAGGACAGGTCATGGTCATGACTTTCCAACAGTGTGGAAGATGCTGTCAAATTATATCTGTATTGCACATTCTTTGCAGCCTATTCAAACCATCATTCCCCGTGAGGCCCTTTGTGATTTCCTTTGGTTTTTATGAGGTGAAACAAGCTTCCAGCTTGCCTTCTGGGCACAAACACTGCCTTCATACACAGGCTTTCATATCACATTGCATGTCACTCACCAGGATATAAGCAAGTAGCTCAAAACCAGAATTTCAAGTACCACTTTAACACTCTAACCAAGTGTTTAATTGCTATTATTCCTAAATTCACAAAATAGCCTGGGTTGTAACAGACCTTACCATCTAGTTTAACCCCCCTGCCATGAACAGTGATATCTTTCTGTAGGTGAGGTGGCTCAGAACTCTATCCAAGCTGACCTTGAATTCTTCCAGGGATGGGGCATCCACAACTTCTCTTTGCAATCTGTTCCAGTGTCTCATTACCCTCACAGTTCACACAAAGAACTTTTTCCTAATATCCAATTTAAACCTCAGTTTGAAGTCATTTGCCTTTGTCCCATCACTACATGCCCTTGTAAATAGTCTCTCTGCATCTTTCTCAGAGGCTTCCTTCAGGCACTGGAAGTTTGCAATAAGATTACCTCAAGTCTTTCTCTTTCCCAGTCTGAATAAACCCAGTTCTCTCAGTCCTTCCTCATAGGAGAGGAGTTCTGTCCCTCTAAACCTCTTGGTGTTCCTCCTCTGGACTCACTCCAACAGGCTGATGCCCTTTCAGTGCTGGATGCAACACTCCGGGTGTGGTCTCACCACAGTGAAGTAGAGGGCCAGACTCAACTCCCTTAACTTGCTGGCCACACTACTGTTAATATCTGATTATTGAGAGATGCCTCTGCCCAAATTAAGGTGCAAATGAGACCATATGCTGAAGTCAATTATATGAATTCTATTTAACAGTAAATGTGAGGTAGAGATATAGAAAGAATAGAAAAGTGTGGGGAGAAGGAGAGACAGATCAAGGAGAAGACACTCACCACACATGGATCTGGAGGTATCCTGTTGGTCCTTGAGTGGTGGAGATTCCTAAGTTTTCTCCTGGAGGTACCACCAGCACCCCCAAACCGTTCTCAGCAGGGCTACTCTCAGTCTCTTCATCCCCCAGCCTGTGTTGATATTGGGCGTTGTCCTGACACAGGTGCAGCACCTTGAACTTGGTCTGGTTAAACATTGTGAGATTCCCATAGGCCCAATTTTTGAGCTTGTCCAGGTCCCTCTGGCATTCCATCCCCCAGGCATGTCAACGGCACCACTCCCCTTGGTGTCATCTGCTAATTTGCTGAGGGTGCATTCAATCCTATTGTTTATGTAATTAGTGAAGATATTAAATACCACTGGTCCCAATATGGACACGTGAGGGACACCACTCATCTCTGATGTTCATCAGGACTCTAAGCCATTTACCACTGCCCTCTGGATGCGACTGTCCAACTTTCTTATCCATCTAACAATCCACTCAAAACCCCATCTGTCTCCAACTTAGAGAGAAGGATGTTGTAGGGAAAAATATCAAAGTCTCTACAGAAATCCAGATAAATTACATCTATAACACTTCCTTATCCACTGATGTAGACACTTTGTCATAGAAAGCCACTGAGTAGGTCAGGCAGGCCTTGTCCCTGGTGAAGCTGAGCTGGTTGTCCTGAATCATCTCTGTGTTCCCCCTATACCTTTGCATAGCTTTTAGGAGGATCTGTTCCATGATCTTCCCAGGCACAGAAGTGAGGCAGACAAGATGGTTGTTCTTTCGAACCCTTTTAAAGATGAATACAATATTTATCTTTTTCCAGTCACCTGGGACTTTACCAAACTGACATGATTTTTGAAATTTCATGGAGAGTGCCTTGGCAACTAGATCAGCCATGTCCCTGAGGACACTAAGATGCATCACATCAGTTCCCATATAATTATGTTCATTCTGGTTCCTCAGACGATCATAAATCTCACTTTTATTTGCAGTGGGAAGCACTTTCCATCCACATCCTGCTGTCCGCCAATTCAAGAGGTATGGGAAGAGAGGTCCAATTAAGTTCTTGTTTCTACTTTCTGTACATTTGTTTCTTTCCCTTTAGTTTGATCAGCAATTCTTTACTCAACCATGACAGTCTCCTGCTTTCCTTACCCAATTTTTTTCCCTTATGCTGTATGGAAAATTTCTTTAGTGATCTTCCAACTCTGTTCCTTACACTGTCCCGTCTCTCCTATTCCTAAGTGCAATTTCCCAAGGAATGTCACTGACTACCTCCCTGAAAAGCTGGAATTCAGCTTTCTAAAGGTCAGGGGCCTAATTTCACTACTTACATCACCCATATCTCACAGGGCTGCAAACTCCTCCAATGTATAATTGATGCAGCCCAGGCCGCCCCCAGTCTAGACATCCCCAATTACATCACTTACATTTATGACCAACACATCTGGTAACACATCCTATCTGGCAGGGCTGTCTATTGCAAAACAATTACCTCTATTTTGAAAATGCTGGCTCTCATATGGCCAAAACCAAAAATTAGTGTGTTGTAATAATCATATTAAAGAGAGTATTGAATATCTTTACGATACCTGAGGGTATTGGAATATTGTGGTATTCCATCATTTAATAAAATATACACTATTGATATCTAGGTGAAATTAAAAAAATCAATACGAATTTAGGAATCATGTTCTCAGACAATCCTAGTTGGATATGTGTTGGGTTTTTTGTAGAAAATGCTCTGATGACAAAACAGGATTTCATTTGAAAATAGAGGTTATCATAAATAATAAAATAGTTTATATATTTTAGGCCAAGCTTACAAAACTATCTTTAAAGTCACATTTTCTGGCTTATCATTAAATGTATAAAGTGATATGAAATCTTTAAGCAGCAAATAGAGAACTTGGAGGTTTTAAATTACTTTCATTTCCAATTCATAAACCTTTTTCTGTGAGAATTTTAAGACATTGAGAAGCAAACTGTATGGCATGAAACCCTTTTTTAGATAACAGAGGAATAAAAGCTCATATCATCAAAGAGCATTTAGAAGGACCAGTCCTTGGAATTCAGTGAGCACACACAAGGTTACAATCCACTTGAGAGATCCTGGAAATGTCATAAGCCAGCAGAGAGCAGCTCAAGCAGCTTATGAATGACAAAAAAAGCCAAGAGAGATGATTATAACCTTGCACTCATTCAGCAATCAAGCATCATCATTATCAAATATAGAGAAGCTTAAAATACTTATGTATTTTAAGGTTGGTCAGGTCTGTCAACTAATTCAACCAAATGTCATATGAAAGTAAAATAGGATTGGAGAGCTCATGGAGACTGTAGGGTTTTGTATTTCCCAGTTACTCACATAATAGTTAAGAGAATTAAACAGATTATTTTTGTGAAGACTGGGTCTTATAGGAGGGATAATTTCACTTCTGACGCCTTCAAAAATCTATGAAAAATACCTGTAAGCTTTTAGGTCTTAGTTTACTAGTTATCAACAGACTTAATTTATTCAGCTGAATAGGTCAAACGGGGTTTTTTGTATTTAATAGTGCATTTGTGCTTACCATGTGTGTACATACCCAAATGAATTAATTCTGCATGAAAAGCAAATTTTTCAGTATTAAAATTAAAAACCTCATGTCAACAGAACCATTCCAAATAGCTTATACCTGTCTGTATCGGTAAAGAAGAAAAATTACAAAAAGCAACTTAAAAAAGAAAGCCATCTTGAAAAACACTGAACTATTAATTTAAATAACTGCTATTGTTTTCAGTAGGATGAAAGACTATTTTAGTCAGAGATGATCATTCAGATTTGGAATTCAACTGCACATTTTCTTGCCACTAAATAAGTATGCATAGGACTTCACCAACTTTGAAACAGAAGGTTATAATTACAGTATTAAATTTTTGCTGGTTTAACTTTTGGGCTATTACAGCTTTATTCTAATGTAGTTAAAATTAATAGGACAAAAGCAAAACAGACTCCTGTGCATGAAGTCATCACTGCTTCACTTCCTTTCTGTGAGAAGAGGCCTAGATAGAAGGGGAACAGACACATCACATTCTCCAGCTTTTCAAGGATTACTTGGACAAGTTGCAGCTTCTTAAAAAAATTATCTCCATATTTTCTTCTTAAAGATGATGAAAGAGTCATTGAATTATGCATTTACAATGAAAACAGTAAATAAAAGAAGAAATCTTACAGTTCCCTTTTTAGAATAACATTGTCAACTTAGACAGTTCCCAAGCTTTCCACAACCTTAAAACATACTAAGTATATAAACTGCTTATTACCAAACCTAAATATTTAAAAGTTATGAGTCAAGCTCCAGAGAAGAGAAGACAAAATAAAAAAAATAATTAAATATACTTTAGTGAGTTTTGAGGGCTGAATTTTAGCTATAGGATGACTAAACAGAGTAATTTTATGAAACATATTTAAAGAACAGCACATATGTTTTCACTTAAGTGATACATTCTGAATACTACCCATAGTCTGAAAAATACTGATGTATTGTCTCTTAGCATTGAAAAGATATGATATCCAAGTACAGATTCTATATGAAGCGCTGATAAAGTGAAACATAGAAAACTCACTTCTATAACTTAATTCAGTTTTAGATAATTTTTCCTGAGCTAAAAAACACCCCAGTTAACTGTAAAAACCAAGGAAAGCTTCATATTTTCTCTGCAATCAAATATGTAACTATAGCTCATAGGCAAAAAGTTAAATTTTGGAAGACTGGTTTCATATGAGGAATAACTCATTAACTTCCTTCTGACCTGGTCAGCCTAGCTGGAACTACTACAGGTTTTCATGCTTCCCCTCCATCCCCAAGCTTGTATCTCAGCTGAGCGTCAAAGCTGTAAAAAGCTCCTGCTCAAAGCAAGATGAGTGCCAGCATCAGATCCACAGCACTCTCTAACCAAGACTGGGAAATCCTGTGGGATGGAATGATCCTGGGCCAGTGCTGCTTATCTTCCCAGCATGGCAGTTTAACCTAGTGTGTAATTAAATCTTGAACACACTGATGCCTTTCCTTCTGTAAAATTTATTTCTTTGAACAACAATAGCAGCTTTGGTTTTCTTTATCTCGAGATGACATGAATGCTTGTGAGGGGAAAGCTCTCAGATCATCTGGATAAAACAGGAAAAAAATCCTCCTCTGTGCTTTCTCTTCTAGCAGGATTCATCCTCTCCTGCTGACCATACTAGTAAGAATGTGGTTAAACAGCAGCAGATGCAGAATGAAGAGGTTATTGCTGCTGATGAGCCAGGAAATGCATTTCAAGAAGTTTGCACTTATTATTGGGTCAAATTTGGTGTCATGCATTGAATATTCATTAGAAAAACTAGAATATCAAGTTGTTTTTGGAGCTAATCTTCTGGTTTTGAGTCCTCAAATGAATTTGTTTCAGAGAGTGTGAGAAAGCTCTATAACCTGGGACAAATTTCAGTAAGTGGGTACCATCAGGAGGTTAACTTCAAAAGCGCACTGATGATCTCCACTGCAACTCATTTCCAGCACTCTCTGCCTTTCAAATCCAAACACTCACAGTAGCTCTTAGATTGAAAGTATTCTCTGCCTTCTGCTCTGGGACACTAGGAAAGACTCCTTTCTGTCACATCCACAGCTGCAGTGTCACAAAGGACTTTGATTATTACCAACTGGAAGAAAAAAAGACAAAGGCAATCCTGACTTCTAACCCATCACCTGGAGTACACACAGTACCTACTAAATACTTGTGCTGCGATAATGGATGCCACATAAATGCTGATATCTCGGAGGATTTCTCTTGCCCAATTCAAAACTGTAGCATAATTAAATGTTCAGTACCCAGGCTGGTTATATGGGGGCCTAAACCTAAAAGATGTTAAATATTATGTTCTTATCTCGAGCTGCAATAATTAGGTACTAAAGCCTAGCTAGGATAAGTCTCATTCCTCTGAGAGAACAGATCCTGGAGGCACTCTCAGATCATGATTGACGTTGGAAAACAATTAGCTCACTGCAGAGAATAGCAACACTGCTCCCAGAGAGATTCTCCACAGAAATGGATTGCATTTTCAAGGTTTTCAAGAAAAAGATGTGTGCAAAAAGATGTATCCTTTATTTTCAGAATGAAACCAATAACTAGTAGTCCAAAAAGAGCATTATACACAATACTGGGGAAGAGCAAGCACTGCTCTTTTAGATAGGGACTGCTCACCCACTGGGCAGGATTGGTGAGTGTCCAGAAAACATGTCAGCCTTGCCATTTCAAGTGCACTAGAAGCACTATTAAAACAGCCTCCCCACAGCATAAGTACAAAGATTAATTACATATCATTCAGGGAAATATGTGTAGAGAGCAGTGATGCTAGAGCTCCTTTTAAAGTGTTCTCAACAGGCAAGACATAAATATCAGACTCTTTTTACACGCATATGTTCTGACAGCACATTTCTGTGTACACGTGTAAAAATTGATTCAATAATTGGAAAAGCTAAAACTCCGAAAACGAGGTATTTTTACAGATATAAACAGAGCAAGCACTTTAAAATGCAGTCATATTTGGATTGTCTTTTCCTGTCTTCATTTTGGTTTGATCTTAGAATAAGCTTTTCTGGTTTTGACCAAGTTCTGATTTTTAATTAAAAGTAAGTGACACAAACATAATTTTTCAAGGGCTTTTTGTTTATCTTGTATCTATTCTCACAATGCCACTAATGCCTTAAAAATAAATATTCTCAAAAAATAAAGCTTTTTTGACAATGTTATTTAGCAATCCTTCTGTGAAAGATCACCTTGCTAAGTGCTCATTATAACAGAAAGACAAGATCCTCTCAATCATTTTTTTTCTATTTGCAGAGAACCCTCTTCTTCCTACTCATACATATAATACAAGTGACAGGGAAAACAAAAAAGTAATGGCATCATTTAAATAAAAACCAGTGAAAATCCAAAATCTATGTAAATCAGTGACTCAGCTGACCTCTGTGGACAGATTTTGACAACAAGTTTTTACAACAGATCTAAGTCAAAGAAAAAATTCTTTTATTTTTTTGTTGTGTTGTTTTTTTTTGTTGTTGTTGTTGTTTTGTTTTGTTTTTTTTTTTTCCCCAAAGATACAGAGCCATGTTCCCATGGCTGAAATTAATAAGATCTATGAACATTTGGAAAATAAATCACTCCTATACTTGCTTTATCTTCCTAAGCAAGCAAGTATAAAATCTCTTGTTTTCTGTGAATTTGACAGCTGTGGTAACAGAGATAGCACACAGTCCTCCAGTATGTTAGAAAACTGGAAGCAAACACTATCATTGTGCCCTAGTGTTTAAGTTTGAAGAATAAAAATATTAAGGGCAATGGCAAAGTATCAAATTTCATCCTAATACTCTGATTCTATATGAGTCAAAACATTTCCCTGCAATATGAAGTTCAAGTAAGAGCAGGATTTTTCAGGAGTGAAATTTCAGGTCTAAATCCACATAACTGTATATATGTAATTTCATGTATACAAGTACAGAATATATACAATCTACATACTTGTATATAAGTCATTCTCAGTATCTTTGAAGACTGAAGACAAAAATTCCAAGTGCATCCTGAGGAGAATTTGAAACAAATACCTGGAAAACTGCAGAAGCCCTAGCCCTGCTGTGTAAGTAATAACTGCCTGAGTTCTTCCTGCAAATAATTTTTCTAGTCCTTGTCCTTCACCCAGGATTGATGCCCAGAACTGAAGAGTTGAAAACTGGAGTCCTTCATGACACAATCGTGATTGCTCTGTACAATAGTGGCTACACTGCTTCCTGTAAAATGCCGTGGAAAACACTTCATTTTTTACAGATTTTGTTCACATCCCCCAATAATTGCAATTGCATAACTGGTTCAGTGACATGTTTTCCTGTAGCATACATTTTTAACAAGTGAATGCATCAGAGCAATGAAGAAAAAGGATTTGATCTGGAGTTATCTTGTTCAGATGAGGCTGTTAAGCCACAAAGGCCATAGCGTACACAATCAGGGTTTAACTTTCATGATCAGCTTCATAATGAAAGTTATATGACCAGCAAGCTTCATAAGGGCAGTTAAAGTTGGCCTCATCATCACTAAAGTAATGACAGCAATGAGGACAACAATATTTTCACATTCAAGCCATTTCTCTTGAAACTAAAGTATTGAATACAAGAAGGTCCAACTTTTGCTTTTATACTTAATTAAGGAATGGAACTTCCTATACTAAGGGATCATTATACAGCAAAAGGGAGGAATAATCTCTCAGGCTTTACATGCTAAAATCCTTATCAAGGTCAGGAACTCTGTAGAAGTTTTGAAGTCTGTCCAGGCTTCAAATTCACTAGTGTTTTCTTAAATTAGTCTTACAATATGTAAGGGGTTAGGACTGAGGTCAGAGTTGTTAAAATATACAATCTTTCATTATAAACAAACCTATCCTCAGTCTATGACAATGATCCCACTGGGTACATGTACAGCTATCTGCCTAAAAGTGGTCTGAACATTAATATGTCACATCTACAGTTACCATTTTCTGCGTCTGAAATGCAGAAATCTGACCCACAATGAAGTCTATCTAACACTAGCATGCTAGTGGATGTGGAGTAAATTCCCATGTAAGGAATACAAATTTTAAAGGGCTTATTGCAGGCTTACCATTGGTCCTATATTTTCACAGCTTTTTCATTTTGTTGTATGTCAAACAGCGTTTTTTTCCTGCTCCGCTGAATTAGAGATTATTATTTACTTCATGTCCTATGGTCTGTAATTTATCATACGACTTTGTTATTCTTAAGAAAAAAATACATGTGTAGCTACAGATTAGGTAGTTTATCAAGCTATTTTTGGTGAAGAAAAGGAATGTTAGAAATCAAAAAGGCAGCTTTGGATTCCTCTCCTTGTTCTTCCCCACATCATTAAAAAAAAAAACCAAACCAACACATAACCAGCTGGCAACCTCTGAATGTTTTATCTCAGACAAGTCCAGCCCCAAACTTATTCATTTGGTTTTTATACCTTCTACAGTCTCCAATCACCAGAGCTGACCTCTGCCATTACTCAGCTTTCTCTCCGCACAGTAAGACCTCTACCTACAGCCTATCATCCTTGTCCTTAGGGAGTCCTCTTCAATACAAAGCAAATCAAAACTGGAAATTCTTTAGTACGAGTAAGAAAGAAGAATCATATTCTGAAGTATTCATGTGAAAATAAAGTGGTTTATGAAAAGATTGCCAAAACACTATGTTCAACAAATAAAAAGGCAATGCCAGAACATTAGCAAATCCAGACTGTAGAGTACAAGAACCCAAGATCCCTGACAAATTTATATTCAAATATAGAATCTTGTAGTTTAAACAGATGCCACAAGAGAACACCCTTGAGGTCAATCTTCCTCTTTCAGCAAAGACCACGCATAAAGTAAAGTGAACATTGAGAGTTTTTCTATACTAGAGTGGACCAAGCTTACACACTGGATTTCTCATTTGAGACTTAAAGTGAAACAAAAAAAAGAGTAATCAATTTTTTAGGTTTCTTATCTCTCAATCTGTAGCTGTTCCAAATCTTATATTCAAGCAATAGGTAGAAGTAATCTGAAACACAGTAACCTATAGCATTATTACTATTATTTGCCAATAAGCAATAATGATATGCATTACAGTGTGATTTTAGGCAAGCAATCCTATGAATATTATTTCTAGCTTCAAATTCAATGAAGCATTGCTAATAACTTGCATGTTCAAAGATGGAGTTTAATGAATGAAAGCAAAACAGAAATACACAGTCAATCCAAATATCAGCACAGGCCAAGTTCTGCCACACATAGTGACACTGTACCTGACCACAAGCTCTTCTAGTTTGCATTAGTGGAATAATATTTTTTGAAATAATTATATTTCAATAAATGTCCATAGGAAGGGATTCTATTTTACTCACAGCAGTACATAAGCAAGCAATCAAAATGACTTTTTGTTGCTGCTGCTTAGTCACACCATACTTACACAAAAGCTCTGGCGTTGCATCTCACCCAATACAAGGCTGTGCAGCCCTTACCATCACACACTATCACTAATCCTCCTCACACTCATGTGCCCTTTGTCCCTTGACCTCATATCCAACTACAAGAAACAAATTTCCTTGTTGTTTACAGTGATGTCTCATTAAATTATGTTCCACCTTTATGATTCTCCAAGCACTTCTCTAGAAACAAGGCAAGTTCTGCTGCTGCAAACAAGATTAAGTAGCCACTGTAAATCCTTCTTGTCAGAAGTATTATGCATTTTATTCTCTTTCCATACTGCTAGTAGTTTGCAGTTCCAAATGTAGTACAAGGTTACAGTACAAATTATCAACAAGGTATGTGGGGAAGAAGAATTAGAAGGGACAACAAAGTTATATTATATTGCTTCAAAATACTCATTTCCTTTTTTTTTTTCTTAAAATACAGAGCTTCTCTGCAATATCTAAACTATGGGGTATTGTTGTGCTAATGGCATCGTATATAAAGAATGAAAAATTGAACAAATGCCTATTGAAATTATATCAGAGGATAAATAATTCAATGGATGAGCTTTATAAAATGTAAACATTCTCAAATTACTTTGCTATGAATTAGTAATCAAAACCTGAATTATTTAAATTTCTGCTGCAAAGGGAAAACCTAATGAGATCATAAAGATTCCTTGTAAGAGATTTCCAGACTAAAAGTATGTTTTCCAAGAAGGTAATTTACAGTCTAATAATTTATAGCCATAAAATAGTGTTTCTGCAGTCAGGATGATTTATTTTCTGCACTTACCATGATGAATGTTTGAAGTACAATGATAACCTCCTTTTGCAACTGTACAATATCATAAACACTGAGGTCTTTTCATAAACTAGACTTACTTTCAGTCCAATTTTCTAGAAGCTAGCTTCAGGTAATCAGTAGCTGAGAATATAGTCATTACTTCATTTTAAAATATTTACAATCCAATCTATCTTCAAGAGTGATGCCCCTAAGAGTGTCAGCACAAAAAGAGGAGAGTTAAACATATTAAAATGTAACAACCCATCATCTTAATCTCTATGATAATCTTTCATAGTGAAGAGACAATTGACATTTTTTCTGCTTCTTTTTGCTCTGAAATCCTGAACTACTGATATATTCGTTTATATTCTTACAGGAAGCATTTCCATTTTCTTTCACTGATTTTAATTTAGTTTAGACTCTGAGCACAAGAAAAACACACTAAAACAGATCAAGCATTAAAAAAGTGATTGGTAGATTCCTGTTAAATTTGCCCATGACTGATATATCTGTGACACGCTTCCTATAACATAGGAAATACAATAAAAAGAGATGGAGATCCTTCCTCAATCAGGCACACAAGAAGGCAGCTGGAGAGATGGCTGCTAAACTGAGGCAAGCTGGGCTCGTGAATAGAAGGGGAGAATCCGTTGTGCCCTTAAAGAATCCTAGTTTTGCAAGACGGGTCAAGCAGGGACTCAAGACTGCAATCCATTTGGCTCAAAGTTCTAGGGTACATAGGTGCTAACTAGAACAAATTTAAACGTTACTTTTTTCTTTGTCACAAATAATCCAAATAACAAAGATGAAATATAGCTTTGAAGCACTGTTCTGGATTATGTTCTTAATTTAAGAAAAAAAAGTAGTTGGATACCTTTTCTACTCTGAGTAGAACTGGAAGATTTTTATTTTCTTAATGACTTATGACAATCATAAAAACCTTATCTTTTATAGAAAACAAATTCATCTTTACTATTTTGTGTTGGGATCCAGGACAAGAAAATTTAGAAGAGGTCTACAGGACAAACTTTGGTGAAGTAATAATAGACAGAATAACAATGCAAAAGAGCAGTAGAGGCAGATGGCATTGTGCCACTCAATTGGGGCACAAAGCTACTCTCTGAAAATCAGGGCTGAAAACATTGGTAAAGTAGACAATAAAAATATCATGGTCTTGGAAGTCTGTATTTTGGAAAATATGCAACAGAAATTGCTTAAATACTTCTGTAAAAGTACATAGGTGTAAACACAAACTTCATATCAGGAGAAACAGCACCACTAGCTCAGAGCAATTCCTCACAGGGACAACAGACAACACTGCAGATGAAGATGAATGGGCTATTAGTTTGGAAGTACACTCAATATTTACTTTTGAGTTTACAGGCTTATCAGCTCCTGTCAATTACATTACCACAGAAAAGAAATCAACAAAACAATAAAACTTGCAGGGCTGATCTAATCTCTTAAACAAGTTCATGAAGTAAATATGATTCTGAAGCTGTCAAAAATACAATTTGTAATAGTACCGTGGAAAAAGTACTTTATAAAGTTATTGGATTAAAACTAAGCCCATGTTCTATTGCTTTCAAGATGATGTAATTTTTGAAAAAGGCAAAGGGACAAAAACATCCCAAGGAGAAATTGAAGAGTGGCTCTATAAGAAGTGGAACTTCTTGACAGTCTCAGAAGAAAAGCTCAGCTTAGCCAGCTTGTTTTGCAGGGAAGAAAAAAAAATACTTAATTGTCAAGCCAGAGTTCTAATGGCCAGAAGGAAAAAAAAAAATCTATATTTTCATACAAAAACCTGTATATCCATCTTTTCTTTAAAGTGCCATTTACGTTGTGCATTCAGGCATCTGAGAAAATCCACAGAGGAAAAAGCCAAAAGATACTAACCTCTATAAGGACTACAGTCCAGTGGTATAAGAAAAAAGAAAAAAGAGAAAAAGAAGAATGAGCACAATGAGCTGCACTGGAAATGTTCAAACACTGAACATGGCTCAAAAGGGTTATCATCTTTGTGTCACCCTTCCCCATGATGGCATTTCACAGTCCTGAGCCTATGAGAATGAAATTTAGCTGCCTTTCTCTAAGAAAAAAGAAAACAAAACCAAAAGTAAACAAATCAAAACCAACTGTAGAGCAGAGAGTATTTGTTAAGGATGCTGTTCCAGAGCTAAGCAAATTAAACCACAGCATTCCTCTTAGAAGTAAGTATAAAATCTGAATATTGACTTTTTTTTTTCTTAGAGAGGGAAGATGTGATGGATTAAAGCCATACTTTGTTTTACAAAGAATTGCAGGCCACTCTGGCACTCTGAAGTCAAACTGATCTGCTCTGCTACTTCTAAAGGAAAAAGTAACAGAACTCTTACACAAGCATGAATAGCTTTGGATTGAAAAGAAAAAAAACAATTTTAATTAGCCGTAACAGCCTAAGTTAAATTTATTTTAAAATTCTTGTAAATTATATTTTTAAAATTTATTTTTTAACTCACACATTTTAAATATGTAATGAAAAAGAAAACTATTTTCAGTATTTTCTTCACGTCTAACACCATTAAAGAAAACTGTGACAAGGGTTAAACTCTTTAAATAATCAAGGTAAATGAGAAGCAGCATTGCAGCCAGAGCAGCTGAGGTAGGCTATCAATGCACTGTAGACTGGTGAACTAGTGGCAGCCTACCTGAGCTCATGAAGTAACTCTGGTGAAGGAGCACTAGTGCCTCTAAACAACTCAAGCTCCATGAGCATGAAATATGTTTATATCATATGTAGTGACAGAGAAGTGATACCCTTAGTCGTTCCTAAACTGACAGCCCAGGAGTCAATGAAAACTGCTCAGCCAGCACTGAGCAGCACAGCACTGGTTACTGGCAGACAGTCAGAAAATATACTTTGAGTGCTTGTAGTTTATGATCCACCAGCTTTCCATTGTTTTCCTCCCCTATTGCTCCTTTTATATTGCTCTTATTCCTTGTCTTGTCACATCTCTTTCTCTCTTAGACCTCTTTCAAAATATATCTTCTTCTTTCATGTTCCCACTCTCCCATTAGACTCTTGTATCTTCCATCTTTTGTACATTTCCTTATCTCTCCAGGCCAGAAAATCCCCTGATATCCATTCTTTGAATAACACTTCCTTTCCAATCCATCCATTATTCCTTCTAAAACTCCAGTCTCAAATTCAGCCCTTGATCCCTTATTCTGTTTTCCACTTTCTGTTTCACCTAGACACCTCTTTGTCAATTTCTTTCCCATTATATATGCATTTCCCATGATAAATCTAGAATTTCTTCCCCGAAGCCACTGATTTTGTCCTCAAGCCTTTCTCCATGATTTGATACTATTAGATATCTCTCTTGAGTAAAATTTACTATGCTTCCTAAAAGTCATGGGTATTGCAGGTACCATAAGGAAGTACAAGATCCCCATCTTCCCTGTCGTGTCTCCTACTTAATTTCAATGTTTGCAGGGCCCTATTAATTTTTTTACTGTTTCTGTAACCTAGAGTGTCCCATAATGTTCAGGTCTTCTGTCTCCTTCCTGCTGTAGCTAACCCTAAAACCCAAGACATTTTCCCCTCAGACCACTTATTTTAAGTGACTGCCTTACATAAGTCCCCAAGCCTGGGTGAAGTTATTTATATCTTCTGCTTTTGTCACACCAAGTTTTATTGTTCTCTTCTCCAATATAATCTATGACATTGTCCACTTTGGACATATATCAAGCAAGATGATCAAAAGAGATTTTCTTTCTAAAACATGATTTTGTACAGGCTTATCTAAAAACTCCTTCACACATTTCCAATGATAGACTAAGTAATAAGATTCTTCAAACTTCTTTTAAAATCAAATGAACCAGTTAGGTATCTGTTGAAAGAGAATGAAAGTACAGGTCAAGGGCAGCTTTACTCTGTCAATCTTTCTCAAGGACTTTGACAATAGTCCTGAGTTGATAAAAATGAGACTGTGAAGGGTGTGCTGTAACCATTTGTTTAAGGGAAAGACACCTTCTGTATTCACTTCCAAGAGTGGCAAATTAAAATCACAAATGTAAGAGTGAGACTTTAAAACCTCTGCACATACACACAATGTGCATGTAGAGCACCCTGGTACATAACCCAGAAAAGGAAATGGAGGTCTTTTGGTTAACTAACCTCATCAGGCATGGATCAGGCCTTGAGATGTACAAAAGCTGCCACTGAGGAAAATTACTCCTGCAAATGTCCAGCCTGTATTGCACATGCCCAAATTTGAAGCATGCTTAAACATGGTGATTTCATCATGTTTTATCTCAGTCCTGGACTTTCTGCATATCTTGGGCTGAATTATTGTTAGTAGCAGCATAGAATATTAGAAGAACCTACATTGCTGGAGGAAATAAAATATGCCCACATTTGTGAAGTGGAAATTATTAAGGGACTAAGTATGAAATTCCACAGTGGCAAATTTTTACTGCAAAATGAAAGGAATGCTTAATGCAGGTAAGAGTATGGCTCTACAGAGACTTGAAATTCACTGTGTGAGGTTAAAGAATATATCCAGAAAGCACAGAAGCTTAAGGCAAAAAAGGTTTCCGCCAGAGAAGGAAAGGTACTCTTAATCCAACATTCTTTTCCTTAATAAAACTGAATTCTTTATCGATTACATCATGCAATATATAACAGGTGTAGCAGAACATGGGTTTTCTCTTGATTAATTTCATCAGTGTTTATATTGCTCTACCCATGTTTACTTAACATACTGACTTGAGTCACAACTGTAAACCAATCTAACTGCATTTCATTTCAGTAGTAGATACTGAAAATTCTATTTTCAAAGTGGAAAATTCAGTTAAAAGGATAACAGAACCATGCAAATACCAGTGTGGAGGGAGCATGTGCAGAGCACATGCAGAGTAGAATGTCAGAACTCCCAAATGGAAAGGCAGTGCTGAAGTACACTTATCATTATTATATTAATTCCATAGAAATGAGTGTTGTACTTCTAAGTTATTCCACCTCTGCCTCCTAGGTGACTCAAAATGTGTCTTGCCCTGGAAAAAGGTATGACTAATTTAACAGAAATGTTGGGTTTGGTGGAAACAACAGTTTTCCTTTATACACCTCTTCCCTTGCAACAGTATAAATCATATTTTCTACTACATGGCTTCCTGAATCCTTTGAGGACCAGTCCATGAAGTCCTTATAATTAACATCATATGACCATCTGCAGTCTTTAACCCTGCACAGTGCTTCAACCTTCCATCAGCGATTTGCCCATTTGGATTTTGCAATAACAAAAAGGTTTTAGTGTATGTTTAAGCCCCAAGATTTTTACCAAAGCAAGGTAGCTACCAGACCCATTTTACCCTTCAGCAAACTTTCTTAGAAATTTTGTTTGGCACTCCAAATGTAGATTTGAAATTAATTGACCTGAACATAGAGTTATATTTAAGCATTTTTAAAAATGTAAACTAACCCTAAGTTTTATTAACTGCGCAGGGGAAAAAAAAAAAGTTTTTTTCCTTATGTACCAAGATATAAACTTACAAACTATGTTCAGTTCACTTTGTTTTAAGAGAAAAAAGGGAATCATTCATATGCAATGGTAATCATTTAATTCACTGCTTCTGTCAGGCACATTTCTTTATTTGAAAAATGTATTTTAAGTCCTTTCTGAATCCAATCAGAAAAACTGTTTTTCCTAAGACAGTGCAGAGTTACTCCAGCAAAACAAGTGTTTTAATATCTTGCATGAGAGATGCTCATGCACACAAATCACAAATAGTTTGCTGCTTCTATAAAATTATTATTTAGCTGCTTTTTTTGCAAGGTGACACAAAAAAAACAAACCCTTAATACTTAGAAATACTCCAAAAAAGGCTGAGGACTTGCAATTATTATTAAAATGTACAGTTTCCTGACCATTGGTGTATTCTACAGAGGTTTGTGTCACACTGCCCTCATCAAGATCTGAGACTTATATGGAAATGGCATTGCTCAGACACTGAAGGAAGCAAACTTCTGGACTCTTTGGATCTTAGTGGTTTGTGGCAATATGTAATTTCCAAAGATAAGCCATCAAAAGAAATGTTAATTGTTGAAATATAAAGCTAAAACTCTGGTAAATGGGACAAAGAAAACACTCTGTATGTGCAGGGAACAGGTGAGGAATAGAGGGCAGAAGCTGTGAAATGGTTTATGTTTTTACAGTGAGAGGAACCCAGCAGTAAGATTAAATCACAGAAGTGTAATAGTACACTAGAGACAAAATTCAAATTAATGAGATATGTTTAATCAATAAGAAAGAGAAGCAAGCATGAAGAATCTATGATTGATAAGATGCTGGTGAGCCATTCTCATATTTTTCAAAACTAATTGGGTTTGTCATAAGCAATAATATGATTGGTACCTGTAGGTGAAAAAAGGGAATTCTGAGGAGTGTGCTGAATGCCCTGAAATAAACTAGGCAAAGCAACAGACCCTGCCAAAGAAAAGAGGTTATCATATTCATGTGGATGTTTATGAAAGACAACATTCTGCCAATACTTGTGGAAAATTACTAAGAAAATTACTCTAGAGTTTATGGAGCTTACAGTCAAAGCCTCCCCACAAAGAGTATGTGAACCTACATACATTACAAGGTAAAAGAACCATTCTAATCCCATGTAGCAGGCATGTCTGGGGGAAAAATTTAACACAACTAAATTAACATTTCCTCTGCTATTAGCACTAAACATTAAAATGTTTTTAGCCTATAAAGGTGCATGGGTAGGCTCCAAGGTAGTCTTTCTGACTGAGATTGCATTTACAAATTTTGAAGAATGAAGTCTTTGCCACTGTAAGCATCTTCTTCTCTAGTAAATAAGATCTAAAAAGTCATAGAAAGAACCCTCTAATTTTAAAACAATGAAAACACAGCAGTTTTTCTTTCCTGTCGCAATAATTACAGCATGGCATGACACACCATTATCTAATAAATCTCTTAAAGTTACGTGAGCTCAGGTTTCCTTTATGTTTCTGCCAAAAATCAACCATTACCCAGCTGTTCCTGTGTACTAGATTATTCTTTTTTAGGACTTAGTCTCCAAAAGATGTTTGCTCTACCAGTCTGGGTTAACTGTGAATACGTATAGAGTTATTTCCTACCCATATCAAAATAATTATAACAATGTGAAGGTAGATAAACATTATGTGAGAAGTAGGAGCATACAGAAATTAAACTTATGACTAGCAAATCCATTATACATAAGTCTGTGAATCAAGGCAGAGGGTCAAACAATACATTCCATGTAATCAGGAGAAAGTAGTAGTGACAAATGCAGGAATACAGGCATTTCAAGAGAGTAAAACTGAGTGACTATAGTGAAAGAGGAATAATTTAAAAAATAAAAGAAAAAAGGGAGAATTTGGGTTGATGAAATACAGTGTGACATCTTTTCCTTTCAATTTATCAACTAATACCGTTTCTGTGGGCTGGAGCTAAATGGGTCTCTGAAGTGAAACTTTTCAGTTGTCATTTTTATTTTGTGACAAAATGGAAAGAAACAAATAAAAATGTAAATATTGCTGCTTACAATAAAATACCTGTTTACAACAAAAAGCTCATCTCTTAAATCTCATTTAAATTGTGGCAATATCTTTTCCTTTTTTTTTTTTTAAATTCAATTCCTGAATCTTTAGATTATCTGATTTTTTTAAAAAAAATGTTCCTATTTTGTAGTGTCTGAATTGCTATAATTCCATAACCCAAATATATATTCTTTTCCTTTTTTGGTGAATATTATTTATGGAAAAAATATTGCTCAGCCTGGATGCTATTTCAACAGACTAAGGTCTTACATTTTTAGCACATTAAAACCATGCCCCAAATCAAGTCAACTAAGTTATCATTTAGTTTTCTAACAAGAATTTATGAAGTAGTGACAACGACAACAAAACCCACATAAAAGCCCCTAAACCCACAGGTTTTCACATTTTAGGACTTCATTTTTTATTTTTTTTTCTACAATACTAAAACATGCAGTTGCACTCATGGTTCCAATTAAAAAAACTCAAACAACAAACACCCCCACAATCTTCTTTCACGTGTCACATAAAGACTTCCACAGGAGCTGGCTTTACCCACAATAAAAAGTGACTGATTTTGCCATGAACAGGTGAACTGAATTGACTCAGTTTAGCTATTCTGTCTCTGATGTGTTATTCCAAGTAGCTCGACAGCCAGGAGAACTAGTCTCCCTTTGCTGTAGATTTGTGTCTCAGGACCAAGCTTCCATGAGGATTATCAGTTTTCTATGGAATGGGTCTCTTTCAGAACCACAGCATTGATAGGATATCAGCATCCAGGAGTCCTCTGCCAGTTCTGCTCAAACTGGACCATAGGTTTAAAAAGTTCCAGGTGAGAAGGAACTTCTTATGATGTGTGACTTAAACATCCCCCAATTTCCATGGCACTCGGTATGAAAAATTATGAGCTGTCAAAATGAAGTCATTCCTGATGGAGACATGATATTAATTTGATGGGAAGAAATAGCATCTCTTGAATGTGACAAACAAGATCTGAACAGTCACCACAAAGTAAGCTAAATCAACACTAATCTTACTATAGTCATGATATGATGGAATCCCTTTCTTTTATGGACGGGAAGAATAAAATATATATTTTCTCAGACACAAATAATGAATAGCAGTTTTATGCCTTTTTATTTAGCTCAATTGGTGCTTATCCTGTACCAGTCATTAGCAACACTTCAGATCCTACTTGCTCCAGTTAGAGCTGACAGCTTGGGATACATATTTTCTTCTTTTTCCATAGCTGATAGATTCAAAGAAAGAGTGGCAAGATACAGTTCTGGGAGGATAATTTGGAAACACTCCTCTTTGAAGAATTTGGTGTGAATGTTTAGAAATATTTCTTTAACAGACAAAAATGAAAGACATAGGACAATAAAAAGAGCATGGGGACTAAGAACAAGCTTTTCTCTGATTGGACTCCACAACTGAGGTAAATCAGATACAAATATAAAACAACACTAGAACACACTAGCAATAGAGATGTTCACATGAAAAAACTGATAGCAGCTTGAGAATTATTAAGATAATTAAATACCAAGACAAAATTTATTGAATTTGCCACTTAACCATTAACTATTTTGTTAGCGGTATTAATTTTAGCACCCATGCAATTGCCTTGGAAAAAATCTTGATAAAAGCTTTCGTGACTTTTTTTAATTTAAAGGTGTAAGTCAGTTTCCAATGTAAAACCTGAGGAAGAAAAACAAAACTACTGAGTTTAATGCATTAGGGTATTTAGGAAGATGAAGAACTCACAGAAGAGTCAAGTACACGGAAGAAAAAAAAACACTCTACAGATCTTCTCTGTGACTAATAATATATATTATGATTGTAAATGGGAAGGAAGTCTGAAATTTTTCAGCCCTGAAGGTGAGAGATAAAAATTTTTAACTTAACAATATGCTGGCAAAGAAGGAAGATTACTTAACAGAGATTTGAAAGCTGCAATTAACAATGAAACTCACAAAATTACACTGTAGTTTTAGCAGCT
The DNA here is from genome assembly GCF_014805655.1 of Passer montanus. Lineage (NCBI taxonomy): Eukaryota > Metazoa > Chordata > Aves > Passeriformes > Passeridae > Passer > Passer montanus. The sequence goes on along the minus strand of NW_024359721.1, from coordinate 1,282,560 downwards.
CTTGTAAGTTACCAAAAAAAATCAAGTCCAAAAACAGGTTAAACAAGCCATATATGAATTTGATGAAGGTTGTAGTATTGAGTGGGGATCTTGTTAGTATATGGTGTTTGTAGGTGATGACTTCTACCAAGTGAGACAGAGAATATTGAATGAGTTATCTTCATTTTCAACTTTTTTTTTGCCTTAAAACTCAGTCTATGAGATTTGATAGTGAAAGAACACCCAACACCTCACATGATCATGCTCCACTAAGAAGTCTAGCAAATTACACGTGTGGTTATTCTGCGACAGACCTAAGTTTTCATTTTTATAATTACTTATTTCTTGTTCTTCCTTTTCTGTGCAATTTTAACTTTTGCTTACAGTCTATTGTGAGTGATCAAGAGTGATAGGTACAGGAACACCATGTACTTGTACAGAAAATCAGTCCTCTTTTTAAATATTTTTTATTTAACAATGAAACTCAGATTTGCAAAGCTTGAATTTTGAACGTCACCTAACAAATGGAAACAAGAAGATGAGCAAACACCTTTCATCTGAAGACGTTATTTTCTACTAATTTTCACTGTTTAGTGCATCAGTTGTGGGTTCATTAGGATGCTACGCCACAAGTGATGCTTCTGTCTAGCGCCATAGTTTAGATAACAATGCCTTACATTATTCTGAGAACAGTTGGTTCATTTTTATTCCTTTCATCCTTTGAGGTCTAATGCTGACAAAAATTTCAGGGGTCACAAGATATACCCCTCTTTTACTTAACCTGAATTAGTTTTTCTGCTGTCTTGTCAACCTATGAATGACCCTTGTGCAAGTTTGGTGATACACCTTAAGGTGAGGTCCTTGTGGGTGACAAACATATTGCAAATGGTTTTTGGTTTGAAACTCTGCAAGCTGGAATGCATTGAGAAGTGAAGAGCGCTTTAAACTATCATCAAATTAGAACAATAGGTTTTTCTCTGTCCCTGTAATATTTGTTCTTCGTGTTCTGAGGCTGGAAGAATCTGTCATAATCTCAATTGATACAGAAGAAAAGAAATGTTGTGAGAATCTGCATGATCTATATATCAACTCCAGTCTTTTCATGAGTAGCCAGAGGACTTTGAAAGTTAGTGACTTGGAAACTTAAATTTAAGTCTAGTGATTGTGATTCATCTTTACAGTTATAATTTGACCTTCAAAATTGCTGGTTAAATTCCTGGTGGCTGTCTAGAACACCAAAATTGTCCTGATTGGCCGCATTTCCACTGACATTTACAGAGAACATACTTTCCATCTCAATAATCTAACTGTGGGTAGTATCCAAATAAATGATTAAAACAAAATACTCAGGACCTTCTGAAAATATTTTGCCTATCTTAGATTTCTGCATTCTGACTGCACCAGGTACGTCAGTTTCTGTGGCTTATACCAGAGTTAAGCCCAATTTTGATGCCTTACATTCAATTACCAATTTACTTTTTATCAGTAGTATATAGCTATCTGATGTGCCACAATTAAATAAAAAAGACACTGTTCCTAGGTGCACATATATGTCCTATGTTTTGGATTAAAGTAATCTAATTCATAGTCACTATAGGTATTGTTTCATCTTTTCCATGTTCCTTATTTTTTATTCTTATCAGAGTATGAGCTCGTTGATTTAGCATTTATGTCACTTTTGTTCTGGTTTGTGACTGCCCAGATACTTGTCTTTCTCACAGGCATTTTTCAGTATTTCCATTAGCTCCTAAGGAATGCTGTGCATTCACTGTTTTCTATTTTCCTTCTCTAGGGTCAGGCCATCCACAGTTAATAGGTTTTCATCTCTCTCTGATGTAGGACCCCATTAAAATTCTGTTTTAACTTGTCATCTTTATCTAGAAATGCATAGTTTTATGAACAGCAGGTGAAGTTCCAATTCATCTTTGGTGTCTAGTGAGCCTTGAGTCCTCCCACAGAAGTTTTTAGTTTGAATGGGAGTGCTTTCAGATGGCTCACACTTCAAGTAAGTTGGAGACTTATGATCATCAAGGGTTATTTATTCATTGGATTCTTTTTCTCTTTCTTTTTTGTCCCATATATATTTGAAAGTATTCAACATCTTAAGTTGCTGACCATCTGTCTCCTTCAGGTCCTGCAGACATCAACATCATGCGGCTCCTTCCATCTGGCTATGCTTTCAGAAACGTTTCCATTTTAAAAATTTCTTGGAGATATTTTTCTAACAACAACTTTAGCAGCCATCTCAGTTTTCCTTTGACACTTTGCCTTCTAACCAGAAAAATCCCTTAATTTAACTTCCAGAAATTAAAAGATTTTTTAAATTCCCTGATGTGCTTTCTGTCACTTAGATTGTGTACACACACAGACAATTGTAGGTCACTCTTTTGAACAATATTTGTAATAATTATAGCAGTGCCACCAGCCAAAATAACTGCCTCGCTCCTTCAGGCATCATGCAAACGTTATCATGACAGCCCTTGCACCCAAATTGTTTCCATCTGCATTCTCACTTAGAGATCACGGACATGACACCTATCAATAGAAATCATGTCACTTATCAATAGAAATCAATACAGAGACATCAGAAAAGAGGACCTTTATATAAGAAACCTTTTTACATTAAAAAGAAGGTGACTAAATGATAGCATATTTGCATAGTTAATTTCCTATTTAATGGTCATGTAATTAGCTGTCATTTCTAGTGCAGTATAAGCTCTTTGTTTAAGCACAAAATAGCACCATTAGACATTTATTTTTACTGCACTCTTCCTGTTATTTCCAAGTCTAAAATACCAGATAAACACAATGGTTGGTTTAATGAATATGAATATCTAGATAATGTTCTGCTTTTTGATGACATCCACTGCATGTTTCTCTCATCAACAGATCAGAAAGGGGAAAAAGTAACTACTCTAATTTGTATTTTCTTTTGTCCCTCAGAATGTATTACCTGCCAACTTAAAATATATAGCAATGCCTTTGTGCTTCATCAAAGTTGAACATATTCAATAAAACACTGTGAGGGCATTCAATTTCCCATTTTCTCAACTTTTCTTTCGTCTCTATTGTAAAGCACTTTTTCTTGTCCTTAGAACTGCTCTCCTGTTTTACAAACAGTGGAAATGAATCTCTTTTACTCTGCAGGATTGTTTCAATAAATTAAAGGGGAACAAGTGGGAGGTTGAAATGAAAAACTGATTTTCATTTTATGATCTCAATAAAGTAATCTACTGATAGAAAGAAAAATCACACATCAACAAATCACATTGTAATTCAATAAAACTTCTCTACCTTATGAGTGTCAGTGTCACATCAACAGGTTGAAAGTCAAAAAATGCCATAAAGCTTAGATTACTAGCTAAGTAGGGGAGGGGGAGGAGGAAACAGAGCAATCTCTCAGGTGTCCAAGTTTCTTTCACTCAGAAAAGCAGAAATGCTTGACACAGCAAACAGGCCAGGTCAGTATACACTTGCTACTCAGGGAAAAGATTCTAAGATGGTATCCAAATTCCAACTCTAAAAATCCATGAGTCACACTCTTTCTTTTCCCTCTAGCTGCTTTATTCCTGGATACTTGTAAAAACACAAACACTTCAAAAACTTTAATCCTATTGTGTTTTCACATATTGTATTATATGAGTACATTTACTCGCTTTCCACACCACTCCACTCTGATTTTTTTTTTCAAAAGGAATCACACTACCTCCCTGAAGGCTCAATTTTTAATGCTCTGATGGAGAACAGGAAGAAACAAGGAGTAAGGGGAAATGAGAGAGTAGCATCTCACACAGAGTATGCCAAGTGACTTGTAGGGGAAAAAAGCATTGAGAATAATTGCAGCAGGTGTTATTCCAGAAATAATTTACTCTGGAAGTCCATAACCTACTCTATAAACCTAAAGGGCAAGAGCCACTCTCAGTGTTGAAGGGAAAAGTCACAACAGAAGTCCTTTCACATCAGATGAGTGAGTATGGATGTCTTTCAGCAGGTTCTGAGGGTATGAATGGAAGAGGGGCTCTCCATTCTTAAAAAAGGAGGATATTTCCTTGGAGTACAGCTGAACATCAGTCATCTTCTGGACAGTAACTGTACAACCAAAGCACACCAAATGATGGCAGAAACATTTTCATTGACCAAAGGGGAAGAAATTCTCACTTCTTTCTTGAGACTGGGAAATACATTTCTGTTATGACATTCTCATTCCTCAGTTATTTGCAGTAAGTACTGTTAAGGGTTGGAAGAGTAAATTTGAATGAATTTAAGTCAACAACCAGGAATAAATGAAATTAATAATTGCTGTCAAACTGTTACACATTGATGAGGTTATACAATAAATATACCACATCAGGACGATATTTGCATTGAATAATGAGAAACCACATGTAATGAACTGAGTATCAGAGGAAATTCTCAAATGTCAAAACCTTGAGATATAGTCTTAAGATATACTTGTGATGTTTGTCCTACAATTTGATTATTTGTCAGTCTAAATGTATGAACCTTACAACTGTTAATCACAAAGTGATTTCTAAATGCAGATTGTGATCTTCCTGTACAAAGTAGCTATCCAAGCTTTTAATAAGTACTACTTTTTACATCTTCAGCTGAGTGCACAAACCTTAGCAAAAGTTATAGGTATACTGAAAATCTTAATGTTCTCATTGATATGAAAAATGTTGAAAAACTTTCCTTGTGCATATGTTTAAGCATGCCAGAAAATAAGGAATGAAATGTTGTTATACAGAGACTTTCCCAGTTGGGGAAAAAATAAAATCAGTTGCTGATGTCCAAGTAACTTGTGGTTCCTATATGTCATTTCACTTCATTTTTATTATTTCATGCATGTGTAACTCTCTCCAGTTCTTCAGATTTACTTCTGTTTCACAGTTCTCTGAGCAAGCAGATGAGGCCCATCAGGTTAATACATTCTTATTCTGTACTCATGTATTTTAGTGTTCTTGCTTTTCAGACATAAGACTTTATTTATTTAAATGTGGCATTCACCGTTTAGTGCATTTATTACAAAGCTGACATTTTACATTTTTTTTTCCATCAAAATCAACCAGGAGCATTAACTTTTATTGAGGCCTTTTTCGGCATTTATCTGAGTTAAAAGTTTTAAGGGCTACTTATCATTTAGAGGTTGCTTTGACTTGTATAATTTTATTTCATTCTCTTTTTAAAAGTCACACATTTTTTGAGGTGCGAAGGAAAAGTCCCAAACAACAGCACTGCTTTGTGACTCAGAAAAAGGAAAGCAAAAATGTGCTTTGGGCAAAGGGCGGGGGTGGGGTGTCCTTGGTAGGGTTTTTAAAATTTTCTGAGCCAGGCATGAAAAATCATGATTTCACCAAGAGTGAGAAGAAGCCAGAAATCCTTCTTATCCCGTATTAATCTGTAAAAGAAGACCTCTCTGTTCTGCCACTCTATGCAGTAAAACAAGTTTTACTGAACTTTGAGAACTTCCTTCTCAAGTTGAGAAGGAATTGGGTGCAGGAATGAGACAAGGAGTTAGAAAGGGATAAACTGGCTTTGTTTATTTTTTAGTTTGTCCACCTGTATCTTTCCTCAGATAAGGTCAGGAGAAAATTTATAATCCATGTGTTCCACATGTTGTTGATGCCACACACTACAAGCAGCACGTTATCCTAAAAATTCTATCCTAATGGTCAGAGCTGATACCTCCAATGAAATAAGGTTTTTTGTTACAAACAGTCCATAATAAAAAACAGGAAAATTCTGAGCCCTTACTTCTTAGTCTCCTAAAAGAGAAAATAATCAGAGAGTTGACATGGCATAACCAATGATCTTGTTGCATTGGATGTTTTTGCATGTAATAGCCACTTCAGCAGAGATGCATAAGATGAATTCTGGCTGTCATTGGGTTTCCCTGATTATGAACTCCTAAGTACTTAAGAAATTATTCATATTTAACAGGAACGGATTTTAATAACATTACAAAAAATGGAGCCATTAGGTAACTATTAAATGTGTGGTGAAACAATTTGTTGGAGTTATACTGGAATTAAGAATGACAAATAGTATATGATTTGATAATTTTTCCAGCTACACAAACTCCACAACTTCCTTCTCAAAAAGAACCCCAAAGTTTTCTTCACAGCACCAACTTTTATATAATCCTCAGGTGCACTTGCCATCCACTCGACACTTCCAGGAACAGACCTCAGATGTGAAGTCTCCACTGAGCAGACAAGACACATTACTCAGGAGGAGCACATAAGCTGCCCTTTCTGGACATGGAATAGCAGCTTGCTATCTGAATGTAAAGGAACACCTTCCCCCTGGCAATTCCCTCTGCCTCTGGCTCCCCCTGAAGCACAGCTTTTTCCACCCAGACAAATCCTTGGGCTCCAGGGGGTGGCTGACTTCAAGGCTCTCTCTCCTCCCCAGTCACCATAATGATTCCTGCCCTGCTCAGCTTTCACAACACAACTGTGAAACAACAATGAGGATTTTTTTAAGTCATCAGGGACATACCTAAAGGTCTTCCTTGTCTGTCTTCTGTTTCATGCTTTTTTTTCTTTACTACACTTTCTATTCTACATTACTTCCCAGCTACTTTGCTACTATCATGTTTGTTAGCAGCCCCATCACAGCAAGTAATGTTTAATTTTAATATTGGCTTGTTCCTTTAATCATCTGATCACAAAGCATTTTATGAAAAGGTTAGTGCTATATTTCCCATCTGTTAGATATGAACAACCTAGCATTCAACTTCTTTTAAACAGTTCAATGGGAATAGTGTATATTATTTCCCCATTTAACCATAACCGCAACATTCCTTATTTAAGATTAACTAAAGACAAACCAAAATCCAAAGTATGTTTTCTCAGCTTAATAAGATAAGTCTGTTGTGGATTTTAAATGTCAGTGGAAGCATAATTTGAAAACATTCCATTAAGCTATTTTTACCAAACAGACATTTGTGAGGATTCACTGTAAGATATTTGTCATTTCTCCACATCCAGAATATCCCCTCTGACCCTGGCCCTGCCAAAAATTTCTGTAATTCAAACTGATCTTGGATGGACGTAGAAAAAAATAAGTATTTAAAAAAAAAATCTCTGCAGCCTCCCTATTATGTCTGTGGATTTGACAAAGTATTTGAGAGAAATAAGCTAAAGGATTTCTAAGGTGATTGTAATATATTCCTGTCTCTATGTAGATTTATAGTTTCTCCCTATGAAAGTGTTAGGTAGTTCTAAATTTAATTACAAAATTACTTTGACAGAAATTGCTAGTCTGGAAAGCAATCCTATAACTGATATTAATCTTTTATGTTCAAGAACTACATTTTTGGAGAGTTCAGTTTGCAGAATAAAATAGATTCTTCGTACTGTCATTGAGACTATTTTTTACAATTTGAATAGATTCTGCATTAAACTCACTTCACAACTAGAAAAAAAGGCTATATGAACTTCTAGTCTAACAGGAAAATTATATAAAAATTAAAAAAGTCTGGCCTTCTATGTATCAAGGAAACTTCAAAAGCTGTTTTTTTTCTTTTTTATATGTTCTCAATTTTGTTATGGGAGAGTGGACTCTTTTTTTTCCGCTAGGGATTAATTCACAATCTGCCAAAAACTATGCCTCTACTTTAAATCTGAAGAAGCACTGTAGTGTTTCTACACTATATTACAATTATCAGAAAATCTAAAGCAAAATTTCTAGATTTGTGTCCTCAACTTAACAACTTGGAAAGCCTGGATATCAAAGTTCTTCTTCACACTGGAAAACTAAAAGTTCTCAGCACAGTAAGTTCTTAATGTTTAGCTTCCTAGTAGAGTGTTTACAGTTTAGAGGTATATTGCAATTTTCCTTTAAGGCATGTTTACATTGGCAGCAGAGAAAAATCGTGCTTGAATGTTGTTGTTTTGGCTTTTTTTTTTTAATTATTAAACCTTGATTACCTCTTCCTAACATTTGTTATTTAAAAAAAAACAACAACAACATAAGAACAAAAAATAAGGAAGGAAAAACAAGTACGGAGGAGGAATAGTAATTAAAAGAGCAAACCAATGTCCAGTCTCTTAGCAAATGAAATTTTGTAAAGGTTGTAGTTAGGACTGGATGCTGACAAGAATGAAATGGGAATACATTGCAAGTGGAATACCTGAAATTTTCAGTGTTATAGAAGTAAAATAATAAACCCCCAATCAAGGGAAGCCACTTTATAACGGCAAGATGCCAAAAAACCACAATATAAATTAATTTTAAAAAATTTTCAGGCATAATATAGATAAAGAAAATTCAAGTAGTACACACAACTTTTCCAAGCATTAGAACGTTGGATATTTCTAAATATCCATTGTCTAAAGAGGGACTACAAAACAGCTGGAGAAGGATTTTTCAAATGGGAATGGAGTGATAAGACAAGAAGGAATTGCCTTAAAGTGAAAGTGGGTAGATTCAGATTATGTATTAGGAAGCAATTCTCTCCTGTGAAGATAGTAAGACACTGGCTCAGGTTGTTCAGAGAAGCTGCAAATCCCTGGAGGGTGCTCAAGGTCAGGCTGGATGGGATTTGGAGCAACCTTGTCTACTGGAAGGTGTCGCTGCCCATGTCAGGGGGCCTCAAACTATGTTTCAGTTTTATGTTTGATTATGACTGAACTTTTCTGCCGGGCATGGGAATTGTCCTCATCCACGTTGACATGGTAAAAAATACCATTAAAATGAAACTGGAAAATTAATACGAAATTACATAAAAATTAAAAATTAACGGAAATTGTGACTAGTTGCCCTTATCAATTAGGACATATTTGTTAGTGTCCAAAATATCGTGACTAACATTCTAAAACAGAAAAAACAGTACAACACCTTACTTAAACTAGTTCAGAGGTTCATAAAGGCCTTCAGATTATCTCATCTAATTTAAAATAAATGCCTCAGATATATGTTAGGACTTTCCATGGCTGCTGGTCCTCATCTATCTGATCTGTGTGTGATCATAACAACCCGATCATGACAACCCTCTGCCCAATCCTACATGTGTTTTACATGAATGACTTGAGCACACCTTTTAATGACAGAGAGAGGGGCTGGAACTTTGCTCATAGGACAGGAGCAGCCAGAAGGTTTTGCATCAGCATGACTTGAGCAATGAGGGCTCATTTCAAAAAGAAGTGTGCTATATATTGTTAATCTGTTGAGAGGTCGACAAGGACACTCAAGGATAGAAAACTATGAATAATAAACTACTCATGAAGTCTTTTAAAACTCACTGTCAGTCCCTCAAAGTATATGCAGCAACTCAGTGTATATGTGTGCCATGATAAAGGGAGCAAGTTGCACAATAAAGAGCAGCTTCTCATCAGAAAACAAAGCCAGTAAGGCTTGAACGCAACCAAAATAAAGTGATAATATACTAAGCAAGTCACTCACATGCCAGTCTTCAAGGTAAAGACTAGAAAACAACTGAAAAACTGTGAAAAAGAAAGACACAGGTTCTTACATCAAACAGTCCCTCAGGTGTGCCAGACACAAGGGCTGAATCCTTCACCTCTCTTCTAAGCACATTCAAACTCTTCCAGTGAAATGAGTCTCAGGACAGCATTGCACATAAAAAGAATATATCCTTTAGTACCCAGGCAGTGGAAAACAGAAATTCTGTCATGAATATGCTGAGAGTGAGAATATCTATAGGCCAAGTGTGACCTTATTTCCAAGGGAGGTAAATACATGCTTCCTTAAGAATGAAAATGTGCGCCTTCTTTAACCAGGTATAAATAATGCAAGGTTTTAATTTTTGATCTTGCACATTTTTACATTCAGAATACTTGCCATTTCAATTACACTATTGGAATTATGTGCTGATTAAGTCACTGTATTTGATGAGTTCAGTATTAGTGTCAATACAGAAAAAGAAAAGAAAAGAAAAAAGCTAGAGGAAAACAGATACCAAGCATTGGGTTACAGGCTCAGCATAAGCACTCCTGATTCATGGACATTTAGAGAAAACCCCTGTGGAGCTTCAGAGCTCCTTACACATTTATATCCTATTTAAAGGACGGGTTGGAGGAGAACAGAGTGAGAGAACATATTATGATTAAGAGACCTATAAGAGTACTAAATTGCCTAGTGCATTTTAAGGTATAGAATGAGGATTTCCCTGCAACAACACTGCAGATTATTACCACAATTCTATGGAAAAGGTTTACACTGTAAGAGGATACAAATAAGAGACACCTTTTTGTAGGCTCTTAAAGACACAATGCTGAAGCAGTAGAAGGAGGAAACTGTAACATCATTTCTTTGGTGCCTCTCTTTACGGTGACCTTGAAGTCCCCACAATTCTTTTCTAATAAAACAAAATTCATCTATAAACAGATGGAGCTGTTTCATCTTTTTGTTCCTTCTGGGCATACCATAATGATAACACAGGGAATGTTTATCTCAGCTAGTCTTTATCACATTGTTTTAGTGGTAAACTACACTTGACTTATTGGATTCTGGACTTTTTGTTAAAAGTTATTTTATTGTTATCTGTTTTATCTGAATAATTTTCGGTGAAAAAGGAGAGAAGCTTATGATTAGAGGAGCCTGGATAAAATAATTAACACACAGTAAATTGCAAGCAATAATTGTATTTCTCAAAGTATCTACAATAAAATCTTTCTGCAGCTACTTGTAATGAGCAAAATACTTTCCAGGAGTGAAATAAAAAGAGAGTGAATTTTATTAAGGGCTTAGTTTTCCATCTTGGTGACATTTTCATGTAAGGGGTTAAATGTCCCAAAAGACAGGAGGACCAGAGCCTTGCCTCAGTAGCTCAAGAAATTAAAATCTAGACAGATCCAGGGTGATGAAAAATGAATAGCAGATATTTGTAAATATGTGAGATCCCAAATCCAAACATTTTCCATTTCAACATTCAGAGCTGAAACATGGTCTTTCCTTCAGGGCCATCATCCCAAACAAAATTAGATGTCCACTGGGTTACTGTAATTTAGATAACTGACAGTAACTCTCTAAAAGACTGAAGTGTTGAACCCACTTATTTCCATGGTGCCCCTCTGTTTCAGCCTGTGTATTTCTGGAAAGTTCCTTGGAAAAGAGGGAGTTTTTTTTCTGTTTCCTTATCTATTTATACCATGAAGGTCACCTTTTAGTGAACACAGACTTTTGAGTCACACATAGTTAAAGAAAGTAGAAATGTAGTCCTGGGGGCAGGATATGAAAAGCTCTGTATCAGTGAGTTACAGTTTGAAACATGTATTTCTTGCTCTGGCTCATGTGAGTATGTGTGTCAGCTCCCTTATGAGCAGCAGACCACAAACCACAACAAGGATCTCTCCTTCCTCCCAGAGCTACCACAACAGAGCAAGCTTTACTTGCTTCTCTATGCTGTGCATGCTTCTAGAAGCATCTCTTTACTTCTATCTCTTCACACGCATCCATACACTAACTCCAGGTAAACACTAAAAAGCATATTTATTCCTTATAACATTTTTGTCAGCAGCTACTGTTTTAGAAGTTGTCAAAAAGAAAACTTTAGAAGAAAGATCCCCTAGTCCTTGCATAATACATATTTGACTGTCCTCTCATTCAAACACATTAAAAGATGTGCTAGGGCACATGATCTTTAATCACAGTTCACAGAGTTGTATCTCAGAAGGAAATGTGATGGCTGAGATCACTTAAAAGCATATGAAAAACTACAGTAGAAGAGAACCCTTGGCCTTATCTATACATACACACATTGGGCTTTACTTATATCTCAAACAAATAGGTTAGACATAATTTCTATTTCCTCTATATTTTTTAAGTACTTCAATTCATATACAGGAAAATAATCACTCTAAATGGCAGGTCATATATCAGAAAATACTTTAGAAACACTGCCATACACTATTAAAATAAGACATTTACAAATATTTCATCTTTTTCATATTTATTTAAATGCAGAGGGGAGAAAAACACAGCACACAGGTCCACGGGTGTCTAATAGTTTTTTAAACAAACTGTTGCTAAGCACTTTTTCAGATGCTTAATACATTAATCTGCTTCATAGACAGGTCTTTCAGATCTGTACCTGTACACTATTCTTCTAAGTGAGATCAAGGAAACTGTGATGTTTGGAGCCTCAATTTCCCTCTGTAACCTTGGTTGATTCAGGCTGGCAATATAGTTAGTAATGATTATGTGTCATTCCCACCAGCAAGAAACCTCAAAGTTAGAGTATTTTCTCTTTGGCCCCCCAGCTTACCATGTGACTTTTTTTATTCAATGCCTATCAGTGATATCTCACTTGAGTGTAATTTCATAATACAGATTCCAGAAGTAAACAAATAAATTTGTCAATATTTTCATGTCTTTAATCTTATTAGGAGTTTAACCATATGTTCTTATTTACTTTCATATACTCCCTATGCTGGAGAATTACAAAACAGAATTACAAGCCTGTCCTGTTTATCTGTGTACTTTTAATATACAGTAATGATTAACAATGCAGCAAATGTATTTCTACCTAATTTGCTACATTTTATGACAATTAGTTTCTGGTGCTATACAGCTATCAAGGGCAATAATAGTCTTAGATGCAAATACCACACCTGAAATCTTATGTTCATTTCACAGAGCAGAATGACAGGAGCTCACATCAGTCAAAACTTCAATGATCAAAAGACTTTGACACTTGAAAAAAATATCCAGGTTTTATGTGAATGCAAACTGGAACACTTAACTTCTTAAACAGAGAAAGTTCAAAGTGACCAAAAGACTGAATAGATGTAAAAGATGGATAAATTGTTCCTTTTTTTTCACTGTCCTTCAAGACATTTCTCCCACTTTCAATTTTAATGACTTCGATAAATTCTGAGCTGTAGCAAGCCCTGCTCCATCCCTCCACTTCTCAGGCCATTCCCACCATCAGGACCTCCTTGCACTCCCAAGTTCAGCACTTGATCCGTAGGTCTCTCTGCTGAGACTTTTACAGTTTCTCCCTCTGGATCCCAAGAAAAAAGCAACCTCTCCTTCTATATCAGTCCCATGGACTCCCCCACTCTATTCAAACAAAAAATGAATAACAATGAAATTGTAAATAGTTGTTGCTACCAGGAGGAAGTTACAGGGCACCCATGTGTGGGTACCTGTAAAACCATGCTACTGAGTTCTGAAGAGGTGGCAGTCCCAGTATCTGCCCCAGCTCCTCCCTGTGGCACCAGCACTTTTCCCTGAACATCAGGTGATGGCTCCATGCTCTGCACCTTTTGATGCTGCACACATGAACTACAGACAGAGTTTTACTGGGAGGCCACACTCTGCTTTCCTTGGGTCACACTGTCATCACAAAAGGCATCTGAGCTACTTCCTCCTCCATTACCACATGGGATCATGAATAAATGCACCTTTGCTGCATGCACAAAGTCACATCTCAAGTAATGCAGAACTCTGAACTTACAGGTAAATTTTATGGCAATTAAAACTTAGTTACATTTTCAGAAGCATCAACTGCAGCAGACACCCAAAGTCAACAGGTAAATCCTTTTCTTTCCAGAGGTTTCTGGAAGGCAAACTTAACAAGCTGTTCTGTAGTACAGCAAAGTGCTGTGTGTGGGAGAGGAAGATAATGAGCAAATCACCTCTTCAGATGTCTGCATAGGTATATAGTATTTACCTTCTAGGCATTTCCTCTGAGGAACTGCAGTGGAAAAACAGAAATGCTTGTGACAAAGTGACAGCTGTGGGGGACACTGGAGGCAGAGGACTATGGAGACAGAATAAGGACACCTTAATTGAAGTTCCCGGAAAAGAGGATTCCGTTGCAACTTTACTGATTCAGAAATGTTGTCCTGCATTCGTTATGGAAATGTGCAATTTATGGGGAAAAGACTGACTCAATCCCATGGCATTCAAATGGCTAACCATATCTCAGGTCTCGTTGAAGGTGATGCAAGGGCTTCACCTTCAGGGTATCAAGGAAACCTTTTTTTCTTTGAGGGAACACAACCTAGATCTAAAAGACATAAACCTTAATACAGACTTATTTTTTAAATATATATTTTAGATGGATAGAAAGAATTATTTCCTTTTATTAATCCAGGAAATCCTGAAGTATTTATTTTAGGAGTTTGCATATCTGTTCTCATTTAGTTTTGCTCTATTGAACAAATGAATGAAGAAATTATCAGAAGTCACTAATTTATTTTACTATTAAGAATACAATCTGTTCAAGAAAAATGACACCATAAAATTAATTTGATAATCAATGACCCTTTCCTCCCTGGAAGTATTAGTATCCTTACTACAGAGAAAATTTTCACCATTTGTTGGGATCATCATTTTACTACAAAAATATTAATTTCTTAAGTGGGAAAGAAAGCTGTTTATAACTCACCATATAGTAAGACTCAAGACTGGAGAATTCTGTATGTCATGGTCTTGACCTATTTTGTGATTGGAGAGTAGGATCATCCATCAAAGGAGAACACGGAGAATCACAACTGCCAAACAAATAAATCTCAGGTATTTATATGTAGCCACCGATTGCACTACCTCTGTGGCACTGTTGACACCTGAACACAATTTTCTAATTAAAAACAAACTAAAAACCAAACTGAATGACAGATATTACTAAATCAAAACTTCAACATGCTTATTTCCTACAGAGGAGTGTCTGAGACCCTTTCTACAAAAAGTTTCTGTTTCCTGAAAACCGAGCTGTCTTGCTCAATGCTGGGTTTCTGTCACAATACAGAGCAAAAGGCCACCCGAGCAGCTCTTGCTGATATCTGCAGTGTCAGTGTGCTGGTGTGCTCACACCCTCGGTAGCATTGTGCCAATATTCCCAGCTGGGAATGCACAGGAACATACGAGTCTATGAAGAAATGGCCACAATTTCTCGCATGCATGGAGGTCAGGAAAGCCCAAATTTTGTCACCAAATGAGATGAAGCTGCCATCAGCATAATATTCCAAAATAGCAACAACAAGTGTGCATGAGCCAGTGAATATAGGGCTGGGGAGAGGACAAAGGAGGTTGGTGAGAGATCTGAAATCTTCAACTCACATATGCATTTTTCACAGCAAAATCAAGAAACACACACAAAAAAAGTATGGTTTTTTTTCCCTTTCCCTATTGGTCATGAAGTAACTAAAACAAATTATTTAGACCTGATTAGAAAGTATTTCCCCACTTCCATTTTTTTTTCCCAATAAAATTTTTAAAGTAATATTTTTTTCTGCACTGTGTAGGGGATATAGCTAGACATGGTAAGTAACTTCTTTACAAGAAAGGATAGAATATAAACTACATTTTTTGCAAAGAAAACTTAAGCATAAGTATACATAAAACATATAGAATAAAATAAATATTTTTTTGCTTCATAAATAAAATAAAAAATAACTGATAATACAAGCAAAGCTTGGAGGGGAGTAATTGCTTATCATGAGAAATTTTCCCATGCATGCAGCTATTTTCAAGGATTATTACTCATAGTCAATTGAAAACAACAGGAATATTCCTGTCTAAAAATAGGGATATTTTTCTTACATATGTAAATCCATGCCTTGCTCATGATGGTGATGGCTTAGTGACAAAGCTGAAGAGAATAAATGGAGAAAGCAGATCTTGGGAAGTTTTCCACCACATTTTACTCCTATCTGTCAACTTTTGTTCGTTACTGGTCAATAAAAGCCTTTCAGCATTTAATTATTGATAAGAGGGAGGGC
This sequence comes from Passer montanus, assembly GCF_014805655.1. Taxonomy (NCBI): domain Eukaryota; kingdom Metazoa; phylum Chordata; class Aves; order Passeriformes; family Passeridae; genus Passer; species Passer montanus. The sequence goes on along the minus strand of NW_024359721.1, from coordinate 1,266,886 downwards.
CAAAAATTATCTGGAGGGAATCCAAATACAACTAATATTTTGCAGTTTTTAGAAACCATTCTCAAATTATTAAATTATTTGAACGCTTTAATCAGAAGTAATACTTAGTACTGAACTGCTTTGAGTGTCATCTAGACACTCAGTGTCACCAATAGGTTTGCCTTTGTAGTGAGTTCCATGGTAAAATTAGCAGATATCCATAGGTTTTGCAGCTTTGAGGGGCGCTCTGCCCTTTGACTCTACCTGTTCTGTTTGCTAGGCATTTATGTTAGCACCTGTCCCATCCAGACAGACCTTAAATAAAATGCAGACATCAAAATTCCAAGGCTAAGGCAGATTTAAATAGCATCCAGACTTCTGCACTCTGCTTCCTGGCACTGACCAGACCCAAATCCCTGCTTTGAAACACTGAATAGCTTGTGTAATGTCATACTTCAAATCCAGATTTGAGTTTTGCACATGAAATCCAAGATTACAGTCTCAAAAGTTATTTTATGAGATTATTTAAACTAAACACAGAGTGCATTAGAGGCACCAAAGTGCTTGTTACTTTCCCATCCCTCCACAGAACAATCCCAATTTTTCACCAAAGAATTGTCTACACATTTCCCCAGAAGCATTCAATACTGCAAGGAGCATTTTTCTGTGCGCAATACATTTTTCTATTCGCAATACTGTGCGATTGTGAAAAAGTCTACACATTTCCCCAGAAGCATTCAATATTGCAAGGAGCATTTTTCATACTGTGCGATTGTGAAAATTATGTCAAATGGTTATTCCAGTTTCCTGACTGAATTAATTTTTCATGAACATTTCCCAATATTCAAATATACCTGAACAGGAAAACAGGGAAAGAATGTTAAGTGATGACAAGAATATTGTTCAATAAACTGCTCCATAATCTTTTTTGTACAGGTTTTTTTTGTTGTTGTTGTTTTTGTTGGGGGGTTTTTGTTTGTTTGTTTTTTGTTTGGGTTTTTTGTGGGTTTTTTTTGTTGTTGTTGTTGGGGTTTTTTTTGTTTGTTTGGTTTTTTTGTTTTTGTTTTTTTTTGCAATAGCTGTTGATTGATTTTCACAAAACAAAACAAAACAAAACAAAACAAACAAAACCAAAAACAACAACGACAAAAAAGCGCACCCAAAAACCAGGACCAGTTTTCTATTTGTTAGAGCATGCATCTCACTTACTCGTCCTTATAAAATATCAGCTCTTTTCTACAATGCTAAGAATTGTTCCTGCTTACACAAAGAACTCACAAAACTCTTCTGAGCTGTAGTATTTCTTTAAAGAAATAAAAGGCCTATTTAAACTGTTAACTTTTATGTTTCACCAAGAGTTACAACAGATATCAAATTTAAAAGTACTTTACATTATCCCTAGACTTCTAATGGGGCAACTTCAGGTTTTATATAATTAAATTTAATACTGCAAAATGAAGCTTGTCAATCCACATTGCCATATTGAATTTTTAATAGTCATTCTCCAAATAAAGAAATATACCACACCATAAAAACAAAAAATAAAATTTTCTTATGGCTATAATGGTGATAATAGCTTATGGTTTAGATCATATCATCAAGGAGGCTAGTAAAATTGGACAGCTCCTCCAATCTCAAACAACACAGCTTTTATGTCTTTTATTGATTTAAAGTTTAAATACAATAAAATGAAAGAAGTGTACTAAAAATTAATATAAGATAATGAAAACAGGGTCCAACACAGTAATAAAAACTATGCCTAAAAGATGGTTTGGGCTTCTCATAAATGATGGTGCTAAGAGCTATATTATTGGAAAGTAATAGGTATAAAGCTGCTACGTAAATCCTGACAGAGCAGACAGATGGTCTAAAAAACTTTCCAAGTTTTATCTTACAGATAAAACCAATTTTTACTGATGAAGTATGGTCCTGGAACCAGCAAAGCTCTCAACCTCTGGAAGCTTAAAAGCTAAAGAGTTCTTGTCCTATGGAAAAGAATTTCAGATGTCCATTCTCCATACCATTGCAGTTCATTCTCAAACACTCAAAAAATATTAAAAAAACTCTCCCAGTACAAGGTGAAATCTCTGACCTTGAGAGTAATCCAGGTAAAGAGATTTTCCCTAGGCAGAGTTGGCATTTCTGGGAATACAGAAAGTCTGGTTTGTAGTGAACAGCTATTCCTATATCCACAAAGCAAAATAAATTCTGAACACACTGACAAAAAGTACTCAGGGCATCATGGATATCTCACCTGTACTGAGCATGCTATTCATCTCACATGAACTTTAAAGATTATGCTTAGCCTAAGCTAATTGTCCAGGAGCTTTCTGTAGGCAGTAGGAGAAAGAGAAATCTCCACACAGCGATTCATCCTACCCTGTATATATGTCTATCAGAAGCATGGAATTAACAGAGATTCCCTTTTTACCATAAGGAAATACAAATTAGATGACAAATCTGACTTATATGATAGATAAAGTGTAACAAATCCTACTGTTAACTGGTTGTAGTGACAGAACTTTTGACTTAAAGTGCTGAAAGTGCATTCATTGAGAGATGCAAAAATAATCCATAGCCACTATAAAAGATAATACTGATTAAACAGCTTCTACAACAGTGGACTGAAAATCAGTGACAGAATCCATCAGTTCAATGGATGAACTGATGCTCCTCCTCCAGTGCCCTTACTACTGACAGCCCATGTAACACATAACAGCTCTGCTACTAATTGTCTCCCCACTTTTTCAAATCAGAAAATAGGAGGAACATTTCCATCTGTATTGAATCTTAAACTCTACAAGTGTGCAGGGTAAACAGGTTCTGGATAAATTTTTCCCATGTAACTCTCTGTAAAGTCATTTAAAATGAAACTTTGAAAAATTCTACTTTCTAGTAGAGCAAGAAGTGGTATTTCCACTCAAGAAGATAAAATAAACAAGAATAAATGTACAGTAACAAACCCACTCTGCTAATGAAACAATTTGTGTTACTTCCTTATTAAAATATCTAGTGCTTTTATATTATTATGCTTTGAAAAAAAAATTCTGAAAATCAATTAATTTGTCACAGGAAAGTAATGTCGCTGTCCTGCTCTTGTTCCTGATAATAACCACTATTTATTTGTAAGCCCTTATGCTATTTCCTGAAGAGTTTTAATTAATTGCCTGAGTCTCTTCAGCAGAAAAGCTCTTCTCTCTTAATTTTTTTCCCCCTTTTAGAGAATGACTTTCAAATAACACTTTATTTCAATTGCAAATGAGTTCAAACTTACTGGACCTTTAAAGAATTCTGAAATCTGAGTGTGCTTCAGTCAAGTTCAGCTTGAATCTATGCACTGAAGAGAGCTTTGCTGCAAGATTTCAAGGTATGTCAGGACTCATTTGCTGTCCTGGCATTTTGCAATGAACTGTACCCCTGGCAGGTATCTTTTGCAACCCCACACCTTTTCTTTTCTGTGTTCTAACATACAGCACTAACCAAGTCCAATATGCTCTACAAAGAACTGGATGACAATTAGACCAGCAGGGACTTAATTGCAACAATGCTACCCTGAACTTCCTACTTCATGCACTTAAAAAAGAGATATGGTCACATTTATGCAATCAGTTATGTATCAAACTGTTTGCAAGCATAGAAAATGGACTGGCTTTACAGTAAACTCTTCTATTTGTTCCCTGCAAGCAGAAAATGTACACACATATTTATGGTTCAAGTAGCCGATTTCCCATATCTGAAGGTCCTGAAATATTTAATAAATGTCTTATTGTTAAAAAAGAGTTTTGAACTGGTAAAAAATTGAATGAGGAATATTACATGAATGCCCATAAGTGTCCATATGTTGGTGTGGTACTGACAAAGTTAAAAAAACCCCAACCTGCTTTTGTTCAGAGATTATTTTTCTCTTCTTCATAGCAAATACATATGCATTATGAATTCTAGTCACATCTGATGAAAAGCAGAGACCTTTCTCAGCTGCTCCTAAACCAATGTCCTAAGCTACTGCAGTAGATGCTCTTAGTGAAGGAATCAGATTATCATTTAAATTCTTGAAGGGTGGTGTGGAAAAAGGGAACCTTAAGTAAGAGAGGTTAAAATAAATTGAAAGAGAAATAATTTTATTTCTGTTATTGCAATAATCCCATCCAGTAAACACAATGGGAATACAAATAGCTCTTAAGGAGGAGAGCTGTTTAAATGTAGCTTAAAACTCAGTCAAGTTATTGTGGCAAATGTTGCTGTGTATGCTCTTAACAGCCTAAGATGATTAAATTTAACATAGCCTATGGTGAAAGCTACAGCACAGGAAATAAAAACTACTTAGTATATCAAATAGATTTGCTATGAATAATTGAAATGTAATTATGTTTATTTTTTGTCATTGATATATTTGGACGGGAAAGAAACACGTATAGAATTGCACCTTTGAGCAACTCTGTCATAAACCATCTCAGTTATATGTCACATCCTGGGCTAGAAAGAGGACTGTTCTGCATAGAAAAAAAATAATGCATGAAGCAGGTGTCTCTCAGGGCCCTGAACAGTTCTCTTATCATGCATTGTGGTTTTCCAGGCTTCCCCAGAAAGCAATAAGTCCTTGCTCAATTTCTCCATTATTTTACATACATTCTTCACAGAAGCATACTACTTAGTAAAGATTTAAGTTAGCAACTTAGCCTTTCAGGGAACACCTGAAAGTTTGAGAGCACACATATTTTACAATCAATACCAAGACCTTCCACCCTTTCCTGTGGAGTTCTTGGTGCTCTCCTCTCACCATGGGGCTGACAGTGAAGGAGCTATTCTTGGCAAGTCACTCAGCAGGCTTCAATGTCACACCACAGCAGCTGCATGCAGCTGTAAATGCTTCTGTTTTCTTCCTTAGATGTTGTGTGCTTGTAGATAAAAATTGAGATTTATTCCATGTTCAAATTTATACCCAAATACAAAGTATATAAAAACAACTGGAACATATAACTTTATAAACTGGGAATTTATTTGTGGTGACCAATTTTGCCAGAATATCTACACCAAAAATTAATCTTATACTGAAATTCTATAGGTCTATTTTTAGGAGATATTTTTCAACAGAAGTACTTTTCAGTATGATTCAAACCAAACTGACAAACATCCTACTTGTCAATGTTTGTCAGATACACTGACTCTCCCAGATAGGGTGAAGTAACTGGGGTTGGACTTCTTGCCAGGTTTCTTTTTTTTTTTAACTGAAAATTATGACAATTTAGTCATAAATCACATCCTATATCACACTGAAATCATACAGTTATCCCAAATCTCTCCTTATTTAATGGAGTACACAGACTATAGCTGAAAAACTTGACCTGAAATTTGGAATTTATGCTGTGGTGTTGATACAGTTATCACTTCAACCATAGATGATTATGGAGTTTTGTCAGTGGAATGACTATTTCTAGTTGAGAATGCACCAATTGCTCTCAATATTTTACTCTTTCCATCTATGTTATTTAATAGAAACTTACTTTTTGTGGTTGTCTGTCTTTGTAATTCTTGTCTTTTGAATTGTATAAGAATAATGAATTCTATTAAGAAAACTTATAAGCTCTTTTACAATATCAGCAGGCCAAGAGCTATCTATCATCTATCTACATTCTTTGTGAATGGAGGGGGAAGGAATGTCAGCATCTCTGGAATGTAGCAAAAATGCAAAGAACTGCTGTAAAGCTTAGGTGAATCTCTATATGTGATGTATAGATACAGGTAGAGATCTGAGACAAGGTCAATTTTCATTTTCATTTTGGTTTCAGATCATTTGCACAGGGGAGGATATAATTTAGTGTCCTGTAGGTCTATAATTTTCCTCTTCGCTTCTTCTCCCTTTCTTGATTCACTTTCCCAGTAACTTTTAACAATTTCTTTTGCAGAGTGACAGTGTAGATCTGTAGCCACTGCAAATATTTGGTAGTAATTTATATCAACCTAGCATCTAGTCCAAAATAACATAAGCAATAAAACTTCAAATACACTAAATAGCGATGTAAAACAGAGAAGTTTGGGTTAAAATATTAATTTTTTCCATTTTGTTTTGCTTATAATCACTACAATTTCGTTTTTTTGGTTTTTTTTGTTTTGTTGTGGTTTGTTTTTAAATTCATTCCAAGATTTTTTTTTATTTTGAGGTTTTTTCTTTAGGAATCTGATGATTAATTTTTTCACATTCCACTTTGTGGGAGATTGCATATATGTGGGAGAGACACAAAGAAAAAAACACCTTGTTCGTAATTCTTCGCTAGACTATGAAAACAAAATTTGCAGGACCTTTGAGATTCTCAGTCAAAATCTATTCCATATCCAGATCTAGAGAAATCCTACCCCTGATAAAGAAGTAGGTTTGTTTTACACCAATGTACATTCCAACAAGATTCTTCTTAAATTGCAATCTTATGCAATTTATTTATGCTTTGCACTAGGTAAGTTTTATGTTCTTTCTCTCATATTTTTTTAAGAAACATATAATTAATGATACAATCTGTATTCATATATTCTTTTAAGAAAGTTCTCTCCAGAACTATTTGTGTAATTTTATTTATTATATCCCAGTCTTGATCAGCTATCTAAGAGATATCATTTTAGGGGTTTTTAACTGTCTTAATTTTGGAAGTTAAATGGAATCGTTTTGTTATTAGTACAAATTAAAAACCCCAAAACCTGATGTAACTTGAAAACAGCTTCTTACCATACTGCATGGTTCATTCTTTATTTGTCACCAAATAAAAGGAAAACATTCTTGTAAATTAATTTTTCAAATACTCCTACAACTCAAGTATGTATATAAACCTCCTAAAAAGAAGCTGTATCTAATGCTGTCACTTTTATGTAGAAGTCATCTTGCATTTGTGTGCACATACTGAAAGAATAACAGCAATTGCTCTATGTGACAGGGGACAATTGGCAGGTTATTCTTTATTCCAAAGCCCATTTATTTCTTTATTGATAACTTTTAAAATACTGCCTCTAAATTGGAACTTTTCATAATGTTTTTTTCCTTCCAGAGAAGGACATAATCTCATGAATTTCACTCATTTCTTGGTGGTTTGGTTTTATGTTTGGGGTTGTTGTCATTATTATTATTGCTGTTGTTATTTTCTCACTCTTGTCTCCCAGCCTGAGACTCTGACTTTGAAGCACACCTAAGTCTGCTCCACCAATACCCATACTGAAGGATCTCAGGAAAAGAAATCTTACATAGCAAACAGCAAAAATGAACAAAGGTTTCTAAACCATCCCTTCCACAGACTTTCACCTCAATTGACTGTGCACATCTCTAACTCTCAAAGATGCAGTGTCTCCACTTCCTTCACCTGGAGGTTACTGGAGGTGCTTTTCATCATGCAACAAGCAGACAACACTCCAGGCATTAAAACATCCTCTGTCTCCACAGTTATTCACAAAAATACAATGTAGCAGAGATACTGAAAATTTACACTGCTTGGGTCTGCATTTGAGACTTAACTGGTTTACTTTCAATTGCATGTGCTTGTGCCTTATCTGTCATCTTTCATACCTCTAAAAACTATCAGCCTGGCAGGCAGCTCTTCACATGCCCCACCAAAGCCTGGCTTTCTGTCTACTGCTATCTAACACAAACAAGTCTTGAGTGAAATACACGTTGGAGGTGTATTACTATAAACTAGGTATGACATATGTTCCTGCCAGGAAGATACCACTAGTATAAGCAGATCATTTATTATACTGCATCCACATAAAACTAGCTATTCCATCCCATATGTGTCATTCTCCCACAAGGCAAAGCATTCATTTCAGAGACAGTCACCTCAAATATTTTGGAATTCTCCACTTACTGCTACTCAGTTTTTTTGCAAGGTTTCACAATTTGCATCAAAGTTGTGCAGCATGAAATAATATTTTATTGAATTAAAAAAAATTATATCCCTGTGATCCCAGAAATGGCAGAATTTAGAAGAGAGGTAGGAACCTGGTCAGTATTCATGCTGTGGTCTTCAAAGACTGACACTGAGCTAACCACCATAAGAACAAGAATGAGCTTGAAATTTATTTGAAAGGTATAGATGCAAGTGAAAAGGGTAAAAGGTTATGGTATTATGAAGGAGGGAAAGATGCAGATAGATTAAAACAATTTTTCTAAAATATGTATTTCCTCTAAAATTCTCACAGAATAACATTATTTTTAATCTTGCCAGAGAAAATTATTAAAATTGCATTTTATAAAAGCTATAACTCAGACTAAGTCAAAAGATGAACACCTTTATCTAATTTTCCTTCCTTCTCTTACTCCTCTCTGAACCTCTGTGCTTGAATAGAAATGAACACAAAGTCCTATCCATCTCTCATTTTATTTTCACAAAACTTTACCTGAACTGGTAGGGCTTTACAAAGTCCAAACCTAGCCTCCTACGTCGAGCTACAGCAGTTCCACTTCACTTAAAATGGATGGAGTGAAAAACTTTCACAGCTCAGTTATTTGCCAACATCTGGGTTGCAATGAGCCTTTACACCAGACGTTAATTAAGCCTGTGTGTGATGGAAGAGGCGTCCCTTTGCTGAAGGAGGGGGACACTACACTGCAGGCATTTTGCAAAAGCAGCAGCACAGCACCACTTGCATTCCTCCCACGGGCCGGGTGTTTTGGACAGACCAGCCTGTCACAATGAACTAGTGAAGGATGCTCTCAAGGGGGTACTTGAGGCCGTTGTTGAACTTGCAGAGGAAAAAAGAGCTGTGCATCGTTTAAGGTTGGTACTGAGATAAATAAAGAACTCAGAATAATCTCTTTAGAAAAATCCTCACACCAGAAACCAGACTGACTTCTGTCCCATCATTAATGGGCTCAATTTATTTCGCGCATTCTTATAAACTGCCATGAATATTAAATGGCAATGAACATTTACCATTAAACCTGCAGAAACTAGGATTTGCTTTGAACTCAGGAATGTTAACCACCATCATACTAATGTAGTCTTTTTAACCTAATAAGTGATTTTGCATGTTCTTTGGAAGCAAAACAACACATTATGCTTACATTCTCCTAAAGCTGACCATGTCTTCATGTATTTTTGTACTAATTATAAAAATTTTCAATGTTAAAATATTGGATTAAAAATTAACCATTCCAGGGAGAAGTAATGAAATAAAAACAAATTGATGATAATGGATATTTTCATTAATTTCTGCTCCAAAAGCAATAAAAAAAGACTGTTGGCAGCTTCTGGCTTCCTCATTCTGCTTTATATTAACTCATTTCAACTTCATGAATGGAAGATAAAACTTCAAGTTTTGTTTACACATGAGCAAACAGTAATGCTGAACTTCATACCAGAAAAGACAATATGACTGTGAATGACATTCCCACACAAATTTGAGCTATCAGATATTTGAGAGCAAGAGACACAACCTCCTTATAAACTCCTCCATTTGAAAATAATACATTTAAGGCACTTCAAAGCTAAAACATTACTATTAGCATCAAGAATAACAGTCACCAAGGGGAACTCAAAAATGCATTTCATTGGCCAAAATATTTAAAAGTCCGTTTGCATGGATCTGTGCATCTGCATATATAGTTGCATATAGAAACACACACACATAAAGATTTTTTCAAATTTTTCATAAAAACATATCTATAACGCATATATGCATGTTCATATATGAGGATAAAACATTTAAAAATGTATTCAGCTTGCTACAGAATCATCAGATGTTAAAGTGTTTATCAATATATAACTGCTTTGCAAGGAGTACATACACTAATCCCACCACTGGAAACAATAAATGTGTTCTTGTAGCTAAAAATTGCTTAGTATTGTGGTTTGGGGACAGACTGCATTATTTACTTCCCTTGATGCTGCACTTATCTGGCTCATACAGAAACCACATAGGCTAAACATTAAAATCCTGGAGATCCCAAATGAGATAGCTAAGTACATTTGTGTGCCTTCAAAGCCTGGATTAGTCATTCAGTTTCCACTGTTTTCCCAGAGGTTAGGTGTGCATGGTTAGCTTCCTTTCAAACCATATCTTTGTGGAAAAAAAGGAAGACTTAGTTGTTAGCGCTACAATAAAAGGGAGTAATTCATACTTTCTATATCTTAAAACAAGCATCTCACAGTGTATGTCCCATGATTAATGGTTCATCTCATGGTGACTTCTCTGCCCACACAGCCACCTCTAAGGTAGGAACCTCTACCCACGGAACTCTCAGCTCTCCTCATCTGCAATTCTGTTGCCACTGAAGTGAATCACCTTCTAAGTTGGCATCCATGGCTCAACTGAAGTTTCCTGCCTGCTGCCTGTATATGATCCTGGGAGCCATATGCAGAATCCAGAAATCATCTGGACAACAGAACAGATGAAACTTCTGGATGCTCAAACTGACCAGAAGATTTATAGTTATATTTTTTGTATGCTTCTGTTTTAAGTACATTATATGAATTTACATAATATTTGCTCAGAAATGCTAGGAGATAGGATGTGATAGGCAAAGTTTAGCTATGTGATAATAAAATGTCTTCTGTCATCTGTGTGACAAGATTTCATTCCATGCAGAAGGAATTCTATTCCTTCTCATACTGTCCCATTTTTAAAGCCATTATCACAAACATAAACACACAAACTCCTCATTTTTTGCAAATATAATCTAATCTAGTGTAATACTTTCTGTCTGGGAAATAAGAACAAGGGACCCAAGGAAAGAATCCTGATTTAGGCAACAAACCCCAAAAATAAATACAGGACAAAGACATGTGGCTTTTACTAGCAAATTAATTCAATGCCCTCAGTCTGTTCAAAAGAGGTTTATTAAATCACCTTTGCATGAGATCTTTAGAAAATGGCATGGGACACCATCAACTTGACAGATGTTATGGAGAATAGATGTTTTCCATGTGTGTTATTTTAATACTGTCAAATTAAGAAATAAAATAAAGGAAAAGTGCATAGTGAAAGAAAGTAAACAAGAACATCTAGACATGAAAAAAGTAATTTTAAGTTAAAGCACAAAGACATCCAGTGAGGCAGGTGTATCAAGAGAGCAGAGTGAAAACAGCCAGAATGTATCTCCTTCCTACCATTAGCCTTTTTCCCTCCTCTCTTTCCCAGCCTTCAACACTCCATTTTCAGTGATCAAGGAGAAGCTGAGTGTAGTATATCTAGAAGGAAAAGTGAGAAAATTATTCAGTACTAAGAGAACAGAATATATGCGAGAGACCTGGGTGGCCAGACCTCCCACTGCTAACCCCAAGAACTGCAATCCCAGTGAAATATGTCACAGCAACTGAAAAGGCATAGAGAAAAAAAAAAAACAAAAAACAAAAAAAACCTACTAAAATAGTTTTATTTGTAACCTTTTGTTTTAAACTCTTTATCTTCATGTAAGCAAAAAAAAAAAAATCTGTATGTTTTATTGTTCAAGCTGTCTCTTGCTGGCAGATGTGTTGCAGGGGCTGAGCACAAAGTGCTATGGGCAAAGAGACTGAGCTGTGCTCCAGGATGAGGTAAGGGTACACCCTGCTAGGCGATAAGGGAGAAGTGTTGATCCTTTTGTTACCTAGGAGAGCGCTCAGGCATGCATGAACATGAGTTCTTGCCTAAAAAGGGAAAATACCAAAGCTCTGGGTTAGAATTTGCATGAAACTCAAAATGGCATTGAAAGTCAGCTGTGAGCCAGTGCAGAAAACAATACTGAATGTATCAGGACGTGTTGGCAAGAGTGGATTTAGGCTTTTTCAGAAACTTGCACTGAACTTACGTGAATACGCATTCTTAATGACTTCTAGAATTCATCCTTTGGGGACTAGTTCAATATTTGCAGTTTATCCTTAACAGTATTTTCTGATATAGGGACAGTAAAATTCTGATCTTTTAATCCATTCTGAGAAGAGAAACAAGGAAAATATATCCTCCAAGTCTCTACAAGTCTACACATTTAGAAACTTATGTACATTTTACATCTTTCCTTGGCATCAACTTTTATGATTTAATGTATTCATGAGGATCTGAATTTGTAGTTACATTTATGTAATTATTGAATAAAAACAGCAAAAATGTCTCTGGATTGGTCTGGGTGATTCCATTTCATGTCATCTCAAGGAGAAAATTTCACTCAGGATTTCTTGCCATTGAGAACAAATTCAGTTCAGCATTTCACAAAATACCACCAATAGCAAATTATCAGCCTGTGAGGATGCAAGCAGCTAGCTCTGACACATCAGCTTGCAATTCCAGCTTGCTTCAGTTTAGGCTTTTCTCTTGTCTATACCCACCACCCATCAGAGACACCATTCATTGCAAATGCAACCCTGGTTATTTGTTCCTTCTCATAGTGAACTGACTCAAAATATCAAAGTGTATTTTCTATGTTAATGGCATTTAATTATTTTCAGTGTTTATCTTTGATATGTAAGGCTGCACTAGAAGTACATAATTGTCACTGGTTGACATGGACAGGGTTAATGCTGCCTGCCGTGGTCTCTGTGTCCATTTATGTAATGCACAGAGGTGCCTCCTGGGCATGTCTAGTCATGTCTCAGTTCTTAGCAAAGGCCAGCTACCAGCTGCAACCTTCACTTACTCAAGTTTGGAGAATTGTTTACAATTAATAAGAGTAAAGAATTCTGTTTAGCATTAACTCTTTATAGAGACCATACACAATGGATTATTATGGAAACCGTAGCATCAGAAACTAATCATGCTTCCTCAGATTCAGGGGATCCCCATCACATAAAGCTACAGAATTTGCCCATAAACTGAAGACTAACTTAAGGTATTTTTTCAAAGCTGGGTTTTGGCTTTATGGAAGATAAAGATATATATAAATAAGCCTAAGACATGCAAAGACAGAAAAGATAAACTTTTAAAAATGTATGCTAATAATATGCTACGGAACATAGTGCTTGTATAGATGACACGACTGCCATTCCCAAAAGGTTCATACTGTCCAATGTACATAGACTTCATTAGAGCTCCTCTTTTAGATCACCTACTAGTGCAATATAGTATCCAAATCTGATGAATCTTTTATAAATAAATCAAAGGTGAACACAAGTAATTATCACTGTAAGTAATGCATTCAATTGTTTTTATAAGAATTAATAAAAAAGATGACATCACACAATATAAAAGTTAGATTCACGTGAATATCTAAGTGCCTGATCCAAGTTTTAGTAAAGCTATCTGAAACTCTCAGAGGGAGTTTAACTTCTAAATGCGCAGAGATAAACTTTAGCTGACAGATCACTACAGTGCAGAACCAGATTCAGAGTATCTACAAGTCAGTGAAATAATTCCTGTTGATTTTACTGATCTGTAGGCCTGATACAGATGAAGATATCACCTTGGATATGGAGATTTTCTTATGAGAAGAAGAGACCTTTCAATTGACACAAGGCCAGCACCACTGCTGGCCTTCCAGTTTGGGGATCCAGCCTGGGGCCACGGAGACACCTCCTGATTCTGTGCTGATCCCTCCTTAGATGGAGAAGGAGGAACATTTCCCTTCTTTCTGCCTTATTCTGCATTTTTATCATAGATCTGGAGAAAAGGAGGTAATCTTTGCTGCCAGGAAGATACTGAGCTGTGAACCTGCAGGAGCCTTCTCTTGAGCAAACAAAATGGGAAGGCCTACCAAAGCGAAGCCAGTATGCAAAATTCACACAGTAATCAAGTGCAAAAGAGATTAAGTATATGTTTATATGTGTATACATGCACAATACTGAAGATTTTTGTCAGCTGACATTGTTCAGCTCTTTGTTCCTGTATTTAATTTGGTAGCTGAATCCTGGGAGAAAAGTACATCTGCCATGGCATGGTACACCTCATTGCAGAGCTGTGTGCAGCCCTCCCTCCCAGATCAGCTTTGGTAGGCACACAGCACCTGGAACTGCTTTCAGCCAGCTCAGGGCTCCCTCTGAGCAATGTGGAGTCAGGAGCACCACCGTGTGGCACCTGGGAAACGGGAATTAAAAGTGGCTGCAACCCAAATAGTAACTGCAGGGACACAGATAATGCTGGTGAGACTAAATTGGTATGAAAAGGCCCAATTGTTTTGGGTTTTTTTTGTTTTTGTTTTTGGTTTGTTTTTTTTTTTTTTTTTTTTTTTTTTTTTGTTGTTGTTGTTGTTTTTGTTTTTTTTTTAAGGTAACTGCACCTACTTGCCTTTTATAGTTAAAAAAACTCCAAACAAACCAACAAATATCTGGTAATGCAGGTAGCCAGCTAGGAAGTGATACAGTGTGTAGCATGTGTAGGTGTGGAACCAAGGAGGAAAGATGTTGTATGGGCTTTTTTCATTTTAAAACAAAGATTTCTAATTCATCTGCAGATGAAGATTTAGTTTTAGATTACTGCTAAATTTGGCTTCCAAAGCTTCCATGAAAAAATACTGTTCACAATAAGAGCACAGCATGTTGTCATCTGGAGATAACTGCTCATTCCTGGGATATGCTGAATTAGGTACCACGGCCAGATGAGCGTTGTGTGTACAGGTGCTTAAGGAAAGCTATAACATTGTTTTTCCATTTGCACGAATAAGCCGATTCTTTCAAAGCAAATTACTTTTAATTTTGATTAACAACAAAAAGAACAACAACAAAAAAAATAGAGCCACAGATAAATTTTCGTATCAGAAAGGACAGCACTGGAATGATCTATATGATGCTGTACTGCTGCAAAACAGCTATTTTCCATAAAACACAGTCAAGGGAGCCTTAGGAAGTTAGGAAAAAATTGTGTGAATTAAGCTTACTCAACCAGATATAACATAGGTGTGTAACAACAACTTTCCTTTGAATTTCTGCTCCTTCATCTCTACCTTCTCCATCTCTGTCCCCTCCAAAATTGTGAAGATGATACAGTGTGTTTCTTTGGCTAATTTGCTTTTGCTGACTTTTTTTCCTACACTTCTACTTGTCTTCTGGGTAAAAGGTATTCTTTGTGTCCTACAGATGTTTTTTATAAAGTGACACAATTTAGACAGCATCTGAAGGCTGCAGAAGGAGAGAGCATAGCAACTGGGTCCTTTGGATAACAAGTTTCTCCCATTCTGCATCATCAAAAATGAATAGGATGGCTGGGCAGCTCTGAACTCCTGCCAGTCCCCACTGAACTCTCCTTCAATTTTAAAACAATCACCTTTGTGCTCCATCGCATTCCCCTTTCTAGCATCTCAGAAACATCTGCAACCTGTTTTATTGCTGTTTTCCAAATCTCCTTAGAGCACTGCCTTTCCCAAAGCCTGTATAACACAATGTCACACTTCTGCTGCGCTGAGGGTCCTGACTATCACCTTAACTAACACGGTCACTTGCATTTCCCATCTGCCTGCATCTGCCAACTGTACCTTACACACAAATGCAATCTCAGAGTGATGACCATTTTTTATTCTTATTCTGCATTTGGACAACTTCTCTAGCTAACAATAAGATGTGTCAGAGATACAACATTTTGGTATGTGACGTGTATCATATCCAGATTGTTGGGATGATATATTAAGATATTAGCTTTTATATTTTTCAAATCCCATGCTGCAATAGTGCATAACTGTAAACTCCATATAAAGTGTAGAAACTGCCTTCACTTTTTGGTTAGACAAAACAATCCCTCTGGGCCTGTGATCCAAGGACACGCCAAAGCCTCATGCTCCCAAAGCATAAACAAAAGTGATTTGGGGAGGAACGAGCTGGGGGAACATGACTTAATTGCCTGAAGCTCTAACTGGAGAATTAACCCCGATATGCAAAGAGATCAAACTTACAACTGTATGAAAAGCTCATGACCTTTGTCCATCTTGGGTGAAGCCTCTGCCAGGCTTTTACGCTGCCCAAGGTGTATCTGTTGAAGGCCTTTAATAAATACCCATTTTCCTCTCTTAACTCTGTCTGAAGCCTCTGCCAGGCTTTTACGCTGCCCAAGGTGTATCTATTGAAGGCCTTTAATAAATACCCATTTTGCTCTCTTAACTCTGTCTAGCCTCTGTTCCAGGTAGCCACTCCAAGGCATCAGGGACAATAAGAAGAGATAAAGTTAAACCGTTACTTCTTTTTAAGGCATGTAGGCCGAAATATAGTGCAAGCAATTAGTTCCAAAGATGTAGAGCTAAAAGAAGTTTTGTACCTCTAAAAAAGTGGTTTATAATAGTAATAAGAAATATTCAGCATTCCTACATTTTCAGATCTTAATGAAACCAAAAGAATCAACAGAGCTAAACCCAGTGTTTTAAACAATACCAAAATCCTGTCTTTCACAAATCAAATTTTGTAGCATAAGACTGTGCTACTCAAATTCTGAATTCTACCTTTAATTCAGGATACACATAAATTCTGCTGAAAACTGGCCCAGGTCCCAGCCATATGACAGACTCCTATGGAATCCTGTATTTCCTTTTTCCCATCTTTGTGAGACATTAAAGTGAGTTTCATTAAGGAAACCAGGCCCTAATGCTGGGATGCAGCTATGATATATGATTGCTGGTCTCAGCCTTAACAGACCAGAGCATTTTCTTTTTTTGTGGTCAGCCAGACTATCAACAGGCAGACAGGGCTGAGCTCTTTCTGCAGGAGAAATGTCTCCAAGCAGGAATCTATCTTCCAGCACGTAAAAGAAAGGTTGTCCTTGGGTGAAAATACATATCTCAGTTCACAAAAATAGCAAAATGCCTTAGGCACCTTTTACACTGTAAATATTACAGAGTTAATGCAAAAAATTCTGATGGCTAAAAAAAAAGAAAAAAAAAAAAGAGAGAGAGAAGGAAACCTACAAGTAAATCTGAAAGAAAAGAGTTCCGGTGGAAATAAAATACATTCTCCTGTAGAACAGAATTGCTGTGTAGCTGTGCCTATATGCATGCTTTACTACACTAGAAACTGTATGTAAAAAAATGACTGATTTTCAAATTATAATCTCCAAAGACATAGATTTTGATAAAATTTATTTTGGTCTATTTAATTTTTCACATTCACAATGTGCCAAATAGAAGTACTGTGTCCAAAGTACCAGAATCTGGCCTGAATATATCAGTGTAAATAAAAAAAAAACAAAAAAAACCAGACTGTGTCAGAAACTCAAAGCAGGAATCATAGATTGTCCCCAGAAAACATCTTTATGGTTACTGTTTACAATAGCTAAATGTATAAGTGGTTATTTGAATCCTGGTTGAGCTGAGACATCAGTTTAGATCTTGACTACTTTCTACCATACACTTGTAAAAACACACACTCAGAATCAGTCACTGGTCCAAGAAGAAAAAGAGAAAGAAGCAGGGAAGTGTTTGCTGGACTTGGGCCAGTGCTGCCAGACACTGTGGAGCTGAGTCAACCCCAGGACATTTAGCCAAGGTTCTGGCTAGATGACTGCTGCCCAACACCTGCAGCTTTGTACCACTACAACTTTCTATTTATCAGTGGAAACCACAGAAAGCCAGAATTTCTCAAGAGATTTCTGGCATTCCAGCCAGAAACAGGAGTTCATGAGTTGGATTTTTTTCTTCATCTTTTAAGTATTCATAGAATCATAGAATTATTTGGGTTGCAAGGGGCCTTAAGGATCATTGAGTTGCAACCCCCCTTATTTTGATATTTTTTCTTTCAAGACCAGCTTGCTTTTGGAAATGCAGAGCTTTGCAGCAATAACAAATAACCAGAAGAATATCAGTTAACAGAACATTTCTGACCCTTCATAATTGTTTGATTCAGGTGTTTAATGCAAGGCATAACAGAAACACTCCTGCCTGTATGCTCATGACAAACATTTTGATCACAGCTCAAAATGTTTTCCTGCATGGCTGTATTGCCATCACGAACTGGTCTCACCAGATTCCTGAAATATCCTGTATTAGCCAAACATTTAGCTGCTGCTCTTTATGCTTTCCACATTATTGCAAGAGACAGGAAGAGAAAGATTGGAGATATATATGAATGTATAACCTATTGCATCTATTTTAAGGTCTTTAGGGAAAAATTTCTTCAGTATGCATATGGAACAAGGTGGCAGGTTCTCTTTCCCACATGGAAATTCCTTTCTAGTCTACCTTTTCCCTGAACAGTAAATCCTGGCAATATGAACAGTTAAAAAGATAATATGAACATACGGAATTTTCTAATTGCTGCCCTGCTGCAGCTTATTAAAATAATAATATACTTTATTTATGTAGCACCTGTCTGTGAAAGCACCCCAGGCTTTTAAATACAGAGGAAAACTCATGATAAAAATAAGTATGCGCAAGAGGAAAACAGAAATCATTAAACATAATTCAAAATACTAAATACAACCAGTGTACCTTAAAAGCTGCATTGTGATTAAAATAATCCTGTGAAACTAAGTCCTTAAAAGAGCCTTTTTAAACCATCTTTTCAGTCCCAGGAGTAAACCTCATCCAGCTCACCAAAGCCACAAGAACAAAGATACAGACACTCTTGTCAGTTTCTGCAGTGTTAAAGCAACACATTTTTAAGCTCTCAAAGGAACAGACCCTGTGATTGTTATTTACATTACCTTAGGTCCTTGGAGGTGAGAGCGGCCAGGATTAAACACGGTGTGCATGTAACACGTGGTGAGAGCCACAGCACAAATCCCAGCTGGGGTGGGGGGGAGCCATTCCTGCCACACCCCATAAGCCTTTCATCTGAGCCACAGCATCTCACACCAACACATCCAGAGGTCCTTCCTCAGGGGAACAACCTACACCACTCAGAAATGGCCACTGCAAAGAGCACAAAGCCACAGTTAACTAGCAAAGCACATAAAGATTGGAGGGAAAGGAAACCAGATAGACAGAAGCTTGGCTTCATAATTTCAGTTTCCAAGGCACTGTGAAAGACAGAAATAAAACTGAGAGCTCCTGTGTCTAAGCCTAAATCTCTGTTCCTTGGACTTGACAAGAGTCATGACAGCTGACTGTAAACATGAGTACATTCTGAGAATCAAGCTGCTACTAAACCGCTTGACCCACATGGAAGATCTAACCTGATTAATAATTATACTGACAGCAAAAAAGGGAATCAAGCACTTAATCCAGAGCGCAGTCTCACATTACCTTCTCAGGTTGCATAATTCTATGACACTATGAATATATTCTACAATAATTGATGCATTCTGGACAAGCTGGCCAAATACTCAAGCAGTTCAACAAAACCATGTTGCTAGAGTCTGGACTTAAGGTCAAGCTAGTAAATATGCGATGAGTACTTAATATAGTAAATGAGAGCCAAGCAGTCTTCCTGAGAGGCAAAGCTCCAGACACTGACTTAAATTCATTGAGATTAAATCTCAGTCCTTTTGAAAACATCACTATTTTTTCTCTGTGTTCTTCATAACATTATTGCCTACTCAAGAAATAGACTGGACTTCTCCTGTACGTTGGATAGTAGATGTTCTGCTGTGCAGAAAGTCACTTGGAGGTCAGCGATCAATGTGGGAGGTATCTGCTTTGCTCATCTCCATTGCCAAGCCAGGCAGGTGTGTAACAACATAGATTGCTGAACATCTCTTGTAAAATTCCCTTAAAAAATAACTGGGTGTATTAAATATTGATGCATTAAATAGAGATGGGTTTACAAATGCACTTTCACACACCAAGCCAAAATAATTTCTATTTATGTATCTCCGTTATGTATCCTTGCATGTTACTGCCCTATGCAGAGAATCATATTGAAAATTAATTCCTTAACATTCCCTCCACAGCCTTTCTAATAGCCAGACCTTCACCTCTGAGTGACCTAGATTTTGACAGCACAAGTGAACAGATCTGTAACATGTCACTCCTGCTCCAGTTGCAAAGATCATGAAAGGAACATTGCTGCCTATTATTAGCTGCATCAGGGACCAAATATTAGTAAGACTTCTCTAAATGGCAATGCTGAGGAAAAAAAATTAAGAGCATTGATGGTATCAGTGACCCTAAGGTCTTTTCCCATAATGAGAGTGGGGCCCATGAGAACTCCCTGATTGGTTTAGGCATCTCCAACCTGCTTGGATGAGAAACGCTCCAGAAGAACTAAGCTGACAGCAGAACCACCCAGAAGAGGCAGTGCTGGCTGGTGACCCACTGTACCAGAGACTATTCTTATCTAAAAATATTGACAAGGGCTCTTCTGGTCACCTGTGATAAGAAAGTCATTACTAAGTGACAAGAAGAGCCTACAATATGACTGAAGCTGGCTGAAATTCTTGGTATAAATCAATGTTCTTCATATACAAACACAAATCTGGAAGCACAGCAAGACACAGCTATTTCACCAGTTTTGCAACTTTCTAGTCACTGTCTCTGACTGAAATAAAGTTCATTAAATTAATTTAATGATCAATATCTATTTATTATCTCTCCACTGGCCTTTGATTTTTCAAAACCAAGACTTTTCAGGAAGAATAACAATTTTGTAATCTTTAAGCAGCAATAGTTCCTTACTATTTATTGTACCACAGCAACTATCCAGCATGCGGCAACTCAATCTCAGAGAGCTATGAAAAGATGGATTAAGATCTCAAAAAAAATAGAAATAAATATGTTTTTCACCCATGCAGGGCATATGTATCTCCAGTTATGTTCAGCAATCCTTATAGCACATTTGCAGAGGTGGTCACATCATTCAATCTAAGGCATTTAACATGGGGGCCTTGCACAGAGATACAGTTACCCAGGGAATCACTTGCAAGAACATTCTAGGAGAGCACCCAGACTAAGGACAGCTGTATAATTAGGCCATATTCTTGACATTTATTCATTAATTTGGCCCTCTTCTTTAAATCCAACCCAAATCACAGTGCATCTGAGAGGCAAAGACTGTTCAGAGATAAAGTAATACCAAGATATAAACTTCATCTACTGTAGTGGTGTGATGTCATGGCTTGCCTCAGTTCCCTTGGTTTCTCCCCGAAATTTCCTTTCCCAGGTGGGGTGTCAATCACCCTTCCTTTTCTCCACCCTTGACCCCTGCTGGGCACTGTCTTTCAAACCAGAAATTCCAAGGAGAGCATCGAGCAATTGGCAGGTTCAAAGGATGCTCTCCACCCTCTGGGGGGCCATTGGCCCACCCAGGTGTCCCTCTCACCTGAGACCCCCTCCCCCTGTACCTGGTTGGTGGTCCCTGGGTCCCCTCCCCTGCCCCTCTCCCCAGGTAAAAGGGCAAGCAAAGCATGCAGTTGGGTGTTCTGGTGGAGAGATCTGTTGGGAGAGTTCAGTGGCGTTGTTGCAAGATTCAGAGGCCGTGCCACCAAAATAAAACTCTGGATTAAAAACTCTCTATCAGGACCCACTCCTTTCTTCACCTCACCCCAAAGGTTTCTCCAGCTCAGGAAGGCCTGAGGAGCGACCCCCTCAACAGCAAGCTCCAGCCCACAAGCACTGGAGCTTGGGACGTGCCCGGACTTGTCCCCACCTGCCTTAGCTGTGACCACGGTACTGAATAGCATCTCTGGGGAGGAAGGACCGCAGGTGCCGCTATTTGGTCAGCAGCCAAGCCCAGACAGACCAAGGCAGTCCCGTCTGTAATATTGGTAAACTCCAATAATCTACTTTATTAACTTTGTCAGCAATGCATGAGCCTGGTTCAGAATGACCTATGTTGCCTTGAAGTGGGGTGGAAAGCACAACACAGGATAGTCACAGGGAATGTTATCTTGCCCAGAAGAGCTGAACCTGGAGTAATCATCCTTCTAACATTATCCCAGTGGCAGAGAGGAGGGACTGTGTCTCCTGTCCCACTTACCTTGGGAACAAGGTGTTATAGCTGGGGTAACTTTTTAATCAATTCCTCACAAGACTCCTTTCCATCATTTCATGGTGATGGCATACATATATGTGCCCTGTACAGATGAGACAAAGATATGTGCAGCACTTTCTCCAAATTTAAAGGTGCAGTTGCATGAGTCATTTAGTTTTGTGCTGGGTAGAGTTAACTTCCTTCCCAGTAGCTGGTATGGGAGCATGTTTTGTATTTGTGCTGGAAATGTTGTTGATAATTCAGTCTTCATTGCTGCTGAGCAGTGAGGACTCCTTACACAGAGTCAAGACCTTTTCTCTCTCTCACCCCACCCCACTGGCAAAGAGGCTGGGCTTGTTCAAGAGTGGGAGATGACACAGTGGGGACAGATGACCCCAGCTGATCCAAGGGACATTCCGTACCATATGGAATCATGCTCAGCATGCATCGGTAGGGAAAGAAGAAGGACATTTGGAGTGATGGTGTTTGTCTTCCCAAGCCACTGTTACAGGTAAAAGATCCCTGCTTTCCTGGCAATGACTGAACACTCGCCTGCCCAGGAAAATGGTGAATGAATTCTTTTTTTCTGCTTTGCTTGTGTACATGACTTTTTCTCTATCTATTAAGCTGTTTTATCTCAACCCAGGAGGGTTCTTGTATTTTTTATCCTCATTCTTTCCCTCAACCAATCAGGACAGAGTGAGCAGGTGGCTATGTGAGGCTGAGTTGCCAGCTGGGGTTAAACATGGAAGTTTTCCAAAGTCACCATCATTCACGTTTCAGAAAACAATTCTAAAATATTAGTGAGGCTGAGTTGCCAGCTGGGGTTAAACAATGGAAGTTTTCCAAAGTAACCATCATTCACGTTTTAGAAAACAATTCTAAAATATTTTGTGTCCATGCTCAACAAGACATTGAAGTTTACTTCACTTTGCAACCATCCATATTTACCAAAAAGTCTATGTGCCGTGGCAGTTGTGCAGAGACTTATCACTCCCATGAGGCAAATATTATACTGCTTACCCAAAAACAAGCAAAAAATAATTGAGAAATTATTTTCATTTGATTTAGTCTGCATAATTTTCAAATCTAAAATACAGCTAAACCTGCCACCCCCAATTAATAAAACTGATTACAAAGCATGAAAATAAAATTAACACAAATTCAAACAAGTCAAAAAGTTCAGTTCTCAACTGGATTATCAAATCCCCAAATACCAAATGTTTTCTAACACTAAATAAGGTAAAACCAAATCCCCAGCTACTGTACGTACAAGGCATTTTACAAAGGCATCCATTTCCATAGGTAGGATCCTGAACTGGCCTTGCTTCAGAGTATATCCAAGCAGAACTTCCTCAGCCCGGGGGAACAGAGATGTCACTCACTGACAGAGAAGCTCTATTTCCAAACCTCGTAACATCTGGAACATAAAGGGTATAAGCATCACTAGGATCACAAAGTGGTTTCTGTTCCCTTTCAATGCTTCCCCTCTACACTGAGCAATATTGTGCACAGACTGGTTCTTGGTAGTCACAAATTTAAAAAAGTAAAAGCCTTAAGAGCCAAACCAATAACTACCTTGTAACATTTTTAACTTTTGACTCATTCTTTTATGTTCCAGTGCAAATAGACCAATGCAGCACAGGCATAGAAATAATGCTGTCACTCAGGAACAAGTTCCTGTGAAGAACAAAACACCTCTCTTCGTGCAACCAAAACTTCTTTTACATATACACTTCCAGAACAAGGGATGACTTATAGACCAAATTCTCTAAGGAATGCAGAAAAGCCACTGCACCACAGCCTTAAGATCACAAAGTAATAAAATGTGGTGCAAATTTATCACAGTTAGTTGTTAAAAGCAGCAGAAAAAGTGGAGACATTATACATAATTTATCATTATAAACTAAAATAAAGCCTTGCTGCTTTATCTCCAAGGAAGAATGACAGTAAAGGAAAACAAGACTTATCCAGAACATATCTGGGGTTCAACAGTCCAGGGGCTGAGATCAGTGTAAACATTTCATGCAGGGAAAAGACTGCAGTTAGAAAGATAGAAAAAAATAGAAGGAGACAAAATTAGAAAATAAAATGCTTTAGATGCAATATATGTTTTTATTCTACCCCAAAGCTACACAACTCAGCCTGGAACATGTTTCAGGCCATCCAGAGAATTACAAAGGGATTCCTACACTTCCACTGCTAAGATATTCTCCTTTAAATTCATCCTTTGATGCATCCAGCCACAGGTTGACACTTGAGGTACATCAGGCCATGGAGCTCCACCATTATAACTCCCTTCTAGAAGAGAGACCTCAGATTCCTTCAGACCCTCATGCTTTCTCAACTTTTTCCTCATTCCTTGTGGGTTTCATTTCTTTGTGTGTTATATTCCTATGGTAACTTGTAAAATTATATCACAAATAATGCAGAGAATATGCTGGTATGTCTTACTTTATGTCACATACTCTGGGAAAAAAAAAATAAAAAATTAAGCAGTCATGACTGCTCCTCTTCTTAGCCAAAATGGCACAATTTACTCATAGCCTATCAGTGGATGTACCCCACTGCATGTGCAGATAATTCTCTAAGAGCTGCCATAATTCACAATCTACTTTCTACCAATGGAAGTCTCAGTTACCACTGTCTCTTTCTAAAATTCCTAAAAAAAAAAAGAAATAATTCTTTAGAAAGGCTTCCAGTACTCCTTTTAAATTCTAACGTGGCAGAAAGCTCTCAAAGATTAGCATTCTCCAGCTCCAGGAAATGCAGAGATGCATAGCAGACAGTAAAAAATATTCTGTCTCCCATTTTAAAGATTCTCATCTAAGATTTTATCTTAACTTACTCTAATTACTTCATTAGATTAATTTCCTCTTGTAAAATGACTATAAAGTAATCTCTTCCTCTGGTATGGACAGCAACAAATAACACAAAGAATGGTCATATTTTATTTTCTCATCAGAGCTTGAAATAATCTATTATAAAGTGTAAAGATCAATGGCAGAGAGGCTCTGCAGAATTAGCACAGACGCAATACGGATTCTCTTTTTAATCTTCCATTTCATCTGTAAATACAAGTACATAATCTAGGTGTGCATCTCATATTTGCAGCTCAGTGCTAATAAAAATATGCCAGAAAGCAATGTAATGATAACAAATTCTTTGAAAAGGTGCAAAATGACACAGAAGAATTATAATGAGTTTTTTACACTGCAGAGTCTTTCTTCAATTACTCAGGAGATAAGGATGATTTGAGGACTTTGTCATTCAATTGCAAATTAAAGCATCACTTCACATGCAGCAGGATCAGGCACTGAAATCACTTGTCAAGAGTCTGACACTTTTAAGAGCTTCAGTGTCTGGAACTCATCCTATCTTTTCCTGCAGACTCATGTGCCTGGATGAGTCTGCTCTCTACATCCAGCAATTAGTGTCTCCATAAAGCTGTTTGTCCAGCTCAAAACGTTCTCAATAAAATGGAGGAAAGAAGAAAAGAGAAAGCATGGTTTCATCCCTATTTCCTACCTTGGGAAACAGAATTTTGAACTAAACCAAAATTAGTTCAAGAACTGTTTCCTTATGGTTATCAGCTTTGCTTATTAACAAAATATTTTATGTATGCACAAAATGTTTTAACATCAGAGATACCAGTTAAGGCCACCACTTAAGTGTCATCACTCGGGATGTACAAACCAGTTTGATTCGTGTGGGTTCTTCTTTGGAATAGTGCCCTGATAGCTAAAGCAATTTCCCCAGTTCTGAGTTACTTTCAAATCTTTCTCTTTCATGATGGGTTATTTCTCCAACATTCAAGCCAAATCACAGGGGTGTAGACTGTTCTGAAGATCAATATGTGTTCTTCCAATTCACCAGCTGCTTTCTCTATGTTTTCTATAAAAAGATTTAAAATTACCTGAAACAGAAACCAAATGTCCTTCATCATTGAATAAGCATCCCACATACCCTTATTACCAAAGTGCCCATTCTATTTTCACTCTGAAAATAAATATGCATATTTTTTAATGTGATCTGCAATAGTTTCAGTAACAGAGGCTGAGAGAATGCCAACCATGAAATATCACATTACTTGGAATTAAGGACGCTACAGTGAAAAACATGACCCAGTCTTTATGTCCCCTCAAGTACCTGTGGCATTTTCATTATTTGTCCCCTGCATTCCTGGTGACTTCTCTAGCCATGGAAGAATGAACCAAGGACCTTCCTGCTCTCCTTGTTTTAGGTGCGATAGATAAAACAGGTGGGGAAAATCACAGCCATCTCACAACTCTCATTGCAAATCTTGAGTTATTCTTAAGAGGGAAACAATACTGCTTTGCTGGATCTTTTTAGCCTTGACATTTACATCCAATCACAAAGAGATTAGGCAGATTTTGAAGTTTATGTTTTAAGGTCTGATATCTAATTCACTGCATGTATCTTTCACTTTTGATGGCTTCTGGAATCGAGACAAAAATTAGAGTACCACATTTAAAGACTGTGGAATATAGCTATGCATTGGAGCATAAATAGAAGCAGAAAAAATGTAGCTGATTGTATAAGAATTACGACTACAATAACGTCTTTTCAATGTCAATATTAAAATAAAGTTTTTAAGATTAGATCTGTAGGCCCTGGCAGAAAAATACATTACACTGAAATAGTACAAACCGCTTACAGATTAATTAGGAAAACAGTAAATAATACTGCACTAAAGGTGTGACAACATCTACTCCTAATGTCACAGACCAAAGGGGCTTGCATCACGAAATACAAGAAACACAATGTTTCAGTTTTAACAAACATGTGCAGTAAATTTCTTTCATGTCCATTTGGGCCCTGAGTCACTGACAGGTGACTCAGAGCAAAGTCCATCATTAAATTGGCAACACTCCCCACTGGAAGAAAGGCTAGAAGAAATACCTTTCAGAAAAAAAGGTTGTGTTTTTTGTCCTCAAAAAAAGTACATTCTTACTGAGAAAGAAAAAAACCTGTTCAAAGAAGCATCCAATTTCTTAACATGTCAATTCACTTCATCAAAATATTTTTGGTCTGACATTTTATGAGGTTTGACATTTTACAAAAAGCTGAATTTTACCCCAAAATTGAATAAATGAAGTCTCGTGGCACAAGTCATCATGTCTTTAAATTCTCAGAGGCCCCCAACTTTGCAGTACCCCTCAGGCATGGAAGCTAAGCTCAAAAATTCACTGTACCACTCACACAGGTCAGACTTTATTGTAAGTGGGAGCTTTTATCAGCAAAGACTTTTAAAACCACTGTGCCTGAAGTTTTGACAGTTGTCATAAATTATGAGAATTCTTGCTTCCAGACAAGACTTTTTCTCCCAGAGCTACACTAACATTTAACTGTCCATTGAGACTGAGTAAGGGAGAAGAAAGGGAGGAGTCGCACACCATGGTACGAGCAGTGAGGAAAAGAGAACTGAAGAACACACAGGGCAAAGAAAGTCTTAATATCAAGCGATTGAGTAAAAATTCATGAGACAGATTCAGAATTTTGCTAGAAGGAAGGCATGCCTTCTTTTCTTATTCCTCTTATGATTGCATTTATGAGCCCTTTCCAGAGGGGCAGCCAGTAGTACTCTTAACAGTGCATCACTTTTGGGAAAAGCAATTACCTGCTTTAGGATGTAGTGAATCAACCTCTGAGACATCCAGCCCAGAACTGTGAGAAAGAGGCTAGAGTTGCAGTCCAGCACAGTTATTTTCTATACTGTTTATTCTTGTACTTCCTTTGCGCTTATGGAACACGCTGTTCCAAACAGGAATCTACTGGAGAATGATATCTAATCAAAGTAAATATATCCACAGGAAAAAAAAAAATGTTTCCTCCACATGACTTTGAGATGCCTTCAGAGATGAAAGAAAACCCCTGATTCTCTTCACAGATTCTCCTTGAGGATGTAACAAGATGAAGGAGAGAGAAAAATAAGGAAATATGTCTGTCATTCATGGGAAAAAAATCAAAGCAATGAAAGAAAATGGAGGCATGATCAATAAGGCTGATGCTTGTTCCTAAATCTCAGTGCCTGCCTGATTGAAGGTGTTACCTGACAAAATTGATGTACTCTTCCCACACACTTTTCTGCTCTGGTGCTTTACAGAGGATTCTTACCTTGTGTCCAACCAACCAGAGGAACAAATCAAGAAAAAAATCAATTTGAAGGTAGTTTCGAATCTCAAGAAAGGAACCAGAAATATAAAACAAATGCAGACATCAGGTATTATCAGGGTTTTTTTCAGGAAATTGTCTTGATATAGTTCCAAAAGATCATTTTGGAAGACCTGACAGCCTGTGGATGTTTAGGATGAGAAGGCTCAATCAGAAATCCAATAACAATTTCAAATAGCAGAGACTAAAAATTGCAAATTAGGCACCGGAGAAAGTACAAATAATTGGTTAAGTTTCACAATAACCTGCATCATAGAAAAATCTGTAATCATTTTTCTTCTTAGAAAAAAACCACAAAGATGCCATTCTGGGAGTTGTGTTGAATATAAAATCAGTACTATTATTATCAGTGATGAAAAAAAAAATCAACTTTTTATTGTAACTTGTTTTTAAAAATAATTTCTTGCTTCTATGTAATACCTCTAAAATATTTGAAAGCATGAAAGCTGAATTTATGTCTTTATATATTCTGTATGGGAAGTTTTTTAATTTATGCATATTTGTAGATTATGTTGGCACAAATATTGTCCAGACTTCTCTATTTGTGTTGAAGCTTAAGTCTCTTTAAAAATAATAAATTCCCAGTAGATAAATATATATGGTATTAAATTATTAAAAAAACCCCCTACTTTCTAAATGAAAAATCCATAACTAGGCAAAGGGTTAACAAAGTGCTAACAAAGCCTGAAGATTTTTGAGGAAAGCAGAGTTAATTTTAGTCAGCTGTGGCTGTGACTGCCTGTTTTGCAGGGAGAATGATTGGAGGTTTGTTGGCAAAGGCAGGCTGAAGCAGAAGTCAAGAGCAGCAGCCAGAGAAGCAAATTCATTGCATGGAAGAGGGCAGGCACCAAAATATCTTGTTGCATTTGATACTATGTGTGAAGAAAATTTTATACACAAAATGTAATTAAGGATTAAGACAACACATGAAATTTTTACCTTTAAAAACTCTTTAGATATTCTATGAAAAATACTTTGATTGCATAATTGATCATGCATATTCCAAGAAAGGGATATGCATAATGCCATCTGCATCAGTTTAACTGAAAATAAACATCCAGACTTAACACGACACTGTAGAGGTTAGTGTCGATTAGCAATCTTCTTAGTATCTGCACCCTTGGTCTTGCTTTTTGGTATGTTTCTTGGACATATGACTGACTCACTTGTTTTACTTCTTTTTACCAATAATCTCATTCAAATTTTTCCCTATTTTTGCATACAGCATGAGTAAACAATATTTTTCTGAATTTGCTGCTTGGATATGAATGTATATGAAAGGTCACAAACATAGCAGATATGTTTTCTTAGTTCTTGTCTAATTGTATTTGGCTACACTCAAGCTCACAGATGTTTTCATTCAGAGCTATTTTACTAGCCTTGGCAGTAAAGCACATGTCAAAGGTGGCCTATCCACTCTTCCAACCTACAAAGAAACTCAGAGTCACAGAATGGTTTCGTTGGGAAGAGACCTTAAAGGTCAGCTGGTTCCTCCACCCTTCTATGGGCAGGGACACCTTCCACCTTACGTAATGGTTACGCAGAAAGAGAACACTCACCCTTTGGGCACCTGATAAATTCTCCCCATACACAGTAGAGTGAAGTACTGTGAAGAAACATGGAATTCAGGTCAGCACTATAGGACTGGATTTAATGAACTTTTTCAGGTTCTCCTTAGAGATTCCTTTGAGTTTATTTTTGGTTTGGCATTTTATTTTGTTCTTTTTTATCAAGTTGCTATTTCCCTATATACTTTAAAAAAAAGCTAAAAAAAAAAAAAGAAGAGAAAAAGAAAAGCAGTTCATTTTGGCTGTCTTGTGTCCTTACCACTCAGTCACATGAAGCTGCACTTCCTCAAAGAGAATCCTCTTTGAACAAGAGGACTATGACAGATACCACATAGATATTTACAGCCTAGACTAATTACTTCAGTGATTCTTTAGCCCTCAAAACAGTTGCCTGGCTCTTACCTTTTCTTTCACCAGGGCAGTTAAAATATTATCAGCAGATGATTTACATTTTTGGTTGGTACCATAAAGGTTATAAAAGTTCAACCTAATCTTTAGCCTATAAATCATTGATTATTCACTGCACACCAAATGACAGTCTGCAAAACATCCACAAAACATAAAGCAAAACAAGAAAAATCTAAGAAACAATTATTTAAATTTACTCTTCTTTGTATTGTGTTAGGTTACCCTCAGGTTTTTTGCTTCTGTTTTCCAAAAAGGTTAGAAAATCTTTTAGTTCTACATAGCTGGGAAGCAGTGCCTGAGGTATATATGCCTGTTTTTATTATCCCAAATAAATTGTGTTATAGCCCCCACTAAAACTATTCAAAGCACCATTGATTTCCCTGTGCTATCCTATAACTCCCCCACAGGGAGCCAAAATGAAGCCAAAGGAAGTACAAGTAATGGAAGAAGGTGCAAAGATTTGATTAAAGTGCTTTTCCCACTTTTACCCTAAGAAGCATATGACAAATTTCTACAAACTTCCCAAAAATCTTTACTAAAGTTTAGTAGCAACTTAAATTACACAGAGTACATTCTGGCCATGAAAAGATACTATACAAGTTCTGGCATTAGTTACTCTGCTATAAAAACAAAAGGAGGAAAAAACCAAAATAAAGTCCAAATTAAAAATAAAATTTGCCTCACTAGTCTTCAATATGATATAGCTTGAGGAATGTATTCATATGTATCACACTTAAAGACAAAAGGCAGTGAAATTCTGCCTCAAAAAGAGGAATTCCATCCTAGCATAAGAAGGGAGAAGAAAGTCTGGTTTTTCACCAAACATTAATGACAGAAATACTGCATTTCCTGCACACTCAGTGTGCCAGGTTGATTTTTGAAAATACAGACTCCTGCATGAAGGTAAGACCACTGAATTAAATATTCCTGATGGTATTGTATCTACACATTGGAAATTATTAGATGTCCGCAGTTATTAGTGGCCAGTAATTACTTTGACTCCAGATGTCTTGGAATTGTGATTTGAATGGAATTGCAAGCACTCTAATGAAATTCTTGAATATTTCTAAACAAGAGTTAATATACAGGACAGGAGATGCACAGGATTTTGAAGCATTTGTCTTTGAGAATGACTGCTGGTGACAAACAGCTATATATGCTAACAGAGACTGCCTGAAATAAAACCAGATCTACATCTGAAATTTATTGTCATTATCAAGAAACTAACCTGTTACTAATCACCAACAATACAGATCCCTTGAAAGATGACAAAATCATTTGTTGGCAAAAACAGAATATCTTATTTCATTTCAAACACCATGTGAATTGTAATTTAAACTTAATCTAATTAAAAAAAAATATGCCAAAGAAAGTTGGAAGCAAAACCTCAAAATAGACACAATTATTTACCAATTTTAAATTGTATTTTACCAGAAGAGAAATGGGGCTTCCAACTAACATTCTGCAACAGGCTATATGCACATTGCATTTTGCCTTCTACGGTTAGAATTTCCCTTTTGCACAACACTTTCTCAAAACTATAAATGTTTCAAACACTGGTAAATGGAAAAAAATCCTTTTTTTTTCTTTTTTTCAGAAAACTCACAATACTAAATAATAACTGATTAAGTGTAGAGCTACTGCTTCCAATGTTTCAAAATTCACTTGCAGCTTTTACTTGTATCTTTCTCCAAATTAAAAAGAAATCTCTAATTTCTATTCCTGCTCTGGGTTTTTTGGTTAGTTGGTTGGTTGGGATTTTTTTTTGTTTTTATTTTGTTTTTTTTTTCCTTGTATTGTTTTTTGTTTGTTTGTTTTTGTTTTTGTTTTGTTGTTGGTGGTGGTGGTTTTCTTTTTTTTCTTTTTTTTTTTCTTTTTTTTTTCTTTATTTATTTTTTCTTTTTTTGCCTGTATCTATTTTTTTTTCAAATGAGAAGAAGCCAAAGGTTACAGGTATTGCAAATTTTGGGGGATTTTGATTTGTTTAGTTTTTTTAAGGAAATGTGAAAACCACCGCAAAGGTGTGCTTTCTTTTTTGCTTAGGACTTTGTATATTTGACCAAAGTGAAAAATGTAAAGCAAACTGAGTTCTTTAATACAATTTTCGTAGTTAATATACATGTTGTGTTGACAAATTTCAAAGAAAAATATGATATTTTTTCACAGTATCTTTCCGGATGAAACATATGAACAATAAATACATTACTTGCATGTTCTAATGAAAACTTTGTAAGGACAAAGGTGTAGCTGCCCATGGACTTCATTGGAAAATGAATTATATGTTAACAGGACTATACTTAATAAAAATATTCCTATTTTTAAAAATACCCCAGTCAATCAACCCCATTTTTATGGCTCCAAAATTAAGGCCATAGTAGTGAATACTGCTAAGGCCACTGCAGTCAGCAGTCTCCTAGATTTCTGCTCAAACCTAAGAATTGCCCTTATTTGCAGATAACTGCAGTTACTTTGGAAATTGATGCCATCCAGCCTTAACAACTCCAGAAGCAAGAAACATAACTACTTCTTCTTTCAGAGATGTTACACATCAGTCCTCTGCTCTGGTGTATTTGAAGGGAAATAGCTACTTCATCCTTGGAAACAGATCCTACATGTATTTCCATATTTCAACAGGGAAACTAAATTTATGTCACATAGATAGGGCGCTCTCTGCTTCACACGTGGTGGTGCGTAATATCCTGAGGCAGGTAAGGGAGCTTAGGCACCCAACTCCCTAAGCCCCTTCTCAAATATTCAGGCTAAAATCTTCCATAGCATAATTGTCTGGCTTTTTCCACTTAATAGAGCCTCCTTCCTTATTAGAACTGGAAAATCAGCAAACCAAACTCTCAGAGTGGATTTACAGCAACGTTTTCATTTTGCCCTGAGGCAGAACTTCCCTTAAGGTAGGAACTACCTTAAGTGGCAGTATGAGCTGGGACTGTATAGCATTTTGCATATGGCAAGTTTGAGCAACAGCCAGACTGCCTTTTTTTTTTTTTTTTTTTTTTTTTTTTATTACAATTTCACAGTAGCCTGTTAGAATACTAATCCACACATGGAAAACCCATATTTCTTTTTAGACAACACTGGAGACCATCCAAACAGAGAAATTAAAATATGTGAAGATTTTGCAGAAACAGAAATGAATATATCTGAGCTTTGAATATTTTGACATATAAAAAGGACTCAACTCTAAAGAAGTATTTTGAAGGGAAATACTTTTAAAAACATTCTTGAAACTTTATTGGGGTTTTAGTTTTGTTTGTTTGGGGTTTGTTTTGATTTTTTTCCCCAAAAAGATAAAAACACTAAGGGTGTTTGATTAGAAGAGCATTTAGCCAAAATGAGATATTTTTCATGAAATTTGGTAGTACTTACAGTCTGCAAGCGCAGAAAACAATGAGGGATAAATCATTTGGAGCAAACAATGTTTTGTAAGATGTGTCTCCTGTAAGTATGAATATTTCTATCAAGTGGAATATTTAATGGACAGACCATCTTGTCTATCAATACCCAGCTCAACAAAGCCCACCAAAGCCTCTCCACAAAACTCAGTGTACTGGAACAAGAGCAGTGCCAAAGAGAAAGACACTCATTCAGGCAAGCCCTGTCCACCCCGTTTGGTTTAGAGAACTCGTAAAACAGGAATATACTGGTTATTTGCCAGAATTTTCTAGCTTGTATGTTGTTTAATTGAGTTAAATATCATGTTGTATGACTGAATTCTGTTTCAGCCAGTGCTTTCTTAGGTTGTGAGAAAAATAGATGCACAAATGGTGAGTGTAGAGAAGCTTTCTAAAACTCTGAAATCAACAGTTCATTCAATACATTGTCAATCTAGGATTTCAGTAACCAAAGGCTACAGCAGACATTTAAAAAATAGCTCTTCTGATCCAAATGTAGTTGCTGTGTTTATTATGTAACAATATCAATTTATAGGACATTTCAATGATTAATAGAATTTTCTTTGTTTTATTATATCAAGCACTGTAGGTTATCAAAAGTAGAATGCTTTAGTTAATTAACAGCTAATGAATTTTTGAGATACTGAACTGCAGAATGTGAACATTGCTCTAAATCAGGCAAGGTTTCGGACACTCAACACATTAGAATGCTTTGAAAATGGTTTACTTTACCATGTTGTGAGTTATGGCTCCAAGACGTAAACTGATTACACAGAAAGACAACCAAACCATGGCAGAGACCGGAGATATTCTGAATGTTGCACATGGCTTTTGCTGAAACCTCCACATGAAAGTCTGGCTTGTTTTATTCCTCTGCGTAGGACCTAGGTCACTAAAAGATCGATTTATATGCCAAAGATAAGGGATCTAAGACATTAAATATTTAAAAAGGTAAAGTTCAGGTCTGGACTCAACTCTATGATCAATTTGAAAATTATAAACAAACACTCAGATAACACCTAGCTTTAATATCTCTAGTTTTAACTGAGCAAACAGAACATTTTCTTTCTCAAGAAAGCTCATGAACAAAGCATTGCACCTGCTTTTCCAGAGTCACTAATTAAATTATAAATTATCTTAAAATATATAGTGAGCTCCTATGTACACTGGATAGTTGCAGATATAACTGGAGATAAAGCATGATTAACAATGTAAATTAATTTCCAAATAAAAATAGTTACACAATAATAATAAAAGTAGCATAATCTGGAGAAGGCCAAAATCATTATTAGTTTTACAACTTTTAAGAAAAAAATCTCTTTAGAAATTTTTATTCTAGCAATATTAACAAATGTATATATATATTACACATACTTGGTTTTAAAGCCATTTGATCAGTAAAACAAATGAACAGAACTTAATTTTCATGGCAATGTCATCCCAGAAATAAATTTCAAAGACCCTACAGCATTCTGAACTGCATTGTTGCTACCCTTCGCTTTTTTCCACATTTTCAATGGGAAGGAAAAAAATACCCCTTTTATCACATTTCCAATCTTTCATGAAAATTTCCCATTAGTGCAAGAAAGTGTATAAACATGTAAGGCAAACTCAGGTCAATGCACTTCACAGCTGTGATGGAGAAAACCAGACCATATGAGCTGCCTCTCCCAAAGGACAGTGCTGATAGGTGCTCCACTGATGGGAACAAAGAGTCTGCAGAAGGTGTAGGAGACAAAGGCCATATTTTTATTTGTACTTTTACAGTTTACCATTACCATTTTGACTTCCCCAAGACCTCTTCTAGGTTTTTTAGTTTTCCTCTTACTCTTCCTTTAACCTCCCAGTGACTAATACTGACCTAAAGACAACTAAAAAAAATTGAGTTTGATAAGCTGATTTTCAAATAAGTCCTTAACTAAAAAACTTTTCTGATCTAAACAATGTATTTGAAGGCTGATTCATATTCTGCCCTTGCCAAAAGTTGTGTACAAAAGCAGATCATGATTGAGACAGAATGAGTAACACATTTTCTTGTTGCTTTTCTGTTCCATGCAGAGCTCAATAGATTTTTGCACACATAGCAAATGCACACTATTCAGGGAAAAAAGATGTGGTACCTGCCTTTATAAATTAAAGATAATTGGACTATGGATCTTCTTTGTACCCATGCCATACTGAACAGACCATGCTGCTCTCTATTCCTCAAAATGGTGTTTGGCTAACTGTAAACATCAGGAGACACAGCCTCATCCAGGTGACAAGGAGTTTGATGACAGTTAATGACATTAAGTAGCAGACACAAGCCTCCCTTTCCTATTCCCTTTCCTATTCCCTTTTTTCTCATTTGACTTTTCCTTCCCTTTCCTGACTTCTGCGGCATTGGCAGTGACTCACTTCTTCTGTTGTTTGCTAAAATGAATATAAAAAATGAAAAACCCTCTTTACAACACCAGCATTTTGCCGGTTTCCTGGATGCTCTTAGCCTATCTGAAATGGACTCAAGCCTTGTGTCTCCACACATGGAGTGTTCACCTCAACATATGTCCAAGCTCAATGTGCAGTTGTTTAGGAGAGTTGTCAAACATTAGAAAAATCCACTTCTTTCTTATTGCCCAACACAAAAGCTTCACCATCTTTAAGAGATTTCTTTACTGGAGGAACCATTACTCTGTGATGTAGGAGGCACAGAGCTAAAAAAGTTTCTCTTATTCTCCATCACTTATAGACTGGAAAAGGATAGACATAAGAAAACTCCTATGCCCTGAGGGCAGAACCATTATGTGGGCTCTGACACAGTCTGTATTTACTGTAATTCAGGAAAAATGTGGTGGATTTCTTTGTGTCAAAATCTTTTCTATTCCATTTCTCTCAGAAAGATAATAACCATAGTAGAGCATGTGTGTTTAGCCTCCATTTTCCCACTCCTGTAAAGCAGCTCAGCTATTCTGACTGATATCTGAAAAGATTTTCTTACATAAGAAAAAGTCTACTACTTATTCATTACTACTGTGTTTGAACCTAAGACACTTTATGAGAGTGTGACAGAAAACAACATTGCCTTTCTGTTGACCCCTGTCTATCTGGACTTGTACAAAGGAAGAGAAACCCTGCAGAGAGACCTTCTCCTGGCATGGGGCAAACATGGATGTATGGACAGACTAGGAAATGAGACACTGGAAAAACTGTCGTGAAAAGGGTCCTGGTCAATGGCAAGTTGACCATGAGTCAGCAGTGCTCTGGCAGCCAGGAGGGCCAGGTGTGTCCTGGGGGGGCATCAGGCACAGCATCACCAGCCAGGCAAGGGAGGGGATTGTTCTGCACTGCTCTGCACTGGGGCAGCCTCACCTCAGGTCCTGTGTGCAATTTTCGGTGCCACAATATAAGAAAAACATCACATTATTGTGATGAGTGTCCAAAGGAGGACAACAGAAATGCTGACCTTGAGAGGAAGCCATATGAGGGACAGCTGAGGTCACTTGGGCTTTTAAGCCTGGAGAAGAAGAGACTGAGGGGAGACTTCATCACAGTTAGAACTTCCTCATGGGGGGAAGAAGAAGGACAGGCACTGATCTGATCTCTGTGGTGACAGTGACAGGACCCAAAAGAGTGGTCTTAAGCTGTGTCAGAGTAGGTTTAGGTTGGATATTAGGAAAAAGTTTTACACATAGGGAGTGTCGGGCACTGGAACAGGCTCCCCAGGGAAGTGTTCACAACTCCAGCCTGACACAGTTCAAGAAGTGTTTGGACAATGATCTCAGGCACGTGGTGTGACTCTTGGGGATGGTGCTGTGCAGGGCCAGGAGTTGGACTAGATGATCCTTTTGAGTCCCTTCCAACTCAGCTTATTCTGTGATTCTGTGAAAGTATCTTAAACTGTCCCACATAACATCTTTCTCTCTAAGCTTGATATGCATGGATTTGATGGACAGACTACCCACTGGATAAGGAATTGACTAGATGGCCACACTCAAAGGGTTGAGCTTGACAGCCTTGATAGGAACAATTTAGCTCAATGTCCAAGTAGAGAGCAGTGACAGGTAGCATTCTTCAGGGGTAGTTATTGGGACTGTTTCTTTTAACCTCTTTTTTTTATGACACAGATGGTAGGACTGACTGCGTTATCATCAAATTTATCTGGGTGATACAGTTGACATGCTGGAAGAAAAGGATGCCATCCAGAGGGACCTAGACAGGCTCAAGTAGTGAGGCTATGTGAACCTCATGAAGTAAAATGAGGCCAAGAGCAAGATCTTGTACCTGGGTCTGGGCAATCCCAAGCACAAATATAGGCTGGCCAGAGAATTGATGGAGATAAAGTCTGGGGAGAAGGACTTGGGGTTGTGGATGGACAAGTAGCTCAACATGAACCAAAAATGTGCACTCACAGCCCAGAAAGCCAGTGTGTCCTGGGCTGCACCAAAAGCAGTGAGGTCAGCAGGGCAAGGGAGCCTCTGGTCTACTCTGGTGAAACCCCTCTTGTAGTGCTCACCCAGATCTGGGGTCCCCAGTACAAGATGTGAATCTGTTGGAGTAAGTCCAGAGGGCCGGAGAACCTGTTCCATGAAGATGGACTGAGACAGCTGGGGCTGTGCAGCCTGGAGAAGAAAAGGTTCTGGGGAGACCTTGAAGCATTTTCCAATACCTACAAGGACCCTGTAAGAGAACCAGGAAGGAAGTTTTTACAAGGGCATGTAGTGATAGGACAAGGCACAATGGCTTTAAACTGAAAGAGAGCACATTTGGATTAGATATTAGGAAGAAATTATTTTCTGTAAGGGTGATGAGACACTGGAACAGGTTGCACAGAGAAACTTTGGACACCAAATCCCTCAAAGTGTTTAAGGACAGATCAGAGGGGGCCCTGAGCAACCTGGTCTAGTAGAATGTGTCTCTGCCTATGACAGGGATTGCAACTTTACAATCTTTAAGGTCCCTCCCAATGCAAATTGCTCTATGATCCTATGATAATATTTGGGTTATTTTCTGCAAAATAAGTTAAAATGCCTAAATTATACAGAAATAATAATTCTTCAGGAAATATAGATTTTTAATCAGTACTAAAGGTTATTATTCACAAAAATAGAGCTCAGACGAATACTTTCTGTAGTCAAAGCTTATTTATTTCCTTTCTTTCTGCTGCTCATCTGCTCATATGCCCTTGGTACTTCTCCATGACTGAGCACCATGGGCAATTGTCTACAAAGAAGTTGTTGAGTGGCAAAGGCGTTCAGCAGAGAGGAGCACAGAGACCTAATGACTTCTCACACAGCTGAACTCAGGTCAAGCAACAACTCTGGAAGTACTGTGTACAGGATTTTTTCAGAACAGATTAAAAAAGAAAACACAGAAGAAAAGTGCTAAAAGTCTTTTTAATTCTAGAAGTTATTTAAGGGTACACTTAGTTAAAAGAATCAATCCCCAACCCAAATAAAGTTGAAATCCATCACCCACTGAGTCTCCTGAAAGATCCCCACTTATCTCAAGGGAACAGTTAAGCCCTTGGTCTCACCTCAACACAAAGTGGGTGCAGAAAGCATAGGGAAGGGATATGGTTCCAGCAATGATAATGCCTCTGTCAGCATGTGTGTCAATTCAACCATGGTGTTTGAAGGAGCTCAGCCTGAATAGCTTCCATGTAGATTATTTACACCCCTAGAAGACAGCAGAGAAAAATGTAGACACATTTCAGCTGTAGTCCAAATCCTGTCCTTGGACTCATCTAGATATAAACCAGGTAGAGCCACAACTTAATAATTTGCTTGGTTTTTGCTTTTTTTAAAAATTATGTATTTAAATAAAGATATTGCTAGTTTATTGTAATTAATCGGAAAATGAAAAATCAAACATAACAGGGAGTTCTGATGCATGACTTAGCAATTATTTCCTTTGCTACTTAATTTGTTTTTCCATGCTGTTTCTCTAGTCAAAGGTAACACATTTTTATGGTCTGCAATGCTAGCACTCATTATCCTAA
Organism: Passer montanus; assembly: GCF_014805655.1. Taxonomy (NCBI): domain Eukaryota; kingdom Metazoa; phylum Chordata; class Aves; order Passeriformes; family Passeridae; genus Passer; species Passer montanus. Next base: position 1,227,645 of record NW_024359721.1, on the reverse strand, counting down.
TGCCTAATGCAATTGTAAAGAAAACAACTGAAAAGTGTCACCTTTATTTTTCCCAGAGAGAGGACAGTGCACAGATAATTTGAAGCCTTTTTCTAGGATTTACCAATTTAAAAGTTGGTATTGATTTTAGATGAAATGCATTTTTAATACTTTAACACAGAGCAAAAAGAATTGCAGTGCAAAGGAATAGCATATGAAAAATTATTTCAGACAAATTTTTCTATCAATTAAATCTGGAGGAAGATAAATCAAAAAAGGGTATGCCAAATTAACAACAAATATTGCAACACCAATTTAAAATTCTGTAGAAACTTTTTTACTCTTGTGAGCTTATTGAAGGCATATAATTTTGGGGGAAAAAAAGGCAATTAATTTTGAGAGCATCTGCTTAGGATTACTCTTCTCATTTTTTGAAACACAGATCTGTCAAGAAAATCTATGCATTTCTCGTTCGATTTTCTCAGTATGTTTACATGGTAGGTGTGAACTGGGCTGAAGCACAAAGAGCTGGCTCAGGGAATGATTTCACCCCCACTGCTGTATCCAGATTAGAAAGTACACTAATACTGAGGTATTACAGCCAAATGGCTTGCTGAGGCAGCTGCAATTTCTTGCCTGACAGCAGCCTCAACTATGTGAAAACTACTTTACTGCTCCAGTTTGCAGGAAAACAGAGTTGGCTTTTACACAGTTGTCTTACAGAATGAATACTTGGATTCCTCTGACCACCTATGGGCACTAAGTTACCAAAGTGCAGTGTTTGAGACCCTCTAGCTGAGATTTCTGATGCAGTGCTTTTCAGTTTCTAGCTAATCAGGCCAACAAGGGACTTAAGCTGGCTTGTCTTTCTGTATACTGGACACATGGACAAGAGCTGCTTTCCCAGACAAGCACAAGTTGCATCTGTGAGGTATCAGCATCACGCTTCAGGCTCATGTTTTTCCTCTGTGTCTGCCTCTGCCTCCCTTGCTTGAGGGAGCTGATGCTCCCAGAGAAGTCTCACTCTTCTCTAAACTTTTCTTCCAGTCATGGTCAGAAAAATAAAGAGAAATGGGCAGCAGCAAAGCCTTGAAAATTTCTCAGAACAATCACCTAGTTAGTGTTAACAATCTGATATGAAAGGAGAGCTAACAATAATAAACATTTGCATGCATGTTTATTCCTTTATGTTAAAAGGGGTGGCTGCCCTCATGGTGAATTTCTGGCTAATGCTAATGCCAGCTACTCCAAAGGGTCAGAAATCTACCTGGAATGTTTCTATATGAATTTCAGAAAATTCAGTGTAGTCCTGGATGCAGAAATCCTACTGAACCTCAGCTAGGAAATAAGCAAACCAATTCAGACTCCTCCAAAAAATTCCAACCGTTTTTCCCTAGACCAGATATTTTTTGGAGGATTTACACACTAACATGTTACAATTGCACGTTCTTTTCTCAATTGCACCATATTGATCAGTAACAAGTTAAGTGAAATATTTAAAGTTAAATAATAATAAATTACAAAATTTATATTGGGGTACCACGTAAGGCAAATTAAGTGGTTAAATGTGAAGACAGCACTGTGGTGGCTCAGAGAGCTCTGTACCAGCTCTTAGATACAACACATCTCTAAAACCCATTAAATATTACAAGGATACTTTCAAAACTGAAATAAGATAGCTGGAAGACAACCAGCTAGTCAGAAGCATACCCAAAACGGCAATTAAAGTAATTCAAGATAGTCAGTGAAAGATGGAAAAGAAAAAAAAAAAAAGAGAAACAGAAAAAAATATATAGGGCAGCTCAAACCAATGAAAAGCAGCAGCTGTCTAGAATGAGCAGAAAACACACCCAGCAGCCAGCATCAGGCAGCCACAGCAGAAGTGCTGCATCTTTCATTTTCAGATTAGTGATTCCTCTTTTGTTTGCACAAACATTTGGAGAATGATAGTTTCTCCTGTCACAATTCTGATTTACATGTAACAAGTCTACTTATGCACAATCAGGTGTATACATTATTTAGAATCCACTGTGAGCCAGGCAACACTTGTCAGCTGTTGCTGCTGGAGAGGCTTCTGCCAATAAATTTATTGACATGTAAATTAGGTAACCAAGCACAGAGCACAATTAAGAAGGAACAAATAACCTACATAAGTCAACCCATAGGTAAACTGTACAACTGAATTTGGTCTTGATGTTTTTTGTACTCACATCTACAAAAATAAGAAACTAATATAAAAGTGAACTGACTGATTTTCTTAGATATGTTATCTTATAAACAAAGAATTTGATTATCCTCCAAACCTCATGACCACTGCTGAAAAACAAAAAATTGTCTCTTAGTTCTGTCAGGACAGACTTGAGGAATCACCCACAACACCATTTAGTTCTTACTTGGGTGGTACCTTGTGGAAGGGTGCTTGCTTAAGAGCCCTGGCTCTCTGTTCTTGAAACAGGTTCACAGCAATGGATACACATTTGAAATATTTTTTCTTTACTTTATTGAGAAATTGCTGGCATAGGAAGGTAATGTTTAAATAAAAAAATGGTCCCTTAGCAATACAGACAACAATTCTGGTATCTAAATATGAATGTTGAGTGACTACAAATACATCCTACAGCCTTCAAGACATTGATACATGGCTTTTAATCATCACACAAAACCTACAAGAAACCCGCACCCATTAGAAAAAAACATCTGTAGGACAGGAGAGACATGTCACGCCATTTGAAATGGTTCTGGAAGCCAATATTAAGGCATCCAAAAAAGCACTTTGACATGCTGTTTTAGGGAGAGAAGAATATCACATGCTGAATTATGCCATACATAGCCTATGCCTACTTAAAAATAAGAAACAAGAAGCTGGGGACCCAGGGTAAGAAGATAGAAATTCTGGGTTTTGCTCCCTACGCCACTTCAGCTGCTCCCTGAACTCACAAGGAGTGTGTGCCAACAGAGCATCCAGCAGGAGCACCCTGCCCTGCAGGTGGGGGTCTCCTGCTGCAAAGGCTAATTATGAAATAAGACCCAAGGCACCCCAGGGCTTTGGGATGCTTCCAGTTGCCTGCTGTGAGCCATGCCTTCCAGCAGCACTAGAGCTCTCTGAGGGTGGAGGCTTGACCAGGGCTCTCCTTCATCCCTGGCTCCATTCCCATGGGAGAGCTGCAGCTCAGTGCAGGTGGTTAGGATCAACTAGGGAATTAAGGAAGAAGGAAAGGTAGTTTTGTTTGCTAACTGCTCAGTCTAAATCTGTCTGAAAATACCCACTGAGGACTACTTCTTGGAGGTATTCTACAAACCAAAAAATCTGGGTAGTGACAGAAAAGCTGGGTTTCATTTCTGTTGCTGCTTCTGACTGTGGCTCTTTCAGACCCAAAGAAGTCACTACCTGGCATCTGGTCTGTCACTCCATTACCATGCACTCATCTAGCAGAAGATAATATTCCTGCTCCAACCTCTTCCTATTCCCACACAGCTGCCTCACCACACATACAGCATAAAATGTCTGCCATTCCAGGTGGCAAGAGAGTCAACTCCAAAACACGGGGCATTTGTAAAGCCTGTTGCTATGGCCAGTCAATGCAGGTGGAGAGCAAGTGAAAACCCAAGTGCAGGGTCTTAGCTGTTTCTGAGTTTTTGACTGAAGAAAAAGCAGTACGAAGAACCAGGATCCTCAATACAATTTTATTTCAGCCTCTGGCCTCCCTGGTAACCTTCTCTTCTCTGTGCATCACTTTGGGAAAAACAACTCCTTACACAACACTGTCAGATCTATTGATAAAAGCTACCAGCCATGACTTTCTTGATTCTACAGAAAAAACTCAATTTACGACATTCTCACAGAAATCCAGATAGCAGAAAATATTTCCTGAATGAAAACTTTGGACTTTTTGAGTACATGCAGCAAAAGAAAGGCAGAGGGAGCACAAACAACTCCCCAAACCTTCCTATTGTAAACACAAAAATGGAGGTACATTTTTAATGAAGGTAAAGGAGCACTCTTGTATCCATTTGGGGATGCTTTCTTGAAGATAGGAGGCTGCTTTAATAAGATGGTTACATTTTACAGCTTTCACTATATGCCACTGCAATTTTGAGTTATGTTCTTAAGCCACATGTACACGATTCAAATTAAAGTTGTTGCTCTGACATCCTCAGCATAATTGTCTCTCAAAAGAAGTGAATGGATTGTCATCAGGCAAAATCAGAAATCCACATGATTTTGATTAGGTGAATCATTAAGATAACACATCTGTTAACATCTATAGGAAGAAACAGATGAAACTGAACTACATAGTTTTGGCTTTGTTGATTCTTTTAATATACACATCACTATGAAAATAAATGTCTGGGTTTTTTAAAAAACATCTTCCAATTTATGGCTGGGGACAGGGCAAGTAAAGACCAACCAGCCTATAAACAAATTTATAACCCAATTAGACTGCTCTTTTATGGTTTTATTGTTTGTTTCTTTGTAATTCAGGTCTCTTTAATTGGATGTCATCCAATTTAGAAATATCCATGAAACAGAAACAGGTTTTAAAGAGGATTTACATTTATTTAGAACTCAATGGAACATATCATCTACTGCTATTTATAAATGTATAGAATACTCCTTTTTTTACATGTGTAGACTTAAGAGGGCATTTTCAAAATTGCTTAATTAATTGTTATGCCATTAAAAGATAAAATAAATTAGTTTAGAGAAAATCATGTTTCTGTAATATGTGTCAATTTTACAACTTAAGTTTGTAGAGAGTTATCATGTCATTATTGTCTTAAAATAAAAATATTATTTATATACTTATTAAGTAATAAAAACTCAGAAATATATTTTATAACTAGGGATAATGAATTAGATTCTTAGTGCAATAGCATTTACATAGTCATTAAATATATGCACCTTTTACATCTTAAATTCCTGCCTTTTTTCCTCTCCTGTATCTGTTTGCCAGCAGAAAATATGCATTAGATAATACAAGAGGGCCTTGAAATTTTAACATGTGAGTTCTCTATCATTTCTTTGTTCTCTTTTGCAGTCCTCCTTATCCTTTTTTTTCTAGTGTTGGTTACTTCTCAGTGTGAAATTGATAATTATAACCCTTATAATTCACACTGTTTTTAGCTTTCTTATATGTAGCCTCACAAAGCAAAGATGCTGGTTTACCTTTAACCACAGAAGACGTAGAGACAGTCACAGGTGCTAGGAAAAAATGCAAGTAGGAAGAATCAATGAGAAGAAGAGGAAAAGGAGATTACCTGGCTCAGTTGTATCTCATGCATTTGAACACCAAACAGTGATCCTTGAATGCACACTAATATGGAATGAGTTCCTCACATCTTCTCAAGGATGCTTGTGAACCACAGCTATTCTGTCTTCTCAGCATATTTGATCTCTCTGCACTATGACCTTTTTGTTTTCCAGAAGTACTAAGCCATGGCTCAACAAAGAGTCCCATGAGCTAGTTTCTCATACGTCACCAGAGAAAAAGTGGCATTTAATTTACCTTCAGATTTCTTCCAGTTTATGAGGAAAGGAAACAGTGAAATAAGAACCTGCCACAAGCAGCTTGTAGCTACATGACTAACAACTGTACCTGTTGCACTACTCTGAAAAAGATGCATATGCTGAAACCTATTGCATGATCCACCCAGGAGTATCAGATCTGAATTTGTACATTTGCTGAGTGACATTTATAAAACCACTGGAGATAAATACTCTTTATATGCTTTAGTCATGCTAGGGAGAGTATGTTTGTCTTTCTCAATAGAACTGCATGCTGACATTTTAAAAATTTCAAAGGGGACAATATTGATGCAGTAAAAGCAGACAACACCCAGCATTACCAAGGAGATCATCCCAATTAGAAAACTGCAAAATTAATGTGTCTGTTTAGAGAAAACTGCACATTTGCCTCTTTGCCCCTGAGATAACATGCATGTCTCATTTTAGAGGTAGAGATGACTGGAACTGCAAATATGCCTTTAGCAAACCTCTTATTATTGATTTGGCCATAGAGGTGGAATTATGAGGGATCCACTCCTATTGCATGGGGAAGTCTTGGGAGGAGGCAGGACAAAAAGAAGGGTGAAACCTAATTACCTCTGTGCTTCTTACAACATGAGATTATACAACGTAAACAAAGCTTTCATTATATTCATGGGAAAAGTTTATGAGTGAGAAACAGAAGATGCAGACTGACTGAAAGAAGATTTCAAGCAAGAAAACTGGGCAAGAAAAGCACTAAAGCCCTTGGAAGAAAACATGAACAAAAATTTAAAACTTTCATGCCTAAGCACAAAAAGCAGTTTAAGAAGCTCTATTATAAAGCTAAACATTGGCAGAGGTGTCCCTTTCCATACTCTTTGGCCATTCACTCCAGAATGCCTTGGACTCCCTACTGCTTCCGTTAACATTTTGACCACCAGTCATGTCAGCCACATTACATATATGCCATTTTCAAAAGCAGTAATAATACTTAGATAGGCTTTGGGTACTTAATTATCATCTTAACTTCTCTTTCCTAACCTTTAAAGATATTGGAGAAGGTATTAATAGTGGTGGAGAACACATTCAGTGGCAAGCTGCAACGGAGGAACTAGTGTCTCCAAAAGAAAGCTTCTCACATATCACTTTCCTCTACACCATCCGTCTATAGCTCCTGGTCATTTGAGGGGAAGACAGGGAATGGTGGTATGCAAGCAATCCTCTGCTCTTGCTTATTCTCTTTTCACCTTTGAATAGACAAGTAAAGCCCTACAGAGGTTCTATGCCATTGCTCTGTGGAAGTAAAGGAACTTCCAAGGAGAAAACACATTGATTGTGTTACATTAAAACCAGAAACTATTACTGATCTTTTTCGAAAATTGGACTGCAAAACCTGCATTTTTTACAATTATCCCTTACTTATATTAATATATCAAACATTTTCATTTCCGAAAAGGACACATTGTAATTTTTTCCTTATTCTTTATGCACCATGCACTCTACTGACTCTGCACTCTTGGCCTTATTTTTTCATTTAAGGTAGCTCCATATTGCAAAGAGATCTCCTGACAGTCTACTAATAAGGTTTGTGCCATAGAAAATCCACTGTATGTTCATGTCAGAAAATTAAATTGATTATTCACATTTTGTTTACTAGCCAATGGCAGAATGGTCAAGTTATAGTCTATACCAGTTAAAAAAATAGCATTAATATTGACAGACTACAGAAATTTAGATGCTCTGAAGACAAAAGAATCACTAGACTTCTCTGGAAAGATACATGACATTTTTCCCTAAGAATGTCTTCTTTCAGCAAACTAAGACGAATCTTACTTGAGGTGGCATTTGTAAACAATTATCTAATGATGGTTACTAATGAGCTATTTTTATTTGTCCAAAAGCAGATGGCACAAACAAGTAACTGCATTACATTCTTTTGCTTTCATTTAGCAATTTTAAAGCTCTTTATTGGCATCATTTTCCATGAACTTTCACTGCTGCCTCTCAACAGGAGATAGGCAATTGTTATTTCTATCCAACCCTGTGCCAGGAGAGGAATGTCTGCTCTAGTTGGTACATGCAGCTCTTTTTACAGTCAGCTGCCTATTTTTGCATGTCTCTCAGTATTCTTTCTGTCTCCTGTTCTCTATAGCTCAGAAAGAAAGAGCTCCAAGGATTACTGATTTTCCTTAACTTTTTATTTCTGATCTATTAAGGATCCCCTTAGCCTCTTAACATTCCTGAAGCCATTTCTCTTCTACTTACTTGCAGGTCAACTGTTCTTGGCCATCTCTTCTGGAAAAACATTTCACTCCATCTTTCAAGAAATAGTTATTCTGGGATTCTTGAGGCTAGAAGAACACAGCCTTCAGTTTACAAGGACAGTCATTTACCTGCTCCTAAAGAATATTTCACTAAAGGGATTAATTCAGATCTGACACTACAGAGTTATGCCACTGATAAGCAGTGACTGGAATTTTGTCCAAGTTCTCATGACAGAAAGTCAAAATACTTAAGATTGTACATCAGGCCAGATAGACCTTTAAAAAGGAAAGCTGTCATCAAGTAATTTCATGAACCCACTTCCTTAGAAAACAGAGGAGAAAGAAAGGAGATTATAATGGACACAAAGCTGATAGTTGAACTGTGAATAGCTGAACAGGCTTTCAAACATGATTAAGTGGATGTGTATGCAGAGTCACTGATCAAATGTGTGATTCAGTTTGCAATTTTACTCTGGACTAATATTTAATAATAGATTAATATTTAAGCAAAATACCTAGGGCAGCAGGTAGTATGACAAACAGAACCTTGTTGATCTAAAAAATAATTTTATGATAGAAGCAGAAACTTTCTCTAATCTTGCAGATGAGCTCCTGAGTCCCTCTACCATTTTGTGTGTGTTGCTGGAATTCAAATGTAGGGTAAAGTGATAAGTAATGAAGTAGCACTCCTGTCCTGTTTGAGCTCAGTAAAAAGTTGATCATGACCTTACGTACTGGTGACACTTTTGACAAAGCTTTTGGGTTTTTTCCTTTAGTCTATGACAAACTCATGAACATATATGGATGGAATGCCATCAGGTTTCACTAAATATCTATTGCAATTCAATCTTTTATATTGTCTTGGCTTTTTTGTATCTCATACAGGGAAGGTTGTCTGTTGACTCGGTATGCATTCAATTTTCAAATCTGGCTGCCTAGACTTCAATTCATTTTTAGACACTCCAAACAGAATATGATTTTAAAAATAATCGATCCTTAGGTGATAACCTCACTGTGCTGCTCAAAAGCATTGCTTTGGTAAAGTATCCTATAACCAAAACCACTACACAGGGAAGCAGCAAGGAGCTTTTCATTTGGGAAAACAGCTCAGGTCATACCAGATTTAATGTCCTATCAAATAAGAATGGAAGCACAGGAGCAGTATTTAAATCAATGGTAATGAATACAGAAGAGTAGAAAAAGGGTCTCCTTGTCTTTTTAGCTAGACTCCAACAGACACCATGGTAAGGCCATACCTCAAATCCTGTGTTAAGTTTTGGTCACCTCTGTACAAGAAAGGTGAGGTGTTGGAGTGTGTCCAAAAAGCAACAAAGCTGGTGAAGGTTCTACAGAAAATGTCTTGAATGGTTGAAGGAACTGAGGCTCTTTAGTTTGGAGAAAAGGAGTCTGAGGGGGAACCTTGTCACTGCCTACAACAATCTGAAAGGGTATAGTAGTAAGGTGGGGGTCAGTCTCTTTTCCAAGAAATAAAGAGCAACAGAACAAGAGGAAACAGCCAGGAGAGGTTTGGATTGGATATTAGGAAAAAATTCTTCATGGAAAGGGTAGTCAGGCATTGGAAGAGCATACCATCACCCTTTACACATCACAAGTGTTTAAGCCATCACCCCTTGACATATTTCAAAGACCTGTTGCACTGAGGGACACAGTTCAATGGTGGGCTTGGCAGTGATAAGTTAATGGTTGTACTCAATGATCTTACAAGTATTTTCCAAACTAGATGATTTGATAATTTATAAAGGTTCTATGATCACTTTAAACATCATTTCCTTGTTCAGAAGTTACAGCCCTTCGTGAAGAGTGGTGTCTTGATGCCAGTGCAACAATCTATTGACTTCAGGGGATCAGCATTGCATAATCATCTTTCCACTAGGAGTCATCAAAAAGATTTGTAACTTCCACTTAAGGAGCCCTTCAGAAAAAGCTGATTTTACATTCTCTAAATAATCTTTTATACTCCCAACCTACTCCTCTATACAGAAGACTGAAATTTTGAGAATTAACTTCCACTGCATTTTCTTGTGGCAGTGCTTAGCAATGCTCCACTCCTCCACCTGATTGAGTCCTTAAGTGTTCATCAGAAACAATTTGCTCCAGGACTGTTGCCTCCCTCTCTTGCAAGTGTAGGACTCCCAAGAGTTCCCAAGGTTATCTGAGGTGGGGTACTCAAATGACAATATGCAGTAGGTAAGAAACCAGGTCACAAATCAAGGAACAAGGCTGATGAACTCAAATCTTATATGAACATTTCTGTCATTCTTTTCCTCTTTAATACTCTTCTGCTTTGTAAAAGCACTTTATCTCCTCTAAGTCTTATTTTATTCAAAAGCTACATAGCTTACCACATATGAGCATTACAGAAGATTGGAACACAGATAAGACTGCTTCAGAACATTCACTTATCAAGTAATTTTAAATCCAAGCTTCTGTAAATAATATAAAATTGAATTAAATCTATTGTGCTTTAGTTCTTAAGAGTAGGGCAATAGTGTATAAAGAAAGAGTTTCTATTGAATAGTGAAATACATCAGAAATCAAGCAATCTGATTTTAGGGGTCTTTCACCTAAAACTGACTCTATTATGCCTAGCATCCATATTTTGTAAGAACGCCTCTTGATCTATGAGATATCTCAATTTGCTATAAGTGAGCAGGAAATACTTCTTGCCTCTCATGCACCTTTTAGTTACCAATTATCCAGAATTGCAAAACAATCCACTATTGCAGCAGTGAGAGCAAAATAGGAAGAGCTATGTAGTTATTCATTCCAGCCCTGGAAGACATTCAAGGACATTTAGGCAAAAATTATGACTTCATTGGGCATGGAAAAGAGAATAGCATTTCTTTCGACCAGTTTTTAACATTTCTGTAATTGTTGTACTATTTAGGTATCGTTTTTAAAGTCCTTAAGCCCTCTTTTCAGAGCAGCATCCACTAAAATAAGGTCTCCAACTTAAAAAAACTCTTGCAGTTGTATCAGAAAAGTGTTTTGGCATGATATTTTTCCATGAAAAAATACTTTTACGTCAAAAATTGTAAGACAGAAAAATTGCACAAGAGAATTATTTTCTGCAAAACACAATCTTATCCTACTGATCAGACAACTTGACACTATGAACAGCCTAAATCCCTCATCCCTATTTGTTCCAAGCCAGTAAAATAGCCTTACACATTCTCAAGAAAACCAACCAAAACCATCATATTAAAATAAATATCATGATGATATTTGTATTCCCTAACTGCAATCTCATGTCTCCCTCTCAGTGGTGCAGAAAATTAAAACCACCTGTCAAGTCTTACATTACCAAATTAATTAGATAGCTGAAAGCTAGGAACAGGGAGTAGTAAAGGAAGCTATAATGTATGTGAAAGGATGTTCATGAGCACATTAATTACCATGTATTGGAGGGAATTATGCTGACTCTTTCTATGAAGTTCATGAAGACATTTGGGTATTGTCCTGAATCATAACTGAATGTTTACCTTTTTGACAAGAGGTATAAACTACTTTAGGAAATTATTTTTTTCATTCACATATTTTTAAAATGAATGGGAAATGAAAAAGAGGATAGGTAAATAGTTATTTTTTTATTTTTTTTTTAAATCTGTCTTTAAACATTTAATTGCTAATAAGAGATATTCTCAGCCAAGACAGGATTTTTTGAAGTTTTTAATTCATTAAAAAAAGAAGAGAAAAAAAGAAAAGAAAACAAACGACCATCAAGAATGAGAAACATATATCAGTTGTTAGCAAAAAGAGAGATCATCTATAATGCTACCACCACTTACAATGCTATAGATGTTATAAATCCATTATGATTAGTTAATATGAACTTTTGGTATAAAAGGAGAAAAAATTACCAAAAAAATATGTTTTTATCTTGTGATTATTTGAAAAACACTATACACAGAGAGGAAAATATTAGCAAGCCATAAAAATACAGAAGGAAATATGTAAAAATTTTTAACCTTATTTAATACAGAAATTTTAAATTTACTTCATTCTAATATAATTATAAATGTTTTCCAAACAAGTATACATTTATACTAGAAGGAAATATTGTGGCACATCTTTCTAGCCATAAATGGTGGGATAAGGACGATTTAAAGCTTCTGAGAAGTACATTTTCAAAGGGTAGCAATTACCAAATTTGAACACTGATGTAAAGAATGTTTAAAAAGGAAGAGTGAAATAAAAGAAAATCAAATCAAGAGTTCATTTCCAAATCTACTGAAAGTCTTAGAGGTACGAGTCAGGTCAGTGATGGTGAATTTCCACAGTGTAACAAACTTATTTACAATCAAGAGAATTTTCTGAAATTTTAAACTGATAATCAGAAATACTGGTTTATCTATTTTACAAAAATGGGACAGAAATATTCCAACACTGCAGTTCACTGCCATGTCAGATTCTTTATTGCATTGCAACAACAACAAGAGAACTGCCATATCAGATTCTTTATTGCATTGCAACAACAAGAGAAAAAAATCAGGTTTCCTTAAGAATCTTATTTCTGGCTAATATTGAAGGTGAAGGTAAAGGTATTGAATGATTTATGTTTTATTTCTGGCACTTCCAAAAACATGTACATTCTTCTTCTAAAATAAAAGAAGTTTCTCTTGCTAACTCATATAAACTCCTACAAAATTATTATCTTCATAATGTATTTCTACATTTTATTGAACTATATATTTTAAGGAGTATCACCATAACTGTCAGGGGAAATAATATTAAAATGTGCAAGAAACTTCTCTTCCAGATTTAAAATAATGCAGTTCCTTACTTATATTGTCTCAGTATGGTATTAACCAATCCAGTGCCCAATGGATATTATTTATTTGATTCAAATATTTTATGATTCTTTTGGGCATTTTTGTTTGTTTGTTTGTTTTTTGGTTTTTTTTTTGTTTCGTTTTGTTTTTTTTTTTTAGGTCAGGGACATTTTCTACTAGAAGAAGTTGCTGAAATCCCCATCCAATCTGACCTTGAATATTTCCAGGGAATTGTTTTAAATACAGGTTTCTTCCAGTGCGTATTCTATTTTCCAGCCAAAATAGTAACTCTTCTCTCTCTACATCTTTCCACAACTTCACTGAGTGAAATCAAGGAAATTTTGATATACCTCACTTTCTAGCTGATAAAACCCAATATCCAAAGGTAACTTAGAGCAGACTGGTCAGAATAGTTGTCAGAACATCAGAAGATACCCAAAGGAAAGACCAGTGAAATTATTTTATTCTTGCTTGATAATCAGCCAAAATCCTTCTTATGAGAGCTGAAACTCCTCAAAACACTGTGGCACGTATGCCCCCTCCTGAGAGCAACTTTTAAAAGATCCAATTATAATGGCTACACCATAAACATGACAACCTAAAGAAAAATCCATCACATTATCAAAGGCATGTATGGGGTTGAATCAAGATCATGGGACACGTCTACACTTTGGTTCTGCAGTGAGAGTTTCATGATGTGCAATGAAAGTCTACAAAGTTGCATTTACTTTCTTCTTTTTCTGACATCCTTTAAAAGAAAGACGCAATTCAGTTCAGCTCAAATTTGAAAATATTTGATTTTAAGACAGGACCAACTACATAACAAAAACTGATGTTTCAGGTGTCCTACCCTATAAAATCATGAGAAAAAAATTGCAAAATTCTTTGACAGAGGTTAAGACTGGATATATTTGCAGGTTAACACTCAACTAAATTACTTGCTATGAAAAAAATTCTCAAAACATTTATAAGGTTTCCAGCTATATAAGAATTCCAAGTGCTAAAGGTTAACTCTTTATTTTAAAATATTGGAATATCAATTGAAAAATTTGCTGACCTTTTCTTGAAGGATCTTTTAAAATTGGAAGGTCTTTCAAAACAGACACATTTGTCAGAAATAATGGTTGTATAAAAAAAATGTATCTCAACGAGGGAAATAGGCCAAATGAATTTTCAATATCCTTTTGTCTCCTTAGTTTTAGGGGCAAGGACATTTCAAATTAATATCAGACTTTCCTTATATTACTCCCTCACTATTCCTAATTTAGACACGTTTTAGAGCCAGGTTTTTTGACTTCAGCACTTAATATCAAGCTCTTAAATTGATGGTGAGGCAACTAAACAAAATATTTGACTCAATGTGCTTAAGTAACCAGGGCTTATGCAGCACAGAGATCTTTCCATGTTCTACAACCATTCATGCAAATAAGGACAGTGCACCAATAGGTCAACTTTAAACCAGAATTCCTGATCAGAATTAAAATGTATGTCAAACATCTTTCATTGTCTCCTTCCCTGCACTGGAAAAGCAAAGTTAAATTCTTCCAGTCACTCATCATTTCTCTATTATAAAGTAAACAAGTGAAAGTATTTTCCAAAATTATGAAGTAAACAAGTACAAGTATTTTCCAGTTCAGGCATCCATATTCGCTTGTTCACAGAATTGTGAATGGAAAGGTACTCCTAATTTATTGCACAAGTTCTTTATAGTCTTTAACCTTGGAAATTGCATTTTTAAGACTAACCCTGAGGCTTGTCCAGACCCTATCAATTCATCTCTCCTTACTCTATTTTACTTTTATTATTTTACACAGTGGTCATGACCTATATACAATGATTGAACATTTCTGACCCTCAGGAGAAAAACATGCCTTCAAAAAGAATTTGAATTAAGAGACAGGAAATGTTTCAAAAAGGGAAAAGAGAGATTTTTAAACATATTCAAAATTACGGAAAAATTTCTTCAGGCACGATGAAAAAAAAACAACAAAAAACCACCAAAACCTGAAGGGTCAAGATTAAGTAGATTAATGGAGGAGATAAAGGACAAGGAAGTCAAAGTTCATGTGGTGCTGTCAATAAAAAAGGTAGACGTATTTCAACAGACTATTTTTTCCTGCTTAATGTACTCCTTTGATACATCAACTATATTAATGTTTTTCTCAAAGTAATCAGCTTTGACTGTCCTTTTACTTAGAGTAATAAAATTAAGAAACAGCATGTTAAAAAAAACCAAAACAAAATCACCCAACAAACAAACAAAAAAGCAGCCTTAAGCAAAAGCAGGTTAAGAATATAAGGAAAAAATATTCCAGTTCAAGTCAGGATAATCTATACATAAATCTGCAGCAGATTTGGACTTGCACCAACAGCCTCAAGTTGTCTGCAGTATAGTATCACCCTGCCTTTTTTTTGTTAAAAAAATCAAAGAGTATTGAAAAAAAGCAATGAGCAAATTTCTTCAATAAAAACATTTCTAGCTAGGATGTAATATTTTTTAGAATTAATAATACAGAAAACCAACTGCATTTAAAGACAACCATAATATTTGGATATACCTTTATATACAAGTTGCACATATTAAATAAAGACACAGAAATGCACAGGAAATGCGAAGGAATTGTTTACTATGAAACACGACAGAGACCAGGATCTCCCATGTTTGTCATGGTGTGAGATAAAGCACCAGGTAAAACAGCCAAGACAGATTCAAATCCTTGTTTGATGAAATAATGCAAAGAAATATTTATATGTATTCCAAGAGTAGCCACAAGCCATAGCAATTCACTTATGTGTTTTTCAGTCAAGAAGTGTGTGTTCTCTAGCAGGCAGCATAAAGTTATGTAAATAGAAAGGTATCATGTGTGATGCAAACCTGACAGCTTAATATTAAAATCTTTTCAGTCAAGAAGTGTGTGTTCTCTAGCAGGCAGCATAAAGTTATGTAAACAGAAAGGTATCGTGTGATGCAAATCTGACAGCTTAATATTAAAATCCCTGAGATCCTGGGGAAACAAAATAAAAATGGAAAGAGAAAATGGTGGGACACTGGAGATTCAAGGAAGAATTAGGAATCAAAAAATCAGATGCCCTTCTAGTGTTTTAGGCATCCTAGCAAAACTGAACACTTAGGGGTGATTTCCAGTTGACTGGTGTATAATGCAATTTAGCACCAGGAAACAGCAAAGTGTGACAGCTGTCCCCAGGAAACACAATAAAGTAATTGTGTGGTGACATCACAGTAACAATGATGGGTATCAAAACCCACTTTCTAGCCATTGGGGGCAGCAGTGTCTCAACAGAAGAAGAAAGTGATGAACAATCCATACCCTGGTATTTTAGGATAACTCTCTGAATGAAGGAGGACATAGATAAACGCATATCTCAATAACCTCAGCTGCTCTGAAGGGTGTGTGTTTTGTGTCACCTTTCTTTATGCAAGAAAATCCTTCCAAGCTTTGTGCATGCCTGGGTGTTTAGAGATCCCGATGTCCAAATGTTCACTGATTCCTGCCTCCAATAGTCTCACACAGACACTTTTCACACCCTGAAGATCCAGGACATACTGCTTTGAAGGGAAAGCCATTGATGGGTAAGTCACAGCTGGAGTAAAATCTAAAGAAGTAGAGTTAATTAAACACCTCAGGCTATTCTGGTAGTTCATGTATCTCATATTTACCCCAAACTCAGAAAAGAAGGAACTAAGAAATCATAATCCATCTCATTATATAGTGTCTTATATAGCACATACCTGTCCTCTTTCCTTTTCCCATTCCCCAGAAAATTCACAATCTTACGAGCCAAGCTGTAGAAGTCTTTGTGCCACTCATTTTGAGTGTGAAGATGCCTGGTATCCCAACCATCACTGCAACCGAATCTTCTGGGGACTAAAGCACAGGGAACAGACTTACAGACTTAAGGCCCACAGATTTTTATTTTTAATTTATTTTCTTTTTGCTATTCATTTACCATCAGTATAGAAAATTGCACAGTCCTGGGGCTCCCTGCTGTAGAGTTCAAAGCCCTTTTACCTATAAAAGGGAATTAAATCCTCATAACTAGTTCTCATTTTATCCTCTTCTACATATAGAAGAGATTCATTGTACTGCTTCTCTAATTGGCTTCTCAAGGATAGTGTCTTCTATGCCTGAGGTAACCTAACCATCTAGACTGTGAAGTGCTGCTCTAAAATTGCTTTAGAGGGCACAGTCAGGAGTATTTAGTGCAGACATACAGAGAAAAATTCAGGTGGAGCTTCCTGTGCATCAGTTTCTCACTGTTACCTCTTGCCCTATTGCTCAGCACCACTGAGCTGAGACTTGATCCATCCTGTTGGCACCCTCCCTTCAGATAACTACAGATATTCATGAGGTGCCCACTCATTCATCTCTTCTCAAGGCTGAACAAGCCCAGTTCCCTCAGCCTTTCATCATAAAAGAGGTGCTCCATTCTCTTAATCTCCTTTGTGACCCTGGCACTCCAGGAGCTCCATGTCTCTCTTGTCCTGAGGAGCCCAGAACTGGACACAGCACTCCAGATGTGGCTCACCAGGGCTGAGGAGAGAGGCAGAATGGCTTGTTATCCACCAGGACACAAGTGGCTCACCAGGGCTGAGTAGAGGGGAAGGATCACCTCCCTCCACATGCTGCCGTGCTCTTCCTAAAGCTCCTCAGGATCTTCTTGGCCTCCTTGGCCACAAGGGCACTGCTGGCTCATGGCTTGTTGTCCACCAGCACACAGAGGGCCTTTTCCAAGGAGTTTTCCAGCAGGTCATCCCTCAGCCTGTGCTGGTGCCTGGGTTATTTTCCTTGTATTTCTGGCAGACTGTGACTGGGTGGTAAAAACACAGAAGTTTAATGATCAAAACCTTAAGCCAGGTGAGCCACGAGGAAAAGGATTCCACAGGAGTTTCTCAATAAATAATTTTACCTTAACAACACTGATGTTTGACTGTTTGAGGGCTATTATTGAATGCCATTCATCAATTTCAGACTGTTTCTCTTGAATGCTCATTCATTTTCTCATAAACATTTATATGAATGAAACTCAAACATATACTTCCAACTGATAAATTGATTTAAAAATCATTAATATCAATTCTTAATCAAAATTTATACCCATTCATCTCTATTCACCACTATATCTTTGTGTATTTCTGTACAATGATGTTTTTTAGCAGAGATACAAACCATGGGCACACCAGTAATTCTAGAGAGAACATTGTTTTAATAGAGAATAAAGAACATTGAAAATATGAGAACATTGTTTTTTATAAAATGTGGCATAGCAAAATAAACTTGAAGATCACAGTTATGCGTCTGTTCTAAGCAAATTTTTGCTGGTAAGATGAAAAAAATATTTTTGACTTTAAACATCAGGTTAAGTAAGCACAAAAGTTCATTATTATTTTCATCTGCATTCAGGAAAACAGTTACTACGAGTCAAAATTTCAGTATCTTAAAGGTTTGGAGGATAGAACTTATTCTAGTGATAGTCATACATTCTCTCCCTACCAAGAATATTCTCTTCAATGAGGAGAGGAGAGGAGAGGGGAGGAGAGGAGAGGAGAGGATAAAAACTTACGCTTTTATGAGTAAGTTTCCTTGACATAAAAGACTTGATTTTAGTAACTAACAGAACTATGTTCAGTGTAGATCTTAAAAACTGCACTAAATTAACTGGGCAGCTGTGTTGTTTGCCTGTATGCCTACAGCAGGTTTTTAGTCCCTCATAGATACACAGAGGCACACAAAATATATATATATATTTGCACAGAGGACACAGCAGTTCTATTCAGCATGAATTACCATTTGCTTGCCCTTGCTTATGCAGAAATGATTTATGGGGTGCTCTTTATCTCCCCTATCCATGTACAAAGCAATATCTAGAGATAAAGGAAAATCCCTTTCATAGGGTAGCAATGACTGCATTGCTTACAATGAAGAAATTCAATTTACTTCTCAGTTGTTTTTCTGGGAACACACTTTGGGAGGAAAACTGAGCCATGAGATGTATGCAGTAAACAGAGCACAAATAACAAGGGACACAATGATCTGGCATTGCTGCTTATTCCCGGTGTAGCATTGGTGCACATTCATGGTATTGAAAACTCAGACAATCAGGCTGTTAGTCCTGGTTCTCACAGGACTATTGTTTAATACTCCTTCTAACATACCTTCACTCTTCTTGTCATCACTGCTGTATGTGTAGTACCTGACTTGAATACAATGTGTGTCAGATCCAAAACCTCTTCAACATACCCTTAAATTTAAATGTATATTACTTTAAATGTTTAAGAATAAATTTGTGCATAAGCATTTTTCTTGGAATGGAAGAATATTTTTTAAACTGAGCATACTTAGGTCATCTTAGAAGAGAGAATCTGTGCTTTATAAAATCTAGTAAGTTTAAATATTTTGTGAAGCCTACATGGGTTTAAAAAATATCCACCCAAGACAGCCCTGACAGCTTTGTCATAAGAATGGCTAATTGTAAAAGTTTGCATAAGTGTCTTTCCTTTAAACTTATGAAACATAAATAAATTGAAGAGAAGATCTTAGGTAATTTCACTAATCATTGACTTCCAAGATGATTTAGGAGCTCTAATGTAGATCTGTGTGATGGAAGGATATAAATGTTGCTTACAGCAATATTTGTCTTTTTAAGGCCCCATTTAATCTCTCATCTTCTAATGACAAGTGCTGAGCAAATTGCCTTTGTGTTCTCCCAAGATGATGTAGCACAAGAGGAATTTATACTTTCTTTATGAACAATGGGTCTTTACAGCTGTGGTGTCAGGAAGATTAACTATTTTCATACAAGCACCAAATACCTTTTTCCCTCTCCTACAATAGAGTTATAGCTCTATTATTCATACTTTTTGTAAAGAAAACATTGTTTCTTTTATTAGTCAGGTTTTTCTTTCAAGACACAATGAAAGCATGCTCTACGCTTCACAGCTGGGTTTTACTTAGGGTTGAAGACCTCCACAATCAATTTAAGGTAAAGATTCATGTTATACCCCTTTGGTTAAAGAAATGCTGGTATATAAGTATTTTATAAACTTCTGAAATCTACAGTTCCCATTCTCCTCAAAACACTCAGATTTTATCATTCATTATATTGCTCCATTTTATCTACATACTTTTCCTACCTGGTTAACATATGCAAGCCTTAATTCCCTTGGCTTACTCCGTTAAATGCATTCCCAGTAATTCACCTTCTCCTCCAAATGCCCAGCGCCTTGCACAAGTGTCTTCTGGAACCCATCCTGTGTGGTGAAGTATTCAAGACAACCATCCACATGTGCTACACCAGAGAGTCCTCTTGTTTTTATACTACTGATGTTCTGTTTCAAGCAATGATAATGACAGATAAAAGACACTTCCACAGGGAAGGAAAGCATGCAGCAAAATTTGTGCAACCATATGGCAATGTTCAGTGCAGGAAGAGAAAAACATTTTACTTTAAAAGGCAACCAGTGTTGCTCATATAGCCAAGCCCTCATGTGCCCTGGAATGCTTACATCCAAGCAGACTGTTCAGCACACAGGCACAAGTTGTATGTACACAGTGGTTTGGCCAGATTTTCATGCAATGACATAGAAAGGCAAGACAGCTTTTATCAAGCCTTCATTACAACTTGTTTTTTTCTTAGACAGGAGACTGTGTGCTTGTTTTGAGCTAATAATGGTTAAGAAAATTTGTACGTCTGTCCTGTTTAATTTCTGTGAATTTCCTTTAGTCTTCTGATGTACATCAAGTCTCCGACTCTGTTCTCTTTCTTTTTGTTATAACTTCTTAATTGCCTGAGGGTCTTCTGTTTTGGGAGCAGTCTCTCTTTTCTTAGTTTCTTCTCTGCTTTCCCAGACTGCTTGCCCTGAGAATTGTCCCATTGGTATTCTGTGGATAACCTACTATCACCTATACCTGCCACTCTAAAAACCTTTCTCACCTTCTTTTTCTTGCTTCCACATTCAATCATTCCCTTTCATTCACCCTTCACACCAATTTTTGTATATCTACATTTAATGCCACTACAAATCTCAACAGCAATATTTCCCCCTGCAGATTGAAAAAGGTATTTCAGAGCAGCATTAGTGTTAGAGAAAACCTTGAGAGGGGCTGGTGGTTTCAGAAGAATCTGAAACAGGAACTGGATCCAGAGTATTCCCCAGAAGTGAAGAAATTCTGTAGGAACTGGGGAAAAAAGTATGTCTGTGCATGTAGGCTTCTCTGCTGATCACAGGTATGATGGAGTTTAGATTTAATGTATTTAAACTCTTTGCCTGGTTTGTTTCTGACCAATATCACGAATCACTAATTTGTGTTTGTTTTTTTGATCATAGATTTAGCTAAACAGAAATTATGAGCGAACACAAACATTCATTACTACTATAATCAAACAAGCATGCTTACAGAGAAAATGCATGATACTTTACCATCTCTTTCACATTTGAAACCTCTTTATGACAAGCTAATCAAAGGGTATTAAATGATGTGTCCTTAAATCACAGATACAATCTTACAAACACAATGACTTACAAGTAAATATCGTGCAGCATAATTTTGTGGTACTTTTCTTCATTCTTTAAACATACATTTATTTCATTAATCTTTCTAGCTTATGAATGTTGTCTGAACCCCAGAGATCTCATAAATGGCATAAAATTTCAAATACTTCAAGCTTGCAAATAGTTTATCTTCATCTCCCAACCCAACAAACTTCAAACTTAGAAATTGGCATGCCCTCATGTTTTAGTGTTTTACAATCTAGTGTTTTAAACTGATGTCTTATTCTGCATTAAAGTCAACACAGATATAGTTCTACTCCATTTCCCTTAGGTCAATTAAAAAAGGTCTTGTTTAGATAGATATTGCACCTTTGAGAGGCCTTTCCACCTATTCTGCTACAAATCTAAGAAACCTCAATATACCAATAAGATTAAACTCTGGGTGAGAATCCTGTGACAATATCAACAATCAGTAGATACCCTATTTATGTGTATTTACATGTAAATAACTGGCACTCAGTAATCTCTTAAGTTTTACAGAAATCTCAGGTCATAAAATATCCTCAATATATTCTGCATTGTTATAAAGTGGAGACATATTTTTCTGCTTTATCATCAGGTATCTTTGCAAAAAATACTTGCTCGTACATTTCTCAAAAATCTGACAAATGTGGGATTCAAGCTGCACAAGCAACTGTGCAAGTTTGTTGGATAGATCTGAGTTTGTTTTGTTCTGTTTTGTTTTTTTTTTTTAACAAGACCACAGAATGCATAATGGGAAAATACTTACATTTTCCTGAAAAAAGCACAGACCTGTAGCAGGAGAAACACATAGGAAGTGCCAATGACAAGAGATACGAAGCAGGTAAAAGACATCCTATAAAAAAGAATACTCAGAAACAAAAAAGACCCTCCATAATATTAATTTATCATTCTTGTTATTCTAATAACCTCAAAGCAGGAGGGATGGTTTAAGCCTTATTCATAATTTTTGAGCTCTTGGCTTTGACAGCTGCAGTATCATATATCTTGGGTTTGAGGGGTAACTTAAATGAAGCTTCCTTACAAATACTTCACTGTATTTCAAAAATGAGTTGTATGAGTGAAATGAATTAATATTCAACCAGTTATAAACCTACAGGTGACAGTTTATAAGAAAAATAAAGCATATATCCCCTTCTGTAGACAGATTGTATATAGAGAGACTGACTGCCTATCTACCCTTAAATCCAACCAGAACAATTCTGTGTTTAGGAAGTATGAATTTTTCCTCTTCCTGCTTTTCTGCAGAGCCTGGTGCTCTGGAGAAAGCAGTATAGACTGGGGCAGGAGGAATCCTTTTCCTCTTAGAAAAGGATCTGATAAGATGTGGTCAGCAGTTCAGTCACATATCCACACAAAAGCCCAAAGTCAGCAAAATATATTAGTACCTTCTCTCTTCTTGAATGAGTTCCTTTGGCTTCGGGAGGACTTGAAGTAAAATGGGTTCATAGCAGCATGAAGAAATAGTGTGCATCTGCCCTCCACTGGGCAAACCCAGATGCTTTTCCACTCATCTGGCCCCACACTCTTTGTGCCATTGAGGAAGCCTCCAAGAGTAGGATTACATGCAAGAAGCCTTATGGTAAGAAAAACCATTCTCATTTTTAAAGGCTAAAAAAGTGCTTAGTGTGAACGAAACCACACTGTGAGCAATGACAGGGAGAAGGTGTCTTTGTTGCACCTAAGCATGAGTTAACACATTCCTCTGAAACACAGGCGTTCATTTTCTCTGGACACTAAAAACAGGAGGGTGAATTACACAAATAAGACTGAAAACCGCCATAAACTCACATCTGACAGTGAAAGGGGTATGTAGTTTTGTACAAATAAATAGTGATCTGTTAGGTATTTACCCTGGTCAACATCAGATTTGTACAAGTTATTGACTTCCTAGCTAGTTGTGGAGGACTAGACAAAAGCATGTTTTGTCTCAAACATTCCAACTGTTGCACAAGAAAGTTGTGAATGGAAGAGAGAGTCCCGTGAAGGTGGAGCAGAGCTGTTCTGAGGCAGCTTCCTTCTCAGTTTCTAGCCTTGCAAGTCTGCCTTTACGCTCCTGTTTCAGTGCACTTGTGTCAAGAGAAGGACCGAGTCCCATGCATCTCAGTAAAAGGGGCTCCAGGACCACCACAGACCCCCAGCTTCTTCCAACTTATTCCTAGGAGAACTCCAAGGGGCTGACTGTGCACTCACAAAAAACAGGAGACAAATTATGTGAAAAATTATTTTACATAAGAGGAGTATACATCAGGTAAAGTATGAAAGGATCAGTGAATCAGTTGCTTGCTTTCTGTCTTTTGTCCCAGAGCCAGATCACCCACAGTAGCAGGAAGAATGCAGGATCTAAGGACTGGTGATCTTTTTCTTTCTCTTTGTCTCTTTCTGCTTTTATCCCTCTCCTCCCTCATTTCACCCTGGCACAAGCAGCAATCATATTCTACCCCTTGCTCTGTACCTGAAACTTGTTGTGGAGTTGGGAGCTTGTTAAAGTTCTATGTAAAAGCTGGGAGCTTGTCAGTCAACATTCTAGCAACCAAATAGCGTGTTGGTTGCTGGAGTTAATTTATACAATAAAGCATAAGAGTTCCCCGACACATGAATTGTTGCCTTTGTTCAGCCCTACAAGAATTCATAGTGAACATCATGCCCATTTCCAGGCCATGACACAAGTCTGCCAGGGAGACATGAAAGAGCTGGTTCCTAGAGTTGAAACATACTTTGGTTTGTTTCTTTTGAAGTTGGAGATACTGTGCATGAAGTCTCCTCAGAGGATTTACTGCAAACACTGTCAGGTGCCTCAATGGTACCTTTGCTAAACAATTAAGGTCTAAAAGAATGTTATAAATGGTAATAATTATCTCTTTTAAGAAAAAGTACTTTAAATCCCAGTTAATCGCTATGAGAACATGAATCTGGGCTCCCCACTGTTAGTGTTATTATATTGGCATTAACACGTCACATTAAGAAAAGTAAGTTCCCTGCTTCAGGGGATTAGTGCCAGCTACAAAAGACTCAAACACCTAGAGATGAATTAGAATAGTAATAATGACAAAGTTATCTTTCCAGCTGAAAGAAATCTGAGCTAAAACTAAATTTCTACAGAAATAGTATCATCTAAAAACCAAATAGGAATCAACACTGTAGAGTAACACAACAGTGTGCTGGGTCTCAGGAGACATAGAAGCTTAAGTTACTTAAATACTGCCTTTACTATTGCACCCTGTCAGTTTCACAAGGCGGTACCACTCATTTAACCAAACTTCATTACAAACCGCTGACAAGAAGCAAAAGAAAAGTATGCTGACTTACATGCAAATTAGAGGATATCATCTTAGTTAAATCTGGCATGATTTCTAACAAAATTCTTTAAAATTATTTCCAGGATATTTTCCCCATTCAATTGTTTATAAAAATTAATTGGATGTGTAATAAAATTAAACTCCATCTTAAGAACTTTACAGATGTGCATTACTAAACTATTTTAAATTGGCATGTAAAAATGCAAATGAAAATATTTTTATGAGGGTTACTTAGCAAAATTATTAAATATCACACTGGAAAGAAAGGATTATCACCATAATCAACACTTTCCAGTTACTAAGTAATGCAACTATAATAGTCTTTTCCTCCTTCAATCAGAGCAAATATGTCAAATCCCCACTGAAATAAATACATTTTTAACTCCACTGTTACCTTTCAGATAAAGAAAAGGACATTGCGTGATGCAAAATGTACATTGCATGTATGGAAAACCCAAGTCTGCCCTTCCTGCATTTCTGGAATAACTAATGTTCAGTGTTTATGTTAATGCCTTGAAGAGCTGATGTTCCTCTCATGTGGAGTCTAACAGCATCAAAACATGCTTAAATTATTTGGTCATCCATTCAGGAAAATGAGATGGGCACTCTTTAAAAGCCTATGTGGAAAAATTTGCTTTTATTATTTTGAATCACAATTGCGGACTCTAAAGTATCTATTTCATCATTTACATGAGAAAGAAATTTAGCAACAGATTTATTTGAGACAGAAGAATCACTATTTGAACAGTTCTCTGCAAGAAAAACGTTTTCTAAACCTATTCTGATAATGCTTGAATCAAATGCCTGCTGAGGTGAAAGTGCACCAGGGCAATGTGCAGCTTCAAGGCATGGATGTTGACTATATAAACATGTTTTGGAACACAGTACAATTTTGTAGCAAAAGTTATGCCATGTCAATGGAAGCAACAAGATCCTTACCATATGAGCTACCTTGTGTTCAAAGAGGCAAAGTTGCGGGAGGAAACTTAATTTGTCATTCAGTAGATTTAACAGGTCTCAAAATTAATGTTCTGTGCTCAAACTGTGTAAATAAACAAGAAGCAACTCTATGCAAGTCAGATTTGTATCACCTTAATATTGCATATGTTGTTCTGTATAGGTCAAGCTATTCAATTTCTCAGTGAGATAATTTGTCACTGACCACATAATAAAACTCCCAATTTCTCTATTCAATTATTTAATTTAAAATATTTGAATGAATTCTTTCAGAAATTATTTAACATTACTCAGATATAAAAGTGTGTTAGCACTGGAATTAATTTTAATAATTAAAATTTAAAATAATTAATTATTATTTTCCTCAAATAAAGAATACAAATACTGCTTTAACCAGCTAGTGTTACAGAGCATGGTGACACAGTTCACTTTAAAAGACATAATCTGTAGGGAAGACTCATGACCTACTGAAATACATTATATTATGTGATGTTTATTTGTTAGGATGGTTGGAGAACTCTTAACTAAGCTACTGCTTAGTGCCATCTGAAACAAAATTACAAATGTCAAACAGGTGTGTATATTACCTGAAAGATTTATACAAAAAAATGCTGCAAAGGCAATTTATTGGTATTAAGTTATGTGAAAACCCTCAGCGAAAGGATTTGAGTGCAAACATTTGTGTACATTCAGAGAATGCAGTAAAGGAGAAAACAATTTGCCTAAAAAATCTGTGCCACTGTCAAAACTTCACTAAGGAAAGGGAGGATGCGGTACTTTGACATTTCCTTAAAGTATCAATCCTCCACCCCTTCTGTTTTTCTTCTTTTTGCCTTTACCTCCCTGTTTTGCAGTTCATTTTATATCTGAATCAGCGTCAGCTAGAGTGAGCAACAAAAATATGTCTCTTCAGAATAAAATATGATGACTTTTGGGTAAGGAAGACACACAGTCACTGACCTAGTAAAGGATTTTTTGTTGCTGCTCTTGGTTAGCATTCTCATAAGCTAAGTTGGAAAATACAATTCTGGTGAAACTACTACAGAGTAGGTGCAAAACACAACCAGGAGGCTGCTTGCCTGTGAAAATTAAAAGATGCACTGAGCATATTTTCTGAGATTTGTTTTAGGATGAGAGAAAGTGAGTACTTAGCTGAGAAAGGAATAATCAATCACAAAACTATAGGTCTAGGATCACCTAATAGCATAGAAATCTTCCCAAAAAAATAAAAAATAGGATGAAGAAAAGATAAATATCCTATTCAGGTGTATAAACAGGCAGTTAGGAAAGAAAACCCGAAAGAATGGGGGTTAGACTACAGAAAAGACAAGGAGGGACAGTGATTACAGCTTCAAATACAAAGAAGCTGCAAAGAACAGAACAATCTTTTCTCTGTGCCTGTGAACAATGAATTATGGATTTAAAGAACTACAATACTGATTCGTGCTAAAAATGAATGGGGGCCATCATGAACAGAACAAACTTTTCTAACTGATCTTTTGCCTTCAGTAGGGTCTGGACGTGCACATCATTACTGATCTCAATTTGAGCTTCGGACAAATTCAGCTAGGAAGGACCCCAAAAGCTGAAGTGGTGGATAAGCACATCTTACAGAAGATTTCCTGACACTAAAAGTGCCTAACAACATATCTCCAAAATTCATGATGGCCATATACTGAACTGCCCACAGAAAGGAGATTATTTTTCTGAGATACCAGGTCTAAAGGGAAACCAGTGCTGAAAGGCTTCCTGAAAGATTAGAAGATTTTGAATGCACACACAAGAAGCACAAAAGTTCTCACAATTCAATCCTGTGACACCAAAGCCATAAAGGTCCCTTGACAGCTTCTGATGAGATTTCTCATTTTCCTATAAATCACCTAAAACATATCTGGCTGTGCTCTAAGCATTTCCACTCAGCAGAAACCCTAGATCATATATGACTAGAGCATAAAGGGATCGACAGATTTATATATCTTAAGGACGGAAAGAGACACTATTATAACCTAGTCTGATCCTCACCTACAGGAAGAAATCTTAAACATTGTCAGAAAAAGCATATGCAATTAACGTGACACAAAACTGACAGGTACCTGCTACATGATGTCATCAAGAAATGTTTATTTAGAAGAATTCTACAACCTTAACAATCACACCTTTAATATGATTGTAGTTTAAAATTATTGAGTGCAGGTTGTTGTGCCTTGTGTAAAAAAAGGTATCCTGCTCTTCATTGGCTTTGACTGTAGGATGCACCAAACCCTAAGATCCATATAGATTTCTGAGATACACAGAAAATGATCTGCTGATCTGCAATCTTCATAACAAGCCTAAATGTACTCAACTTGCCTTCAGAAGATCAACACTAACATCAAGTGGAATCCAGGCTATGTGTTCTATTTAGTAGAATAGCCTCCTCACAAGTTTTTGGGTCAGTGAAAGGATGAGTTTGTGATATTGCACAGTTACCCACTTCTCACCAACCTGCAAACATCCAAAACTCACTCAGTAAATAGCTTCATGTAGTTAAATAGAAGAAAAAGCTTTAAAAATCAATGGCTATCACTGTATGTCTTCCATTTTTTAATAAATTTATACAAATAAAAAAATAAATTTGATGCTTTCTTACATCACCTTCTTGTTGGGTCTTCCATATGGAACCATTTAATTCAACAGGCCATCATTCCAAAATATGCTATCAAATATGATACAAGACAGATTAAAAAAATCAAAATATTTTTCCAGCCAAGATTGCTGTATGAAATACCACTTCTTCATTGAAAATTAAAATTATTGTTTTCACCTACTATCCCTAAAATAATGAACTATATGGAATAGTGGTTTAGCATCTATAACAATAATCTGAAATCAGAAAAAAACCCCCAAACCCTATATTTGGGAACAAAAAAATTACAGTTCACAAAATGAGGGACATGACAGAAACAAACACAAGGACTTGGCTCCAAATAAAATAGGATCCCTACTGACTCCTAAGAGACTAAATATTGTCATATGCGTCATATCTATTCATGATAGTTTAAGCCTAAATCTTTTATAAGCTTTCTTATGGTTAAAAAAAGTAATTTTTTTTTTCTTTCTATGCTGCCTGCCATTATGTTAGTATGTTTCTTTCAGAAGGTTTTTTTCATGTGTATTAATAGTTTTCTTTTCCCAGTCCAATGAAGTCAGACAAAACCATATTAAGATGGTTTTTTTCAGGTGTGGCATTTGTCAGCATTCCTGCTGCTCAACTGAATTTGCCTTTTTAACATTATTCACAGCTTTGCTCAGTGGTATGTTTATATCTTTTTCCTGATCTCTTTCCATATGCAAGATAGTCAGTAAGTAAAATCAAGATATTTGATTCAAGCATTCATTTTGAGGATATCTGATTCTTTATTCCTTTTTTTTAAGTGGACTACAAAAAATGTTTACACTGAAGCAACTGCATTCTTTCTAAGAAAATGAAGGTAAAGTTTCTTAAAACAACTTACTTTTTTAAGGGACAGTATCTGCTAAAAGACAAAACACTAAATCTGAACAATAATGTATAAGAAATTTATAACTGAAATTAAGGCTTTCAGTAATGGTGCACAAAAACTTTCAACATAATTTTACAAAGGAAAATTACAAGAACATGCACCTTAGGAAGTGAAATATAAAACATGTAAAAGTGAATAAAGACTTCTATTGACTTGAGCATATTTCAGTTTAATTATCAGGTATTACAACTGTGGGCTTTCAAAATCAGTACTGCAGGTATATTTAAGAATATCTATGTGACAAGTCATAGGTTAAAAGTTATAATACCCCACAAGCTCCATTCCATACTAATTTCAAACAATATTTTGGCTTGACAAGGAACCCGCAACAGTCATTATGTGCATATTCACATTTGAAACACTTGGAAAGACACAGGTGATTCTCCCTCTAATACTTAATTACAAAGACTGTTTATGGCCACTAGGTTTCTAAGCTGGACATTTCCATTGCATCAAAAATAAGATGAGGGAAATCTAGAGGTGGATTGCTGCTTTGTTGTTTTTGGGTACTCATATATACTGAAGGTTCTATATGTCTCTGAATTTCTTACCTGTCCACCTAAATCATCTTGAGATTTTAGGCTTTACATCCAGGTTTAAGAAGAATTTACATAAGGGAAAGAGAGCACCTTTCAACCCCAGCTGTCCCTGAAGGATTGCCACCTCTAAAGAAATTGCTAGTGCATGAAACAGGCTGAAAGGTTGCAAAACTGCCAGTGAAAATAGTAGACACTTGAATAAATGCCATTGTTTTAGTTAGTAGAGATCAAGTAAATTGTGCAGCATATTGGAAATGGTACATATTAATCAAAGTGCTTTGCTTAATTAACAGTTGCCTGCCATATGCTTGGCACCTTAGCACTGCAGGACAGTTGTAGAGCTCAGTTAAGTAAACACTAGTACCAGTTGCAAGCCATTTGTTCTCATTGCATATTAATCAACAACAAAGCATCCTACAGAGCAAAAAAAAACCCCAAAAAACCAAATTTTTCCTGCCCTAAAAGGTGAGACAGTGCGTGAGTGTTGTCCAATTTTTATTATGCTTGAATTATTATCAAGGTCTTAAATGAGCAATGATTAATGCACTTTAAAATACTGTCATTATTTGAGTGACCTAATGCCAGTGGATCAAAAACATTTGGTTGCAAAATTTGATGATCCTTAGAAAGCATTAAATGCCCCAAGACCTTGCTCTCAGCAGTCCCTGATTGTCAAATGATAATGCATTTACATGATCCATCACTGGCACATATGCATAAATACTGCCCTCTGTTTTCCCAGGAATATCACACACACACAAAGCATCCCGGATAAAACAAGTTCTTTGTAATTTTTAAACTACGACTCTAGGGCACAGTTCTACCCCAAAGAGTTATGGTTTATAGATGACATAATTTTGCTATCCCTTAATTATTATTTTCCACCTACAAGTAATAAGATTGGTTTTGAGCCTGACTCATGGCAGGGCACCACATTATTAATAAATGGGAGAGCAAATTACATCTTCTTCCACACCTAAAGACAGGTGTTTTTTCAGACTAAAATCTGTTATACCTATATTGATACACCAGTATGCCTAAATCTGCAAGGGGTTGTGTTGGGGACTGATGATTCAATCCTCAGAAATATTCTACAATTGAGATTGTTCCACAGAAGTAATGTTTCCAAATTCTTCAGGACACAAATCCAGGTGTCCATTAATGGATTCACAAAGCATATTCTAGGGTTATTTTCTTCAATTTTAAAGTCAGGTGCTGAGTAAACTTCATTAAGCGTCATTTATAAACAATCAACAGATACTTCATACTTGGGTTTTCAAAAAAAATTAAAATTCAAGTCATTAAAGTTTCTTTAGAATATGAGCTCTCTGGGGATAAAAGAAAAGGCCTCTTTTAATTTATTTTAAAAAATGATTGCAGGGTAAAATTATATAACTACTCTCTGTGGATGAAGAAAGGTGGTTACCAGGAAGATCATATATTAGCCTGCTCACCTCAACATCTTTATATATGATCTGGGAAAAGGGACGACTTGGGAAGATAGAAATTATTCAGGACAATCAAAATAAAATATTAAAGCAGCATTTGTGGAGCTGAGATAAGACAGAGATAAAAAAGGAGCAGACTAAATTAAATATAGAAAAGTGCATATAACATGCATGGAAAAATAACATTAACATCTACAGTGACCTACTCTACTGATTAAAAAAGATATCTTGTTATCCTGAACCCTTTGAAATTCAAAGTTTTGCCAAAGAAGGACAAATAGAATGTTTGCAATTGTTTTAAAAAACCCAGCAATCACAAGTGTCAATCTGATACTGGGGAAGCCATGATATGCCTAATTATTATCAGCAAAGAGTATGCAAAAGAACTAGAAGAGGGATGGTAGACAGCCAAAATATTAAGAGTGATCAGATGTGAGGAAAACTATATAGTTAAGTGGAAAAAAAAAAAATTAAAGAAATTTAAAAATACTATACAAAGAGTATGCAAAAGAACTAGAAGAGGGATGGTAGACAGCCAAAATATTAAGAGTGATCAGATGTGAGGAAAACTATATAGTTAAGTGGAAAAAAAAATTAAAAAAAATTTAAAAAATTAAAAAAATACAAAATCTCCCAACAGAAACAAAACATAAACAAACAAACAAACAAAAAAACACCAAAAAACCCCCCAAACAAACAAACAAAACCCCACCACCAACAACAACAGAAAAAAACCCAAACAAAACAAACAAAAAAAACCTGCAAAAATAAACCTGTTGGAAGTTAAAAAAAAGCATTGAATGATGTGGAGAAACTAAGCCAGGAATGATGTTTGCTGTTTCTTCTGAGACAAGAACATGTGAATGTTCAACGAAATCATCACACAACAAGTTTAAGGGAAATTAACAGAATTTATTTTTCATCAAAAGGAAGGGTAACTGCAATGCACACTCCTGTGGAATATGGAGGCCAAATATAAAAATGAGTTTTAAAAAGGAACTGACAAATCCTCAAAAGATAAAGTAATCAATATTTTTAAAATAAGGTGCTCCAGACACACATTCAACAGAGTATTTTCTGATCATGAGAACTGTATAGGGACTTTCTCATGGAAATAAATTTTTTCCCTTTTCCATGTCACAGATTTCCTAATCTTCAGCTACCCACACTTTTGAATGAAAGAAACTCTACTCTTTGGAGACAAAGAAGATGGCTTTCTACATTGCAAAAGTATATATATATAATTTTATTTTTTCTCCCCTACCCAGCTGAGGTGGGGAGTGATAGAGCAGTGTTGGTGGGCACCTGGCATCCAGCCTGGTTCAACCCATCACAACTTACAACAAAAATCACTGTCCCATATAAGTGACTGGATGACTTAATTCAGTAGACCAATTTTAGTCAGTTGAGTAGAAGCTCAAATATGCCCTAACTTGGATCTGGTTTGCACACACACTGAGATTCATGTGATCCTGAAAACACAGGAAGATTATTATATAAGTAAAATTTATAGGGGCATACAAAATTGGGACACAAATGCTAGGTTCCCCATTAAAAATCCAAATGGAACACTTCTGAAATGAGTGCTGGTACGGGTAGAACTATAAGCAACCCCACCCTTCCCAGCTGTCTACCTCAGTTACATGAGAAGGTGCCCACAAACTTGAAAAGTAGCATCATTTTTACCTAGAAGTAAAAGGAATTGCAAGACTTAAAATTGGCACTTTTAAAGGCCATCTTTTGCAGATATGGAGATACTTAGGGAAAAGTATCTTAGGGAAAAGGCTGGATCTGCACGGCACAGTCCACCAGGAATAGGTAATAAGCAACAGGGTATCCACAAGCTGACCTACTTATACACCTACATTTATATTTTTGATGTACATACCTGAAACGCAAACAAAAAACTTACCATTGCCAACATTTTTAGGTTCAGAAGAAGAATGAAAAATAGCTCTGGCAAAAAGCATCAACCACACCTTAAAACTCTGCTATTCAAAAGGGGAAAAAAATAAAAAAGGAGGAAATAGATGAGTGAGGGGAAAAAAATCTGATAGGTTTGAAAAAGAAGATAGAATAGTAGCAAGAAGATATGTAAGTTGGGCTGGATAATAGGCAGCAATATATTGATTACTGGATGCTAACCCTGGGCTTTCCCCAGGTCTCTACCAACTTACAGCAATAAACTGGTTCTGCAACTGGATCAGTAGAACTGGTGTTTGTCAGTAAATCAACAATTTACAGCTCCTCCACTCATGTACATATGTGTAACATCAGCTAGGGCTCAGCAGAACTCTGCATTAGCATGATAAAGGAGGTGGAATTGTGGATTTCTGGAGAAATTGAGAGCTGGGAAAACCAGTCAAAATTATTTATTATAATTGCATATGCTCAAGGAAAGCCATATAGGCTTTCACCTTTGAGGTGAAAGACACACAACAAGGTGTGTAAGCTGGGATGGTTTCCAGATTCAGCTTAAAAACCGATGTGTTGCTCACTCTGTTAGGACTGGCCATTTTACCTGTGACAACACAACTATTAGCACTGAGGATGTGCTTTGGGCACCTCCTCTCTGGAGAGCACCATGACTTGACAGCTACCTCACTGAATCAAAACAGGTGATACTCACAGACACGTTGGGAACCCCTAGCTAGCCATTTCATTTATTTAACTATTTATGCAGGGCTAGAGATACAGCTGGCATTTGTTCCCATTGCCTACATTTTGAATGAATTTGTCTTGCCTAGATACACACACTGATGTTTCCAGCTAATATGTCACTTGAATTTATTTTCATTAGAGCAATTCTCAACCAGGAAATTGTTGATTAGT
The DNA here is from genome assembly GCF_014805655.1 of Passer montanus. NCBI lineage: Eukaryota > Metazoa > Chordata > Aves > Passeriformes > Passeridae > Passer > Passer montanus. The sequence continues at coordinate 1,193,950 of NW_024359721.1, read as the reverse complement.
ATATTCAAGCTGTGTGCACAATATACCATTTTCTCTTTCACAGAGTAATGGATAAGAACATTGGAAAGGTTTGGGCCAATCCCTAAACTTCTCAATTAGCTAACTTTGTTCCTCTTATTTTTATGTCTGCCCCTGTCAGCTAATATTAAAACTAATTGATCTCCCTCCAAAGACATATGCCAGGATTCAAGGTGGCGGGGATATAAAGTTAAGATGAAATCCTCACAGTTATCAAAATTACTGTGCAGCTGGGTTAAAATTTCATTGCCCGTGAATTCCACAGTTCATGAAATATACTTCTGTAATAATTCTATCTCAATGCAATGAGGTGGTAGATTCAGATGAAAATATTTCACTAGGAGAGTCTTATGTTGGAACGCTGACTCTACAGTATCTGGGTGCTCCACAGCACAATGCTGACTCCATAAAAAGCTTTGATATAAATAAGACAAATGATTTCCAGATGCCTTACAATTCCACAACCCCCTTGACTGTGGAGCTAAGCAGCTTTGTCATTGAGCTTAATAAGCCCTCCAGTTACCAAGCTCCCATCTGGGAAAGAAAAAATTTCTTCCCAGTTTCCTATCTGTGAACTAGAAACTCCAGTGGTGAAACTCTGGGATGATAACAACTCAGAAGAAATCAATAATAACCTGAAACGTTAGTGATGATAACAGTTAGCAGCAATAAAATTTGTGGTATGTAGTTATGATATTTTATGAAAAATTCTTTGCTAGGATTTTTTTCTCCTGAGGAGCTGAGGAGCCTCAGGAAAGAAACATAAACAATAAGTATCTGCTGCTGTGGAGTGCAACAAGTGCATCTGTGATTGGTGCATGTTGTTTGTTTCTAATTAATGGCCAATCACATTCAGCTGGCTCGGACTCTTGAGAGTCACAAGCCTTTGTTATTGCACTCTAGTCCTGTTCTTTCTAGCCTTCTGATGAATCCTTTTCTCTCTATTCTTTTAGTATAGTTTTTAGTATAGCATTGTAATATAACATATACCATAATATAATAAACCAGCCTTCTGAAACATAGTCAAGGTTCTCGTCTCTCCACTTGTCCCGGGAGCACCCCACAAAGCAGTGTATAAATGGACCCTCAGAGAAGTGAAAGGAAGCCCCAGTGTTTCTGGTAGTTACTGAGAATAGCTGGTTCAATAAAGGAGAAGACAATAGAAAATCCTGGTTACTCTCACTTCGCTAAGACTTTTGCTATTGACGTTAAGTATGAAAAGGTTTGACTAATTTCTTCTGTGGTAAGGAAACTTACAGGCATACATGTGCAGTGCATCTGCTTTGAAAGCAAGTCTATATCCATAGGTAGTAAACTTTGTAGGATCTAAACCTGGATTAATGACTAACTAAGGGACCAGAGAAGGAGGAAAGTTCAACATCCTTCTCCTCATACAATGGTTTTCATTGTGATTGGTGACTAGTATTTACCTAGAGTAACATTAGAGAAATTATTTTGGCAGGTTATCTTTTCCTCTTGCAACACTGCTTTTATAACTTTTCATTTTATGTGTCCTTCTTTCCAAAAGGTAGGCAGAAAAGGAGAAGTACATCACTTCAGAAGAATCATCTAAATGATACGGCTGTCATTCTAGGAAAGCAGCTTGGTATTAGTGGACTGGAACAGGTGACACAAAAACATGTAAGTCACCAGATCATCCGATACATGGAGATGCATCAGAGAGAGAGAGTTGGGATTGTTTAACCTAGGGACTCACAGGGGATCTTACCAGTGTGTATAAATACTTGATAGTGGATAGTAAAAAGACGAAGCCAGACTCTTCTCCACAGTGCCCATGACAGGACAAGAGCCTCTGAACATAAACTGAAAAAAAAAAAAAAAAAAAGTGAAATAACCCACCAAGATATTAAATCTAAATGTCTAAATGCAAGAAAAAAGAATATTATTTACTATGACTGAGCAGTGGAACGGGTTGCCAAAGGGGATGTGGAGTGTCCAGTGTCCATGCTTTGAGGTATGCAGAACTCAACTGGACACACTCCTGAACAACCAAGCTTTCAGAATTTGAGAATTGAGCACTAGAATATGGCCTGGGCCTTTCAACCTGTTATCCTATGTTACTGAATCTGTGTAATAGTGCATATTTTTCATTTAATCAACCCAGGTGTATAGTTCCTATATGGTCGAACTAAAAAGGCCCAAACTCCTTATGAGCAGAGAAATAAGTTGAAGAGTGAAAAAGCAAGAACATTTCCTATACTCTACTGGTAGCTCAGATCAGATTGAAATTTGAGTACATTAATTCCTTGTGAACACATTTTGAGTATTTATACTCCTACAGGAATGAGTGTTCCAGGAATAAATATAACATTTACAATTACTTAAGCTCCTTGCAGTGCAGGATTAAAACAGTCAAAATCCCAGCCCAGGAGGTTGTATAAGAAGTGAAGCTTTGTACAGTAGCACCTGATTTACAGCTAAATTGAAATACAAGATTTTATCCAAATTGCACTTTAAAAGATATGAGAATAATGCAAGTGCTCCAATTATAACTCACATGGGTCTATTAATTGTTTCTGAAAGTACAACATGCTTATGTAAAATCTAGCTTGAGACATTCAGTTAGATACACCATAAAGGTACAAGTTCAGTAAATCAATTTGTTTGGTCCCTGGTAAGATTTTCTATTAAGAAAAGTATTTTCTACCCTCTGATTTTTGGCACTTACTTTTTACTTACGTTGTGTTTTTGTAATCTTCCTGCAACTCTATTGTTATATACAGTGTGGGAATAAAAAGCTCCCTAAAGCACAGAACTTGCTTTGTACCTCATTAACTATCTTACTTCCACCTTAAGTTTTATCAAAAATTAGAAAAAAAATCCAACTTTCTCAAGGAGCAACTTCTCCAAAAAATAAATCAGCACACAAGTTCACAAAATCTTTTTTTAATGAGTTTTCAAGCATCGGGGCATTTTGAAAATTAGCTATAAAGTCAATTTTCACTTTATCTTTCCTTCACTCTCTGACCAACATGTACACTATACATTGTTCCCTGTAAATCATTACATGACATCAGCATTGAACTTATGGACCAAAGGAAACCAATCACTCCCAATCAAACACAGACCTCACTTAATGGCAGAGTTTAAACTCATGGGACACCTACACCAATTTCATCCTAGTCCACAACCTTGCTTAAGTAAGATGAAAGTACCAAGGGTGAATTAGAAGCCATGGAAAGCAAGCAGAAGAAGGTTGTCTATACTTTCTAACGGCCCAGGCACACACCAACAGCAAATGAATGCTCCAGCTGCTTTCTCATAGAGAAAACAAAAATCATGGTTCCTCACTAAAGAGATCTCAGTGGGATGTGCTGAAAAGGCAGATGACAGCTGTGGGCGTCAGGTATGGAAGGGCCCCAAGGTATAAAAGTGCAAATACTGCCCCTGATGCAGCATGTCCATACCTGACAAATAGAGCCAGCCACCAGTGTTTAATTATTATTTACTAAATGAGTAATATCAAAATACTTGTTTGTTTAGTATCAGTGAAGATTGAAGTGTCACTTTTAAAAATATTGCTCAATAATATTACTTTGACATTTTTCTTTTGATAAGTCTGATTAATAACACATAAGTACATCTTTCAGAAGAACCACAGATCAGTATTTTAAACAGATAGAAATTGGGATGCTCACTTCTAAAATGCTCACTCCTTCATAATAAGAAGCTATTAAATCAAATGAGCCTTAATTTGAGATAATTTTTTGTTCATTAATTCTAATACAGCTCTTCAATTTAAAAAAAAAGGATATTTTAAAGGATGTTTAGATATTGATTCAAAGGTTTAATTTTAGTCAGTCAGTTTCTAGATTTTGTCCATTTTAACATGCTCTCTATAGCTTACAATGATCATATTGAGGAAATGTAATTACTTACACACAGTAGAGACTGAAAGCACAGCAGCACAACTACAATCTTCTTCAGCTAATATAGTCTTTCATGTTTATAATTTACATACAAGAGAATTTTTGAGTTGTCATAGTATTATGCATAACGAATTTAAAGATGGGCTTGTATGACGGTTAGCCTCTAGAAGAAAAAAAACATTTAAGAGACTACAGCAACATCATGTGAGAGATTAAGAGAAATCCTGCAAAAAAATCTTTAGACCTTCACTTTTATCAGGATGTGAAGAAAAAAGAGGTCAGATGGAAATATTATTAAATAAAAGGTTTAATGCAAATCTCAAAAGGTCATGTGTAAAGCAATAAAAGATGCCTGACTAATGAAAACAAATAAAAGAAGGCTGAAAAGAGTTCAGACAGATAAGAAACACCTTTTTTTTTTTTCCTTTTTTTTTTTCCCCAGAATGGCGAGCACTACCAAAAGTTATTATTTGTAGATTTTTTTTCCTCAGGATGGCCCTTTTCACATTCATAAGAATAAACTGGATTCATCTGGAAGGTGAAAATTAAACCCTCATTGATTCTTTAAGAATTTGATAGGGTAAATTAAAATAAATGTATCTTTCTTTGACCGTTGAGTATGTAAAATGGTCTGCCTAACAAACAAGAGTAATGCAGAAATGAACCTTCTGTTCTGACAGTTAAAAATAACTTTTTACTTTGTGTGAATTACTCTGAACTGCAAAAGAAATAAAATCCATCCTAAAGAAAACAATGATTAAAAATTACCTCACAGATATTTCAGGAAAATTCTTCACATGGCGATTACAAAAGACAATCATTAGAAATGTTGGTGCTAAAAATACTAATGCAGAACATGAAATAATATCTCATCATTATTAAATTGTCAGGCAATTGCCTGGAGAGAAGCTTAAGAAAATGTAGAAGTAAATCCATTCTTTTCAATGAATATATTATCTTCTTTTAAGTAGTCTTGAAAAGTTTGCTAAAAGCCAACTCCATGCAGTTACAGATTAATTGATTTCTTAGTAATAATTGTGCTTCTCTACTTAACCCACAAGGACAGGGAGATCTAATACTGTGTCTTGCACTCATGCATGTATCATTTGTTCCATATCAAACCTGATATGAAGAAATAAGGTGTATTTGCTGTTCAAATGCATTACCTAAAGAAGTGAGCAGGGATGTTAAATGCACAGTTGGATGATTTGTATCTTTGCACTATAATCATTGACATTCCATTAATGCATGGAAATTAAATTAATATTCTTCATCCAAAATATTTTCTTTTGGAGCATGACCTGAAGAACTGCATTTCTTACTAAGCATTCTGATTTTAGCCCAGTTTTCTCTTTTATGTAGCATATCTCAATTATAATACTCTATACTTTGCAGGCGCAGATTTTAGTCACTAGTCATGCAAAATATGGACCTCAGCATGTACTGTCTGAGATGATGATAAAAATTGTCCTAAAAGCACCATTAAGAGTCAACTGTAAGATCTGTTGCTAGAGCCACAATGATTTAAGCACAGCTGAAATTTGTTTACCTAAATTTATCAATCAGACCCACTGTCATCATGCTTACAGTGTCATCACATAGAAATGTTTACCAAATCATGGAATTAGCATCACTTTAGAAAGAGACACAAGACTGTAGTGTAAATGCTTGTCAGCTCAGAGGGAAAACCCATTTCAGACATCATATTTTATTTTTCTGTCAGTGTTTTTTGTTTTGTTTTGTTTTGTTTTCTGTAAGAGGTGTTATCTCATACAAGAATTTTGCAGCTGATACTTCTAGAAATACCTCGTCCATTGACAGATAGAACTGGCTGTACTCCAAACAGCTACATGTTGCAGCTGAGATGGAAATCCATAGCTAGAAACAGATTGCATAAGCAGAAAAACACTTGGGCAAACACTCAGAAAGTTGTCACATAAATTGGCGCCTGTGAAGAAGCATACAAACCCTGAAAAAGAAAAATAGTGACTTCTGTCTGGTCCCAAAACAGCTTTAATACTGGTGAAAGAGGACAAAGAAAAGCTAAAGAACTTCATCTTCACTGTGAAGCATCAGAGAATCCTTCAGTCAAAAAAGGATATCACAGAGATGTGGCAATTTATATTTTGTATAATTACTCATTTATCAGCTATACAATTAGTCATTTGAAGCCTAAGACAGGAATTTATGTTGAAGATACTTTGAAGGCAGGAAATTTTTTCATGAATAAGCAATCCCTGGTCCCAGCAATATCATAACACTGTTTTCAAACATACTAAAATCAGTCACCATTATGCTATTCAATAGTACGGTCAGACTTGACATTGACATTTTGCAGAGCTTTTCAGTTTTCATTTTCCCAGAAGCATGGACAATTTCATCATGATGTAGAATGTTTTCCATTCATGTCAGTGACGGCATCCTATATGAGCATAATTTTCCCAAATTATATGTTTTAAAGAGGACAACTAGTAATCAGGTAGAAGATAAGGTGCTGAAAGTCAAAAATTTGTTGTTATTTACATTATACAGCTATTAAAAGTCAGTATACTTACACAGAAAGATATGTTATAAAAAACAGGAAAGCTTCTTTCACTTCTCATATTTTTATGATGATAGATGGAGTGTGAATCCTTTTCATTTTGGCCAGCTCTACTCTTAAGCCTTCACTATAATGATCTTGAAGGGCTTCATGAATCATTATAAGGGACAACATGTTGCTATTTTTACTGTTCAAAAGACAGTTGTAAAAAAAAATTTACAATAATGGGGGGGGGAGCTTGTTCTAATTTTCATTGCTTTCACTCAAATTTCTTTGCTGATTTTCCCCTTTTTGCTACTTTTTCTGTTCATTATCTTCAGGTTTTCTCACTTTTTCTCAGTTCTTGTGCTAGTTCCTTAGGTTATCACCCTTACTATCCATTAACACTCACCCCGTTCCAAGCTTTTTGCCACAGCCCCTCAATTTTCCCAGTTTTCACAACTAAGTCACATTTCCCTCATCTCACCCATCTTCATCCATCCCTGCTCTGTCACTAGTTCTCCCTCTCTCCTATGTATTCAGCAACTGATCCCAAAATAGTTGACCCTCAGAAGAGCTCTCTACTTACACAACAGCACTGAGGAAACAGAGAATCTGAAGTGAAACAGTGGATGCTAAAGCTGTCAAACCTGGCATTGAAAATCACCTCTCTGAGTCCTGGTCAGCTTGAACACTAAAACCATATTGTTACTGCCTTTCCCCTTCACTCCTCTCCTGTTTTCTCTTTTCATATATTCAAATAAGAGAAATCCAACCCCCTCTTACTTGGTAACCAAGAGGTGATTATGCAAAATATTAGCATGATTTTTCCTCACCTGAAGGCATGCAGGATTGGAAGAGACCTTGTTACATCCTGTGATTGAGAATTGCACTTTACTTTATGGCCAATATTACTCCTTTGAAGCCAGGTCACTGCTCTTCTCAACCCTTATTTTGAGATTAAATAGATTTTTGGTTTGAAGTTGCATTGCCTAAAGTTCACAGAAACTTGGCAACATGTTAAAGCTAACATTTAGTTTTAAAATAATCACTTACTAAATGTCAGCATTCAGGTCCTGAGGGATACTGTTGAATCACTGTCTTAGACTATCTTCTAGCCCAGTTAAGGAAGTGGCTAAAGGACAGTGTCCGTAAGGACCACACACTTCTCTCACATCTTGTGGTTACATAAAGTTACAACATGTAAGAGTGACTGCACTAATAGCAATGTTTTTCTGTTTCATTTACTTTTTTTTTTTTTTTTTTTTTTTTTTTTTAAAATAAGGGAATTGTCCTGGTTTAGGGCAAGTCTGGGAGATAACCCCCAAAGGGAAGACGATTGGGGATAAAAGCATCATATAGTCAACCCAGGACAGGAATAAATAATTCCAAATTTGCAGTAATTCTAGAAAATCAAGCTGGTTTTGTACTTTGCCCACAGACAATCTGTAAGTCTTCCAGGAACATATCTATAAGCACCCTTCAGAGTAACTAGGAACATTTCTTCAGTTGTGGTGTGTTTATAATATTATGGTAGATCCTGGCATTTAGGACAAAGACAGAAATGAATTAGAGGCAAAGGTCAGAAATACATATGCACATGTTGGTGGTTGTTACTGTTTTTCTTTTTTAGAAACAAGCATGTCTACTTCTGCTAGCCACAGAAGGGTCTGAAATGTAGGAAAATTCAGTTTTCCATTTTGTCCTTTTTTGTTCTCTTTTGCCTTTCCAGGTGGCAGTCAGCAATTAGGCAGGGATATAACACTGCAGACAGAAGACTTTATTTCTAATACTTCAACCTTAAGCAGATGTAGCCAATCTAAAGAGCAATAACAACAATAACAAAAACACCCCAAACCCACTTCATACTTCTAAGGCCTCAGATGCTAATAGACTGCACCTCAGGGTTAAGACTTCATTTTAAACCCAGAGTCTCCCAGCTTTTAAGGCAGAATCAGCTTGAATACATCTGGGATTGCAGGCAGTGCAAATATGATTCTGTCCACAAATCCTTTTGCAGAGATGCCTTTGGACAGACATCCTTATAGGAGTCATCAGGAGCACAGTTTGGTCTCCTGTGTCTTAATTTATCCCTTAATCATTATCTGATTTGTCACTCAAGGGTTTCTGTCATGTTTTTCCCAAAATCCTTGTGTATTTGGAAGCATGGCAGTAAGCAAGACAAATTTCCTAGACTTTGCTTTAATTTCCCAGTCACTGAATATACATTACTTCAGGAGCAAACCCACTAGTGCCCAGAGTTCCATTTATTTCTGAAAGACAGTCAAATAACTTCAGACAGGCCTCTGACTGAAAGAGCTGAAGCTACACTTTCCCAGATCACCATTTGGTAGCCTCATACACAGCAGCTTTCATGATTATGATATATCCATTAAAGGAGACTCTAAAGTATTCTTTAGAAACATTCAGTGCTCAATAAAATATCTGAGTTCATTTCAAGATATTAGCTTTTAAATACTAGTTAAGTCTCACCAATAAAACAATACAAGCAGATACAGTATTTTTTTATTTTCTCAGATTTTTTCCTAGTATTATTTTTATTTTCTTCTAATTTAATACTCTACTTCTCTCCTAAAACTCTACTTCTGAATAAACACATGTAAACTTTCCTTTTAGCTGCATAGAGGAATACTATAGTCACACTTTACTGCTGCATGGTTAAACTGTAGGCTTTGTGATGAGCATGCATTTATTAGTTACTGAAAATGTCTCAATAGATATGAGGTACATCTTTTGTATTAATACAAATTGATTTTTGTTGCTATACTCTTCAAAGAATTTGTGTGATTCAGTACCTACAAAGTTCAATGCAGAACATGTCACTGACTTTGGTGGATTTTGGCTTGTATCAAAATGGAGGGTGGAAAAATAGCCTGGTCTTCCTCCTCTTCCTCAGAAAACTGTGAAGAAGTAAAAATAAGACAGAAAGAGGGGAAAGGAGTAAAAAAAGGAAAGAGATTTGCAGATCAGTTTCCTGTACAAAGAATATCATCCCTATCTACCAAAAATTCTTGGTAAATATATAAATACTGCCTAGCAAAAAGGAGCAGCCAGGAGATCCATTAGAAATTTATTTTATTTCTGAAAGTTAATGCCTGAGTTTTCATGCAACATTTATCTTGTGTTTATTTGGAAAATTGCTGTTTTGCCATTGCTTGGGTTGTGTAACTGGCCTGCCAAATTACACAGCTGTGCTACTGCTCAGTGCATGAGCTACTTTCCTGGCAGGAGAATCACTGAAAAATAAAAATTAGTATGAAAAGTTCTGAAACAGATTCTTGAAAGCTTCTATGAACACAAGTATTTGGATAGTTAAAAAGATGTATAGGGTTCTGATTATTATTTTGTTTATTTATTTTGTTTCAGTTTAAAAGTAATATATTTTTTTCTTTTATCTCAGCCTGTTCAAACCAGTAATAAACCAAATATCAGTACAATAACCTATATAATTCTGTTATACTTCTTCAAATTTTCCATTTCCATATCTTGCCATATTGATGAACAAAGAAAGCACTAAAATTTGCTTTTAACCTCAAGTTTCTGAGAATATGCCCTTTCTACACTGAATTTCTGCTCAAAATGGAGCTGATGCTAAAATTTTGCATGACTACTTGTGAGAAGCCTCCATAGCATTTCAATGTTAATGTGTTCACTGAAATTATTTATACCTAGAGGCAAAATTCTGATTTTCAAAAATACTGCTTTGGAAAAAGCAAAATATCACTCTTCTGAATGATCACAAATAAAAAGGATTGTAAAACCAGAAAAGTTAATTATCTGCTTTTATTTGCTATATTCATTCTTCTTTTGCATGAGGATTTTAGTCAGCAATTCCTGGCTCAGATTTCATGATAGACAGTCAGAATGAATGCAGTTCTATGCATAAATGAAGTAATAAAAAGCAATAATAAAGACTACTCAGACAATTATAAGCACTCTAGAAGAACTATAACATGTATTAAATAATATGACTCAACAAGATGCAGAATCCTTGGGATTAAAAAATTTTAACAACTTCATGCATAATGAACAGAAGGCTATAGGAATTTCTAGTGTTATTTAACTTGTTTTGTTTTTTGTTTTTTTTTTCATAAAGTCTAATTGAATACTATTTTATAGAAAATTTATAGGGATTTTAGTGTAATAAGCAATCAGATGGCAGTACAAGCCACAGCAGCAGGAGAGGTTGCCTTGCCATGCTTTCCTAAATTGATGCAAGTTACCCAGACAGATATTTTTCAGGGAATAAAGTGTAAATAGACCTTTTCTTTAACCTTGAGACTATCAACCATCCTAGTAACAGGGGAGATACATTTTTCCAGAGTAACATAACAAAATCTTTATTTGCAGTAGATGAGCAAATAGCTTTTTTTTTTTTGAAGCCACAATGCCAAGTGTATTTCTGTGCAGAATAAAAGTTAGCCAACCTCAAGTCATCTTCTTCAGCATAGAAATGGACTCATTTTTGTGGAGGAGACTGATATACATAAGATACACATATTCTACCAAGACTATGTGAAGAATTCACTTAATAAACTAACTAACATACTTGTTAAAAAGAAAAAATATCTTTTCCATATTCCAAAGTATTTATCACACTTTCAGGTCTGTTTCTTTCTTTTCTTTGATTTTAACCCAGAAGCAGTTTTTTTTCCTGGAATCAGGACAACATTTGCAGCAAGAGACAGAAAAAAAAACCTGCTACCCTTGTTTGGCCTATCCATTTGTGTCCTGTCAGGAGGAATTCTATTGATCCTCTTATGTTGTTGTCATGTCCCACACTGTATGACAGTCTTTACTGTTATCTGAATATATCTTGACAAGCTGAGGCATTGCAAGACAGCAAATAAATATTTTTAAATCCTAACAGTCTGCTATTGTTTCCAATATGCATGTCAGCAAAGAGACCACTGCTGAGAGCAGCACTGCCAGACAGCTTGGAAGAGGTGCTACCTGAGGATGGAGACAGCTCCTGAGCACAAGGATGAACTGACCTGCATGCTGAACTCATCTGTTCTCCCCACAAAGTAACTACAGTGCAAGTCATGACAGGAGGGGCTTCTGCATCCTGCTCTGCCAGAGGGACCTTTCAGAGAGGAAAAAAAGTGTAAATCAGAACTTCCCCTTTCCCTTGAGACTGCCAACAACAGCACCAGTCTCAGGGAACGTGCATTTTCTTTGTAACAAAACAAAAGCACACACTCTTTCAAAGGAGGCCATTGTGTTTCTGTCATGTGCCTGCTCTCCCATGACACTGACCTTCAGATCCTTTGGAGCAGAGGCTGAATTGTCAAGCTCTGAATTTGAGCAAAAGTAAAGCTACTGTGAAGATATACTGTATGAGATATTTAGCTGACAGAAAAAAATATGGCACATTGAGGGAGATATGCTAGTTTAATATCACTTAAATATATTAATATCTTTACAGTTTTGCTTAAAGAAATGTTAGTTTGTATATAGTTCTTAAGCAGTATGTATATAGTTCTTAAGCATGCTCCCTGAGCCTATACACAACACTCTTGCACAGTCTATGCTGTAAGCGTTCACATAATTTTCATAAACATTTAAATTGAAAGATTATTCAACTTAAATCTCAAGAAAAACAAGACAGATGTACATTGGATTCTGCCTTGGATTTCATGTAATTAATGGAGAATTTTGATGGCTGCTCTTTCCAAAGGTATTGCAGTAACAGGAGAGCTCTTCAGTAAGCAATTTACTAAGATGCTCCCCTAAGTAAAAATCTAAACACTGTCATATAAGAAAGTAGGAAGGTGCTACAGTTCCTTTTTGGCATCATTAAAGATTCAGATTTCATATAAAACTGCATTAAGTCAGGAGAGAAAGACCAGACTAGTTGATGGGAAAGAAACACAAGAAAAACCCTCCTTATGTATTTCTGGAAGTAGAATCCCTTACAGTGCACAATAACAAAGAAGGATTGACCATTTGAACCTCCATCCCTAACCACAGGCTACAGTGTCTTTTATTATTCCTCCACTATCTCCTCCTCTTGAGCAGCAGTAAAAATCTCCTCCCAGAAGTAGGAAAGTGCCTATATTCTGATGCAGCACTTACAATAATAGCCACACTTAAAAAAATCCACAAGAGTATCTTGACTGACCATGAGCAAAGCAGCAAAGCCTCCTCCTCTGCCTCCTTGCTCCTTATTGAAGAAGGCACAAGTACTTGCTGAGTTCACTGACATCAAGCAGCAACCTCTTCTATGAGGACTCTCATGAAACACTCAGTGAGGTTTCTGCCAGGGACTTTATTGTGTCACTTTCTCAGTACAGAAGTGCTCTTGGAAAGATTTCACTCTGCCTCAGATTTCTCCCTAAAATTCACAAAATAGGATCACTGAAATGATATCTATATCCACTTCACTGACCACATTTGAATCCTCAGTGTGCTACAGCTTTGTCACTCAACCTGTTAAGAAGAAGTGGTGTAAGAGGGCAGGAACTGACCAGCTGCTTCTACAGAACAGTCTAGTGATACTCTAATATCCATTGTTATTCTAAGACAGGCATGTATAATATCTTCTCAGCAAAAGATGCTGCCTCGTAGCTGTTTTAGACTATGTTGTGAGTTCAATCTCCCATGTTTCCTGGCCCACCTTCCAACTGTGCCATCAAAGCCATGTTCTCAAAGCAGCACAGAGATTTGATGCTCCCAAAACATGAAAGTAAGAAACTATTTGATGTCATTATTTTAATTATGGCAGAAATTAAAACTATCTCAAGAAAGTTTAGGGGACTTTAGATATATAAAGCCTCCATTCTTGCATGCTTTTCAGGAAATATCACTGCCTTAGGTACATGTGACCATGTTTTTTCCTCTTCAGGTGTGCTCACTAGGGACTGGAAACAAAACCATAGATCATATGTGGAATTATTTTCTGTTATTTTATATCATGTAACAGTTTAGGTGCCTACTGTCTCCTTATCTAAGCTTTATGTTTCCTATAGCTTCTGTTTCCAGTGTGGGCTGCAGCAGGGGCTGTTCATGGACACGTTCCAGTAATTCTAGATACTGTGCTCATTACCATCCAGAACTGACTCCATCTCCAGGAGGAATTATAGTCAGGCCCTTTGCAGAAGGAAAACAGTAATGATGGCTGCCCTGATGAAGGTGCCCAGAAGACATGGAAGAAGCAAACTCTGTAAAGTGTTCTGGTACAGTCCAGGGTCAGGAATGATCAAACACTTTCCAGACTGACACATAATTTCCTGGCCCTCATCCTGCAAAAGCTTTACAGCTACTTTCTTCCCATGAGAACCACAACTATCTTTTCTCCCACCACTCTAAAGGAGTCCACTGAGGGAACTTCAAAGTAGCCTGCTGCCTCAGCCAGTGTCCTCTGCTAGAAGTAGGGCCCATTTGCTGTGGCTTATCCTAGAGTTATCAATCAGATATTTTCTCTGACACTGTGGTTTAAGGATTCCTTTTTTATCTCACAGAATGTGTGGAGGTCTTTCTGCACTGAAATAAATCAATAAATAATTACCGCTTCATATAGCAGGGTACCACAAACCACTAGCACAGCTACTCGGATGAAACAGATAAGTACCAACAGTGTTGGAAGAATCCTGCCTTGATAGCCCTCAGCCTTCTCTAAATATCTGTCATCAATGAGCAAGAAACATCTGTCTAGTGCTTCAAGCCAATTCACACAGAATAAGGGCACCTTGCAAAGAAATAAATGCTCATCCAAGGAAAGAGATGCAGAAAACCAGCAAAACTAAAATTATATTTACATTGAAAAACACTGTGTCAACAAAAAAGGCTAATCAACCTCCAAATCTGTCTTCAGGTTAACTTGTTAGTTTTCTATGCAAAAAGCTCATAGTCAGAGACCACTGTAACCCCAAACAGTTCTAAACCCTTTTGTCTGAGGCTGAACCTTCCATCTCCACAGGACTTGGAATTCATCCATTTGCCACAGGATATTATAGGCTGATCAGTACTAATCCTTCAAGTTTCTATCACCAGGTATACACCCAGTGTCATAAAGCATGACAGTTCCAGTGTCAAATTTAAAGAGAAAAATTTCTAAGACATAAGATTAAAGTATGAAAGTAGAAAGAAAACTGTAACTATTCCCCAACTAAAGACAAGATCAACAACAATTTCTCACTGAAGATTTTAGAACCTACTCATAAAACCTTTGCAGACAGAACTTCAACATTTTGTTTATGCAAATCACATAAGTTTTGGCTTTGCTACCTATCCTGTAGCTTGGCCTACTATTAAAACTAAAACCTCTTTACTGCAAATACTTGAATCTGTGCTATAGATTATATCCCTCTCCTTTGTGTTTCCTCTTACTTACTAAAGCATGCTCTGTTCCCATTTAATTCTCTTTTTACCCAGAAAACTCGTTTCTTCACTGTTCTCACAATTCTCATTGTCTGTCTGTTGTGGTGCATTTGCAGTTGGTTTGACCCATCCCCCCCCATTGTTTATAATGTTCAGCCTGGAATTCCCCTTCTTCCCTGGTCTGCCCCTCCCCAGCATAAGAGACTTGACAATCTTTTGTCTCCTCCCCTGTTACCCTGGTTACCCCCTGTTTATCCCTTCCCGAGCTCCAGTCCATCACTCACTGGCCTCTCCTTTCCTTCCAGAAAATTCTTCCCTTGCCAGTGGGTGATTGGATCAGGAACAAGGGCCTCTCCTCCTCACCATCCCTATTCCTCCAACATTGTATCTATCATAAGTTTGTTCCCTCCCTGAATTTCTCCCATTGGTCTTAGTATTCACCTCCTTTAAGTGTTCCACCCCCTTTATATACTGTGTTCCCGCTTTCCTCTTGGTCTCTTCCCGGAGGATTCCCTGGAGACAATAAGGACTCTGGACTGTGCCCCCAAGAAGAGTCCCTCTTTTCTTCGCGTTCACTTCGTCTACCTGCTGCACACCGCTGTCTCCTGCCGAGGCGCTCCCTGGACACCCCTGGCGCATCTGGGTAGTGCCCCCCCGCTGTCAGCTGCTGTGCCACAGCCTGGCCGGTGCGGTCTCCTCCCCTGCCCGGGGGAGTAGAGAAGAATTTGAGGACAGCAGCACGGCACTGTCTCTCAGGTTTTTCCAAACATACTTGTCACAAATTGCTGAATCTGGTGGATCAGTTCAGGTACCCCAGGCCCAGCCAGCAGTGATATGTCTGAGTGTACTTTAAATAGGCATATAGATTCACACAACTGGCCACACAGATACAGGAACACTGAGCGCAGCACTCAAACAAAAAGAGCATAAACGGCTTGATCTGGCTCCCTTATACGGGTGAAAAAAAAAAAATGTATTTACAGATACACATATATAAAATAGGTATGTCTTCAGCAACTGGCCTTAGACATTCAGTCTGTCTAGTTCCCATATCCTTGATGCATTGACCTCCCACCTGCCTCACACACAGACAGAAACATATGCAACCAGATCTCTCCAGCTGCTGACCCATTAGATTCACACAACTGGCCACACAGATACAGGAACACTGAGCACAGCACTCAAACAAAAAGAGCATAAACGGCTTGATCTGGCTCCCTTATACGGGTGAAAAAAAAAAAATGTATTTACAGATACACATATATAAAATAGGTATGTCTTCAGCAACTGGCCTTAGACATTCAGTCTGTCTAGTTCCCATATCCTTGATGCATTGACCTCCCACCTGCCTCACACACAGACAGAAACATATGCAACCAGATCTCTCCAGCTGCTGACCCATGTTTCCTGAAGCTGTACCTGAAGCTGTACCCCAGAGGCCATAGGCTCAACATCTGGCTTGGACATCCTGGTCCCTCCACTAGCCAGCTCAAGTTTCTCCAGACTCACTCTTTGACTCCCAAGTTTCATCTAACTCACTGACTACCAGTTCGGAGTTTACTAGTTATTACGCACTGACACAGACATCCACACAGTATGGACACACTTGGGATTCTTCAGTTACTGGCTCCAAAACCACACAGGCCCTTCATGGTCCAATGTAACTCTCTAGCACTTTGATCTCTGTAGTGGTAAATGCACTGAAAATAGACTTTTTTTTTACCCTGGAAAATATTTTAAAACCAAGCCAGACAGGAAGACAGTGCAGAGTGCACTGATCATGCTCAGGGCACAGCTAGGCAACCACACTGCTCAGCAACTTGCTTACATACAATTCTCATTTTATTAGCCTCTCAATTTTTCCAAGCTTCTTCCTCCGCAAACCTCAAATATTCCTTCATTTTTCCTGCTTTTAGCTCTTTCCTTAAACTTCCCTTAGTAAGACATACTCAATGTTGAGATGCCTTTCCCCTTGCATGCCACAACAGCCCATACCTCCTAAGCAATAGTCCGCTAGAGTCCAAAAAGGAACGAAACTCAGAAGAACCTGTCCCACTGGTTTGTCACGATGGGTTCCATGCTGGCAAAAGAGCTGGTGGCTTCTTTATGACAGACCTGGGAAGAGCCAGGCAGAAACTTGCTGCGCTGCTGTCCTCAAATTCTTCTCTACTCCCCCGGGCAGGGGAGGAGACCGCACCGGCCAGGCTGTGGCACAGCAGCTGACAGCGGGGGGGCACTACCCAGATGCGCCAGGGGCGTCCAGGGAGCGTCAGGAGACAGCGGTGTGCAGCAGGCAGACGAAGCAAAGGCAAAGAAAAGAGGGACTCTTCTCGGGGGCACAATCCAGAGTCCTTATTGTCTCCAGGGAATCCTCCGGGAAGAGACCAAGAGGAAGGTGGGAACACAGCGTATATAGGGGGTGGAACACTTGAGGGAGGATAACACAGTAACCAATAGGAGAAACTCGGGGAGGGAACAAACTCATGATGGATACATTGTTGGGCGGAATGGGGATGATAAAGAGGAGAGGCCCTTGTTCCTGATCCAATCACCCACTGGCAAGGGAAGAATTTTCTGGAAAGGGAGGAGAGGACAGTGGGTGATGGACAGGAGCTCGGGGAGGGATAAACAGGGGGTAACCGGGGTAACAGGGGAGGAGACAAAAGATTGTCAAGTCTCTTATGCTGGGGAGGGGCAGACCAGGGAAGAAGGGGAATTCCAGGCTGAACATTATAAACAATGGGGGGGGGAATGGGTCAAACCAATTGCAAATGCACCACAACAGAAACTCATGCCTCTGTCAGGGTTACTGGAGTTCCCCTGCTGACAATCATGTTTCTGTGCTTCTTGGTGCTCATGTGTGGTGACGAGTCTTTAGTTCGATAACCCAAGATGTTTTCCTTACATAGTAATGCCTAAAATTGAGAGCAGTTCTGCAACTGTAGCTTTACAGACAGCAAAAGCAGGGGGTGGATAGATTCATACATCTGAAAACAGTGGTCTTATTAGCTCTTCACAATACAGTATTGCATTTTCTTTTCTCTATCTGCAACACCTTACTCCCAGTTCAGCTCTGATGTATCCACTTTGGCCGAGCTGCTACCTAGCTATCTTGCACTTCCATAATCAATTAGTCCTGCTTTAGTAGGAAATTCTAATGGATTTCACCATATTTTTAGGACATTTCTGTAAATTGTCAATATAATGTTTAATTCTGATGCTCTCTCCCAGCACTCTTCATTCTGAGAGGCATAATTTGTACATTAATAAACAAGCTCTTCTTTTGAGCACCCAACTTGTAAATGAAACTACTAAAAAGCACTAGTCCTGTGAAAGGCCACTGTGACCACAGAGCCATGAATGTACCCCTGCCATTTAGCAGTGAGACTCTATAAAAATCATTTCCCTGATAGCTAGGTTTACACTTGTGCCTCAGTTCAGGGATTGTTTCTGTGTTCCTACTTCATCCATGTAGTTTATAATTTTATCTAGTTCCCTTGCTGTGCATTACCTTTTCTTTACTCTGGAGTGTAAGACTAAGTTAAGACCATTACTATTCTTTATGGGAGTTTCAGCTACTCTGAATTCCACATATCCATGCACTTGTTTCTTAGGTGATTAATTCTTTAGGTTTTTTTAAAATTTGTTAAAATTGTCTTTTTAAAATCTATTGGGTGGGTTGTTTGTTTTGGTTTTTTTCTCCCTGTGGGTTTATATATTTTTTTCATATTTTTCCACTTGCCTTTTCTAAAAATAGATTCAAATTGTCCGCTTGAAAAGGTAAGAATAAGCTTAAAATTAGTAGTTAACTAATGACAGAAAGGCCTAGAGACTTTCTGCTACTTCTATATGAGAAAACTCTTATAAGGAACTTGTAAAAGTTTGCTGTAGGCTGTGACCTTTCCAAGCAGTTACTGCTCTAGCTGAGGTTCCCCATCACTACAAAACTTTGTGCTTTGGACAATTGGTCCAAAATACCACCTTCTGGTCTCCCTTGCTAAGTGCTTCCTAAGTAACCCGAAATACAACTTCTTTCTCATTTCCCCATCCCCTTTCCCAAAGGAAGGAAGCCTTTCCTCTTCCTGCAACTCAGAGCAATTGGCACAGAATACAACATTGCTTCCTACTACTCCTCTTTCCCAAAAACATTACTTTTTAAAGCAAACTTTTTTACCTTACTTGAATTCAAATTTTCATGACAATCCAGATGAATTTAATAAAAATGTGGATTTCAAAAAATGTGTCAAATATAAAACTAAAGAATATAAACTTAACTTCATAGAAAATTTCAGAGTGCTCCAAGTACTTTTGCTACATTAAAAGTCCACAGAAAAAAAAAAAATCAGACAAATTTGCAATCATGAAAAGTTCAGGAATTTGACCAAAGTCAACAGGAATTTCATAAAGATTTTTTGTTACTTGGATCTTGCCTAGATATTTATCTTAAACTAAATTAGCTCACAAAGTAGTCTCCAGAAAGTGAGCTGATTGCCTATGCATGGTATTATAATCTATAAACATAGATGCAAAATACTTAAAATACAGAACATGATGTGTAGGACTCACGTTAAAATGCTACGTTTCAGGCGTTGAACTATACCAGTCTGGGATATTTCAAATGGGACACTCATATTCCACCTGTCAACTCAGGTGTCCCTTCTAAGAAATGGCAATTAGATCTGACATAGGATTTTGATCCAAAATCCTCTTAAAGCAGGGAAAATTGATGGAAATTCCACTTGCTTGTGGAAATAAAACCATTGATGAAAGGAAAGGGAAAAAAGAAGGATTGAAAAGAATTAAGAGTGAACATAGAATTTGCGATACTTGCATATATCACCTTGCAAATTATTTTTATGCTACTTCTCTGCTTCTATAATTTGACAATCCCTGTCTCTGAACAGAAATTGAACAAAAATAAATAAAAAGGGAAATTTAGCAATATGGCAATAGACATTTCTTCAGAAACTCAGTTATATGAAAAAGCAACTGTTTGAGCCATTTTTAAGCTTAGTTTATGTAGAATCATATGTTATCAGAGACATTGATTAGAATTTGATATTGTCATTCAGAATATTAAAAAAGAATCTATAGATTATTGTATTTATACTTTATTTAGAGACTTAACAGAAATAAAAACAAACCCAAAGACTAAAAATTCTGTATCATTCTGTGCATGTAATGACCTAGTTGGCAATGAGCACAGTTCATTCTCTCAGATAATTGTGCATGTGTATGATAAAAAATATTTATTAATGTACTTTACTTTTCAAGGACTTCTAAATAGGACACCTATCATGATTCTTCTTGTGTAAAGCAGAGTCCACATAACTAAACTGAACAAATATATAACATGCAATAGGTTTCCAGAGTAAAAAATGAGGTTTACACTTGTTTTGAAATCCACAATCTGCAAGTTTTTAAGTACTAGAAGATCCACATCTGATTTAGATTTAGTGTCACCTACCTTGTGGATGACATAGTCTGACTTCCTTGTTTTGTTTCTTCTCTGAAAGAATTGATAAGAACACAAAATTTTTGCAATTAACAATGAAAAATTGAGCATTTAGCTCTTTGCTCATCTGATGCTAAGTATTAAATGTAAATTTCTCATTCTCATCATGCCAAATTCTTTTGGGATTGATGGATATGTAAATAAAAATCTATCATTATATTAATAATGCCAACTATTCTGAATTCTTCTTTTGAGAAGACTGGGAACTTTTACTTTCATAAATGTAATTAACATTTTTCTGTGTAGTCCAGGAACATATCAAATCACAGCAGCAAAGAAAGCATTTTCTGTACTTGTTCAAATGTTGCAACAGAAAATAAAGCCAGCCACAATTCTGATTGTTTTGTGGCCAGAAAAAGCAAGCATGTGGAGTGTAAACTAGGAGGATCCCATGAGACATAAATGATCCAAATATGATCAGACATTCTAGTAACCAAATTAAATATATCAGAATAGAGGCAGTTCTTTCAATCTACCTGACTGCATAAACAATCGTCTCCCTGTCACAGTGAGAAATTCCCTGAGATTTAGTGAGGGAGAGGGAGACTTATTCCACACCATGCTCTAGGTAACATAGGTAGTGTTATTTGTATAATACACTGTTATTAAAGCACACAGGAGAGAGGAGCAGAGGACAGTGAGAGCATCTCATTATCTAAACCATTGTCTGTATCAGCATCCTGTCACTGCCACAGTTTTGTATCTTTCCTTCCACACAGTCACCTCTTCTGGCAAATAAAAAATAACAAGGACACAGAGTGGGGTGAAAAAAGCGTGTTCAGAAAGCTGGTTTTAAAAACAATAAAAATGTATGATAGGGCAAATAGAAATCTCTCACCTCTCAAAAACAACTGAGTGATGTTAGAATGAGAGTAGGGCATGATGTGCTCTCTCAGCAGACTTTCACAAACCTCCAGTCACAAAGTATTCACTGACCCATGAACACTAATTGCTAGTTTATGGGTTATGCCATCAGCAACCTAGCTAAGAAAATCCATTCTTCTACAAGTTCTGTGAATAGCTTTTTTTCAATTAAAAAAATAGATTTAAGAATCACATATGTATTTTTATAGAAATGGGGTTTGTATATTTACAATAGAAGAGAATATTGTAGCTTACCTTTATAACAATAACAACAAGTTCTCCAATGTTGCTCCCTCTGAAAAATAAGAAATTAACCACTAAACAAATAATCTTGTTATGTTTACTGCATGCATACTGGGATCTCTCAGCCAAGAGATGAGATACAGGTAGAGATTTAAAAGTCAATTTCCAGCCAACTGCTGTTGTTAAAGGAGATGAATTTTCTTTCCAGACACCCAAATTTGACATAATACATGGCTAAAGCTCTAATGAAGGCAACAGAGCTGCTGCTGACATAATCACCTGAAGAATTTGACAAAGATGATGACAGATCTGATCTTTTGGGTCTAGATTGTGCTCAATGGATGACTGATTTTTATCATTTAATGGCCAAAGTGCTGAAAATGTCTTTCAGGCACAGCGAAAAGTAAGATCTGACATAATACTTTGCATTTGAAACCATACGTTTCTATAAGTTTAGAGAGAAATTATTTCATCGCGTTTTCAAGTTTTTTGGTTGAAGTGGAGTACTAGGTGATACATAGGCAGATATGCCTGCACACAAAAGAGCCACATCTAAAACCTCCAGAGAAGAGAATTACAATGTTCTGTCTAGTTTAAAAGCTTCTGGTTAGATGATTCCTCTGGAGAGCAGGCTACAAATTTCCACTGTGCACCTTCAGAATTTTTCCTCAGACTTTGAAATGTAGCTCTTCTGGTGCACATTTGTCTCCATTTTAAACAGTTTCACTTTATGTGAAATAATCTCTGAATCGAGTCCAGAACTCAGGTATTCCTGACCTCACAGATAACCATTCCATTGCTATATCCTGAAGTATAAGAATATAACTATTAATACAGAACAGGTTCAGCAGGAAAGAATAGGAAAAATCCATTCAAAGTTCTCTTTCTTAATTTATATCCATCTTCTTAGAATTGGAAGAATGGGTAAATTTGATGACTACAACAAGCTTCTAAAAAG
This sequence comes from Passer montanus, assembly GCF_014805655.1. Lineage (NCBI taxonomy): Eukaryota > Metazoa > Chordata > Aves > Passeriformes > Passeridae > Passer > Passer montanus. The sequence continues at coordinate 1,171,598 of NW_024359721.1, read as the reverse complement.
GATCAGATAGCTTCTCCAAATGTTTTTATGCATGCTGCTGTGTCCCAAGTGAATCCAGAAAAAAATGTTTTCAAAAAATGTTACTGTGGAACGACTTTTTAAATTAAAGGGCCTTAAGCATTCACTTAATTTTGCAACAGTCTCAAAAGTTTCATCAAGACTGAAACTGCATTTTTCAATGAATAAAGCTGTTCACTTGGAAGACAATACTCAACCTTGTTAGGGTATCATGAATCAGTAAAAAAAAAAAAATAGACGTCACCAGGAGATATAAGGAGTAAAAAAAGAAGGTATCAGGAAGCCAATAAAAGATGAAATTAAGAAAAGAGTAGACAGATTTAAAAAGTATGAAATTGTATAGTCATGAGGCCATGAATAACACTTAACAAAAGACCCCAAGAACTAAAACCCACCAGCCCAGAGTCAGGAGGAAAAAAAATTAAAAGAATACAGAAGACAAAACCCAAAAGAAAGAAGAGAAGTCTAAGACAACAGAAGAGTATGAAACCCAAAATGGAATAGTTTGACTTTGAAACAAAATGATTTCTCATCTGATCCATGGTTTCAGGTCATCTAATCTCCCAGTGTAAAGTAAATCGTTGCAATTGGTAAACTGTATCAGAACTAAGCCTTTGAAAAGAAAAACCTTAGTGAAAGTCACTATAAAAACATGGGGAAAGATCTAGTTTTTGCTTTTGGCATTTCATCCCTTTAAGGGGGTAAAAGAAAGTACTTGTGACAGCATTTTGGAATACTAACTGTTCAGTACTATATGACATCAGTATTACTGCTATGTAGTGCTACAACCAGAGAGCCATATTACACCAAATGCTCAATATGAAAAGCAGCACCTGTATGTGCAGGTGCCATCGTTCAAGTTGACAGAACTTGCTAATATTTTGAAAAAGAGATAGTATTTTTCTGTATCAGTTTTCAACGCATTTGATTTTTTTTCTTTTTTTTTTTTTTTTTTTTTGTTTTGTTTTTACTGATACAATTGTTTAGGAAGTACTCACTCCTGCAGCAATCAATAATCCTTACCACAGTCTCCACTTCTGTTTTTTCCCACATGGCAAAATACACAATCATTTTTAAATTACTGGAACACTACATTTAGAAAGAGCCCAATTTTAGTCTATGTCATTTATCTCACCTAAGACAAACTTCCTTTGCAGGAAGCCACATCAATACTCCGATAAATCCAGACTTTAAATTTGTTGTTTTGATAAAAACCAATTACCCACTGCCTAAGCAATGGAAGAGGTCTCCTTTAAAACTTTATTTGTTACTTAATGATCAAAGTCTTCACTCACCAGCAAAATTTTTTGCTCATCCATTCATTCAGCTGAATATTCTTTCCATAACATTTTTCTCCTTTGTAGTGATTTTTTTCATGCTATTTGGTATTTACTGTTAAATTTGTTTCTAGGTGTCATACAGAAGTTGTTACAAAGCAAGATATAAGACACAAGCAATTCACTACTGGATTTGTGCATATCATTGGGATTCTGTTCACATTAATTGTTGCAGACCCTCCAGAGAATTCAGTATATTCTATGTGCTATTTTCTGTATGAATTCTGTATAAATTCTGTTTGTTCTATCTGAGTTCAGCAAAGACACAGAAGAGCATCTCAACAAAGGTGATATTTGCAGACAGTCAAAATGGAAAGGTGTACCATAGCCCACTCCAATGAAATTTTAGAAATCATGTCAGATGCTCATACCTAATTCATTTTTCCACAATTATTATTTTTGTTCTACCACCATATTTCTTCTCCAGTTTTCAGCTTAAAAATGTATTAATGCTTATGTTGTATCTATTTATCTCCCAAGTTTGTTATTTTGCCTGAGGAATTTTTCTTCCTCAGCAGTTGGTGCACTGATAAATTCAGGATATTCAGCACACATTTTATTCACCTTTATTCTACTAAATGCAAGCCAGTTTTTTCTCACATCTTTCCATAGGGGCATTGCCTTTCTCTTCTCCTGCTCAGCCTCACACTTATATCAGTATTAACCTCACTGGTCTCAAGTGTGATCGGTCAGGTTTTTACCCAGTGTTCCTCGTATCTACTGGAAATGCACTTGCGCTACACTTAGAAACAAGAAAATAAACTTTTTTTTCTGGCAGCATAGTGGTCCAGCTAGGAAAAGTATTCAAGCAACCACAACTCCCTGATATCAAGCCTCTCATCAAGAACTTTGAGTAATTAAATGTGTGCCATTATGCTACAATTGGACCTCTTCAGAACCACTCTAACAAAGGTAGTTATGAACCCACTCAACTGAAAGCAGTTATTTTTTTCTCGTGTGATAAATCTTAACACATCAATTCAGGTATAAAAATAGGCATTAAGCACAGGGAAACTGAAATTAATATATTTAATAAAATGTCTAACTACAACATCTTCCCATTTTTCAAACTCAGAGTATTACATTTAAACATCTCTAATCTACATCTGAAGAAAGAAAAGCAATACCAAAGAAACAAGTACAGCTCTTAAAACAACATATGTGTGAACATGCACATATAACCTGTCTGTTAAAACAGGGATATTTTAGAATCAGTTTTTGAAGCAAAGACATACTTTAAAGTTGGGCTGAAAGTACCAATATTTGATAAAACATTGTGAGGGTCTGCTATCATTTTCTCCTGTTCCAAACAGTTAAAGTGGGGTACCCTTACCATACAATAATAACATTTTAACATTCAAAAGAATTCATACTTTCACTGAGTAGGAAAGGGAGAACTAAGTAAAATCTGTTCCAGCAGAAGCCCTTGACAGAATATGAATAAAAAGGCATCATAAACAGTATATGAATGGTATGTTATACAGCTAACTACAACCAGTTAACACTGCAAAGAGTTTGCTTTCTTAAAAAAATAAAAAAACCCAACAAACTAATTTCTAGACTACCTCATTCAACCCTTGTAGCTAATTCAAGACTAATAAATTTTAAACACTGATTTGATTTTTCCTGCAAAGAGTATTGAATAATCATCATCCTCCTTTCTGGGCAGCCAAGAAAACATGGATTATAAAAGGTGAGTGGACTAACACACATCTGTAAGAACAAAAATCTCAAGAAGAAGAGCACAATTAATATATATTTCTCTAGTGATTTCCCTTTACAAGGGGATCCAATAAAGAGCAGCCTCCACAAGAAATCACTGAAACTTTAACACTGGGGTAAAGACATTTTTTTATCTTCTTAGATACTTTTGATATTGAAAGCAAAAAATAACAAGAATGATCAGAAATCTATAAACTAGAATTTAAGGAAGAAATTTAAGAATTCCAACTGGAGATGAAACTCCACACAGCCACTTGCTCAACCTTTCCTCTTATCAAACCCATCCTGGTAGAATGGGGAGAAAAATCAAAGTAAAACTTGTATGTTGAGATAAGAACAGTGTAATAATTGAAAACAAATGAAACTATAGCAATGGTAAAATAATTATAATATTTCTAATTTTTAAAATAAGGAAAGAAAAAAACCAACCAAACAACAAGTGGTACACAATGCAAGTGCTCACCAGCCTTGACCAATACCAGACACCCCTTCCTGAACCCAGACTGGCTCCCCATCTAGGTAACTCTCCCAAGTTTATATACTTAATTCTTCACAGGGTAAGGCATTCTGTGGTGTGGAATATCCCTTTGATACATTTGGTTCACCTGTCCTGGTTATGCTCCCTCACAGTTTGCTATTTGTTTGACAAACCTCCTAACTGGCAGAGTATGAGACAGGACAAAAGTCCTTGTCTTAGGATAAACACAACAGGGAAAAAAACCCAAAACGTCAGTTTATCATCAACACCATTCTTATTCCAAATCCAAAAAGCAGCACTGTAACAGCTATTGAAAATAAATTAACTGTACCTTAACTGAAACGAGGACAGATGCTCTCAGAATTATTCCCTCAGTTGTTAAAAGCAACATTCTCACTAACTCTACTGGTAGATAAATTTTGCATGTTTTTCAAGGGAGCCCTTTATCACCTGTGAGGAACAGAAGGCTCACATTGAGGAATCTCTATTGAAGAAACAGATGAATGAGTCCTTCCAATTTGGCTTAAGCTACAGACAATAAGTTTTATCACAGGCAACTACTATTAAAAGCTACAAGATTAAATCTGGAGCTGACTGATGTACCACAATTTATTGCAATCACAATTTTAGTTAGCTTATAGACTGTAAGACACTTGGATTTTACTGAATTGTTTTATTCTACACTTCCTCAACTGGACATTAAGAGCCAAATTGTTCTCTAAAGAGTTTGAAGAAGTATGAGAAGGTAAGAAGATAGAGAAAACAATTTTAAAAATTACCTGCAATTCCTTTGAAAGATTAGAAATACTGTTTGCAGCTTTTGCTGGATTAAATAATTCTCATTCCTGTATCAGGCTTCATTAATTTGTATATTCATCCTCATCATCATAACCATATTTGCATAAAAATAACAATTTCAGAGTCATTATTCAGGTGTCTTATTCACAAACAGCCTGCTTTTAATGCCAAACAATTCTTCAGTGAGCTCTCTAAGGAGAAAGAGAAAGAGAAAGGAAGAAAATATCCCTAATGAATATCCCCATGAAAGCAAGTGGTCTTCTTACAAGCTGAGCTTTTAGGACCAGGGCTGTATCTCTACAGGTAGGAATCAAAAACATCACTCACTTATCCCTTGACACAGCCAAGCCAACATACATCCCTTGACCCAAATTTGCCCATGCACACATCAGAATTCAATGTGCTTTGTGTCCGTCTGAACTGTCAGCCAGCTGATTATTTCTCTAGGGGGTAAGAACAACCATTAGAGACTTGCAGTCTCTGATGGGGTCTTTGTTCTCTTTCCCAGTGTCTAAGGACATGAATCTTACACAGACCTACCTTCTGTATGTACACACATCTCTCGTCTTCTCTGCTGTCAACAGTTCTCTAACAAGCAACCAAAAAAATACAGGTATTCTGATGATAATAAATTCTCTCACAGACTTCAGGACAAGTTCCTGAATCCAGAAAGGCTGGCTGAACCAAAAAAGAGAATATAGATGCCACAGTCAAAAACAAGTGTATGGAGAAGTGAATACTTATAATAAAACTATATATATATATATAAGTGAATACTTGTAATAAAAAGCTGAAAATTCACATGTGACAGAATACAATTTGAAGATGTATAAATAACTAATCTAATAGGCCAGTTGTGTTACTCTCTTTAAATATCTCAAAACCAAGACCTGAACTAAATAAGTCCATTTCAAAATTCCATTAAACCAAATATTACACCCTCCATATTTAAGCCTCTGGATAGTTCTGCCCACCTCTGGCTTTGCACTTTTTTTTCCTGAAGCTCAGTTCTGAGCTGGCAATACAATTGTATTCATACACCTAAAAGGGGTAGTCAGAGAAAACTCACGAAGTCTACCAACACAATACCTTTCCACAATAAAAATGAGTGTTCAGAAGCCCAGAGGAAAAAGTAAACAAAACGAAAAAAAGAGAGAGCCCAACATATGTGTTGTATCTACAGCAGTGAAGGCATATTTATAAAAATGAGTAGTGACAATAACTGTGAAACTGTATAATTTAAAAGCCTACCACACCAAATTATATCTTCACTCTCAGTAACTAGGTAAAATCTAATGACCAGCAAATACATCCATAGGAGGACAGACATAAAAAACACCAAAAAAATTCCAAAGCACATTAAATTATCTTGGAATGCTAAGTGCATGGTATCTCTCAGAAACTGGCTCCTGTGATGGGACAATGCAATAACCATGAAAAAATGCCTATTTTTTTTCTCCATTTGTTTCAAATTCAGGCAATTCTCTTTATTGAGAAATTTATAATATCTTGTTTCTAACTGTAACACACATCTTTGTGCTGTGCTTTGACCTTGTCAGAGGCAAAACCAGAACAACTAGATGTAATGTGACAATATTCCCTTAGTCCTATGGTGTGAACATTTGACAAGCTGTTAGACAAGCTTTGAGCATTAGACCATTTTTTATCTAAATCCAAATGTTACAAGGGGAGGGATGCAACTTAAATAGAACTTTATTATTTAAAATTAAGGTAGCATCTTCATGAAAATGAATCTTGGGTAGCACACCTCCAAAGGGAGCTTTATATAATATGATTACTTTTTTTCTTAAGGTAAAGCCAAAGAGGTGAATATAAAGACTTCTCTATTTCAGATGGAGAAACTGTTTTTCGACTCTTAATCATGCTTCCACCATCTACTGAATGCCAACAACTGGAACACATTCACTGTGAATGTAAGTGCTCCCATACTAACAGCAGCATAAGTCAACAATTTTTGGCTTCACACATATGTAGATCACACAAAAAAGCATCCAAGTTCTAAGATTTTAGCACAAAGCATTTGAGAACTGAAAAAAACCCACCTTGGTTTAGCTCTAGCACAGCTCTAAGTATTTTTTTTTTTAGAATAATGTTTTTACTAAGAGAAAATTAACACACGATTTTATATTATGAAGTTACTTTGATCAACCTCTGAACAGCCACAGTAAGAAGAAATGCTAACAAAACACTTCGGGATCTAGTGTCTTTACAATTTATATCAAACTAGGTGCTCACAATCCTCATATACTTCTGCTTGTGAGATTAAGTGGAGCAATTTTGAAAGAATTTAGGGAAGACTTTGTGACAACCTCATAGCAGCCTACTGGCACCTAAAGAAGACATTCAAGAAAGCCAGAGAGGGACTTTTTATAAGGGTGATAGGAAAAAGGAATGGCTTCAAACTGAAAGAGGGTAAGTTTAGGTTAGATATGAGGAGGATACTCTGTACTGAGAGAGTGGTGAGGCATTAGAACATGTTTTCCAAAGAGGCTGTGGATGCCCCAACCTTGATAGTGTTCAAGGTCTGGTTGGATGGGGATTTCTTTGAGCAGCCTGCTTTAGTGAAAGGTGTCCTCATGGCAGACGAAATTAAACTGGATGATCTTTAGGTGCCTTCCAACCCAAATCACTCTATGACACTCATCTTACACAACACAGTGATTCTAGTAGCTTTAAAAATGCATAGCTACACTCCTTTTTAACTAAATTCATTTGTAGACCTTTTAGTGTTAACTTAAAATAGATATCTATCACAATTTAAACCAATTTAATTTGTATTCAATAAAATCATTTCAATATAAGTTAAAATAAATTATTCCTGAACTTTCCTTATGTTATGGTTTTGTTTGTTTTGTTTGTGGTTTTTTTTAAGTAAAGAATTGTACCAGGCCAACATAGACTCACACAATATATTATTAAGTGACTTATGGCACAATGATTTACACTTTTTTTATATTAATGGTACTTGACTTCTAGCCTTATACATCATAGGAATAAGTGTTCTTTTGCATCATAATTCACACCCTATCATATCCATGGCAGATTCAAAGAATTTGAATTTAAAGACACTAGGAGAATGGGCAAAGAATGACAGCTGAACTATAACCTTTGAAAGGTGTAAAGGAAACTGTAATCTTGGGAGTTTTCTGTGATCTTGCTAGAAGAGACAACATGGGATAAAGAGAGAGAAGAAAAGACAAGTTTCTAGGAGTAAAGAAACAAAATAATTATTTATATGCAATAAGTACAATAAGTACAAAATACAGGCATTGAAAAGCAAACACAATCCTACCTAATTACCAGTAATTAAGTAAGTAATTAAGTAAGTAATTAAAAAAAAAATTAAAGTAAAGTAAAAAATAAAAAAAAACTACCATTAATTACAGCTGGAACAACAATACAACCAAGACAAAAGAAATACCATATTTTCCGCTTCTGTTCTTCATTACTGCTGTATAATTGCAACATACACCACATGTCAAGACAGTATGATCTAACTATATTACTATCATCACAGACCACAGGTGTGCTCTTACCTTTCCATCTTTTCACCTTTTGGAGTGAAGAAATGAATCTTCTTTAAACAACAGACAGAGGAGCAGTATGGCCAGTTTCACTGGCATCTCCATAAAGTAAGAAAGCATGAACCATCACAAAGCACGAGGACACAAAAACACAGTACCAAGTGCGAAGCAAAAATTGAATAGCAGTAGTTATCTCAGCCAGAGCTTTGGAGCTCGTTTCCCGTTGATCATCAGCAGGTTTGCTCATACACCTTGTTTACACATACAGTACAATAATATCCATCAGATAAATTTGTATATGATGGCTGTTATTTATGAAATTTCATGCAGCCATTTCACTCCCTTTAATAATGTACCAGAGTGCATTTACAAAAGTGCCCATAAAAACAAAGTAATTTATTGTAAAAACCCTAAAAAACATTCTCATCAGAACTTGGAGCAGAGGGCAAGAGTGAAAATTATCTATCCACAAGAGGGTTGATAATTCATAAATCCATTGCAGATAGATATCAAGTTCTGAAAACCTCCATCTGGGAGGGAACAAATGTCAGCATTTCCTAAGATGCTGATCAAGATAATACACAGTTTCATAAAAACTTTGCATGGGAGAGTACTTTCACATTGAACAACTGTTTAAGGTGCATAAATAATTCTACCTGCCTCACTATCAAGATAATACACAGTTTCATAAAAACTTGATCAAGAACAAAATTGTTCAGAAAGCAATGGAAAAATATTACAATGAATATATAATTCAGTTTGCAGCCAAAAGCACAGTATGCCAGTGAAAAAATGAATCATGCATTTAGCCACCTCTCTTCTTTGAATAAAGACACTATACACTAATTTAAGATAAAAATTCATAGCAAGTACTTCAGGTTTTTTATAGTCCCATAATTCTGAAAATATGCAATAAGCATGAATCGATTGATATACCTACTTACTTTATTATAGGTGAATCTCATGTCCCAAGTTTAAAAAAAACAACACAAAAATGAAAAAAAAACTACAATACCAGAAAACTAACCAACTCCCACAGCTCTGAAAAAAGAAAAGCAAGCTATACATACCTTTGCATGGGAGAGTACTTTCACGGTGAACAATTGTTTAAGGCGCATAAATAATTCTACCTGCCTCACTGTTCTTATGATATATGGAATTGATGGATCTTTCCATGTACGCCTAAATTTCTACCTAAAATCCTACCAAGTAATAGGTTTCAATTTAACAGCCTTCTGCTTTAAGGCTTAACTCTTCCTCTTCAGCCTATCATTCAAAAATGTGTATCATCTTTCCTAGATTCTCATCCGAAACTGTCATGTCATGACAACAACCCTTTAAAAGCATCAAAAGGAATAACCACTGAAGTAGAGGCAGACAGGAGGTAGCAGGAGAGCTGAGGACAGTACCCAGCTACACATGATGAGCCCATCTTGACCCTTTTAATTTCTCTATGTCTCTGATTCATCTGCCATGTCTGCACTGAGCAGCTGTATCACCAGGAATATAAAAAAGTAGTCAATTGAAAGTATTTCTCTGCTTTCCTTAATATACACAATAAGAAGTAACACACCTGCTCTGTCTTTTGCCTCTTACAAAGACAGAAATACCACTACAAAATATGTTTCTTTATTCCAGTCATCTGCCCCTTGTACATTCTGCCAGACTGAAAGAAGGCCCTGCTCCATTACTAAAAGCTCAGATTGTGACGATCATTGTAATAAATTTCTCCAGCTAATAAGCAAATACAACTGCTTGCACATCTGGATCTGCACATGTCAGAATCCTCATGGAGCATCTATTTAAGAAAAAACATACAAGTAAAATTTCAACAGATTTGGAATCAGGCCTTAACTTATTACACAACTCAATGCTCTGTGAAACATGTAGAGTGAGGCTGAAAAGAATACAGTTCTATTTTGAAAGTACTAAAAAATTACATAAATCATACATTTTGTTTCTAATTTTCTTAATGTAAAAAAACAAAATAGTCTTCTGCAAGAACCAATTTGTGCAGGGAAGCATTAACACATCTATTTCCAACTGCAATAAAAATACACATTGGATAAGCTAAAGTATTAAATCCCATCAACCTAGTTTTGAATGTAGATCAGATTGAGTGGGCCAGGAAGCATAAGACAGTTAAATGACACTGCTGGTACCAGTACTGAATAAACACAGAGTCACAAAAACATTGGATTAAAGAATCATCTAAGTTTATGAGGCTTATACAGACTGGGCTAGGATCATTTAGTTTTTGTTAAAGTAACCAAGACTTTAGTTAAAGTGACCAAAACTTTCAGAAACAATAGATTTTTGAAACTGTACAACTACAAAACTTATAAGAGGGTCAGGAGAAACCACAAAAAGAAGAATGTTACTCTTTGTATAAATTTTGAACTCTGGGGGAATCAAAAGCAATGGTACATAAATATAGAAGTCCCAAACAACCATTGCCTATTGCTTGGGAAGTACTGTGACTGCTTATTACCATGGAATTCATGTTTGCTGGAGCAACGGGACACATGCTAAGAATGTGATTTTACTATCATTTACTCCACCAGAAATGAAGTGTAAGGATGCTACTGCAATTCAAATGTACCCTCTGCATTCATCATGCAGATCTTATTCTCTGAGAGTACAAAGTACGGGGAGTACTTGAAGGGACTTTTAAAGATACAGAATTCTTCATCATACAAGTTCTTATATATTAAATCACTATATTAAGTGATTAATATATTATATATTAAAATAATACTTATATATTGTCACTATATTAAATAAATCTTCCAAATGCCTAAATATTATTAGTTGAATTGCTTTTTACTTAAATGGAACAATATTTACTACTTTCATTCAGTCATATCCCCATTGCACTTTGTAAAGAAAAAGTAGTAGCAGGTCTTAACAAAAAAACAAACAAACAAAAATTAGAACTCCCTTCTCTAACCCATTCAACAGATTTTTTTTTCCTGGTGACTACTCTGTGTATTTGATACATTTGGACTAAATAATGAAGTTCTGAGCTTACCCTCATCTTCAAACAGTTTCTTTAGAACTAACAAGAGAAATCACCTTTTTGTGAAAATATGAAGTTGAAATAAAAAACTTTTTGAGTTCCTTTCCAAAGGCAGGATATTAATGTACATGATTTGTGGCATATAGCAAGTCATTTAATGCTAAATAATTTTCCAGTGGTTAACTGGAGACTCCAGGATACAGTCTGAAGAGACATAGTTACACAGAACAGTACAGTCTTGCTAAACTCATTCACAATAGGTTTTTAATTTCTACTTTGTAGATTATTTCCCTAGGACTCCTCTGCCCAGCACACAAAGATATAGACAAGGCTTAAATCACCTTTCCTCCATTTTTCCCAGTCAGATGATACCCTCATTAGGTGAGTTACAATACCAAATAACCTGTTTCACTCTCTTTCTGGAGAGGAAAGGCAGTTTCCAAAAAATACCAGAGACAATATCCTTATTTACTCAAATTAAAAAAACCTGTATTATTCCAAGCTCATGCTTTCATTTCAGTGCAAGTCCATAGACAGTATTTGCTGTAAGTTGAATATTTGCCTTCTCCAAAGAGCATGTGTCAATTGTAAAGTTCATCCTGCAATTCAAGATCATGAACTGTTTTAGAGACAGGCAAAAGGCCAAGTAAATGATTATTCAGTGCTGCTGATGCTCCTCCTCTTCTGATCTCCTCTGGAACTTGGGGAAACAACCTGCAAAAGGAAGAGGTGTCAGGAGGGAGGAGAGCAATCAAGACGACAAACTGAGACAAATGTATGAACAGGAAGAGTAGCTTGTTGTTTTAGCTCCTTCATTAAGAGAGGCTAGGACACTTTAGGTCAATTATCTAAGAAAACAGCATATAGTCAGGAAAACTTGAAGTCAAGTGCGGGTACTTGAGAGTATTCGCTGTGTTTGTAGACTGACTGACTCATTTCCACTTTCCATACCTACGATGTAAATATATTACAATAGGAATAATTTCAAAAGATGACCAATTTCCATTCCTGGTGATCATTCTGAAAATTGTAATCTCTAGCTGAAGACTGGTATGCATGGGTGATGATGGAGAACAATGAAAATAAATAGAAACAATTATTCTTGAACAGGTTCTAACAGAAAATCAAACACATGGTGTACACCACATTGAATCTGTTTTTAATCTGTACTGCGCATTCACATCCTCTGTGAATGTGCAGTATAGATTCATGACATCTGAAGATGTTATATTTTCTCCTTCATATTTTCTTCAAGTTTCTCAATGTGTGTTGAAACTAAAGTGTAGTTTTCAGCACAAGGAATTGGTGAAATTAGGGGCATCAGAAAAATTACAGAAACTAAACCACTGTATAGCTTTTCACTGAGTAAAACATTATGGATCATGTATTTCCAATTAATGAACAATGTTGTGCATATTAAAAAAAAATTAAACCCCCTTTCTACAACTTTTTGTTCATAAATAAAGAACTTTGAGTTTCTTTACACAAAGAGAAACCAAAACTCTTATGTCTGTATATTTCAAAGTCATGCATTTTGTTACTGTTTAGATTTCACTTCTCAAGTCAGGTTTCCAGTTTTCCATCATTTATATTTTCAAAACATGAAATGGCAGCATCCATTGCTTTCCAATGAAAAGTCTCCCAGTCATTACAATGTCAGCTTTAGTAAATCACAGACTCACAGCCTTTGCAGGGCAGAGGGAAACAGGTGGGAGACACAAACCAGTTTTCCATAGTTCCACACAAAATCAAAATTAGCTAAATATCACCACAGGATTTCCAATTTTTTAAAAAAGCATATTTTTAAGGCAGTGCTCTGAATTTGAAATTGCATCTTTGTGGGGTTTTGCATCATTGTGGGAAAAATTGTAAGATTCCAGTAGTTTTTAGTTTTCCTCATTCTTTGTGGCAATTTTTTTTTTCTTTTCTGCTTGCTCTATATATTTTCTCTCTAGCCTCAACTTTATTCCTCTCTCTGTCTCATTTCTCTCCTGCTTTTCCTGCTGGCTTCTATGCAAAAGAGACAGCTTTTTCCTCCAACAGTGAACTGTGTTGTTCAGAGATAGGCATGTGTGTCTATAAGACAAAAAGAATAAATGTTTTAGAGGATGAATTCCATTACCTGCCAAATGGTCCTTGAAAGTTAATGAGGAGCCCTCATATTGGTTCATTCTCCTTGAATCATCTATAGAATTTTTATACCTGTTCAAAAATAAATTTGTTTTTATGACTTGCATTATTTTCAGTTCCTTGAATTAAGCTTACAGAAAATTTCATTTTTTCTTTTCCACTGTAGTAAATTGCCAATTTAGACTTATAAAAATCAGGGGGTTATCTTTATTGCAGTAAACTACTGTAAGTTATTTCCTTTACATTGTTGTGTCCCACAGTAATGAGAGAAGCCATGAGTGTGTGTATATCTTCCTTTGGAAGAAGAAATATGAGCACTGTTCCAAATAATCAGAGACAACTTATTCTTATTCATAGGCTCTTCTTTTTCACTGTTTAAACATGCTTTACTATGACTGGGCAGACTGATGAGCTGTTTGCCCAAGACCATGTTCAGATGACTTTTCAATTTCTCCAAGGATGCAGACTCCACAAGTGTCCTGGGTAACCTGTGCCAGTGGTCTGTCACTGTCAGAGTGTAAAAGTGGTTACTGTCCAGAGGGAAGCTCTTTCATTTCTGTTTGTGCCCCTTGCCTCTGATCCTGGCATTGGGCACTCACTGAAAGAAGCCTGGCTCCATCCTCCTTGCACTCCCTCTTCAGATATTCCTAAAATTATTTCCCCTAAGCCAATTATGTCCCCATTCCTTCTCCAGGTTGAATGGTCACAGCTATTGCAGTCTTTCCTTCTGTGAGATACTACAGTGCCTTAAGCATCTTCACGGCCCTCCACAAACTCTTTCCATCATTTCCATGTCTGTTTTGTTCTGGCAAGCTCAGAACCAGACTCAGAACTCCAAGTGTGACTTCACAGTGCTGAACAGAGGGAAAAGATCAGCACCCTCAACCTGTTGGCAACTCTCCTCACACAGCCTGGAATGGCAGATGCCTTCTTTGATGCCAGGGCATGTTGCTGGCTCGTGGTCAGGTTGGTGTCAACCAGGACTTCCAAGTCCTTTCACGCAAAGCTGAGTTCCGAGAAGTGAGCCCCAGGATTCACTGGTGCCTGGGGCTCTTCCTCCCCAGGTGCACTCAGGATAGTAACTTAGCAGGATACCACAAGGTGATAGAGGCTGGAGGAAACACATCCTTCCACAAATGAACATACACTTTTATTAACGTGTGTGTGTATGTACATGTACACAAAGTTTATATCCTTAATTGCTTCAAATAAGCCATCTGTGCATGTACATTTTCTACATATTAAATAATTTACATTATTTACAAATGCAAGAACATAAAGATGCCTGCACATAAAGATATTTGTAAAAGACAGTGTAAGAATAGACGCATCTCTTCCCAATGAAATTAATTTTAAATTCCTTACCCTCCATGTTATTTGGTCTGACAGCAAAGAGAAATTAACTCCAGAAATATTTTTAACTAAGGCCAAGAAAAATCTCCATTTTATGAATGGATGATTGGCAGTACAAATGTAGACAGTTGAACTCCACTTGACACAATGGTACCTTGCTTTCATTTTGGTGGCAGGCAGACCCTAACAGCAGACTCCCAGAAGCCTCCCCACCAGTGTATCACAGTTTTATCAGCTGTTCAGCTGAGAATAGTGGAGTCATAGTGATCATTTTTATACAGCACACAACATACACTTCACATAACCGTTGATATAAGCACCCCTCAGTGTCTTGGGTGAGACTGGTCTGTATTTTTTGTTCTTTATTTGTCATTCATGCAGCAAGATGATATAATTTGCCTGAGGCTAGACCAGAGCTAAATTCAGACTCGGCAGAAAGAGATTTCTATTTCTTTGGCCAATTTCCAAATCATATCCTCAGGCAGTAAACGTGAAATTGAATTTTAAGGATACATTTTGCTCGTTATAAGGCTGTCTCCTTTTTGTTTGTTTGTTTGTTTTCAGGTTTCTGTCTCCTCACTACTATGGCAAAACACAGAAAGAATAAAAGAATGCCCTTCCTGGGTCATCACATGAAGCCATCTATTTCTATGCCCTATTCCAACAACAGCTAGGACCAAAAACTGCAAGGAAAGCATAGAAAGGAATGTATACAGTACACAGTGATGAATATTACTGCATGTGTCGTCTCAGCTTCCAGCAAAGTGGTTGTCTTTAATCAGAGGTGATACCTTGAGGTTAATGTCTTCCTATTGTATTTGCATCTTTACTACTCTCTCTTTGCATCTTTTACATACCTTTTCCTCTTTTCATTCTTTTCTTCCTCCCTCCCCAATATTATCCTGTTTCCAATTCCTTCCTAGACCACTAAATGTGCAATGCCTGCAGACAGTTCACTCCTGCCTCCCTAATTGTTTCTCTTCAGACAAGGCCTTGGCTTGTACTTCATGCAGCCCATTGTGTCCCATGCTCAACAATCAAGGGGAGCAACAGCAGCTGCAGCTTTTTTTCACTTAAAGCAGCTGTCATATTACACCAGTTCTCATTCCTCTTGACAGGCTCTGTTGGGATGGGACAAGTGATGTCAACTAGTAGTTTAGAAATGTGGATGTGTGAAAGTTTTAATAGACTTGGGAGCCATTTCAACACCACTAGTTCAGCCAAATTGATTCCCATATTTCTCAAATTCATCTCTTTCATGACACAGATAGCACTACGTCCAATACAATCACTATTTTCACAAAGAAACAAAAAAAACTGAGTGGGGCAAAAAGACAATTCTTATACTTTCTAAAAAATATTTGCCTCCCATTTCCCTAACAGCCCTGTTCTAACATTATTTTTTTTTTAAGTTGCTCTTGGTATTTTCCTAAAAAAAATCTTCTCAGGCTTAAATTAAATATGCTCTTTTTAAAAAAGAAACACAAAATCTATTAGCATTAAATATTTAAAATCCATTCTTCCATGAAACAGCAGTTACAGCTTCAGTAAGGACTAGATTTTCTGTTGTTTTCCTTTTGAATTTAAATACTGAAGGAAATTAATTTAATTCCTAGAAGAACAATACTTACCCCAAAAAGTTGCAAAGTTTCTGTCATGCTCAAACATCCAGAAATATTTTCCCTAAATATGTGACTGCACTAAAAGCAAGGTGAATTTCAGTAACAAGCCAAAACTTGCCTATTTAAACAAAAGTATTTAATTCTGCTCCATTGCACAGATCCACAATACTATTATGCATGACATGTTCAGTTGATTATCATGTATTGCAAAAGGAAGAGATTACTAGATGGTCACAGTCCATACAGAAGCACACACCAACCCCCAGTATTTACATGTGGGTGTTATCTTACAGCATTCAAAGGAACATTACTGCAAAAGAAGAGTCATTCTTGCATCAAATGAGGTAATAAACTTGTAAATGGTTATTTTTTGAAAGTTAGAATTAGCTCAAACTTATATATGCATGACTTATTTTTTTGCCACTACATTATGACAGTATTTGTATGTAAAGTACAGCTATAATCATTAGAGTATAATAGTCTAATGTGGAAAATCTTTTAGGAACAAGGTATTATTTAGACTGAGCCAATGATATGTGTTGGGTTTGAGTTTAAAGAAACCCCAGAGTTATTCTAGTACTACAACCTGGATGTTGTTGCAAATTCTGCCTGTGCAATTGAATAAAGGATAGTGATGCCTTAGGACTTAGCTTTTGTATTTTACAGATCCTGTACTACTTTAGTGCATAACTCTCAAACTCCATAGCCTGATTGCCACAGTCCTCCCATTTTATCCAGGCAAAACAATTCCTCCCTAGGCCTGAAGCACAAGGACACCGTATTGTCTCAGGCCCGGAGAGATGTAAACAGTGAATGGGGTGGGGTGGGGAGGCAACCTTGGAGGAAATTACTTAGAAGCACAAGGACACCGTATTGTCTCAGGCCCGGAGAGATGTAAACAGTGAATGGGGAGGCAACCTTGGAGGAAATTACTTCATTACCTGAAACTGTAATTGATTAACCCCTGATATGTAGATGGACCAAACTCATAAGTGTATGAAAAACTCGTGACCGTTGTCCATCTTGGTTGTAGCCCTTCAAAGGCTTCTGACTCCCTAGGGTGTACCTGGTGAAGGCCTTTAATAAACACCCACTTTTATTCTCTTAATTTTGTCTAGTCTCTGTTTGGAGTGGAGGTAGCCACTCCAAAGCATCAAATAGGAGGATTTACTACATAAATAAATGTTTTGTACCTGAAGACTCTTACTCACATCATCCAACTGAAGGCCCTAAAACTGAAGAACATTTTATTCCCCTTAACCTGAACATAAACCCTCTGTAAATCAGGGATCAACACCAAACATCTACCTTGATTAATCTAAGGTCAGATCTAGGTCTTCGACCAGCCATTAAAAAGGTTGTAGCAGTAAGATGCATTTTCCAGAGGAAACTCAAACCTAAATTTTACCAGGCATATATTCAGAGGAAACTCTCAGCTCCCACTGGTGTTAGGTGTTGAAGGTTTTCAGTCACCTTGACAATAAAGTATTTGGCAGAAAGTCTTTTGAAGTGATTTGTGAGATTTATCATTTCAAATGGCTAACACTGTTTAATTTAGTACTATATTACAAAAAAGCCCTAAAACAACCACCAGAAGTCAGAATATGCATTGCTTGTACCCAGTCTAAGATGACACAAAATAAATTAAACTGCCAATGATTCCAAGCATTTGTGATGTGCCATGGAGAAGTCCTTAAATATATCCTCCTTAAATTATCTCTGATTCTCTCAAAATTCAGAATGAAACAGATAATTTTTAAAAATAAAAAATAAGAGAAATAAAATCCTTTTTGTATGTGGGAGTTTTATCTTCATGGATGAAATTTAATCACATATTTACACTTTTTTTTAATTGAAAATACTTATTTCTGGCTGAAATATCTGATGGTGTTTATGCTCCCATTGGTAGAGGGACAGCAAATGCCATGACATTATCTTTTTTTGATGATAATGATGAAAATCATTATCTATTGCTTCAGCTATGTGATTTTGTGTAGAAAAAATGCAAAATACTTCAGTCCTAATAATTCCCATTATTTCAGGGTATTAGGACAGGCCTTTCCTTCCAGGTTTTAAAAATCTCAGAATGTCTACACATGACTATTATCACAATTAAAATTCTTCAAAACCTTCCTTCAAAAGGACAAAGATATGTCAGAATGACAAAGGAATGGAAGTTTCACATGAGATTTTTGACTCTTCAACCCCATCACATAAGCATGACACCATTATTTGCAGTTTGATGAGATCCCACAGAGCAGTTGCATGCTGTAACCTCAATGACTGCAAAAATTCTCCAGGAGCTGCTGGCAAAGGCAAACCATAACTGACCAGCTCGTCTCCTCAAAGAAGTAGCATCCACATTCTTCCTCCCAATGCCACAAGCATTGATTATCAGTCCAATTCCCAAACCAGTCAGCCTGCTCTGCAAAGCTGATGGAAATTCCAACATCTTCTACCTGCAGAGAAGCCAAAGGAAATTTACTCTGGTCCCTGTCTCCCCAGAGTTCATGGCCTCATACTTTTTTGCTCCACTTCAGTGCCTCCTTGAAGATCTTTCCTCTGTCACTGTCTCAGGACAGCATTATTGTTCCACCTAAATGCAAACAAGCTTCTACAGATCTGGTCTGCAGGGTCTGTATTACTGTTATTTCTCTGTTATGTGACAGAAATGTAATTTAAAAATACAGGCAGAAAACATATGCATCATCATGTTGTTAAATTTGTTCTCGACTCTTCAGTGAGTTGTGTCATACTGAAAACACCTCTGTGTCATCAAGAAAAAGGATGGACTTCAGCAACATTTGATACAAACTTGCTCTGTAATATTATTCAGTGCAGCTAATTATCTACTTTCTGCAGGCATGTCTATTAAACACACACATTAATTATGCTAATTAACTAATTACCGGACTTGTATGGCTATGCCATCAGGTCTGCCCCACATATCATGTAAGAGTCATTCCAAAACAGAAGCCATTGCCAGCTGTACAAATGGAAAGAAAAGTCTTTCTGCAAGAAGCTGAGACAAAGCAGATGTGAGTTATGTTAATATCTTGTTTCAGAATATCAGTGCAAATTTGAAACAAATCCCTTGCTGTGCTTACTTGCTGTGCATTGGTTGAACACACTGATTAGGTGAGCACAAATCAGATTACCTCTACAGGAAATCTAACTGGAAGCTCTGTTTCAGGAGTGCACAAACCATGCTCTATTCCCTGAGCACAATATACAACTGAGTCACACACATGAAGGGGGATATTCAGTCCAGAAGATGAGATTACACCTAGTTCAAAGAAAAACCCTGAGTAACGTATACCACAGATGTTCTACGTAGTTTCTCAGGTCCTGTCCAAAGATCCTCTCCTACTTCATGGGATTACGTGCTGATGTAGATCTTGCCAAACCCTCTGTCCAACAGCCTGGTGAGTCTGAGCCTTACAGATGTAATACTGCTGCAAAAGAGCATTCAGCAAAAGACAAGTTTATCCCAGTACTCAGTCTCCAGCAGCAGTCAGTAGGAGGTGGCTAGGCAGGAGTTTGGGAACAAAGAAAGCAACCAGGCATTGCTATTCCCTATGAATACTTTCCAGTTTGCAGCTCTGTAAAATCTTGATCCAGAAGCAATGTGTTAGTCAGAAGAGTTAAAAAAAACTTGTAGATTCTTTATTTTAGGAAATTACCATTGGTTTTTCACAAGTCCTAAGCATCAACAATAAGCAAAGGGTTGTAGAGGTTATTTAAAAGCTATGTGTAAGCTAAAGAGCAACTACTATCAGTTTGTTATGAATATTAAACCTTCATCATCTGCTGCTCCATACTTCTTCTGGGAACTATTTTATCTCTCTGTGACCTATATGATTTTATTAACCATTAATATATGAATTCTTTAGTCAAGAAATAGGCAGCTGAAACTTTTCAAAACATTGATCAATACCACAATGAAGAAAAAGGAAACACACAGAACTGTGAAATACCTGACCTGACACAGATGCTGTCAGCTCGCAGACACCTCCTGGGTGTGAGAATGAGTTTTCTGCCATCGGTAAAAGCTGTTAGCCTGCCTGGTTTATATCAGCAATGCAGTTTTTCCTTCTTGATTTCCCAGTCACAAGAGAGATTACAGCATTTTCCAGCTTCAGGTTTAATCCATTATCATTCACAGGGTGATGTTAACCTGCCACACTGAGGTAAAAACTCCCACCTCTATCTGCCATTAGCTTTACTTTTTTCCTATCCTCTAATACATTGAGTTCATTAGGACTCTCAACCACAAAGCTCTGACTCAGGCCGATTTTGAAGGGGTTTTTCCCTCAAAGTTTTGTTGTTTTTTTTTTTTTAATTTCTTTGGTTTCGATTTTGAAAAAAGGTCAGGACACCAGGCAAATGAGAAGCATTTCCATACATATCATGTTGAGATCAGATATATAGTAAAAATAGCAACAACCATCTATGATTAGATCTATGTAAACCTGAAAGTCCTCAATAGTTCTGAGAGCTTTGTGGGCTGTGGTTTTTTTTTTTTAAAGTTTATTTATTTTCTTTATTAGTTTTCAAGAATGGAGTTATGTTTCCACAGAAAAATGTTTCTACTGAAGATGAAATCATTAAAGAAAAATTGTTCTGGCACCTTATGTTTAAATTATGAGAAAATAATCTCTTTAGATAAAGAAAGCCAGCAACAATAACTGAAACTGATACAAAATTCCCAGAGAAATAAAGATTCTTGCTGGATCTAAAGAAGTCTTTGTCATTTCTAATTCTGAAAAGTGCCACGTTAATATTTTTGGATCCATACACATTCTTCTGCTCCATCAGTTTCACCTTAATTTGTAGGCAGATCTGATAAAAAATTTTGTCTCCTGGCTACTGTCTTCTCTCTCTCCCTTCACAACACTTCCAAAATTCAAATAAGGCATAAGACATATTCCAATTGATCTAACACTTATGTAGGTAGCTGCATGACCCTAATACACTAACACATCTCACAGCCTGTAAGGGTAATAGAAAAGTGTTAAATCCTCATGAGATAGGAGCTGAGAAACTAGGAATGAGGCAGGAGTTAGAAAGAGCTCAGCTCAATTCCCACATTTTAGTTAAGCTTGTAGACAAGTAAAATACTGAACATTATAATCAAAATAAAACATTTTAGGAAACAGTTAAGCCAATGAAAAAAGAGCAGGGACAGTACAGCTCAATTTATAAAGGCATCTTCAGAGAGCAAAAGCAATGGGTGCAAGGGCTCTCACTGCTCTCTAAAGCTGTGTGATAAGATTCTTGGATAACAGGCTAAAATAAACCTTCTGAACACAAATAATTGTAAATTCATTCAGAAAGACTAATGGAGGGGAAAGTTAGGTTCTCAATGCAAGGATGTCTAGGAATAAGTGCATGCAGGCAATGTTACCTTACAGAAAACCTGATTTTAAATATTTGCATATTGCGATAAAAAACGCTTTCAAGTACCACAAAGTTCATACACAAGGCAAGAGCAAGTTCTCATAATAGCTAAAAATTTATTTAGTCTGATGTAATGTGGTTATTTATTTATAATCTATAATCTACCATTTAAACAACTTCTCTATTTAAAAACAAAAACCAAACCTATCTGAAAGCCTGAAAACCAATCCTGCCTTCAAAAGATACACGTAGAGAAAAGAGTTTCCAGAGAGTGATGGGACTGAAATCAACTTCACAGATTCAGACATGATGATAGATGTGATGCTTCTGGGAGGTGATGCTTCTGGGAGATCATTTTTCTGCAACCAATGATCTATCCTGCACTAGCACTGGTACAGAACCTGCTGCCCTGGACCAGAGCCAGAAGAAAAGGACATGAGCCTTTCAAGAGCTGTAACAAGAAATCTGATCAGCATATTAGACATTAGGATTGGGGTCCCCTCTATTCATATTGACATTTGGCAAAGCTATCCAGGAGATGTCAAATCATACTTCAGGGATTTTTATAAATACAGCTTACTGTCAGATTCCTATTGGCATTTATTTCACTCACTGTTATTACTAATTAAGTAAATTGTTGGACATTTTCTTCCAACTATTACCAAATTTCACTGAAAATATTTATTCTACTTTTAGCTATAGACAGGTTGTATCTCTTAATCTGGGAACATTCAAAAGCAATCCATCTGGCAACACACTTTCAATTATCTTTTGTTCCTTTTGTTCTGCTTAATTCTGGCAGAAAAAATGAAAACCAATCCAGTATATTGCTTGGTGAAGAAGTAATAATGGACTCCCAAATGAAAAGAGGGATTCAGAAACTTCAAATCTTAACACGTTCGACATTACTCATTTTAATATACAGTGCCACTGGAAATGTACTATTTGGAACTGTCTCCTTTAAACAACACAATAATCCTACAAATAACTGTAAGGCTCTATTTCTACACAGAAACACAATGGTTACAAGTGTGGTAAAATTACAAAAATATTGTACAAGTATAACCTCTAGCTTTCCATAACTGTGACCATGACCAAGGAAATGGCACGAAACTGAGTCAGGGGAGGTTTAGGTTGAATATCAGAAAATGGTTTGTCACCCAGAGGGTGGCTGGGCACTGGAACAGGCTCCCCAGGGAAGTGGTCACAACACCAGCCTGAGAGAGATGAGAAGTGTTCGGACAATGTTCTCAGACACATGGTGTCACTCTCAGGATGTCCTGCACAGGGCCAGGAGGTGGACTCAGTGATCCTGATGGGTATTTTCCAACCCAGGACATTTGGTGATTCTGTGATAATTACCACCATGAAGGCCTGTGAGGTGGTAGAATTAAAAGATAATTCCTTAGAAAATAAATTCCTTATGGAGCATATTATAATCAGTCCTTTACAAGAAAAATAAGCCCCCACTGCTGCATCACCTAACGTCGTCTTAAACGTTCTACATCATTCTTAAATTTGTACAATTGCAAAGGTAAGCCTGTCTAATTTAAGGTCATATTTCACTCAGGATATTTCCAATTCAGCACACAAAATATTAGCTAGACTAAGAATATTTCTGAAGGAAAAAAAATATATACAGGGGAAAATTGCATATTTTTTACAAATGAAAACAGACTCAGTGACCAATTTGGAAACCGTAGTCAAGCAATACTTCTAGTGGCTTTCAGCAGTGTTTTGCTTCATAGAGACAAAATAGTCAGATCCTAATGCATGCTGAGCACATCTGCTAAGGTGCTGAGCACAGCCAATTACAGTCAATTCTCCTGCCAGAGTCACACTCGCTGCTGATATAAAAAAAGGTTGACTAAGGCCATGTGAATGTCTACTTCCAGTTCAGCTGGCAATAGTTGAATATATTATTACACTACAGATAGTTGTTTTAGCATAGCAGCTTTTGCTGCATAACACATAGCTCCATGTGGCAGTTGTATTTGTCCAGAAGATTAGCATTAATTCTTCACACCTTCATTTTGTACTCAATTATCACATCTCATTTTTAGGGTTTAGTCTCTGGATATATATGTTATCATAATATAAGCTTTGAAATAACAATAATCTCATTACCACCTAAATTACGTGATCAGTTTTTCCTTCATGCTCTTGTTACCTTTACCAAGAGCTGCGATATATCCTGCAACTGCACTGCTCACTGGGGCTTGAGTTTGTTGGTTGGCTTGTTTGTTTTTGGGTTTTTTTCCCTCCTAAAGGCACTGTTACTTTGGAAAAGCACGACATACGAGGCAAACAGTTTTGAGTAGAGTTTTAACAGTGCATGACATGCATCTGGTTCTAGATAAACTGTTGAGATAAGAGTGTTTGTGTAGTGTCTCTTCCCACAGCACCAATGCTCTGACAGATGGAAGGTCTGACACATATGGCTGTGAGTAAAAACTCAGCTATGCCAAGAGGAGGGAAGGAAGAAGTGAGGAGGGAGTGACCTGAAATGCAACTTGTCAGCTCTGGAAGGCAAGTGATAGTTTTTCCCGTATCAAATTAATGGCTTCGTTATTAGGAATCACTGATGAATTGATTACAGCTCATACCCTAGGGTATCCATTTATATTTACATTATTTGATGCATATTATTAAAGCTACCTCCTGGCTTTTACCAACAGTGTTTTATTTTAATACAATAATTAAACCCTGTTGTTTAAGAAAAAAAAAATATAAGCTGCACAGAAATTTTTAGCCTAATTTTGATAATTAAACAGGACTTGTTTCTCTGTGTCCTCAGAGACCACAACAATGCTCAATGTACATGGCTGGAGAACAAGTATCCCTGCTAATAATTTCTTCCTCATCAACACAGCTCCCAGATGTCTGATGTTAATCTATTATGAGGTACCTCAGAGAGACATTGACAACATCAGTATCCACCTCCTCAGTGGATTAAAACCTTCAAAGCACCACCATCATTTAATATATGTAAGCCACTTGGTATCACAAATAGCAGTAAATGTATCTTCTTCAAGAAGGAAAAGTGGTCTATTCTTTTTGTTGCTTAATGACACTTGTCACACAGCAGAGAGCAGGGATTAATGCAAATATTAGCTATGGTACATTTCTAAGGGTTTAAAGAACATTTTTTTTACTTTCAAATGATTTACAAATCTGATCTCTCAAACTCTCTGCATGAAAAAAAAAAAAAGAAAAAAAACCATTCTAAATATACAGGAAAAGTCAATAATTGTAAGGCAAACAGGTTAAATTATATTGGAGATCCTAGATTAAGACTGTGAGTCAATATTACTGATTTCCTTTGTCCTATGTCTATTTTTCAACTGATGGCTTGAAGGATCTGGAGGCCTCTCTATGAAAAAAATTGTGACTTATACATTGAAGAACACAAAGAAACATTGTTTAATTTACATTATTCAGAACTATGGGCACATTACAATCTAGAAGAGATGTCACCTTCCTTGAAAATGGTAGAACACTGAAGATTAAAACCGAAAAGGTTGATTTCATATTATGAAATCTAAAAGTAGCTCCTTAATAAAACAAAAACTTGCAGGAAATATGTGCTTATCCGCATAACTATCCTGTGTGTTTAAACAAGTGATGTGCTAAAATCTAGCAACCTACATGTTCTGATCACTGCTTAAATAGGTGCTTGTGCTGACATTCTAAACACACCATGAGAGAAGTGCATTACCTCACTGGGTAAAAACTGGTCAGATGGCAGGGTCCAGAGAGTGTTGATCTCCTGGGAGGCAGAAGGGCTCTGCTAAGGGATCTAGACAAGTTGGAACAACGGTATGAAACCAACAGACAGAGGTTCAACAAGGCCAAGTGCCACATCCTGCTCTTAGGTCACAACAACTACAGCACTACAAGCTGGGGGCAGAGTGGCCGGGAAGATGCCTGGTAGAAAAGGACCTGAGGATGCTGGTCAGCAGTGACTGAACATAATCCAGCCTGTGCCCAGGTGACCAAGAATGCCTCGCTTGTATCAGTAACAGTGTGGCCAGCAGGACCAGGACAGTGATTGTCCCCTGTGTTCAGCACTGGTAAGGCCACACTTTGAGTGCTATGTTCAGTTCTTGGCCCCTTAATTCTGGAAGGACATTGAGGTGCTGGTGCTGGAGCCCAGAGAAGGGCAACAAAGTTGGAGAAGGATCTGGAGCACAAGTTTTATGAGGAGTAGCAGAGGGAGCTAGAGGTGTTTAGGTTGGAGAAAAGCAGACTGCAGGGAGACTTTATCACTCTCTACAACCACCTGAAAGGAGGTTCTAGTGAAATGGGATTAGTTTCATTTCCCACATAACAAGGGGTAGGATGAGAAGAAATGGCCTCAAGATATGGCAGGGAAGGTTTAGATTGGATATTGAGTTTCTTCAACAAAAGGGTTATCAACCACTGCAACAGGCTGCCCAGAGTAGTGGTGGAGTCACCATCACTTTTGAAGTGTTCAAAAAACCTGTGGATAGGACACTGATGGACATGATGTAACGGTGAACATGACGGTGGTGTTGTGTTGATGGTTGGACTTGATGATCTTAAAGACCTTTTCCAGCATAAAGAACACTATGAATGTATGAAAAATCCTGTCATAGAACTTATGGTAAGCAATTACCATTTATTAGTCAAATCTCAAGTTACTTGCAAGAGATGGAGATTAATTTATTTTTTGTGTTCTTATTTTTCTCACTTTTCCAAAGGTTAGGATCATAGAACACACTACAGGTATGTTGAAGTATTCTGGCTCATATAATTAAACCTGTATATATTATTATACAGTAACCACTGGTATAAACCAAAACAAAAGCAGTTTATTGAATTGTAACCGCAAGAGTTACATTGCAAGTATGGTAAGCTTGTGATAAGGCACAATTATTAAATTATTAGAAGATTGTGTGTAGATGATATTAATACTCTTTGGAGAAGGTGCTACTATATCTCTGCCACTAAACTTTGTTTTTCTACAAACTCCCCTTTTCCAGAGAAATGGTCTTTAGGGTTTTTTCCACCCGGCTTTCATTGTTACCCATAAAAATAGCCAAACAGCAGTAACTAGAATTATTAGAACTAACCTGCATATTTTTTAAGACTAGTGCAAATCATACAGGATAAAAGATAGGAAGAAGGATATTTACCATATTACTGGATGAAAAGGTGATCTAGAGTTGGGATTAAACTAGGGGCAAATCAATACAAGTTTTCAGGGAGTCTACTCTTCTTTTTCACAATGATTGCCATAGTACTAACATGATACAGTCTCTGTCTAGTTCTGCTGTCTGTTGTGCTTGTCTGGTTGGACAAATTAAACCAATAACAATGTGCAAGTATTGGAATTCTTTCTCTTGAATGAGCTCTTCATTATAGAACAAATCCGGAATGTAAATTAATATGCAGTAATGGTATCAGATTCTACATATCAAATCTTGTATAGTTACCGTCATTCATGACTGAGACAAAACCAGGCAGGGATTAGCACAATTTGTATTCTCTGTACAGTAAATCTTCTGAACAAATCTAGTTTAATATAAAAACCCCTTCTCTCCTATAGCACATAAGAAGTTTGTATTTTTAATGCCAGACAATTAACTTCTTTGTGAGGCATCTAATTATTCTAAAAATAGATGCAGCAACATGATTAATCAGTGCACATTAAATACACATAATCTTTTTATAAAGGAGTACTCTCTAATCTAGATATAATGAGTTACTAGTTACAACTACATAAAATTAATATAGCCTGAAACAATGAACATTATCAGTTATACAGCATGGCAATGTGCATTTAAATTCCTTTGACCTATTTAACAAGGGTGGGTGTTTTGTTTGTGCACATGTGACTCCAGTTTTGCTTTCATCCAAAGCACTGTTGCTTTCTATAGTTTTTGTTCAAGCTTTTCTATTTCTGCAGCTAATGGAACACAGGTTCATTTTTTAAGAATCTGGTGCATGCTTGCTCTCATTGAGACTGACTAGGAGGTATTAAATAAAACTTTTGCAGATCATGCCTTTCAGCACAGGCTTCAGGATTTTGAAAGACACCTGATCTACTCTGTTATAGACACAATATTCTTTAAGAGCAATGAAATAACAGAGTTTTACAGTTCACAGTTCTTTGTCTACGTTGAACCTTCCAGTTTACCTAGTTTATCAATTTCAGCTATCAGTTGGGGAGATAGGACGAGTTTATTAATAATTTTTTTTCATATCAAAAGCATTAATGAGGAACTAAAGAATTATCTGGATCCCATCTACTAACACAGCAAATGTAAGCAGCAAAACCACACTGCTCACGTTCCCAAAAGGCCTCTCTTGCTAAATAGATAACTGTGGAGCTGCCTTTGTACATCTCCTCCCTATACAGTATCCTCCTGTATTGATTCTGGTTTTGTGTATAAAAACACTTTGCACATATAGTATAGGTGTGAAGTAAGGAAATACATTAAACCTGAACCCGAGATTAAAAAGTTTTGTACTTTTAGCTATTTCCCATGACAAAAATTATCAGGATCTTTTTCTAAAACCAATGCAACTATTAAAAATTCAAAAGACACTGCTTTGGTTACCCTCAGCCTCACACTGGTTACCTTCATCCCAGCACAGGACTGCTTTTACATATGTTATGGATTCTAATTTTAAATACACAGGGTATTTTGATTCCACTGGTTCCCATAGTTAGTTCTTCAATCCAGGAGAATTATTTGTTGTTTAGACGGAACATTGAATTATTTTAACTAGCAAGACTTCTCATCCTTAAATAATTATCTGTCTTCCTTGAGATTTAAGTTAATGTTTGTGTGGACATCTGATTAACCAGAACATATTTAATTCATCTAATCTTTTTTGTAAACCAGTCTTCCAGCTCTCCCTAATCTAATTATAATCAGACAATTATTTTAATTGGGTGGCTATCTTGATATCATGTGCTGCGCTGATTTTTAATTTCTTTTTAAAGCAAAATATGTGCTTATGCAAGTCATCACTGAGTCCAGCAGTCTGACAGCTTCTAACATTTGATACAAGAACTATATATGGTACAATTTCAGATGTAAAAATATTCTTGCAAATATGGTTTAGGAATTTATTTCAGGTGCAAATCTACAGATTTACATGTGCTGTCAAATACACTGCTGTTACCTGTCTGCCAGCAATTGTTTGCAGACACTGGACAGAAACTGCCACGCAACTCAATACAAAATTTTTTCAGTCACACTTCAAAAAATTAAATGGGAGTGATAGGTTTTCTAATTTTCTCTAAGACATCAAGTGTATACTGCTGCAGTTTGGGGTTGTTTTTCATGAATAATAGGGCTCTATTTTGCCCTCTATGTATTCATCAAAAGAATAAAAAAATGTGTTTCCAGTACAATATTGTCAAAACTAGATTAGATGGAACAAGCTGCAAGACCATTTTTTTGTTGGTAGTGTGTTGGTTTGTGTCTGTTTATTTTCCTAAGATCCTTAACTGACAAAGAACATTTTACATTCTCACAGGTCTGGAGATAAATAATGTCTGTGCAATATATCACAAAGGCTGATATCCTAGCTTATTGAAATTTTATTGCTTCTAACCCATACAAAAAATTCTGAAAGCCAGTGAAAGGACACATTTAAACATTTTTGCCTTAGACCTTATTGACCAGAAAGCCTTGCACTATTTAAAGGGACAAGCATATTTCTTTCCATTTGATGATAAAATGCTTATCATGATAAATAAACAGAAAGAAGAAATTTTAGTTATGTAATCCATGGTAAAAATGGTATCACGTGATTAATAGCAACAGAAGAATGTTCAACACCTGTACTTTCCATTTCAATACTGTGACATTTTCACGGTTTGGCAATGATAGCCCCCAATGCAGAGTACCCACTGAGACTGTCAAAAAGCACATCCCTGTCTCTTTTTCTTGCTCTCCTGTTTTCCCCTCCTCCTTCCCACTGCAACAGGCTGGAGAGGAGAGGCAAAGGCTAAGGAGGCAAAGATCATGGGTTAAGATAAGAAAAATTTACTGGCAACAGCAATGAAATAAGAAAACAAACAGTAACAGCAACAATACTAATGGCAGAGCCTATAAGAAAATTCATACAGAAAAAATACCTGAAAGAACAATTAACAATACTGGGCATCCACCTTTGCAGTTTTGTCAAAGGAAGGAAACTCTCCTTCCTGGAAGAGTCCCTCCCCCAGCTCTGGTGAAGCATGAGGTGGCATAAGATGACTTTTTCGTCCTAATCATGCTGCCTTCTGGCTACTGCAAAAATTTACCCTAATGTGGCCAGAAACAGGACAGATATTAATGAATTTAATACCATAGCAAGATAGTTTTAGAGACAATTGATTAAAAACACAGTATACTTCAAAGTAAGGGAAAAAATCCCTTGTCATTAAAATGGGAAGAAAGCAGATTTGCTTGTTGTAGCAACTCATGTAAGCAGTGTACTAAACCTCTACATTTTTGGAAAAACCATGTCCTTAAACAGGACCTATATAGTTTTTCCAAATAATTGTTCTCCTTGATGTTTAAATATCCTCTGTTTAATATCACATCCTTCTACATAATTTCATAGGAAAGAATAGGGATTTTGAAGATATGCTTCCAAAAAAACCCCTGTTAATGTTTTCTGACTAATCTAGGATTTAAACCGCAAAGAGTGAGAGGTAATTTGTTAGCTTAGGAAAACTCCTAGGATATATAGTTTATGCACATATCATCTTAGATTATTGCAGGATCTTCTATCTGCTCTGATTCCATTTATTTCACTACTAAGAGTAAAGAATAATTTTGATCAAGACCATGCACTACCACCTGTGTTTTGCACAGCAATGAAATCATAACCCTGGCTCACACAGCTTGTTAGATACCACCGTGAGTGGCAAAATAATGACTGGCAATAAATACAGATGCTCCAACTACACAACAGAATGTTGTGCACACTGTGGAAACCAAAGCCACCGTAAATACCAAGACTTGTCTCCCTACAAACCCTTGTATACAATTTCCAAATCCAGTGCTTAGGGAAGTGGAGCAAAATACAACTTAACTTAAAAAAAAATCATCCATTTACATACTTTGGAAAGAAAGAAGTGTGATAACAAGGAAGCCTCCATCATTTCTCATTTTCTCTTACTTCTTTCTCCTCCTATTCCTTTCCTGTGGAAAGCTTGCCATTTAGATGACAACACCAGAGAGGCCACTACAACAACAAGGTATTGCAAACCTGTAAACATGGGTCAGTAAGTTCTTTGATGCACAAAAATCTTGAGTTACCTCTGACAGAGAGATCATCAGAGCTGATAAATCCATTAAGATAGAACTAAATATATGAAGTTAAATCCACAATACCATTAAATATTTCCATGTAAAGATGTAGAAGACTAAGTCAAGATGGTTTACATCTTTCAGTTGCAAGTCTAAAAACCACCTTAAGTGGATTCAGAAAGGCTGGATTTTCTTCTTTAATTTAGGACTGAAAAAGGACATTCTAGCTGTATTGCAAGTAGGCAGCAACATACACAGCAGAATTTATGAATCACGTTGTCTGTAGAACTGTTAGCCTCAAAGAAATTTAGAGGGTAGGTGAAAGTTGTAATGTAGAACAATTTCCATTCCTAAGTATGCAAAGTGTTTTAAGTCCTTCAGAATACACACTGCAATTCTTCACAGCTTAAGGCTGGCTAAGTCTCTCACCTGGAAAGAATTTATGAATTCACAATCAAACAGAATTTCCATTTTCTGTAACATTTAACTCTCTAATGAGACTTTTCATTTCTCTTACTATATTGTAATCTCAAAACCAACACTGATGCCTTGAAAATGGTCTGGTTTATCTATCAATAAACTGATTACCACCACAGCAATCCCACTTGATCCAAGATAAATGCTTATTAAATAACTATTTCATTCTGGATGCAACAATCAGAGACTCATAATATACTTATGTTTGGGCAGACCATAAGAACTTTGATACCATAAGACTTTGATGCATAAACAGCAGTTTCTTAAGCAGTGCAAGATGAGAAACCTAAAGTCATTCCATTTTCTGTTTTCAGACTGTTTTAAGGAAGACTGTCCTACAATGTAGAGATACACAAATCTCTGGAGAATTACCTGTTATACTAAAATTAATAGCTATGCTGGCAAGATGAAGCTGTGTGTTCCTGGACAAAATAACAGACCATAATAATGTGCTGTCTATAGAGTCTTATACAGAGATAAAAGAAACACAGTGTAAATTTCAGCTACCTATGTACAATGAAAAACAAAAAACAAATGGAATATAATTACCACATGAGAGCCAGCTCACTGAATTCATGCTGGTTACTCTTCTGCTTGAAAAACCATTTACAGCCAAAGAGAAAAAGGAACTCAAGATCATAATTACTCATTAAAATATACACAATCAAAATAAGCAGCAGCTAGTAGTTGTTCAGACACCAAATATGAAAAAAGACATTAGCAAACATATTAAAAATACATGAACATGAATGCATAGAGCTGAACAACAGCAGAACAATTATGATGCTGAAGTTTTATAGTGCTTTACAGAAATGTTTCCAGGAAATTAATTCTGAGGCTTAGTCTTGATAACATTGGTATGTGAACTGTACACTGCTAATTAGGATATGACAATAACAAACAGAAGTTTTAAATTGCTGGTATTCAAAATTCCAGAAAATCTCAACAAAAAGTTTAAACAGTCTACTAAATAAATAATTTTCCAACTGGTCCGTAATAAGAAAGTTTCAGTGACATTAAAGGAGGGTACATATGAAGTTATATTTATATAGTCTAAATAGAGCATATGCTCAAATATGATGAATATTAAGGCCTAAAGGCCTTCAAAATTAAATATTAAAGGATAAAACTGACTCGTAAAAGAGTTAAAATTGAATTTAAGATTATACAATGAATATATTTCTCCTTATTCTTACAACTGCATGAAAGGGCATTTTAACAACCAATAAAAATTGCAAATTCAAAATAAATAGAAACTAATTCACAAACAAGTATTTCATATTTGGCAATCACCACATGAGAAAGAATGCTACAAAAATAAGTAAGACCAGTTCGAGCCTCATCCAGGACTAAACTGTACCAGTTTGCATATCTTTAAATTGTGAGCCAACTTGAGCTTTCTTCAATAGCACATGAGTATCTGAGCCTTAGACAATTTGAGAAAACAAATGCAGTTAAACCTGGTAGAATAATGAAGTGGATGAACTGGAGACACACAGAGAACAATAAGAAAAATATAAAAATATGTTCTATTAAACACTTCACTGTTCTTAGCTACCAAAAATAAAGAGAGGAAAAAAGTAATAGAAGAAATAGCAATGTTTTGTCATAATCTAATAAATTCACAATTGAAAGTCAAGAAATTCAAAATAATACAGAAAAGAAAATTAAGAAAAACATCTATTTACATAGACATTTAGAAAATTTTAAGTAGGATTCCAATGTTATCTAAATTAATATTTCATTCCTTTTTGTGCGTATTTTCCTAGAAACAATATTAAGTTCTTAATATCTTTTCTATTAAAACTAATGAGATCAAGCATAAAAAAGAAAACTAGTTTTCTAATTTTGAGGTAACTCTTAACATTCAGTTATTCAAAAGATGCCCTTTCCTACACACACATGCAGGGGATTATATGCTGGCATTACATTCACTCTAATGTAGTCCTTTTTCTGGTGTCAAACATTGTAGCAGTAAGCAGCTGTAAAAACTAGCCAATTCCTTATGTGTATTATACCATATTTATATATTTCTTCTATATGTATATGTTATTGCTTAAACATACTGATTTTCATACATTCTTTTATGCTTTTATTAGCCCTGTAGCCAAATAAGCTAATAAGAGAGAAGTGTCTTATGACTAGAGAGGAAAATGAAACCAGCAAAGTCTTTCTGGAAAAGTGTCACATTTTTGGAATCATAGTCTCCCATTCACTGGTCCTGCTAGGAAAGTACTCAAACCACCACTCACTTCCCCTCTCCCTCCAGCTGGAAGAACAGAAAACAAAGATCAGAGGTTGAGATAAGAGTAATTTACTGGAAACAGCAATGAGATAAGAAAACAAACAGCAACAATACTAATAATGAAAGTTTTAAGACACATAAATTATTTACACTGAAAGCCCACAACAAAATACCGACCTTTTTCCCAACTGGAAAGGAACACTCTCCTTATTGTAAGCAAGAGAGAGAGCTCCTTTTTCCCCAGCCTTGGCAATGACATAAGATGGTATTGAACAACATAATATGGTTGCCATGCCTTCCTCGCACTGATCTGACATAGAACCAGGATAAAAAGGCTTCGAAGTAGAATCAAGACTATAGTAGAAAGAATTGAAGAGCTGATCAGAAACAGCAATTATTATGGAAGACATTTGAGACTATCAGAATAAAGCAGAAGTTTGTTGTACTAGCTATTCCATTCCTCAAAGAAGTAGAAACTAAAAAACCTGATTAGAATGAAAAAGTGGCATATTTAGTGTCAATGAGAGAAATATAAGAAAACAAAGGCTCCAAAACAAAGCCAGAAGATAAATTCTGGTTTTCATTTTTTATCACAACCATGTGAGGATTGTCTGATAAGGGTTAATTACCTCTCTGTTTTTACATAAATGTGCTTCAGGACAGATTTGGTAGTGCTTACACAGAACCACCAGCTGAATCTGCTTGCTCAGAGACATGAAGAAATCATGACGAATCAAACCCCTGATGTGCATGAGGCCTTCTTGAACCTACTGGTTTTTTCCTGGGCCAATTTACAATGAAATCTATTACTGATGCAAAATAAATAAATAAATAAATAAGACACTCATCTTTACGGCCAACTATTAACTGTTTAAGCGTGCACCAATATTTCCCCTAAACTTTCTTATTTTTTGCTGATCACAGAGTTTCAGAATGCTGTTTTCTTTGTAAGGGGTTACACACATCACCACTGTAATATCTACATGTGGGCTGCAGGTTAGATGGCTGTGTAGAACACACTAAATGATGTTCAAGCTCACAGTGTGAGATTTTCTCATGTTTCATATTTACTCCATTATCTGAAAAAGTTGTACAGGTTACTGCTGCAGAAAAATGATACCAGAACAGATTTGGACCTCTTTACATGGTGCATGAAAAGGAAAATATTATTCAAAGCAATTTTATCAAAATTAAGTACTTGAACAGAAATAGATTAGCAATAATGCAAACTGGAGAATTCAAAATTAAAGAGTTTCATTTGTATTGATGATAACTAATTTTAAAAAAATAATTTCTAAAATTTCTAAGAAAGGTGAATGTGTCACCAAGGAGAACTAAGTGGATAACCAGTGTTTTTATGACAGCTGTACCAATGAACCCAAAAAAGCAAGTGAAAGATGGTTTCCTCCGGTACATCTTGAAAGGTAACATGGTGGCCTCTGGAATCCTCTTTGCTTAGCTTTAGCAAATCTGCTCCAAACAAACTTTTGGGATAATAATCTATTCACAAGCCTTTTCATTTGATTAAGACTAAAATTAAGGCCTTGGCACAAAAAAAGATACCTCTTTTTTTTTTTTTTTTTCTTAGTATTTCTCATTCTGCTGCATCTGACATGCTCATTTCCCAAACATGGCATAAGTTCTACAGAAACAAGAAAAAGAGAAACTGTGATGAAAGGCTCCCTATAGAGGATTCCTCACAAAGAAGGTTCAGGGAGTTGTCAAAATACATACTAGTTGACTCTTATCAGTTTTTAAAAAAAGTATCTCAAGATAAGAAAAGCGAGAAAAGAGAAATGTTATTCTCCAAGGGAAGAAAACCAGAGTAGGAGGTGCAGAGTTGGGTATAAGGCACAATCTAAGAGAACTGGGGCAATCCAATGAAGGCAAATGGGAGGCTAGGTCATAATTACACAGAGCAGGGACAAAGCCAAATATATTTGACCAGGGTGAGCAGAGAGAGGAGCACCAGCATATGGCCTGGTTTAACATTAACTGGGGCTAAGTGAATAAGGTACTGACTTCCAGGTCCTGTGTCAAAGCTCACAACATCTGAAAGGAAATAGCTCATTAAACTTTTCTTTGGCAAATTAGTAGAGAAGCAAGCAAGGGAGAGACACCAAAATACTGGTTAATTAAATAATTATGGGAAATGTACAAGTCTGGAACAGGTGACAGAGGAGTTTTTAAACTCTCCTAGTGTTCTTTAAGCCCTCCTTGGTTTTTTCTTCTCCATACTTTACCAGTTAAACAAAATAAAGATTCATTTCTGTTCTGAAGACTGAGCAGTACATACCAAAACATTCATGTGCTCTCAAATTTATTGTATTTTCGATATTCGAATGAATCTCACATTAAAACATCTTTATTTAACCAGATTTGCAGCTGTTGAATTAAGCATATTAAATGGAATCTGGGTGTCTGGATTCGAAATACATGCCTAGATATGATTATATATACACACTTTCACAAACAGCAAGTAAAACTGTATTTTAAATTATTATTCTCTTCTGAAAAGGTATTTTGAGAGATATTTTATTATTAAGGTGTGGTTTAAATTTTGCCATCTAAAACTTAATCTTCAATGGAGTTATCTGAGAATTATACTACAGCAACAAGTAATTTAAATTCCAGACATCCATTTATTCTATATTTCTATGATTCAGGAATTAAACAATTTCACTACACAGGGTCCTCTTACTTTCAGGATCCTACTGATCTGCTATGAACTCCTGATGTGCTATTAGTGTTCCTCAACTACATATTTATGTAATATCATAATTTGTTTCATCTAAGAATTATCAGAAAATTTGATTACTACACCAGTTATGGAATTCAGACAACCGCCTGCAGTTGTATCAGGAAAATGCTTCTGAAAAAACTCAAATTCATCTTTTCCATTTTTCTCCATTCTTCACTTCTGTCTTCAGTCATGATAGAATTACCTTTAGAACTTCTAATCATCTTCTTGAACAATTATATATATTTTCCAGCTTCCTCCTTTGTTTATTAAGCTTTGTATTCATCCAAATTTTTAGGGTTGTGTTTCTTTATAGTGTCATTTCAGTCAGTTTTTAAAAAAATCATCACCTTTTTGTCTCATATTATAAATGGCTTAATATTTCTTTCTTTTTAAGTTTCTTTTGACAGTGTATTTTACTTTCTTTCTTTTTTTTTCCCTTAGCAGTTCATGGTTCTTTCCTCAAACTACTCTGGCTGTAAAATGTTCCAATTTACAAGCAAATAAAGTTGAGAATTCTTGTTTCTTCCAAATTATTGTCTGGCAGAAAGAAACAATTTGTCCTTGTTTCCTGTGACTTGATGTGAAATTTTACCAAAATGGATGCGCATAATTCCAAATTTATAGCAGAAGAAAACCAAGTATCTACAATTATCAGTAATGAAAAAGAAAACCAATGTGATATAAAATAATAACAACACTCATCTTTGACTGCAGGGATCATTTAACCACCACTCAAATCCCAATCAACATTTGTGGCAGGCTGTACTGAAAA
This sequence comes from Passer montanus, assembly GCF_014805655.1. Classification (NCBI taxonomy): domain Eukaryota; kingdom Metazoa; phylum Chordata; class Aves; order Passeriformes; family Passeridae; genus Passer; species Passer montanus. The sequence continues at coordinate 1,134,658 of NW_024359721.1, read as the reverse complement.
GACACTCTGGCCTGCTTATTAATATTTCACTTCTTTTGCAGGCAGACTTCTTCTGATAACAAATAAAACCAGGCTACCACACCATGCAACCAAGACTGTTGGGTGCAAATCCAATTTTCTCCCATTCTCCTCAGCTATTTTCTTACCTACAGGATAAGAAAGAGAATGTTTACCTCTAGTATTTCTCTTCTAGCTCCTTCACAATTTATGCCACTAGTAAAAAATGCTGAATATTCTCCATTTACTACACTTTAATTTTGGGGTCATAGTGGATTTTTATAGATAAAAATATATTTGAAATGTATATTATATAATATTACTATATAGTATATTATAATATTGCAATATAATACATTACAATAGATATCTAATGTCTGTTATACAGAAATACTCTGCTCACACATAAGTAATTCCATACCTAACAATTTTCTGTTCCACCATGAAACTCAGGAAAAAGGAAAAAAACTTTTACATCTTTTATTGTCGTTTTCCCCTTTCCCCTTCCTATCACCATTCTTACCAAACACTACAGTGTCTTTATAGTGTGGATCTTTCCACTATCTTTTGACTTTATTGCAAGCTACTCCCTACTTTCTTTCTGTTTTTCTTCATAAACTAAACTAGAACTTCTGCCATATAGCCATGGTAATTGGTTGAAATTTAAGACCTTCGACAAATCAAGACAATCTTTCACTGGGTCAGCAATCCAAATATGAAGTATAAGACTGAACACAAGCTTCCCCTGTTTCTCAGAGATTATTTGCTTTCCCTCCTGTACAAGCTCTCTAGAAAGGTCAATTCCTAGCTCTTGGAAATTTTTTTTAAATTTTTCCTTTTTTAACCTAAAATATATTTCAACTGTTCTTAATTGCTATGATCTTTGGGAAATTCCTTAGATCCAAGTTAATCCAATTTTTTTTCTTTCCCAACATGCTCAAGACATCTTAAAAGCTGACAAAACATGTCTTTTAAAAAATATTTATCAAAACATCATGTAAAATCTCAATTTATAATTTTCCATTTCCACATACCAACAATATTGCTAATACATTACAGGAAGCAAGGCATGAAAAGCCCCAGTGATTATGTTTTTCTCTTGCAAAGTGCTGCAGAAACATTTTCCATTCTTTCTATGAAAACTGTATTCCTGCCACATACACAGAGACTACAGCAATTTTCCCCTCAATTTTTTTAATAAACATGGGAAATACATGAGTGATGCAGTTTGCATTCTTTGCTGTGCATTTCTTTCCTTCTTTTTAATATTCCAAGTGTGTTACTCATCAAATGAATTAATCTAGTTTTTCACCTGTCTATCCATCTACATATCCATCCACCTGCCCTTGACTTAGAGTGATGTGATTGTGCCTCTAAGCAATACAATTAAATGTAAAAATTATTGATGTACTATATGTTACAACAAGCTATTTGTGTTTGCTACTGACAAAAAAACATACAATATATTACCTCCAGTAGCTGTTCATTTATTCATTGACTCTGAGGACAATACATGTCCTAAAGTCATAATATGAATAATACACCTTGTATATATACTGCTTATGGAAAACATTACATTTAAAAATTACTTACACTGACACCACTTTTCGGATTTACAAAATATAGGCCAGGCAATTGGAAGTGCCTTAAATGATCTCCAATTTTACATTTAAAGAAACACCTTATTATTGAGTTAAGATGTATTTTTTTTCAGGAAAAGGAAAAAAAAAGGAAACAATTATAATACAACCTGTTTACTGACTGAAATTTTAAAAATTCTGGAGTAAGTAGGAATACGTACTTTTAAATTAAGGAAGAAAACTGGTTTAAAACTCTCTTTAAGACTGGCAGTCTGCTTTACTCTGATCTAGGCTAAAAATACATTCAAGTATGTATTTTTACTATACTACTAGTATATGTATTATACTATTTTCCCTGCCTAGACACTACAAAAAGTGCCAATATTGTCCCTGCATTTTCATTCAGCTCTTCATATATAAGAACTCTGAATGCCAGCTATTCGTGTAAGTGTGGGAGTAAAAGGGATATCTCCAAGAAAGAGGGTAAAAATACTAAAAAATAGCTAATCTGGCCAGTAATCACTATATTTCCTCCAGGACATGAAGATGTGATTCTCCTAAACTAGTATTTCTTAAAAATGTAATGTAATCACAGCAAGCACAAACTTCTTTTAAATTTTTATATTCATTATATATATGTTATAGTATCAAAATAGTCCTGTATCATCACATTTGTTTATGCTGTTGCACAACATCATGCAAAATTAAGTTTTGTGGTTTTATGCAAAACCATGGTTAAATCACGTAGGTAAGCTACAAAGGATTTTAACCATTCGGCTCCTATGTAAGCTTTGAATTTCTAATGACTTCAGTTGGTATGAGGATTTAAATACATTTAGGGCTCTGGATCTTAGTCTATCAGTGCCCCCCTTATTTTCATGTTACAGAATAAGAATGTAGTCAAAACCAACAAAAGAGACACAAAAATTACTGGGCATATACATTATACTGGCTTTTATAAAAGCCTTTTTTCCCCCCAAATTTTCAATACTAATGCACAGGTAGTTCCCCCTGAATAGGAAGAAAAATTTTGTTACTGTGCAGGTAAGCATCAAAACCAACAAAAGAGACACAAAAATTACTGGGCATATACATTATACTTGCTTTTATAAAAGCCTTTTTTCCCCAAATTTTCAATACTAATGCGCAGGTAGTTCCCCCTGAACAGGAGGAAAAATTTTGTTACTGTGCAGGTAAGCACGCACTGGAACAGCGCCCAGGGAGGTTATGGAGTCTTCCTCAGTGGAGGTACTCAAAAACCATCTGGATGCAATTCTAGGATGACCCTGCTTGAGCAGGGAGGTTGGATCAGATGGCTCACCATGGTCCCTCCCAACCTGACCCGTTTTGTAACTCTGTGAAGCCTGTCCCTTTACAACACTCTGAGGAAAGCATCATCTCTGTTGAGAGATAATGTTTGTACTTTTCCCAACAAGTACACTTAGGCACGAATCCAAGTGCATATTTGTTAGCAAACTTGCAGCTGTTGACTGACTGTGGCTCTCTGTCTCTGCAAACACACTGGAAACTGAGCCAACCATTCCTAAACTAAAAAGTATCTGACAAAGGTGGCACGAGTTCTCAAGACATTTAGCAATCCATATGCACTACAAAATGGTACAGGTGAAAGGGTAATTTATGTTTGCCCACTCGCAGCAAACACTTCATACAAAAGAAAATTTTTTAAATAACAGAATGCCCTATTTTCTGTCTTCAAGAAGCAAAAGGAAAGCACCAATCTGTGAGAGTGATGGCAGGAGTTTCACAGCCCTGCAGGACCCAAGTTTTGTGCAGCCCCAAATCCATTGTAACATGAAGTCGACCACTGTTTCCTGAGAGAAGGGAAATTACCAACTACAGCCTGTAATTTTCACATACCTAGAGATTTCCATTATATCCCTTAAAAAGAAACAAGGTAAAAATAGGGCATGTACTAAGAACACCTTTGATTAAAAGCTTTATTCTGTTTACTACTGGAAGATTTTACTAACGTTGATGACTTTTACTGTTGTCATTTCTACTTAGTCTGATCCCTAGCTCATATTGGTTTTCCTTTAGTTATTTTTTCTATTCAAAATAAGTCAAGTTTTCCATCCAACCTCCTGCTCTGCTCCTGGGCATTTAGTTTGCAGCTCAGACAACTTTAAACATTGACTGACTGTATAATCTTAGATAGGGGCTTAGTCCATATTTGCACTTTTAATCCCTTTAAGATCATTAAAAATCAATTAATTAATTTCAAGATACAACTGAATCTGGACAGGTCCCTTAAAGCTAATTACCAACATTCCATACTGCTTGCAGTCAGAGAGTGAAAAACACGTTGTCTTTATATTTCCCTGTTCTGTCCAGAAAAATTAGTATCTCATACAGGCAGTTAAAGTTAGATTATGTCAAAGCAACAAGCCAGACATTCTGATCTTTTGGTACCATAAGTCACTGTGGGAAGAGCTGAAGTTCAAAGCAACAGAAAAGAAAGAGTCTGGATAGGGTGTCCTTATAAACAAAAAGCAAGGAAAAGATACCAGAGAAGTTCATTTTCTGCTGAAGCCAGGAGTGAGATTCTGATCCTGGTGAGACAGCTCTTCAACAAACTGGCTCAAACTCTTTGGTTTTTTTAATATAAGTACACTGCAAGAAATTTTATTGTTAATATTCAATTTCAGTTTATTCAAATGTAAAATTACTGTTCCCATTTATCTACATGATTGTGTGAATAAAAATGGAAGAAAATTTAATTTTAATTGTTTCTGTGCTGGTGCTTTCTGCTAGCAAATCCATTAACCAAGAAACTTTGATGCTTCTTGACTTGGGACCATCTTTACTGTGAGCTGATTAACTGGAACACAAATCTATTTGGAAGGTGTACAAACTAATCAAGAAGTGAAGATAAAATTATTAAAGAACCATTCTTATAGGAGCAGAGATGAGTAATCATTGGTAGAATCCTAGCTCTGTGTCTGGAACAATCAGAATCCCTCAAAAAAACAGTCAATACTTTAAGCAAAGCTAGGTACAGGTTGATGCAACAGAGAATAAACTTTAATCTTTGCAATATATTCACAACCGTGGATCTAAAGGCAAAAAGCTCTAGAAGAACTTTTGACATTTAAAAGTTTATATACAATAGCCAAAATATCATAGCATGTCACATGAGAAATAGATACTTTGACAGGTAACAATGACAAAGCCAGCTAATTTGACCTTCCTTTCAGGATTGCCATTAGACCAACTGGATTTTATCAGTGCTTTCGGTATATAAGACACCAAGAGGTTTAACTCCTTATGATAGACAACTATTTTTGAAAAGTTTTAAAACAACAAAAGCACCTCTAAACCTCAAGAGTGTAAAATAATTGACAAATACAAATTTACAATTTAAAATGTATAGCATACATGATAGAAATAAGGACATTTTAATCACATGATAAAATTTGCTGAAATAAAAATACTCGTATGATAATATAATTTATGTTTTTATACTGTATGCTATTCTATGTGGGTTTTGCAGTCCAGAGTCTAAAAATAGATTTCATTATCTAATGAGATCCATCCATAATTTAATTAAAATCAAGTTTCTCTCTCACAGTGCAAATGTGTAGATTAACATATTGGCAAAGGTCTGGAAGAGCAATATGTGTCAAGACAAACAAAAACAGAGGAACTCAAGATCTCCCTAAGACTTAAATTCAGCCAGCTTTACTTTAGCAGGACACAAAAAGACTCATTAACTTTGTTCATTTATAATGATCTCTTTACAAAAGATTAATTAACTTTAAAGTGTCAAATGTCCTCAGAAGGAATCTCAGTCTATGATCCTTCCTCCTTTCCCTCAGTCTTTTTGATGTATCCTCAGGAAACATTCATTTACTTATAGACAGAAAAAAAGCTTCATACACAGGAGAAAAAAAACACTTTTCAATGTTTAGTGCTGGGACTGGAATATTTCTGCGTGGGAAGTTTGTTTGGTTTTTTTTTTTGTTTGGATAGGAGGTTTTCTTCATTTGTTTGTGGGAAAGGAAGACGTAAAAACCATTGTATTTTCTGTATCCATTCCTCTAATACTATATATCTGACAGATTGTCATATTTTATTCACAAAATGTACTGCAAAAGAAATTTTAAAATAAAATAAAAATGTTTTTAAAAAAATTTAAATGGTTGCTATGTAAGTGCAAAAAGACACAGACATTACTAGGAAGTGGGAGAGGCAAACCCTTATTCTTTCATTATTTTCTAGTCACTTAAAGAGCATTAAGAAAATAGAAGAGCTTGTGTAGTCAATCCTTATCTTAACCATTAGATACTGGCAAATATGCTCCAGATCAGTCAGTCTTCTAGACGTTCTGGGGAAAAAGTCCCAAAACTGTTACATTTTACAGTGGTTATTTGTAATCATTCCAATCTGAAGCAAAATCCCTCATTGATTAAGGTGCAATTTATGTGATTGCATAAAATATTTCACTCTTCACAGGTCAATATGAAACACCAGGTTCAGCAGGTTGAGACACTAAATGAATATGCTGAATATATCCACACATTGTCTTCCTATAAAGAAAGTCTTACTTTGCCTCAAGTGAAGGCACCAGTCAGCCAGTCTTCAACCAGGGATTACAACAGATCTGTTAAAATAGCATTGGTATCTCTAAAAAGTAAGGGCAGTCCAAAACATAAGATTAGAATCAGGACAATTACTTCCTGTGATGTTCTAAGGAGAAGGAGCTCTACTGAAGACAAAACAGATGCTAGCAAAACTCCTGGAAACTCCAAGGAAGAATAGCCACAAAAATGACACTCTTCACCAGGTACTTTTTGTGTCTTACATACTTTGTGATTTAAGGAAATAGTGCTGAAATGTCCTGATTCCCTGATACCTGCAGCAATACAACTGCACACAGAGTGAAGAGATGATCGCATTTAAGTTTGACCCCAATAAAACAGGATGATATTCTCTCTTTTCCTGTTTATATTTCATAGCAAATGTGACATGGTTTTTCAAGTGCTGTAAACAACTATATTAAACTGGTATTTTATCTTAAATTGGCTTAACTTACAAATAGTCTGGTCCTAACAGTTCAACATTATTATATTTTTGACCTTCATACATGGTGATTCGTAATACCTCCTACATGTTCCCAAGCTAATTGATGCAGAGAATGCAGAAGGTGGGAAAACAAGTCTTTGCTCAAAACTACACTGGTCTGAGAGCTTCAGTAATAGGGGTCATAAGAAAACATACTGCTTCCAGATGAAACTGCAGAAGTACTTGTAAAGTCTAAAATATGGCAAATACATTAACAGGCATGGAACCATATCTTTCAGAAAACACTGAGTTATTTCTCTTGGAGAGATCCAGGGCCAAGGGTACATTATTCCATTAGAGTTTTGTATCAGACTGGGAAGCGCAGGAAGAAAAAGGGAATGTCAACAATTTCTAGGTTGTGTTTTTCAATATAATACCAAAAGACTTGAAAAGCATCGGAATAATAGACTCCAATCTTCTCTACATTCCTAGAATTCAAAGAATTCCCCTCCCTTTTTAAGCTTCCTTATTATGACCTTGCAATTTGAACTGTATTTTACAAATTTAATTTGAATGAAATCACCAGACTACTTCATTCACAGACTCAGAACTCTAACAGAGCAGCATCACAGCAGAACTCTTTTAGATTTTATTTCAGACTAGTTCACCCAACAAGCATCTATATAATTTTAGATGATCAACACATTAAAGCTGATTTTATTTTATTACTTGCAAGTATATGATGAATTGAGAAAAAAATAATATGCTTTCACACTCCAAGTGCATGACAGACCAACTTGCCAAGTGTCATCGGCACTGACTTTATTTCCCCTCAAGCCTCATTCATACTGACTTCTTGGATTTTATTCAGGTATAAAATTTGCATTTAGATTGCTCTCCTAGAGGTAAAAAAGCCCCAAACAATCCCACTCTGAAATCCTGTGACTTCCTTTAATCTTATTGCAGAAACAATCACAGTGATTGCATGTGTCTGAAAATATTTTAGTATATCAAGCTGCATTTCAGCATTGCCCCTCTAACCAATCCAGGGTTGTTACCATCAAGTATTATTTTACCCCTTCCTTATTCAAACTGCGAACAAGACAACAATGGTCAAGAACACACTTGGTGTTAGGAAACATTAGATAATATTTCCTTCTATGCTAAATGTGTAGTAAAGCCAAATTAAATTACAAAGATAAAAATAAATTTGTGACACAAAACAAGGGAATCATCTTAAAATTACTGATATTAATAAAGTTTCAGAAGGAAGCATATATATATAAATTCATGCTATAAGTAAACAACAGATTTATTGTGTTTTCTTTTAATTTTTTTCAAAGTGTAGACATTTTATAAAAAAGGCCAATAATGTGACCATATAATATTACAAATGCAATACATAATTTTCTGTAGTCCCTGTAAATTCTCTCTTACAAATCTTTACCCTACTTTTATCAGAGGAGGAAATATGACAACTGAATGGTTTTTGAGTCATTAACTTTACATGAAATTTTTATCAGTTACTTCTTCCTGTTAATTTTTGGAAAACACAAATAAACCTTCTCTTAGAGTCTACTTCAGACATCATAAAATAGGCAGCAAACTGTAATATCCTTTTCTACCATTTTTAAAAATTCAGAGGTTATGAATCAGCTACATCTGAGAAAACATGAAACACTGAAAAAAAGCCCCCAGAACTTCAGCACTTAATTACTTTGCAGATTGAATTTCTAGTATTGCAAGTAATGATTTGGAGCAGACTGCCTCCTTTAAAAAGAGATAATGAACTAATTATCTATTAGCAGCCTGATCTAGTACTACATGCAAATGTAAATAAACACAAATAAAATTCTATGAAGCAATGAAATTAACTAAAATTACAAGCTATATGTAAAAATTGGCAGCACACCCATCTATTTGCAGAAAGGGGGAAATGAGACCTCCCACTCCTACAGAAATGATGGTCATCAAAACTAATAAAAGAAGAAAGATGACATATTTTTTACATAGAGGTCTAAGTGAGCAGGCATAGCCACCTGTAACTGCCTTAAAGCCAGGCTCAAAATCTGCTGAAGTCCACAGAAAACCTTAACCAGGAGTTCTGTGTTATCTAGATTAACTCCAAGGGCTCCCCCTCATTGTTGGAACCTACATATGCCAGCAGTCTCCAGTTGTACTGGCCAGGCTGTAATCCTCCTTATCTGCAACCGTGTCCTACTGAACCACCCCCAAGGGCCAGAAGATCACTGTTGAAAAACTATTGTGTTTTGGTAGACTTTGGATGGTTACAGGCTGGCCAGGACAGCTAGGGCCTGCTGGTGAGCCCAGGGGCCTGATGGCTGCAACCCACCAACAATGAGAACAACTTGACTGAATTATCTCCTTAGTGTACACACTTTTATGCCCAGTGATTTAAAACAGTGCCCTGAAACATAATGTGTAATAATAATTTACTATTTCTTAGTCTTGTCTAGAGGGTGCTCATTAGCCAAATTCATATCCTGATCAACAGAAAACATCGTTTTAATATTTTTAGTTGTAGAAAAAAAAGGCCAACAATAAGCAAGAAGCTACCAGTTAATCCTTGACTTCCACTTAATACCATAACATTTGTTCAGGACTGTTCACTCTTCATTACTGACTTTGCTCTCTGCCATCAGCACATGGTTGTTGTGCTGGTTGTGGCTGGGGTAGAGTCAATTTTCTTCACATCAATGAGCAGGGGCCATGGCTTGGACTTGTGCTGGAAACAGTTTGTTATTGCTGAGCAGTGCTTACACAGAGCCAGGGCCTTTTGTGCTTCTCACCTCACCCTACCCCACCAGCAAGGAACCTGGGGGTGGACAGGGAGCTGGGAGGGGAAACAGCTGTGACAGCTGACCCCAGCTGATCCAAGGGACATTCCCCAGCATATGGCATCACACTCAGCATGGGGGGAGAAGGAGGACATTTGGAGTGATGGTGTTGTCTTCCCAAATCACTGTTACATGTGATGGAGCTTTCCAGGAGATGGCTGAACACTTGCCTGTCCTTGGGAAGCAATTAATTAATTCCTTGTTTTGTTTTGCTTGCATGCATGGCTTTTTCTCCCCCTATTAAACTGTCTTTATCCCAACTCATTAGTTTTCTCTCTTTTACTCTTTTGATTCTGTCACCCTCCCCCATTCTCTCCTCATAGGGGTGTGGAGTGAGCAAGTGTCTGAGTGGGGCATTTTTCCTGCCTGAGTTAAAGCACTGCATTTGGACAAGCCATTATCACATGCTGGACACCAGAAGGAAAAGGAAAGTTCTATTGAACCTAATCAACCCATTCTCTCTATATATAATTACCAGAAAGATGTAACCACAGTTATCTTTAACTCAGGCTAAATCTGATGGTAAGTAAAACAAATCTATTCAGAGTGAGATAAAACTGCTTTGAACGTGTGCCACATGTTGCTTTTGGCACAGAAGCATCCACAATGCAGCATTGTAAAAGTACTTCTCATTCTCTCAAGAGGAAAGCATTTATCAGAAGTAGCAGTCACAAACTCTGGAAGGTTTAAAGTTGTCAAGAAAATGCTAATTTAATCAAGTGCAGATTTCCATATGGTAGAAGTTCACCATGATCGAATATGAGTGTTTCAACAGTATTTAGAACTAGATGTAAAATTATGATTTTTTTGATGAGGGGATGCTTTGCCACAGGTTCATCTTTCAAATAATGCAACACTATTTGTACTATAATTAAAAAGAAAAAAGCAAAGAAGAAATGGAGGCTTGGATATCAATACAGTGCTTATGACAGCTGATGGGTGACAAAGAAAAGACTGCCCAATATTCGGAAATCCGATCTGGGCAACAATATGTGTGTCTGCATGTAAATACATATACTCATGCAATATTCATATCTAATACACACACACACTTCGTAATTCTTACATTGTTCTATTTTATTCCTCCTTAGTCACTTCCTAAATTTCTACTACTTCTTCGTTTCAGATTACTAAACATTCAGAAAGTGCTTATGCACTGCAGCAAAAACCTGCAATCCATCACCTGAAGTTTCTTTTCATCAATTTCTATCTCCTATTCATTCTATCCCTTAATCAAATCTGTAACTGCCACCTCCAATTTCTGATTAAATATTCCAATTAAACAAACTTTTTAAAGTGGCCCAAAGAGCAAGTAAGTCTTCCAGCTGCTCTTTTATTACTTTTACTTGAGTCTTGCTCTGAGCTATCAATGAAATAGTTCATCATTTAATTAACTGGACTGATCGGCTGAAAATTTTCATGGTTAATAAGGAGAGTGTTCTAGGTGAGCTGACACAAAATCTCTTTCAAGTACTTCAGCCAGTTCCTACGACCATATATACTAACACACTCTGTCTCAGTACAGATTCTAAACATGCCAACCTAAGTACCACAGAGGTCAGCTATTCCTCCCTGTAAAACAGAGAGAGCGCTAAACAATTTGCAATCCAGAATTCTATGCAGGAAATTTTTCATAGACCACAGTTCTTGTAATTCACCTGGCTGAACAAGAGGAATGGGATATAGTTTCTATAGTATTTTCAAAAATGGTATTTTAAAATACATAATGCTATTGGCATTGGGTTTGCATTTTTTTTATTTAGTTATCCAAATAAGTATCTAGTGAGGTGGAAAGCTATGCTTAAAGACTTAATATTACATGCAAGTTCAGAAAAGCACACAAGACTTAAGACCTAGAGGAAACCTCCAAATTGGATTTGTGAAATTCACCATTTTCTTAACACAATGGTAAAAATCAAGATCTACTTTATCAGATTATAAAAAAAATCAGAAAGTACAAACAGTTAATATAGAAAGCCTAAGTCCACATACTCAGATAAATAATTAAAAAACGGAAGATCAATGGAGCCTCAGGGCTTTATGCCAAAAAAAATTTAATTCTTAATTCATCTGATGTGAAATATACCCACATTTGCCCAAAGCAAAATCTTTTGTACTTATTGTTTAATGAAGTCATATTCTGAACAATTATTTCCTTCAGAATTTGAATCTGGTTTTCCTCTTCCTCATATTATGAAGAAAATATTTTATTTTCAACAGAACTTTGATGCAAAAATACCGAAGGATTGATTTGCATTTCATTATTTTATTTTTTTTCTAATGTCCAAATCTTGGAATATTTAAAAATTCAGGTTTTTTGAAGAGTCTTGGAATGCTTTAAAGTTCAGTGTTCTTCAAAGAATAAATTCCTAACATATCGTGGGGGTTAACATTAAAAGCACAGATATGATGCAAACATATATAAGAAATAGTATTTATCCAACAAAATAGAAGGATGAGCATATGCATAATAGTTTGATGCAAATATTTTATACAAAGTAGCCCAAAAAACATCAACTTGGGTTTGAATTGGAAACAGCTTTAAATTAATCTTTTGAAGAATTTTGTAGACCTGGCTATGTCTCACTGTGGAATCTTCTAAAACTTGTAAGTCAATGTGTTTCTTTAAATATATATATTTATATTGATTATATAGAGCGATTCTGACTATCCAGAATATATATTTAAAATTCTTGTATTTCCTGTTTTACATTAAAGGACAAATATTTTAATTGGCTGTGAATAATCACTTTGTAAAAAACGCCATTATTCTCAGAGTATAGCATGTGAACAGACAAGCAGTAAATACAAAACCAGAACAAACTCCCAAGTATGTTTTATCAATGTTTGGTTTTGATTTCTACTTCTTATTCCCAAATTCAAAAGTACTTACCCTTTAGCATCTGCAAAGTCATGTGGAGGAAAATTCCTGTTGACTTCAACTAGACTTAATTAAATTGTCATTTACTTACTTATAATATATTCGTGTGTAGAAGTTGCTCATGGGATAAAAGTTTCCAATAATACAGAAGATAATGGACTTAGAGGAGAAATTCCTAGAGGAGCTGAACTCTGGAGGTCAGAACTCCTCATATCCAGAACAGATAACAATTTTTGAAATTTCACGTTTATGTAGGGAAACATAGTATCATTGAGGGAAAACAGCAGTAGTCCTGTGATGGGTTGGGAACTGATTAAAAGAGAAAGGACGGGAACAGCTCCTTTAAAAAAAAAAAAAAAAAAAAAAAGCTCAAGTAAAGAATAAGAACATCATTCTTTTATGCATATCATTCAGCTATCCCAGATGAAAACTGGAAATGCAGGTGTAGTCAAGCCACATCCCCCCCATATCTTTTTTAATGTCCAGGAGAAAATGCTCAGAAAAAATACATCAGTTCTTATCTCTGCACACAAAGCCAGATGGATTTTAAAGAAGGACAACAGAGGATTTTTTCTCATAGAACATAAGGAAAAACTTAACTTCTTCCAACTCTCAGACTTTTCAATAAATTTCTCAGTGAATTTTATCCTTAATTCAGCTATGTACATTGAATACAAATTTTCTGCAGAGTAGCCTAATCCTCTGTTACTCAGTGTGATAGTAACAAAAAAATCCCTAAAATTATGAAAGAAAAATTGCCATTTGAAGGGGGGGGGAAATGTCATAAATGCAGTGTTTTACACTCCAGAAAAGAAAACCCTAGAGATTTAAAATGACCCAGGGAATATAATCCTCCCAAAAAGACATTTTAAATAGAAGTAGTGAAAATGCAGTATATCAAAAAGTTAATTAAATATATAGTACACTTCTCTAAGTTTCAGATAAAGTTCCATTTTCATTTTTCATAGAGATTAGTCCACTGAATTGCAAGAAATCTCTGTGGATTACTTAAGACTTCTATGGCTTCTAGTGATTTTCTTTGAAAGAGACCCTTAGAGTCAGGAGATATGCAACTAATCAATAAATAGTGCTTTTTTTATATTGAAAAAACTGTCATGAATAGCAGTGAGATCTTAGCTACTCAAAAGTGCAAAAAGACCAGTTCTTGAACGTAGAGACAGACTCTTCAGACAACCTAAGGCAAGGATGCCTGATCCTGTCAAAAGCTATGGATACCCCCTGAGGAAGGAGCATGCTTCAGGTTATATCATAATTAGCTCTGCCTTTGGAGTTCCAGTTTAACTTGCTCTTCCTGTGGCCAGAAAGATAGATATTTTTGTGTCCAGCCAATCATAAGCTGGGGAACTTGGGGGACTAAACTTGGGTTTCTGGCAATCAGAAAGCTCACCAACACTCCCCTGCCCTTGTAAATTTTTGGCATTCTTCTACTTGTTAAACTTTTTTTTAGGATGAGAACCTCTTAGGTACAGTTGCCTACAGGCTGGGGAGGTCATGTGAGGTCACCACTTAAGACATCCTTCTCAAAAAAAAAGAGAAAACAGCCACCCCCAAAAGCAACTCCATTTTGAGAGGCATTTTAAAAAATCAGGATTAATTACTCCTTAGAGTTGCACTGCACACTAAGGAAGTCCAGACAAATTAAACTGAGCTACATGTCCAACTTATTGACAGAGACCAAATCAAGACTACTCCCATCCTTAAATTACTCATTTTTTGCATGCTGCCTATCTGCTTTCATCTTTTCTTTTCTCATAGTTCATTCAAAACATTGGTGCGAAAGGCCATCCTCCATTCACATCTCCTCCTGGCTCACTCATGAGCTTTTACAAAAGCTGTAAATGTTCTTTTGAACTGTACAATCCAAAATACTTTTTCATCCTAATTTTCCATACGTACACTGGTTAATATTATCTCCTCTGCACACTTACTCTATCGTAATACATCACTCCCTTTCTCTGTTCTTTGTCGTTTGCCTTTCTGTGGCAGTTTCTAAGTTGTTCCACTTTCCAAGCACACATGACTATCCCAAATACACTTAATCAATAGTTGCAGATTCATTGACTTGTTTAGACTGGAAATGACCTCCAAGATCCTTGACTCCACCCCTTAACCTACCACTGCCAAGTGCTCAATTAAACAATGTCCTGCAGGGCTGCATCTGCATGTATGATCAGAAATACTCAGTTATTAATTTATGTGACAATGGTGACTATTGGCCTTAATCTAAGACCAAATATTTAAATAAAACCTGGTGGGGTGGATGACAAGTTTTTTCTAACTTTGACTAGGAAAGGGATAACTTTCACAGAGGACTAAATTTTCTTAAATAGTTCAACATACCTTAGATGTGCTTTTGGTCTCACTTCATGTCCATTTAATTACCAGTGCAATTTCTAGTTTGATAAACCATGATTCATCTATTGGCAACCATGTTCTAAAGTCATGAGGCTGAAATCCAAGTTGTTTAGCCTCCAGTTTTTTAAACTCGTATCTTCTGTAGAAAGGACGGCCTTTCCTCATATTGCAGTACTGAGTAGGTTGGCACAACTCATTTATCATTTATGTTTTTAGAAAGCAATTGTGAGAAAAAGTGAAATTAAATCTCAAATCCACCTTCGGCCCTTTTGAGCCTAGAAAAAACATATCTGAATTATTCTGCACAATCTGCAGGGGTATAAAGGGGGTGGGAATTATGAAGGATTAAAACTGAAAACAATAATCTTTCCTTTGGTAACAGAAAATTTAATTCCTTTCTATCCCAAAAGAATGGTCCTACAGTCTTATCAAATGTAGGTGCATAGAAGCTTGAAATTACAGAAAAAAAAAAGAAAAAAAAAAAGAAAGGCAAAAGGGTGGAGGTGGGGCCAACTTCAAAAACTATCTTGGAAATTATAGATTTCACAGTACATTAAAACAGAAATATCCCCCTGCCCAGTAATTTACCACTTTGCTTCTTTGTTTTATTGTTCTTTTTTAGCTTACAAATTCTTTTTTTTCAAATATAAAAAAACAAACAACAATTTTTTGGTGATAAAACACTGAAGACAACACCTCAGGAAGAAGAAATAAGATGATAGAAATATATTTTTAAAAAACCCCAAAAATATGCTCCCTAGTGAGGTCACTCAAAAACTCCCCAGAAAATCAACCAATTCATATAAATCATCTTCCCTTCTGTAATCTGTGTTATTGAGCCCTTCATTTCATTACTGCCCTTCACTGCTTTGTGAGACTCCTGCACATTTCCTTTATTACAGGATTATGAACGAAAAGGTCCTTTTATATACCACATATCAGCAAACCAAATGACATCCTGAAGCCACTTCAGATTTGTCACCTCTAAATCTACTTCCTGATGGGTTTTTGTTTTGGTTCTGGGTTGTGGTGCTTTTTTGTTTTGTTTTTTATTCAAGGAACTGGACAAGTAAAGAAAAAACAGTGAAATTATCAATGGCTAAAACACACTGCATAAGTGGTGAAACTAATTCCAGCATTATGGGGTTCTTTTAAAGGACTGAAACAGATTTTCCAGTTTGAAAGAATGTGAGTAAAACAATTTCTCAAGTAAGTAAAAATATTTCTCAATTTTGTTTATACAAGGATCAATCATTAACCAGTAATCATTAATGCAGCTTGTATTTATTCCTTATATTCCACAAAGATATTTAGGAAATACAAGAGTTACATTCACCCATGTCAAAACTGTGAATGAAAGAAAACACCATAGTGTGATAAAACAGCATTTCATTAAAATTTCATTAAGCTCTGTAGAGTTTTAATTTACTGACTTCATAAAGAAAATATCTTTGTACTTCATATAAGAAGCAAGTATCAAAAAACCTGAAGTTAATTATATAGTGAAATATTTGAATACTACAATGAATTGATTATACTGCTTTCAAAAAGACAGTAAAAAATGCTTGAATTATAACAATAGAAAATTGAGAAACAAAAACTAAGCCATGGAAATCAGAATAAGATGCATTTGGAAAAATAGAAGAATAGAACAAAGAAGCCCAAAAAGTGACACCAAAAACAATGTAGAGATTGAAGTTGTTAAATTGCTCATACTCACATTGAACTAAAGAGTATTATTCAGATGAGGGATATTTTATTGAAATGGTATCTTATATAAACAAAAGAGTCTGACTCAAAATTTTGAAAACATGGCTTATACATCTCTTCTTAAAGAAAAGCACTTCAGCTGAGGAGATCTGAGGTTTCTTTTCTTGAAACTAAACTGCAACTTCAAAGAATGCACAAACCATTACTTACTGAAAGTTACTCCACAACTCTCCTACTAGAAAAGTATATATTTTAATCATGAAGCCCTAGACAGGTTACATGACATGGCTTCAAAGTGAGGGAAGAGTTTCTATAGTGATGACTGTTTACTGTGAATTTCCCATCAAAGTCTGGTCATTACTCACTCTATTAACTCACTTTTTGAATGTGTGGGAATCACCAAGTATTTTGCAGCTACTCAAACTACAAACAGCTAGGGAAGTACCGCACAATTCTAAAATGCAGCGTCAAACCCCAGACCATGGTTGAGCATGTCACTAGCTTACTTTTAAGTGAAAATCATGACTGTATTTTTCCTACTGTATTCTAATTGTGTGCCTCACACAACTTTTCTTCATACTATGTCTCCCTCTAACAATTAAGTTGCCAGAAACCTACTGTATTCTAATTGTGTGCCTCACACAACTTTTCTTCATACTTCTCTTCTATGTCTCCCTCTAACAATTAAGTTGACAGAAATAAAGTAACCAATTGCAGACAATGTATTGAACATCCAAAACCACTAAACACTAAATCTGTGATTTTCAAATTACAAGCAGATTTAAGGAACTAATGAATATATTTTACATTACAGAAATATGTGACTGGTTGGCAGTAAACGTTACGTATTTCTTTTCATGTAAAATTGTAAGTCTGTACAATATTTGAATTGTCACACTCCCAATTCCTTCTGTCAATTAAAGCTAATAAATGCATATTATGGATTACTACTAAAAATTCCAATATTAGTCCAAATCCAAGCTATTCTCTTTAGTCAGACAGAACATTAATGCAAATCTGTATTTATGAAAAAACTTTTTCTTACATGGCAGATTGGCCCTCAGTTGTCTCTTTCAAGACTCTTTTATTAATTAGGCAGATAATTTTTTCCAGTTTCAGAGACTAGCAGCTTCTCTTCCTTTATTTCAATTCTTTCTTTTGGTGTTGGTAGGTGCACTTTTGTGAGGCTACCAAGTCCTTAAAGAATGTGGTACCAATCATTATCCAAAGACCTGGCAGCACACTTTTAGCATACAAGAGCACATTCCATCAGGATGCACAAATGAAAATTTGCAAGATGTTGTGTCATTCAGACTGGCTTTATGGTAAGGGACAGCACTCCCCTCTATCTTTTGACTATATTAGCCACATTTGAATACATTTTGATAAAGGGAGCTGCCTTAAATAGATTAAAGCCTTACAGGTTTCATTAAAAAAACAGATAGCTAAGTATATCATTAAAGAATTATTTATAACTTAGGTCTTTGTGTAATCAAGTCACAACCCCAGACATTAAGTCAGCACATTGTGGTTAGTATGCTGCTGTACATGTGTGCTGTTGTTTTTCCTCAGCCAAATATATCAGGTAGAAGGGCTGCAGTGGGGACAAGGGAGAAAAAACTAGGGGATGTGGAACAAGCCCATAGACAACCAGGGATGTTAATTCTGTTACTCGTGCTGATGCTTGTTAATTAATTTTTTTTCAGTAAAAGGAATGTTTAGTCTCTCCAGTTTTGATGAGAAGCCAGTTATAGTACTGGATTCCTGCATCTTTGTTTAATTTAAACAAGACACAGGGCTGCTTTCTGGTTTATTTTTTTTCCTCCAAGAATACTGTCACGCCAAAGCTCACTGGGTGTGAATGGAATTGTGTTTAGTGAGAGAGACACTGATGAACAGGTTGGAGTTTACATTGTTTGAACGACAAGTGACTTAGCAGCACTGATAAAAAATAATAAGGGTTATAACAAGCAACCTAATGGATGCAAATATGCATATTAAAAAATAGAAAGACATTATGCAAATCCTAAAGCCAATACAGAAGAAAAACATTGCAGAAGTATCTCTAGTTTATTCCTCCCTGTAAAAAGCTTGTGAATCACAAAGCTGAAAGTTGTGCTGAGCCATTGCAAAGATGGCAGTTGTTAGCACCAGTAACTGCAGCAGCAATAAACCACCTTTATTAAGGTGTTTCAGCCCTACTGCTCAGAGTGATTTGCTCTCTGCTGCTTCCTTTGTACTTAGGTCTACTGCTCAGACTGAGGAAACCCCATTCTTGGAGCTTCTCAAGAGTTTTCAAGCCACTCACTGTGTCTACACAATCACAGCTGTCCTGACCAAGTACTGAAAATACTCACATGTTCATTTGTCAAACCATACTGAAAAAAGAAGTGTCATCACCCTAATCAGTTCTAGGTTTGTAGCAACAAGGAAAAAAAAAAAAAAAAAAAAACCAAACAGAACAGACCATTTTTGACAGTTCATTCAACCAGCACTTGTTCCCCCCTAAACAGTTTTTTCAAGACCGTGATCTACAAGTCTGACACATTTCACTTGTAAAAGTCTTGAAGTCTCTTCTTCTTTGCACTTTCTTCAAAATGCAAAAATTTGAAGATAACTCACAATAGCAAATAATTGCATTTAATCAAGTGATAAACAAAAGTGAGCAGAGAGCAAAGCAAGAGAGAGACAAATAAAGGCGAACTTACTGCCAGTACTCTGGGACAGGGGAGCTGGTCCAACACATTGGCAGGAAAGAATTCTCATGTGGGAGAGAGCAGAATGGCACTCTGGATGTTAAAGTGCCTTACTACAAAGTTTTGAAGCTAGTCTGCAGAATCCAGTTGTGATAGGAAAATGCCTTTAAGAGGAATGAAAGCCTTTTTTGAAAGCAAGAGAAGAGTCAGCTGAAGGACAAAAGTCCCCTTCAACCAGTTAAGGGGCAAACTAAAGAGATACTAATGAAACAAGAAAGACTTCCCTTTTTAACCTTAAGTGCTATATTTTCATCAAGTGCGTGAGAGATGCAAGAATAGTAGCAGTAAGTCATGCAGTGGAAGAACAGGACAGGTCAGTGGTAGACAAACATTGAGAGTGAAATGCAGACTCTAGAAATGCACATTCCAACAAAAATATATGTATTTTCAGAGCCAAATTAATTACTGTCAAACTCATGCATGCATACAATGCACAGGCTCTGTCCTTTGATTTTTCTAGTGCTGAGAATGCAGATTGTTGATAAAGATACCGGTTGATACAGAACTGGCCCCAAAACTGAGCACATCACTTCTGGGGAGCATCACTTTTGACCAGCTGCCAGGTGGATGTTACTCCATCCACTCTATGGGAAGTGTTTTACCCACAGAACTGGGGAGCATCACTTTTGACCAGCTGCCAGGTGGATGTTACTCCATCCACTCTGTGGGCTCAGACATCCAGGAAGTGTTTTACCCACAGAATAGTGCACCTGCCCACAGGGATCAGGAAGATGATTATAAATAAGCACTGTATAGAATAAATCATATTGTTCAATTCACACCTTTAAAAAATAACTGAAAAAAAAATCACCAAAATGCTGAAGGAATGAGCATCTTTAATACTTCCCACTTGTAAAAACTACCTGTTTAATACAAGGGTTTAATTTATTCCAAATTTTAAGAAGACAGAGAAGCATTAGCAAAAAAGCCAAGCCAGACACAGCAAGATAAGCACAAGACTAAATAACACAGACTGTGTATTTCCACCCCTCAAATATGTCATACCTGTTTGTGAGGAAAGGTAAACAACATGTTAAACAGCAGGAAAGGAGCCCCATCTTGGACCTTAGAATATTTGAGAACAGCTTCACCCTTGCAAAATGCCTGTGCCACACGTAGTTTGGGACAACAGGAGAGAATGAAAATAGATAAAAAATTCAGTTGCCCAAAGCTCTTCAGATTTGGCCTTCGTTGTTTTAGCACAGTAGTGTGGTACATAGACTTTCTCCCATAGCTACCTACCCCTTGTCCTTTCAAGCATGCCTTTGCAGCACTGGTTTTAGCATAAACAGTTTTGTGGATTTCCCTTCATCTCATTCTCTATCTCTGCAGGGAACTGTTTAGTGCATTTACAAAACACAGCAACAGAATGTATCTGCCACTTCTTGAATATTTTACTGAAGTCTGTCCCTTTTTCTCTCTGCAGACAACAGAACCTTTTTCAGTAACCTACAGGGCTTCTTTAGTTACAGATGTTGTCTGAGGCATTGCAATGTTTCACTACTAAAACAGAGTTACCTTATAGGTAAATCCCTTGAAACATGCAGTATAAAAGACAAGGGACTATCTCAGGAAGCTCACTGATTATTGTCTTCCTTATTTACTGACTTTTTCTCGTACTCTATCTGTGAACATGAACATTGTCCTGTAAAATATATAGTAGCTTTATAAGTATAAAGGGACAGGTCTTCTTTTCTTGTCTTCCTTAGTGACAGATTTTTTTTTAAGTTTGTCTGTATGTTTATCTTCATTTCATGAAGAACATAATGAAAAATTAAACACATAACACTCTTCTCATGGGCCAATACTATGTCCCCATTCCGGATTATTTGCCCACAGCTACGTCCTATACTTCTTCTATAATTAACGGTAAGCAATAAAAAGCAAGTTCTACTACGAAAGAGACATGTCCATTTCCTACATACACAGTAACAATCTTGAAAACCACATTTTTATTGGAAACTTTTGTGTTTCAGATCTACTGAACCTGGAAGAAAATGTCTATTTTATTTGAGTGCCTTGAGGAAGGTTAACACATTAAGAGCTCAGCAGCTTCTGGGCTCTCTCATACTGAGAGTTCAGAAGATTTAAATACATCTGGGAAAACTTCTTCCTATTCATGCAATGACCCTCTCCTCCTAAAAGAGGAGTTGTCTCTTGTGACTATTGTTCTTTCAGGATTATTGTCTGAAGAGGAAGAATGCCATTTGTATTAAGCAGTACAAAGCTTGCCCTCTAAACTGGGTATCTGGCACATTCTTATCCATTCCCACTGAGAGAGAGAGCTATGTGGCCTCAGCAAGATGGTGATAAACAATCTCTTAGGCAGGATTTTAAATGGCTCACTTTCCTTCTAACAGCTGGAACTTCAAAATATCCTCCAGGTAAGCTGGCAAAGCAGCGTTTTGTAACCTTTCCAAACTGAGCCCTGCTTGCCTTTTTCTTACACAGAGAAATAGTTAGGGAAAACACACACAGCAAACAAAGCAACACAGAACACTGATTATTTTCCATGCTCCATTGGATTTCTAAGTGGTCAAACAGGAAGATAGTTGACAGAAGATGGCTCAGATACCTACAAGTAACTCCTGAGAAGGGGTTCCCCTTGAAGATAAGATGGTAAACCCAATCTAAAGCATAGGAACCAGTTTAAAAATCATATTTTTACTGAAAACCTTTGCATTTAAATAGCTAAAAACAAAATCTCAAATGAGAACATGAGCAAACTTCTTTGTTAAAGTAATATGGCCAGCTCCAATTCCACTCAAAACTCCCACAGCTATCTTGTTCTTTTTGTTTTCTTTTCTTATCCTCTTCCAGTACTTGAAATAAAATCAAGAATTGCTCTAAAATAATTCATTCTTGCCTGGCCATATTCTGAGGCTTTACTTACACAACTCAATCTATATTTGTAGCTCTTTTTAGATCAACTGTTTAAGTGTACATACAAGACTTTGTACTCAAGAATAAAGAGGTAAAAATCTATTGGCAAAACACCAGCACATTTTGTAGCATTATATCAGATGGATTGAAGAACAAGTCAATCACATGTTGTTTGGCAAGATAGAATGCCGTCCAGGTCTTATGCATTATCTCCAGTGAATGGGCTGCAGGTTAACACAAGCCTTTGGACCCTAATGCTGCACTTCACACAAACTGACCAAATCACTTCACCATGAAGAAGAATTCATTTGGAATTCTACACCCTTTGCAGTGAATGGGCTGCAGGTTAACACAAGCCTTTGGACCCTAATGCTGCCCTTCACACAAACTGGCCAAATCACTTCATCATGAACAAGAATTTGGAATTCTGCACCCTTTATATTGTGACTTACTTATTTTCCTCTTTGAGTTTCTCAACTTGTCTTACTCTTGCTGTTTCCTAATCTACTTGCCAAATCTAATACCTACTGTTTTGCACCCCTTCTGGCTGTCTTCCTTTCCCAGTGCCTTTTTTCCAGAGCTGCAGGTCCATACTCAATCAGCTATCCTGCCACCCTTTCACAATACATCTACATGGCTCACACAGCATGTTTATATACTCCCAAACCTGTGGCAATCAGGCTAGAATTGTGTTACAGATGCGTCTTCTACAGCCACACATCAACACCACTGCTGTCGCAGCATATACCGCAGTTGACGGCTGCAATACAGAGTACCACCACACAACATCAGAAAGCATCAGTCCATACAGACCAACACCACTTCAGAAGACTGCAAGTGTCTGCTCTTTATTGCTCTTCAGTGCAACCTTTTATACCCTTCATCTTACATGCCTTACACCTGCGTGCCCTCTGTGCCCTTTGGAATTGGTCAACACACCTCGGCACTCCATATCCTATTGCCTTCAATGCTGCTCACCTGTCCTGCACAGGGAGTGGGGCTGTGGGGGCTCCCACAGCCCCACTCCCAATCACCACAAACTGTGTGCCTACACACTACCATGACCCCTCATTGCCCAGTAGCAAGGCAAGAGTAAATAATACAAAAATTGGTCCCTTTCATGCCTGGGGTAATAAATACTTGGGGTATTTATGTATTTAGGTTTGGGTATTTAAGACTATAGTCCCGATATTCAGACAGAGGAATAATGCAGCAGTATAACTAAACAAAGTATCTAACTTCAACAAAAATAAAGGTTTTCCAAGGAATAACAGTGAACACGAGAGCCATCAAACAAAGCAACAAGCATAGAATCATAGAATGGTCCGGGTTAGAAGGGACCTTAAAGATCATCTTCCAACCCCTCTGCCAGGGGAAGGGTTGCCACTCACTAGATCAGGTTACTCAGAGCCCTAGCCCACCTGGCCTTGAAGATGTCCAGGGATGGGACATCCACAGCCTCTCTGGGCAACCTTCCCAGCTTCCCAGCTGTTTCTCTCCTGTGCTTACAAACAACTCTAAAGGGACCCTCCACACAGCTTGACCTGGCAGACAGCCAGCTTTATTCACACTGCTAGACACAGCCCTAGAACTAAAGCTGCAGATTCAGATAAATGGCCTTGCTCATCACTTGTCTTTAGGCATTTTAGCACCTTTTTTCAATACAAAACATATCACAGAAAAAATTATATGAAGCCTGTGTGCCTAATAAATGTCTTTAATTAATCTTACCCGTGTCTGGTTGAAAACAAAAGCCATGTGTTATCAGCACCCTCCTCTTTTAAGAAGGAGCCCTTCTACCCTTCCTTAAAAATAGCTGCTGTTAGAAGACAAGACAAGCTTTGTCACACACATATGTTGCTCTTCCATTTAACATCATCTGCTTCCCACTCAAGTTAAGTGTTGAGAACAAGCCTCCTGGCACAGAGTGCATTGGTTTTTTATGGTACAAAGAAGGTTCAAGTAAAAGCAACAGGATAAGACTCTCAGCTTTCCATAGCACAAATACAAAAATTGTATTTCCATGAAGTGTTTTCTCAAAACCAACAGAAAGTGTTTTTCAAATCTCTTTTGTCTTATTTAAAGAATAAATTTGGCTTGCTTAAATAATATTTTTAAAGTTCAAAGGGCAGAAAGTATAGATCTTGTACAAAAACAAAGTGATCTGCAGCACTAAATTAAGGTTGACATTGGTGAGAAAATTGACAATAAACTCGTTTGCTCATCAGGATCTGAGATATGTTCAAATAGCCTGGCTCAGACCTAATCCAGCTTCTGATTTAGACATGCCAGATGCAGATATCAATTAATACAGCTGATACTGCCTAATGGAGATTTAAAAGTAAAAAACAGCTTCTAACACAGACTTTTTATAACAGCAGAATTTCCAAAAGGAAATTTCATTTTTATTTCCCCTTACACACTGCTGTTTAACACACAGAATATATTAAAATGCACTCTGCATAAATAACTTTTTAAACAAAACCACACAATCTCCCCCCCCCCACCCCCATCATAGGAAATGTGCATTTTCTAATGTACTTCTTGGAGTAATAAATAGAAAATACAAATCCAGGACCAACTTCAAATAATTCAATCATTTTCAAAACACTAATGCACTTCTCCAGGTTATACTGTGCAAATAGAAACACCAGCTTTTCTTCTTTTCCAATAGGAATTATAAAATTTTCAATACTGACCTAGGTTACTATAAAACTACCCCTGGAAATAAATCCCACACCATAGTTAGAGAATACTCTTCCCCAGTTCTATTGCTAGTTTGGTAGAGGAGCTGATCCATATTGTTCAAGCTGCATTTCGAGATTTTCTTCACTGACAACAAAGGGCCCAGACCTTGTGCTTGACACAGGAACCCGCACTAGGAGTTCAAACTCAAATACTTGTGAGTGTTCCATGGTCATACACAAAGCAAAAAACAAGGTCATTTCCATGAACCATAGGAAGCACTCAGAGTAAGAACTTTCAAAACCATGTCATCTATTGATGTTACCAATCATCCTGCCTACATAATAGTAGTTCTGCAGTCAACGATTTGTAGTGAAGGTACAAACCTTCCTCCCTTTCTTTCTACACTGTAAATGTTTAGACAAAATTACTTCTTCATCACTTCAGACTTTGTTCTCTCATGAACAGGAAACTTAGTGTAATTTATTCCTTTTTTAGTTGATTTTTCTTACATAGAAGAAAGAATAAATTGATCCAACATCCCACAGAGACTGCCTCACTGACAAAGAAACAAAAGATGAGCATTCATTTTTGTAAGAGCCTGACTTAACATACCCACAAGTAACAATGGTTGAAAATTTTGCATTAAGTTGCTTAGCAGACATTTTACAATAAATAGTATTTATGCCACAAAAGCTGCCTACACATGACTTTTCAGAGGAAACATGATTAAAAGAAATATTCAGAACTGCCCTGGTTGCATAATATTTTTTTATTTACTCATTTGGCATACAATTGCTCTGTGGATGTTACTCCTCATGCAGCTTAAGTTCCTTTAACAAACACCATGTGCAATACCAACCAATGATCTCATCTGTCAGCAATGTTACAGCTAGTCTGAAGTTTGGAGGAGAAAGACTATTAGAAACAACTTTTTAACTCAATTTATAGTTAACTTTTTAACTCTAATAAATAAATTTTTTAATTATACTGCCCTTAAGTGCTTTTGTTGCTGTAGTCATAACAGAGCAGCACCTCCTGGCACCAATTGCCAAGCACTTCACATGTCAAGTACAAG
Organism: Passer montanus; assembly: GCF_014805655.1. Taxonomy (NCBI): domain Eukaryota; kingdom Metazoa; phylum Chordata; class Aves; order Passeriformes; family Passeridae; genus Passer; species Passer montanus. The sequence goes on along the minus strand of NW_024359721.1, from coordinate 1,108,832 downwards.
ACAAACAGAACAAATATCAAGTACAAGAGGTCAAGGTATCTCAATGGATCACCATGGAAGTCGACAAAAAAAGTATGGACATCAAACACTAACCAAAACTGAGTACAGTAAAGAACTGGAAATCAAATCCATTTATATAAGTTATTGACTTGAAGTTTATTCAGATTCCTTACCTCTACTTGTTGCCTTTCATCCTGAAGCGCTCTTCTAGTAATCTCTTTCATCTGCTTCGTGTTTCTCCAGTCCTGTGTCTCCTGAAACTTTACTTCTGTGTTTACAAAGCACAGCAGTCATTTAAGTAAACCACAGTTTATTTTATTATGACATTATTACACCACAATACTAATGACACTGATAAAGTCAGTGTGCCCACTGCATATCCCTGAACATTTACAAAGTCAATCAACTTGCCTTGCCTGTAATGGTTTCCTGTGCTTCACATTGTGTCCTGAGAATTCCTGCTCCATCTTTCCCTGCTCAGTTGCTCTCAACCTAATTTTGAATCACTTGAATGGCATGGAAACAACGAACAACCAATGGTTGTTGAATCTAAAAACCTCAATTTAACTTGCTGATGCTTAAGCATCCTCAATAAATACTAACTATATTAATTAGCCAGAATTGTTTTCCGTGCTGTATCAAATGAGTTATCAGTAAAAAAATAACAGAGCTCAAGGTAAAGTGGTTCTTTATTATCAGCTTTCTTAATTTTCTTTTAATTTCACCAGCCACTAGATTCTCCAGCAACAAATCACTGTAATAATTAGGCAATGATACCTTGCTAAGAAAGTCACTTTAACAAAAAATCATTTACCATTAAATCATCTTAAAATTTTTGTTCCTAGGTACCACTTTTATGATTTGAAGAATACATTGTAATGTGTTACCATCGTGCACCTCTACACAACCCTTCTGTTCCTGTTTGAAGGCTTGTTTTGCAAATCTTTCCGAAAAAACTTCTTTTGTGAGTATCTGAGTTAGGGAAATAAAATTAGTAACCCTTCTTTCATTACACAAAAAAAAACCCATAAACCCCCAACAAACAAAAAACCTGGCTAACAACAACCAAAGAAAACTTCACCAAAATAAAACTTCAACCAAAATAACTTCATCATTGTCTCACACATAAAACTTCTTTCAAGTGTCCTCTTGGATGATGATCTCAAATAAAAGATAATTAATCAAATACACAATTTAGAAACTATTAGAAGAGAACCAATAAAGAGTTGCAAAAGCATCCAACAAGATATTTTATTTTACTTTATTTTAATAGAAAATGTAGGAAAATTTCCCTCTTTTGCTCCAAATTATTATCAGCTTTCTGAAAAAATTTTTTACTTGAAATCCAACAGAGATTTTTTTTCACTTGAACCTCCTCCCATGTGACTCAGTAGTAGGGCAGCCAAAGCCTTTATTTGTTGTCATATTCTTAACTGGACTTTGTTTCCCAGCTCAGAGCTCAGGTGCTCAAGAATTTGTGAAGCCAGTGCCAGGAATGAGCAGGCTTCAGTGTAACAAAGATCTGAAAAAAAGAAAATTAAAACAAAAGAGCTTAAAACTTTGATGTACCTTCATATCTCCAAGATGCAACACCTCAGGGCAGGTAACTTCACTGCCTTCACGTAATCCCATTCTTCCAATTTTTCCTGCTGTTTCTTTTTTCCAACTGACCAATTAGACTATTTTTAAACTCTATACCAGATGGTTCTCTTGCTTTTATATTGTCCTTATTATCTGCAGTTTGAAGATGTGATAGAAATGTCCTGTAAATGTATACTTCTCAAAAATAAAACCTTCACAGAGTGTGATTTCATGCACAAAGGCATTACCTGGCAGTCAGAGTAAGGAAGCTGTATGCAAGGAATGTGCCCTTGTGTCCACACTGAGTCTTTAAAATGCATGGTTTCAGAAAATGGCTCCAAAGCCTTTGACATGATAAAAAAAAGAAAAAAAATACTAAACAAAATAATAAACTAAAGTATTAAGTAAAGCTACACTGGGAAAAAAAATTAACATCTGCCAAACATCCATATGAACTCATCCATCGTTGCAACACCACTTTAGCTGGCTTTGCCATTGGGATGAAAGATAGAACACCACTAATCTGCCTAGCTTTTGAAGAGGTACTGATCAGTTATGGCTTCCAACAAATCAAAATGTACACTTAATTAGTAGTTTTCCTGTATAAGTGCTGGAAGCTTCAAAAACATTTTGACAAAAACAGCTTTAAGTTACAACAGGAGGGCTTTTCAAGCTCAAAGTATGAGTGAAATATCTGTATGGGGAAAAAAAATGGATCTGATTCCATTATTTTGCATAATCTTATTACATAAAACTACACAGAATTTGGGGTTTTTTCCATTGCTGACATGAAAAGTTTCAAAGTCTTCAAATATGCCACAACAGTGCCATTTTTCCAGCTAGCTCTGATTTTCACCAAGCTACACAGCAGCAACATCTAGCTGACAGTGACACTCCTGTTATTTTGCTGATATCTCTGCAGCACAGTGAAACACAGTGTCCTCTGCGAACAGGGAAATAAAAAAATAATTTCCTATGTTAATGAGAAGAATTTAACTTGGCATAACCAACCAGAATCAGTGGGATTATTCTGACATTTGTTATACATGCATGTCCACAGACACTGAAATTTCCCAATATATTTAATTACTGAAACCTTTCAAATCGCTAATAATAAAAAGTTTTTGATAACACAACATGATGGAAAGCAGGCTTGCATGGAATTTCCTATGTGCCAAATTTTCATGACATTCAATATGGCAGATACATAAAAACAAGTGCAATCCACTATATTCAGCCTCAACTGTCATGTAATATTTAAAAGTCAGACTTTGTAGAGTTTGGAAAACAAGTCTGCAAGTGAACAAACAGAGAAGAAATCTCTTCAGTTTTGACTTTAAATATAACTTTGTTAAAACAAAATAAATCCAGCAAAAATTTTTTCCTCGCATATTTTGTTAGCGGAGAATCAGAAAAATTCAAAGGTTCTGTTCAATTATTCATGATCATTAAAAAGAGAATGAACAAGAAATCTCACTTTGTGAATACAGTTGTCAAAGTGAAAAGGGGAATAAAGCACAAATTGGCAAAGTGCAAGTAAGGTACACATACTTGTCTGAAAATAACAGAATTCCATGCAGAAGGCAGAAAGACCAAGCCAAATGCAGAATGAACTGCTAAGTCAGTCAGATCCTGTGGGTTTAATTCCCTAGAGGAAGTAAAAGTCAGCAAAAATATCCCTGACATAATATCAAGCAGGATTTCATGGAGAGAAAGGGAGGGAAAGCAATACATTGTAGGAAGATGCTTCCTAAACAAGATTCATATCTAACAGTACTTTTTATCTGAAGTACTCTGCTACTTCAAACAACATGCATATGTGAGATGTGAACAACACCTCCTCTGGGACATTCTGGAGGTCAGGAGCATGTACCACAGAGTGTACAACCAACATCTCACATATGTAAACAGTAAATTGCCCTTCCTGATGGCTACAGAGACACTACGAGCTGAGAGAAGCACTTTGAATAGTGAAAATATACATACTTCCTTTATGAGATGCTTTTCAGCCAACTGGTCCTTATCCCAAACCCCCAAAATTGTACTAAGATTTTAGTCAAGCTTTAACTGTTGTTTTTATAATTTTTTCAGCCAAATATCCTTCACCAAAGCTTTCATGGAATCCCATAATACAAAAAAGCTCACAGATTTTGTAATATTTCTGTGCTTAGTAAAACAGGAGATATTTATTAATGCTTTTCTGTCACTGTATTGCCACCAGAAAAACTGTCCTGCTCTACGTGAAGAAAAAAAAAGAGTGAATTCAACACAATATTCAGCATATCACATTACTATTGGGTATAGATGTGGTAAACCTATCCAATTTCAGGTTACAGGCTAAGGCTAAGAAAATGAAAGCAGTCATGAAGTAGGAAAGGAAATAAGTACTAAAAATAAATAGGGATTAATATGCAAAATCTCAGTTTTGGGAAAAATTTATTGTATCAACCGTTCTACAAAAACACATAGAAAAGTAATGAAAAATCAAACTGGGAAAGGGTTACTTATAATAGCATATCACAGAACTGTGCAGACATACCACACTTGGAATAATTATACAATTCTGTACAGTGCTGCATAAATATCCCAATGTGCTCTGATACAGCTCAGCTAGAAGTTTTCAAAGCACAATGCCAACTAATGTTTACATGGAAGAGGGGTTAACAAGATGGTTAACAGTGAGGGAATGTTACACCACTGCTGAAAGTGAGTACATAAATTTCAAATGCCTGGTGCTGTCACAGACTTTGAAATTGGCTTGGAAAAATCCTAGTTCAGCTAAGTCCAAGGAATTGCACAGACTTGGACTGCCAAAGGGAAACACAAGAGGTCAAGAAACAGCTTGTGCATTAACACATCCCCATTGGAAAACAGGAAAAAAGACATGACTTTTATGCCTTCCTGTAACAGCTGCAGATATACAACAGCTTATGGTGCTCTTAAATATTAAGTAACAAAAATGAAAAAAAATATAAGGTTCTGTTTACCAAGGCAAGCACCACACACAATCAACTGTAAGCAAGATCTTTATGGAGAGCAATTTATATTAACAAGCAAAACCCAAGATTCTGGTGGCTTGGAGGGTGGATAATATTTTTCTGAAACCATTTTACATAATTTTACATAAGTGACACAACAAATGACAGGAATGAGCAATTTATATTAACAAGCAAAACCCAAGATTCTGGTGGCTTGGAGGGAGGATAATATTTTCTGAAACCATTTTACATAATTTTATGTAAGTGACACAACAAATGACAGGAATGCAGGAATTTGTGATTTCAGACACTAATTTTTCCTCTAACAGAAGATGTATATGGGACTGCTAAGGCAGTAAGGAAGTTAATATCAGACTCTAGTGTGATCGTTGTACTTAAATCAAGCTGCACGATTCAAAACTGACATAACTAAAGTTTAGCAACTAGTGATCAACGAGGCAGTAAGGAAGTTAATATCAGACTCTAGTGTGATCGTTGTACTTAAATCAAGGTGCAGGATTCAAAACTGAGATAACAAGTTTAGCAACTAGTGATCAACAGGACATTACACTGAATTATCCTTCTTCCTCAAAAAATCTTGAACTCTTCTATAGCCTGTGTTACACCTATACCTTATTCCCTCTGTACAAGTGCAAAATTTGATTTGGTGTGTGTTACAGATTGCAATTGCTTCCTAAAAGAACATAAGCTTATTTTACAGGTTGGTAGGAACACCTAAATATTGATGGCATCAGCAAAAGTCATTCAACAAATTATTTTCCTGTTTCAGAATCAGCATGAGTAAATGCAATTGATTCTATCATCACAGAAAACAAATTTGGGAGTAGAGAAATACATCTCTCACTCACTGCTAGCAGTTATGTGATCAAAGATAAATCCCTGAGCTGTTTCCATCAGAGATTGCTTTGCAGTCATCAAGATTTACTACAGTAGGCAAATTACATAACTATATGGCAAAACACATGACTATAGCTTTTCAAGTTCACAGGTGACCACTCTCAAAGAATCCAGGAAAAGCATAATTTTCTTCTTTTCTCTAGGGTTCCAGCCTTTCCTCTCCATACACATTCAACCTAGCCCTAGTTAAAAACACTGTCTTGAAAGCCAGTACCTAGCATCCACCAGAGATTGTACTAAGAACTCTGCAGATGACTTCAGTCTTGAATAGGCAATGCCAGCTCTGCCTCTTCTGATATCTTGGAAGAAACCTGAATGTTGGCATGTGCAACTGCTGTAAGGTAACCTGTCAGGGTGCCCTGTTCCAGTCTGTGTGGCAGACTAGTGGATATTATTAAAAGGTAACATTCAATCTCTCTAAAGTAGGTTCATGAAGAAGGCACAAGGGCATGAAAGAGGAGGAAGCTCCCTATGAACCCTTCTCTGCAGCATGCTATGGGAAAGTCCATCCAGGATCCATCTGATGCTGCATGAAAATGCAGTTCCCAGCATCTGAATGGATGCAGGATTTACTTGCTATCTGTGTTCCTCTTCTTATTCTATCTTATTAAACCAGCTCCATTTATTGTCAGGTCTTTCTTACTGAGTTCCAAAAGATCCCTGAAGCATTTTCTCTCTCCCTCTCATTCCCCACCTCCTCACAGTGCTGAATGAGGATGCAGATGATATTCACATACTGAAATTCTACAAAAACAAATGTCTTACAACTATTCATCCTCTCAAGCTTTGGAACAAAAACAGAGTGCAGATTTTGCTTACCCATAAAAATAAACTTAACTCTGTACAGACACTATGAAATATATACATATATACATATATAAATCTCTATATCTGCAAGAGTTTAAGATAACCCTTCCAACTGAGCAGAGATGACCTCTCTGCCAGAGAGGAATACTTTGTAATAGGAGAGATGGAAGTGCTGGCTAACCTGGGGATCATAACTTCTAAGACTAGGGTAGCCATCGCGGTTGCTGTAGCATCTCAAACTACTGTAATATTTTTGTTATAGGGAATGTAAATCACAGCCTGGTGAGATGGACTTACTATAATATTTTTTTTTAATATTAAACAATATTCAAATACAAGGGGGGATATGCCACCCACAGGTGAGTTTTTCAAATTGCTCATAAAGCCCCCTAAGCAATGCTACTGCTTTAGCTGTACAGGAACATGGAAAACAGAAACTGTTAGAAGTAATTGTAGCAGAGAAACATGATCTTATTTTTTAAACAGCCTGAGGGCTTTATCAATCACTCAACTTACTTTAAATTTTAAAATTACAAGAAACCAATTACAGCAATAGTATATCAGTGGTTCTAGGTTTTACGCTTGTAGGTAATAATTTTAGCACCATTTGTTTGTTTCCTATTGTTCAGAAAGAACCACTGAAAATATTAAGAAGAGCCTATTATCTATGTAAATATTCACCAATTCCAATTACCGATAAGTTCTTCTTTATATTTCAGGACAAAGGTTCCCCCCCACAACTTCTAAATTTGTGGGCTGCCCATGTAATCTGAGTGAGAATGCTGTAGCTAGGTTTACACAGACTGAGCAGAGATGTGTTGCTTTGGTTAGTTTGCAAGTGTACACCACACACAAAAAACAAACAAAAAAAGAAGACAAAAGAGAAAACAGGTACAATATACAGCAAAGGTTTTTCAAAATGTGAAAGTTCACCTCTAATACCTTTCTCTTTTTATAACAGCTGCAGGGTTGTGCCACCCAAGAACCAAAGACATTTTTGTTGTTGTTATAGAGACACTTTCTAAATAGAAAACTCAGAAAGCAAAGGTGAGTCTTTGAAATAGAAACTGCAAACCATGATGAATACAAATAATGAGTACAAATACACAAGCAACATCAGCAGTTTACCAGGAAAGAAAACCTAAACATTTAATTACTATTTAGTGCAAAGACAGAAAGAGGGGTAGGAAAGAGGATCTACTGATCCAGCCTGCTTCTGTTTCAGGGGAAATACCAGGTATTTATTTTTGTATAGCTAGCAAAACGCCTTGTGATTCTCCTCATACAGAAGCTGCTCTTGAGCTACCCAGGAGTCAGTGTGATTTCCAGTGAGAAGCTTTAAGACTGTAAAACTGCAGAATGAACATCTCAGACAATTGTGCCATGGGAGCAGAAAGGAAAACTGGGTCTGGATCCCCTTTCTCCAGTCCAGTCAAGTCTAGGCTTTTCCCATGCATCATCCAGAGCCCTTCCTATGTCAGGTTGTTTTATCTTTTCTTCTTCATTTTTTAATTAATACTCCTTAGTCTGCCTGAAGAAAAGGTTTCAGGCAAGAGCATGTCTGAATTCTAAATTTCTAAAAAGCTGCTTTTTACATAAATATATTGAGTGTTTTTATGGGACTGTTCAGAAAACTGTCAGTTTTCTATTTCCCCACTGACACACTGGCTTCTGTGATTTGTCGCAAAGATTATCTCTGTCACATTGTGTGACATAATACAAAGGAGCTCAGAAAAGGTGGTGTGACATGCCAACTAATGCACTGAGGCAGTAGGGAACTTTAAAAGCAGTACATGTTTAAAAACTTAGTTGACTTCTTTCTGCCCTAATCTATCCTGCCTCTCCCCTAAGCCCAAATGGTTTTCCAGAGAATTTGTGAGAGTCTTCTCTAGAATAGCTACATTTAAACAGAAAGTTCTTGGAACAAACAAGTGTTTTCTTATAAACAAAAGTGCAGACAAGCGGTTTGTGTTTAGTGCAGTCCAGAGACTGAAATCACATGTACAGAGACTTTCCCAGAAGTGGGTAAAGAAAAAAGCTACCAAGAACAAAGCCATATTTGGAGCAGATCAATAAATAAAACAATGTGTAAACAGTCATCAAGTAAGGAGAGAGGGGGAAATCTGATGCATCTGTGGGCAACATACTGCCATGAAATCAAATATTCACACTAAGAAACAGATCTTTCTTCTTGAAATAACCTTTTCCATGAGCAGTTGTATAATAGAGATGCATGCATGGTTCCATGTGTCCACAGAGCCAGGTGAAAATGTGTTAGTCATCAGAAATTTAAGAGCACACTTGAAAGGCTGAAAACCTCTTTAAGACTTAGAACTACAGAACATCTGGAGTCATAGAATATGAATGTCTTCCAAACCAGTACATAAGAAAAGGTATCATAATACTACAGTGTCGTGTGGTAGGGTCTCTCAGTAGCAGCAAGTAATTCTATTTCCAGGTTTATTTTGAATTGCAGTACCACAGTGACATCTTTGCGTCCTTCCTATATCAGCCTATTACTGTTGGCTCTGTCACACTAAGAGAAAATAAAAAAAGCAACCCAAACAAACAAACCAAACAAACCATCCTAACAAATACTACAATATATTTCCCATCCTCTGCTGCAAACATTCCCAGAGTTACAGAAATCTATTCTCTCAAAAACTGAACGCAGATATTTGTTTGTTGCAACACTGTGATTAGAGAGTGTCTTTCTCTTTCATATAACCTCTTTTACAGTGTCGTGACACTGGATAATAAGAATAATTCTAGGACTGAGATTCCATTATTATTCTACAGTAAAAACATTCTTAAGAGTAACCTCAAGTAGATTTGAGGATTATGTTTAAATGTGGACAATTCCTGAATTTGACACAATCATGTAGTCAAGCTTCAAGAAGAAATTCTGAAAGCATTTGGGTGGTCAGCTGGAAAATTTAGTTATTGTACCTCAAGAACTACAACATGGGTAATACCCTATTCATAATAGAAAGCCTAAAAATACTTAGAATACAGGAATCAGTGTGCTCTCTGACTTAAATTCCATTTGCTAGGTATCATTTTATATTAAATAGGTTATACAGAGGTTATATATAGGCTCTCTCATAATAATGTCATCACTTTCCTAAGTTATTGTACCTCAAGAACTACAACATGGGTAATACCCTATTCATAATAGAAAGCCTAAAAATACTTAGAATACAGGAATCAGTGTGCTCTCTGACCTAAATTCCATTTGCTAGGTATCATTTTATATCAAATAGGTTATACAGAGGTTTTATATATAGGCTCTCTCGTAATAATGTCATCACTTTCCTGTTTTAGCAGTAAAAACTCGGTGTACTTGGAGGACATATGCAGAACATAACATTTTAATCACTTCTTCTTTTTTTTCTCCACAGATTTTAAGAGTATAATCAAGAAATCACAGTTAAAAAAATCCTCATATCCCAAAGCATCCCAAGCTATGTCTTGATTGAAGCAATTTTAACTTCCAATGTAATAAAATCAGATTTAATGGTTTATATAAAAAGAATGAGGCAGTGCAAACATATCATTTAATGTACAGTATATTTTAGGAGTTTCTACTTAGAAACATACTGTGTTTCTTCTTCTTTCTTACTGCAACCCTTGTTTAAAGAAGAGCTCCTTAATATGCATATAATCATTTCAGATTTTCATATGAAAATTTTACAGAGGTGGAAAACAACATTATTGTTTTGCTGAGCTTAGAGGTGGCAGACTTTGGCAGCACCACAGAAATCATATTTGAAATTCAGCACCAGCAGCCCTGTAACCCCAAGAGTGTCCAACACCATAGAGCTGGACTCCTCCTATACACACTGTGTTCACAAATAGAGTATGGCTAACCATGCTGGCTGCACACCCAGAGGTAAGGGACTGGAGAAAAAAAACCCAAAAAACAAAACAAAAACAAACAAACAAAAAAAACCCCAAACAAACAAACAAAAACCCCAACTAAAAATTATTTAAAAACCCCCACAACCTGGGACTCCAATTTTAGACAGAAGTAGCATGAGGGAAGGCAGGACTGCAGTTTATAAAATCACAAAAACGATGGCTAAACTGTGATTCAGCAAATCCTGCAGCACAAGAATGAGGTGGCCACTTGACAAAAGCAGTGGGAAAGAGATAGCCCAAAGCAGATAAAAGTGTCTCTTTGGACAGCAAACAGATAGCAAACACATTTTTCTGCCACAGGAGGCTGTGAAGGCAGTCAGTATTAGAAGGATCAGTGACAGATCAGACAAATTCAGGACCCCTGCATGTCATGTACTAGAAGGACTGGGCAAGGATGCACCCTCTCACATGTCTCATAAAGCTGCAGATCCTGGAAAAACTCAAGGACAAAGGACCTGAGAACATGTACAAGTGCACAAAGCTTTCCCTAACCCTCATCTCCCAGAGTCACCGTTGGAGATGGGTATGAGGATTGACAGACTGCCACTCTGAGCTACGAGGGTATGTTTTACACTTTCCTGTCATCAGCTGGGACCTCTGTCAGTAGGAAGTAATTCTTTCCAACAGCATGCCCTCTGACCACTGCAGTACTTGGTATAGAAATATCATTGACCTTCTTTTCACAAAAAAAGAAAAAAATCAACAGCATCCATGATTATTTCATATAAAAGCCTTGAAGTTAAGTCTGCATTCCTACTTACCTTATCTGGTTTTACTGGAAAATATAGTTCTGTCAGCAGAGAGGTTTGAGGTTAGAAATAGTGAGTGACCCACCATAAAAATGGAGGAAAAAAATCCTAAATTGTCCTGTAAGAGAAATCTTTTTTCAAATGAAAAGATTTCATTTGAGAAATGAAGAGAAAAAAATCGAGAAAAAAATCTTTTCTCTGCATGATAATGTTGGTCTCTTGATCTCTCAGCAATTAATTTGGCACTGACCACTGAAGAACTGTACAAATAACAGGAAAACATCTTACTTTCCACCCTGTATAAAGTTGGTGTTCTGAAGACACAATTGACAGTTATTGAAATCCAAATCCCATCCATGGGATTTGCTTTAGGTAGATAATTCGCCATTGGTCAGTTGCACCATGCAACTCTCTTAACTTGCACTGAGACTGTAACTGAGGTTACATTCTACCCAAGGAGCAATCACAAAAATTATATTTAAAAGACATGTTGAATCCATATTGCAAGTGAAATTTTCCCATACCACAACAGCAATCCTTCTTTCAAGTTAATCAATGAAAGATACATGTCGCATCAAATTCCCTTCATTTTTACACCTGCATTTCCCTCAAAGAAAAATGAAAGGACAAGCATGACTTCACTAATTATGATAGAAAAGTTGACTAGTGATTGCTTTATGTTGACACCATAAATAAAATATAAATATAGGCGATCTGAGTCAAACTCACCAAGTGCTTAGAAACTGTGGCATTACAAGTAAGATTAAAGTGGGAAATCTTTGCTTCATGTAAAATACATAAAGCATACATTCTAGTATGCTAGAATACAACATTAATTGCAGTAAAAACAGTATATGCAATATAACATTGGGACAGAGATTTTCCCATACTGGCTCAGACAACCTGTCTTTTGTATTGCCATGTAGAGTATATTAAAAAGGCTTAACAACTTTATTTAGAAGTTTCATATCCTTCCAACTAAAATATATAGTACTAAATGGCAAATCTTACTTCAAAACTAAAATGTACTGAACAGCAAACTTTGCAATTAAATTACCAATATAATGTGAAGAAAAAGGGAAGACAACCAAAATTTCTCACGCTTTTCCAATAATATATTATTATTTATGATCACTATTTCCTGGTTTAAAAGTAGAACACTCTCAAAGTGATGATTTTTTTCAGCTTATTTAATCATGTATACAGCATAATAAGAAGCTTAAGTAGTCAAGCATATTTTTTTTGAAAGTTCAGATTCTATAAAAAATTCTAAAATTCGACAAAATGAACTGATTCTGCTGCACAATACAACTCAACAGAGAAAAGTATCATGAATGATTTTTAATATCTCTCCTTCAGGTGGAGTATTCAGTAGGGAATCATCCATATCTAAGGAGAAAAATAATTCTTTGATAATGATGAAGCAGTTAGCAAGGAGACAGACATGTATCTGACACACTGATTTTGAATATGCAATACCTCAGGCCTGAGAGGTGGCTTCATGTGAAACCTGAAGTTCAGCAAAGCCAAGTGCAAGGTCCTCTATCTTGGTTGGAGAGGCTTGTCCTAGGGTGAAGTTATGATGCTTGTACCCCAATTGTGTGTTCTGTTAATGCTGGATATTATGTATTGTGCCTTCAATACTGGCTCTGAAGAGCAAGGTTTGTTTTGGTTTGTTATCAGCCTGCTCTCCCACAGCTGGCAGGACACAGAGACGGGGCAGTACATAGTGCGGCTTTTGCTTTTTGCTCTGCTTATTGCTGCTTACTTTGCTCTTGCTTCTGCTGTGCTCCTGCTTTGCTTTTGCTTTTTGCTTCTGCTTGTTAGTCAGTTTAGCTAAGCAGTCCAGATTTTTCCCTAGACTGTTTTGCCTTTCCCTTTTTAGAACCATTCAAACCTGCTCCAGACTGGGACCTGGGAAACACCAAGAGTTTACATCTGGTGGCTGCAGCAGCCATGCCCAGGGCCGGAGGGAGCAACAACAGAGCGACCACTCCCAGGAAAGACTTTCTGAATTTGTCATCCTTTTCAGATCAGGAGTGTTGTCATCTGGTATTGTTCATTTTCGTGCTGGGGATGCTTTGCCTGTTAAATAAACAGGTTCTTTCCACTTCTCTCTGAAGAATCCTTCCCGAACCGGTGGGGGGAAGGGGCTGTGTAGGTTTGCTTTGTGGGGGGATCCTCTTTGGAGGTTTTTTTCCAAATTTGCCCTAATCCAGGACAGGAGGCTCAAAGTACAAATACAGACTGGGCAAAGAATGGATTAAGGACAGCCCTGAGGACAAGGACTTGGGATTGAAAGTGGATGAGAAGTTCGACATGACCCAGCCATGGGCACTCACAGCCCAGGAATCCAAATGTGTCCTGATGAGGACAAGGACTTGGGATTGAAAGTGGATGAGAAGTTCGACATGACCCAGCCATGGGCATTCACAACCCAGGAATCCAAATGTGTCCTGGGCACCACTAAAGGCAGCGTGGGCAGCAAGGCAAGGGAAGGACTCTGTCCCTCTGCTCTGCTGAGACCCCACCTGGAGTGCTGCATCCAGCTCGGGGACTAAAGGAAAGGCATTGACCTGTTGGAGCAAGTCCAGAGGAAGGACACCAAGTCAATGGGGGAATTGGAACACTTCTGCTAAGATGACTGGCTGAGAGAGCTGCAGTAGAATTGATGCAACATCCAGAAGAAATTTTAATTGTTCCTTCATCTAACACTCCTCTCTGTAAAGACAGTGAAGGAGTCTACCTGAATAAGTGTTATATAAGCCTTATACCTTTTTTGATCAGAGATGCATTTCTAGTAGAAAATTTTCCCTCGTTCCTTGGTTACATTGGTCTTTGGAGGCCACCCCTGTTCTTCCTCCAATAAAAAGGGCACAGGCATTATCATATTCATCATACTTTGCTCTATTAACAGATTTAATTTTTCATGTTAAACGAGAAGCTACTATAGATAGACTATAACAATATAGGTAAAGTTGGTTTTGTTTTGCTTTGTTTTGTTTTTAAGAAGAAAAACATGTTAAGTTTAATTACTTGGAGGGAAACCTTTTAAACATGTAAATGATCAATTCAAAGCCATTCAAAATAGCAGACTACCTCCACATATTATATATGCATAAATATAGACTACAACTGCCAGTAGTCCTTAATTGTTAAAAGAAGGGAGACCACATTAAATTATATATGTCAAATAATTTTAAAAAATAGAAACACATAACAGGCTTTTTCTTTAGAGCTCAAAGAACACATCATAGAATAGAAAATTCATCAGATGCCCTGTCTCAGAGAAAAATTGATCACATATGCAAGTCAAATTGGGCAAAGTAGCTTAGCCTTGATGAAAGAGGGAATTTCATAATATTAGCACATTTTACAGCAACATTTTCAAAATCGGACATTTCATTCAAAAAAGTCAAAATGTTTCATTTTTGACATTCTCTAGATAAAATACTTCAACTTTTCCAAGAATATGTCAGCAGGTTAAGTACATTCCACATTATTTTCAGAAGTCAGAGTCATATAGGAAGGAAAGACACTTTAGCCAGTCACTCATCCTGTATTCAATACAAACCAAATAAACACTTACAGTGCAAGCATGAGGACAAAATAAGCCTCAGGACACAGTTCTTACATTTTCACCAAAAGTATCAATTCAGAGCCCTGTGGTCTTCTATGGTAGTCAATTCCCAGCTTACAGTGTACCTCCTACTAAAGCTACCACTTTTGTGATGAATATCCTCTGGTGTTAGTAAAGAAGCTTATAACTCTCACATTATAGGTTGTAGAAGGGAAAGGATGAAACGAGTTTTATTTTTCTTACTATTTTGGAAACATATATGATGAAGAGCAGAAAAGTAAATTTGCATTTTGGTTTACCTCCTGAACCAAAACATAGATCTTGACAATTGCTTCCTTTTGTTTCTCCAAGCTGTCTGCATCCATTTTGATTCAGAAAAAACCAAGCCCAAAACACACTACATTTAAGGAAGTGAAAAGAATAGTACACTGCAAGAAAGCTGAAAACTTTAGTTCACAAGAATTTGCAGGAAAAGTGAATGGAAACCAGAGTCTGGATAAACAAAAGTGTCAGCAGCAGCAACAGCAGTGTTAATAGCTCTACCCTTACTCTGCAAACCCTGCTGGTTCACTCTGGATGGACAAGTTAAATAGCACCAACAGTAAAATACTGCCTACAGAAATTGAGAGCAACACATCCTACAACACCTGTGTTGATCATACCCAAAAAGACACACATAACATCTACCACATGCCTAAAATTACACAGCATCACTCTGAAGGCATAGAACATCTGCTTGAAATTAAGCTTTATGGAGGAAAGGAAATTTAGGACAAAACTACCCATGCATCAGATTCCTTACCAACAGGAATATAATAATTTTCAGCCACCAACACTCCCCTAGTGGAAAAATACAAGTTACTGTTAATTGCCTGCTAAGCTGATGCTATAATTGTTTTGCGAGAAAGTGAATGAGTATGTGGTTTTGAGTCTCAGAAAACACAACTAAAAATATTTTCTTCAAGTAAGTTCTGTTTGGAACCAGAGCATGTTATTAAAGCCTCACTAAAAAGAAATCACTTTTTATTTAAGTGACAGGATGTAATCTGATGAAAATGAGTCACAGGAGATCTCACACTGAAGCAAAACACTCTGCAGGGAGAATAAAATGAACGGGAAAGAGATCATGTTTAGGATAATCCACTGAGATCACAACACAATGAGGGGCAAAGTGTACAAACAGTGTGAGTGGATGCAGTGTTCCAGTACATAGCCTATTAAACATCCCTATATTTCCAGAAAAGCAGAGCAATTACAACAAAAGATGGGCATGTTAGTGTTTTTATACCTTACAGTTAAATATTACAGTTAAATACTGACTTCTCTAATTTACAAATGGATAGTGACCTAGAACACAGATGTCACAGTTAGGATTCAGAAAGCCTTAGTGAATTTTCTCCTTAAAAACGTAGAGCTCCTTTTATATTGTCAAAAACAAGCAAGTCAAAGCCTCTTTAAGAGACTTCTACTAGCTCGTTGACATGCTGTAACTGGCACACTTCACTTTGCGTGTTCACACATAGAAAATTTGAACTCACAAAATCATAAAAACAAAGACTCAAACCTTCCAGCAATCAGATGGAAAGATGGCATGGATAAGGAGGATATGCCTGTTGATAAGTCTCAGTTGCAAAAAGTTAAGGCACAGCCTTGAAAAATATCAAAGAACTGCAACTCTGAAGCTGAATGAAACCATATGTTCTGGCATTGCTGGAATAGTGAAACAGGTGGCAGTAGTACAGGTGCTTCAGTGTACAGCCTTCAGGGATTTTTTTGGCAGTTTCAATCAAAGAAACAACCAGTTGCTTACCCTTTTTGATGCCAAAACAAAAAAAAACAAAAACAAAACAAAAACAAAACACCAAAAAAAAAAGCCACAAAAACAAAAGCAGAGATACATGACTAGCAAAGAAAGGCAAAAATAGCCTCCACAACTTAATAAACAGTTCTAACAGACAGCAATGCTGCACGCTGATTTTGCATTGCCATCTTTATTAAGTACACCAAAGACTGGCAGACAGTGTTACTGCCAGGCAACAGCAAGCATGGAAAAATAACATGAGCTTATCAATCCAAGTAAACTGAATATTGCAGCCCTGCCTCAAAAAATCACCAACCAGCTATTTTTGGGAACAAAATTCTTCTTCTGAAACAAGAAACATAGGCAAACAAATCACGCTAGAATTAATCACAAGTCAAATAATGTGTTTTGTTGTTGCCAGAGCTTTTATTGCTACATGCGTAATGATTGCTGTATTCAGGGAACTGCTTTTTTCTCCTGGCTCTGAGATTCTGTTGATTGTATCTCTTCAGTGTAGTTATCTCCCACCAAGGACTTGCTGTTAAAACTCAATGCAAAAATTTCTCTTCATAATGCCATCACAACTAGAAAAAGTCTTCTCTAGTCCACATGCTGTGATTAAAAGTATTTGAATTTGAATCCTTCAAACCCAAAGACTTCAAAACGGTCAGTCATACAGAAACTTAAAAAAAAAATACGCAAGGGAATTTTGGAAAACAAATTCTCAGGAACAATGGAAATTGGTTCTTTATCAAAGAGCTGTCTAAATATCTTACTTTAAAAAGCCAGTGGAAAGCAGACCTACTAAAATATCCAGCAGTTTTCTGTCAAATTTCTGCCAAAATGTTTGTTCTCTCTTACTACAATATACAAAAACATGCTGGTTCTTCCAGGAAGTGAAGACAGGCAGTTCAGTGACTACTTTTAAAAAAGGAGGAAGAAAAAATAATCATAAAAGAACTTTAGAAAAATAGATATGACTGCATTGAATAAATATTTCATATAGTTTGGTGATTTTAATATAGTTTTACAACTCTTAGATAGGAGGCTTTAAAACATGCAATAGAAGAAACATCACAGCAAACTGAAGATTCTGGAAAGTGCAAGGAGTATCTAAATTATGCAAACCTCCTTAAATTCACTGGACAAAAAGAGACAAGTTTAAATGAAAATACACAGATTTTGCCTCTTTACATTAGAAAAGACTTCGCTAGCTACACAAAAGAAGTGAGAATTTTCCTTCAACTTCCTCATGAATTTGCAATATAAGAAGACCAATACGACAAATCAGGATGAAGCGAGTTTGCCATTCCATTTGTTCTGTGCTTTATTTTGTGATAGACTACTTCAGCATCGTTCAACAAATCTGGAACAAGGCTGTGATGTTAAAAAAGCCACTGAAAGATCAAGGTTAACATAAAGGAATCATTTTCTAGAAATGTTAGTCCATAATTGTAACTTCCTGTTGAAGTTGCATTTAAAAAAGTTAAAGTTCAGTAATATGAATATTAACATTTCTGCAAAACTATGCCTGTCTCCTATTTATTGAATATTTTTAAATTAAAAGGGTTTGTTTTCATGTGAGGGTTCTTGTTTTTTGGTTGTCCTTAAACATGGAAAAGCTAACAAGAAATAGGAAATAATAACTCACAGAAGTAATTTGATGAAAAGACTTGAATACTTGCCTTTTGAGGCCAAATCTATTGCACCACAAGTTCCAACAAAAGATTCCAGGACATAGCTAAGTAGGAGAGCACAAAAGAGGAAATATTTCTTGTCAGAACAAAAAAAAAAAGTAAAACTAAATCACTGAGAGCTCATTTCAGCTTCTTAAAATTAAAAATTAGTACATGTACAGTAAAGGCAAGCCAAGAATATGAATTATATGTGCATATGCATAAGGTATACTATACATTTAAAAAGCATTTGAGGTAGTATGTATTTCTTTTTTGTTTTTCCTTGGTATTCATTATGACATTGCATTCAACCTCCTTTTGTTGACCAAGTCTCCCAGATCCCTCAGGATATGTACAAAAATAACACGATATTAAGTTTTAAGGCTTGGTTTATCTTTTTGTTTCATTACAATCTTTTTTAATGTATATGAATCACCAGACTGAACATCAAGGAATAAAGAAAGGAAGGGAAATGGTACAGCTTATCTACTAGAGTAGGGGAAAAAAAATACTACAGTCCTGGAAAAGAGTGCTGCCAAACACCCAGTGCAAACAGGGAAGAAAGTATTGACTACGTCAAGAACTGAACCTGATCCTGAAAAAGCCTCCTAATTAAGCAAAGATAAACCTTTAATAATTAGTGTCTCTACACATTTCTCAACTCATCTCATTACTCCCTTTTCTAATTCCTTGCTCTTACTCTCCCTTAAGAAGCTACTGACAGAAAAATAATGCTGCTTCTTTCATCTTTCCCCAACCTCTGTGTACCCAAAGTCATGGAAGAGCAGGAGCTTCAATCTGGCAACCTGCTTGCAGGTTCCAATTCAGAAACTCTTTGCAGTTCTTCAAATACACCCAGCAATTTTGTTCTCTAAACTGGTTAGGCAAGAAACCTGAAAAAGTGGTGAGGTTTGTCCTTAAAACTAGAGTGAGACAAAGGCAAATCAAGGGCTATGCAGACATGTGGCAGGAGAGAATAAAGGCAGGAGCTGGCATAGAAGATGGGAAGGAAACCCATGTAATTGCACAGGCCTAGGAAAGTCAGACTGCAAGTGACCTGGCAGCCAGAATGGTTGTGGAGGGCTCTCTCCTTATGCAAAAAGGTCTGTCACCACAGAATGGTTTCATCCAAGGGGGACTAGAGTCCTTTTAGGTAACCCCTGATGGGGCAGCAGTCCCTGATGTGTGGGCATTGAGGCAATGTAGGCTGTACACACTGTCACAGTGCTGCACATAAAAAAATCCTTGCAATATCTGGAAGGAGTCATCACAGCATCCTGCTGATGCCGTAAGCCACCTCACTGCCTTCTCTTCCAGACCCTATAAATACAGGAGTCCCAGTAGCTGGCTTGCAATTTGCTGAGCTTTGGGGCCCTCTGATGCCAGCCGTCACTGGAGAAGAGAGGACCTGGAGCAGAGGGACTGCCCATCTTTGTGTGGCACACCAGAGTGATGGCTCCCAGATCCACAGCTGAAGTGGAAGCAATGTGGGAGGAGTAACATTGTCAAGAGGTTGTCAGGGGACACAGCCAGGAGATTTGACTCAAATTCACCAAGGACTCGTTCCTGACCACATAACATCAAGCTCAGCTATAAAACTGTCAGGCGTCAGTTTTCCCAATGTATCCATTGCTCAGAGACAGGCTGGGCATTGGTCTGCCAGTGGGAGGTGATAAGTGACAGCCTTCACATAATTTAGTTTGTGTGGTTTCCCCTTTCATTAATGAAACTGCCTTTATCTCAACCCACAAGTTTTTTTCTGCTTGCCCATCCTGTTGTGGGGGAATGAGCACATCACTGGATAGGAGCTCAGTTGCTGGCCGTGTTCAATCCTCCACATTTTCAAACAGAGAGACTGTGGGGGTTTTTCCAGAGACCAAAGCTGCAAGACTTAATGTAAATACCAGCCTAAAAAAACACTAAAAAACTCTACATCAGTATTTTTTGGTGTACGGTTTCCTTTAACACTCTGTCACAGATTTAGGATTAAAATGCAAGTGTTTCTTTTAGCAGACATCTGATCTGCACAGCTGTCTACTGTAAATGTCACAAACTACTGCTGTGACAAAGTCAGCAGAAAGACATCAAGCTTTGGAATAAGTGGGGCATAAAACCACCTATAATCTTCGGAGTTTCTTCTCTATTAAGTTAAAAAATTTCATGAATTCTCACCTAAAGTCATGACATGTAACACTGAGACTGAAAAGAGTCAAGCTAGATGAAGACACCAGTTCAATACCACTGCCTGAGGCTTTGTGATTAATAAAGTCTGGGGTATTTTTCTGTATTTTCTGCAGTATATGTCTTCTCTTCAAATGTGAATATTTGAAAGACCTTTGCTGTGCCATTTTTAAAATGTCAAAAAAGAAAATAGGATAATTATTTCAATAAGAATTCTGTTTTCAAGTGAGCCTACATTAGTCATACAGGCTTTACTTCAACAAAAGGATGACTACTACACGCAGTGCTTGCCTTACTTATGATGCCTCCAAGAAAACATGATATCAGCATGCATTCTGATAGAAAAATACACAAATCCCATAATTATCAGGTGAGATGTGACTTCTTTTTTACTTCATCTTCATATTCCTAATACACAAACATATAAGACTTTCCATAAGGAACTTCAATCTTCTGATCAGTGAAGAATTCACAAGCTTTTCTGATTTATATGTATTTATATACACCACTACTTACCTAAGCAATCCCTTGCAGCAATGCAGTTTTTAGGTTTTCATCTTAAAAATCTACTCATATATAAACAGACATCTTTGTATTTACATTATGTTTGCAATTCTGTCATTGATTATGAGAAAATATTTAAGTTCACTTTTCTTCATCAAACACAGCTTTTAGTCTGAGGCAAAATGAGACTATTTGATGGAAATATATGGTTTACTGAATGACACATCAATAGCATGAAGAAAGGAATTATTTGGCAGTTATAGGCATATTTACCCTGAAAAGCCAAATGCGTCTTGCCAGACCATCCATCACCATTTCTACTCCTGTCCACAGTGTACAGATTGTTCTTCCTATTACTCTATGCCTAGGTCACTAAAAACTTCCCTTCCTGTAAAATAACAAAAAAAAAAAAAAATCTTGAGGACTGAAACCATACTTTAAAGCAGTAAATTATATTATCTCCTTGTCATCTTTTGCAAAGTAAATACTCCTATTCTGTAATAAGAGCATTAATACTGCTGAACTATGTAAAAATTATTTTGCATTTTAAAGCGTTGGTTTGAAATGAAAATGCATAATGAACCATACTCCAACCTTGATTAGCTGATATGGAACAATTTCTGGCACTGAGGATAAACAAGCCAAACAGTATCTGCTTAATTACCTGTGATCTTGTAGGGTGCACATACTTCATCCTTTATATAAAAAACAAAAAAAAAATTTCCACAGATCAAATTAATTCTGGATCATGATACACTGTCATGATACAAGTTAAATATACATAATATATGCACACAAGCATAAGTTGTTGTTTTGATGTTCCTCCATACATATATTTAAAAACTCAGACATGGATGAAATATGGCAATGCAATATAGCTTTAAACTAGCAAATAACTCTGCTTTAATTAGCCTTTCCAGTAACTCCTAGTGGTTTAATATCACATAAATACTGTTCCATAGGGTTGTTTTTGAGAACTGGCAAAGCCTGACTGATTAAATTTCCCATAAAACCTCCCAGTATCAATTAAGTAGAGAAAAGTATGCTCAAGTAATTTAGAATGAGTAAGGACTAGTCTAAGTCTGCTATGTCACCTGACTTCCAGTGACTTTAAAAACATTTTTTCTTCTGCAGCCATGACATATGGTTGCCTTATGCATGCCAATCATTTCCAACAGCTATGCAGCCTTAAATCATAAAAATTTCAGGAAAGAAATATCACACCAGAAGGTCACAAAGAGCATCTGATCCATAGCACCATAAGTCAAATTGAAGAATTTATAAAGAGTCAACTAGTCTCTCAAGAAGAAACAGCAAATCACTTCTACAAGAACCTTTATGAAATCACAGATGGGTTGAAGCTGGGTCATGTGCTCCATACTTCTGCTCAAGCACAGTCATTCTTGAGACCACGTCCAAATGCCTTTGGAATATATCTCCAAGGACAGACAGTTCATAACAGCCCCAAGCAACCTGTGCCAGTGCTCAATCATCCTCAAAGTGAAAAAGTGTTTTCTGAGGTTTGGATGGAACATGCCATCCAGTTTCAGTTTGTGTCCATTACCTCTGGTCCTGTCACTGAGTACCACTGAAAACAACCTGGCTCTCTCTTCCTTGCATCCTTCTTTCAGGTATTTGTGTCTGCTGACAAGATTCCACTGAGCCTTCTCCAAGCTGAACAGCCTCAACTTTCTCACCTTTCCTCATATGTGAGATCATCTATCTCCTTATCTTTGTGGACCTTCTCTGTACCTCTAATATGTCCACATCTCTCTTGCACTGAAGCATCCAAAACTGAATCCAGCACTCCAGGTGTGGACTCACCAGTGCTAAACACAGTGGAGAGATCAGCTTCCTTAACCTGCTGCCAGTGCCTTGCCAGTGGCAGTCCCAAATATCATCAGCCAGCTTTGCAACAAGGACACACTGCTGGCTCCTGTACACCCAGTGTCCAACCCCAGAGCTTTGTCTGCAAAACTGAGTGTTCAGGGCTGCTCCTCCACAAGTGCAGGACCTCATGGAGTTCCTGTCAGCCCATTTCCCTCATCTGTCATAAACTCTCAATAAGTAGCCTGGCCTGGGGATTTCTTGTTTCTTAGATCAAAAATGCCCACAGAACAGAACACCAGGGCAGGCCACACACACCCATGAATGCAGCTAATGCATGTGCCAGGCTGCCTTTGAAGAATTAGTTCTTCCAAATTTCAGGCTAAATCTTTAAATGTGTTTTCACAACTAATCATCACAGCTTTCAAGGAAGATACACATGTACTGATTCAGTGATCTGAGGCCCCAACCAGTTCTGAAGTTTTTAGATAAGTTAAAGCATAATATTCAACTTCCTTCTAAAATTTGATGGAGTTATTTGTAGTCAGGCTATTGTATGTTTATTACAAATTTTATTATGGTCTGATACCTTACAGACTCTCACATACATTCTTGTTTAAATGCATATCTAAAGCAACAACATGTCAAATAATGGCAATCAGAACAAGACCAAAAATATCTTATACTACTAGCATCCTGGTATAGAACTTGTTAGTAAAGTAAACTTTAGGAAAGTATAAGAAAGGGAAAGTAACCTATATTATATGCACCTACAGAGGAGTAGAAAAAGTCAAAACACATTCTCATAAAATGTGGTAAAGTGTCACATTTAAAGATGCTCCTTAATTTGCACTCACAAGCAAAGGTTCAAGTATTTGAAACCTGAGTGAATATTTTCCTGAATGTCTGAATGGCTGAAACAAGAACAAAAAAGTCAGTCCTAAATACATATGCATATTCTAGTGTCTGGTAATATTTTAAAATGCAGTACTTATGGTTTTCTTTATTAGATTAGGCTGTTACATAATGTCACTTCAATCCATAACATTTTTTGTTGCCATGGAACATTGAAATCATCTCTTCTTTTATATGCAACTAAGGCCAAGATGTTCGATCATTTAGTTGGATAAGCACATGTCCGTGGTACTGACCAAATTTGGATCAGGCTCTAAAATAATCAATAATCCTGAAGTAGGAAATCAAATCCTAATCCTTTTAAATCATGAAGCGTGTAACAGCCAATTCCTTCATAGGACATACATCTTATGTACTTGTTTTTGACTTAAATTCCTTTAATTCTATTATAGGATGTCAGGTGAGATGTCAAACACTGAGTTGCAGTGAAAGAGAAGACAAATAAGGGGGTTTTTGTTTGTTATTTGTCACACAAACCTGGCCCTCTTGAGATACCTGTCAACAAACAGCACCAACAAAACAAGATGCTCAGGAAGCTGTTTCACTCCCAAGCTTCTTTTGCATGATAAATATTTTTGTCCTTTTCTATCACTGTATTAGGCAGACCAGAGTAGATCAGTACTATGTTAGCTGAGAAGACTGGGAACAGAGAGAATATTTTAATGGGGTACTCCTTGCTTCCAAATCTAGTAATGTTTTCTCAGGCATTTACTGTTTCTTATGCATCCAGCAAAGTTATACATTACAGTTTAAGGTGATAGCCCAATATTACCACTTTTCCTCTTGTCACGAAGGAGGGATATTTCTAGTCTATACAGAAAATGTTGGTCTAAATTTACAGCATTTTTGCAATAATTTGCAAAACACAGACCTTTTCTGAATACCTCTTTTGAAAAGCAATATCTCATTCTTGAGTGAGCTGAAGATTTTAGTTTTCATCTCCTCTGTTAATTAAGCACTAATGAAAGTAAGTGGTAAAAAGCCAGCTTTTGAGAGCTATTCAGAAGCAATCACACTTTGAACAGTTGATTAATGAAGCATTAACAATCTCTTTTAGTATAAAGCAGTAAGGGAAAAAAAAAACCACAATTAAAAAAAAACCAAGAAAAGTAGATACTATTTTCTAAAATGTCAGCATAACCAACAAATACATCTATATAGTTGCACATACATACTGAGATAAACAGTTTTGAGCATTTGGAAACCAGAAAAGGCTTAGAAAAATACCTAGCAACATTTAAATGTCAGGCTGGAAATAAAGATAAATCTCCAGTGACTCTCTACATTTTAGATGAACAACAGTACTGGAGTGTTACATGTGGTATAGCTATAAAGCATGAGATGTGGAATTTGGTTAGCACAGAGACTACACAGACAAAACCTTTGTGTTGTTTTCCTGTCATGTTGTCCATTAAAGGATTAAGTGCAAGTATTTACCTGCTGCTGCAACAGTTTCTCATCTTAAAATTGTCATGTTTCTACTGTTGATTTTATGACAGTTAGTCAGATTAATAGTACTTCCTTTTTCTGTACATTATCAACTTATCCTGGAGGTTCACTCAGACGTTTGCTCACTGTATTCACAGGAATGGATGAACCTGGCAGAGACACTGACTTGGCCACAGGAACTAAGCAATAATATTTAGCCTGGTCAAGGGGCACCTATGGCCACTTTAGCAGCAGAATGGGGCACTCAGGGAGAAGCATATCCTCTATGTAGTGTCATGGTGCCTCTAAACAGCTTTTTAAGGAAAATATTTGTCATTTTATTTTCATTCATATGCCTTAAATTAGACGTAGAGGAGCCTGTACTCAACTGACCAGTGGAAAAATTATGTGCTATGCATGCATAGAAGATACACAACTGCTTATGTTTATCATCTCTCTTGTTTTTTATATCAACCAGAAATGTTTATATACAGAATTTTGGCTCATGTTTAAATCATTATGCACACCTAACATTTATAGCAGGACAATTGTTGCTAGCACTCTCTGGCTTAAAAGGGAGGAAATTATAAAACTATTGTGAGTTTGCTTAAAAAGTGCAGCATGGTGATCAAATTATAGGGAGACAGATGCATTTACAGAAGCTCTCTTCTCTGTCTCACTTTCCTTAATTAAAAACTCACATATAACAATACAGACAACAAACATGCTAAGACTACAAAAATGCAATAATAGTGTACACAAACCATATTCAGAGATAAAGGCATTTGTAGCAAGGTAATTGTCTAGTTATTATTTTTATTGTTTATATTAAACTAGTCCTTCACAGTTGATACCAGCAAATTTTTTGTCTTGCCACACAAACTCATAACAGCCTAAATTCCTTTCAAGCTAAAGATAGAAAGTATGCCAAGAAAAAGAAAAGAAACATGAGCATTCTAGGGTGAATTGAGTAGTTTGACATGAGATAATAAATGCAAGCTGACCAAAGAAACTAGACAACCCTCACCAACAGACCCACTTACTACACAGCCTTAATTGAGAATGCCACCAGATCCTTCATAGAATTAAGACCTAGAAGTTAGCATATCCAAGCCTATGCCAGGTTAAAAAAAAAAAAAAGTTTATAATACCTATTTAAAACAGTCAGTCAAGCACCAGCAAGGGGGCAGTTGGAAACATCAAGTTTCAATAATAATAGTGCAGTAGGTCCATAGGAGTATTTCCACTGATGTCAAAAGCCTGTGGATTAAATCCCTTATGGAAAAGTAGGCCTTCCAGCAGATGAGCTGAAGGTCAGCTCCCTTAATACTGTTATTTAACAAACTGCCAACACCAATGCCCAACTTTTAGCTTAGCAATAGACAGGCTCATATCAGCACAACGGTTACAGCAGAAAATAATTTGGCAAAGGACTGCATAGCTTAATTTTCATCAATAGTCTGATGTCAATTTTGTTCTAGACAAGTATTGGTGATCTGTGGCAAAAATATGTTTCCTGAGCCTCCTATTGTTATGCCATGTGATAAAAAGATTATCTGTACACAGAGACATAATGGCACATGCAGCAACCTGAATAATAAATACCCTGTCCTAGCTCCTCCCAGGTCCATCAGTGGTCCATCTCCACGAGCCTAGATATGCACAGAAGAAAAAGCACAGTCAGGAATCCAATGGATATCCTCTCCAGGGTGTCCATTCTGCCCCAGGGAGGTCCCAGGAGAGCCAGCAGCCCCATAATCCAGGTGTGAAACCCAAGATAAATTAACAGGAGATAGCTCTCTGGGGCACCATTTAGTCAGAGGGGGGGTCACTGTCTAAAGGCAGAGAACACATTTTAAAATATAGGTGAAGAGCATTGCATGCATGTACATAGTGTCTACTTATGTTTGTGTGTCTGCAACACTTTCTCAGCCTTGCTTTTTCTTGGCCGTGATGATACAGAGCTGCCTCATTTCTATCAGCATGACGGATTAGTCTCCCACAATAATTTAGCATTTTCCATGTAGCAATTTAGGCTCTGTACACTCCTTTCTGCTTCCTTGTCCAAAACATCTGTGCAAACATTTTCTACAAAGTTTGTTGACAGACTTTTATGAGGAATAATACTTCCCCAATACACTGTATGCACAAAATATTTAGCATTCAGACATTACTCTGCAGGATTTATACTTTTAGAAAGAAGCAGTGAAGCAGTTACTTTAGAAAGAGTAACTCAGTGAAAACCTGCAGATTTAGTTATTGCAAAAGTCAATATTATTCAGCAAGATGCTTATGAGGGTAATTATATACAAAGCTCCACCTGGGCCCTAAAACAAAATGGATTTAAGATGACAAAGCATGAGAAAGATGTACATATCACTAAGCATTTATCTAGTTTTGGTAATAATACCTTGTCAAAATAAATTTGTTTGCCTTCAGAGAAATGTAAAGTTCATGTGCAACAGTACAACAAGGTGTTGCCAAAGACCTACAAATTATTAATAAAGTAACAAATGAAAAGCTTTCTAAAAAAAATATCTTCATGGAACATTTGGTTAATCTTTATCATGTGGAAGAACGCTTTAAAAATATAGCACAACACAAAAAACAAGCAGAGTTTTACAGAGTGTTTTGTTTCTCTCTAAAGGACAAAAATAACAGTTATTTTAAAATAACATGTTCTGTGTTTGCCGGTCAAACATTATACATGCAAAACAAAGGTCTAAAAAGCAATCTATGTTTAGATCAGGAATTGATGGCAGATCATTAAATGTCATTACACTATTAACTCACTGAGTTATTCTCTTCATTTAAAAAAAAAAATCTTTTTCCCTCATTCACTCTTCTTTTTTCTTTAATAATTATCCGTTTCCAGGAAAAGGAACACAATTTGTGTGCTGAATATCTCACGCAGATTTTCTCTGTTGTTTTACACCATAGTTATTTTATGTTACAAAAGCCTGTTCCAATGGATTAATAATGTTGTGTAGAACAGCATGATTTTCCCCACTCATTCCAGTGAAGGAAACTACAGTCCATAAATGATCTAATGATCCTGGAAACTGTATTTTAAGGAGTCTCTCTCAACTGTGAATTAGTCAACACACCATAAAGAAATCTCTTTTCTAAGTTAGAATGTAATGAAACTGCTGAAAGGATTCTCAGAAGGCTACTTGCAAATAAACATCTTTAGTGAGTTTTGCATGATATTAAGCCTCAACCTCCAGCTTCAGATATTTCAAGTAACTACACAATTTAAACTTTATGAGAGTGAAGAAAGCAGAAACAAGCTACTTTCACCCTTTAAAATCATAATTTTTTTTAAGGAAACCCAGAAAACACAAGAGGTGGTTCACTGAAACACAGACCTGGTATAATTATTCTTTCAGACTGGGTGTCTTCTCTGCCGTCTCTCATCTTTGTGCCTATTCTTACTCCCTCCACAGCACATGAATAGACATGACTTATAACCCATCTTAATCACTTTCACTACAATCCATTTTCAATTATTCTTGTCCTCACATTATTTGTCAGCTATGATGACAATTGTAAAACTGGACTCTCGAAATTCCGGTTGTAAGGACTACCAAAAAAAGCCAGTTAATGAGGTTTTCAAAAGAGCTGATGTTACTGTTGTTCATTTACTCTGATCTAGAGACACAGGAGAAATGTCAACAACATATTCTCCAGAGGTCAACACAAAAAAAAAACCAAAAACAAAAACAAATTTGGAAAACGAAAGAACTTTGGCAAAAGTTTTAATGCAACATTTAATCAACATAAAATATTTCTCAAAGCATTAACTTGGCCCACCCAACTTAGTGAACCCTAAGCCTATTCAACTCAAAAATTCCTAGAAAAGGGAAGTAGAATAAGAGAAAGAGAGAAAGACAGAAAATATGTAGAAGAGCACACTTACAGTTACCAACTCCTGGGCTCCAGCAGTGCTCAGATAGAAATTCTAAGAGGAGGTAGAGTGTGGCAAGATGTGCTTGCCATATGTTTGCCCTTAAATACCCTGTTGGCCTTCCTGGGCCCTTCCCACAGCTGGCAATCCTGGTTATTTGGCCACTCAGGAGCTGGGTTAGGGACTCCAAAAGTGGGAGCATTGCCTTGGTGTGTCTGGAACTGGCAGGGATATAGGCTTTAGAAGGGTGTGATGTACAGGGCAGTGCACCACCTCACCACAGGACCTGCCCCTGGCCAGTCCTGTTCATACACATGCACCCCAAAATGTCTCAAGACATCAGTCTCTCCAGTCTCTCACACCAGTGTGACTCAATATTTGTCTTAAAATGGAATGCCTCAGTGGGTCACGCTACCTCCACAGTGGCTTAGCTATTATTCATTTTTAGAGGAAAAGAAGTTAACAAATCAGGGGGAAAAAATCTCCCAATCCAGTATAACACTGGTGTAGCTGTCAGCCTTCATTATGTTCCTAGAGAATTATTTGAGCTATCAAAAAAAGATCTATTTCCTGTGTTTACTTGGTCAACTAATGATGAAACTCTGAAGAATACAGAACAAAAGCAGCCCCAAAACTACCTCTGAAAATATCGCCTATACAAGGTACAGGAAAGAAAAGAGAGGATACATTTCTTTGTCATCATTAGACATGAGATTGATGAGATATAAGAGTCTTTTTTCTTTGTCTTCAGAGATATATTGAAATTGTGATATTGCTGCAAAAGAGAAACAATAGACTCTTGCCCCACTTTTCAGAAAACTAAGTGTTCTACTAGTCAGATGGCAAAATCAATAATCATCTCTACAGAAACACTGTTTTACATTTTCAGAACCACCCATAAATCAAAATTTCAGACACGGAGACTAGTCCATTTTCAAGCACTGGTGCTAATTTTTGCAAGCACATAAATATTTTTGTAGATATCCACAGGTGAATAGTCTTAGAACACTCTAATCTTGTAATAGCAGCAACAGAGTTACATCAAATATAACAGAGTAGTTCTTAAAGTGAGTTACGCTTCACTTGACAATATAAAAGAAAAACAATGGTCTAGAATTCACAGGAGTAAGTGGTGGTATTCACTTCCATGAACAAAAACAATGACAGATCACTGGTCTTCCACATAACTATGGGGAAACTAGCCAAGACAGATGTTACTACTAAGAAAAAATACACAACAAATCTTCACACCTACATCTGTTACCTGTCATGCTGCTTCTACTTTTTGGCCTTGGATGTTATGCTTTCAGGCTGGGTTTTCTTCACAGATTGAAGGAAATGCATTTAAGCAGAGAGGGTGAAAGGAAAGAATAGTCCAATACCCAACTATATTCTTACATAAAGCAGGGAGGCTTTATGCAATGAAGAAAAAAATTGTGACGTTAAAAGAAAAAATGTTGTTTTCACATCAAATAATTTCTTTAGAATTTTACACCTCCAATGAAGTTCTAAAAAAGTAAAAACTTATTAGAAAGCAACGCATGTTTGCACATTGAAATCAAAAATGTATTTAGAATGAAACCCTATTCTGCTTATGAAATCACAGCTAGAGAAAAGTTATAGAAATTCTGTCATGTAACTCCAGATATTTGTAAATATCTGCTATGAAGGCAGAACAAAATTCTCACTCTTATTTTAATAATTAAAACACAATTAGAGTTTACAGGAGAATGTCCAAGAGCTGGAAGTTAAATATGAAAAGGATTATAAGCATATAAGTGTTCTAAATAAATGCTATTAAATAGAGAACAGAAAAATTAAATACAGAAGGATTTCCCTGTTTTGTTTCCCCTCTATCAACTACAAAATAATATGTATTTGCAAAGTCTGTAAACAATATCAATTTGCTTAAAGCTACTGTTATATTGACAACATTACTCATTTTACTGAATTCCTCCAAGTTCTCATACCAGTCTCCATGATAATCCTGGAAAAGAATATTTTATCAAAAGAAAAAAAAAAAACCAAAAACAACAAAACAGTTCCAAACCAATTGGAATCCATAAAGAAATTTCATTCTTTCTCTTTGTCTCTAGGGTCCAGGATATAACACTTCAATTCAGTCCAGAGTAGAAAAAAGGCAGTGATAGAAAATTCAATTCAAAATCCAAATAAAGATTTCTTTTAGCACATTAGTCTTGATAATCCTTAGATATTAGAATGAACTCTCACTGATCAGATATATGGCATTTGTATTCAACAAATGCATGCACACATGCACATACAAAACCATAACAGATATCACAGAGAGTTTCCAGTATAAATTCAAGGCAATTCAAGTCTGGCCTTTAAAGACCTGAGGTATAGCCTCACCATCCAGAAGACAGGATTGAGTTTTATGCAGTTAATGAATTTGGACAGTAGGTACATCAAAGCATTCCCTCTTCTCTAAGCATTCCTTCCACAGGCAGCTACTGACAAAGTTATTTCAAAGATTAGAGCCATGCATTAACGAAGACATCATTACCTGATAACACAGTCATTCATATGTCTTACTGCTAATTATTTTTGTCTTTAGAAAATAATGATCTGTGGCTACAAATTTTAACAGGAAGATATCAGTAAAAATGAACTTGTATTAAGCACACAACAAATGAAAATATTTCACGGAATTTCACAGGTTTTAGACCCCACAACATAATGCTAGTAATGATTTTATAAATTTGAGAGATGTAGAGGAAATAATCTATAGAATTTTAAAGACTCGTTAATAAAATTTCTTAAAGGAAATGCCATTGTCATAATCAAAACACTGTATCATAGAATATAGACTTATGAAAGAAAACTATTTTACCTTTTTGTGTTTGTTTGTTTTGTTGGTGCAGAATGCAGTGGGGCAGCTGGGCTGAAAAGGACTCTTATGGGTGACTTCTATGGACTTTGGAATAGATCCTTAGTTGCTTTGCTGTTATCATGTTTATTTTTATTCCATATAGCACTGCTATAGGCCAAACACATTAAGAATGGATAAATGAAATCATACCACAGTGCAAGTGGATACAAACAATAATCCCAGTTAAAGGTTTAATTCAAAGTTTGTCAAGTCAGTAACAGAATCCCATTTCTCAAGAAGGTACTGAAGGTACTGAAAGTACTCAGTACTGACAAAATACTATACTCAATATTTAGGGATAGAAAGGGAAAAGCCCTTCAATTTCTGTTTCTACAATGTAATCAATACTGTATCACCAAAATCACACACTTTAGGCTTACTCTTACAATAAGTCTGCAGACTGCCACCAGCAGTTGAATTTGGGCAAAAAAGTAATTGAAAAATAAAAAATGGTTTATAAACTGCATAACTTTAGGATATATAACTATTTTTAGAGACAAACATTCAGAATGAAAATTTCTATAAATAATCCAGCACATACTCTAAAACTAAAGAAGCATGTATTTGTAGGCAAGAAAATGTCCAATCTGCTCTTAATGCGTCTCCATTCATTTTTTCCCCTGATTTGTATACTCAGTTTCCAGGATCTCCCCACTCCTCTTTTTTTTTTTCTTTTTCATTTTATGTCTGCTCTAGAACTCCTGGTCTTTTCCCACAAGTCATCCACATATCAATGCATGCATTCCCCAAGGTGCCTCAGAAACATCCATTCTGTAGGGAAAGAGTAAAATTGGCATTCTAATAGTCAAGCATCATTCCCATAAGACAGATCTGACATAGCTTTGCACCCAGAGCATTCACTTGCTTCCAGGCACTATCAGCAGGAAACACACTGGCATGATCTATTTGGCTGTCCCAGCCGTTTCAAAAAGCTACAATGAACAGGAACAGACCTGATCAGTCTCTAGGATTTTAAAACAAGTCACAGATTCCTTATAGCCATAACTTTAATGTAAGATACAGGCCAAAATTAGGAATTTGATGGGAGAGACAGACCAGGTGAATCTGTATCTAGAGGGCAGAATATTTATGACATCAATCACAAGCCTTTGCAGCCTGAACTTTAGACTAGAAGAAAGTGAAGGTACAATCAGCTAGCACATGGTCTAGAGATGGCAAAAAGATATTGTATCTTCTAGAAATACATGCACCTTTTTTTTTTTTATTATTTCTGAGGTGAAGGTTGGTAAAGAGAACTCCATAAAGACCAAAACAAGATCAAAAAAGTAACGGCAAATGAAATAAGCCAGAGCTGAGATGTCAAGTCTTACTCCTAGTCTAGAAACCAGTACCAGAATTGTTTAAACCTTCCCTAATATTACCACCCTGATCAGAAAAACATCATCGAAAGATTTTTGCATTGTCAGTTCAACATGAAATATTCTTTTAATTTAATATATATATCAAGCTACAAAAAAAAATCTTTCATGTCAAAACCATGTCAGTAACAAGTCTGCTTACCTGTGAAGACAAATATCACACTGCATTTTAGATGTGTTATCAAGCTGTCACTTTTTAGTCAGCAAAAGATGTTCCCTTTAAATAAGTAACCAGTAAAATATTTTTTCTCCTTTTTCTCAAAATTAAGCTAGCCACCACTTTCAAAAGAATGTGGGGGTTTTAATTCTTAAGTCTAAGGATAAAATGTTTGTTTACTGTACTGTCATTTATGTCATTGAAATTCAGGAAATATTATTTTAGTGCTCTTAAATATTTAAATAGCAAGAGCTATTTGTGAACAAGATTATAGGTTCTATCTCAGATGTTCAAAAACTGGAATAACCTCTGTCAGTAAAACTGTAGTGCTAGAGAGATTAGGGGGATATTTGTGTATCATCTGAAATCTTGCCCATCTTTCCTTTTCTTCCAACAAATCTTTATTACAGGCACACAAGTAATCCCTCAACCCACATAGATGTAGCCCCATATACTACAAGGATATTTCTGTAAGGAAGTAAACAAAACAGATTCTGATAAGAATACACTTTTTTTGGCAGCATAATGCAGTCAACCGACAATTTCAACATACTATATAAAAGACACTGCACAATGAAGGCTTAGCACCTTAAACCACATCTGTTGCCTCTTCTTAAAATATCATTTGTCCCAGAAGGAATTGTTTTGTTTTATAGTATAACTTGTAAGTGGACTAACAGTACATTAAAGGAGCCAATATGCATCTCCCTGAACAGTAGGAGTACTGAGCATACACTGCTGAGTGTACACCTGGGGGGTTCTGTTAGTTTGCCTTACAAATACCAGTGATTTACTCACATCCATTCTTCCAAGCACATTAAAAACTAATCACCATTGCTCATCTGGAGAAGAATGGATAAAGTCACTATAGAGAAGAGAATTCTTTTAACTGCAGCATTTGTATCTTGATATTTGAATGGAAAAAAATATGTCACTGAAAACCAACAAGGTAAAAACAGAGTTCTTATAATAATACCCATTAGAAACAGAGATTTCTTTTTTATTTCCTCTTTAAATTGAGGATTAAACAGTAAGAAAACAAACAAACAAAAAAGGTCTTTCAGTGAAGGTCTGAAACTCACATAGGTGAAAAATCACCTGAAAACTCCCACATCATAACCCAAATTCAGTTATCTCTTCCAGTCCTCACAGAAAGAAAGAAGCTAATTAAAAGAATTAGTAAGAATAGTCATTCTACAGCATGGTTGCACTGGTTCTTCTCATCATAGAATTCAAATCCCCCATTAAATGTGAGGGAGTTCACACACAGTGCTCAGTAGGACAGAGGTGACTCTGAAATTACTTTCTGCTAAACAAGGGATTATAACACAAAGGACCGATCCAGGGTTTGATATCTGCTACATCTTTATGCTTCACAGAAGAAAGTCATGGACAAAACCAGACTGCTGACAAATCCCTTTATCAGGAAGCAAGTCATAGCCTCGTGTTTAAACATTCACATTAGAGAAGACATTAAAAAGAAGGAAAAATAAAGGGGCTTTTACTACCTTTTCCTGACTAAGATTTAAAATTTTATAAAGCTAAATAAGGTGCCTAAACAGGAAAAAATTGCTTCCACTGAGATGATTGAACAAGGAAACAAACATGTTTTTTTCAACCATAAAACTGCTATCAGTTCTCATTATTGTGAAAACTGGAAACATTCTGTTATAAAATTTTAAGCATGTTCTTCTGTAAAATCTTACATATTGGATATTGTACTTAGAAGTCATCTTTTAAGGTTTGCCTTTTTGGTTTGCATGTTTCACACCAGTGAGTCTGCCTCAGCAGAAGATGAGTATGGAGCTCCACCTAAAGGCATAAATCTAAAGTTCTCCTTGAGAAATGTGACCAGCCAACTCACCAAAGTTTCACTTAAAGGAGAAAAAAAAAAAGGGGGGGAAAGGGAAAAAGTTTATTGATTGCAGTGAAGACAGAGCAAAGGGAGATAAAAATCACAGTACCTGTGAAGCCAGAAGCAGTATAGCTCTACCACACTGCACTTCAGCTAATTATATCCTCAGAGTGATTATCTTGGCTTTGGTGCTAGATCAACACAACTATAGAGCTGTACCTCAGTGATGTACAGCACCTAATGGGGTGGACATCCTCAGAGTGATTATCTTGGCTTTGGTGCTAGATCAACACAACTACAGAGCTGTACCTCAGTGATGTGTCTTTGTGCAATACAGCACCTAATGGGGTGGACGTTCCTTGGGTATCCCTCTGTGAAATTCCACTGCAGCCCAGCATCAGCCTCAGATGTTTCCAAAAAGCAGGAGCACATATGAGACTTATCTTTAACTTTGCACTTCAGCTGTCTTTTGAGCTTCTAGAAATCCAAAGAGTCGCATTTCTTTGAGCCTACATCTTTTCAGTCTAGAGTGGAACATTTTAATCTCTGTGCTCAGCTACAATATTGCAAACCTCAGTATTACAGTTCTCTCATTTGATGAATTACTGGCTTTGTAATTCCTCAAATTAAATCTATTTGTATTAGTTTAATTTATGTTCTTCCTATCTATGCAGAAAATCTGCTCATTTTGTTAATAAAGACAACTAAACAAAGAGGTAAGAAATAATTAGATACATAGCACTTACTCTCTTGAAAAGAAACATTAAAACCAAGATGGGTGTTTACACTACTGGACATAACTGCTGCAATGTTTCAGAGTTGTGTTGCCTAAAAGCAGATCTAGCATCTCCTGTTACCCATTCTTTGAACTGCCTGATGTTGTACTCATGGCAAGATGATATTCCAGATGCAAGACACAATTCATTCTGCATGGACATGAGCAATTGCTGCAGTTTCAGAGTTCTGAAACTCACTATACATCATGAGTGAGATCACTATTAGCAAAGGTATTAACTTTACTCATGCATTCACTACTGAAAAGCAATTAGTGAGAAAGGACGTGGCAGTGAGATGCTGCCTTGGTTTATGGCATTTAACAAAAATGGCATGACTTCTTTTACTTTTACACGTGTATTATATTACCAAAAACATTTGGGACTTTGACCAAGATTGACTAAGCCCTAGCACCATTTGTAAAGTGCTAATATCTTCAGGCAGAACCTCTTTACCCTCCTAATGTTTGCTCTACCCTCCTGCACTCTTTCAAAAAGTAGGTTTATATGTACATGAAAAACACCCAGGTGAAAAGCAAAGCATCTTGCTAGTTTGTCTCTCACTGACCACATTTAATGTGCAATTCACAGATGATGAATTCAAAGGGGTCATCTGGTTCTTGATGCTATGCTCACTCTTCTGTTAATATTTTATATTTTATAGTAGGAAGTTTCTAAACTTGCAGACTTGAAAAGGGAGAGAATAGTGAAAAACAAATAGAGAAGACAAAGAGAAATCCGTGGCCAGACACTAAAATCTGTGGTTAAACACCCACGACAATCACAAACCAATAGAAAGGGGTTTCAAGTAACCACAGACTGGCTACTGTGGCTGGACAGATGAATTTTTAAAAGTGTGATTTTAAATTGTAGTGG
The DNA here is from genome assembly GCF_014805655.1 of Passer montanus. Classification (NCBI taxonomy): domain Eukaryota; kingdom Metazoa; phylum Chordata; class Aves; order Passeriformes; family Passeridae; genus Passer; species Passer montanus. The sequence goes on along the minus strand of NW_024359721.1, from coordinate 1,072,126 downwards.
CAGGTGATGAGAGCAATTGCTTCTGTTCACTGTGCTGTAAACAATGATGCCAGAATCAACACGGACTTTATCAATTCTATACACTGCTGCTCAACTGGCAAAGGACAAAAAAAGTTAGGCACTCCACATCTTTCCCAAAGGAAACGCATCTGAGTGAAAAATTGGAAAAAGGGAGTGACTTTTCAGACAACTCATCTCGCTTCTACAGGGCTGCTTTGATTTACTTAATTAGTAAGGCATTCAAAGATAGTCACAGAGCTGCATTATCCTAGGGACACACCCCTGCACCTTCAATGTCAAACAACATTGACACTTGACCATTGTTACTGACTAAATATCACAAAAGGAATGAAAAATGAAGATGGAAGACAAAAACCATGAGAAACAATGAAAGCTGATGGAATCTGAGCAGGAAAAGTAAAATTAGAGTCAGAGGAATATTTCAAATGTCAAGTCAGAAAAGCAACCATCACTGAAAGACCACAGTACTTGGGACAAGATAAGGCAAAAATTTTCAACTGTAAATTAGAGGACCAGTAAAGAACAACACGGCTAGAGGATCAGTGAAAATTGTTATACTGACACAACTCGAGGGCTCTTGAAGAAAATTGCACCAAAAAATTTAAAAATCAGTCATGAGATTACAGTAAGGACAAAAGAAATAGGATAGGCAATCAAGAGCCCACTGGGAGCAGAGTAGGTGTTCAGTATGGGAGCAGGAAAAGCAGACAGCTGGGATAGGGTGGCCGAGTTGCAATGCAGAACAAGGCACCAGTGGAAATAGATGGCTATGTAAATAGGACTTAGAGCTCTAGTTATCTTTAATTTCTATATTGTAGATTAAATACATTAAATCTTATAAATATTTTATTAAATATATACAATTTGAGACAAAATTTCTGTGCAGAAGCTGGTCTTTATTTTTTCAAGTGATGGATATGAACTGTGGAACTAGAAGCAGAGTGTTTCACATTGAGGTAATTCCTCCTTTCGTCTTTCCCTTTCTTTCACATTTAGCATACAGCACAGATCTTCCAAATTAAAATTAATTTAAAACTGCTTCTTAAATTATTGCATGCATTCTTTGCTGAAGATAACAGTAAAGTACTAAGATACTTAACTGATAAGCAGGAAAAACCCAACAACTTAAATATCCTGGAATAACAGTTCTTTCTCTTGTGCTGTAATACAAACTCTTTCCAGTTTAGTACAGCAAGAGATGCAGTGTTCTGAAGACAAGTTGCAGGACAAGGTCCAAAGGAGCTAGAACTGTAGATGACATTCAGCCCCCACGTCAGAAAATGTCTGAAATAATAATCGAACAAGTTGCCTACTGCAACCATGAAACACCATTCAAACATCCTGAAGAGTGAACAAATAGACCATAATAATTCCAGAGGCAAATATTGGTGCACAGATTTCTCTATTTTTTCCTTTCATATTACATGCTCCTTTAAATATAATTATTTAGACCTTGTGAGAATTTACACTTATGCCCTCTTGCTATTTATCCTCTTCTGCAAAAGTACTGTTAATTGATACATATGTCTTGTTCAACTGCTTTCAAAGTTGAATGACTTCCAAAATAGACATTTTGAAGTTTTCTTTATGAAAGTAATCACATTATACAAAACACCATTTCCTAAAAATATGCTATATTGTACAGATGAACATTTTCTTTTTAAATCTGTGCAGAACCAACCTACCTGCTGTGCTTTACCACAGAATCCAAAATTATGATGAAAATAAACAAAAAGCTTTTCAACTGTTTAGAAGCTTTCAGCAAAAATTGCTTTCTTTTCAGGAATATGGTCCACCTCCCTCCACTTTTCTTCCCCTTTTGCAAATTTCTGATCAATTTACATACTGATCTTGAAGACTGATAAAACTCTAGAGTGTGTCATGTCTTTACAGTATGAAAACTCTCCAGCCTATCAACATCAGTAGTAGAATGCAGATTGCCCAGAGAAGTTGTGGGTGTCTCCTGCAACAGGGTCTCGTGGAGTGTGTCCTTGTGCACAGCACAGGGGTTGGAACTGGATGATCTTTAAGGCCCCTTCCTATGGTTTTATTGTTTCATAAAACTATGGTTTTATGACGACACACTGAATAAACACTGCAGATGATTGTGCCAAAGTTTGAGCTACTCCATCTGAGCCCAACACAGTAATCCAGCTGGGTCCACCAGATGCTCTCGACTGGATTCACTGGAAACAGTATCACTGTTCTTCCACTGGTCAAAGCCTCCTTCTTATCTTAGCCTTCTTGATCTCTAACATAAATACTGAAATCATCTGAGGCATTGCCATTCAGAGGAGATATTCTGTACTAGTTCTCCAGACCAGCAGGTCTGCTAAAAACAATTTTATCCTGAGTGATCACCAGATGCATAAAGTTGGCAATCACAAAGTTACTACATCATACAGAGAAGAACCATAAACAAGGAACAACAAAGAGTAGTGGGTATCAGACTTGATGCCAGAATGCCATTTGGCAGGCCCTTTGTTCACAGACTTGTCAATGATTTCAGACATCACTCATCCCAACAGAGCTTTATTCCTCACTATTCTGCACATGCAGTTACTGAATATGCTACACTGAAACACCAACATAGCTATTTTCCCCAAGACAGACAAACCATCTGCCTGTCAGTCCTGAGAGCTGGTGCTTGAAGTGATTCCCAGTCTTCTCAGTGCAATAATGAAAGAGGATTTATTTAGGTGTTAGAAGAAACGGCCTACATGCCCAGTGGCAATGCACATGGGAAGGAAAAGAGTTTGCAGTTCTCACTCATCTGCATTTCAATAGAACCATAAAGTTATTAAGATTGGAAAGCAATTTTAAGATTAAGACCAACCATCAGCTAGTACCACCACCATGTTCACCTCTAAACCACGTCCTAAGACGCTATAACCCCACATTTTCTGAACACTTTCAAGATGGTGATGCCAACCTTTCACTGGAAGCCTGTTCTAATTCTGGGTCACTGTTTCCATGGAGAAATTTTTCCTGATCCCTAACTAAATCTTCCCTGACATAACTTGAGGGCACTTCCTCTCAACCCATCATTTTGAGCAGTGGGAGAAGAGGCTGAAACCCACCTCACCACAACTTCTTGTCAGATAGTTTCAGAGAGCAATAAGGTTTCCCTTTCCTCCAGCCTAAACAACCCCAGCTCCATCAGCCACTTCTCATGAGACTTGTCCTCTTTACCAACTTCATTACCCTTCTCTGGACACATTCCAGCACCTCAATATTTTTTGTATAGTGAGGGGCCCAAAGCTAAACAAAAGACTTGAAGTGCAGCCTCAGCAGTGCCTTGTACAGGAGGACAATCACTTCCCTGGTCCTGCTGGCCACACTATTTTTGATACAAACCAGGATGTCATCGGCCTTCTCTGTCACCTGGGCACAGGGCTGGGTCATGTTCCATGTCAATCAGCACCAATGGGGTCCTTTTCTGTTGGTCTGCTCCCCAGCCACTCTGACCCAAGTATAGAGCACTGCAAGGGGCTGGTTCTGATCCAAGTGCAGGACCCAACGCTTTGCCTATACAACTTGTATGACCCTCATACAGTCAGCCTCTGCCCATTGTTCCAGCCAGTCCAGATCCCTCTGCAGAGCCTTCCTACCCTCTAGCAGATCTACACCCCTGCACAAAAAAAGGGCTACTCATAGTGCAGTCCTGTAGTGTATTTAAATTGAGCTCTTAACACTAGACCTGTGACAGGCCCTCTCCAGGTACATGGGCTGCCTCCCCTTAGTAGTAAACTGAAGAACTGAGCCCAGCAGCCTTTAGCTGGCAAGGAGAGTCTTCACTGAAAGGAATAAGGAATAAGCATTAAGAGTTTATGGCCTTCTGGGACAACGATTGAATAATGAACATGATTGTCTTCCTGATTATCCCTAATGGAAGCTCATTTACCTCATCTTATGGTATTATGTCTTGCCCTCACAGAAGGCACCTTTGAACTCCATGTGCATCTGAACAGAGTGACAGCTGATGGACTCTTGGGCAGGACCAATGTCTGACAGTATAATTTTTAATTTCCAACCATTCTCCTGGTTTAGTGAGGGGAAAAAGGCTAGACATCACTATTGATGTCTCAAGTTCTCTAAGACTCGGGCACATATTCTTATGCTGTGTACAAAATATTGTGATTAAATACCTCTCCGATAAAAGCTGTTATGCATAATTTTCATAACATGTAAGGTATTATATGTAAAATGATGTCGCTTTAATTCACAAAGGGAAAGTGATGGGACCTAGAAGGGACAAATAAAGGTCAATAAGGAGGCAAATATGAAGACGGGAATTTGAGTTAAATATTTTATTGGTGATGTATACTAGCATATAATTACTTGAATTGATAATCTTATTTTACATATTTATGTGTATACTAATCCTTTTTGCTTTCAGAATGAGACAATATAGCAATGTTAGTACATATAAGCACCTGAATCACACCAAGTAATACTGACAGCTTGATTGGGAACAATAACTGAATAGCAGACCTGTGGGACTGAGCTTCATGCTGTTAAAATGTGAATTTATACAATATGTTGCTGCTGGGCTTGCCTGGCACTCAGACAACTTTGCAGATGTCAATTTACCTGCGTAATCATATGATAATTTAGTAAAATTAGCATGAAATACTTCAGTATCTCCATATAGTTAGCTCATAATTGTAAAGTAAATATGTACTTACCAAGGTGTTTTCTTGCCCTGTGGTCTCATAGTGACTTTGTTTACTGTTTGTTATGTGTATGTGGAAGGTGTTGAAGCTGAAGTGTCACAGAAATATTACTCAAAACACTGATGAAGGCAAGATAATTCACTGTGAAAGGAGAAAATAAAGTGTGAAGCATCCACTTGCCTTCCTGTACTGTAGTAAATTAGTTTCTTCACTTTGGTAGAAAGGTAAGCATTAAAAAATAAATAAACCACCACTCTAATTACCTTTATTTATAATCTCTATAATGTTATGTCCTCACCAAAGAAATACAACAACATCTAAGAGGAGATGAGCTGATGTATTTTTGATAATTGATAAAGAGATTTAATTAAAAATCTTTTGGCAAACAGGCATTCACAGTCCTCTACCCTCCCAAACTGTCATGCTAAGATAGTTCTCAGCACAGAAGTTTTATCTAAGCACCACCATCAGATCTTTTGTTTGCTCTTAACCTGTCTTACATAACTTTTCTCAGGTGCCCACAGTGGCTGATGGGCTCACTGTGTTCTCCAGTAAGTCCATTACAGAGAGGACTGGAACCAGAACAAAGCAGACCATCATGTATTCCTTCAGAGGCTATCTCTGCAGCTCCCACCTCCCCACTACCAAAACCTTACTTCATAGAGTCGGTACAGTAAGGTATACTTCCTTGTGAAACCAGAAGTTTCAATTTCCCTGTTTCTATTAAAGTATTTCTAATAATACACATGTACAAACATACACACAACAAGGAAGTGCAATCTTTTAAGTGAAAACATAACGCGATATTGTCCAAATTTTCCCAAAGGGCAAAACAAGCTTTAAACAATTTTAAATGGGACCAAACATCATTGCTGCCTCAGAATGGATAGTTGGTTTTTCAAAGATGGATGTAGCTGCCGCTGTAGTTTTGCAGTGACTACACTGTAGGAAGTTACCTCCCCACCTGTCTACCAATAAGAAAGGCAGGAAAATCCACTCCACTCCTGATATGTCTTGCTAGTAAAACAAATCACACTCATGAGGGGCAGCCTTTGTTCATGCTGTCATCATGACATTCTTTTTGCCACAGGAGACTTTCAGAGAGAGGATGATTTACTTCCATCACAGTTTAATCACCAAAGATGTATTACTCAGCACATTCTAATTCACTACAAAACTGTGACCGTTCTAACATAGTTTACAAAAGCTGAATGTGTATCTATCGCTTAGTTTCAGGTGAAAGAGCAAAGTTGCACAATGGCTACAAGCATTAATCAACCAGATCTGAAGCAGGAGACTAGAAAATTAGGATATCTGAAAATAACTGGTTTTAGTTACTTGTAGGTCCTCTGTAATTCCTGGCTATATTGATTCAAATAAGCAAAAAACCACAAAAACCAAAAAGCAAATCAAAACAAAACAAAACAAAAAAAAAACAAAACCAAAAACCACAAAAAAAAAAAATAGAAGTTATATACTGACAGATTCTTTGCTTAAGACTGACTGTTAGGAAGCTAGGAATATACCCCAGACACTAGCTCCTCCTAAATAAGCATTATTAAGAAAGACATTTTCAGGTTAGGCATCCATCATGAAGCAACCCAGTACTAGGACATCCAGAAGACCAAGTTTGTATTTCCAGGCTGTGTAAGCCTGGAAATAGCACTTGACCGGCCTAAATAATCAAGTTCTCCATGTGTAGTTTCTTTTCTGTCAATAGATGCTGTAAATGAAAGTAGTCAAGGAAGGAATAAGATGTATTTATTTTATAGTGATAACTAAATCACCTCTGCTTTTACCTGACAGAAATGTTTCATTTGCCAAATGTTGAACACGTATTTCTTAAAGCAGTTCCACAACAGTTTAAAAGATTTCATAGGTGACTGTCTATGATGTTTTCTGTATCTCTTTGTTGGCCAATGTTTGCAATAACTAAAGCAACACACACTGTGGCGTTCCTAGATTGTCTTTTTGTCTCATTCTTTATATGCTTCTACATTAATTTCTTTTTCCTTCACCTTTGGCAGTACTGAGACATATGAATACTCAACCATCTTAATGAACATTTGGAATTTACTATTTTAGTATAGTAGATATTATTTTAACAGGCCAGTCTGGGACCTAGTTCTAAAAAAATCATTCTCCCAAATATTATATTGCTGTGAATTTATATGACTGAGACTTAAGTCTGAGTTTCTATTTATTAGGGAGGGTAATCATGGTATTTCTTCCTTTTGGTAAATAGAGCTCATTTAATGTCATTTGCCTATACAGGTGTATACAGAGAACTAGATAATAATGTCTTACAGCTTACGCTGTACTGCAGAATTATGATAGCAGAATTCTACACGAGCATAGAGACTGAAAATGATTTTTTTTTTTTTTACATGGCAAACTTTGTATTAAAGGTCTTTATCTCCCTGAATATGCTATGTTCTACTGAGACATGGCTGAGAATAAATTTCATTTATTCATAACAAATTACTCAGTTACATCCCCAGGAAAGGTTCCATCCTAAAAGGTAAATAAATCACATCAGTACAACTGTCAAATTACAACATAATGTGTAGCAAAATTATTTATTGCCAGGATAACAAAAGATATACAACTTATCTTGGGAATAAAAATAAGGAAAACATTCTTGGTGTAATTTGAACAAAATTGATATTCAGCATCGATTGCTAAACATTCAAATATCCTGTACTGATCATTAATAACAATCTCAACCTCTGTTCAAACTCTATCAGAGGATATTGATTAGCATCATATAACAGTCTAAAGAACAGCAAGACATGCACAATGACTTTTTTCCATTTTCTGCTGCCCACCATTGTTTCTTTTTTCTACCTTTTTTTAAAGAAACATAAAGCATTAACAACTTGATTCCATTTGAGAATTTCAGTGTCAGTAAATAGGGCCACCTACAGCTGCCTCATGTCTCTGGAAAAAATTGTCCAAAGAGGCTTCTGGGAAACAACTGCTACAACATCTGTGCAAAACAGCCAAAGAAAGCTGGTATAATGTTGTTTTTTTTTTAAATTTCTCTACACTCCCTTGCATTCCAGCAAAACTGGCCAGAAATAGTCCTCCTTTCCTCTTCATGCAACACATCTCTTGATAGCAGTTTTAGAGGAGGAGACTACAAAATAGTCCTTTACGCAGTGCTCTCAGACTGCACAATCTCTTTTTTATAAGATGCAACAGGAGAAGGATAGAATTTTCAAATATTAAGGAATAGATTTTTAATACAGACACCAGGATGGAGAATAGTTGTGTCTTATTCTCTATTCCCTGGACAAACAAGTCATGAACTTGGTGTTTACTAACCCACAAAACAGTAAAATCCCAACCACTTTTGATGCCAGAGGCAAAATGCTCATCAGGTTTTGGAGACAGGCTTTTTCTCATCAACAGCAATCACTGCCAATCTGTTCAGCACACACAGTAGCAATAATCATGAATTAGATGTTTCAGTGCATTACTTGAATTTTAGGATCCCTATTGATCTACTGCTTTGTTTTTAGAACATGTCTTTAAGAAAGCTCATTGTTTCAAATTAATTAATTGTTGTGATTCAGCTCTTTTGAATAGTTTGCTCCAATCAATATTAACATTTAAACATTTATTGCACATAGTTTTTTGTTTCACTCTTACACCACTCTAAAAATCAGTTAATTAGTGTTGGGTACGGGCAATGCACAGAGGAAAGGTGCAACATGTGTAAAGGAAAAAGTAATATGGACAGAGATGAATGCATCCAATGTCCCCAATAGAAAAACTTGCAGTTCCAAACCAAAGAAATCTGAATTCCTTGGGAAAAAACCCACACAGATCCTAGACTTTGAAAGAGCAAAAGGACAAGCACTGAATGATATTGCAATAGGAATTGCTGACTATAGCCCTCTGTAGCAGTCACAGTAAGACACAAGCAAGGTGTTACCATTACCTTAAACAGCTGGAAAATGTCCTATGCCTCCAAATTGCCTCAGTATACACGCTGTGTACTCTTGAAGAAACAGGCAGGTATTAATCCCTACTGTGCTAATAAGAAGAGACGCCCTAACCACAAAATTAAATTTTGATTTTGTGACTAGTCTGCAGCTTAAAGGTTTTAGGGATTGAAAAGGGAGGAAGAGATGGAGGAAAGAAAAGAAGCATGAAAGAAAAGAGAAAGGAAAATGTAAATGAAGTAATACTATACATCACAGAGTTTCTCAGAAACTTTCAGTTCACAGTAGTGAGAGGTTCATTTAAAAATTATTACTGAAACCTGTAGAAAAGAGAAAGGGCACTGAAGAGCCGCTTCTATATGCAGGGGTAAAATGATGCTCGATGGTGTAATTCATAAGTAGAACTGGTTTTAAACAGGAAATTGAGCTTGGTACTTTACTTGAAGCCTAAATTATGTACTACAGCACCACACATATAATCCTTCCCTACTTTTCTAAATATTTGCATCTTTACTTTGCAAGACAAGACACAAGAGCAAATGCCTTGTCTTGAAAGCAGTAATACCAAATTTGACTTTCAGGTGTCTTAGTTATTAGAATAAATTCTGCATTACTGAAGCAGGTTTAACACAGTTAGGAATATCTGGATGCTTGGAGATTGCAAGACAAAGTCAAAGGTTTTAATCCAATGAACTTAATGGTTCACTACATTGTCAATGTGGTGGGTCTAGTGTTGATTAAATGCCAGTGCACTCACTAAAATATACTTACTGATTTCTTGCTGTGATATAGAATTAGGAGGAAGGTAAACAGGCTCAAGACTTCAAAAAGGTATAAAGAAAAGTTTATTAACAGTGAAATAAATAAGAATAATAAAACTTTTAGCACACTTCTACTCCCACTACAACTTTTTCTTTCCCACTGCCAATGTGCAGAAAGAGTTGAGTCAGTTTATCACATGTAGAAGAGTCTTTCTTTAGTTCACTAAGGGAGAGGAGTTCCTCTTGACATTTTAGGGAGACTTTTCCACAGGAAAACAGTTCTCTCATTTCCATGAATAGCAGCAACCCAGGAATCTGCAATTGTCAAGTCCGTTTCGCAGCCTTCCCCCGGCTGTGTTTATAGACCATTCCACCTTATGGAGTACTATTTTAAGGATGAGCTATTCAAAAGCAAAGGTTCTCTTTATCTATTTTTGAGATCATCTTCATCTCCGGGAACAGAAGTTTTCTTCTTCTTTAGCTGGGAGCAAAGGGTCTTTACCATTCCTCTCTCTCTCTGTTCAAACTTCTCATGGTATCACAGCTACTTTAACATTTGCTTCCTTTAGCATAGATAACTTTGCTCACATCTACAAATTTGAACACTTCATCTCCCCATACTTTCAATGAGTTGCAGGGAAAAAGAGTCTGATGTATCAATTATATATTTTCTATAGCCTTACAAGAGGACTTCAGCCCAAGATTAAGGTACCTCCTCATTCTCCTCCATCTGGGACTTGACTCCTTCTTTACTGACCTTGGCGTCTTTATGTTGTTCCTTTACGTGTCTTTACTCTGTCTTTTTCTTTCAGTTTTTGGCGTCTTTATGTTGTTCCTTTACGTGTTCTTTTTCTTTCAGTTAAGAGAGAATTCCCAGAGTTTGTTCATTTTAAAATGTGCATCTCACAGAGACGGATCTGGTTTTAACTGGCTAATTAACATGTTTATTCTCAAAGCTAACCAGCAACTAGTTTTGCTAGGCACAGAAGAAGCTCTCAGCAGGCTCCCTCAGAAAAGAAATCACTTCTGTGAGTGGCTCCAATGCAAAAGCAGCACAGTCAGTCAAGAAATTATCTCAACAACTAATACCAATTTTTAATGGCTAACTGACAAGTTTCTGAAGCTAATCTACACAGCCTCAACATCCATAAACCTACTTCTATGAATAAATGAATATAATATCCTTATGTCCATTTGCATGTTGCTGACCCCGTTGGTGGGGATTAGAGAGATTCTACTCTATTATGGCTTAAACTAAGACACTAAAGTATGTATGCTGCCCAGATTGCACATAACACTTCTCACTACTAAATGGGTAAGAACTACAAAGTAAATTCAGTAACAACATTAATTCAATCTGTACAAAAACTTGTGGAGGAACAGAGGGCAAACAATTTCTACAGTTCAGGCTCCCATTTCCAAGTTTTACATATTAGTTTAAAACCATACTGGTGCACTGACTTTGAATTTCTCTACTATGCCAAAAGTTTCTTCTTTTTTGAAATTTTTCAATTAAAAAATATTTGTTTTAAAAATGAGGGGTTTTCTTACATCTCCACAATTATATCTCAGTTTTACCATAATTGCACAGAAATATCAAATATTGAGAGCATTGGGCTCATAAACAACATGCTAACAATTCGTTCAGTATTTCTGATTTAAAAACCAATATTTTTATTTTTTAAAAGCAACCTTTTCTTGAAATATTAAGATTCACAGGCAATGTGAGCACCCAGTATGGCTTTGTGGAGAAACATTTCTCACTGTTATCTCTTGTTACCTACATGAAACAGAGAATACTGAGCTCTGCCTCTAATGGTTGCAATGTCTCCAATTCAGGGGCTGTGTATTAAAATTTCCATTTTAATGGAGCCTTTCCATTCCTTTCATTTCCATTTCCTTTAATGTTTCAAAATCAGAATTAAATGCAGCCAAGTATTAATATCACCTTTTTAGGCAGGACTACAAAAGTTAAGGTGAATAAGGCTAAAGATGTTAAATTGCAACCATCACAACTTACTCCTAGAAATGCTGTACCTTTTAATGTTTCAAAATCAGAATTAAATGCAGCCAAGTATTAATATCACCTTTTTAGGCAGGACTACAAAAGTTAAGGTGAATAAGGCTAAAGATGTTAAATTGCAACCATCACAACATACTTCTAGAAATTCTGTACCTGCATCATCACAGCAATGTTAAAGGACAAGATACAGTTTTCTTTAAGACAGCAAATCACAAAAAAAGTCAACATCATGCCAGAGTAGAAAGCAGGAGCATCTAAGTCCTCTGAGACAGTGCCATGGTTTCACAAATTCTAAAGCTTTTTCTGAGAACAGATTTGGAACTAGTGCCAGTCCGAACAAAGTATACCTTATTTCAGAAAACCAAAGACTTGTTATGAAAAGCAGGCTGCTCAAATATGAAAGCCTGAAATTCTGAGGGCCTAATAATGGGTACTATATTTACCACACAAAATAGGTCTTTTGCATACACAAAATATGCACACAATCTTATGCATCTGGATGGGCAGGACATTTTGCAAAAAAAAAAAAAAAGGCAAAAATACAACCACCAAAAAAGCTTCTTGCAAATATCTAAATGCTATCCTGAAAGATAAAAATACAGAGAGCAATCATGCCAAAACAATTTTCAGACTCTTCTGAGCTGGAAGGGGCTCACCACAAGGTTCACGGAGTGCAACTCAAATGTATGGCCTACACAGGGATCAAACTCACAACCCTGGTGTTATTAGCACCATGCCCCAACCAACTAAGGTAATCTTAAATTAATTTGCTAGACAAGACCTATACAGTCATATACTCACAAATCAATAGTAGCATTGTCATTACATACTTCAACCAAAGAACAAAATACACAACAATTACTGCTAATGAATTTTGGCCAATTGCATCTATATAGTCAGAAAATACAATAAGAAAAAAACACCTTATTACTGGTAAATACATTTTACTTTGAAAACTTTTGTGACAATTTTAGGCACATTATCTGCTAGTGAAATATTATTTCCCTGAGGCTTTACTTTTCTATACACTTCTGTTTTTCTTTTGTTTCCTTCAGTTTTTATTTTACCTGTGAAAAGGCATGAGCTCTATGCAAAATTTAGTTTCATCATTTTGCTTAAACCATGCAAATACTTAGAAACCTATTTCCATTTAGAGAGAGCAGCCAAACACTTGTATGATAATTCATTTCACATAGCTGGAGAGAAGGGACTTAATGCTAAATTCTGTGCAGTGATTGTCCTGTTGATCCACTTACACAGTGTCAAGGTGTCTACTTTGAAGCCTTCAGCTAAAAACCACTTTCAAGAACTCTCTTACTCATTATAACTGCAAATAAAATTAGACCCTAAAATAAGTGTTGTACAGTTTAGCTATTAATACAACCAATTAAAACATCAATATTAACTGCAGTAACAGTAATGAAGTACCATATTCTTCATGTGTTTCTCACTAGGTGCTTATTTTTTCAGAAAAGCCTCCTGTCCCCTCAGAAAGTCTCTGTCACCCTGTAGCTACATTTATTGCCAATTAATTGGTAATTGGGTTGAAGAAATACTGCTTATGACTCACATACCTAGAATATAGTGATCTAAAACTAAAACACAATTGGAAAAGTTTTAATTGTTCAATGTCCATTTTAATTAGGCTAATCTTAGCCTAATTAAATCTTAGAAAATAAGGTGGATGCTTGACCAATAGGTCCTTCTTGACCAATAGATTTCTCAGGAAATATTCTAGTTTCTTTTAGTTCTTTTTAAACAATAGTATTCCTGTGATTTATATTTCTCCTCTAAGAACACCTACTCTCTATTCAGCATTAAAAATATCTGTCACCTTGAAAACTAGCATCCAGCTTTTTGAGTAATAACCAGTGAAAGATTTTTTTGCTGACCCACAAGAAGTCACCTGCATGGAGTTATGGGCTGCTAGAATTAAGGGTATGAAAATATACTCTGTACTCAAAAAGGAAAAATAAAACTTCTATATCTTCCTCAGTGGCAGATCTAGAGGCTCTAAATGACTGATGCTGTTCTTAAAGCTTACACCAATAGCTTAAAGCTTTCACTACTTCATCATCTCCTCTTGTACATATTCCAAAGTGGCCATATCTGTTGATTTGGAACGCCACATGTAGCAAGAGAATGACATATCTTAAAGAACCAAAGGAGTTACTGATGACATCTGCCTTCAAGGTGGCTGGTGCTGGCAACTTGGAATCACCTCTTAGACAAAAATCTACACAATGAATATGTGGAAGTCTCCAGGATCTTTTGAAATGCTAAACACATAAATAACAAAGCTAGGATTAACCTGGCCAAAATTTCTACATTTTGGTTGGAATCCATCCTGTCTGCCCCAAAAAATTAAACCTATGACTTCAGAATGGACAAGAAATAAGATCAACTCCCCATCTTTGTAGAAGTCTTTTGCACTTTACAAACGTTTTGCTTAATGTTGTTTCTTTTTAAGAAGAAATATGAGGTGTCATCTAATTTCTTTTTCTTTTTATTTTTCATGCAAGAAAGCATGAAAGCCTGAAAAATGTTCAAGCTACTGCATGTATTTTGCATGCAGATACCCAATCTATATTTTGCCACATAAATAATGTAACAAATTCAGAGAACAAATGTACCTTAATTTTTCTAGATACCTTACTCTACCAGATGAAACATCTCTACTGAAATCCTACAAAGAGTGTAGAATAAATAATTTACATTTTCAGAACTCTGCATGTGATAGAAAAAAAGAATGAGCATTTCTCTCGTGAATTGGTTTGCAAATTCCAAATGAGTTCCGTTGCTTAATAATAAAATCTTTCTCATAAAATTAAAAAAAAAAAAAGCTTTTAAATGCATATCTCGATTGAACAATTTAAGATGCACTGGGTAAAACGTAAATAAAAACAATTGCGATGACTATGATCAAGGATATCAAAATCATTGGATCATTGAGGTTAGAAAGTTACCTCCCTATCCTAACCTCCTGCTCAAGGGGAGTCAGCTTGGGTCCAGAGCTTTGTCCAGCTGACTGCTGAGTATGTCCAAGATGGAGATTCCACAACCTCTCTGCACAAGCTGTTACTCTGCTTGACTCCCCTCACAGCAGAACAGTGTTCTCTTGTGTTCAGATGAAATTTTGTATACATGAATTTTTGCCCATTGCCTCTTGTCCCATCACTGGCATTGATGAAAAGAGACTGCCTCCATCTTCGTTCCCTCCCATCAGGTGCTCATACATGCTAAATTCCCCCTGAGCCTTCTTGGGCTGAAGAGATGGGAAGGATCACCTCCCCTGACCTGCTTCTGGCCTTCTTTGCTACAAGGAAGCATTATGGGGTCAGCTTCTTGTCCATTAGGACCCAGAAACAACACAACACAATCCCCATTCCCGGTCCCTCTGCATCACTGAGATGGAGGAGGTAGAGAAAATCAAGAGTGAATCTCAGCCCAGAAGAAGAGGGAGGTGAGGTGAAGGTGTTTTATTTCTCATTACCCTACTCAAATTTGATTGGCAATAAATTAAACTAATCTGGCCAAGTCCAGTCTGTTTTGCTCATGATGTTAACAGGTGATTCATCTCTCCTGGTCCTTTTCTCAACCCATGGATCTTTGATTGTATTTTTTCTCCCCTGTCCATCTGAAGAAGGGATAGAGAAAGCAGCTTTGGAAGGCACTTGGCATCAAGCCAGGGATAACCCACCACACCTACTTAAAAGTGTAAATGGAAATCTTAAATTATTAATGTCTATATTTCCACAAATACAGATATGTTCTGCAGTACTACACAAAGGTTGCTTTAATGGTTTGCTCTCTCAAAAATATATGTCCTGAAAAAAATCATCAAGAATGTGCCTATCTTGATCCACAAATGGATATAACTCAGATTTCCCCATAATGCAATGAACATTCTTTTCCTAAATAATGAATATGAATATTCCCATGTTTTATACATTCATGACTACTGAGAAGTAGAGTGGTCCCTCTGGAATGAGGAAGATTGACATTTTCCCACTGAATGAAATAACATGTTCATATTGCAGCATTTCATCTGTGTCCCATAGGAACTTGGCACTTTTTAGTGGTCAGTTTGCATTGATTTGATGGAGATTAGAGGTTATGTACTGGATCCTTGCATCTAAATATTCTTAGAACCATTAAAATTAATTATTTATCCCTCTAGTGGCAGAAATTTTCTCCAGCCTATAAAAATAAAGCCTTGTTCGTGTTATGAAAAGTGACATATTTCTCTAAAACATATGTTCTTTATTTCTGGGTCTCCCATAACTTCCTGTAACATAAGCCCTTAAATATGGGGTATCAAAAAAAAAAAAGTTTAGAATTTCTAAGTAATCCATTTAATCAATGCCAAAACTAACCTGTATTTACCTATTAGGAAAAACAACCAAAACCATTCTTCTGTGAATCTACAGTTTCATGTTGTATTTTACTACTTAGAGATAGACAGTCAAAGTTACATGAAGTGAGTACTAAGTTTGACCATATATACTTATTTAATATTGAAAGAGTTTTCATTATTATATCAAGTACCCATAACATATCATGTTAACTTTCACAAGTCAACAATACTTCAAAAAAGATCATAAAGTGGAAGTAAAACCTTCAGAGAACTGTTATACTTGAACTGAAGAAAGTAAAATGCTGAAAATTAAAGTGCTAGAAACGTATAATTAGTGTCAAAATGTGTGGACATTTTTTTTAACCACATTAAGAGTGAAAAAACATTCTAGTTGTTGTTTTTCTGTTAATGAATAATTTGAAAGGAAATGGCCTATGAAGGAACTATTTGTGCTAGAAACTGAGAAAAGTCTAACTTAAGTTTATTGGTAATACTTGTGTAATTTTTTTATCTCCAACCTTAACAAGGTTGGGGATTAAAACTAGTTAAAGGTAGTTAAGCAACTCTAAATTAAAGCCAGCTCAGAGAAGATTTTGACTCATACCTCTTTGCTGCTGAAGAGATATTTGAAAGTATTATCTTTCTCTATCTCTCTGGTAGTTTCCTACACTTGAGTTTGGGAAAGTAGATGATAGAGAGACAGAAAGCACCTGCTCCTGAATAGATATCTGTGGAAATGCATAGCCATACTGAAAAATAAATGCTCTTTTTAAAATCTGAAATGGTGTATTCTCCATCAGGCTAACATTTCTGCATCACACGTTTTTGTGCAGTATTCATATTCCCAGGAATACATCAGAGAGTATTTTCAAAATCCAGAATATAAAATTTTTTAAAAAAAGGAAAACTGAAACCTCAGAAGCAATTTATGTTATATGGTACAGAAAGCTTACATGAAAATATGTAAGGCCATTAAAAAGATCTAGAGAACATAAGTTTTACAAATAAACCAGAGAATTTCTCTAAACAAGCAAGGAAGTACAAATCTCAATAATAATTACAGGAAGATATTGAATGCCAAGCAATATCACACAATGCTACACAATTAACATGAAGAGCATCCTCACATCTGTTGAAAGGAATTTGCTTACTTACTAAATGTCATGTAGATTTTTCATATTTTTAGAATAAATACATAATTATGTACTATTTTTAAACAAAATACTGAATTTTTGACTATTTACTCCAATTGTTCTCTCTCAATCCTCCTTCCTCAGCCTTCCCTTCACAACCAAAGAGAAGTGTCAAAAATTCCATGATTTCCTCTGATACTAATTTTCTTAATTTGTGTTCTGCTTAGTCAAACTTTGTGATATATGAAGCAGAACAATATTATGGCCTAAATGGCACTTGGTTTAGAATCACCTGGATTTCTAACCATAATAAATAATTTTCCCCCTGAAATCTAGACTCTATAAAGTAAACCTGAAGTGACAATATTGAACACTATACCAAGAAATGTGATACAGAGAATCTGTTCCAATGTTGCTGTAATTGAAAAGCCAGTACAGCTTCACCAAGGGCCAGTCCTGCCTGACCAATCCAGTGGTTTTCTGTGACAGTAACTACATCCATGGACTAGGGAACAGGGACAGGTGTCATTTACCTGAACTTCTCTAAAGCATTTGACATGGTCCCTCACAATATCCCTCTCTCTAAACTAAAGAGAAATGTGTTTGAAGGATGGACTTTCAGATGGAGAAGGAAGTGGCTGGACAGTCCTGTCCAGAGGGTAGTGGTCAATGGCTCAGAGTCCCAATGGATAAGAGTGACAAATGGTGTCCCTCAGGGGTCTGTACTGAGTCCAATATTATTTAATCTCTTCATGATGTAAACATGATGATCTTTTCAATGATGTAGACAAAGGGATTGAGTGCACCTCCAGAAAATCTGCAGATGGCAGGAAGTTATAGGGTATGGTTGTCACTCCTGTAGGGTGGCGTGCTATCCAGAGGGAATTGGACAAGCTCAAAAAGTGAGCCAATAGGTATCTCATATGGTTTAACCAGACCAAGTTCAAGGTGCTGTACCTAGATCAGTGCAATCCTCAGTATCAACACAGGCTGGGAGATGAAGAGATGGAGAGCACCCCTGCCCAGAAGGACTTGGGGGTGCTGGTGATTGAGAGGCTGGACATGACCCAGCCAATGTGCACTCACAGCCCAGAAATCAAACATGTTCTGGGCTGTATCCAAAGCAGTGGGGCCAGCAGGGCCAGGGAGGGGATTCTGTCCTTGTGCTCTGCTCTGGTGAGACCCCACCTGGAGTGTTGCATGCAGCTCTGGGGGCCCCAGCACAGGAAGGACATGGTTTTGTTTGTGCGAGTCCAGAGGAGGCCACCAAGTTGTTTAGAGAGATGAAGAACCTGTCCTATGAGGAAAGGCTGAAAGAATTGGGTTCATCCTGGAGAAGTGAAGGTGACCTAATTGCAGCCTTCTGGTACCTAAAGGGATCCTACAAGAAAGATGAAGAGGGACTGCTTACAAAGGCACATAGTGACAGGACGAGGGAGACTGGTTTCAGTATGGAGAAGAGTAGGTTTAGATCAGTTATCAGGAAAAAATTCTTTAGTTTGAAAGTGGTGAGACACTGCAACAAGTTGCCCAGAGAAGTTTGGGCACCTCATGCCTGGAAGTGCAGGGTAGTGGCAAAGCTGTCTACTATTGTTCATTGTCTCTGGGTCCATGATAAGCATTTTTGCATGCGCATTACCCTCTCTTTTGTACACTTTTGTTATTAATATTGTGGCTGTTATTGTCCCTTTTCTTGTCTTGTGGCTGTTTCCAGTAAAGTGTTCTTCTCTCAACCTGTAATCGTCACCTTTTGTGCCTCCAATTCTCATGTCCATTCCCCTGCAGTTGGAGGTAAAAAGGGAAGGCAGGGGTGAGGTGGTGTGAGAGCAGTGTGTGGTTTGGGACACTCAGTAGGAGCACTGGATTTAGGGGTACCATTCCTAAATCACAACATGAAGACGGTATTTACTTGGTACATTAAAGTGCAGATCAGATAGCCTCACATGGGAGATATTCTTCAACAGCTGCCTGGAATTAAGCCGAAACCTTTAGTGTCATACAATGAAGTGGGCACATAAAGACAGAGAAAAAAACTTGTTGAGGCTGGAGACAAAATACTAGTCGCTCTCTCAAGTTACCTGACTGAACCAACTAAGTTAGGTACCTTAGTTACCTAGTATGGGAAACTACTTGAGGTGACCTAAGAAATTGGTGGACATAAATGGATAACATCAAGCAGCTTACATGCTCCTGAAAGCACATTAAGAGATAGATGGCTTTCACAGATGGTTGAAGGGGAAGATGTGCAAGGAATGCCCAAAATTTAGTTGCTAATTGAGGGAAAAGTAGATCTTTTGGGAGACAGATCAGCATCTTTTCCAAGATCATCAGTGCCCAAATAACCCCATTAATAATGCCAGTCTTATGAGCTGAGTGAGAATACATGTGTGCATGTGTGTGTTCCATGAGCACACATTAAAACAAATTCGCTGAAGAGAAGATTCAGGGGAGGCCAGTAGATGTGTTCATGTTTTGTGGGGATGTCCCCACATGTGGTTTTTGCCTGTCTGTGTTGATCTCTGTACAAAAATTTTTTTGTATTGATGTGGGTGCACCAACTGGAAGCACATTGTCTGCCTTATAGGATCTGGATACTGCAGACAGGGGAGGAATTCCTTCAGGTCCTGACTGGAGCCAAGGTATTTGGCTACTCTTAGCAATTTATATGGAAATTTGAGAGTGACAGAAAGAAAATTGTTTTCTGAGAGAGAAAAGAAGAATGCCAATAATAAACAGATGCTTGAAGTTCTTGGTTTATCAAATGACCTTTCCAATCGGTTATTGCCTGTTCTTATGATGCCACTTTCACAAAAAGGTACTGCTCACCAGTAAGTGATTTATGTCAATATAAAGTCAAAATTATCATCTTTTATGACACATTTTATTGGTACACATACTTGAATAAAGGTCTATTTTTTTTTCCTGCAATACTTTTATGAGCAGATTCATGCTGTTACATTACTTTGGGAAAACTTAATTTGCAAAAACATCTGCAGTTATGTTTTGGCAAGTGCATCCCCAATGCCTTCCACTTGGACAGCACAGATCTGACAAAAGCAAAAGGCAAGAATCTGATTAAATCTATTTGTCACTAAACCAAATAAACTTCCTTATATATAGTCGAAAAGATTTATTAGTACTGAGCCCATAACTGCACATTGCTGGAAGCAAACATCATGTTTTCTAAAAATAAATGCATCATGTTGATAACACTCCCTGATAATCCATTTCTTTTATCCAAAAGGACTATCCATTTCTTTTATCCAAAAGGACTATCCATTTCTTTTATCCAAAAGGACTATCCATTTCCAGAGGCATTGGGCTTTTTAATATTTAAGATCTGGGCAATCACACCTTTTGAAAACTGACACACTTCAGAAGTATCTCACAGAGCCTAAATTGGACAGTCAATCTTTTCCAAGGATTAGAAAAGTACAGAATGATGAGAAAGAGAAATGTCAACACACTTTTCTTTCTTGGCTCCAGACATCAAGTTACAAAGTATAAGCTGAGTCCTTATGCTTTCAAGTGCTCAGTAAACTAAATTATCTAACAACATTTTCTCAACTATTGGTGGAACAGTTATAAATGTTCAGAGACATTTTGGTCATATAACCACAGTGCTGTTCTGGTCCTTAAGAAACAGTGTTTCAGTATGTTTGCATATTAGATATCCACCCCTATGTTCTGTTTTCCTTTCTCAGCATACTTTTGCCAAACTTCCAAAACAAATTGGTTAAAACAAATAACACATTTAAACAAATAATTTTGGCCTGCTACAAAAGGAGAAAAAATATCCTCAAAATTCAAAAAATTGAGTTTTCTTATTACTGATTAGTCAAAGCTTACTCTCTTCTTTTTGAGATGGCAAAATTGCATCAGATGTGTTTATACACTTAAGAGGTAAATTAGTGAATTTAAGAGTGAATACACATGTATTTTCTGCTTGCCTACACAAAGAATTCCTGGAATACAGAAAAAACATTGTTCAAACAGCCTAAATCAGCATGACAGAGTACTGGCCCTCAGGAGAGCTACCTGGAAGAAGTACTTCCGCACTCCTCTAAATAATGTCTCAGGAGAAAAAAGTGATCAAATAGAGTCAGTTACAGTTATTTACAAGGATGCCTTGAATGCTTTTTAAAGAGTTTGTAGATGCAGCTGTGCCAGTGGAGGAGTACTTTAAAAAAAGTCATACAAGTAGTTAGAGAACACAAGTTGAACTTAGAAACAGAGGGCTAATAAATTCAAATATATAAAAATTAATATTACCAAAGAAGCAGCCCAGTTAAGTTCAGAATCATCACTAATATGTCAGTGATAGTACCGGGACGGGTTGCCGAAAGAAGCTGTAGATGCCCCATCCCTGGAATTGTTCAAGACCAAGTTGGAAAAGGCCCTGAGCAACTTACTCTAGTGGGTGGCATCTCTGTCTATGAAAGGGAGGTTGAAGCTAAATGATCACTAATGTCCCTTCCAACCCAAGCTATCCTATGAGTTTATAATTTTTCCACCATCAAAACAATTTTATTTATTAAGGAAGGAAAAAAAACAACAAATAAACATAGAAAGAAAAACAAGAAACCAAATAAATTGCCACACCCAAAGAAAAGCAAGGTGGATGCATTTTTGTCTCCAAATTTTAGGAAACAAGTATGCATTACTGCAAACATCATAAAATTTCAAGGAAAACCTTCAGAGAAGGCTGCAGTTTCTGTGTTTGCCAGGTACTCATTGAACTTTAAAGTTTGTTACCTAAAATGCACCCTAAAAAACATTCAACTTTGACAGTTAAATTTAAAATGCTCAATGCAAGACATACCAAAGAGAACAAGTCCTGTCCTTGGGCTGTGCAGAATGAAAAATTCTTCCAGAATTTCTGTTCACTTCTCCTAGATGATCATGAATCATCCTGGCATGAGAGTTTCTTTCTGAACCGAGCTTACAACTGCATTTGCTGCGGTAACAGTGATGCTCTGCAGCCCTGTTGCATATCAGAGCAGGGCACTGAGGCAGCCACTGGGACTCAGTTGAGCTGGGAGAGCAAATTACGCCTTCAGTAAATGCTCTGACATGAATTTTATCTTTGGTTCCCAGCTTCACCCTATTCTAAACTGCTTTAGAGCAGGGGGTAACACTTACATCTGTTTGGAGCAATTATATCCTGCAGAGAAAAAGGAGAAATCTTTCTTTTGTCAAATTCTCTCATCATCTAAGAGTTCACTTACTGCCACTGACAAGGGGATACAATTTATTTGCTGTGCCTGTCACAGGGGTAGTCGGAGCAGTGCCATATGTGCAGTCAATTATTACCTTGAGGAGAGATTTTTTCCAACACTATACTGATACCAATACTGCAAGGCGATAGAGAACAGTGCTTCCCACAGACGACTCCACAACAAGCTTTCACCAAAGAAAGGCAGAAATTTCTTCCTCTCCACCATAATGACCATTGCTCTCCCTAGCATGAGCTCAGTTATTCGTTATGGCCCCCAGCTCTCGGATACAAACAAAATTAGTAAGGGAAAACTGATTTACTCTCCCTTTCTAGGAGCAGAGTTACCAATCCAAGTGATTTTTAATGTTTTAGAAGACAGTTCAAGATGGCAAACTATATGATGATAAAACAGGATTCAGAATCACATCTATGGTAAGTAGAGATCATTGAAAACAGGGAAAGAAGAAGCTGTCTGAAACCTACAATGTCCAACACACTCACAGATTAAATATGCTATATATATTCAATGATGGACTAATGCAAAGATACAAAGATGTTCAGATTGTAGGTTGAAATATGTTACAGCATTTCTGAATAAATTTTCTTGAAATTTCTGTGTTACACTGGAGTGTTTAACAGAGACTTTTGGCAGCTCTGGTAAAATAGAAGCAGCTGCTGGTTTTTTACTTTTTTTCAAAAACCTTGGATACAAATGAATAGAGAAGCACTGGTGAATGGAAAAAAAACATTGCCTGGATGCATTGCCAGAAATACATTTTATAAGTAAACAGCTACTTTCCCTTAAGATTGTTCAGTACCTCTCCTTGCAGAAGACAACTAAATTACAGCTGTTTGGAAGAGTCAATGCAAGCCATCCAACAAAGCTATGGACCTTGGAACAGAGTTCCAAGCAAAAAAAACCTAAAAAACTGGCATTTTTATTGTGTAATTCACAGAGATGTTTGTCTGTTGTTATTTAGGAGCACTGTAGTAGCAAGCTGTGTAAAAACACTTGGAAATCCCAAAAGTCTTATGAATTTTTAGAATGAATGTTTGTTCATTCTCATTAGTAAGACAGTATAGCATTCCTCTTTTCTGCAAGAGACAAAATGACAACATAAGAACAAAAATAGCACAGAGAATCAAAAAAAAAAAAATCCCCAACATTAACTAAACCAGAGCTCAATAGTGACTTGTGCATATTATGTTGGAGCTATCAACCAGTCACTGTACACACTGAAATCAAGGTATAACTGTTAGAAAGACTGTCTGTACCGTGACATTTCACTGAGTGAAATGATTTAATTCATCCCAATCTGTCTTCACAAAACACAGAAACAGTGATCAGTTGTAAAATGTCATACAAGCCAGTCCTTTAAAGCACCTTCTCAGCTAAACTACACAGAAGATATAGAGTACACCCTACAAACAACTTGGAAATACACACAAAAGATAATTTACCTGGCTTAAGGGGGTACAGACTTGACAGTAAACAACAAACAAACAAAACTTCCCAACTTTAAATTCAAATGTTGCATATTCAATGACAAGTACATCTCAAAGGACCAGTGACTCAAAACAATGCTTCTAATTAACCTTCAAGTGTTGTATAGCCTAAAGGTAAATCTTTTAGGTTAAAGTCCTAAGACACAAACTCTTCTTTCCAGTAAGAAAACAGGACAAGATTTGTTCTTTGGAGGTGGTAGAGCAGAGTAATGAGATACTGAAGTGCCAGTCAACTATTTCATACCACATTCAGAGGCAGGAAAAATATCCAAGCTTTTCACAGACCTACCTTTCTTAAATACTACATTTTCCTCCTACAAAAGTCAAAGAAATAATGGCACATAATAACAATGCAGAAAACAGGAAGAAAAAAAAGGAAGATTTTTGTTTAAGTAATTTTGCCTATTGACTGGAACATCTCCAGTGGTTATACCTATGAATACAACTGAGTCTGAAAAAAAGTAAAATTCACAAATACTATCTACAAGTTATTTTCATTCTCTCTCCGGTTTAACCACATAACTCTATTTGTAATTGTTGATTCTTCCCAAAAAGATAGTAAGATCACATAAGAAACGAACATACATTTAACTATTTTTAAAGCCTCACTTAATAATAGTATGATTTTTATTTTTCATGTTCATTTGCTTTCTCTTAAAAACTGATCAGCCACACGACTTTATTTTCCTAAGACCAAGGGGCAGGTACTTACACAGAACAGTAAATCACAACTGCAATTATGTACTTTCACAACACTCCTTTCCCCTTGACCACTTCCCAACATACAGCCATTCAGGCTGAATTTAGAGAGTGTTGTATACCAAAAAACTGCTTTCAGACTCATCAACTTGATCATCCTTGTAAAAAAAAAAAAAGTACATAAGGGGTCAAAATTTAGGAGAAGCTGAAAACCACAGTTCCACATGTTACAAAAAATTTAGCTACAGAGGTGGCAGTTAAATATAAATTTTCTTGAACTGGCTTATTATTCCACCTTTCCTTCCTGGATCAATCTATAATTTCAATGAAAATTTTTGAATTTGGGTTTGTTAAGTGTTCATGCATCCTCTTGCAGACAAATTAGTATAAATGGGAGGCAGAACCAATATATCGCAGCAATAAGTAAGGAAACATGAGATAGTCTTTTTAACTCATGAAGAATGAACTTAGCTCTTCTTTTCCTCCGCAATCAAGTTACAATATGATCAGCATCAAAAGAAAAACAATAAGACATCAGAGAATTTCGTATGCTTGATCATAATCAGACTAATAAATATATTCTAGTTTAATCATTCAGGAATGGCTCTGTCCAAGCATATTCACACACTGGAAATTATCCTTTTCTTCTCAAAATCTTTCCTACCAACCTAACATATTTAACACACCAATAATCATTGCTACTCAGATTTCATATTTGAAAAATTGATCTCTCAGCAAGACATAGGTACACGAAAAAGAGAAGAATAATGAGTTATTGATCTCGTGAAACAGGACCAACAATTTGAGCAGTAATGCTGAATTTGGGGAATGAGAACTCAGAAACTGAAAATACACAGAAACAAGTTCAAGGAAAAAAATAATGTTGAGATAAGTAGGATAAGTGGTATTACATTTTTATTGCTTATCATTTTATTAAAAAAAAATCCAGCACAACCAATGAAGTGTTCATTTTATTACATTTAGACACAATAGAATGAAACAGTAAAGGACTTTTTCTTTCTGATGGAAAACGTGCCCATTTTAAGTCTCCCACTGACAATTTACTTCTTTCTTCACTTGCAATTTTAAGTGACAAATAGTTTAGAGGACCAGCTAAACTCCACCATTGGTCTATTTATTTTTAACCCTTTTGTCCAAAGCCCTTCCAAGGACAGCAAGAACTGCTATTATCGATTCACTTAAGGGCTTCTGAGAAGTACCAGTTGACATTGCTGTTGCAATAGTGGTACACCCAGAGTTCATATAACCACTAAAGAAGTGATAATGCTCTGTCCAAAAAATAACCTGCTAAAACTTAATAAACTTGTCCATAACCTTCCCTGGGCTTTCCCTTGTAAGAAGCCTGGCTAAGACTGCAATTGTTGATGCCTTTTGAGTTAACCAGGAAGACTAATGGAATCAATATATCATACACATATGGCAAAGACAGCATAAGTATTCATGAAGCAGAAAGCAAATTAATAAGAAAAGATTAGTTCACACTTAAAATTCTAGAAGAATATAACCACAATTTGCTTAATTCCCTTTAAGAAGAATAGCCTGCAATCTTTAAAGACCATGCTTGCTTACAGATTAGTTCAATTCCTCTTTTAGAGTCCACCATGTTCCTAGCATATATGCAAGAAATAGTACTTATACCAAAGATTTTATATTGACAAGGGGATCCATGACATTCAGTTCTAATATAGCAACATTTGCTGCAACTCAGGCTGAGTTGAGTAAGAAATTAATTTCTTTATATCACATCTAATTCATAAACATTCCTCACTCATTTACTCATGCTGTTTCTTTTCTTTACCTGGAAAAAATGCTGAAATTTTAAGTAAATGTGTTTTGCCATGCTTCAGCAGTTACCTCTATCACCAAGCATAAATCCTCCTACTACACACCAGAATTGGATAGTCCAGAAACAAGGTTTCTCAAGCAGAAAAGTGATATTGCCAGGCTAAGCCTTCAAAACTTTTACTGCACAAGTCATAAAGTTATGGAAGTAGAATTTTAACTTTTGGAGTGTTAGAGGTAAACTTACTGCATCAGGGGAAGAAGATAGAATAGGAAAGGATGGGATAAACTAGTAGTCAAATAATGTCTGTGAGCTCTGCCCATCTCCACAGACAGATGGACTTTCAACATGCTGCCAAACAACTTCAAGCAGAAGGGAGAGTAGCAACATCACCACCTCTTTTCAGCCACACCAACCTTCTTTGGGAGACAGAGCACAGTGCTCACATTGTTCTAAGCCAACACTCAGTTCTGCCTCTTGTGCCCCAAAAAAAAAAAGCAAGAAATGTCATCACAACCTTCCTGCATACCTCAGATCCATCTCTCAAGCAAATGTAATGGCCAGGTTTACAATTTTCCAGCCTTGAACCTGAAGAGTATGCACATGTGTGTATGCCATAATCTTACACCTTATTTTTCATACTCACAGTGGATGTGATTTGCCACCTTCTTTCCCTTCCCAGATACTATCAAACACATTAAAAGCTACTTCTGCACCTTGGAATGAACCCAACCAGAAGGCGCTCACACACTTGCATAAAAATCTGATTATAGCATGGGGATTTTGTGGGACTTTTTTTCCCTACACAGGTGACATACTCTCAGGCTCCCAAAAGCTGAAAGAGGGGGACAAAAGCAAGAAAAACAATCATTACCTGGTCTTAATACAATGCCTGTTGTATGTTTTAAGTGCAGTTATTCTGATTACACAAAGTTTAACAGATCAAAGATTACAGGTTTTCTAATAAAAAAAAAAAATGCGGCTGCCCACTGAGCATCTTTCAGAACTAGCAGTAGCTACAAAACTTTATATTTAGCCTGCTATTTGTAAATGGGTAGTTACTAAACATATTCTACAACTAATTGCATCCTACCACATTCAGAAGTAGAAGTCTCTTTTAAAACAAAAAAATGTATCCACAGAAGTCTCTTTTAAAACATAAAATGATCTTTAAATCATTAGCTTTCTAACCACTAGGGAATGTGTACAGACTGCAAAGTAAGCTACTTGACATAAGTAATAGTGCCACTTTCTGAAGGTAATACAACATCATAACATAGTTCCCACAGTCATCCAATATAACTTCCCATAAAAATGTCAGCAGAAAATATACAGCTGTTCTGCCAATGAAACTGATATGGAGGGCATTAAGAAAGCAGGCATATTATTACATGTATGCTCTGGCATAGACACTGTGAAGTCCACACCTAAAAATTCTGCTCCATTTTCATGCATAAGCTACATATGTATGTACTGGGGTATGCTACATCCACTGTATTAGAATAAAGGGTGAATTTAAATAAAATAATACTTGGGCTAGACCTTATCACTTGCTCTCTTGAAAGGAATTTTCATGTGAGAAGAAGGTGAAACCCTCAAGAACACTTTGGATCCTGTTGGGATCCTGGTCAGCTTTGCTGGACAGAAATCCATGGGAAACAGTATTTAAAGCACTGGCAGTGCAAATCAGTCTCACTCATTAAAAGAATTTGCTTCTGTCATGGTTTAACCCCAGCAGGCAACAAAACACCACCCTTGCTAACCCCCTCACTATGGGATGACAGAGAATCAGAAAGATAAAAATGCAGGAAGACATGGGCTGAGATAAAGATGGTTTAAAAGGTACAAAAGAGCCATGCACTCAAGCAAAGCAAAGCAAATAATTTGTTCACACTTCCCAAGGTCAGGCAGCTGTTCAGCCAGTCCCCAAAGGGCAGGGCTCCATCACATTTAACAGCAAATTGGGAAAACAAACACCATCACTCCCAAAGTCACTTCCCTCATCCTAATTTTCCAATTTTCCTTCTTCCCCTTGTGCCCCCTGGTAACATCATTATACAACATTGGTCATTTGGGGTCTGCTGTCCTGGTTGTGTCCTCTTATCTTCTTCTGTACTCCCAGCCTCCTCCACTGCTGGTGAAACACTCTGGGAAACAGTGAAGACTGTGTAAGCACATCCAAAACATAGCAACATACAAACTGTTCTGATGAAAATTAACTTTATCCTAGTCACAACCAATGCAGCCACATTGCTTAAATAGTCTGAGACAACTAAGTATCAGAAAGATAGATATGGAAAGATTTTATATATATATATAAAAGAAAGATCAGTCAAGCTTAGCCAAAACATAGATCTTCCTGTCAAAACATTCAGAGCAGTGGCAAAGATACCACTCAGTTCAGCAGAATTCACTCATTCTTTCAGAGGTAAAGGCAGCACACATAGCTTGCAACTCTTAAGAAAAAGATGTCTGAAACAGACCCGCCCATGAAAGCATTTCTCTTATCACAAATTTTGTCTTGGACTGAATTTTTACCTGGTACAAATCCACTAAATATTCCTCAGAATATACATTTATGAGCACATGTCTGAGTACACACAAACTGAAAAGTGCAGACTAAGTCTCCTTCAAAGAGAAAGATATTTTGATGAAAATGGAAGATGTTTCCTAAGATGCTACAGGTTTTATCACTTCCACAGCATTCATTGAGACATAATCTCATTTGTGACTATTGAACTGATAGATTACCACTTTCCAGGCATGGTCTTTGTCCCTCTATCCCACAGGCCTGTGTTGCCATGTCAGTCTCGTCACAAGATCACCACAGTGACGATGCAAAGCAGGATATACTGGTGTTGTAATACTATAATTGAAAAGGTTACTGTAGAAAGAGCTTTTAAAATTAGTTTTAGAAGTTGGCATAGTTTCCTGGGACATCAAACTAGGATACCTGAACTTTAAAGATTTTGTGGGCAAAAAAGGTTGATAGGCAAGTAAAAGACTAGGACTTATAACAAAATGGTAATTTTTGCTTTAAGGAAGATTTTTAAATACCCCTTGGGTCACAGCAGAAACCTCTGTACTGAAACTTCTTCAGGAAAAGAGAAAACTTTGTACAACACAGTGGGAGGATTGGTTTGGGGGTTTTATGTTTAAGGATTTGGAACACTGGGATTGTGCCCCTCACAGGAAACATACAAGAATAAAGAAAGCAAAGATTAAAAAGAGCATTATACTACTCAACACAACCACACCCATACCAAATGTTGCAGATGCAGTAGAGCCCAGAGTTCGTGTCAGTGTGAAGAATCAATGAGGAGGAACTGCTAATTTAATTCAATAAATAAAAACCCACAAGCAGAAAAGAAATCTTCAAAGCAGTCTCCAGAAACTGAATGCCCTACTGCATGATGAGATGAGAAGAAAAGGCTCATTGCAATCCAGGTTAATGGTTAATTACAGAAGCCACCTGCACAGTGAAGCAAAAAAGTCCTTCCAGCATACTTGAAATTCCTAGCAGAAATAAGTAGACATTACTGCTCTCTTCAAGAGAGTCAAGTAGCAAGAAACATCTTCAGTCAAACAATACTGAAGCCTTCTCCTGTTAAAGACAAGGCCAATTTGCTGGCTGTTACTTGGTAACAATTGGGGAGAATTATGAAGCAACAGCTCAGAGAGAACCAAAAGAAAAGGGAAAAAGAAGTGAGCCTAAGACCTTGGTCTTCAAAAAAGGTAGGGTTGAGTGTTTCTTAGTTAACTAAACTATCAAGTCAGATGCCTCAATTGTAGTAAAGCTCACAAATTCATCCAGTTGTTTTAGTCCCACTTGAATTCTTCCCAAGTTCATTAAATTCAGATATTCTTGTTAAAGAAAAATAAATTCAAAGCACAGGGATGCTATTAACTTGCTTAGAAAAAAAGGAACAACTAGTAACAGTTAGACTCCCTAAAACCAGAAGTAGCAAATAAAAACACAAGGTTTCGTTTCAAATTTAATGTAAATGGAATTGTCCAGAATTGTACAGAAATGAATCAATATCATCTTAGTGGAGAGTGAGCAGAAGACAGTACAGCAAAAAGAAGTGCAAAAATAGTATCCCTTGCCACTAAATACACCAAATATGAAATCCATTTCAACGAGTGTGTGAAAGATGTCAAAACATTATAGGTAGTGTTGTTTATTTGGGTTTTGCCTGATTTTTTTTCCAGCTTCAGTTTTGAGACACTGACACTTGTTGTACTTTTCAGTGCTTATTGAAAGATTCTTCTGTTACTGAGTTTTTCTTCCCTGTGAAAATACTTTTAGAATGATCTTAACCTTTTTACAGCAATCACAGCAGATGATGATAGTAAAGTGCTGCAGGCAGCATAACTACACACATACAAACTCAAAACATTAAGTATTTTCAGCGTAAGCAGATCTCAAGAGTGTTTAGCTGTCAAAATCCTAAGGTTATGAAATATTTCTTAACTTCAGTTTCAGATGAAAATAAAGTCTGACGGAACTTTTGAAATCCTAACCTATAGAATATAAACACATTCCTGTTGTGGGAATTTAGTTCATTTTCCAGTATTAAATAATGTAATGTCATTCAGATAGATATTCAGATATGACTTAGAACATTTTATTTTTTACCTGTTCTAAATAAATTTTATTGTCTCCAGAAAAACAGGATCATAGTTTTCCATTTCCTATACAGTGCTATATAACAAAGTCATCTCTCTGTGTTTTTACCTGATTTGAATTTTGAGTATCTTCTTGTCTTCATGTCCCTCTCAGAGATCCTTCTACCACCTTTATTACTTCTCTGTAGAGCTTCACAATCATCCTGTGTTACTGAAGATGCAGTTCAACACCTATTAAAAGTGTCACATTCACACCTTCCATCTATGCTAATACTTTGGTGTTCCTAAAAAAAGTCTAAGTTCTCTAAGATAAACCTACTACATCTGCTTTGGAATTAAGAGAATTTCTTGAGTTGGAAAAAGCAATTTGGTTAGGAATGTTCTTCTGGCAAACAGATTCTGGTGAACCTCTTGCCCTTATCACTGTTACACTACCACATACAGACATATCAGCTTCATACCCTGAACATCAAGTTACTCCCCACTCTCCTTACTCCCCTGTGTCTCCTTTCTCATAAGATTATGGTCTTTCATGAGAATTTTCTCCAATATCCAGAAAAGTCCTGAAGAAACAGAGTAACCTTCCACCCCAGAAAAACCCATGGGAATGCAGAGCTCCGGGTTTCCAGCACCAGCCTTAATGAGGTTGGTAATGCCTTTGATCACCAGAGGAACTCCACTCAACACTTAGAGCAGTTTTTCATTCAAAGCCTTTTTTCTCCACATCCACTGAATTCTGAAATACTTCTAATGAATTTCCACTTAACTTGCAAGTTAATTATTCACAACTACAGCATTTTGAAGGGCTATAACTCTAAGCACAAGAGTCTAATGATACTAAGTCAGTTTTTTTTTACCAGCTACTGCCCTAGAGCAAAGCCAGGAATGTCAGTTAGAGGATTTTAGTGTCTGCTGGAACCCTAGGGTCTTGTGCAGGTCTGTGAATTATCCTGAAAACAAAGTGAGAGGTTCTCATATTAGAGAAATAGTAGCAATACACTTGACAGAAAACAAGACATTTTCTAGTTCAACACTCCAAACACAATAAACGCTTTTGACAGTTTAAGAATACAACAAACTCTGACTGCTCACAAAAGCAGCTTCAACTGCCCATTCTGTCAGCAACAACAAACTCCAAGACCCATAGTGCGGCTGGTACTTTTTATCTCAACTTGAATCAATGCTGTTCACTTTTTTTGTAATCCAGAGCAATCTAGCTAATCATTTCACTGAATAGTGTCAGATGACTGTGATTTTACAATGATGGCCATTTTCTGCACTGGAAATTTGGATCTAGGATAACCTGAGCTAAAAATTGGAAGAGTTAATATTTTCTGGAATATTTTTTGGAACATGCACTGTGTGATCTGACAGCTGCATTGGGAGAGAGGATCTCTCTCTCTAGAATTATAACACAGGGTTGGGAAGTGCAGCTCTTCAAGTGACTGCAGATCACAAACCCATCAGTTATCTGCTCATCTGTTTCTTCATGACTCTTTACAGCAGTAAGAACAAATATCTGGAAGTGAAGAGAATTCTAAAAGCCCCATATAAGCCAATTCCAACTAAGGAAAAGTGATTTGAAGAAAACACTTTGTTCCTCTTCTTACTGTACCAAAAATACCAAGCATCGACCTGGGGACACTGGAAGCACATAATTTTTTGTCCTGGAGAAAGGGCAAAAAAATCTTTCCACAAATAATTTTAGAGCAAGACAGAAAGAAAAGTTTAGAAGAACAAAAGTAACAACAAAATCAAAAAAATTGAACCATGAAGAAAACACACATAGCTGAAGCACATTATTATTCTGCTCTGAAACAATCTCATGCACAAAATATTCTCCACAACGAAAGATTTTCTATCAGCTGTACAGAGAGAAGATACATACCTCAATTTACTAATCTAAATAGTAGACATAAAAGCATTAGCTACATGCTGATTATTCACTTTAAAATATATGGTTCAAACTGCATTCCAAGTGATTTCTCAGCAAAACGTCTTTTGAGACAACAACTGAAAACTACTAGTAAGAGAAAAGAGGATTTGTGTAAAGGAATATAGTGGGACTAGGATTTTTCCTCATTTCATACACATCCCAAGAAAGAAAAAGAACAAAAGTTTTGTTGTGTCTGCAAAGGAATATGCTTTGATCATTTGTTCCCAAATAAAAATATCTCATAGAAACATAGAACAGTTTGAGCTGGGAGGGACCTTAAACATCATCTAGACCAGTGTATCATAGGTCTTTTACTGTGCTTTAAGATGCCTAGAGAGAAACATGCTAAAATACCAGTGGAGATCATATTAATTTTTATTATGTGCTGCCTTAGTACGGGTACAAAAACAACTTGGAAATTTCTGAGGGTTCATATTATCCTGCACTATACTGTTAGGCTCACCAAAGGCATTCACATTACTATCACAGCACTTCCTTAACTCTTTATGAAGAGATCTCATTAAAAAAAAAATCATTATTTCTAATATATTAAACAAGACAGCACACACAGGCATTCACAACAGATTCACTGGGAAAAAGAGACCACCATAAAGTTACATCAAGTCTGCAGGAAAAATGTTGCAGAGTTGAATGTGAACTCCTACAGCAATGCTAAGTATTCAGTTCCAATGCATATTTCAGCATGTTTTCAAGTATTTTTTTCCTAAAATAACACTCCCATAGAAGCACTCTTGTTGAATGACACAGAACTGTTTAAAGAAACTTTTTAAATATTATTAGACATGTAGTACTTAGCAATCCCTTCCCATTTTGAATTAACAGTCTGCTTTTGTTGCAGAGAAAATTTTCAGACATTTACATCTGTGTGTATTTTCAGGTATGGTTCATTACATACAAGGGGAAAAAGGAGGACATTTCAGCTTTTAATTATGATTTTATAACCACAATAAAATAACACCTGTTTCAACCAATTAGAGAGACTACTAAAAAAATCAAGGTGAATTCTCTCACCATAACAGGACATAAGAAGTGTGCTTTCCTAGGTAGTTTAGACTTGTGTCAAACACAGATGCCTGCACTATCCATAATCACAGTTTCAGCTATGATTTCAGTTGTGTGATATGCTGCTCTTGCTGCACAGAGCAAAGAAATCCAAAGCAGAGGAATCCTCATCATTATTAACCTGATAGCAGAGATATTTTTCTTCATTTAAAAATATGGGGTGAGAGTGATAAAAACCTAGGAGACTTACTTGAATTTACTTCTACACAAATACAAAAGAAGGATCCTTGTTTGTCCTTCACACTCCTGCAGATGTCTGAGAACCAGAAGAAATGGAGGCTATGTAATGCCACAAGAAGAAATGTTTAAAAATGTGTTCAAACCCACCCTTCATTCTCAAAATTCACTCCAGATCTGCCTCAAGTTGGTGATGTGAATCACCTCTGTTAGGGAAAACAGTGAACAAAAAAATAGGTTATTTCTACAGAGCAGGAAGCAGTGTCACAGCCCATCAATGGGACAAGAGATGTTCCAGTTGTACAAAGACATCAGACCACATATCAGGGAACTTATATGTTTTATTGTACAGTTGTTAAGGATATTTCCCTTTCCAGCCATCCAGGAGCCAATCTGGCAAGCCACAGCTGCACCACCTGAGCTGGGATCAAGGCCCCTTTGCAGTTACACACCCCCTTTGCAGTTACACTCACATAATCTGACCAGGTTTCCTCACTGACTCAGTCCCAGATTTCCCATAGCAGTCTCGTCATCATTTTGATCCTTAAAATAATTCAATCATAGTGCAATAACAAAATAAACGTTCCCAAAGCCATCTCATTCCTATCCCAGCATCCAACAGTGCCCTCAGCTCCCATTCTGCAGCCACACAGGGCACAAAGTGCAGCTGTCAGACAAGGCCTCTTTCTATGTGCAGCAGAACTTCCAATTTCACCCTTTCATTTTTCTCCTAACCTGAAAATTTCTGTAAGGAGACAACCAAATTTTGTGAATGTTTTTGTAAAAAACCAACCAGAACTTGTGAATGTTTTTGTAAAGCAGCACACAGATTTTGTAAAAATTTGTCTCTCTCATTTTGCACTTTATCTAAACATTTTCATAAAAAGTCATCAATCTTTTTATTTGTTCAGGCTGCATCAGCACAACACATAAGACCCACTTCACTTAAGAAGACAAGGATGAGGCAGGTATTGTCCACAAAGTGAAAGGGTTCAAGGTTTAGTATATCCTATTCCTGCATGCTCCAGATCCATCTTATCTCCCATTGAGGGATGGAGAAAACTGAGCCTATCCCAGCTAAAAATATCTAAGGGGCTGTTCAGTCCCTTTCAGTGTCCTGTCCATGACACCAGTTTACTGTCACAGCTCCCACAACAAACTCCTCAGAGCTGCCTGCTCACAAGTCACAATACACCAGTTCAAAGTTGTGATTCCTGACAGTCACAGCCATCACACTGATTTGAACGGCTGACATACCCCAAATTTCAGCAGGATTAATCAGTATATCCCATGAATTTATTTTTTTATTTCTACTCTCTCACTCCTTTTCCACTCTATTTAAGTCAGAATTGTAAATCAATATGTTTAAATGTGTCCCATAAGCAAATATAGGACATAAAATATATGTCAACATCATGCAGAAGACAATGTTTCTCCATGGAACTTGTGTGGTTTTCAAGCTTCCAGTAAAATGGACACCTCTAGTAAGCATCCTTCTTCACAGCCCCACTCAGCTGTTTCTTAAATTGGTGATAGGTCATAGAATTCCTTGACAAGGATATAATTATGTTAAAAATTTATACAAGTAAAAGAAGAGAGTGGGCATAATCACAAAAAAATAAAAAAGAATCCATTAACAGCAACATAACCATGGAGAAATCACAGGTGGCTCTGAAATTCCTTGGAAATGAGCAGTAAAAATTGGACAAGAATCAGGAATATGTATTGTAGACACTTGCTGTGTCCTTTTATTCTTTGTAATAACAGTTGCCCTGTGCTTTTATTCTCAGCTTGTTTATTCCTTCCAGCCATTTATCAGAGATGAGGCAGGAATGCACAATGGCTTGGTTTGACTAAATACATATGCTCCTGTGGTGAAGATTTTTTCAGGGCTCTTGGCATGGAAAAATCTTATTTCCTCATAATTGGCTGGTTCATACCTTTGTAATGGCTAATTAGACTTCTACACATCAGCATCAGCTTTTGGATAGTAAGGATGCTAGCCCATAAAATCTGATATTCTAAAATAAATAGTGGCACTGCAATTCAGAGTTTAAAAGCACTGTTTTCTATTGCTTTAAGAATACAGTTTATATTCTCACATAATCCAATAAACAAGTGCCTGAGAAAGGTCCCTAAGACACTACCCCAAAAGTTTCTTCTCACTTTATCTCAAATTAATGGAATTA
Organism: Passer montanus; assembly: GCF_014805655.1. Classification (NCBI taxonomy): domain Eukaryota; kingdom Metazoa; phylum Chordata; class Aves; order Passeriformes; family Passeridae; genus Passer; species Passer montanus. The sequence continues at coordinate 1,035,964 of NW_024359721.1, read as the reverse complement.
AATTCGCACACGATTTCTCCAAACACACACCTGGCAGTTTCTGTTTTTCCTTCAGCTCTAGTGATCACTGAAACTGATAACATGATCAGCTGTGGTTCACATGTTTTCTGCAGTAGTGTTTTGCTCAGTCTAAGCCCATTAGTAAGACACACCCCTAGCTTGTTTGCAAATGAAAGTCACTCCAAACATACGATATGACTCTCCTCTAATCCCTTCTGGGAACATAGCCTTTCTTTGACTTTATGCCTCTGAAATATAGCACCTACAACCAATATATTTGCACTGCTGTTGGAATCATAGAGACCTTTATGAACTCACCTGTGATAAATCTGTCCATCATTCCTAGCTACCCAGTCAAGCAGGGCTGCTGGCAATACCTACTGTTGTGAGTTTTCTCAGGTTTCTGCTAAGCCTGAAAACACTGCCCTGTGGTTTGTCATTCCTGTCATTGCTATGAGGCCTCAAACGATCCTTGGACTACTTGATCTTGAGGCAATATATATAAACAGATAGAGATATAATCTGTACAGATATAGACATACTCCATCTAACTCAGACTGCAAAAATATACCATTGTAAAGAAAATTACTGTTTAAGAAACTATGCTTTTCACATATATCAGAAGTTAAAATGTACATGGACAACTAGGTTAATGGTCTACTTGTTTTCTGTTCTGTCTTCACTGTTACCTCAAACAGCTTAAGAGCACTGGTTTGTTTGCATATCTCTTCCAAAACACAGACAAAACCAGTCAGGCCAGTTCAAAGCTCATTTCTGTGCACCTGTTCAGATACCTGTAACCAAATGCAAGCACTCACTCACAAAGAAATTTAATTACTTAAATATCCTTATTATTATTCAGTTTACTTACCAAGTCTATTCCAACACTTTTGTGTTTAGAATTTAAATAACCTGCAAGTTTCTCATCCTTGGAGAAGTGGGAAGACTAAAGAAAAAGCCAGGTGTTTTGAGGTGTGTTGGAAGACCATGGGGGCAAAGAGCAGTTTCAACAGGAAGATGCAGAGGGCAGGGAGGCAACAGGAGAGGAACCCAGTTTCACAAGGAGCTGTCTGTCCCATGGGATGTTGGAAGAGCACCTGGAGATGACACCCTGAGCCTGACCAGAGTCCTCTGAGAGAGCAGCACAGGGAGCATGGGAGCAATGGATGCAGAGGCAGTACTGCAGGCACCCAGCTGTCCCAAGAACATCCTGCTGCCAGATACTCTTGGCTATGGCCAAGATTAGTAAATCTACAGTATCCCATAATTTAAATTAGGGTAAGATCCTTTGGAAGGCATGAAGGACAAGGATACTTCCCAGTCACAGCACTTAAATGCTAGCTTGCACTACAGAAGAGATGTTTCTTATAATGACATATATACACTTTCAAGTTTGCTCAACCACATTGAAATTAAATAGAATTTCTTTTTTCTGTGGTAGAACAAACATCATTTCCCAGATGGTTGAATAACAGACTTAGGGAAAAGTCTGGGTTTCCTGTCATAGAGCAAGAAGTATTTTTGGTCCTTTGCCTACAAAACTCAGAAGTGAGAAAAGCCAATAAATTATTTGTCCTTCTCTACCACAGAGATCTCAGGAAGTTTCTCTATCCACAGCAGGAAATACAAAGTATGAGGTGGTTGTCTACTGTGTAATTCATCAGCCACATAAAATTTATGAGCCATGACAGTCCAGAAATACACTCTCACCACTCTGCAAGGCCATTTTCAAATGACTTGGTCTATATTACAGTCTACACTTAGCTATGTTAAAACATTAAAAAAACCCAAACTAAAAATGCAAAAATTGAGACTTTTTTTTTTCTGCACACCAAGGAAAAAGCAAAGAACTGTGGCAAAGACCTTGCTTACAGCCACTCAGTTATAACAGTGCTCAAACTCTGTCATCAAGCAGGAGGAATGTCCTAGAGGCAGAAATGTGGCATGTAGTTTGCAGATCTTTTTCCTCATATCTAATCAAGGTCATTTGAAAATTTTGATACATGGAGTTGTCCACAGCTACCCACAAAATCAGATTTTTTTTGTCCAATTCAGTAATTTTTATTTATATGCAATATTTAACTTGTTCTTCAGAAAAATCTTAACCAAGAACCTTATTGAGAAGCACCGTGAAATCTTGACTGTTGAGGAGAGTTTCAGGGAGCAGAAATCACTGAAAACTTTGGAATCTTAATCTTGAGACGGCACCTCCTCCTGTTTGACTAGGCAAGATGGAAATGTAGTGGAAGATGGGACTTGCTAAAACCAGAACCCCAAAAATCTGTGTCAAGATGGTTTCCTGCCCATTTGTATGCTATTTTGCCATTGCTTTCAAACCCATATTTCATAAGGCCAAAACCTGTAGAAAACCAGACTTCATTCCTGTCACAAGCTAGCAGTTTGGTCTCATTTAAGTGTTCCTAATATTTCAGTTCCAGCATCACAAGAGCAAAGCAGAGCCAGGGGAAAGAATGATAATCTGCACTTAGTCTACTGCTTCAGATTGAAAAACTTAAAAAAACCCCTCCACACACTGTTACTAAGAACATGAGAGAGAATGGGAGAAATTAAGGCTGAGAGAAACACAAGAGTGAAAGACTTGGTACTATAGTTCAATATATGGTGCTTTATTCTGAACAAAAACAAGGGCTGAAAAGATTAAGAAGAAATACAGGAAGGACACTAGATTTGTTTTACTTTGAACACCAAAGTTAAGTCTCCATGCATTTACAAACTGAATATTAAACTGAGAAGCAAGACCAGATGCACTCTCTTAAAATCTGAGCACTACATGTTACTTAAATAATAAACACATTTTATTCATAACTTATGTACATGCTGCTGCACTCTTGACATATGTGTGGGAATTCACATAAGCAGACGGAAAAAGGAGTTCAATTTCTTTCCTCAGTATTCTGCATTGTAACATTTATCTGTAAATTAAAATCTGTTTATAACAGTGACATTTTGTGCTAACTACTGATAAATTACATGATTGCACAGAGAAGTGAAGGATGCAGAAATTAAACTGATCACTCTTTCATATTAAACACCTGACTTATTCATTGTATCTCCAGGGTACTATTGAATAACAATAACTTCATCCCAACTCTATTTCTTCCACCATTCCTCTTTATTTGATATAAATAATTAACACAAGTAGGAAGAACCTGTCTCAGAGCTGAAAAAATTTAAAGAAGAGGGAGTTTTGAAACTGAAACAAAATAGAAAAAACACACAATTGTAAAAGACTTGTTTGAAAGTTACCTCACATGTAAGCCGAGCCAATCCTTTTTAATAAAATTAGTCATTTTAAGTCCAAATGAGTCTCTAAATAAATCATGGTTTCCATAAATAACAGGGAAAAATATTGAACTTCACTAGAGCTTTGAAAAGTACACAACTATTTTTAAAAACCTGGAAGCTGTGCATTTTAAAACAAGAAGGTAGAAAACTTCCCAATATTGAGTGGCAACTAAATAACCTTCCAGGTTTCTGTTGAACTACATCCTCTAAGAATCATTCCTACTCTCCTTCCACTCCCCTTTCAGACTTTTCTGAATATTTTGGCAATATATTTTCTAGAAAACAGAATCAGTGGTGGCCCAGCAGTTACCAGCACAATACGTGAGCAAGCTGCAGTAACAATTAGTCCTCTGATCTCCTCCTGCTTTCTGAAAAGAATGCATGAATTCTTTTTAGGACAAGCTGAGCAAGTCCAGAAATGCAACATTTTCAAGACAGACACACCACTCACTCTCAATCATTGGAGAACAGCTATAGACAGGTGACCTGCATGGCAGAAATAGCCTCTTCTACAAGTCCTGTTTGGTGCTTAGCACCAGAAGCACATTTTTCATCAGTGCAGCAGGCAATGGATGAAGAGGACAGGCTTGGTCTGTTTGACCCTTACAGTTTGCTTTGCAGGGCAAATTGCCCAGGCATAGAAAAATGGTGCACAGGTGCAGATAAAAAGGATATAGGGAAAGACATCCCAGGTTTATAACTAACTGGAGTGGAAAGGGACTGCCTTCACATTGAATCAGACAGAAAATAGACAGGAAGATCACAGAAAGATGAAACTACAAGAAATTAAATGATTGTCAATGGATTTGAGTTATGCCCAAGTTACGTCTTCCCCTGGATAGAACATACCAAGTATGACTGAAAACTACTAGGAAAAGCATTTAAGAAAAAAAAAAAAAAGAAAAATCACTTAATACAGTATCATCTCTTGTCATATTCATGGCAAAGACATTTCATTGTCCAAAAATTATAATTGCATAAAGAAATCTTATCTCAGGCCTTAACTTGCACACTCATAGTTTAAATTCTAGAATTAGTATGGATGTATGAAAAGTTGTGCCCTTAACAAATGTGGATTTAGTGTTGTTTCACACACACAAAATAACAGCACTAGACTTTTGAAGTGAAAGAAAAGACTGAAATGAGGCTATAAAAATAATGACATTAGCTGAAACGAACATGAAATATCATTGATTGCATTTCCCTGTGCAATTCTTGTGCAAAATAATGTGCTAATTCATTATCACAGAGTAATGTCCAATATTCACATTAAATACATGATTATGCATTCATTCATGTAGAACCAACATAAAAAGCACCATGTTATACAGTCAGAGTTGCAAAGTTTTGCATCTCCACAGATCTTTCCTCAGGTCATTAGTCTTTTACTATTAATTCAAAAATTGCTATATAATCAGAAATACAAGAACATGTATATAGTTCTGTAGAAGAAATAAATCTTCATTATGTAGCTTGTATTAATAAATATCTGTCACTGGGGGAAAAAGGAAATGTTAATCAAAAGATGTTACAGACTAATCAAGGTGTCCTTGGCTGACTTATACAGCAGTATTTCATATAATGATGACCATGACAAAGTTTGTGTTCCAAAATTTCATGTCATGTTAACCTTCCCACCAGCACCAAGGTTAGTGCTAATCACTCCGTCAAAGCCACTCACATTAAAAAGCTAAAACCTAAAAAAGGATGCTAATGAACTCAACAAAACACCAGCAGTTAATGTATAGATCTTTAGCTGAATTCATAACTCAGGCACTGCACAACACAGGTCTCAGAGTGACAGCAGCATCACAGGATGCTGCATTCTGTACATGACACAACTGATTCACCTCTGGGATATCCCATGTGAAGCAAACTGTGGTGAACCACAGGAAAATTTCCATTCTTTCAAAATACCAACAGTCTAGAGTGTTGTAGGACTCTAAGTGAATGAAGGTAAATGATCTAATCTCTATTTACTCTTTAGGTGTCTATTCCCTAGTTCAACAGTTTCCAATTCTTTTTTTCATATAAGCCTATTGAGCATAAAGTAAAATAAATTTGAGCATGCATTCCCAACACATGCATAGTTTCTGGTTTAAAAAATATGTACATGTACTACTCTTTTAATACATTATGCACATTTTAAAACAAACAAGAAAAGTAAATTAAAATGAGGATTCAATAACCAATAATTTAATTATAATTTTACCTATTAACAGCATAAAAACCCCCTTTTTGCTTTGCCCTAAAAATATAACTAATTTTTAGGGGTTTTTCTTTTAGGGAGAGGTATGTGATTGAATATTGCCCATTATTTTTGCCAATTTGGTTCAACATTTTTTGATGCATCAATTCAAAAGTCTGGTTCAAAGTTCAGTTTATTTCTATCATGACAATTTTTTTTTTCCAAGTTTCAAAAGTCTGGTTCAAAGTTCAGTTTATTTCTATCATGACAATTTTTTTTTCCAAGTTGTCAGATCTTGTAAGGACATCAGTGCTTTCACCTCATAATGCAGCTGACAGCTTCTACTATAACTAGAAGTTTCAGCTCTGCCATTTCCTTTTTGTTCACCTCTTCTCACATTATTAGCCTTACATTTGATCAACAAGTTCCTTTGCAGGTACCTTTTTAAGATGCTTGTCTATCTTATGAGGACATTTTTAGCTAAAAGTAGATCATATAATGTTTAAATCCACTTAACCAGATACATGTAAACTGTAATATATCGCAAAATATTTCAAGGGAATGAACAAGTGACAGCACCATTGTCACCCTCTACATTTTGGAGCAGCCACTCTTCCCTGAATAGACCTTGTGACCTTGATCTGACAGGTGGACCAAGTTAGAGCACCAGTGTCAAGCTGTATATTAAGTATTAGTAAACTTATTTTTGTTTTGTTTTTTAATCTAAAAAGTATGCATAAATGTAGGCTCCGTATTTCCTCCCACACTCCATCTTGCATATGCCTCACTTTGTAGGCCACTGATGTGTCTCTCTCAAAACAAGATGCCATTTCTTATTTTTTTAATATTTGAATAATAACATACCACCTAATATAACTACCCACTATACCTGCTTGATGGAGATTGTAACAGCAAATTTATCTTTTTTTATTACCTTTTTTTTCACCATCACTATTTGGGAAAAGAAGTCCAAGTTATTAAATAGGTAGGATTGTCCAACTCATCTTTAGAAATGTGTTTAAATCAAGTCCAAAGGACAACACCGCAAACCCAGTTAAATAATACATATTTTCAGTCTCCAAAATGGTTATGTTTTCTTTTTACCTGTTATGATCTAAGTAGTGAGAGATGTCGCTGCCCAAATTAAGGTGCAAACAACACCATGTACCAAAGTTGGTAATACAGAATTATTTAACATTAAATGTGAGAGAGAGAGATTAGATGGATAGATGGATGGAGGGGGATGGGCAGAGAGAGAAATCAAGCTGGATCCACACACCACCTGTGGATCCAGCAGCATTTCACTCACCCTGTTTCACCATGGGATTCTCAGCAGGGGTGGGGTCCCAAGATTGTTCCAAACTCATCTATTTATACATTTTTACAAACAAAGGAATTATTGCTCATTGGCTGCACAGTTCTCTTATTCTGTTGGTAAAATTATTTCCTTGCTTCTCATGCTAATTAGTCTGCAGTGTTTCTCTTCTTTTTAGTCAGTGGATTTCTTGGGTCAGTGTGCCATGAGTTAGTGGTCACAGCTTCCCCCTACTGAAATTAACTTTTATCAAGTAGGACCTGCTTTCTGCACAGTTGCTGAGCTGACTTTCCTTGTGCCCTGTAAATTCCACATTCTTTGTGTCTATTACATGCAATACATTCTTGTCTCCTAGGTTTGTTCACCTCTCCTAAGTCTGAGATAGGATAAAGATGGTATTATTGTCTAGGTGTTATCTCAGGTTTCTGTCAGAGTGATTTGACTTACAAGAGACATATTTGCAGGAAAGGGTAAGGGAAGAGACAGAGTATTCTGTGGTTGCAGATGCCATCTGTCCCATAACTTGTTGTGATCTTTCTTTGGACCTGTGACATGACTACAGGCAGTTGCTTCTTTACAGTGTGCTGAACTGGGAATTTTTGTTTGGATGCATCACGCAGAATGTGCTAACTAGATCTCGCCTCTGCCAGGCCTGGAGTTGATGCCATCCTATTGCTCCCTGCTGTGCTTATCTCATGGAAAAGTCCTTCTGCAGCTTTTAAAAGCATTTGGAACAGGCAATTGTGCTTTTAAGTACTCAGAGTACCTCAAGTCACACAGGTCACCTGTTCCATTGAATGATGAGAGTAAGGTCTCAGAATTGCAACTGCCTATATCTTCCAAACATCATTAAACAGAATACATCCTAACAGCTGAAACATATAGCCATCAGGCCCAAGAAGTGAGAAACTTGCTTGCTCAGTTAGTAAATAGAATTACTTTTTAATGGGACCCAAAAGCCTTTCATTACAAGCAATAACTGAAAATTTAACAGCCATACCCTTGAAAAACATTCACAGAACAGAATAAAAAGGAAAAATGTCTAGACAGAAGCTTTTGATATTATCATTCATGGTCCACAGAGGCTGTCACCAAGATCCCTTTTTAGTAGTCTCTGGTATTCACTGCTTTGTTCATTAGTATCTCTTGAGGTCTTTTTAGAAGTTTTGTTCAGCAACATCACAGATTTCCTGTCCCTTGTACTGCTGAACTCAAACTTTGCTCTACATAGACAATCTCCAAGCAAAGTATGCTACTTCAGTATACAAACGAGAGAGACAATTTTCTTTTAATGTTTTATATTATCATGTGATCACTCCATCTTGACTTTTCATAACAGTAGAATAAAACTAGTGACGATCTGAGATTTACATATGCCACAACTTATAATTTTTTATTTCCAACTTCCACAGAGGAGTTGTGAATTTCCATAAAGCCCTATGTATCTATTGAATATGCAAACTTTCTCTCTTACAAGAGGACTATGTTGGGTGCAAAAATGTTCCATTTATATTACTGATAAAATGATTATATACAGGGCCATATATTCTGAATATCAGAAAAGAATAAGCATCTGGTTTTGGTGGAGTCCACACATTTTTTACACCATCATTCTTTTAACAGTAATTGATAGAAAATGCAAATCATAAGATACATTTGATTGTTTCCAGTGTGGCTAGTTAGCATAAAAAAAGATGTATGAAGCACAGAAGGAATCAAAACTGGTTTCTCCAGTTTTTCTTAAAAGCAGGAGGTCTACATTACAGCAAAGAGGCAACTTCTTAAAAACAGTGATCAATCAATTTGCAAATCCCATCCACCTACCAAGTCTGGTTTGAGGACAACAGTGATGTTTCTGCTGCAGCCAAGAGGCTCTAGGACTGCTCACAGAGTTACAAGAACAGGATAAAAAGTAGCTCCCAACCTGGAAGACAATTCCTCTCCTGCCTTTAACTTCTTTTTTGTCTTTGTAATCAACATTGAATGAAACATCACTGAACCAACATCACTTTTCAGAGCCAAAGAGTGCCTTGGAGAGGTACTCCTACAGAGCTGCCACAGACCCAACCACAAAGTACTCTTTGCTCACAGAGTTTTGTTCAGAAAGTCTTTTCCAAAGTGTTTTTTATACTCTCTATATATAGCTTATAAATAATAACTTTTAGAAATTGACTGTTATACAAATGGCTGAGACTGATTCATGATCGACTAAACAAGAATTAAATCACAAAAGAAAACCTCCCTACTTTAGCAATCCTTGCTTTAAGAAACAATAGGCAAAGTTCTAGGAATACGAACCAGATGTTGGGACTGGGGGAATGGAGAGGCTACAGGCATGAGATCTCTCCTCACAAAATTTAAGCTACATATTATTATTTTTAAATATTAGACATTTAATCAGATCCTTGATGTTCAATTTGATAACTCAGGTTAGGCAGAGAGCACAGGAAAAACAATCCTACTAAATTTCACAAAAACAATCCACAAATTAATTTATTCAGACATGTAAAGTACTCTTATAATCTCATATCTAAATTGTTAGTCATAAGCAGACTAGTTAATTTAAAGTTATCACACAAGTACATTACGTATCTCTTACAGTATTAGAGTTAGAAAAAGCCCATGTCAAACTCCTTTCAACTCAGCCCAGAACATAAAAATTCAGGAATATAGTATGCAAGAGCACCATCTAAGTTAAACATTAACAAGTGCTGGGGATTCACATAAAATCACTGTCACAACTTCGCAGAATATAAACTCACATGCATTTTTTTTCTGCTGTCACTAATGCATGTGGTGCTGTTAAAATTAACTTCTGAATTTAACATTCTTACATTCATTTATTATTCATTTACACTGAACTCCACATTCCAGACATGCAGCAGGACTCTGAATTAACTAACATGAGGCAAATTCACACTGCAAGACAAATTACCATTTAAGTTAGAATCTGAGCCTTAGTTTTCAGACCACTTCTCCCAGCCTTTACAGAGTTTCTGGTCTCTTCCTACAATATGTGAAAACCGTCTTTGACCAGAATACGAAGGTTATGTCAGGTTGGCATTGAAGACTGAACTTTTCCTTCGTGCAGCAAAAGCTGTAAACCATACTGGTACTTTGGCAACACACTGAGTAAATTGCTCTGTGCTTGCCTGAGCACTCTGCTATTTCAGTGCAAAGGAAAGCAAGCATGGACTGAGAGGAGACAGCTACAGACCAATTCTTTGAAAATATACAGAAATCATTAATAGCAGTTTAACAAAAACGTGATCTAGTTTATCAACCTATGACTCAATGACAGCAAATCTGAAGCTTAACCAAATCAAATCTGTTTTCCACAGTGCATTCTGTAGAATTAGCCATATCTATGTTCCTTTAACGCAATAAATAGTCAGTACAGTTCATTATCAGACCAGGAAGAGTCAATAAGCTCTACAGATTCTGGTCTGTGACATTTGAACAAGGCAACGTCTCAAGCTTTCAAACATCAGACATGCATTTTTGTTCTTCCAAGTGAATATCCCAACTGTTAGGCTACCAAATCAGCCTCACCATCAGCATCTTGAAGAGCTATGCAACCCAAACCATTATGATCCTTCTTTTCCAGTTCCAACCAGTCAGGCTGCTCTACAGAACAAGAGGAATACCTTCCTATCCAGACATACTTTGGTTTTGATATGAAAGGGCTTCTATCATTTCTACTTTTATCCACTAGGTCCATTCACAAAATGATCTGGTGTCAGAATTATCTGGTAAGCCCCATTACCCTACTCCCACAGGGGTTTCTCAGTCTAAGGATTATTATTTAACTCAGGAAAGGAAAAAAGGAATCATTATTTCTGTTATAACATTTCCAGAATGTTTTTGAATGAACAGTATCTTCACAAAGTATTTGGGCAATAACTTTATTTTTAAGAAGAAAGGCAAGGAATTCTCTGTCCCTATTCAATTTTTCCCTCAAAATACCACTGAGTATGCTATAGAAATCACTGTTATCAGACCACATCCTCTCACCTCTACAGCCATCACTTCTTCTGTCACCTCTAGTCAAGAACAGTTTTTCCTGCTACAAAGACAGCTGTCAAGAAATGGCAACAGAGAGTTACAGTAAAATGGATTCTGTATCAAGCCAGCTGATAGGACTTTCAAAAGAGAGGTCAAAAAAAGGATATTCTCTAATGAAATTCCTTTATTAACAAACATAAAACCCCCCAACAATTACTTGATTACACCTATTACATTTCTAGATATAGTAGTTTGGAGTCTTTGTAACAGCAAGGTGTTATTTGCTTTCTACATCAAATAATCTTTTAACCTTCATTTATCAACATCTGCCTCATGATTAAAAATATTACCCTCCTGACTTCTCCCAAGTAAGCTCATAGACAGCTCTTCCAGCCAGGCTCGATTCTAAACTCACCTCAGAGCTCCATCCAAAAGAGCCTCTACTTTCAATAAATTCAGCATAAATACATTACCTGCCCTGTTGCAGTCACAACAGCCACCACCACCCATACACTTTTACCCTGAGCTAATCTAATCCCACATGTGCAAGCGCCAAGACCAAAAGAATTTAGTGTTATGCAGAGAGGAGCTCTCACCCTCTGGAAGGGCCAGCAGGCTGCATATTCCCATGCCTGCAGCTGCAAAACAGCAGAGATACAAACACTGAAGCAGTCTGATTATTTAGCTGTACCTTCTCCTTCAGCAAACCCATTCCTCAGTCTCCATGCAAGACAATTCCACTGCATAAAGATGGCACCCGCTCACTGTGCAGACTCATTTTCCATGAACATTTAGAGTCATCTTTGCTGAATTGACTCAATGAAGAGTTTCCTACTTCCAAACAGTGCAAAGCCAACACAGCCACAGGTAAAGAAAGCATGGCTTGCTTGTTTGAATACATAAAGTCTGACACATTAGCACATTGCCTTGGTTTCACCTGCTGAGCAAAACTTCTCTCCATAAGCCCCAATCCCACTGAAGATAATTAAGTCCATCAGTGCAGACTCGCAGTCATGATCACAGGTGTAACAGGGCACAATTAGAAAAGAGGTTATTCCAGCCTGCCAGGCCTTCCCATGTGTGAACAGTTAACAGCTGCCCTTCACAGGGTGTCTTTTACAGAAAGAGACCACTGAGGTATTTTCAAGGCCTTAGTTTAAGCTCTAGCTCAAATAAATTATATTAAAATAAAAATTTATTCTGTCTCCTCTGCACCTGCACAGGACATAATGTAGGTCATGGGAACTGAAGTCATCCACCTTGGTGCCCCACAATGAAAACCATAAGCCATTAGCACATTTTAACAACCCCCTAGCTGCATCCAAGATAGCCTTTCAGCAGTAATTTAAACCTGATAAGTACTTACAGAAGCTACTTAAGTAATAAGTCCCAGTTCAGGAATACAATGTGCATCCTTTTTGATCTCTTTCTTTGCCAAGGGCTCTAGGCAGCTAGTTCTTTAAAATGTGAAAGGAGAGCACACAGAATAAGTAGATATCATGGATAAAGCTGCTTATATCATACAGGTTTGGTTTTCATTTGTATAATCAAGGATGTATAGATGAGAGATACAGGATAGCCACATAACTTTGCCAGTGGAAATTTCTGGTGTTGTTAATGCACCAGTTTGACCTCTGGGTCCCAATAATGAGTACTTGGGATGACTGATTCACATGGGATGACTGATTTCCTTTCTCTGTTATAAAATGAACATGCTTTGTCTAAAACACAATAAATAAGGAAAGCATAATCTTTTTTTACCACTTCCATTGTAAAGTTTCACTTGAAACCACTTTCTGTTTCTTGAATTTTAGTCTAGTGCTCCATCAATTAGCTAATTATTCCTGTCTAGAAATATTGCTACTCTAGCTCATATTTATTGAAAATGTACTTCCCTCAAACAAAAGATGCATATAAAGATGTACACAAACTCTATATAATAAAGGCTGCTGTGAAGGAAGAGATGGAGGAAAGGAGGGTCACAAGGAAAAAGCTACTCTTTTACGTCCCACCAAGCCTTTTTTCTACCACCATCTGTGGATTCTGAAGCACTTAAAAGCATTATAATCCTCTAAAACTTAAGCTGGGGAAAACAAATAACATGCTGGCCTTATAAGAAAATCCACATTTTCCAGGGTTTATGTTAAGAAAACAGTGAAGGAACTACACATTAATTGTGTCACCCTACTAATAGCTCAACTTGTGTAATAATGACTAAAATCCATGATAAGATGGTTCTGTTGTCAAGGGTGTAATAAATTGTTTCAAAAGGACAAAAAAGAAGAGATTACAAAATACACTAAAGGTGTCTGAGGGGAATGCTTCATGACAGATACATGGCTGTCACTAAGGTGCAATTGACCCTCATCTTAATTATCCTTGGTAGCAATCAGGTGAAAGCATAAGCTTCCTTAGGAAATAATGGTTTACCCTTCCCCAAGATGCTCCCCAAGAGCAAAACTCAAATCTCCACTGGATTATGGTTTTGTCCACACATAGCATGTTGTTTGGATGAGCTACTTTGGCTATTTTTTTTTCAACAGGCTGTGTTCTTACAAAGAGAGAGCCCTAAGTAAGGTGCAATTGACCCTCATCTTAATTATCCTTGGTAGCAATCAGGTGAAAGCATAAGCTTCCTTAGGAAATAATGGTTTACCCTTCCCCAAGATGCTCCCCAAGAGCAAAACTCAAATCTCCACTGGATTATGGTTTTGTCCACACATAGCATGTTGTTTGGATGAGTTATTTTGGCTATTTTTTTTCAACAGGCTGTGTTCTCACAAAGAGAGAGCCCTAACGAAATGCTGAATTGATAAGGATATCCACCAGCTTGTTGTGCCTTCAAGGACAGCCCTTGCTAGGATGACTGTGGCTTCTAGTACAATTGACAGATGCTAAATCCTCCCAAGAAAAGCTAAAGGACCTCAAATCCCCTCAAAGAACCACAGAACTGCTTGCCATTTTAAAGTGTTTTAGTCAGACTCTAATCTCTGGGCTGCTTCAGTCAGCAACAGAATCCCTATCCAGACTGCATAACCAAAATAGTCTGAAAATTATGAATATCTGAGAGAATAGAAACCCAGAAAGAAAAAATGTCAGACACCTATATTCACAGGACTGCTTCCAAAATAGAGAACATTTCTCAATACAGGAAAAGAGGGACTTCACTCTCCCTGTGTTCCATCTGGTAAGGTTTCCCAAATGAAGCCTACTTTTTCATAAAATTGATCATTTTGCACCTCTAGTTTAACAATCCCTGGAAGATATTTTCTTAAGAAAGGTAATTAGTTTTGAGCCCTTTCTCCCCTCCTGCAATCTGATGTTTCTGGTCATGTATCTGGGGCCAGAAACTCATGGCAATGGATCTTCCATTTAGGCTTTTTGGAATGAAGCAGTTACTGCCATTCCTGTGAGGGAAACAACTCTCTAAGTCACTGTAGAAGAAGATCAAAACACACATAAATACACACACTGAAAAGGAAGTTTAAAGTCTGTCTAAAGGAGCTTGCACTAGAAGACCAGAAGCCAAATGCAGCCTTTATGTCATCACTTCCTTAAATAACTCCAGCAACTGATGGATTGTCTGTGAAATTACTTTGAAACAGCTTTCTAAAGTTTATCCTCACACCATTTTGCCCATATGTCCTTTTGTGATTTATATGTGTGTGTGTGACAGAAGACATGATTACATTACGATTTCAGGTACTCACTGTACTGTATTCAGGTTAGGAGCAGGCCACCATCTGACAAGACAGACACTCTAAACTACTAACATTCTGCCTTTGACAAATTTATCCCTATCTCCCCTGCTAAAACCTCAAAATCCTTTTTGAATTAATATTCAGGCAGGCTTACTGTGAAAGCAGTACAAGTTCAGCCACCACTAATAAAAGTGACAATTTGAGATAGAGTCACAGATTCCAAATACATAATTAAAAGTAGGTGAAAAGGCAATAATGACTTAAAGCAGGGCAAATTGATTGCAATCATCTACTTCACTACAAAAGAAACAAAAAAAACCCCATGGGGTTGTTTCCCCTGTAAAATGGCAGCTTTTGTTCTGTCTATAATGTGCTTTCCCATGCTAGGCTGACAAAAAGCCTTTTCTCAGGCTTATACCTCCATTATTTCTCATTATTTCATCTTAATATCAAAACAGTGCTGCAGTATCTCATACAATAGTGCATGTAAACTGCTACCTATTAGGGTTAGAAAGTATTCTGGGGTTTTTCATGTGTGGTGATACAGTGGGAGATCGTGACTGACACCACTGCAGTCTGCAGCAGTCCACAAAAAAGTCCCTATAACTTCTGTTAACATAGGATGAGCATAAGATCAATAATGCACTGTGACCTCTGAAAGGAGAAATGAAAATGCATTTCTCACAACCGTGAAGTAAAAGTAAGCAAAATAAAATAAACAAAATATATTTATTCTTCATGTTTTTCTCTTCTATTTTAAACAGATTGGCACTGCCTGCTTTAATGTTCTTTCAGAGCACCAACATACACCATCACCTTTAGCTCTCTCATTTCCCTGACTAATATTTCCTCTAGCCTCTGTGCTGAATTCCCTTCTGTTAGCCTAAACATTTTATATAGTTATACAAGACTTTTGCAAAATTTTATTTTAATTGACAGATTTTGGCATATTTATGCTTGGTTTTCCAGAAACACGTGTCCATTTCTTCTCAGTTTTGTTTCTTTTTTCCATCCTTTTCTTTTTTCCGCTTTTAATCTGTGAAATATAGATTTGACAAACACTCTCAAAATTCTCTGCCTTTTAGGATTTCTGCCTTCTTATGGGACAGGAGAATGACAGATTTCATGAGCTTGCTCAGAAACTACCATCACAGCAGTCCCAAGAATCTTACCCTTCCCTGTTGGTCCTCACCTTGTTATTTCCTTCCTTTCTGCAAAGACACATTCTGAGTAGTCAGAATATCTCTGGTTTAATTTTCTAATCAGAAGTCTCTAATAATAATAATATCCCGCAAGAAAGCCTCCATGGAATCACTGCCATGGCTCAGCAGAGAACAGAGCTCAAAGCAACATTTGTTGTGTCAGATATCCACTTATGCAGTCAGCTGTAAAGCCACTGCAGTAGCAGGCTGACTTCTGTGGGCTGCACTCCCTGCTATCCCTTCTTTTTAATTGCTCCATTTTAATCATTTCAGCTCAGCCCCAGTAGTTATCCAGAAGATTCTGACAGCAAACGAAAATCTCCAAAGTAAGATTCAAAAAAACAATGCCTCAGCACCATCTGTGGCAGAAACTTGTCTGCAAGAGACACCCCAGCAAAAATTACTGATGGGAGGTGGTGTTAAGGTGTGTCTAACACAGAAGGCCACTACAGGTCAGATACTGGGAACTGCTGTTGCTGTCTTTGCAGTATGTATGTGGAGTGGTATCCTCAGTACCAGAAAGGACATCTGTAATGCAGCTTGAAGTCTGTTTGACACCCTTTTCAAGCTTCAATCTGCAGCTCATATGTAATAGGAGTTACATTATTTTCTAAAGCTTCATGCAAATCAAGCAAGTGTTGAGAAAGGCATATTAATCCAAGTGCTGCAAACATGGGGAACCCTTCAGTTTAGCGCTGATGATTCAAACTCCAAAAGGCACAAGGAGGAAGAGTGTGCAGGAATGGTTTTGAGTTGTGTTCACAATCCTTGTCCCCAGTCAGCTACATGTGGCATTTCTTTATCTGTTTAAGGATACAGTCTCTGCTTTGGTTCTTGCCATGAGACTTGAAGCAACAGAACTTCTCAGAAAAAAAGATAATAGGATTAAAGATCTATACCAACAGCAGCAAAAACTTCAGTAGGCCTAAAATCCATTGCATTTCCAATCCTTGGAGAGTCCCTATACAGCATAATTTCTTTTCACTAAGCAAATCAGAATTTGACTAAGGTGGAGATCACAGCAAGTCCCCTTCTAGACAATCTAGACAACTGAAAAAAGAAAGGGGGATATGCTAAAGCATACAACTTATGTATTTACTTGGAGACTAATTCAGCATGAGTTTTAAGACACAGAATCATAATCATAGGATGGTTTTGTTTGGAAGGGAACTTAGAGCAACACCTTTTGCACTAGACCAGGTTGTGCAGCACCCCTGGCCTTGAACATTTTGAGGGATGGGGCAGCAACAACTTCTCTGCAACCCCATCATAGAAGGCCACCAAATTTGTCAGACACCATTTGCTTAGTGAAGCCATGCTAGCTGTCACCAATCACCTCCTGATTTTCCATGTCCCTCAGCACAGTTTCCAGGACGATCTGCTCCATGATCTCTCCAGGCCCTAAGGTGAAACTAACTGGCCTGTAGCTCCCTTTTTAAAAATTAGGGTTGTATCTCCTTTCCTAGTCAGGGGGAACTTTACTGAACTGCCACGACTTCTCAAATGTGGTTCCTAGTGACTTAGCCACTTTTTCAACACTTTCCTCAGGATCCATGAATTTATTTCAACAGGGGCCTTGTGCACCTTCAGGTTCCTTAGGCGTCTCAAAACCAAGTTTTTTTCCTCCACGAGCTGGTTAATTCTCCCTGTGCCTGCCTTTGCCTTTGGAACGTAGCAGGAGCGTGTGGCTGGAGAACTTGCCAGTGAAGACTGGCAAAAAGTCATGGAGTACTTCAGCCTTCTCCATGTCCTGGGTAACCAAGTCACGCATTTCCTTCCAGCGACGGCCAACATTTTCTCTAGTCTTCATTTTATCACTATAAAAGCTTGTTGCCCTTGATGTCCCTGACCAAATATAATTTTATCAGTGCTTTATCTTAACTAACCTGATCCCTGGCTGCTCAGCCAGTTTCTGTGTAGGCAGCCCTTGTAGGCTTCCTTTTTGAGATGGAGCTGCTTCAAGAGCTCCTTGTTCCTCCTGGCATTTTTGCCTGACTTCCTCTTTGTCGGAATGCATTGCTCAGGAGCTTTGAGAATATTTGATGCCTTTAAGTCACTGAGCTATGTCCAATTTAATACAACTTTCTCTCTAAGGGAACCAGTAAACTGTGCAGCTGGTATGTTGCCATAAATATTCATGAATTGCTAAGAAAGTTAATAGGATCAATAAGAGTGCAGCCTAAAAGACTACATCACTCTTGGTAAGTAAGGATCCAATTTTGTTGACAGCCAAGTCAAGACAGCAGTTTGTCATTGCCTCCCAAAGAGTCAGGGCGGGGAACAAAATTGCACAGGACTACTCTGCACCCTGTGTTGCGGTCTGCAAGGAGCACTCAGCTTGGGAATCACTTAGGAGTCAGCACCAACAAATAGGCTTAATGAGAAAAAGTGTCTTGTCATCTAAAGCCTATAACAAAAATAATTTTATGAAACTGCAGAAGGAAAACACAAGTATTTGAGATTTGAGGAAAAGATTCATGTTCCCCCAATACCTTTATTGCTGGCTGTTCCCTTTTCATTCCACCAGATCTTTGAACTGAAATGGCTGCATGCACAGTTCTCTACATAGTGCTTTACCTTCTGTGCCTCAGACTGCACCACTCCTGACCAAGGGCTCCCAAAGATTTCCTTGTCATTCCCTCAGTTTCTGACATATCACAGGAATGTTCCCTGGACTATGGAAGAGACTCCTCCAGCTGTAGTGACCAGGGACACCCCACTGGGCTCACCATCCCTTCACTGATGAGCTGGCCAATGTTTGCTGCCAGTAGAGCACTGCCCCTCTCCAGAGCCCTGCTATAGAGCAGTCCATTACATGGACCACAGAATATTCTCCAGACATTTGAGTCTGGCTCTCCTCAGTCCCAATGGGGTACACTGGGGATGGGGGTGGCTTTGTGCTGCCTTGTGCCCCTTGCAGTCAGCTGCAGATGGTTTTTTGGCTGATCAAACCTACTTCAGAATCTCCACCAGTCAGAGGGGCCAGCTAAGACACATGCACAGGAACGTCAGGAGAGAAGGACCATGCACTGGGGCCAGGGCAGCCCTGAGAGGCCACAGCCCACACACAATGGGCCTAGGGCAATCCCTTTCCCTAACAGTCAATCTAAACTTTCCCTAGCACAACTTGAAGCTGTTTCTTCTTGTCCTATTTCTTGTTAGCTGGGATAAGAGATCTACATTCCGCCTGGATGCAACCAAAGTGACACTGTTGTGATAGAGGTGATTTTTTAAGAAAGCATTGATTAGCATAACTTGGGGGACACTCCCCTCATAAAAGCTGCCCTGCAGAAGCAAGATAACCTTGTCATCAGTGATGGCTGAATCCTCTTGTTCCTCCAAAGGAGATATCCCCTTGCAGTGATAAAGTGTGGAATTTGTAAAGCATGTGTAATGAAATTGCTGTAGTGTTCTAGGCTGAGAGTTTTGCACAGAGAAGGCCATAAAGTAATGCAAACCAGTATTATTATGTAGTCCGGTGTGCAAGAATAAAAGGTAATGGATGAAAATAAAAATAAAATAATGGATATTTATTCAAAGTGTTGTGACCTTGCAGGTTCTGTGTTTTTTAAGTAAGGTGCATGGAGTAGTGGAGGTGAAATAGAGTAAGGAGAAAGAAGCAGCTGATAGAAACCATTATGCACTGATTCCAGCCTCCAGCACCACTTTTTACCTCACAGAGGGAATTGAGAGGGAACTGAACATAACTCACTGTAAAAACAAGAGGAATTGAGAATAGAAAGGGAGGAGGAGAAGTACTGGACTGAAACAGAGCCTGGGGAAGTGAGAAGAAAGATGTTTCAGTAAATGTTTAACTGTTTATCTTCTTGGTTTTTTCAGTACCCAAATCAGTAAAATGAAGTTTGTTAATTGGCATTAAATTAAGTGAAACTCTTGAAATAAAGACTATCTCACCCACAGCAATGGTGCTCATCCCTCTGCACAGTTCCTGTAATTCTGGGCTACAGGAAAAAGTGGAGAGAGAACTTCATCCCCTCACCTGATTTCAAGGAGTTAGCTCTGTTTCACTTGTTTTCCTTTCAGCTGTCAGGATTGGAATGGTGCACTTCTAAACACAATTTCAGTTTTGTTTTGTAGGATTCCATTTTTGGGTTTGAATTGAATGGTCAAAGAGAAAAGCAACCATATAAACAATTTTTCGTGCAGTTCTGGTGTAAAGGGCATGTTTTTCATTCCTGTAGAAACCCAGCTATATTTTTTCTGTCTAAAGTTATAACACTAAATTTTCTCTTTGCACTTTCATTCACATTGTTTCTGAAGTTGGTTTTAGTACAGTTGAAGGAAGGTTGGTTTACTTCATATGTCAAAAACTCACAAAAGCAAGAACAATTGAAAGAGAGGCACCCAAACAGATAAAATAAGTCTCATCTTAGAGAAGTGTTAAAAAAGTGGTGGGGCAAGAACACTGCTTATATAAAGCAAATGAGACCATAACATTGAGAGAGCACCACAATTAAAAGTACCGAAGGAACATAAGAACATAATAGGGAAATCAGTTACAAAAACTGATTTTGTAACTGAAATCAGTTACAAAACCCTGTTCTGTTACATAGAATTTGACTGCTTTAGTTAGAAGCAGAGGATAACAACTGATATACTGAAAAACATACAGTCTTTGGGTTTAGAAAGATAAGTAAACTTTCTTGCGATAACAAAAACCTGGTTAAAGTGTAAGAGACTTTCCCTCTTCTACTGATTTGATGCATCAAAGATAAACAAATCAGAGAGAATCAAACCTCCCTTGCTTAGACTAATGGAAAGATTCTGGTCACCAGCAAAGGATCAGACCTGAAACATTTCAGCAAGATGTAATAGGCAGCATTCAGGCACAATCAAATGAAGAATTATGACCTCATACTCTGAAATATTCTGAAGACAGACCTTGAATAGTCTGTTCCAGCACTGGAAAGCTGAGTAAGTGGGCTTTCTCTGCAAATAACCTGGGTAGGTTTAACTGGGTAGGGGCAGGAGCTTGAGAGGAATTCCTTGAGAGGAAGGAATCAAAAGCTTACCTCTTTGCCAAGACCTGGTTGCCAAAACAGATTGGTCCCTTGGCTCCATTTGCCAGCACTGACAGAGATAGTGAAATGATTTTTTCTGTCCTTCCTTAGGCAAGCTCCCAGTAAAACTGGTGAAGATTCATATCTTTAAAAATCTACTTTTCATGCCCTTTCTATGAGGCATATGAATATTATCTTGCTAATGGGTTTTAAATGCATCTCAGTAGGATATTAAATGTGGATTTGCATGGACAACTTTATTGGTTTTGAAATGACAGTTAATCTCAAGTAACCTCTCAGAATACAGTTTAAGGGTCTGTGTGCATGTACATGGATCCCAGCAGCATCTTGGATTAGTCTCATCTGATAGTACTTTTAAATTTTTTTAGGCCTTTTTTTTGTTTTCCTTTTCAATTGTCTTGTTTTGCTCATTGAAACAGATGCATACCATTTCCCTCCTAAATATTTTAGTTTCTTGTATGTGCAGTAAAAAGGTCACTTTTCCCATTTCCTCTTCCCTGGCTCAGCACCAAAGAGATGTACCTAGACAGGCGATGTACATAATCTTCTACCTCTAATACCAGTGGGAAGAGGGGGTCTCAAGACCCTGTGGCCAACATCCACTGATTTTAAGTGACTCCAGAGTGAACAGTTTTCTAACTGACAAGCTGTTCCATTTACCATGATACAGTACTTTCATAAAGTTTTCAGTGGACAGAGAGAAAGAGAATTTTTGAATAACAGAGGCCAAGAGCGAAAATTTAATTATTATTTCTAGGTGGTCTTGTTGGTAAGAAAACAGCAGGTCTTTGAAGGGCTCATAAAATCCCAGCTAACTCCTCAAAAGCCAATAGCTGCTTCCAGAACTACAGGCTACGTGCCCATTCCCAAGCAGAATAGGCATATCTTTTCTCTTAGGTGGTCCTCTAATTGTGGTAGGACTAATGTCACTCATAACTGAAGTCAATCTGGAAAAAATGTAGAACTTTCCAACAATGGGATGATTTGGAATGACAACACAAAGCTCAATTCTGTGACCTTCATACAGGTAGTTTGAGAGAAAAGAAAATAATTTTTCTTCCAGTTACCTTTCCTACAAGGCTGGTCATGGCCCTTTAGTATTTTTGCTCCACTAGCAGTATATAAAAGCAGACTTACTACAATTTGTAATTAAAAACCCCCTCTTTTAGAGAGTTTTCACTGCATTTCAAGATTCTGTATTGGATTTCATTTGCCAAGGTCAAGTCCAGAAAATGGGTGGACTGTGGAGGTTTTGTCCTCAGAAACATCACAAATTTATACATTTTTAAATTTGATATACTAAGATGGGATTATTTTTATTTTTTTGAACAAACACTTAAGTATAGTTGAAGTATGGATCTGTACAACAGAAACTTACCTATAACAACACAAGTGTAAGATTTAATGTGACAGGAACCTAGTTTTGCAGTGTTGGATAAGAAGATTAGGTGCAGGGAGGAGAGGAGTTACATTCCAAAAAAGCCTTGCAATGTTTGTTGGAGAGAAGAGGTGCAACTGCAAATGGAGACTACAAAAACATTTAAAAAAATTAAAAAAAAAAAGAAAGAAAGAAAAGGAAAGAAAAGCTGCAGGGAGAAATTTTGAAAACTATGGTAGAGAACTTCACAACAGACAACAGGTATATCTTGATGTTCTGAAGACAAGTCCATCAAAAAGAATTTCTCAGCCTTTCCCCACATCACAGTAGAGCAGGAGTGACACCTCCCCCAGATTCTGATGGGGAACCACTGTGGGTCATTGTAATTAAAAATATTATTTAAACCCATTTGTAAACTGATTGAAGTCTCTCTAAAGGTTGTTGTTCCTTGTTTACACCATTCTCACTAAAAAATTATTCCAGAATGAAATATCCTTTAAAAATTGCTTTCATAGCTGGTTTACACCTATTGCTCTTGTGCCAAGATCACCTTCCTGACTATTTCACAGTTTACTCTTCCTACTGCTTGTTCCCCATGAATGTATTGAGAGTGTACTCATGTCTTCTTAACCTCCTGTTAGCCAGTGATTACATTATTTTAAGCCTTGCCTGTAACTAAGAGTGTCCACTCTTCTGACTAACCTTTTGTCTCTTCCCTAGTTTGTTTGGAATATATCTTTCCCAAGTGCAGTAACAAAATCAACATACATTGCATCCCAAGGGTCACAGATGTCCTGTATGTGACCAGTGGAAAAACGTCTGGTACATTTAAAATTGCATTCCAGAATCAGAATTATTTAATGAGCACAGACATAGCTTCTATCTAATAAATGACTGCTGTGTGGCAGAAATTCTTGTTTGTGACCTTGTATTATATCCCCTTTTTATGACTCTAAGTTCTTCTGGGTCATTTTAGCTCTTCTCTGTTTTAATCTCCTCTGTATTGACAGTAACTTACAGCTTCATTTCAATTCATTAAGTATATATAATGCACATGCTACTTACTTTGAATGGAGATCTTTCCCAGAATTAATCCTTGAAGATCTTCTTTATGGCTTAGGGATAGATTATATCTTGGAAATGTAATATGATAATTCACATAATGCAAAGCACAGTGAATAATACTTGGAATGCCCTCACAGGGGGGAGGGGGAAGGAGGGAAGGCTGACCTTTTCAATATTATATTTAATATGTACCACTTGTAGGTAGTTAATACACAACATATTGCCCATAAACCTACAATAAAGGTTGTCTAGTCTGATTATTGCAGAGACAAGCTCACATGCCAGAAAATGCCTCACCCTACAAACCTCATACTGCATGCTACCAGTGAGACTTGAGGGGAACAGGACACAGACAGCTACACAGCTCCCAGGTGCCTTCTGCTTCCCAGACATGTGTGGTCTGGTTTGCTTTCTAGTCTACAAGCCATGTAGCCATTTTCCCCATCTTGTTGAAACAAATAAGCTTGTAGTGCAACCCCACTGAATTTCTCCATCTTTGCTAAGCTGCAGAACTCAGCAACATACTCATGCAGAGGCACACAATAGCTGCACACCTGCAGCTTTAGTGAAAGTTTCAACTCCCTGTGTGAAATGTTGAATGCTTTCTTCAGTTTGTTTTGGTAAATTGGTGTAATCTAAATAGACTGAAAAATATATTGACTAAGGTTAAAAGGAAAAAGTAGCATATGTTCCTAACTGTGCCTTTATATTAGTCAAAGATTCTTCTTTGTTAGTTGAGAAAATGCCCTTTGTTGTTGAGCTGCTACAGTAAGAAGCAGATGGCTGTTTAAATCCCAGAATTCCCACCAGAAAATGTGAACAGATGTCTGTAAGCAGAAATAGAAAAAAAAATGCTTTCTGTAAGTCCATACACTGGGAAGAGAGCTATTTATGAGATTTTACAAAAATCTGTCTGCTTCCAGAAGCCAATAAAACATTTTGTCTCCTTTTATGTTTTTGACTTCTTCCCCCTCACTTTAAAAGTGCACACCTGTGACATGGATGGGGCTTTGATAAAGCAGCCAAACTTTTATGAGTGTAGGAATAGTCTTAGTAACACACCTGGAGACTTTATGTGTCTGTCTTCCTCAAAATGATAGCTTATTTTCCAGATTTGTTGACATTACAGATACAAGATCTGTCATGTACACAAGAGCTGTACTACAGAGCAAGGTTCAAGGCAAAAAAGACCCAATTTCAGAAGGCCTAGCCATTAAAAAAGAGCAGAGATATAAGTGGACGTGGTTGAATGTTCAGCAGAGATTTTGCTAACACAGCCTAAATCCCGTGCCTCTTTCAAATATTCATTTACCTTCCTTGTTTTTCAGAGTTTTGTATCCATTATACTAAAAAGAAAGACTGCTTACTCTTAATGGCAGCATTTCACCTCTAACAGTACATAAAATTTAATGCACAAACATGCAGTAAAAGATTGACAGCTGCCCATAGGCACCATTTATCGTCATGGATGCATAACAGAAGTTCAGAGTTTTGAGAAGGGGGAAAGAAACCAAATGTAAATTACAGACTTTATAATATGATGCCCCTTGGAGGTTACAGAATATAAAACCAGCCAAAGCTCAGTTCTTGCGCCCTTAAGGATTCCTCTCTGATTTTCTCCTACAGTTGACTTTCAGTCCTTAGAACAAAAGGAACCACATCTGAGATTTCTCATGAAGTTGCTGAGAAATAAAGTATCTTTATGACAGTTTAAGCAACATGGGGAAAACAGTCCTATATTCACATATGGAACAATGGTTTTCCAGCCATCAGCATGTGCTCTTGAGCTTACTATCAACTCACTGCTCAGTAGTGGTCAGAGAAGTAAATCAATGATAAGAATTACTAAAAAAGGACTAAATAACAAAATGGATGCTATCATTGTCAAATTGTGCATGACTGTGGCTGAACACCATATACAACACTGACCTTCCTTTTCCCTTCAGAGGGGGTTTGAAGAAGATTTCAAAATATACAATGGATTCTAAAAGAAAAAGCAAACAAACAAACAAATAAAAATAAATTAAAAGATATGGCATATGTCTGTAAAATCTCTGTACAATGATATGAATAGATAGATAGGAATCAATTGCTCCCTTCTCCTGCCAATGTGAGGGCTGCAGGCCTTCAATAAAGTTACCAGTTGCATAATTTAAACTATTCAGAAGGGCCTGATTTTTCACATGGCAGGTAGTGAAGATATAGAATGTACTATGGTATGTGATAAATTAAAATGCTGCCAAACACGACAAAATGACTGGATAAGTTCATGAGTAAATCCACTGAGATTGTACAAATGCATAGAGCCCCTGTGCTAAAAATGCTGGACTAGACCAGACTAGAATAGACTGCTTCACTTGGAAGTGACCCGCAGTGATCATCTAATCTAACTGCTTAACCAGCTGAGGGCCAGAAGTCCAAGCATATAATTAAAAGAATTATCTGAATGTCTCTTAGACACTGACAGGTTTGGGATATCAGTCACCTCTCTAGGAAGCCTTTTCCACTGTTAGATCTCCTGGTTGGTAATGTTTCATGACATCCAATCTTTGAATCATTCCCATGCATCCTCCACTGGAATCCAAGGAGAGGAGTTCAGCATCTCCATCTCCACTTTCCCTCCTCAGATTGCTGCAGAGAGCAATGAGGTTGCCCATCAGACTCCTTTCTCCAAACCAAATAAGACCAAAGGTCAAAGGTGCTCCACATAGGACATTCTTTCCAGCCCTTTCACCACCTTTTTTTTGCCTTACTCTGGATGCATTCATGGATTTTCACATCCTTCCTAAATCATGGGGTCCAGAAATGGACTAGCAGCAGGCTCAGCTTGAGAGAGCAGTGTGTGTGCCCTGGCAGTTCAGGGAACAAACCCCACCCTGGGCTGCACCAAACACAGCATGACCATCATAAGATGTGATCACCCTGCTGTGTTCAGTGTTGCTGCTTGTAAAACCCTTGAAGGCTGAGTTTGTTCTGCTCTTGTTCTCTGGCATTTTAGCACTGCCAGAGCAAGGATGCTGGACCAAACAAATCTTTGGTCTAGCTCAGGCTGGCTCTCTGCTATGCTGCGCAGAGGTCCCCACAGCCTAGGCAGACATCTAATGCTAGACAGATGGACTGTACAAAAGATTAAGAGCTTCTGTTCTTCCATGCAGTGAGGAGTTACAGATATCTCCCTAATGTTACAGAAAAGAAAAGAGAATAGAGCAACATAAAAGGTGTATGTAAATCACACAATTTTTGCTAGGGAAATTCTGAAGATTATTGGGTTCCAAATGTATCCTATTGGGACTAATAAATATAGCTTTTAGATACATACATTTCCTGTAGCTGGAAGACAACTTTAGACAGCAACTACATGCTTTCAGAGATAAAAAAGAAATAGATGTGAAAACAGAGTTTTTTCCAAAAGCACAGCTAGAAACAGCCACCGATTAGATGAGTATTCTTGACAATTTTAATAAAACTGGAGAAAATGTTGCAAAAAGAACAGGTATCAAGCAAAATCATGTTTCAAAGCAACTAAATTTCAAATAAAAATCATGCACAGAAGCATTCTCTTCTTATTTAATACTAAGCTAACATATTAGTATGTTTGGCAAAGCTGATAATCTGAGTGGAAACCATTGTCATTGGCAAACCCTCAAAATATTATTATTTCAAGAATTTTAGCTTTGTGCTCTTGGTATCAGTCTTAGTTTGTGATGAAAAGCTGAAATTGTGAACCACACAGATTAAGAGTTTTTTTCTGTATGATTAAATGAAGACAATGAATTTATAAATCTATGCCACCGGTAATAAATCCACTATTCAGCTTAGAGCTATGAATTTCAGTGGGGTATCCTTTTTAAACAAAGTTTTATCATATGCATCCACAGTTCCAGAGTAGCTCTATTCCTGAAAAAATCCAAAAAAAACCAACCTAGGAGGTACAGTCAAATGTCATGTTAATTCTCATTAGTCCATAATCAATTTTTCTATGCAACTCAGCTGGTCTACTGGGTTTTTTTCAACTATAAACCCTTATAGGTTTTGATTAAGTACTTATTTAATACTTATTTCTGCAGAAACTATGTTCCTCATTTCTTGCTAGGGAAAAGAATTAAATCCCTAAAATGAAGGGGGTTTTTGCACCTTTCCATGGCATTTTCTCCCGGGAATCTTTCAGTACTTATAGACAGTTAGCAGCAGCAGAGTTTACTTGGCATAGACCCATCATTTCTTTTACTCCACAGTCAAGAGACACCAGGATAATATTTAAGGGGATGCACTAATTTCAAGCAGACTTAGCATTTAATGCTTCTTCATGCAATTTCTTTGTAAAGCAAATGAACCACATGGAAAAATATATGCTGGATCTGTGACTGGGAGGGAATTTCCCAGGCTCTCTAATACTGAAACTGTTTGAAATAACCAACAGCATCGTTTACTAAATTGATACTACTTCCTAAGGAGTTTCTGACAGCTATCACATGTCTTTGTCAGAGGATCTAAGAGGCATTTACAGGAGTATAAGTAGTTCTTTATTACTAATTAGCCATGTGGTTGGCTTTGAGATCTTTTAGGAAGAGCTATTGCTCTCAGAATGTGGGTTAATGTACAGAACCCAAATCTTCAGGGTTCACTGCAAGCCAGACATTCATATTATGAAGAGATGTCATAGTAGGAACATATATCAAGCTGTGGAAGTCATAAAAGGGAACAGAAACAGGCAGTAATTTCGGCAAATCTAGCACTTGTGTTAAGTAGATGCTCTAAAAAGTGTTCAATATTAATACTTCTGTAAAACTGAAACCAATAAAATCACAGCTATGTTGGTCCACAATCTGACCCTTGTTTCCAGGCCATGTATAGAACTGCTATTTAGAACCCCAGAATTAAGATTTCTGTCTTTTCCATAAATGGTGAAACAGGTCTTCTGTGGCCACTCAATGAGCACTGGGTAAGAAAACAGATAAAAATAAGCTGTTCACATCAATGAAATTATTAAAAAAAAATCTGAACAAACAAACAAAAGTTTAACACCATGATGCTTGAAGGAACTATCCTGTTTATTCAACAACGTAGCATTGTTCAGCTTTATACAAAGTCCAGAATATCTGGGTATTTGCTTTCTGTGGAACCCAAAATAAAAAGTTCACTTAGTCAGATTTTTACAGAATTAGTATAAACAGAGAATTTTCATTGAATTTGTGTCTAAATGTCATTAGACAAAGCATCCAAGCTAGTTGGAGGTTCATACTGCTTCCAGAGTTATAGATCAGAAAGACAGCTTGAAACATGAAGCACCACTCCTTCAAATTTTTATTCCTTCCCCCTGCCCTGATAATTAATTAAATGCAATTTACTCCTCCACACCCTCCTCCCACTCAATTCTCCCCATCCCAAATCTTTTCTCCCCAGCCTTTATTTTCACTTGAATGAAAACAGGAGAGTTTTCCTCCAGAGTATATCTGACAGGAGTTATACAAGGCAGCAGTTTGTTTCACAAACACAGATGATGGGGATCAACACATGCCAAATAGTACTTTGCCTACATGGAAAAAGGAAATGTACACCATGTGCACTTGCAGGAGTTGAGACAGTATTGTGACCTTCCTTTCTTTCTGAAGATGTAGAAATGAGGCAAAGAAGATGTTTTTGAGAGCGAAAATAATGGAAGATGGGGTCCTGACTACTTAGAGAGGCATGAGAGGAGTTTCCTTAGCTAGTCCTCCTTCTGAAAAGAGGTACACAGAAAGGAAAACAGAAGTTAACTGTTTCAAGAACTCCTATATTACTTTCAGAATGCAGTGTTTGTTGTTACAGATGCCTAAAATCAGGTGAGCTGAAAAACCTGTATGAAATGTATTTTTACTCTTAGCTTATGACCCAGCTGCACTCATCTCCAGACATCTTCTGCTGGTAGGGGCAGTAATTTCTTCATCCATCAAATTGCTTCTTTAACCCACCACGAGGACTTCCTTATTCTAACTTCAGCCTCCCAGAAGTGAGTCCCTCTGGGTCACACATTCAGTGTTTCCCACAAGAGCAAAGTGGGAAGTCATATTTGTGGGAAAAGTTAAAGAATGTGGCAGGGGACAAAATTTTTCAAACTAAAAATATAAAATATTTCAAAATTTAGACTCGGTTAGTTTTGTTTGGCTTTCTTGTTACTTTTTTTTTTTTTTTTTTGGGTGGTTGTTTTTTCTTTTCTTTTCTTTTCTTTTCTTTTCTTTTCTTTTCTTTTCTTTTCTTTTCTTTTCTTTTCTTTTCTTTTCTTTTCTTTTTTCTCATTTTAACCATTGTGAAAGACTTTACTGTAGGAAATTTAGTGTTTAGGGACCAGATTATTTTAAAAGAGCAATTATAACATGCAATATCTTGTCCCATTTCTCCTTTTTTTCATAATACGGTGTCCATCACATACAGAAATTCACATCACTTAAGAAACTGGGCCACTGGCACTAAGTGTTTAATTTCTGTCACTGCTGTAATTTCCTGATGCCTGCCTCCCTGAACTGCTAGTTGGTTTACCATCTGCTTCCATGTGTGCAAATCTGCATCTCACTGACAATCTTATACAGGTTTGTCAAACTGCCCAGAATTCTGTGGGTATCACCTGAACACAGTATTAAACAAGCTGTCAAAAGAACATTAAATATACAACATAAATATAGTATACAGGAGAATTTTTAAGCAGGCTTTTGCTTAGGTCCCTATTGCATAGACCAAGTCAGACTTCAAAAAACAGAATTCAAGAGTTCCCTTGTCTAAGACTGGAGTGAAGAAACAACATAAGAAAAAATTGAAATCACATTTTAATTTTTCTTTAGATGAAATTATAGGTATGATCCCAGCCTTCAGAAGTATAATTTGTGTCTAAACAAAGAGCTGTTTCATAGAGGCAAAGGAAGACTTTTGTTATGATGATATAATGTCCAAGCAATTTTTTACAACATAACTCTGAAGACTTGGGCAAAACAGAATTGAAACATAAAGCTGTCCCACAGCTGATTGTCAGAGGAGCTCTATGAAGCTATTCTATATGGCTTTAGAGCAGCCATTAGAGTGTTCTAGAGTTTGCTCATGCCCATTTTGATTTGCATTTGAATTTAAAATTGGAGGTAATAGTTTGAAATAAAAGAAGTAGTTCGCTGCATCTTACATGAGTCAGTCATATTCACACCCCTGGGCCAAGGCTGGAGATGGTAATAACAGGTCATATGAATGGGCAGTAACTGTCTGTGTAGGGATGGAATATTTAAGTTTCTTCTTACTTCATACAGTGTCTTATTTAAAGTACATTTGGGGCACACTGGGCTTCAGGAAGTAAAGTGTACCTACAGCTGCAGCAAGCAATAAAACAAGGTGAATCAGAGCTGTCCTGGATGCGTAATAATAAATGTTGAATTTCATAGTGGTTTTCCCACTACTTCAGATCCATACGTAGGAAAATACTGAGTCATCTAAAAATTAAACTTTGTCTTTGAGTCATAGTAAGTGCTCAGTTTATTCTCTTAGATGATGCTCTGCCAGGTATCTGCCACTCTGCCACTTGCTACATCTTTGCTGCTTTAAAAGTATTTTCCATTTAGGCAATATGTTTTACATATTGAATGAAATGCATGAATGACAGGAAAAAGTAAGGGACACTAAAAAGCTCATGATAGGTTTTGCTCATGAAGGAATAAAATGTAAAATTAATGAATGTTAGGCAAAGAAGTGGAAAGAGAATATGGAGTGATCTGCCCATATATTCTGGCTCATGCATTATTTCCTTTTTTTTTTTTTTTGCTTTGAAATCACTCCAGTAACCAGAAGTTCCTAAGCATTAGATACACAATAAATATTACATTTGGTACTTCTTTAGCTTTATCATTACTTTTTATTCCAATCCTGCACAGCACTACAGCACATACATCACCACCTCAAACTCCTGTGCTTGAAATCAAAGTGTAAACTGGCTATTCTTTGCTGCTGTAGTGTGTTAATATTCTGGTTGCTAAGGCAATGCACTTACCGAGTTAACTCTTGACGAGTAGTTTGCCTGAATAACATGACAATGTGAGTCAGTGCAGAGCTCTGTACAGTGACAGCTAGATAACTCCTGATTTTTCAAGCTGAGTCTTTTAAAATTAGCACAGACATCCCCAACCTACACTGCATTTTGCAGCACACCTTATAGATATGCTTAATTTTCTATAGTGCAGCCAAAATAAAACAGCTAAAAAATTCCCCAACACTCCAGAAAACAGAATTTGTTGCTGATTATTTTTTTTCTCCCCCAAAATGACAGCAATATTATAACATTGTGGACACTGCTTTAAAGGGAGAGCAAAACAAACATGGGCACTTCTCTATGGTCACTGGGTATCTATACATAGCTGAATTATGTTAAAGCCTCAGTAAATAACCCACAAATCTTGGATGCTGGAATCAGAATGAAGAGACAAGAGACAGCCTTTTGGGGAAAACAGACTGTTCGTCTCCTCTTGCCCCCATCTATATGCAATTGTATCTTTACTCAGCCAGAAAACATTTCAGTGAACACCCATCCTTGCAATTTGGAAAAAGCATTTAGTGATGCTATCATCTTCCTACTTTGTACTTCTAGCCACCTACAAGTGACATTGTGTTTCTGTAATAGGCCATTATGCTGTCTGCTTGAAAGCATTTGTTTGATACAACTCCTTGCAAAAGTTCTAGAACTCACATTTACTTCTATCTTTCTAAAATGTATTTCAGATGTTTAATGCTTTTTCTCTTTCTTTTTTTTCCTTCTTTTTTCTTTTAATGATGCTACTTTCAAATTAAAGCAGCTAGAGACCTGTGACTTCAGATCTGCTCTCCCACATTATGGTTCACCCTTTACAACACAGTCAGGAAGGCTGTGATTAAGTAATTTTTTTTTAACACTCTCCTTGCATAACCACAAAAAAATGTTCAGATTTAGGAAGAAAATCCATCTAGCTGTCACCATCCCCAGAGATATCTGGTTCATTCCCACTGAATGAAGGGGAGAAAGTGCTAGGGGTCTGCTTTGAGAGCTGACAGCCTTTCAAGAACAGCTGGTAACCAGGTTCAACCATCCAGTAAGGACCAGCACAACCAGAGACAAGCTGGAAGAAAGCAGTTCAGTCTTGTCCTTAAAGTGTAAGCAGTTACAGTTTTTAAAAATAATTTTTCTTATTCAATTATTTGTTGTCCTTAAAATCCAAAAGTGAAATCAACACTCATTTGTCTTCTGGACATAACAGTTGCATACCCATGTTGAAAGCAGAGAGATCTTTCATTTTATAACCTTGTTTCATAGGCATTCTGCTTGGAGATTGCCTGAACATCACCCAGAGGAGCTGTGATGCAGACTGGAAACTGCAGAACACTCCAAGCATGTGACAGAGAGCAGTTATCAAGGTGAACAGTTATAGATGCAAATGAGCTCTAATACTGAAAGATGTGAACAGCCAAAGTTCTGAGCTATCTGCATACACAGAAGTCACTCTGTGCCAGTACTAGGTGACATTGATGAAGATCACTGTGCATCAGTGACTAAAAAGTTGAGGGAAAATGGGGTTGTTTATTACTCTTTTGCCCCTCCTCATTCTAACATTCAACCTATAAGTGACTTTTCAAGGCAGAGATATCCAAAGCCTTCTTGTGTGTGTAGTGAGGTGTCTACCAAAAAGAAACTACTCCCAACTTTTCCCTGCTGGTCTAAGACCTTACAAATAGCACACAGACAGCATCTGTATAACATACTTTCATAGCCTTTTAACTCAGGTACTTAGATCAAGCAACTCCTGAAAGATATGAATATCCCTTCCCTCCGGCCAGCACATTCCTGGTCTCCTGAAGGAAAAGAGAGAAACAGAAATGTCAGGCAGATATTCCTGATCCCTAGAAGAACTTCACACTGTGAAAACAGCCATGAAAAGTAGATTACATTTGTTCCTCCATAAGATAAGGCATTTCTAGATAGATTATGATGCTAGGGTCAAGTCAGCATCTTTATGCCCAGGTTGCAGGTTAAGTTTTCTATTTCTTGGCAATGACCATTTCAAACAGTGAGTTAGTTTCTTCATAATATCTCTCTGGCAGTCACTCCACACAGCCCCCCAAAATCCACACATGAAGCATGTCCATTTGCCTTGCCACTGCTGCTAGTATCTGCCCTAGGCAGACCTATTTTTCCAATGCTAATGCCAGCCCTATAATTGTATTTTTTTTTTTAACTCCTTTAAATACTCTATCCCTTGAATATTTCTTAGGAAGGGATTCTAGAACTCTAAGGGCCTTGAAAGAAAAGGAAGAAATCCACTTTCCTGAGCTGCAGTGGTGGATTTCTGTCTCTGCCCAGCACTGTGCAGTATTTACTTCATCTTCTGGCTTTCTTATTCTTTGCTCTAAAGTAACAAGTGTTTCTTGATTGTCAAGAGCACTGATCAAAGGAGTAATAATCTGTTTACATGCTTCATCAATGAAACAGAGTTAGGCTACAGCAGGCTTGTACTGCACATCATCACCAAACCCACTGGGGATTAGGATGATTATAGCAGTGACCAAGGCCATGGGAAGGATTTTATCCTGATCACACTTTTCTTGCTGACACATTATCTGAAGCAGCCATTTCCTTAGTCAGGTTAATGAAACTCTCTTTCGTTTGTGTTTTCTCATTTACAATGACAACTGCTATAAAAAAAGATAACCTCTCTGACCTCAGCCATTATCTCTCACTGTGGTTTTTCATTGCTGCATCTGATAATTGAAACTACAGAGTCAGAAGATCAGCATTCTACATAGTTTAGTTCCTAATCATGTGAAACCTGAATCCCAGTGAAAAATTTATGTGTAACACTAATTATGACTGACATTCCCTGTTAGGATGGGAGATAAAAATCACATCACAGTGTAGCTGGAATGGTCTTGCAACCTCTCTACAGCTGGCTTAATGTTTCTATACAAATACCTTGACCTTTAGAAAAGAGAGAGTAGAGGAAAAGCAGGAGATGTTTTTAGCATTAAATGATTCCCATTTGTAACTCTATGAATGGCACATTTGGTCCAATTTCCAGCCTCTGGCATTTCTAAACTGCCATGTTACAAATAGGCAGCAGGCTATAAACTTTCTCCTTAGAGGGAAGGCAAGCAATCAAGTCAGTACTCCAGCCAGCAGGTCTGTGATGCTGCTGTGTCAGAAATCCTGCACCCACAGACCAGTGTAAAGGCATAAACGTGGTGGAAAATTGGGACTCATGGATTTGCTAAATTGGGGTTCTCATCAAGCTCAAATGAAATTTTTGTTTATATTGGTTTTGTCGTACTGTTTCTAATAAGAGCAGGAAATAACAAGTTCAGACTTTTCAGCATCTCATAGTGAAGATGCTTACTTATAGTGAGCCTTGATAAAATTTGCGTTCTAGTTCCCATTTGGCACCTTACAGCATACAAAAGCTACAGCAGTGCGTTTATCATAAAGTTTGGGAGTGGAAGAGATACAAGACTGTGTCACCCAGCAGCCAGGAGGGTGCAAAAGAACCAGCCTGTGGATGGACAGCTTTGTTACTTTAGTGATGCTTGGCAGACACGCACTGTATACCAAGGTTTGCTTTCTGAAACGTTCACATTCGTCACTGCTCCTAGCAGCATCCACTGTTCTCAAGACAACTGTGGAATCTACCCTTTTATCCCCCCTGCCTTGGCACCAGTCATAAGTAGGATCTGAATTCAGTCTTGCATTCACAATAAATTACTTACTGGCAGCTAGGGTGAAATCTGGGAAGTTCAGCAGATTTACAATTCTATTAGACAGCTACACAAACATTTTCAGACATTCAACATTTACAGGAGTGGATGATATTGTGCATTAGGTTTCTCTATCTGTGAAGAGAGTTTGTAATCTTGAAATTGCAAGGTGTGTGGACATACGCTTTAATTAGATCGCAGAACATTTAATCTGAGGAATCATGACAGCATCAGGAGTTTACATTTCTGCATATAACCTAAGGTATGCACCATGCATCATCATGTGTGTCTGTCCCCAGTGCTAAGAATTAATGGCAAAACAAATCAGTTCAGTCTGGTATACATGGAAACAGGCAGAGCTAGAGAGAACTGGGGTGAAGGGGAAACAGATATCACGTGGAGGGGCCCATACATGACATCTCCTCTCAAAAACCATTGTTAATGCAGGGGTGCAAACAATACAGCTGAGTTGTGGGAAGATAGGTCGTGTGATGGAAGGGTGTCCTGGTTTCAGCCACAACAAAGGGGAATAGCCACGGATGACAAGATTTGCTATGCCTCTGGCATCAGCTTGAATTTTTAGCTCTAGTTCTATAAGACAAAACTACAATCTCTCTGCTGTCTGATCTGAAAAACAGGTAGCAAACAGTCATTTGTAAGGGAGCAGTATGAAACTTGTAGCCATAGATGATGCTCAGAGGGGAAAGGAGTTATTAAATCAATGGTCAGAGAGACAAAGAGACCTTAGATTAATGATCTCAATTTAGTGACCTTCCTGGGAAACAGAACACTCATTTACATCCTGAAGAGCAATCAGGAATTTTTTTCAGAAGTTATTATAATGGCTTCAAAATTGTTTTAATTGGGAAAACTGATTGCATCATCTCTGCATCACTTTTACTAATTGAAGAGCCCCAGAGACAGAAAAGATACAGTCTCCCTCTCTGGACTGTGTGTGTACCATTAGTCCCAGCTAATGCAAGCTCCTGGAGCACAGTGGGATGGCCACTGCTGAGCACATATACCTGGCTCCAGGCCTGGAGGAGCTCCTACAAAATGCCCATACAGAAAGCTTAGAGCACATAACCCAGGAGTGCAGATACAGTTGGTAACTCTGCCAGCCATGCTCAAGAGCCTGGATTAAAATCTCAATGGGCAAGTGGTGAAGGGAAACATGGCATAACCAAGACTGCTTGTGGTGTCAGTGCTCCCTGCCCTTCCTGCAGACCATGGTGGCTAGCAAGCAAAGTTCAATAAAAATAACCTACAGCAGTGATTTTTCAGGTGGCAGCAAGAGGCTGAAGTCATTATTCTCACAGGAGCTGAAGTCCCCAATAACAGCATATGGCCCAGTGGGGCTGCAGACATCTGACTCCCATCTGCTGCCCAGTGAGCCTTCCCAGTGTCTGGGTTGTAGGAAGGGCTTTAGGCAGTTGCTTGTCTTCCTTGCCAAATGGAGAACAAATGCCTACAACACACCACCGTCCAAACATGGATACTGATGGGTGCTATCTCAAGTGCAACACCCCAGCTAATATCTTTAAGAGCAGCTCGAGTGTTTCTCTGTTGTGCTGGGAAGGATAGCTCCATTTTTGTATTCCATTGGGCTGGGCACTGCAGGCAAGAACAATGAGCTGGCAGATACCTGCAAGATGCCTCTTCTCAGCATGCTACCTTTCCCTAGCACCACACTATGTTCACATCAGTAGCAATTGGAAACTAACATAAAGTTTGTTTGGTTCCTTCCTGACCTCACTTTCCTGACCTTAAACATGTGAAATCTGGTCCCTGTTCCTTTGATGCTTCTGGAAGCTTCCAGGAATGAGCAATTTCTTAGACACAGAGCTTGCTAGTCCTAGACAAATCTACATAATGTCTAAAGACAAACTACTCCCAGCAAAATATAAAGTGGAAATATTTACTGGTTATAAGAAAAATGAATTTTTCAGAGCCTGGGATGAGCACGTTTTCCATGGACAAATTGGCACTAACACTCCCAGTTGAAGCACTGTGTAATATATATTTAAAACATATTGAAATGCATGAAAAAATAGTATTTAAAAAAATAATCATCAAAGACAGTTGAATCATGTGTCCACTACAGAAAAGGCAGGAAAAGGAAGAAAATAGCTGAAAATTTGGTCTAAGCAGAAAACCCAGCAAAAACTACATGAAAACTT
Source organism: Passer montanus (assembly GCF_014805655.1). Classification (NCBI taxonomy): domain Eukaryota; kingdom Metazoa; phylum Chordata; class Aves; order Passeriformes; family Passeridae; genus Passer; species Passer montanus. The sequence continues at coordinate 998,858 of NW_024359721.1, read as the reverse complement.
TTCAACAGCTCCCATCAGCGCAGGATCTATGGTTCTTTAAGAAAAAGGGTCATCTTTCTTTGATTGCTTTAACTCCAAAATACTCCTTGGCTGCTCAGTTTTTGCTAAGGAAATTAGATTTTCTGAATTTCTTCTTCTTTCCCCACTGTGGCAGAAGTTTAAACACTGTGAAATCTTGCCCAGAGCTTTTTATATGACCAAGACAGTCTCATAAACCTACTTGAACTTAGGCCCAGCTAAGAGTTTAAATTCAATATGGAATTATTTGGAATTTGTTCTAGAAAAAATGAAGCAAGGCTTTCAGAGGAAGCCTTCTTCATTTTAGAAGTTCACTTTTTAAGAAAACTAAAAAAGTATATCTATACATGGGTAAAATCACTCTCTATCCCCCCTAGACACAGATATGTACTAGACTTATTTTAAAAAGTTCAGAGTCTACTGTTCCTGATACCTTAATCAAAGAGCAAAATAAAAATGAAGAAGTAATTCCACAGTTATTTCAACAGGGAAGGAAGAGATGGAGGGAACAGAGAGATTGTCAGTAAACAAGTGAAAAACAGCAGGCACCCATCTATTTGACTAAAGTAGGTTAGGGTGCCAGAAGCACTTCTAGAACATTTCACATTGTAGTACCTCTTTTTGTCTTTTACTTCAGATTATTTTCCTCAAAACTGGCATGAAACTGTCATGGTTTCTTTTCTGGGACTAGTGGTCCCAGAAAACTTTAAACCATCTGACTGGCATAAGCTGTCTCCACAAAACAGAAAATTAACACCTGAACGACTCTGAATACTCACTCCTTTAGAAATCTGCTTCCTTGAGAACATTGTTAGTCCTGTTCACACCCTCTTCTATTGCGAAAAGTTGGACATACTGGAATTTATGCCTGCAGGGACCATGCTCAGACCAAAGGTCTTTATGTTAGGATGAAATGCTATGTGCACTTGGCATATGTGGGGAACAATATCTACAACAGGTGGCAGAAAAATGCCTGCTTGTAAGACAAGACAGAAGGCACTAATTGCTTTCAGTATAAAATAAAATACAGACATTTTCGTGGTGTTACACATCACTAGTCAACTCTGCCATATCATTAGTCCTTCCACTGACTTCAAAGCAGAACAAATTTCTTTCATGGAGAAGCATACTTTCATTAGTGCCATAGTGGGCAGGACTAATCCCTCTTCCCCCCTCCCATCCTGTCATTCCCATTCCCCACTGAACAGGAAACTAAATCCCAAATCAGCTTTTCCATTTTCCTTGCACAGGTGCTCAAGAAAGACCTCAAAGAATAGCTGTTTAGGAAACAGTGGGAGAGAGCAGACTGAAAACATAGAAGAACCCTACTGTGAGCATCTTTCTTGATGGATCCAGGGCTCTATTTACAACAAGGAAATTAAAATAATCCTGCAAAATAAAACCCTCCTTTTCAGTATCTCATGTCTTGGTCACATGTCAACTTAAATAACTCTGCATGTGCTACAGTATAATTACCAACTCTGTTACACTTAGTGCACAGCTTCTGCACTTGTTTTAAAGACTTACTTCAAGGATAAAGCCTACAGCATTCCAAGCCTGATGACCCAAAAAGCAAGCACTGAGCAAAACAGTAATTTGTTATCCGCATGCATCCATACATGAGGCCACTTTAAATGATTTTACTAAGTCTGACAGACAGCAATATTGGCACCTGAGTCATATTTTCCCTTTTCCTTCTCACTTTAGCCCATTAGGAAATCCATTCTTCTTCTCAGCCAATACAGGACAGGAGGCAGAAATGAAACATGAAAGCAACAGTCTTGTACTTCTTCAAAAGCATTGGGAAGAGTGGGGTCTGGCATGCAGGAAAATAGACAGCTTGTTTAGGCTGTCCAAAGCAACAAAAAATCAGTCTTCCCCATCTGTACTTATAAATACAGCATTTAACAATTGAAACAACATCCTGGTACTTTTGGCCTGACCTGGCAATTACTAGAATCCTGTATTTCTTTCATTTAAACTCTAGGTTTTAGAGTCAGGCTACCTCAGTTCCAGTGTCACCACCTCTGCTCCTAGAGAATGCTGAAGATTATTTTATAGGTAATGCTTACTGGATTGAAATTGCATCCCCAAGTCATAAGCAAACAGGAAAACTAGAGACTGGAAACAGCAAGGAAAGGAAAAAGGTTTTATTTGAAGAAGACAGGCAACATAACCTACCTTGTACACACACTTAAGGTTTGATAGCAGTTTCTCCTGAAACTATATTTGGATGTGTTTTAGACTTGAAATTACAGCTTTAGCTACTTACTTTGTATAGCTATAACAGCCTCTAAGACAGTACGTAAATATTAATGAAAGAAATAGCTATTCCAGCACTCAGGCTTCCCACATGATTGCTCACAGCAATGTTTCCTAGGCAGATTTCTACAGGATTTAGCCAGCCTATACCTCTGATCAGGAATCAATTTGATACAGAAAGGACCATTGGTAATCAGACGCTAAGCAGAAAGTAATTTGACAGGAAATGTGTTTGCACATTAGATCAGGAACAAGGGGACATGTGGAGATACAAAAGAGTCAGTATTTGCACTGGAGACAGGCTAGTTCAGACAAAATATTTATTTGTGTTTTTGCTTGGACCTAAGATAAAACTTTAAAAGTCAAGTTCAGAAAAAATCACTTAGCTTATAATAATGTTTCTCTTTTTCCTCTTAATTTCTTCAAATACAATTACTATAAATGTATTTTATCAAATCTGCCACAAGTTTTACTCACAGATCAGTTAAAGATTTACCATCTGTTGGTATTTTTTGCTGACAATTGGTTAATTATAGTAATTGCACATAGACAAAAATATACGGAACTTATTTATTTCATTTTTCCCAAATACAATAAGTTGTCATGATATAACTGGGGGCCAAAGGGATGTGAGGCCATGTGAGGGATAAGTGAAGGAAGATTACAGTTAAAGTCTTACTGCTTTAAGTACAATACTATTTTTTTCAGAGTAAAAGATTTAGGAGATTTTCAGGCTTTAGCAGACAGCAGTATGATCTACACAAGGGAATATTTCTATAATTTACCAACATTTCTGAGTATTAGGTCAAGAAAATATTATTAATACTTTATTTAGCTCTTGAAAGGCTTGATTTTAGTAATAAAACAGATATTAACACATGAATGATATATCTTTAATGCATATCATAATGTAGTCTGTTATTAAAAGTTTGATTTTCCTTTTTTCCCACCCCCAGGTTAAAAAACCAAAAGGAACATAGAAGAAAACCAATAACAGTGGTTGTCTCTACTGAGAAAAGTATAATAAAGTTACATTCTCCTTTATATATCAAGATTTTAGACAGGACTGGAAGTGCTCCAGGCCAGCTCTGACAGATCTGGTAAACACAATTTCAGACTTCATACAAAAACAGAAACCAGAATAATATATTCTTAAAGAAATAATGCAAAAGAATGCAGACACAATGGACTGTCATGAACATTGAAGGAATAATTCATTTGTTTAGTGCTGACTATCAGATAATTTCAACTACTTGGAGTAATAGTTTTGAAGGTGGTGAGTTGGGACTTTTTAGCAAGCTTACCTTTTTGCTGTCTTCCTCCTTTTCTTCTACTGCAAAAATACCCTATACAATTGTTCATAACTGCTCTGCAGCAGGAATATGTAGTACATATCCAAGTTCCCATAGGTGGCGCAAGTATTTAACTCAAATCAATAGCTGACAGTATTTTTGTAGAAGGCCCCATGTGGGAGATCCTTCCCCATCTCCATTTACTTTGAGCAGTGCTTTACAAGAAAACAGTTCAGGAAAACAGGTCATCCTCTGCCAACAGCCACTGCATGGTGAAAAATGCAGCAACAAACTAAATAGCAGTGGATGAAGAAATAAAAACCAGAGAATATCAGTTTTCATGGTTTGATTTCTGCTACCTCATTCCTGCTTGGAATAGGGCAAAGACATCTCGTTCTTCTATAGCTAACTTAGTGGAGGTTGGTGCAAATTTAACCATAGATTTCATATTAATTCATATCATACCATATTCATAATTCATATGCAATTATAATAAAACATGAATTATAGCATACATATTAATATATTATGTGCTATATATTATAATAATTCAGAAAATAACCATATATTTCCTCTTAGTTTCATATTAATTCAAATCTGGATATTTCTATCTAGGATTTTTAATTAAAAATACTATTCTGAGAACCCAGACACCCACATATGTTTAGGTACTTAATTCTTCTTGAAAGTATTGTGGGATTTAAGCATTTTTGTGTTTCAGGGGCTCTTGAAAACAATCATTATCCAATGAATCCCTATAGACTCCAGGAAAGGCAGATATAAAGAAAGCAAATATTCAGGAGTCCTTCCTTCCAAGTAGGAGAAAGAGTTTCCATAGACATCAGGCATGGCAAAATATTGTTAGTCTGGATAATAATTGTATTATATCTAAAATACCACAGCTGGCCAAAGTCTATAAACTAAGAAGTTGTTATTATTTTCTCCCAACAGCATCCCACATTTCACTGCTGTTCAGAGCATCTAGAAAAACTCTGTTCTCTATATTTATTAAGGATTTATTGTCCTAGATCATCTGATAGGGATGTAGCACACAGAAATTCCCTCTTTTGCAGCAGTGACCTACTGAAGAGTTATTGTCATAGAATCATAAAGACATTTACCTTCATAAACACTTCTTTTCTACAGAGCAGAGCACAACTGGTGACAAAGGACCCAGAGGATGGAACCTGTGGGTGATACCAGTGTCAGCTCTCTCCACCAATGCACATCAGTTCCCTGAGCCAAGCATTTCCAAGATTAGTTGTGATCACAGCAGAAGCCAGTGCACAAAACTAAAGCCAGAGAAAAGCTTAATTATTTTCCAGAATTCATCTAACTGCATAGCAAATAAGTTTCACAGGGTGATATTTCAAAATGATTATGCCAACAGTGAGACTTAATTCCCACTGCACACCAAGCAGCTTCAAGACTCAGACAAGAAAACATATGAGAAGACTAATTTTTAGCCACATGGATCAGCAGTTCTTCACAACAGGAGCAGAGTGACAGTTTACAGCTTTCAGGGCAGTCAGTGAAGCAAGACTTCTTTTACCCAAATTTACCAGAGGTTTCAGAGCCCAAACGTGTTCGATGTTTGCAGCTGAGCATCAGCTACCACAGCAGTATTGGTACCTGGGATTTCTACACCCTCTGAGGATCCAGTACCAAGAAGGAAATACAGAACCAGTAGCCCACTGCCTTTCAGGTATAAGAGAACCTCTGCTTTCAGTGTTGGAGACTGCACCTTGACTCTAGTGCAAACCCAGGAGATGCCCAGAAAAAATATTGCAGTGGTAATATAGAGGGGAAAAAAAAATTCTATGCAGAGTTTGAATGCCCAAGTTTTTGGGAAAGAAAAAAGGGGGTTTACCCAATGTAGTCTTCCGCAGGAAACTAGCAGGGGAAGGCAACCAAGGCGGAGTTCTTTGCTTCAGGATAGATAACAAAAGGCAGTTTCAATCATGCCTAGGTGCTTTTTCTACCTATTCACAAGCAGTACTCCTTATATCAGCCTGAGCAGGTAAGACTTGTGCTACAACTCTTAGTACTCATCTGAGTGATCTAAGTATGTAAGTATTTTCACTCTTTTGTACACAAAATTAATATGAGAAAATTCCAAGCCTAATTTTCCCACAAATATCCCATTTCCTACAAATTAATGCTCTTTCAGGTAATTTGGAAACTGTAAACATTTTCTGGCAGAGGAGAAAATTTAATCTAGATCTTTCTTTATTGTAGGTCAGTGGTCTAGCGCTGGCTTCCAGTCTGGTCCATTGAAGCACTTCATATTAGGTGATTTCTTGTGCTACCTATACTCTGCTTCTATTGCTCCCCTCAAACCTGGAAATCCTTAAGAAGATACAGCTAATTTTATTCATATTACACAACAAAAAGTCTAACTCAGTATCAGAATGCCTCTAGCAGAGGACAGCAGAGTGAGAGACAAGAATTACCCTGAAGTCAGGCAAATTAAAGTGCTATCTCCATTGTACAGGCTAAGCAGCAGAGGGGGAGATTAGGCAAGTTGCCAGAGGTTGCAGGAAAAAACATCAGTGATAGCGTGAGGAGCTGAGACGCCTTGAACCCTATTCAAAGCTGCAGACCATCACTTTCCTTTAGCCTGTAAGTAAAAGTTACTTCTGTGAGCCTGGAAGGCAGATTGTTTCTCAGGTGTTATCAACTTTGAGAATAGTTTTGTTCATCTGCCTAGTGACATTTCTCACTGCTGCTGCATGCAAGGTCTCACACTGCAGCAGGGGAGAAGAGACTGCTGCTCACAAAGCCAGGAAATATGAAACTCTAAGGGATCACCAGAAGAGCTGAAAGGCAGGCAGAGCATCCTAAACAAATTCAACTCATCCCTTAATCAATTGAATTGCTTTCCAGCTGATTGAGCCCTGTAGGCTTTCAAATCCCAGAATACAGACCAAGTATTAAAAACTACTTTTTGGTCTGCATTTGTAACTGTAAGATTCAAGGTCAATTCCAAATAGGAGATCTTCACGCAAATCTTCATGATGACAAAAGGAAAAAAGAAAAGAAAAAGCCAGGAAGAAAATTAACCTCAGATGAAAGCTAGTAATAATCTTGACTCCTGACTCCTGATGCTCTCCACGGCAAAAGAGGGTTATTATTCCCTCCCTTCCCCTTAAAAGAGCAAAAAATATAAGAAATTGTTTTTTCTGAGACGACACTGCCACCTATTGTCACTGGTATATTTTCTCATATTTTAATTGAGTCTTTTACAGTCCATCAAATATCTGGTCAAAACCAAACCTTTCCCCTTCTTCCTCAATCAAAACCTGCTTGAATTAAAGTCAGCTTTCATCTTCTCATCATCACGCCCCAGATATATCTTCAGAAACAACTCAGAATTTGGTTACTGGCCTTCCTGGCTACAACAAACAAGACAGAGAGGAAGCTCATTTCTCAGCCCACATCCTACAACTTACTCTTTTTTTTCATTTGTTGACTCCCGTCCTTTCCAATTTCTAGGTTGCACTGTGAAAAAATAACAGTTTCCTCTTACAATCCAATTCAAATGTTTTTGCTAATATCTTTGTACATATTCACACATTTTTTTGTTCCGATCACAACTTTTAGGATAGGCCCAGAAAATACCCAAGAGCACTAAATGGGCCCATATAGAGATGCTTTCAGTAAAACTGTACATCATTGCACTCACAAAGACTGGCTTCCTTAGAAAATTTAGCAAGAAGACTCATGCAGCCAACACCCTTCATATTCCTGCTCTAAAAATATTTATGCATTAACTTAAATTTATACATGAATAATTCCTAATTGAAAAGAAAATATTAATATTGCTATCTGTAAGCTATGCCTTAGCTATTGCTATGTGGAACCATTTCTTGCTTCCTTCAATTACTTTTGGCACCTGGGTAATACTACATGGAATGGTTGTTAGAGATGGCAAAATAACCACAAATAAATTTAGATTAAAATGAAAGCATTTCCGTATTAAAAGTGAGTTTAATATAACTGCTGCCATAAAAAGAAGAAACAAGTAGCAAATCCCAGCACTAAGCCAGAATTTTCCTTCTCAAAGATGTTCCTTGCCACAATGATACAAAACTTTCAGAATAATTTTAACCTTTGCAAAATTTTACATGTAGAAAAATCCCTCTAATGCACAAATGAAAAGTTTCAGCACTTGATATCAAAAAAGATGAACTGAGAGAACATGCATATTTTGAAAGGAAAAAGAGGAAAACTTATTTGATTTTCTTATTAAAGTGTGGACACTTTAGAGATTCTGTGAAGATGGAGATGCTATGTTTAGCAACAGAAATTGTGCAAAAACAGCACAAGCAAGCAGAATATGTTTGTCTTTTAAGGTATTTTCAAGTACCACTGGGGAAGTATACCAGTGATGAGCAGGGCTGTAATCCCTTTCTCAGGGCACCCCAGTGGGCTCCTGGTGACCCTTTTCAGGGTCACAAGCTGGGATCAGAGCTCACCAGATGCTTCAGGTTTATCTGGAGGAGGAAAACCCAGGTGCTTTTTCCTTCTGTTACTCTACTAGAATTAAGATGACTTGATTTAATTTTTTCTTGATCCATTCTTGGTTGCATACAACCAAGGTGATGATTGCCTCTCTGGATGGATCCAGCCTCATCTTCTCCTTACAGGTGCTGAAAATATCTCCTCTTCCACCTTCAGTCCTTTAGGACACAGGGTTTCTAAGTGTTATCCTTCCCTACCCATTAAAAAAAAAGGTTTTGGTTTTGATTTCTTCTGAAACTTTAATTTTTCAGAAGAACATTAATGATTTTCCTCACAGCAAATTTGCTAGAAGCATTATTAGAAGAGCAGTTTTGAAGGGTGTGATCATTTCTTATGAGTTGTTTTTCAAGCGTGTTTTATGTAAAAAAAAGTTCAGAGCCAAAGGAAGTTCTTCACAAGAGGGAATCATTCAAGCATGAAAACTCATTTGAAAAATAATTACTTCAAGCTTAGCCAGTCCCATATATTCGCCAGAAGCTGTTAAATCCTCCAAGTTAACAAAATAATACATAAACAAATAAATCAGGTGGGGCAGGGAGCAATCAAAATGGAAGTATTTTAACAAAGACCCAATAGCAGAGTGTGGTAGGGAGTTTTTCTGCCAATTGAATATAATGATATTGTAATATGGGACATGGGGAACATTTTCCTCAGGTTCTGTGAGCAGTAGTGGCTTTAACTGTACTCTAAAGAAGAAAACACCAGATCAACAGGATATACAGCACACTGCTGCTCTGTGTATACATATTCTTTGGCAGGGGAAAATAATTTGGCTTCAAGTCTCAGCTTTTTCTGGATTCTTGCAAGAGAAAAAGTTATTGCAATTTAGAAAACTCCTGTGGCAGATTTCAGACTGAATCTCAGTGGTTATAGGTAACATTTTTTGCATGTAAAAAAAGCATTTGTACAAGCAGAATGCACCATATGGTTGAATTGTAAAGTCTTTATAAACACAAGCCCCTTGGAGCTCTTTTTCTTTGTTATAATCACTTCTGTTTATTTCTTCTTCCTATAATTTTGAATTCACACCCTTGATATGGCTGAGCTATCAGGGCTAGGAATCACATACACAGCCCTGGCAAATAAACAGGATCATGTGGGATGGAAGGACACAGGGCTGTGACTGGACCTAGAATGACTAGATGGCCATGCCCATCACTGAACATTTCCTGGAGCAAGCCACAGTCAAGGACATAGGCACTTCTCTGTGCCTGGCAATAACTAAAACACCAGTGACACCTATTTTCATTGTATTTTTCTGTTAACCTTTCTTCAGTGCTTTTTGTCCCTTTTTGTATTGTTTGTTCAGCATTTGGTATAATTCCCTCCCAGACATCACAACCTATTTTGCTTAATTATTCCTTCTATTTACCTAGGTTTTTTCTAGCTTTTCCTACCACAAGATCAAATTCCCCTGTTCTTGTCCTATTAAGTGTGAGTCCACTGAGCAAAGTAACTATATAATTATATTTCCAAGTAAATCCATTATCTTCTAACAGGGTAACTAGTATTAAGCAGAGCCTCCTGTTATTGACTAGGCAGGAGTTATTTTTTGTGGAGCACTGACTTCCAGGATCTAATTTCATAATTTTTTTTTCAGTCACACCAGGATGTTGGGAGCTGGCAATAGTACATGCATAATCTGTGCTAAAGATAACATGGAGGACTGATATTTGCTGCCTCTTATTGCCTTTATCTCAGTTTTAGGATTTTCTAATCTCTCAACTCAAGTAGCCCCATGAAAAACTGAGTGAAAATAAATCTGATTAATCATAGTGTCACAAGCACTTCCACACACAGGCTCTGGACTAATACTCTGTTAATATTTAATAATGCCCTCTTGTGGAGATTCTAATACTACATTTTCTTATTTCAAGGCTTAGTCAAAATCAGATGTTCTCACAGGGATGGGTGTTTTTTCCCTAGAGACCCACTTAAAATTCTCTGAAGCAGTGCTGCCTGGCTTTCTCTCACACGCTCCAGGGAACACCTTGTATCTCAGATAATGTAAAAGGGAAGAGATAGGGACACCACTGCTGATGAATTGTGGGTTTGGGAAGGCCATGTAGCACAAAGGGCTGTTATTCCCCATCGGTGGTGCATGGACCTAAATGGTTTAGGCTACCCAAGCCTGCCTTGCAAGGCTTTAAACTGTGCCTTTTCGGATAAAAGCAGCAGAAAGGTCTGCTGGGATTGCAGCCTGCCTCACACTCATGACCTTTCTACTGAGTAAACTGCAATTTGGGACAAGTATACAAACCATAATAAAGTCAGATATAAGTGAAATATCCTTATCACAAATTTAGGTTTTTCTCTCTAAGGTCCCATGGGATAAAAGGCTCCCCTCTTCTTTTCCACCAGCAGTGTAAGAGATACAGCTATAATATTACAATCAGCTGTTTAGATTTGAATATTTTATTTTACCACAGTTTGCATTTTGAATTTGCAACCTTGAATATTACCCAACATAATGCAAGAATGTATATATACAAAAAATCAGCATTGTGCTAAAATTGAAAGTACAGGAAGAGGAAATCAGTATTTCAATCTTCCACTGAAATTCTACCAATTCTACTTTTACTGAGTGAGAATGTATATATACAAAAAATCAGCATTGTGCTAAAATTGAAAGTACAGGAAGAGGAAATCAGTATTTCAATCTTCCACTGCAATTCTACCTTTACTGCAGAGTAGGTATTTTCACGTTTGAAAAACATTAATAAGGGAAGAGAAATGCAAGCTGCTACAGTTTTTATTTGCTGAGTATTTTGTATTTGCTGAAAATCCACTGTTACAATTTCAAAGCTTTTTTCAGAATGAGTGATATTTTCCTACTCTTTTCTTTGAGAAATACAACATCACCTCTTCAGATCCTTCATTTAGAACCTAAAATATTTCATTCTGTCCCTTAAGTAATTGAACTTGTAAAATGTCTTTTCACTCTTGATGGCCATGTTAACTGTGACTGGCTTATTTTGATTAAACTGGTTATGCCTAATAAAATTAAGAAATAGATGACGTTTTTAGAAACAATCCATGTGTCAGAAGTTGGTTATACTTCCATTTTAGTTTTCCATTTGAGTTTTCAGCTTTTTTTGCTCAATTTAGAAAAGTGAATCCCCAATCAAAAAAAACACTGATGTCTTCAGTGTCCTCTTGACTTATTCACAACACCTAGCTCACAAGATGATTTTAATTACAGGGTTTTCTCAGCTTGGATTTTGTTTGTTTGTATGTTTGTTTGTTTGCTGTTTTGGTTTTTTGTTTAGCCCAGAAGCCAGCAGAAATATTGGCAGGGAAGGGAAGTATTATTTTATTTTAAAATCCTGTATAGAGTATTTCATAAAAATGAGAACTTGTACAAAGTGTCTCTCAGACTAGTAGATCACAGCAAGTATTTTTACAAACATCATTGAATCTCAAAGCTGCAATTTGTCTCTGAAATTGAGTACTACTGAGTATTTTTGTATCACACCCTGCTTCCCAATTTATTTCTTTTTCCTTTGGCTACAGCAGCAAAGAGGTTGTTTTGCTATAAAAGTAGTATCTGATTCCATTCAGCACTAAAAATACAGACCAATTCCTCTGTCCTTGTACCTTGACAATAAAATTACCACTGGCCTTTAAATGACATTATGTCAAACTCAGGTTGGTGGTAACTAAAACAAAATTCTTAGAGGAATTCCCAAGGCCACCAGGGTTTTTCAGGGTTAGCATGGTAGTTTCCTTGTACTGCTCTGTGTAAATCCTTAGCAATATGCTGTCAGCATCTGAAAGCCATGGCTCCAGCCCAGTGCATATTTACCATATAAGTGCCTTTTATTGCTTTTTTTCTTTTTCACATTCAAAGCCAGAGATATGATGGTTACAAGGCATCAGTAAAAAGATGCCAGAGTTGCCACTACCATCTGCCTTTTTCCTTTTCTTTTGCAGATTCCTTGTACTCCTGAGGTCTTTAAACATCACCTTTCATCTGCAGATTACTTAATGGCTGCATGAACTATACTGCTAAAGTGCAAAATATGTTTGACATGTTTCCAAATTAATTTGTAAATATTTTTAAAGCAAGCTTTAAAGCTGGGATCTGTAATAAGCTTCAATTTTTTCTGATTTCAAGTGTGTGGAAATATGGGATGGTAGCTTGTCCACATACAGAGACAAACAACTATGAAATCTGTTTAAAAGCTCAGACCCCATCTAGCTACTTAGGAATAAAGGAGTTTCCATCCATTTCAGTGACAAATACTAACAGTATATTTTCAAATACACTTTTTAAATTGACAGTAATCAAAACATAAGTTTAAAAGTCTTAAGGAATCTTAAAAGACTATTAAGGACTCCTTGAAGTAAACACAATTGCAATATATATTTTACATTCATTTTACATTCATTTTACATTCTGGATATATCCCACCAAAAATCAACAATATATTTTCCTACCAAATAATATATTGACTTTATAAATTCATTTACTCATTTTAAATAGTCATTAATTTCCTTATGTCATTTTAAAGACAAATAAGAGTCATCTTGATATGTTTTGTTTCACATGTTCTTCAGCTTCAGTCCTGTGAATTTGTCCCTTACAATACATAAATAATAATATTGCATGCACTTCAGTTATGGCTATGGCTTTATTTACCTATTTTTCAGCTTCAAACTTGGTGCTGCAGGTGGCACTCTACACCTAGTAAAGAAATCAGTCACCTCCAACACAGTAAGGCCTCACTGGTTCCCTTTCTTCCAAGCACAGTAGCTGCATAAAGCTTGTGTTTGATCCATTAAGTAGAAAATAATGATCCTTATCTGAAAAGAAGTTATTATAGTCATCTTGCATGCACTGCTACTCTGTGCATTTTACTGACGTGAAGTAATATGTATGAAAATCAGCCCTTGGTGTTTGGACACCTCTTTTCTCCAGGTTAAGAAAGCTGTATCTTCAATACTTAGGACTTGAACCTTTGAAGGCACCTTAAATCTTTAATATATTCTTCCCTGTGTTTGGAAGGCAGAGGCACAAGCAGTTTGAATGAGGCTGCTTGGGAGGTCTTGTGGGTAGACAGACTATTGTATTGTATGACTGTTACCTGAGGGTGCAAGAACTTCCCCTTACCCCCTTTGCCACGTTTCCCATGTTTGCTGAGCTCCAGAAAGACCATATGCTTCCTTTTTTTCCCCTCATTTTGTGCCTATTTTAGCTTTTATATTGTAATCACTTAATTGGTGACGCTCCCATGCATATCTGGAAAGAGCCTTACATCAGTGGGACCCCCCACTGACATCTTGGCATTATTATGAAATCAAGCATGAAAAGCTTATCAATAACAACAAAACTGGGAAAGAAGATGTTTCCAAAGATTTGCTTTTTTGCTGTTCTCAAAGATTAATATTTGATTCAAAATTTAGTCCCTCTGAAGCTCCAAGTTACCATACTGCAGGTAAAACGAAATCTGAGAAAATCAAAATCAAGATAAAAGAGATGTCATTCATATAACCCGTCATTCAGAATGCAGCTGGATGTGCAAATGTTACATGGAAAATAAGCACAAGTCCTACAGGAAGCACAGCTACCTGATGATACAAACACAGATGCTGAATAAGAACATTGGTTAGGAATTAAGAAGCTTATCAGCTACACCCAAAGGCATGAAGTCCCTTTTCCCTTTCTGAAAGAGGCACATTTCCATGAAAAAAAGCTATACAACAATGCCTTATAGCAAATATGTTCTAGGGACAGGATGTGAAGGCTTTTGCTGCTACTAATTTGACATGATGAAAACACAATCAAACCAGTAATCTGATTTGGACATACAAAAAAAAGAAAATGCAAGGGAGCTGATCTCCCTGAATTTGCAGAAAGAGCAATGGGCTCAAAAGTGGCAGTGTGGAAGAATTTCCTAGATTAAACATATAGTCTCTACATTACAGCTCTAAAGAATAACATCAGGTAACATTTTTTCAGTTGATTTTCAGAAAAAAGAAAAGCCATCAGCATAATTTAGCTTTCCTTCATAACCATTATTTTACTCTGGGGAAGCCCAGAACCTTACCAGTGCCCCAAAAGTCCTAATAAGCAATAATTACCCCATCGTTCCTTAATGACTGGTAAGGCCCAAGACAAAGACAGGTATTGGAAGAAACTCATGGGTCTTCTCCCAGTGTAAACTCCCCTGTCCTCATTTCACCATCCCCAAACTGTGTTCCCCCTTGAAGATATTACAAAGCCACCTGAACATGGGCCTATGCTCCTGAGCAAGGGGGTTTAACAAGAAGACTGCCAAAGGTCCCTTTCAATCTCAGCTATTCTGTGGGTTTGTGAAACAAGTAGTCAGGCAGACTGATTTCTACCCCATTTCTGCTTTACTCACAAAGAGAGTGAATGAAATCCTGTAACAATATCTAGCATAATATGAGCTTTCTCCAAGATGGCTGGGTCACCTCCCCTCAACAGTCAGAGTTTTGCCTACGACAATAATATCCACATACCCACACCAAAAGCTCCATCCTTTGTTCATTTCAGTTTCTACCACCAAAATATTCCAGCCCCTTCCCACATTCCTGCAGCCTGCTTGCCCAATTTCACCAGGCTCATAGTCTTCTCATAAATAGTGCCAGAAGAATTTATGAGGGCCAGAAGGGACACATTTCCAGACATTTGCTATCAAAGGTAGCCAGGTTCAGCTTTCTAAGAAAAAACATCTGCCAAATCAGGCCATTTTTGTACGGAGCCTTTTCCCACTGCTGATCACATTAATCCAGTAACAAACTTCCTTGAGCACCCACAGTCTTTGCAAATCTATCTATTTTTTCCAGGTTTCCCTGCTAAAGTCATATCACCCAGACCTTTTTCATCACCAGCCCAGATCACACACCCCAAAACCTTAGGTATAAGCAGCCAGAGTATTACATACAAGATGTTTTTTTTACTTTAACATATTTCAGCAGAAAATTTGTTGCCTCTGGAGCTGGCAAAGGCAGAAGATATGACCGGCATGTCCTTTTACAGCAAGCCTTCTTTCAACTCCTGGTCCTTCCAAGTTGCTGCTGGTTTTCCTGAACTGGTCTTGAACCTGACATTTTATTTCACCTCCTAGTGTTCAGTGGGGTCCTGGTGAAGCCTGTAGCTCTCCTGTTCTCTCACTGTCCCTGCTCAAGGGCTGTGTTTTGTGGGTGAGACTTTTGTCTGTGTTGTGGTCATCCTTATCTCCCAGCTTGTTTTTCTTCATGGAGTGCCCTTGCTCTTACTGTTGGTTGATGCATCCCATTCTACATCAGTGTATCCCAAAATAGTTTGGGTTGAAAGGAACCTTAAATATCACCTAGTCCCAAACCACCTGTCATGGGCAGGGACACATTCCACTAGACCAGGTTGTTCCAAGCCCCATCCAAACTGGCCTTCAACACTTCCAGGGATGAGGCATCCAGAACTTCTCTGGGCAACATGTGCTTGTGGCTCACAGTCATCTGAATAAAGAGTTTATTCCTAACAGCTAATTGGAATCTTCTCTCTTCCAGTTTAAAACCTTTCTCCCTTGTTGTATCACTATATGCCTGTGTGAAAAGTCCCTCTCCCTTTTTTACAAGTCTTCTTTAGGTACTGGAAAGTTGCTGTCATTCCATTTATCACCATCTGATTGCATGTGGGATTGTGGGTACAGGGATTTTCTGAGAGAGTTTGCCTCATGTACAAGACAGAGACAGAAAAGAATTATGGAAGCTGGCATTGTGGGAGGGATCTTCCATGTATGAGTTATCCATGCTAGGTCAGCCTAGATGTGAGGCAAGTTGTCTGATAGAGTCTTCTCCCAAACTTATCAGGACGTGACCTCTGAGGCTCGTGGTCAGCTCCCATCCTACAAGCACTGTGCGGGGTGTGCTCTGCACCCTTTCACTGTGGGTGTTGAGGGGATTCTTCCAGCCCTGTGCTCAAAGAGACTTTCTGAAAGGCCCACTCCCCAGAGAGCAGCATAATGCTAATTACTCCTCCTCTGCAAGACTCTGGGATTTACATGACTTTGGAAGAGCCAAAGGCCAGACATCTGCCACTGCTTTTTCACATAACACAAGGAAACTAAGAGGTTTGCCTGTGGAAAGGCAGGGGATAAAATGTTAGGTGCAAACTGCAAATACCATGAGATATCCCACTTGGCTCTCAGCAGGGCTGTGGGAGGCTGCAACTAAGAACATAAATGTGCAGTGCATGGGGCAGGAACTGGCTTATCATTTGATCATAACACTTATTTCTGGAAGATGTCAGTCATAGAAAATGTTACAATGTTTTTTTTTATTATATTACTGTAATTGGAAAATGTTGAAATGTGGAGCTGCTTGCTCCCACCCATGAAGAACAAAGATTTAAGAATACAAAGGGGAGAGACTTAAAAGACAAGAAAAGCATAAGAATGTAAAAACTGAGCTTACATCAATATTTTAAAGTATGGAAAAAGGTAGTAAAGCAAATACTAGTTTTCTTCATTACATTCCTGGTGGTTTATGACTGTTAAGCTTAAGTTAATTAACATACCTAAGCAAAGATGTAATGTAAATACATTGTTAGAACTTTAGGTAATACATAGAAATCACAAACAAGAAAGTTGCTAATGTTTTTGTAGCTAAGTTTATTTTACCCAAAACATTTACATATTTATTACAACCTTATACTCTGAGATCAGAAAATTCTCACATGTCTACTGACCAGCTACAAATGACATGAAATATTTCATTTTCTGTCAGTGGCAATCTGGAACACCAAATTTATTAGTTAATGTTAGTGCCAGCATTTTAGTACCCTCTACCCCACAGTAATTAATTGCAATACTAATTTGACATAATAACACAATTGCAAATGCTAGTCTGGATATTCCACACATTTTTTCTTTCAGTATTCAAATACTTGTGGCTTTTCTTCTGAATGTTCTGGAACAAACATTTGTGGCATGTCTAGACCAGCACTTAGTGTTGAATTCAGCTAACTAAAGTTAATTAGTAATCAATTAACTGGAGGTATAATAGGACCAAAACCTCTATTCTGAGGATATTGCAATCCATCTGACAAGTCCTACAGCCTGACACTGCGTGATCTTCATAATTTCAATTTAAGTGTAAGGTTCACTGAAAAATATTTACATATGAAAGTTGGTAGCTAAGAAGTTATTTGCATAGCAGTCCAGCAGCCTTCTGTGAGTGCAAAGTGTCTCTGAGGAGCAACTTTCTGCAGTTTTAATGATCTCCAGGGTATGAAAGGGGAGCGTGGCAGAGATGTACATGGGGCACAGCTGTAGGGGAGCACATGCGATGGGATGTAGTGCTTGATGCTGGAAGTGACTCTTGGTGTCCTGGCTGGAGGCTGCGATTCCCTGGCTGCGTGGGTATGGGAGCATCCGGCATGCTCAGCAGACACGGGAAAACATCACCCACTGTCAGGTGGTTGCTGTCGGGGGCAGCTAGCCATAAACAAGGTTCAAAGATCTCACTGGAAATAGACCTCAGTACTTGTGCTGCCAGTCTTTGTTTAATCAAGACCAGCTGAAAGCGTTCTCCAGAACTGGAGGTCTCTGAGCAAGACCCCCAGCAGAGCAGCACATCCATTACCGTAACTGCGCTGGCGTTTCCTTTCGTAACGCTGTATTCCTTTCTGGTGTTTTGTCACATGTTCTTCAGTGGGTCCTCTGGCATTCAGGACAGACAAACAGTATTATTTTCAACTGAGAAGTGACTGTACTGCAGTGGTATTTTTGTTTGTGCTTACAAAATGTGCTGAGACAACAGATTCTTGTTTTCTGTCTTTGAAAATTAGGTGAGCTAATCCTATTGACAAGATTTTCCTGATGATCTTGTGAAAATTGCTAATCCAAGGGCTGTGTTCACTTTAAGCATAGTGGCACTGCTTACATAATATACACAGAAATGTACACAAATGTAAGATCTCTGCAGACCCAGCACTATAAAAGGATTTTTTTTTTCAGGATTGTCAGTGGTCATTTCAGTAGAAGTGGAATAACTACGCTGGTGTGAATCTCCTCAATAACACTACAGCTGTATACAAAGATCTATCTACTTATGCTGCTGCAATTATCTTGTTTAAAAACCAAATGGTCACATGAAAGCACTTCTGTGCATAATAATTCCATCTTTAGAGCTTAGAGACAACCTGATTTATTTTAATCATGAAAATCTGCTCTCCACTCACTTTTTCAGCTATCTAACCAAATCAATGTTTAGAAGAGACAAAGAGATACATCCAGTACCAGAGAAATTCTATGAGTTTCCACTTTTGAGCTACGTACTGCAGTTAGATTTTTATCCTTTGGTAGCCCAAATGTGATACAGCCACTAAAAGAGGGGTGGCAAGCTTTAGCCAGGCATCAACGTTAGCGTTAAGTGGTAACATGGTGGTTCCTCACACTTCAGCTCTTTGCCAAATCTCATTATATTATTTGCTAATTCGTTCAGCTTTGCCTTTCTCTCTGCAAGGAGAGAGCTGCAGTTGTCTTCCTGCTAATTTCCTGACCCACAGGATCCTTGAACTGCTTTTAGAATAACTGCTAGAGGTGCAGTAGCAGTTTGTAATAGCTAAGGTTGTCAAGCCTGAGGTTAAGCCCAGAGAACTATATTTAGGCACTTCAACAGGTGGCCTGATGCACAGAAGTGCTGAGCCTGCAAGCTCCTTCTCAGCTACTTAAATACTGAAATCCACAGACAGACCAGCTGAGAGAGGTCAGGACTCCTGAACATCCAGACATGCACTAAGTGCCTGGGTGTGTTCACAGGAACACAGTGCAGAGTGCTTCCTTTTAACTCGGCTTAGTGTATATATTGAGCTAGTAACAGTTTTATCGAGGTAATCATCATTTTCTTCATTGTTGCAGAAATGCTGATGCCTGACATTTGCTATCACAAGCATTGAGTTAGGCTGGTGGCCATATCCTTCTGTTAATACCCAAGGGGCACTAGCTAATTTCACCTTTCCTTTAGAAAATAAATGAATAGTAAAATTCAGTGTTGGCTTCTTATCAGGCAGTGTTTAATGGTGAAAAGATAAATGATATTAGTGTATATATTGAGCTAGTAACAGTTTTATCGAGGTAATCATTATTTTCTTCATTGTTGCAGAAATGCTGATGCCTGACATTTGCTATCACAAGCATTGAGTTAGGCTGGTGGCCAGATCCTTCTGTTAGTACCCAAGGGCCACTAGCTAATTTCACCTTTCCTTTAGAAAATAAATGAATAGTAAAATTCAGTGTTTAATGGTGAAAAGATAAATTATACCTTAGTTTCCCTTTGTGCAAAATAATTACTGCCCTGTAGGGATGGCTTACAGATCACTGCTCAGTTTCTTGATGAATTATGACGTGTGAGCATCTTTCTGCTTACAGCGAGCTGAACATAAGTCTTTGGAACAATGTCACAGAATCAAATTTTCTCCAGCCATACAAATTCTGATGATTAAAACCAATAATCTTTATCTTTTCAAAACCTTCCTATAGATGTGATAAAATACTCCATTTAAACTACTGTTACCACAGACACTTCTGCATTAAATATTTCCTTGTAGCCAAAATTGTGTATTTTGATGGCATAAATATTCTTCAGAAAAACAATAGTCAAGATTCTCACATAATTCCTGAGTGTTTGAATGAATCAGATTTTAGTCTGTAACTGTTTTCTTGTGAATGTTATTTATAAAAATCCTTCTTGATATGCAATACAGCTGTTGAAATTTTAGTAATCTTTTGGCATGTGTCAATTTAAGCCACTATACCTTGCAGACAGTTTGTAACTCCTAGACAAAAGTTAAATACTACATTATCCAAAGTTCTTAGATGTGGCCATTGCTTGGATCAGAAACTCCCTTGTTTGGTCTAGAGGTAGATCTGAATGGGATCAATCCAGAGCAAAACGGTGCTGCCCAGATTCTGAAATCAAATGAACAACAGACTTTGCCTGTAGTGAATAATTAAACAAATGAGCCTTATGTTCCTGCCTCTGTTGATTTTGGCTTATTAATTGTGTGTGTGATCCCGTGACTCATATTTCACTGCAAAGAGTAACCCCCTCACTGGCAGTGTGTAGGGCTGCCTCCTGCTTTGTTCTCCACCACTGAGCAAACACACCATTCCTACTGTATTTAGTTTAACACCCCTATACAAGCAGGCTCAGGATTAGACCTTCTGTTTATAAGACTAGGTTTAAAACAAGTTTGTTTTCTCTACTTAATCCAGATTAATAAGAGATTTGCATTCTATGTCATTCTTCATTAGCTATAAAGCCAATTAGGATATATTGCTTGCTGTATGACTGTACAATACTACAACAACACTCTATTCTTGAGCTCAGCTGTAAGTAAATTCTTTTTAATTAATTGCCATGGATCTTCTAATTGTTTTAATATGATGCCTCTGCTTTGTCATCCTTCTGAATTCACCTGACAGATTGGCTCTTGGCTTTCAGAGTCATCAGCTGCATTTAACCTTGTTTTACTTTTAGAAACAGCAGATAGAGCAGATAGGGCAAGTGATTCAGAGTCATCAGCTGAATTTAACCTTGTTTTACTTTTAGAAACAGAAGATAGAGCAGATAGAGCAAGTGAAAAAACTTATCAATTATAAATCATAATTTCCAGTTTCAGAGGAAAAAATTATATCCATATGCTGTTGTTTTTCTTGATGTTGCATCACTTTTACATGAATATTTAAGCTTTTGTTCTTTGCTTTGTTTGCGTTTTATAACAAGGTAACTCTCCATAGAATTCAGGAAGATCCTTTTTTTTTTTGCTGGGCACTGAACTCTGTTGTCATGGAATCTGACTGCAGATCTCCTCTGAGTGTGGAGAAGAGATTACACCCTAAACAAGGGAAGACAAATCTATTACCTTTTCAACACCACAAAATAATTTTCAAGTTTGATTTGTTCTTTTTTGGGAGAAAGGTGACCACTTCAAGGAAAAGTATTCCGAACTGCTTTGGACTACTAAAACCCAAAAGATGGACTACCTATTAAACTGAATATCACAGAAAAAAGACAGTGGTTCATGTTGCAATTATGAAAATCAGTCTCAAAATCAAGGAAACAAACTATGTATTATTGGGAGTTTATAACTTTTTACTCCACAGATGTTTTGCAGTGCTGTTCTTCATGGGTTTTGACTGTTGTTTCCATTTTTGCTACATAGCCAGTTTAGATGAGAAGTGAAAGACAAGAAAGATGTCTGTGATAGCTCAACAAATTTTTTAATCAAAGAAAATCAGTATTAAGCAAATACCAAGATTCAGTGCCAGGAGCAAAAAAGGATGTCACTGTCCTGAATTCCAGAGTCCATGATCAGTCACTTGGCTGACCCAGTACTTTTCTCCAATCCAACATTCATAATAAATTCCTATTATATCTGTGTGTTGTGCATGTACTTCTTCATCTGGGTATATCCGAGGATGGCTCTACTGCAATAGCGTGAGGCACTGAGAGTGCAGATGTTGGGGTAGTTGTTTTGGCTAATGCAGTGCTCAAAATTAGCTGCTTCATGCTGACTGACACACTGAGCCCATCAACCTAATTCCTGTATCCCCCTGGGAATCAGGACTCTCACCACTCTCACCACTTTACTGAAGTCCTGTCTGAACTTCATTGCAGCTTTCCTATCCTTCTCTCCAACAGGAAAGCTGTCTGTGATCCTCCTCAGCCATCTGTGCTTCATTCACAATCTTACATGTGGTTTATTCTAGCTGCAGCCTCATTAGCTTTCAGTATCCACAATCTCACATGCACCCACTTGGGGGCTTGAAGGAGAGGTAGAGCAAGGTCATTTTCTGAATCTTGATTACAGGGGTTTGTAGGAGGTGCCCAGGCTGCTGTGCTTGAACACAGTGGCCTTAAGCAAAAATTCCATTCACTACTCCTTATCTCAGCAGAGATCTACAGGTTATTTGCACTATTCAGCAGTTAAGGGGAAAAAAATCCCACAAACTAAAGAAGGTAAACCTCAAAGCTTTTCATACAGATAACACTGAGAAGTACCTTTCTACAGTAGAAAGAGTAACAAGAAGAGAGGGCAGCATGCTGATGCAAATGAGTTTCCAGAGGACATTTTCAATACTACTAATAAAATATTTTGTAAAATGGATGTCCCATGATAAAATAAGAAAATGCCCTCTGTCCTCCTAAATCATTGTGCATTGTTTCTGCTCTTTGCCTCAGATGCTGGCAGATATGGGGTGAGGATTAGACCACCAGGATTACACATTGTGGGTTTGGTTTGGGGGTTCTTTCTGAAGATGGAAAGAGGGAAAGGGTGTCACATTAAAATATAGGGTGTAGTGCCTTTTGATACAGCAGTTCAAGTGGTAAGCAGGATATGCTGGTACCCAGAGTTAGGACAGGATAGCACAAACTGAAGAAAATAAATAGCTCCTGCAAGGAGTTCCTTTCTCTTGATTAAAAATACTGATAAAAAACAAATGATATTTTCAAAAAGTGAAATATTTGCTTTTGCTTATAAAGTGCTCCAGGAGTTTTTGCTATCACTCTTGCTTTTTAGGGGATGAATTTTGGCATCCTACAAACATTTGGCTGATCCTACAAAATTTTCCTCAGTGTTCTATTCAGACTGACTTGTTCACCAGGATAAAAAACTTCTCACATGACTAGAACAGTTCCAAGTTTTGGGATCGGAGCACATCAAGACCTTTCTAACACCTAGTCCCTGACCAAGCCATGTGCCTAACATGCAGACTGAGGAGTGGAGAGTCTGCTGGAGAAGAGCCTGTTGGTTGTGACTACCTGGCACTGCCAATGCTTCAAAGGAAATGGTTAGAGAGGTGTAATTGTTTTCCCTCTTAACCAAATACAGTTCAAGGAGATAGACAAGCAATCTCTGTGCAGGTTTGTTGGACTTTTCCTTAGCAGAAATCCAAAGGACTGATTTGAAAAGTAATATCCAAAAAGGCAAACTCCTTAGCTGGCTAGTGTCAAGTGGCAAAGGTCTGAGGATTAGCCAGCAGAACAGATTTTTATCCATCTGGAATAAATAGGGATCCCTTCATGTTTCTTCAGGGAAAGGAAAATGGACATTTACTGAGTTGCAAGTCACAGAAAGCAGCCGAGGCAGAAGACATTTTAGAGCAGCAAAACAGAAAACAGCTTGCTGGCCCAGAGGCATCAGGATTCTTGTGCCATTCAGCCCTCAAGCCGGAGATTCTAAATAAGGGTCCTAGTAGGGAATTATTTTGTAAGTCTTCAACAATGCCCATGTTCAAAATGGCCACCTGCAACTCAAGAAGGATGTTTAATTGCTCCCATAAGTAAGGGGCATGCAGGAGCTTTCTGTCTGCCTATGCATACAAATATTTATAATCAAATTTACAAGGAGATTGATGTACACAAGAGAGATGAGGTAAGACGAGTAATTACAACAAATTATTCAGAAAACTTAAAATATGCAATGTCTTTCTGTTATACATTGGAAGAAGCAGTTTGTGTCTGGTACAAAGTCTTACTAGATTCTATAGTAACTGTGCCCATTCCAGGAAAATAGCATTGCTTTACTCTGAAAAGAGAGATGAAACTCCTGCTCTACATACACCAGGGGCTGGAAAGCTAAAAATTTAATAAATAAAACTATTTGGATGCATAAAGAATGGGATAAAAACTAATACAGAAAACATTACAATGGCTTTATGAAGATAGTTCTTTTTACTCTTACAATTCTCTGTCCAATTTTCAATTTTCCTCTCCCCAAAATACAAGCCAAACATACAGCATGCTCAGAGACAGACTACAAAATAGCACAGGAATGTAAAATTTTCATTTGAAGAGAGGAAAAAAATATTAGACATGTTTATTTTACAAAGGAATGGAATAAAAAAAAGTGAAAAAACTATTTTAAACAATGAATGCTGTAAAAGGAAAAGTATTAATATCTATGCAGCTGTCTAATAATGTAAGCTTAAAGAAAATTGAAAATAGAGGAATTCCAAAATGATGAAGTGGAAGGATTAAAAAAAAAAATCCATATTCAGCTTGTGGAACTTATTAATGTGAAACTGCAACAAGGTCAAATATATGCCTGCATTCAAGAAAGGCGGGATTGGTTACAGTTATGGGAATATATGAACCTAGAAAAGTGTATGAAAGATGAATATTTGAAACCAAAACTGTTGTGGAATATACAAAGTCATCTGCCAAACAGTGTTTATCATTAAAAAGTATGTACAAAATATCTTGCCATTTCTTAATATGAAGTCTCCTGTTCCTCATCCTGCAGAAGGTGATATTGGTCACTAAGTCTAATATTCTCCTGCTTTAACTGTACCCAGAAATTTGTTTATGATCCTGTGTTTACAAAACCAGTCATAAGTAATTTTGCATTGAGGATGTTTATATCAACATAGGACTCTTTACGTCAAAATAAATAATGCTGGATTATCTACAGTCACTTCACTTGTTTATAAAAGTTGATATGAACACTCCCCTATGTTTTCATCAAACCAAATATTTATTTTTGGTCCAGTCCTGGAATACACTTGTTGTGTGTGTACACACTGACTAGGGAAAATATATTTTAAGTAGTATTTCAATTAGCAACTAACTAACTTAAGGTGCAAATGTCCAACTACAAAACAACTTGTAAAGCTGCAGAAGCTCATTTTGTAGACAAAAGGACTGATAAATTGTCAAGCACACCAAGTATTTGTGCATTTTTTTCCATAAACACTTTCCCCTGTAAAATCTGTTTATTTTAACCTTCCCAGTTTCTAGATCAATTTTCATCAAAAGAACACCCACAATACACAGTGGAAACTCAAAATGTAAAATGTCCAAAGTTTAGTTTATACAAGTCACCAAGTCAAAACAACATTACTTTATAAGACAAAAGTAATGTGATAACAATTAATCCTGGATAAATGCTGTTGGTAACACACAAATTAAAGCAAATTTTGCATGCTCAGATTTCAAACCAAAATGTACTGGTTTTACTCAAGGAAATGCTATTTTTATCATAGAGAATACTTTTGAAAATGAACTGGGTCTTGACAGTTTTTCAGTTGTGCTCAGTTATGGTCATGTGCCAGCAAATGGCCACTGCATTCCTGGCTGCTGTCTGTTAAATGTCTGCACTGCTTTTGTCTGGTGCTTGTTTCTATTGAGCTGAAAATGCAAAAACGGCCACCACAGCTACAGCATGCCTGTAAGCAGGTTGCTTTATCCTTGTTTCCTTCTTCTTCTTAGTCATGCAATGATGGAGGCTTTCTGTACAAATGTGTATGAAACACGAGTTTTCTCCTTTGAAAAAAAAAAAGAATTAAAGGAGCAGTATAACAAATTACACATGAAAATATAACTCTTTTGCTAAGTAATATAATCTATGACAATGTCTTCCCATTTTCCAAGAAAGACTGACTGAGTTTTATGGTAGTCTTCCCATTTTCCAAGAAAGACTGACTAACTGAGGTTATGGTAAGATCTTATGCTAGCAAGATAACATTATATTTGATAAAACCAATGTCAGCTTATTTTAGAATTCGTGTGCCAAGGAATAAGAAGCACTTTAACAACTATTCTCACTGCTGCATGTGGGGTTTTTTTCAGTTCAGGTGCTCTTTTATAATGGAGAAAAAGGACGGTGCTTTATTCTTTATCCTACTGAAAAGAAATAATCAGCATCATTGCTGAGCCAAAAAAAAAAAAAAAGAAGAAGTTTTCAACTAACTTCTGGTTAGGAAATTACTGAATTTTTTCAGAGTCCTTACAGAATTTGCCATACCAGGACAGACAACTGGCCCATTATAGTCTCACCTTGCTTCTGGAAATAGCCTTTTCCCCATATCCTCTCTGAAGGCAATGCTCAGAAACACTTGTCACCACTCTACTGTTCTCCTTTAGTGTACAGCCTGCATCACAGAATGAGAAGAGAGATGAAGTGAGGCAAGCTCTACTGACCCCCTTCCCCAAAGTGAACTTTCCAAAGTGGATCAAATGGCTTTTCCATTCAAAAGCCAGACGTGTGAGAATATAGGTTAGTATATTTCCAGTAAACTCAAAGCGAGGAACCCAGAGCAGAAATAGAAAATGCTTGTAGTCAATTCCTCTTGCAATGCACTGGCCGAGTTAAGTCAGAGCTGGCTTCCAGTTTTCTTTTCAGTCATTTCATTAATTTTCTAAGTGGCAGCAAACTCTGTGCCTTCCTCTCTGCCCCCAAGCAGGTTTTCTTTCCAGTCGTTCTGTGCCCAAATCAGCAACCTCTCCATCTGAGGTCCCTCCTGGGACCCTCACTCTCCACCTTGACATATTCTTTAAGCTGTGAAACTTCCTCTCCTTCACCCTAGTAAGACAATTCCCAGAAAGGAGCAACATTAATGTCACCTGGAAGAATCTACACAGCCCCTGATTTTTTAAAGGATAATTAAAAATGGTCAGAAAATCTATAAAAGACCTAACTAGATGACTAAATGAGTACTTTGATTTGAAGAATGTGTTTTTGTCTGATTTTGATGGTCAGCTCTAGACAATCAGTCACCATTTCAAAACCCACGTGTGGTTACAGCCCTGCAACATTACGAATGGTAAAAGACCCCACAAGCAGAAGTAGCTCTTAACTGATGCTTGCTTTTCCTCATTGTTTCACACTTATGTCCTTATACACCTTAGACATGTTTGTGACCTCACTGATATCCATGGGACTTGAGAGCTTGAACAATTACAGTTATTTGGAATTTGATAAAGCATGGATGGTCCTTGGCTGGAGGTTTGATGTACAGTTATTAAGAGTAAAGAGTAGTGAGAATTTTCCTTGGAATCTAAAAAAAACTTTTCTGCACATGGATATACAGGCTTACACAGGTGCTGAATAAAGTATTATCAGAATAAATTTTACTTTACAACTCCATATGATATACATGTTTTCTTTACGAGAAAGAACCATGGCTGACTGACAGAGAAGATTGTTTTGTGCAAGCTCACCACCTCACTTGCTGAGTCTCTTAAAGTGAATTAATCCAGAGGCTTGGACTCAGGTAAGGGTATTAAACCCCACAATTAAGTCATGATTAAGCCCCATAAATTCTGCCATGGTAAAATTCCAGTGCATAGTTAAAATCACTTCCAGGAATGTTTTCAGTCTCACTGCTTGTGTTTTCTCCTCCTCTGTGCAGGCGAGTCACTCTCAGCTGCACTTCCAAAGCATAATGTTTCTAGAAGTTTTGAAAACTGGTTTTAGGCAGCCCAGAACTGAACAGCTGACAGCAGTGGTTAGTTTTGACTTCATCCGCATTTTGTCTGGTAACACTCCAACCATCAAAGGGGGGAAAAATGACCTTCTCTCTGCAGAGGAGTGCCATGGAAATAAATTAATAAATAGTTGCAAAGCAATTGTCTATTTTAGTACGGAGCACTAGAGCAAATCTCTTGTGGAAATTAGTTCTGTCATCAGAACAGGGTTTAAGTAGCATGCAATGGATATGGCAGGAGGCCTTGAGCATCAAACGGTGAAGGTGAAGTTAAATACCTCCATGCATGGATCAACCCCCTGGTCATTGTGCTGATAAAAGCAGGAGTCCTTTAGGAGACCAAATGCTTGTGTAACCGACAACTGCATTAAGTGGCACTAAGAAAGCTTCACATCACAGAAACCTCACTTTTCAGCCCTTTCAGCAATGGTTACATCTTTAATACCTGGCTGCCTTAGGTGAAGACCTTGCACAGAAAGTGATCTGCAGGATTACCACCAGAACATCTAACAGATTATCTCCTGGGGTTGTATGATCCATGGATCTAGGGCTTGGTTTTTACAATCTGTGTGTTATCTTTGAATATTGAATGACTTTGGAATTGTGAACCTTGAGCTTGATCACCAGACTGCAGTGTTAGCCAGTGTTAATATCATACAGTATTACTTCATATAAAGTATTAGCCAGCCACTACAGAAAAATAATTTTCAGTACGACTCAACAGAATTGGAGTGTGTGATTCTGCAGTTCAAGCTTGATGAAGACCTCTGACAAACTTAGGGACTATCACAAGTCCTTATCTACCAAAGAAAAAGTTTTTGTTACTATGGGTTTTTCTGTGGATGTCTTCTGTGAACCAGTCATATGACACCCAGTTCGGGTTCCATTGCAATCAGTAACAAAAAAAAAAATTAAAAATCAATCATATTAGTATTGTATCCTTGACCTGTCAGCTTCCCAGTTTCCCCATCTGCAAGGTGGCAATAAGCAGGCAACATTTAATGGTAGCTGAGCGCTTTGAGATCCTTGGATGGTGAAGGCCAAAATCCACAGTATTTTTTTTTGGTCCTGTGACAGACTGGATTTCACTTACACACTATTATTTTGAGAAGTGTGTTAGGTTATTTGCCTGTCCATGCTAACAATGACAATAAATAACTCTCCACATCTCACTGAGAGAATGAAGCGCTATTTACAGATTATAGCGTGGATAAAGCAGGAATACTGGTCCCATCACTACAGTAGAGGGTCTGTCAGCACTTCCATTACCATACTTAAATTCCAGTGGTTTGCAAGCCCATTTTGATTACCATTACCAAACAGACTGCTATTTTTCAGCTTTATTAATGTTAAGTGAATAAATCATGGGAGTTAAAATTGCTTTTGTTCTCCCATAACTAAAATTGGCTTTAAGTTCAAACAATGAAATTTGGAATGCAATTCAATTTGTCCAAAAGAAAGAAACAATGTCAAAGGACTGGCCACTTCACGTACTTAGAATACATCTAGATCTGTATTGACACAATGATATACCAGAAAAAAATAATATTCTTGTGGAGCTCTTCCAATTGCTCTGATACCTAGTATAATTTTTTAAAAATGCTTAAATACACATTTACATTGTGTCTGGGTGGTCTTTGGGTTAAAAAATATGCTTTCAATAACTTTCCCTCAAATACATATTTTTATTTTAATAAAAAGGAGGAAATTAAACACAAGAAACCCCTATGTTATTTTAACATTGAGGTTTCAACAATAATGAAATTCAAATTTAAGCTTGACACACCATCTTAACTCATTCAACAATGTATTTCTAAGAAATGCCAATAATGGGATGAGTTAAGACGAATAAACCTGTCCAAAACAAAAACTCCTGTTATGTTTCATTCCTGATAATTATGTGCACATGAAGGATTTTCCCCTCATGAAAAGGGGAAAAAAAACCCGAAACCCAAAAAAACTTGTCAGCTTGAAACTGAACTTTACTTGATAGTGTGCAAGCTTTGTTTTCGTGCAAGGGTATGTGAGATGCCCCTTGGAGACCCCAAGGTCAGCAGGTAACACAGCCCATGTCAGGTGCCTCCTCCAGGAATGGGACTGGCTAGCCCATGGTACCACTGAAGGCACAAGGAACACAGCCTGACCTTTGGTGACAATTCCTCAGAGCTTCTGAGTGCTGATTCTGTTCAGCACGACTGAAGTAAACGTGCTCTCTCTCTCTGGAAAGGCCTTACCTTCCATGGGGTGACAATTCCTCAGAGCTTCTGAGTGCTGATTCTGTTCAGCACGACTGAAGTAAACGTGCTCTGTCTCTCCCCTTCCATGATGGGGAATGGGATGAGGTCACCTCTAGTGCAGCTCTTGTCAGGTGTTGTCTTTCCAGATGCAATGCCCACAGTGCCTCATGCCACAGACTTCTAACGGGTGGTAGCTGACTGCTTGTCTGCATCTGACTGTGTGCTAAGGTCTTTTAAAAGCATCTCATTTGAAAGGCTGTAGTGGGACAGTGAGAAGGAAAGTCAGGCTGCTTACCTTGGTTTAGCTGCTGCATTGAATAAATTAAACCTGGAGAGAGAAGAGAGAGAAGAGAGGAGAGAGGGCACTTTCCTGCAGTCTGCAAAAGCAGGCAGTGTGTGAGGAAAGGACTTTTCAAAGGCACAGCTTTGCAGCAGAAGCTTAAACTGGTGACTGGAAGAGGAGGGAGCAAACTATATACAGACCTGGCTCGGGTTGATGAGAAGAGACTGCAGATTCAGAAGGCCTTTGAAAAATATGTAGAAAGGTGGGAAAATATTCAAATGTATAATATAGGTGTGTATCTCTCCCTCTACACTCACACTTACTGACCTTGTAATGTTATTCTGTTTTATCCAGCAGATTTATTTTTACTTTCTACCTGTATAAATTGAATTAAATCAAGTAAAACCCAGATTTTGAAATTCATAGGCTTATGGTGGTTTGGGGGTGTTTACAATTAAGAAATAATTGTAAAAAAGCTCTGGCTAACTGAGAATGCTTTCATGGTTGTAATTTTCCTTCCTTCCTGGTCATAAAATGTAAGTCCACTGGCCATGTTTTATTTGAAAATCCAGCTGAAGAGCATAACATACAAGGTCTAATTCTTCCTTATAGGATTTAGAGCCTGTGGCTAGATGTTGAGCCTCAGAGTTATTCTATCTCTGTTAGCTCCAAGGATTGCAGCCATCCTTTGTTTTCATTTTCCAGTATTGGACAAAAGAGAAGCTGATGCTGTCACATAGATTCTATTCAAAATCTTGGCTTCCATGATTTATTTAAAATTGCCCTCCAAGTATTAACTCCTCTTCAATGAGGCAAGTGCCAGATTTTAATTTACAAAACCTCAGGGTTAATCCAGTGAATAGCAAGGATAGCAATCTTATGCCACCTCATATTAACCACTGATTAGCAGCAAATATAGAAATTTGCTTTACAAAAATGGAAGTTGAACAGCAATTTAATAAATTATGATTTAGAAAACCAAAATACCCTGTTTAACCTTCACTTCACATGGTGACAAAAATATATAACATAAATAAGCAGAGAGATATACAAGTAGTACTGTTTTCTCTAGAAACTTACTTCCTGTTGCTAGAGGAGATGTGAAAACAGATTTCTTTGCAAAATAGGAATTTTAAATTAATTAGATGCAAAAATCGCAACCACATACAACTTCTCTTTTCTGGAAATATGCATAACTGCTGGCAAAACTGAACCATGACAAGTTAGTCCCAAGAATAACAGAAACAGAACGACAGACCAAGTGTGGACAGAAATCCCCTTTTGTCTCAGTTCTGACAAATACTCCCAAGCCAGTAATCATTCTGGGAGGAAACAGTTGCTTCATGCAAACACTATGATCCAGAGGTCATACTTTCTTGCCTAAGACGCATTTCTGTGGTAAATCCCCCAGTTCTCGCAGTGCTTCAGGTCTTGCCCCACAGAAGGCAAGGATGAAAGGCTATAAACCATGGCTTTAAAGCAACCCCTTGGGCACATACTCAGCCTGTGCAAAAGCAGTCATTCCCACAGGTGAGACCCTTTATTCTCTGTATTTCGCCTGTGAATTATTTCACTGCTCTTTTCCTGCACCCTGTGCCCCCAAGAGTGAAGACCAGGGTGTGCATCCTGAATCCCCAGCCATGAGGTTGCAGACAGAGTGCAGATTCACCTCCAAGAGCAAAGAGCACAGTGCCCACCCAGGGGCTTGGTACTTTGTCCCCATTTTCCCCTGAAAGCAAGAAAGAGCAGGCC
Source organism: Passer montanus (assembly GCF_014805655.1). Taxonomy (NCBI): domain Eukaryota; kingdom Metazoa; phylum Chordata; class Aves; order Passeriformes; family Passeridae; genus Passer; species Passer montanus. Next base: position 967,270 of record NW_024359721.1, on the reverse strand, counting down.
TAAGGCAAGAGAGAGCCAAGATGCAAAGACAGGCAGTCCCCTGTCCGGGATGGGAAGCCTGCCCAGGCCCTATGCTCTGGGAAGCCAGACGAACCCCGGGTATGCACAATCCTAATGGCAGAAAGGGTTTAGTACAAATACAGAAGAACGATCTTGTGTCGAATACCCACATTTCAGGGCAGTTTCTAAAGAATACCCACATGACAGGGCAGTTTCTAAAACTTCACAGGGGCTGCGCGTGCCGGCCACGGCATTCCCGCTGCCCGCTCGGCGCGCAGCGGCCGGGAATGGGGGAGCTGCCGCCGCCGCTTTTTTTTTAAGCGGTTTTTTTTTTTTTTACAGCTTTTATTTGGAACGGGGTAAATATTACACTGAAGATTCAGGACATCTGGGATGTTTGTGACAGCAACACCGAGCTCAGTACACGCGCCCTGCTGCCGGGAGCCAAGGGTGATGCAGCGGGCGCGGCCGGCGGGCCGGCTGGCCCCCGTCCCTCTCTCTCTCCCTCTCGGTGCGTGTCTCCGTGCCGCGGGCCCGGCGGCGGAGGCGGGGGTATCCCGGGAAGCGTTCTCCCTTCCCGCTGGGGCGCGGGGAGCTCCCCTGGCCTCGCGGGAGGCGGGGCGGCGCTCTGCCCGCGCCCCGCGGCTCCGGCGCCGCCTCCTCCTTGCTCGGCCTGAAGCGCGCTCGCACTCGCGGATCCCGGCGGGGAAGGGGCCATGGGCAGCCTCCCCGAGGCGCGGCGGCTGTGAGGCGGCCGGCTCTCGCTCGGGGAGCCGGGGGCAGAGGCTGCCGGCGGCCGGCCAGGCTGCGCCGGGGAAGGGAGCGCCGCTCGCAGGCAGCGCCTCGGTGCCGGTGACTCGGGGGTGCCGCTCCCCGCCCGCGCCCGGCCGCGGCGGTGCATGGATGCGCCATGGCCACGCTGGTGTGCCGGGTGCAGCTGCTGGATGACACCGACCCCTTCAACAGCACCAACTTCCCCGAGCCCACCCGGCCGCCGCTGTACACCTTCCGGGAGGACATCCCGCTCGCCACCCAGCTGGCCGGGGTGCACCGCCTCCTCCGCGCCCCGCAGAAGGTACCGGGGAGGGCAGGGGCTGCGAGTGGGGGGGCAGCGGGCGGAGGGCAGCGGCCTCTCCGCAAGCGCCCGGCAGCGGCGGGCGGGCGGCCCCGGCCCCCGCGGGGCGGCAGCCAGGGCTCCGCGCCCGGGGCCGCCCGCCGGCTCCCGTGCCTCCGCCGGCGCTATTTCTCGCCCCGGCTGTATGGGCATCTCTGTAAGTCCTGGGGAGAGGCCCCGCGGGACGGCGGAGGGGTTCCCTCTGCTGTTCTCCTGCGTTCCCAAACGCTCTCAAGGGCGGCTACCCCCTCTGCTTTAGCTGTAGCTGCCTCATTCTTTCCCTAGGAGAAAGAAGAACCTCATCAAACCAAAGGCCAAGTTGGGTATCAAGGACTCGGTGCCTGTCCTTGGCTTAGCGTTGTCTGGGTATCCGGGGATACTGCTGGATAAGGTGCTGTGTCGGGCCGGCCGGGCACGGTCGCGCCGGCAGGACTCGGGCTTTGCCTGGTGAGGTTTAATGAGCCAGGCAGTCCCAGCCGGGGCTTTGTAAAAATAGCAGCGTCTGCTGCCCTTGAAACAATCGGTGCTACTAGTCCCTCTTGCGAAGAACTGCAGCATGGCCCTTGTCAAGTCTCACCTATCTCTTCTTGCATGCTTCTTCTAATACATATGCTGGCATTTGTAGCCCTGCCCTTGAAATCAGGCACCCGAGCATTATCCTTGAATTTTTAGTTTTCAAAGCAATGCCATTGATTGACATAATAATAATGTCCTCTCATTATTACCTTGTATCTGCACATTAGTTCTGCAGAGTGCACTGAAGAAGAAAGGAAAAAATGCCTACGTTTTTTCTTTTTTTCTACAAAGTAGAAGTTGTAAAACTTTTATTTGCTCTGTGATGAAGTGGGAGGAAAATACTCTCTTAACATCACTTGTTGTATTATGCTCATGGGAGCCTGCGGAAAGATGACAAAGGGCTGTGTGTCCCCTTAGATTTAAGGATATCCAAAACCCCATAAAAGCATTTCAGAGAAAAGCTCATGGAGCAGACAGAAGTTTTGCATTTGTAGAACGGTTTCCTCACATAATAGTTGCCAAGGATACAGCATCCAGTGAACAGAGCTCTGCCTAAAGCACAAAAACTTTGGAAGCTCTTGGTGCGCTGGGTCAATTCTGTTTTCATGTGCTCAGTCGTCCCCAATTCAGAGAGTGGTCCCATTGTTTTCATGGGAGGCTTTTTTTTTTTTTTTTTTTTTGAGTTAGAGCTAATTAAAAGAAAGGCAAGATGGATTCTGACGCCTAATGAAGTAAATAAAGAGATAGTTTTAAATCTGGATTTAGAGTTAATTCAACTTCATTTTCAGAGATATTTCACTTTGTTATGTTTTGTTTTGGTTTGAATACTTCCCTGGGAAATTTTTGTAACTTTTTATACTAACACCACCACCAACTTGGTTTAGTGTCCTAAGAGCCAGCCAAAATCCATGGCCACTTGTATATGCTTCCCTCCTGCCCAGTCTTTCTGTGTGCAGCATTTCTCAAGTTTAATTAATATTTGGAAAGTGGACTTGCAGACTTGGGGTGGGAGATGGCCTGTGTCTCTAGAGGTGCTGTAAACCCGGCTATTGAAAGATAGCTGCTCTGCTAGAGGCAAGTCCTGGCCCAGTGAGTTGTTAATCTGAGGTTCTGGCTCTTCCAAATACTTTGTTTCAGTTGTGAGGGTGTAGGCAAGCTCATTGAAATCTGCTTACATGGTTACAGTTACCTTTGTGTTTGCAGAGCTGCCTCTTTCTGCCTTAATTATGTCTCTTGGCTATCTCTTGGCTGCTACAAGGTAAAAAAAAAAGGGTTGGTTGATTAGACTTGTTTACCTTTATTCATCATAATGAAAGCATAGTTCCGTGTTTGCACTTGCAGTTAGAAGTTAGAGCAGCATTTCTGTGTTTGGCATTACATCTTTGTAATCTTTGTACCTGTAATTCTGTAAAATAAACTGATTTGTGTTGCTTTCTTCTGTTTTTTTTTTTTTTTTTTTGTTTTGGTTTGGTTTGGGTTTTTTTGGGGTTTTTATTTTTGGGGTTTTTTTTGGGAGGTGGGCATATTCTTTCTGCAGCCTTTCCTCAAGACCAGATCACCACATTATTTGGCTAAGAAGAATTTTGATCCATTTCACCTAGAGATCAGGGCAAATTCTGATCTTGGAGGAATGCAGCTGTCAAAGCAGAGCATAGGTTGAAATTCAGGTGTCCATTTACATTGAGGCATCCAAGGTTTGATTGATTAATTACTTTGAAAATTGGTGAGCTAATGGATTGAGGGTCCATTTAGTATCATCACGGTGGCTAGAGCAATATCTCTGGAAACAAACCTAGGAGTTTCTACCTCAAATGGTGTCCCTGCCCATGGCAGGAGTGTTGGAACTTTAAGGTCTCTTTCAACCCAAGCCTTTCTATGATGACAATGATGAAATGCATAGGAACACCAATGTTTAAATAATTTCTGAAGTTTTATAAACTTGGAGGTGTTTTTGCCAGCAGGTTTGAGTGATCAGTGCTAGGCTTTTTTCCAGCAAGTTTTAAGCTGCCATCTCTTGACTTGGGTGAACATTCACTTACTCTCTGAACAGAGCTGCCAGCTTGTTGCCTCTGCTCCACTGGATGATTTGCACATCTTTTAGATGATGTACCACTGTGGGATGTACTTGATAGGATGAAGTCAGTGTCAGGAATCCAGCTCACTTCAGTGGGGTCAGATTTCGCCATTGCTGTCTTGAAATTAGTAATGACGACAGTGTAGTGACAGTGGTATTTTTGTAGTTAGTAAAACAACTTGTATACTGCAAGTCATTGTAAGTTAAACATTATAAACAATTATTAAGAAAACCATTTAAAAAGTAAACAAAAAATGCTTTGACATTTGGACCTGTCATAGTATGTCATTAGTAGCTTTTTTGTAACCAACAGATGTTCTAGCTTCATTCCAAAGAGCAGGATTTCTTCACTCTAGTTCTTTGAAAGTACAACTCAATTTTGCATGTTGGTTTTACTGCTTCTTTTCTTTAATCTCACACTTTTACTTGAGTTTGGATGCAAGTTTAGATCTATACACTGTCTTCTGATCAGCAAAGTTTTTAGGTCCTTATGCAGGCTCACTGGGACTCAGTTAAGAAACTGAGTTCTGAGAATAATGTTTGGGATGGTCTTTACTACCCTGAATAACGTAGAGCACCTGAGCGGTTTGATAGGGAAAACTGAAAAGAGTCTCTGTAATCTTTCTTTCACTTGGAATTGGGTGCCTAATTTTATCCTCCTCCCTGTTTTTTCCCCTGCTTCTCTCTGTGCACATACTTTTCTCTACATCCATATCTCTGGATACAGCAGCTTGTTGTTCATTGGGTTGTGCTCAGTTCTGTCTGGCATTCACACTGAGCCTCATGGGGCAGGGCACTGCCATCAGTAATGCTTGTTTCAGCTATCCCCATGGTTATGAGCGATTTGGTCCTAGATGATAACACACCATCCTAGTTGACGGTACAATGAAGCACTACAAATTCTGTTACAGTATTTTTAGCCACATTTACAAATTCTTGCTGAGTATCTATGCCACGTTGCAGAGTTTTGTGGTTTGCCTATATTGATTTGGCTGCCTAAGGTGCCATTTTGAATTTGGCTTTTATTGCTCATGAGGATTTTAGGTCACTCCTACTGTCTGTTGTATGAAGTAGAATTGGATCTAGTTTGGACTCTGACTTCAGATGTCCCTTTTGCCCATTTCTGTGAACCTTGGGAAAACTCAGAACTGGGTCTAAATTTGTGGCTCAGGCCCTATGCCAATAATTCTCTTTGAATCTAATTCAGTACATTGGGTTTGTTGGTTTTGAATTGCTTTGAGTTACTTGATACTTATAACTTGCTGACATAGGGTCGCTCAGGAGAGTAGCTATATATACATGGCCAATGTCAAGTGGTGTGCTTTTTTTAGAGATCTTCTTCATTATAACTTATTCACATAATTACACCATGCTGAGTATGTTGCCATAGTCTGTTTTCACATGCCACGGTAGTGTTCAGTGTTGGGGCACCTCTGTAAGAAATATATCTTTACAATTATATAGGACATCACACTGCCTAACTTATCATGAAAACGTAATTGAAATACTTTGTGTAACAATGGAAAGCAACAAAAAATCCTTCCATGCATATGGGGTACTGGTGGAGATGGCATAAAGGAGAGTTATAGTGCCGTAAGGATAATTGTTTTGATCTCCTATTCCCTCTGAGAAAACTGGAGGCAACTTCTGTGTTTAAATGCCTTACAAGAATTTGTAATTAGGAACAGTGTCATTCAGAAAACAGTGGTATAAGCAAATAAATCCAGTGAGCGCTAGAGGGATTTGGGAGTTTCATTCATAAAGAAGCCATCCACGTTTCCGTCTTCAGCTGCTGTGATTTAGCCCTACATTTAAGCCAGGGCTCACTCTGAGGCATGGTGTGATGTAAACTGATAGCAGGAATAGTTCCACTGGTTGTGTCCTGGCATGGAGCTCAGCTCTGGCATTGAACTCAGTGCCAGGCTATACCTTGGCAGCAGCCTCAGGTTTTCTGAGAGCAGTAAGCCTACCAGCTGGCTCCTCTTCCATGGGTTTCCTTGGCATTAAGTAATAATGCATTGGTCCACAGATGCTAGGCAGAAAAAGAAGTATGGTTTGAATCCTGATCCTGATGTAGGTACTGGTAAAGAGCAGCTGTTCTCTCAAGAGAGCATTTTTGAGTTAGTAATTATGTTGCTAATGGGAGCTGAAGAATAGAAGATGGAAACTGGAATATTGTCATGTTCCCAGCGAAAATGAACCCACACCTAAGGAAAACTGGCTGGTATCTTCTGCAAGTGTTGCTGCTGAGGACTGGGAAGTATTGTAGTTGAGGGCTGTCAAGACACATAAGTCTTTCATATTCTGCCTGAAGCAGGTGGACATCAGCCTTTTTTCATCCTTCGAGAGAAGAGGGGATTTAACACAAAGTTTTTTTCCAAAAGGTTTCCAAAGTATTCTGACTCTAGTCAAGTATTTCTGGAGCTGACAAATTCCTGTGCTTCAGGAGATTTACCCTGTAGCAGACATGTGTGCTTGAATTTTATAGGGAATTATTTATGAGGGCAGAGTGGGATAGGATACTGCTCTGTCTCCTGACTTGACAGCACAAGCTGCATATGAGTCCTGTTGAAGCACACTTTTCTGGGGGAGTATAAACACCTGCCCTAAAGCACAACTGTGAAAAGCTTCTCAGTCTCCACCAGCTGACTGTCTTCTGCATGTGGACCTTCAAAGGAGAAGAAATTGCCGTAGAACAGATACAAAGTAATTGTCAAATGCCTGGGTTTACCTCTGGCAGTTTAAGGTAAGATGACTTTGAAGTTCTTGCAAGGTTCTTCTGACAAGTTATGGTTTGGACAAGTTGCAGTTCAGTTCAGTTGTTTGATCCAGGCTTAAAAGCTATGTTGTAAAATCCCAGAGATTCAGTTCCTGACTTTGACACCTCTCTTGCAGGTCACTGAGTTTGGCTGATCATTACTCAAGAGCCTTCGTAGAACTCCATGTCTGGAATGACAGGAGTGAGTGCACTGGTAGTTCTCAGGATTCCACTAAATTTTTAGATCACAGATTGGTCAGATGCAGCCTTTGGAAACTTGCATCACACTGTGTTTCCTGGAAGTTCTTATTCAAAGAAAGGAGATTAATAGGAAGAAGTCTGACCTTGATTTATCCTACCACAAATCTCGTACTTGCAATTCCAAATTTTGATGCTTGCACTTAAAACCAGTTTGTCGATACCTCATTTTATCCAAATTCTTCTTGTGTAAAGATTACTAGTGGATTAGCTGAGCAAGAAACTAGGATGGCTGCAGTTCATATCTATGTTGGTAAAGGAATAGTCAGTGATGTAGGACCTGGCATATCGCAATTTCCTCTTCTTCCTGCGTTCTAAATAAGAGCAGAAGTTCTCACAATGTTTTAGAAGAGTTTTCACTTCCTAGTGCATCCACCTAGCCATCCTAACTTGCCAGTAATTAGGGTCTAAATGAGAATCTCTTTTCTTTCTGTCTGATCTCACTCTCTGGGTTGGGATGATGAGTGTTACAACCTTTGTGCAAATGTATGCAAGGCAGCCAGGCTGTAACTCACTCATCCATCACATTGTCACTGGTGACAACCCTACTTGGTTTTACAGTCCATTTCTCTGGCTGGAATTCAGCCAGGACAGGTTGGTACTGCTACTCTTTCAAAAGATATTTTATTTTTTTGAGTGAAAAAAAGTGGTCTGGGCTGGGGCTATACAGCTCCTTGGGTAAATGCTGCTTCAGTAGGCTGAACCCATGTGCTAAGATATTACTTCATTACCAGCTCAGAGGAAAGAGTGCCAGCTACTTACACCTCTGTCATCACTTTCCACACAACCTGGATTCCGTTATATTAATATTAACTTTATATTGTATTGCAGTTATTAATAAGACACAAGGAATGTTGTTACATATTTTTAGCAGTGGAACAAGTTGGGACAATAGTAGCAGTGAGCTCTCTAGTAGGCCTAGCTACCTAGAAACATCTGCAACTATCTGGCATATGAAACTATTGAAGACTTGGAAGTTCACTGTCCACATCATCAGCTTAACACATATATACCACAAAAATGCCTTGCAGTTTCCAATGTCCAAGTTAAAAAGAAGTAATTCTGTCATTCCCAGCATTTTAAGGATGCTTTAAAAAAAAAAAAGGTTTAGACCTTTTCCTTTGCTTTCAGTATGACTACTTGACTTCAGTAGTCATACTTCTCAACTGACCCTCTAGCTGTTTTGTGAGGAGGATATTTTTTTATTTTATTCCACAAAATCCTGGAAAATTGCTAATTTTGCTCCTGCGTGCCTAGTTGCTATCATTAAATGTGGGCAGTACATTATTATTAATCTTTTGGTCATATTGGTCATCATTTTACATGGTAATGATTGTTAGGCTGAACAGAAAGGATTGGGGTGACTGGAAAAGCAGCTTGGTCTTCTTGTAGTTGTAGTTCTGGAGGTGTTTATATGACAAAATATATATACTTGAAAAAATGAAACAGACAGTGTTGTCTTGTGTTTACTAACAAATAAACTCTTGTGTTTATTAACAATTAAACTCTTAGTATCAGAATGCTATGAAGAAGCTGCATAAATAAACAAGATGTAACACAAAGTAAAGTCAAATATGTGTGATTACATGCAGTAGTGGAGGGTTGTGTATGGCTTGAAGGTTTAAGTTCATCAGCCACAAAAGTAGTAAGCTGTATCTTGTGCAGTTGTATTGCTTTAACTCTAGTGATACAGATAAAGCAATACGCTCTTCCTCTTGTACACAGCATGCATGATTATATTGGAATAAAATGCACTTACAGATAGCTTGTATTGCCCTATTTAGGAAAGAAAGTAAGTTTATTTTCATCTTGGTTTCTGTGTTGTCTTCTCTTCTAGAAGCTACAGACTGTGCCAGTTAAAGATAATTTTAAGTAACTTCATTGGTTAAAAAATAAAAATGAGAGACAATTCAGTGCAGTTCCTTGAAGCTAGTTGCTTCAGGTTTGCTAATGAGCCCTGAAACCTATGTAAGTGAAATTGAGAAAATAAGTATTTTCTTTAGAATTGTAAATATGCTATTGCAGCCACAAGTAGCAGCGTTGGAGGTAAAGTAGCTGCACCAACTGCTGGTGAGGTGTGTGTGGGTTTTGTGTTTAGGTTTTTTTTTGGATGGCTTTGTTATTGACAAGGAGAAGATGAAGTCCCTGGATTCTCTCTGGTGGGCTTTCTCTGTGTGTTCAGTTTGAACCACCTGGATTTGGGGGCTGGCAAAGAGGGTTCTTGTAGCTCTCACAGCTGTGCCAGCCAGGTTGCTTATCTGATTGTCACATGCCAGGTAAAGCTAGTTGCAAAAGCACATTGTGTCTACTTTTTTGTTTCATTACTGCAAGGCTTGCAAGGAAAGAACGTAATAGTGGAGTATGCAATCAGGAGACCAACAGGAGTCTCATCTGTGCTAGTGAAATGACAAATGGGGTCTTGTGTCTGTTTTTTCTCAGTGTGGAATTAAGGTTTTGAGTTTGCTTTAAGTGCCAGTGATAAACCCATTCTAGCTAGGGAGTAGACATTAATAGATTTGTAGTACTTGGAAAGACTTGGTATTTTACGGGTAGTGAAGAAATCAGAAAAAACCACATATCTACGCTCTGTTTATTCCCATACTGCAGCAGCTGGCCCTGGAGCATGACCTTTGACTCCACACACAAAGGGTTGTTATTTTCCCCTTCAGCTCTAGCATTGTGAGGGACTTGGCTTGTGAAAATCTTGAGTCCTCTGCCCTCTTTAAAGGAGGTCTTGGTGTCTCTGTTATGGAAGACCCTTCTAGGTTTGCTAGGCAGAGAATTTAGGATACCTGTTTCAGATTCCTAAAATTGTAAGATTTTTTTCTATGCTTCCCTGTCTCACAGGCAGGCAGGACCTCATTGTCTGACTATTGTCTATAAAAAGTAAGTGAATTTGGAGGATTTTCTCTGTGTTTTGGTTTGGGTTTGCTTATTTTTGTTAAAGTTGGTCACCTTCAAAAAGGTGTAGGGATGGGGGAGCTTTATAGTTGTGAGTGCCAAGGAAATGCAGATTCATGTATGTCTTGTTATGAAACTGTGCCAGTCCTAAGGTTTTCTGAATTTCAGAAGTCCCCCTCATGAGGCACATTTCATCACACTCCTACCTTAAGGCATCTTTATAGGAAATTGTAATGTGATTTGAAAATAGGTGTTTTGTAAACAAAATGTGTTAGTGAGGAAGAAAAGGTGCTGCTAAATTACAGTGTTTGTGCTTTTTAGTCTCTACATGTGTTATTTTAGTTTTTTCATCATTCTTTTTCAAGTCCTCTAACATGCTACTAGTTGATTTGAGCTTCAGTTATAAATGCAAGCAACCTGTAATCCCAGTGATAACAAGTAAGGCAGGCAGGCTTCATTCACAGGTAGAAAAGCAGTGTATTTTATTTCAGACAGACATGACTGATTTATCCTGTATGAGCATTCTAAATGATTAATGTATTGCAATGATCATTGCTGGTCACAGCTGAAGGACTCTCATCTTACTGTGAATTTTTTTGTTCTGGTTTGATTATAATACATGAGGTGTTTTTGTCTGTGACTACACAAGGCAGACAGAAATGCAGCCCTTCTGAGTTTAGTATTCACAGTTGTGTTTGCCTGGGACCCGAGCACTCCTGTAGTGTCTTATATACAGCCTTCACTTTATACTGTAGTATTGCTCATTATTTTACTTGTTATGTCCCTCTTATTTTTGCACAGAAGTGAGCTTGAATAACTGCAATTAATGCACTTAGATTTGTTATACTTGCCTTGTAGACAGTAATGTGTTCATGTTTAGATGCTGATTTCAATTTTTGGGTTTTTTTTAGCTTAATTAAAAAGTCAATTTGTCTGCAGTATTGTTTCAGCTACTGTGTGGTGGTGTTACTGGATGTTACTCTGCCTTGTGTGTGTATTACTGTTGTTATGCTTCTTCTAGACTGAGCCTTGTCTGGGAAGAAAAATGACTCATTTTTCTGACAAAGCTGAGAGTTGTGGGGGAAAGTGGTAGAAGAAATTCCTCATCTTCTAGAAGTTAAAAAGTGTAGTTTCTGAGGCTTAAAATGGGTGTCTCAGTTCAGATGTTGCTGAATTATGCTTTTAGGTTTTTTTTGTTTTCTTAATGTTTTGGTTTCTTTTGTTTAGTTTTGAATTGTGGATGAAAAGCCACAAGTTATCAATGTGAGTTTATGTCAAGCCTGGGGTGTGCCCATATCTTCGAGTTTTTGAACTTCTTGTTTAGAGACTCTGAATCTGGATTTTGGTGCCTTCATTTTCTCTTTAATTTTGCTAAAAAAAAGTGATCAGTGTTCAAAAATGTGCCCTTTGGAGAAATGACAACCTGTAGTAATTTTGAAATCTGAGAGCTTGTTATAATGGAGAGAATTATCTCAAGGTATAGAATTCTTTCTTCGCTAATTAGATGTGCCCATAGTTTATATGTGTTTAGCTTGAAAGTCCTCAGAATAGGTACGTGTTCATTTTAGTATTTTTCTCTCTTTAATCAAGGGGTTTGAAGGAAGTGTTTCCTAATGATCATTTGTATAAAGATTAAGAGGAATACGACACTGTTTAGGCTACTTTTCAGAGGCTATATCAAAAGAAATTATTGGTCCTGGGAAACTGGTAATGGAACACAGCTGTAAGCTTCCTCACATCATTGATTAGTATTCAGCCATAGTTTTAGTGTACAAAAGTCTTTACTGTGTGATGAATCATTTAACTATGTCCTAGAGAATAAGTGATTGCATTGTGGTGTCACCTGTTTTTGTTTTGATAGTTTCAAAGCATTAAGTCCTATAGGTCCTATAAGTCTGGTCCTTGTTGCACAGCAAGGTTCATTTAAAAAAAAATTAAAAATATGTCTGTATAGTTGGATGGGAAAAGCCCAAAAATGTGACTCCTGAAGATTAAAAGCACAGCAAGAGTGTAACATTTTTAATTGAGATTTAGCACTTGAATGTGTAAAAATATATTGAAAAAATCTTAATTTTTCTTTTCGGTGTTACGAAAGACAGCTATTTAAAAGCATCCTTGCAAATGTTGCAACTGCTACCTCAGCACAAGAGTTCAGGAGAGCCAGAATGAGGATGGAGTTGTCTCTTCATTGGCAGCATTCTCAGGCAGGATTGAAGGAGGCTGCTCAGAATTGGCAAAGCTAAAAGCTTCTGAATGAAGGTAGAAGGATATTGATTTTCAAGATTGCCAAAATGTTGTCTGTCTTTCATAAGTGGTAAATCATATTGAAAGGAATTGCCGTAAAACTGCCATTTGTTTTAATGTTTTCCTTTGTGGTCTGTTAACAAAGATGGGTGAGATGGGAGTGTGGGCTCTGCCAGTAAAGACATCAGCAACCACGGAGCAGCTGCCTGCCTGGTGCTGCTGCTCCCTACATTGACTCCAGTTTGCCACCATGTTCTCTCAACGTGTTTCAACATGTAATTGCATTGGCCTATATACAGCACCGTGGCTCTCTTGGACTTTAATCCTTGCCATTGTAAGAGTGCTGATTGAATTGCAGACTAAAAATAGGCTGTACTCAGACATGCTGTGTGCTATCAGTTGCACTCTGCTTTGGCAGTCTGTTGGTAACATGACATAACTAAAAGTTGACAAAGGCCATAGGCAGAATGCTCTCCCATGATTTATGGCATTTAATGCTTAAAGAATGTATTTTCTTAACTTGATAAATTTGGCTCACGTGGTTATAGCTCAAATAAATGACCTACTGTACTATTCTTCGATAGTTCTGGTAGGTTGCTGAAAGAATGTCCTTGTCTTAAACCTATTCTTTAGATTGATGTTGCTTCTGTGGGAAAGCCACTGGTAATAGACCATAGCATTTGGAAATCATTACAGTTAGGTGTGATTTGAGTGACAAAAAGGAGATTAGAAGTATTTTTCAGTGCACTGTAACTTGAGCTATATTTACTTGCTTTATGTTATTACGGTTTGTCACTGGTATTCCAACAAATATTTCACAAAGATAAATGCAGCTGAGAAGAGGGAAATAGCTTACTATCTTGTGAGTAGTCATCAGCTAGTGTTATTTTAAGAAGTTTCAAGGGAGATTGATTAAAATTATGCTTTCATGTTCTTCATCCACCAAATTAGATTTCTTGAAATAAAAAGAGTAATCTAAATGTCTGAGATAATTAAACACCAATTCATAAATTATGGTTTGAAGAAATACTCAAAAAGAAAAAAAAAAACAACCATTTTCCACACTGAATTCTTCTGAAGGACAAGCCATGGGATGAAGGCTGATGGGTACTCAGTCTCTGTGTTTAACTGTTAAAATCAGGGAAGGGAAAGTAAGCTACAAATAATTACTGTAAAAAGATTACTTCCTTGGACATTTGTATGTGTATGTAAATGCAGTCAAAGTAATATTAATCCTACCTTTGTTTTCTCACGTTGGTTATTTGTCCATTTCTTCAAATAAGTTAAGACTGAAGTGTGTTCCGTAGGTGAGTCATAGGAGGTTATTATTGAAGCCATGCCCCTGTGGTGCTTTTTAACCAGCTGGATGTTTGACAGTTTAAATAAAGTGACTGATTTCATGCTGTATGTTCATGTGGCTACTAATAAGTTGCATGGTTCAAATTATTTCTGAAGGCAGATTTTTGAGACAACCAAAGACTGATAGAGTAGGGTGAGGGTACACGATAAGAAAGAAAAGAAAGTCTCTAAAGCTTTCCTGGCCCAGAAACAAGAATACAACCATGAGCAGCTTTCCTGGTCCAGAAACAAGAATACAACCATGAGCAGGTTGCTAGCCCAATTAGGTATCTCTTGTAGACTGCACTTTGTCACTTGTAACTTGAATAGGTGTTATGTCAAGATATTTTGAAGGAGAATCTGTTCTAGCAAACCAAACCCCTTGTTTATTTTTGGATATCTCTGTTAAATATGGATGGGATTTGTTGTGAGAAGTTCTAATTAACTGCTTGGGCAAGTCTGAGTGACTTGCCTTGAATGTTCTTACCATAGCCTGTAACAGCATAGTTGTGTGAACTTGTGCCTGTCCTACCAGGGAATTTGACTGATGTTTGCTGTAGCAGTGGAACCTGTGTTGGCTTGACTGTAAAACTGTCACCACTGGGCCATGACCTGAGTGGTGTTCATATTAGTGTCTGCCTTTATGAGCTACTAATGGAAACGGAAAACCCTATTTACTTAATCAGAAGCTAATTACTCTGTTTAGTTTGTTTGTCTTGTGGAGAACGGAGGTGAGTGCAAATCCCCGACCATAGAATGTTTATGCAAACACATGGAGGTGTTTGGGCAATTACAAAGGCCTGTATAGCAAAGCAGGCTATGTAGTTTGTGCCAAGTCTCATTCTTCCTATCCATCCCCTTTCTGTTTTTCAGTATTGCAGTCTGTGCTATATCAGAAGGCAAGCTCAGCTTAAATCTGTAGGTTTGTGGCTTGCTGTGAGTCAGCCTTCTCAAGGAGACAGATTTTGGTGATTGATGATAACTACCTTGTTCTTCTTCATGGGTGACACCATGGTGATGGGTGTTTGATGCATAGGACAACTGTCTTGAGTAACCAGGGCTTGCTCCTTTCATGCACTACAGGTGAAAGAGGAAGGAAAGTCTGTTCTTTTTTAAGAAAAGGGTTATTTAAAAGCCAGAAATAGCATTGTAATTGCTTGATTCTCAGAAGCAATTTCTGGAGGGCCATCTATGAAAGGGTGTGTCTGTAACCTCTAGTGCTAACAAAAGGATAAGCAAGTAAGGAAATTGCATTTGAACTATGCAGTACAACCTAATATTCAAAGCCTTGTTGTACTCCCCATATTCCTGATTTACATTTGGGAAATGCTTACTGTTTGTTGCAGATGTGCCTGCAATGGGTCACATAAAGATGACTTGTCACATAAAGATGACTTGTTAATTTTTTGAGGCCACTGAGTGAAGAGCTTCTGTTGGAAGTGGAGAAGAGGTGAGGCTTTGAAGCACATCAGTATAGAAGGGCAGAACTGGTAGAGCTGCTATGCTAGACAAAAAGGAAGAACCAAACAAAAGCCTTGTAATACAGAGAAAGTATACCTCACCCCTGGATGCACATGTATGTTTGTGGTATAATGAAGAATGCAAAACAGATTTTCTTTCCTGTATTAAGTCTTGGAAAATAGCCATTTCATCTTCCCAGAGAAACAAAAGGTTTTGAAGCATGGATCATTGTCTCTCTGGGCGCAGGAGTGAGTGGGGTGCTAGAGGAGAGCAGTGCCTGGGATTCCAGGAGAAGCATTTCAGCTGAATGGCTCCTAATGGCAAAATTGGCATGACATTTGAATAGCAACATTGCTGTTACAGAGTTAATGCAGATTACAGAGTTAATGTTTTGTTTATGTAGTTTTCCTTTGAGTGTTATATTACAACCTTAGCATAATCTTCTAAAGTACAAAATAAAGTACTTAACTGATAAGCAATCTTTTATTGCACCTTGTTTTGTTCTTGTTCAGGAGAAAAAAGGTTTGTACATAATCTATTGTTTTATGATTTGGAGGAAGGGGAATTATTTTGTTGTCTTTAAAGTCTTCAAACTTTTTAAAGTGAAAATAAGCTTAAGAAATATATTTTTTGCTAGGGAAAAAGATATGAAGTCTATCCAACTTCTCTGAACTAACTGTTATACCTTAGCCAGCCCCTGAGAAAACTTTTAGAACTCATTTCAGTTATGAGTTGATATCCAGTTGTTTTATTTTCCAGAGGAAAAATTAAATTTACATCATGGTCTCATCAGTGTCTGAGCAGCAGGTGTCTAAAGTTGCTGTGAGGAAAACTGGCTTTTTACTGTGTATTGGGTGAAACATGTTTACGCCATGGTTTTAATATGCTAGTCCAATGTACTAGAAATGCCCAGTTAGTGCAATAAAACTGTATCTAGATGGACTGTTTTATCTCAAATGTAAACCTCATGTGTTTAAAAGTTGAATGCTTGTTGGAAAAAGTTTTTGGGATGAAAAATTTAGCAGAATTTGTCAGGATAGTCATGTCAGTACCTGCTTAAGCAGTTGATTTTTGAAGAGGGCTCTTACCAACATTCAGTTTCCTTTGCCCAAAGGAATCTGTATGCATTTCTCATCTCTAAGGAGAGGGCTGTCACTGTTAAATGTGGATCATTCCACAGTTGTATTAAAAATAGAAATCCAGCATACAAGATAGTGGTGATGTTTGATAATATGACACATGCTGCAATCTGCAATCATGCTAGTTTTGGTATGTTGAATCCTAGCATTCACACAGGAAAGGTGTCAATGAGACTTCCCTTTGGGATGTACTTCTTTTAATGGGCCTAAGAGTCTTCTGTCATGTTTCCTGTGAGAATGTTACTGATATTTGAAATTATAATAATGAGTAAGAACTCTGTTTAAAAAGTAGTATATATTTTTGCTACTAATTCAAGTCATTTAAACTGAAGAAGGTAAAGAAGGAACATATAAATGGGAACCTAAATAAAAATATCATATTAAATTAAACTTTTGATTTGAGAACAAGTTTTTTTGAGCTGCCTTCTGTTTTGGGAGACACATAGAAAATGAATGGGAAGATACTTGTTTACAAAATACTTGCTGTTGAAGGAGCACACCATGTTGGCATATGTGGTGAAAGACTCTCCAGACATTTAAGGTGCTCTCTGCACAAACGTATATTAATTAATTTTAATCTTACTTAACAGATTGTAGCAGGACAGTTGTCAAAGGTGAGGATATTTTCTTTGTGCTCTTGATGACACAGCGCTGGCTAGAACTTTGACTTCAGATCTTACACTAAGTACTTTTGTATTTTCCTGTGTGTGTCTCCACAGCACAGTGGTGAATGAGCCATTTTCCTACTTGCTTAGCAATCTCCACTGAGGTTTTCTAGATATGTGTCAGAGGAGACATTTTTCTTGAAAGTTTGAATCATCTTGAATTGGATGAAGTGGAGTAGTGGGCCATGAGTATGGCCTTAATATGCAGCTCAGCTGGATTCTAAAATGTTATTTTTCCAAGAGCTCTTTATAGTGAAAAAATGGCTTAAACAGTACATTTCTGTGCACTGTCCTTGTGTAAATTACAGTAATTGTTTTACTAGCCAAACTCCAGGTACTTTTTTCAAATATATTGTAGATGTCATTTGACTACTAAATGAACATTTAGTGCTGGTGTGCATTCTTTATTCTACTTTTTTTTGTGATTATGTACTTCTGTTGTCTGTTACCCCTTTGTTAGTGTTTTTCATCATACTGTCAAATTATTCAGTATTCATAATATAAGAATAAGCAGCTTATGGTTTGTACTTGTCTGTTGAGTCTGATAGTCCTTCTGCTTCTTCTTTTTCCTGGAAAAAGTAAATACCCTTATTTGGTATTACAATTATTGTTTTGTCACAAGCCATCATTTAGGCTTATAATAACAGTCATCCAAAAACTGCTATAGGCTTTACATGAAATCTGTTGCATTTTTTATATTTTTTGCATTTTGCAAACAAATTAATTGCTACCAAGGAATACAGAAGTATGTGAAGCTGGACATGTTTAAGGGTAACTCAGCAGAGTGGTTTGTCAACCAAAAACCCTCCCAGCAGAAAATTAACCATAGCTAGTAATGATCTTGGATTCCTTTCTCTTCACATCCTGTTGAGATTTCAGCAATCACTATGTCTAATCAGGCCAAAGCAGGGTCAGCTTGTCATGTTTAGCAATCAGAGCTGATCTTTCTGGAGCAGAAATTGCTGAATGACTTGATTAGTCTCTTTGAAAGATGATCATAGTGTACCTGAAAGGTCTGTGACCTGGGAAAATAATCTCTTGAATGTTTCATGCGAAATATACCACTGTTCTCAAATTAACTTGTGTCACCTGAAGCTAAATTTGAACCAAGGCTGTAGTGGAAGGGAAGCATGGGTACCTGAGTTAGCCTTTGGCATGTTACGCATTTATATACTGAGGTTCTCTTATATGCATTTCTGCAGTGGGACCCTCTGTACTGTGGAAGCCTTGTTGTTGTTTTACAGAATCAATTTTCTGGTTTGGTGTCTCATGAAACTCTGTTTCTGTCACCTGTGCTTGAATGGTTGCCTTTGCTCAGCAGGGAACCCTATTACCTTCACAGCTCACAGGGCCATTAAGCTATACAAGTATGAAAAAGTTACTGCATATGCCCAACAGATTAAATGTTTAATCCACTGTTTGTCAAAGCTAATGAGGGGAGCCTAATGCTGGGATTGAGATATCCAACAGAAGCTTAAATTGCAAAGTTTCACTTGCAGGATTTCTGTCTATCATGTATTTGCAACATTCTTGGCTTTTGTTTTCAGTGATGGACTTTGAGTTGTGGTTCCCCTCCAGCATAAGGACAAAGTTGCCACTTACATAATAATTGCAAAGCATAGTAGAAATTGACTGCAGATCTATACCCTACGCTGTTTACAACCCGCCACCTCGATTATTTAATAAGTGGTTTCTAAAGGAGGACTATTTATTCACTAGTAATCAATATTTTCATATGGCTCTGGAAGGGCAGTCAGGACAAATGAATTGTGTTTATTAACTTTTCTGTTGGTTCATAGGGCTTGTAGTTACTCATCCAGTTACTTATCAGTGTAATTTCTTGTTATAAATGTACTGCAATTTCGTATTGTAAACACTGTGTCCAGTTGGAAAAGGAGAGAGAAAAAGAGAAATCTCATAGATTTAATCTCTTACTAGAAGTGTTTTGTGTCCCAATGAATCAAGATTTAAAAATTTTTGCTAGTGCAACTCAAGATATAGCTTTGTACATTTGGTCTTATAAAACATATAAATCAGTTAAATATGATCTTCTCTTTGTGTGTTCAGGAAAACGGGTAGTTGAGACAAGAAAAGACTGCCTTGAGCTCTAGCTCTGGAGATTCTGTAAGCAAATCCTTGTAAACTGTGTTGCCAGAGATTTCTGCTTTGCTCTTCAATACTCAGGAGGTATTGAAGCTGATTCCATGGAGATTTATGGAAGAACTGTGCTTATGGTGTGAATGAGAAGTTGGTGTATAACCATGAGAATGATAGAGACCCCACTCCTGTTCCACTGAGGAGAACATTTTTTGTTTGCTCCTAAAAAATCAGGACCTTCATCTCCTCCTGCTTAATATGTCTCAATATATTTTTGTGGCCATTTAAGAAATCTGAGTACACAATCTGTTTGCTCCTACAGGTGGCCATGTAGAGTCCCAGTATCTTCTCTGGAATTGTGCCTGTATATCTATGAGGAGTAGGAGGTGCTGCTGCCAGAAAAAAATCCAACAAGAGTACATTAAATAAACCTGGACCTGGTCTTGTATAGTGCTTCCCAAGACGACAGCTGACATATTTCCTGTTTAAAAAAAAGCATGCGGTATTAATTTTTCTTCCCAGCATTGCTTGTTTAGAATTCTTGTGCCACTGTCTCAGGAAAAAAAGACAAAGCTGCCAAGAGAAGTAGGGTTATTTTCTTAGATGGTGAGCCTTTCCTCAGGTCTGAAATAGAAGAAGGAACTCTGAGGCCTGAATGTCAGAGCACTCTGTGATAGATCATGTTAACATGACAAAAAAAATTTGAGAGGGAAGATGGCTGATAACTGGGATGCAGAGACAATGCTAGCGAAGGTGGGGAGAAATGGCAGCAGTTGCTGCCTGCAAGATGTCCAAAAGTTATCCATCAATGAGGAAAAGCAGAAAAAGATATGAAGTTTGGCTACTGAAATAACATAATCATCAAGGGTTCTGCATCTTAGTACCTAAAAGATAGGTCTACATATCATTAAAGCTACAAGACTGTCCAAAGTTTGCAGAAATGAAAACCAGCCCTCATTTTAACCTACTTAATGTAATTAGAAGTAGAGATGATGTATTTTTTAATCAGATTATTTCTGTCAAATTTTGCTTGCCGTAGTATGCCAAACAAGGATACAGATATGCAAAACACTTCTAAGAGGAAAGTACTAGGAAGATTTAGTTGCTGCTCACTCTTCCAAATAATCCCAAATCCATCTGGTGCAATCTACACCTATAGCCTATGGATACACTTATAATAATTTTATAACAACTTGTTGGAAAGAACATATTCATGCCTGTCTTGAAAAAAAATAAGTTTCGACTTTTAGATATCTGAGACATCTGGAAGGGCCATGAATTTCCTGATGGAAAACCTTCTCAGTGAAACATCTGGGGCTTATTTCTCTGTCTAAAACCAAATAACCTGAAAACTGTTTGAAGCATGTATTTAAACATAATAACTACCAGGATGTTTGCTCTACCAGTGAAGAGCAATGAAATGCTTCAGAAAAAAAGGACTCAGAAAGCCCAACCTGAAATGCCTCTGCTGCAAAAATTAAAGTATCATTTTCAAATTAAAGGAAGAGTGGGAAGGTCTTGGGCTCACAGTTGCTTTTTACACTGAACTGACACATAGTGAAAATGTTTTCTTATTTTTTTTTGGTTGGTTTTTTGTGAGTTTTTTTGTTTGTTTGTTTATTTTTTTTAATGGAGGGAAAACCTGTATTTCTAATTTCTTACTTTGAGCCTTCTTCATGCATGACAAAAAGGGTCATTCCTCTCCCATTTTAGGATGACTGAGTTATCTATTCCTTGCCTGGCCAAGCTGAGCAACCATAACTGTTGTTTTCTTTTTAATTGGGCTTCACAATGGCTTTCGTATTATCAAAACTTCCTGCTACTTAGGATGTCAACATTTTTCCAATGTTGCAGATCTTTGCTTGTTGGCTTGTGCTTTGTTTGTTTTTTTTTCCTTTGGATCACTGCCACAATGGGCTTGAATGTTGCCTCATGCCCTTTTTTTAAAATTTTTTTTTAAACTTTTTAAATTTATTTTTTCTCTGGAAGTAAAAAGTCATCCAGAGGTACTGCAGGCAGGAATAGAGTATCCATGGCCACAGGAATGCTCCTGGGTGCCCATGGTTTCCATGGCCATGTACCAACCAACTACAACACCAGAGCACCTGTGGAGAATTTCAAAACTGTCTGCTCTTTAACAGACTGCCTTTTGAATGCACCCCCAGTATTCAGTCCTTGTTTTGCCCCTTATAAATAGAGAAGGACTAGTGTTTCAAGAGGGGACTGTGTGTGCACTGAAAAAATAATGGGTAAACTGTGTGGGTGGTAGAGTCCAGAGAGTGGTGGTGAATGGAGTTACAAACCAGTCAGTGGCCAGTTACAAGTGGAGTTCCCCAGGGCTCATTATTTTGGCTAGTCTTGCTTAATATCTTTATTGATGATAAATGGTCATCAATAAATAAATGATCATAAATGAGTGGTCATGTGTACCCTAAATAAGTTCAAAGACAACGCCAAATTAGGTAGGATTGTTGAACTGCTGGAGGCCAGGAAGGCTTTGTAGAGGGATCTGGACCAGCTGAATCGAGGGGCCAGGGCCATCTGCATGAGATTCAGCAAAGTTGAGTGTCAGGTCCTGCCCTTGAGTCACAGCAACCCCAGGCAGCACTACAGGCTGGGGACAGAGTGACTAGAAAATTGTCCACTGGAAAAGGACCTGTGGATGCTGGTTGACAGCAGCTGGACATGAGCCAGCTTGTGCCCAGGTGGCCAAGAAGACCCATAGCACTTCGCTTGTATCAGTAACAGTGTGGCCAGCAGGGCCAGGGCAGTGATTTTCCCCCTGTACTAGGCTCTGGAGAAGCCACACTGACCTTCTGTGTCCAATTTTGGGCCCCTCACTGCAAAAAAGACATTGAGGTGCTGTAAGTTGTCCAGAGAAGGGCAGGGGAACTGGTGAAGGATCTGGAGCACGAGCTTCATGAGGAGCAGCTGAAGGAGCTGGTGCTGTTTAGCCTGGAGAAGAGGCTCAGGGGAGACCTTTTCACTCTCTACAGCTCCCAGAAAGGGGGCTATAGGAAGGTGGGAATCAGTCTCTTCTCCCAGCTAACTGGACAAGAGGATATTGGCCACAAGTTGCATCACGGAGGTTTAGATTGGATATTAAAAAAAAAAAATTTCTTTATGGAAAGGGTGGTCAGACGCTGGAACAGGGTGCCCAGAGAAGTGATAGAGTCATGATTCCTGCAGGTATTTAAGAGATGTGTAAATGTGACATCTGGGGACATGGTTTAGGGGTTCATTTGACAGTACTACAGTTAATGGTTAGCTTGATTATCTTAAAGGTCTTTTCCAACCTAAATTATTTTATGATTCTATGAAAGCCACAAAAAAGGATTGGGCCTTCTTGCTTTTTGAAAGAACCAGTTTCTTATTTCACTTACAAGCTCTTGGAGAAGATGACATCATCTCTGCAGAGCTGATAAAGTTACACTGGTGTATACATTGTGAGTGTAGAATGGCACCAAAGGCTCTGATGCTTTGCAAACTGCAGTTGTTTATATGTTAATTTTTAAAATTATATAGGGGTTATGCCTCTGTCCTTTTATTGTGTAGTCTAAGAGGGCAGCTTAACCAAGCCATACTTCTCTTCCCACTGTCAAAATTGCTTTCAAATTAATTGGCAAACAAAAGCACCATAAATAAAACAGAGCTTTGTGCTTCGTATTTCAGAGTTTTTGATTGTAGCTAGCTCCCACTAGAGAGTGTGAGCTATGTGAGACATTTGCCTGTAGTGAATGAAACTGGAAGGATGAATAGCAACAGCTCTAAGGTAAAGTTCTGGTATGCTATTGCGGTATAATAGTGGTTAAACTCACTCTGATAATAAATTAGTTCTTGTTGTAATTAGTAGTAAAATCAATTCTGAAGAGAGAGACTAATGGCTATTTTTTTTTCTTGAATGTGTTGTTTACTTGTTTTTGTGTTTTATCGTTGTGCTACTGGTTTTTTTTAAGTCAGTGAAAGGTATGGTGATTATCGAGGGAATATATGAAGTGAGAGATGGGTATGTCTTCCTACTAGTTGCTCAAAATGAGCGCTTTTTCATCGGAGGGGAGAGTTTGCTATTTTACTTGAGCCATATGCTTCGTAATGAGGTTAAAGCAGCTTAATGGGAGGGAAACCTATTTTATTCATCATTACTAATTAACATGATGCTTTTTTTTAGTGTAAGGTAGTATAGAATTAATTCTGTGTTAGAAGAAAGCCTATACTTTTGTTTTGAGACTTTCGGGTCTCAAAACAAGTACCAAAAGGCCATGTTTGGAAAGAGGGGATAAGCTTGAGATGAATGCCTTGATCTAAGGCTTGGGAGAACATTTGCTCTTTCTGGATGTGCCAGAAGCTTGCTGTGTGACTGTGGGTTGACCATCTTAGGGTTGCCTCTGCTGTGGGAAGTGTGATTCTTCCCACTGTTTTAAATTTGCTCCTAGCTTTGTTCCAAACTTCAAGCATTGGGCATGTTTCTCCATGTGAAAACATTAAAAGTCATTTTAACTTTTAGTATTAAAGGTATCTACATGCAGCTGAGTTCCCTTCATAAACCACATCCACATTCCCATTTAACTCAAAATCATAAATCAGTGTATTTAGTGTGCTTATTGAGGTTTTTTTTCCTCATATTTTTTTTTAGAGAAGTCCTGCCCCACAAGTTGGGAAGTCCCTAGTTTTGTAAGGTGCAAGTATGATGTTACCGCACCTTCCAGGAAATATTAGACCAGGTAATCCAAACAGCCTTAGGGCATATTCTGTATGTAATAGGGTATTTCAAGGTACTTTGTTACAGGCAGCAGCAAGGAGCATCTGAGCTCTCAACCACATGGGTATGAAGGCTTATCTGTGATACAAAATATTACATCAATTAATTTGGTTGTGGAGAACTGTGTGTGGTCGTGCCCAGCTCGTATGAGCACGTCCCTAAGGACCAGATCTGCACAATAGCCCCGGACATCTGTGAAATAATTTTGACAGTTTAATTTTCAAAATAGCATCTTTCCCTTCCTTGTTTGTTCTCAGCTCTCTAAAGGAGAGTTCTTCCATGATGCATGGGTTTGTTTACAAATCTGCATCAGACACTTCCAAACAGCTGGTCCAGGGCTATTTTGATGGCTTGATGCCCAATTGCATCGCAAGGAAACCCAACCATTTGTTGTGAGGTAAATTGTCAAAATTATCTGTGTTACAAGTTGCGACTGCTGGGCAGGAGCTGGAGTGCACACATGAGACTTGTTTGCTCTGAAGCTACAAAGTTTCAGCTTGCCTGATGATGACACATGGTTACATAAAGGTGCCATGGACCTATGGAGGTCTTGTAGGGGTCTGTAACCATTTCCAGTAGCTTTTTTTGCAGGCAAATGCACTTCAAATCAATCAGATAGACTTCCTAAGTCCAGTCAAGTACTTCAGAAAGCCATGTGCAGTCTTAGTGGGTTTGACCCATTTTGCTTATCAGAACTGCTCTTTTTTTGCTTTATTTTGGTCATTCAGATTTGGTTGGTTGGGTTTTTTTAACATTGGTAGCAAGCACTGAAAACAAGGACCCCGAGTGGGTTGTTTTGTAGGAACTTCTTTGCTTATAGCAAAATGCAGGTACTTGGTTATTCTTTTGTGCATTAAAGAAAGTGATAACTGATGTAATTGATCTAGAGTAGCTAATGCCAGGTGGTTTAGAGGGATTACTGAGGTGATGCAGGTACCACAGCAGAATAAGAGATCACAGCATATAAGGGTGTTTCTTGTAATAGGGAAATCCCAGGGAAGTGCTAAGACCTGCCAGGAGCTGGCCACTTGCATGAGACATGGTGGGATGGGTCCTATGACTAGAATGGATGGATACAGGCTCCTTAGGAAGGACAGGGAGAGGGGACACAAGGAGGAGATGTTGCCCACTAGTCAATGACCAGCTGGAGTGCATGGAGCTCTTTCTAGGGGTGAGTGAAGACACAACACAGAGTTCATGGGTCAAGATTTAAGGGAAGACATTGTAGTGGGTACAGGTGTCTGGTACAAACTGACTAAGTGGGAAGACCAAGTAAGTGAAGCCCTCTGAAGACAGATAGGAGAAGCCTCATGTTCAGTCTCTAGTCCTCAAAGGGGTATTTGACCATCCCATTATCTGTTGGAGGGACAACACAGTGGGGAAGAAGCACTCCAGAAGGTTTTTAGAATATGTTGATGATAACTTCTTTCTCCAAGTGCTGGAGGAGCCATAGAGAAGGAGTGCTATGATGAACTTTATTCTAACCAACAAGGTGGGACTGGTGGGGAATGTGAAGCTCAAGGGCAGATGCAGCTGCAGTGCCCAGGAACTGGTAGAGTTCAAGATGCTTGGGGCAGCCAGGGGGTTGCACATCAAGCTAGATTTCAGAAGAGCAGTCTGATCTCTTCAAGGAGCTGCTTAGTAGATTACCATGGAATGAAGCCTTGGACAAAAGGGGAGCCCAGAGAAGCTGGTTAATATTGAAGGTTCACCTTCTTCAAGCTCAGGAGTGAAGCATCCCCAAAAAAAGGATGTCAGGCAAAACCACCAGGAGGTCTTCATGAATGAACAAGAAACATCTAGACAAATTCAAACTCAAAAAAGAAGCATACAGAAGGTGGAAGCAAGGACGGTAGACTGGGAGGAATACAGGGAAATTGTCCAAGCAGCCAGGAATTTGGTTAGGAAAACTAAAGCTCTGACAGAATTAAAACTGGCTGGGAATGTCAAGGGCAGCAGAAGTTTCAGCAGGCATGTCAGTGATAAAAGAAAGATTAGGGAAATGTTGGCCTTCTACGGAAGGAGACAGGAGACCTGGAGACCCAAAATATGGAAAAGACTGAGGTACTCAATGACTTTTTTACCTTGGTCTTAAATGACAAATGCTCCATCCATGCCACCCAGGATGCAGAAGGCAAAGGCAGGTACTGCGAGAATGAAGAGCTGCCTATTGTAGGAGATCTGTTTGAGACCATATAAAGAACCAGAAAGTGCAAACATCCATGGGACCTGATGAGATGCATTCATGAGTCCTGATGGAACTGGCGATAATGTTGCTAAACCACTATCCATTGTATCTGAGAAGCTGTGGCATTCTGGTGAAGGTTCACTGTTTGAAAAAGGCGAAACATAACCCAGGGAACTACGTATCAGTCAGTCTTACCTTGGTGCCCAGGAAGGTCATGGAGCACATCCTCCTGGAAATTACACAGAGGCACATGGAAAATCATGAGGGCATTGATGACAACTAACATGGCTTCACTAAGGGCAAATAGTGCCTGACAAATTGGGTATCCTTCTGTGATGGGGTTCTGGTGTTTGTGGGTGAAGGAAGAGCAGCTGCCATCATCTACCTGTAATTGTGCAAAGCATTCAACAAAGTAACATACAAAGTCCTATTCTCTAAACTGGAGAGACATGGATTTCATGGACAGACCACTTAGTGGATGAGAAATTGTCTGAGTGGTGTTGCTCAAAGTGTTGCAATCAATGATTCTGTGCCCAAGTGGAGACCGGTGGTAAGTGATGTTCCTCAGATGTTGGTAATGGGACCAACACTGTTCAGCATCTTTGTTGGTGGCATGGACAGTGAGATTGAGTGCACCCTCAGCAAATTCACTGATGACACCCAGCTGTGTCATGTGGAAGGAAGGGATGCCACCAGAGAGATACTGCTCTCATAAGATCTCACTTGGAGTACTGTGTTCAGCTCTGGGCCCACTGGCATAAGAAAGACATGGATGTGTTGGAGAGAATCCAGAGGAGGTCCACAAAAATGGTTAGAAGGCTGGAGCATCTTTTCTTTGTAGACAGGCTATGAGAGTTGAGTTGTTCAGGCTGGGGAAGAGAGGCCTGCAGGGAGACCATATAGCACCTTCCAGTGCTTATATGGGGTGTAAGAGACCTGGACAGGGACTTTCTCCAAGGTCCTGTACTGATAGGACAAGGCAGAATGGCTTTAAACTGAAAGAGAGTAAGTTTAGATTGGATATTAGGAAGAAATTCTTTACAGTGAAGGTGGTGAGGCAGTGGGATAGGTTGCCCAGAGAAGCTGTGGATATGCCCTCCCTGGAAGTGTTTAAGGCCATGCTCGATGGGGATTTGGGCAGCCTAGTGCAGTGGAAGGTGTCCCTGCCCATGGCAGGGGGGTGGAACTAGATGACGTTTAAAGTCCTTTTCAATGCAAACCATCTATGAGTCTATAACCTATAGTGAGTACCGCCCCAATGAACCAATTTAAATAATATATGTTGAATGGCTGATGTCTTGAAACATATGTATTTTATTTGTTCTTAAGTACAAAAAAATTAATCTTCCTATTCCTAAAAGTATTTAACTAGATTTGATATCTAAGCTTTACTCTAATTATGAGCTTCATTGACACCTTATGTAATGTTTTGAATGTTCACTTTTAAACAATTTTGCATTTCCATCAGGCTAAAACTATAATTTGCTTTCTTTTTGTTGTTGGTGTTCTTGAGCACCATGATCCTCACTTGCTATTTCCCCAAGCTATTCCAGTCTTTTTTTTCCACTAAGGGCATCAGCTAGTCCTCCATGGTATTTTTTAGAGTCTGTCCACTTTAAAGGAAAACAGATCAGGAATTTATTATTCAAGCCTTTTTTTTTTTCCTACTTATGTTCCTGATGAACTTTGAAATAGGGTGATCAGAGTGTAAGCAAGGAATGAGTATTGTTGAGATATGACTGGTAGTGTTGCATTCATTTTTTCCCCACAAACCTGTTATTTTACTTGTAACTGCATTGAACAGTGTGGTTTTTCATTTTAGTGTTATTCAGATGTTATCCTCATGAATTCAGAGGGGGTTTTTTTTGTTTGCCTGTTCTAGTCCAGACAACTATTTAAAAGCTGAGCGTTGAAACCTCTTGGCAGCTAATCAAACAAGGAAGAAATGACTGATTAAAAAAAAAAAAAAAAGAAGCATAAGTGCCAAATAAATCCTGCTTAAGGGTAGAAAATGTGACTTGAGATCCTTTGTGCTTTTCTACAATCTTGAACTGAGAGTCTGCAGGATACATGTATTTCCCCACTTTTCGGTGTTCTTATATTGAGTTTCATTCTCATAAACTTTAATCTTGTTCTTTTAATGACATCGCAATTGATGTTTGGTTTAGAAACCACAAAGCCTTTAAGAGGCAGTCTAAGTATTAGGAAGAGTTGATGACTGTACTCGTTATAATACTGTTAGTAGAGCAGATCTTTCATTTAAACCTCCAAGGTTCAGGCTATATCTGAAAAATGATTCTGTTGACAAATGTATGATGTTCTCTTTAATAGTGTTGCCATACTTTATTTTCTTTTGTATTTCATGCAAACCCTGTGTGATTATGTTTAGTGCATTTTCTTCTATTTAAACCTATGGGTTTGTGCTAGTATTTTGTTTTTTGTTGTTGTTGTTGGGTTTTTTAGCTTTTAGACACCTGATCATAAGCTTCTGAGTCAAAGTTTGATTACAACAAGACACTTTATCCTGGGCTTCTTATATCTTTTACTGGCGCAGTCTCTGACTCTCATTAACTTCCCATCTCTTTTGGCCCTCAAAGATTTGTGAATTTTACTGGAACTGCTGTTGTTCCAGAACTGTTCCTTACTCCTCTTTCTCTGAAGCTGTCTTCTTTCCCCCAGGACCTTCCTGCTCTAGGTTTTCAAATGGCCTGGTATCTTGCCTCTACCTTTCTCATTTTTCCTTAGTTTTCATTTTTCAAAGAGCAGTGCTCATGGATGCAAATAACCTCTTGTATCAAATACTGATTTTAAGTACATCTTATTGCAGGACTGACATTTCAGCTGCACCATTTTTAAAAGAGTGCCGATGTGGGTCGAATGGGTCATATAGATGGAAATGCCATCTACATCTACTACCGGGTGATATTGCCTTTTTTTTTTTGTTTGTTTTGTTTTGTTTTTTGTTTTTTTTTTTTGTTTTGTTTTTGTTTTTGTTTGTGGCATATTGTCTAGTAGATGTTCAACCAGTTATGGCAATGAAACCACCACAGCCAAAAATGGGTAATTGCTTACTGTGTGCATTCGTACATATCTGTAAATTGCGTGGGTGGTTCTGAAGTAGTCCAGTATTTTAGTTTTCTGATAGAATAGTGAGCTACCTGCAGTGTCCCAGATGCAATTAGAATAGCAATGGTATAATCCTTGTGTGCTAGATGGAGGATATCAATAGAAAGCTTTTATTCAGGGTTATGTATTAAGAATAAGAGGCTGCAATTTATACATTCATTCTCCTACATGACTGCAAAAATGCTTTTTCAAATATGAAATACTTCAGTTTTCAGTTTAATAAGAGATGCACAAAAGATAGGTGAAATTATCATAAAGTAGTTATCATTTTTGCCTTCCTGGACTACTACTTACCTTTAAAATAATGATTTCTGAGATTTTAACTCAGTACTTTTCTCACACACAGATACACACACTCTGAACAAAAGATTCCTTGGATGATAAACTTCATTGCACCTAATCCTTTCTCTCCTCTTCCTCCTCTCACTTTTCTTGACCTATCTCCTTCTTTGAGATTATTTCCATTTCCTTGGATACCTTCACAGTAATTCCAGCCAAATGTTAATGAGAGCTTGTCAGCTGTAGGCATCCCCTGTGTATCAGCCAAAAAGCTGTATGTACTTTCAAATAAAGAATCTTGGTTTTATGGCCTCTCTCCTTTCCGTTCAGCTGAAGATGTCCTTAATCATGAAGGTGAGGAGAGCCAGCTCTTCGTATTAGTTAGGAAAAGCTGAACACAGATGAGGAAAGTGATTTGAAAAATCTAGATGCTAAAAAGTTTGAATAGATGCAGAGGCTAAATTATTCTCATGCTATAGGTTTGTTATGTTTAGTGTGAGAGAAATGTGGTTTTTTTGAGTTAAAGAGATGTAGCTTTTTAGACTAAATTTGACTTTGCTGAATCATGTTCCCTGTTTAGTTTGTGTGTCATCTCAAATTTAACTAACTTAAAATGGTAGAATCAGGTGTGTTATTTCCCCATTCCATATGCTATTATCAGGGGTTTTTATGCAGAAATGCAATTATTTTACATTTTTTATTTACTTTTTTTTTAGTTAACAGTAAACATTGCACTAAACACTAAGTGAATTTGGCTGTCTTGTTTCATGGCTATTGACATTTTGAGCAATCATACGCTTTCCAACAATGCCTGTGTGGCTGCTGTTAGAAGCTGTGGTGTCACACTTGGATGCAGATACTGTAATAAATTCTAAATTGGTCCCTGGGGAATACTGTGTTGAAGGGAACCACAAAGCAAAAGGTCTGAGAGTCAGTGACAAAGCTGCCCAAGAATAGCAACAGGTAGGCATCTACTCATTACGTGTTCACTGTGGTGTTGTCTGTATTTGAGACCTCTGTAATAGCAGTCTCAGAATTTTGAACTCTGAACTTCCTTTTGTTATTCTTAAGTCAAACCCATAATATTAATATAACAGCTTTCTGTGTTTGTTTTCAATGTCTTTGTTATTTCAGCAGAATATTTTTATTGGCAGTGTATTTTTCCAGTGGCTCTTGAGGATCTAATGTGGCATTTATGTTTCACTTCATGCCCTGTATTACCTGACCCCAGGAGTATTTTGTGGCGTCTACCAGACCAGAGATAAAAGCTTCTGTTTCAGACTAGGAGTGCAGGCTATGTTCAAAATACCACCATTTCCATACCAGAGTAGCAGTTCCTTTTAAAGTGATTGTGCTCCTGTGTCCCTATGTTCAGTTGTGCAAAACTTTGGATTATCCTTTGTGTGGAGGCATGGCTTGGTCAATGTGACTGCGCATAAACTCTGCAAAGTGAGCATAGTTTATGAAGTATTTTGACAATGGCAATTACTGTGCTAAAAATAAATCACATGAGCATTAGCATTAATAACTACTCCTACAAGATATGCTAATGACTCCTAAAGGACTGAAAAATTTGGGACACTGTTGCATATGCTGGATTACTTCTTATAATGTAAAGTTTAAGATCTAGGAAGTCATTAGGGGTTTTTCCACCAACCCCTGAATGAGTATGAAAGAGTGAGTTTGGTAGAATTCAGCAACCTACTGACTTGTGAGCATGGATGACTGAATGTGGCACAGTTGCCATCACCAAAAATGACCTTCTGTACAGCCCCTGTGCCTGACCTTACTTTTAAAACTCTGACCACACAGAAGTATTGGTCTAGTTGGAATTTTAAAGGATAGGTTTTTGGGTTGTTTTTAGAAGATACTTTGAGTTACAAAATTAGCTTTAAAAAGGAGAAAGGTATGGGGGAAAGAGTATAGCTTTGTTTCAAGTAATTGCAGTGGAGCTGCTTGGCACACAGCGCTTTTAGATCACGATAGTGATGGTGTGTGGGGCTACTGTCATAGTTGAAAATGAGAATAGTTTTTAGTGCCCACTGTTAATTTTGGGCACTAACATGTGGCTTACCTACAGATTATTTACTTTCCTTTTATCTCATGAATGTCAAACTTTTTACTCAAGAAAGTTTGTGTGGCAGCAGTCCTGGCCTAGATGCTTTGGTCTTTCTCCATCGTACTGCCCAAAGTGATGATGATGTAACACAGACCAGGTAGCACCTACTCACATGAGAAGGGAGACACAAGAGAGCAGTTAGTTGTAACTGAAGCCAGATAAATAATTGTTGCATTTGCTGTGATCTTTGGGATGCAACTAGACCATTTCTATTTTTTCTTAGTCTGTGACAAGTAACAGTGACAGCAACCATGTTATGTTTTAAAGTGCCACCAAAGGACCACTGTATGCAGGTACAGAAAACCTGAATCTGCTGATCTGCAATAAAATTTGAAAAACATTAAAATATGGCACATTCTGAAAACAGCATGGTCATTCTCATGTGAAGCTTGGTCTTGGATGATACAGTATTAAATGTATATTTCTGCCAATCAGTTTGTACTACTTTGCTTAGAAGTAGTGAATACCTCTGTGCTGGTGAGTAGGAAGAGTTTCTTTTTCTGCTTTTTACTGAGGAGTAATTTGTTTTATTAAAGAAGAGAGGATATAGGAATGCCAAGGGAAAACTGAGACTTGATGGCCCTGGTAACAGGATTCCCATTGTGTTGGAAACAGCTGAACCAGAAGGGAGAGTGTTTAAGAACTGCATAGCTCAAGTGTGTGAATGTATCAGACTCGTGATGTGTAAAGCCAAACAAGGCTTTAGATTTAGAAAGGGAAAACTGAGCGTAAAGAAACTTTGCTTTTCATCAACCCTACTCTGCAGAACATGCTATAGGTGAATAAGGAGTGCACCACCACTAATAAGAGCAATTGTAAGCCAGTCATGTTTAAATGAAAAATGAGCTAAGACATTTGAGTAAGATAAGGATTTTCAGAGGCTGTGCCAAAGGCTAGAATTGAAGAGGGATTTTTATTTCCACAGTTTGATACTGGATTACTCTAATCTCTCCCTCTCTCATTCCCTTTCTCTGTAAATTTTGGAAACAACCAAATGAACAAAGTAATCTGTCCAGTGGGTCAAATTACTGGAAGTCTGGTGAAGAGCTGGCTGTGATTCCAGTGAGTGACTGCAAAGCTGAGTGGTTTTGGTGATTTGTACTAACACCAGTAAACAAGAGTGCCCTCATCTCATACTGTAGGACCCTTTGTCTTAGGAGTGGAATCCTTGATCACTGTTTGAACTGCATTTTTGAGGTGTGCTTACTTTTATTTAAACAGAAGGTAGTGTAAAGAGAGTACTTGGCTAAATCTTGGCACACACTAGCTGCCAACTTGGTAAGACTTTGTTCACGCTTATTATCAATCTGTTTGGGTTAGAAGGGATCTTAAAGATCATTTAGTTCCAACGTCTTGCCATAGGCAGCAATGCTACCCATTAGATTAGGTTACTTAAGGCCATCCAACCTGGCCTTGAACATTTTGATTGATGGCTCATCTACAGCTTCTCTGAGAAACCTGTTAGAGTGCCTTACTACTCTTGAGTAAAGAATTTCTTTCTAATACCTAATTTAAATCTTTCCTCATGTTTAGAACTGTTCCCCCTTGTCCTTTTACTATCTACTCCTAAAAAAAGCTGCTCTTCTTTTTAGTTATAAGCACTCTCTAAGTACTGTGAGGCCTCAGGGAGGTCTCCCTGAATCTTCCTCTTCTCCAGGCTGAACAAGCACCTCTCCTTTCTTCACAGCCCTCCGATCATCTTCATGGCCTTCCTTTGGAGCCCATTGATAGGTCCACATCTTAGGCTGAGTACTACAGAACCGGATGAAGTACTCCAGCTGGGGTCTCAGGCACAGGTGGAGAATCACTACAATCTACTGGTCATGTTGCTTAGAGAGATTTGTTCAAAAGATGTTCTTCTGAATAGATTCTCAGGGCAGGGAGTTGGGGGTGAGAAAAGAGCATTTCTCATGATTGTTTGTTGGAAAAGTACAACTCTGTGGTCTGTGAATAAACAAGGAAGACGAGAAGGGCTTGTGGGTCTGCTGTGCCTTTTTGACACGGGTGGAAGGTTCATCTGCCATTTCCCTGCCTTAACCTCTGCCAACCTACTGCTACCATGGGACAGAGACATTAAAACCAAGGAACCTCCACTTGGATGTACACTGGTGCCTATCAAAGCCTTCTGAAGGAAAACAGATTTGTGTGAGTTTATTTTGGCATAGTAAAGTATGTGCTGACTTTGCACTGAATTATGTGCCCAGTGGGCTTCTTGAGCGAGGAGACTCGTGTACATGGAGCCTCGCAAGGGTGTGTTAGAAGGAGCACGCAGCCATCCTCAGTCTGTGTGTGGACATAGGAATTGCTCTGTTCTTCTCTCCTCACTCCCCTCGTGCTTGGTTTCTTGGTATTTCTCTTGGATTGTAAGAAGCTAAAGGCAGTAGATGAAAACAATGACTGAATGCACATTTATATTTTTTTTAATTTAATTTCTGTTACTTAACTAGTTTCTGAAAGCGACAGCAGTCATTTATCAGCACCAGGTAGCTGGCTCATTCAACAACTTTTTTTGTTGCTGCTCTACTTTTTTCCCCTGCTATTCTTTGCTCCTTTTGGTAATGTACCTCAACTGTGAAATGAAAAAAAAAAAGTGCTTTCCTGTTGCAATAAGTCCTACGGCAATAAGGACTTCCTTATGATGAAAAATGGCTGTTACCTCTTTATGTGGGTCAGTGCTTGAAATGAGAAAAAAATATTGTCATCATTGGTGTACTACTATTGATCTATTTTGAGTCTTCTTAAGCTTGATATTCTTGTAATATGAGCTATTTTGGCCCCACAGGATGAGGAACTAGCCACTACTAGCCAGATATGGTTACCTGAGACAGAAGATGACAAACTGAGCTTCTGCCCTATGTACTTGACTTACTGGTCTCCCATAAGGAACACTTGCATGAGTGGTTGCTTAGCTCTCTCCAAGCTGTATGTGTTCAATTTTGCAAATGGGTGTGTTGCTGCTGAGGGCTCTCCATGTGCTGGTGAGGTGGGGGTGACCCTTGATTTAGGGCCTGGATCAAGCTCTGCAGCTCTGACCTTGTTATGCTTGTTCCTGGTAACAACTGAAGCCAGAATGCCTCTATCCTTTTGTGTGGTACAGTTTCACTCTGTAATGGGGGAAATTGCAAACTATGAAGGAGTAGGAAGATCTGCTTTTAAATATTCTCATATTTTAACCTTTTAATCAAATGTTTATTTGCTTTTGCATAATGAATTGTGCTCAACTAAGTGAAACTTTAACCAGTGTAGGTATAAATATATAACAATCTAAATATTGTTTGTAATCTTATGATCTTATGTAATCTATGTACTTCCTCTTCACCTGTTTTAGATGTGTCTGTCAAATTTAGGCAATTGTTACTTTTTTTTTTAAACTGCAGGGAAAACAATCTAAAATACATGCATAATTTATATCCATTTTTTATCTATGGAATTGTTTGGATGGTGGTGTTTAGGTTTGTGTGCATGGTGCTTTCATGGATTTCCATGCCAGTTTTGGTTGTAGCATAGGTACTGTAGTGTGTGGGTGGTGTGGATCAGTTACCACTGTATGGACACCAGATACAATCTGAAAAAGTTAAAACATCTCTCTGTTCTTCTTCTAGAACTTTTATTACAGAAATGGTGGTTTGATTTAGTTGCTCTACTTATATGTCAGGCTGTTGTACACAAGCATCTGATTGTCTCACTGTTTCTGTGTTTCTGGTCAGTTATGGAAAATCAGTGAGTAGCTAGTGAGGTCA
This sequence comes from Passer montanus, assembly GCF_014805655.1. Lineage (NCBI taxonomy): Eukaryota > Metazoa > Chordata > Aves > Passeriformes > Passeridae > Passer > Passer montanus. Next base: position 932,494 of record NW_024359721.1, on the reverse strand, counting down.
GTGCTGCTTAAGAAGCTTTTTCCAGGTTCTCCTCTTGTTCAAAAAGACAGCTATAAATCAGTGAATCAGCACCTAAGCAACTGCTACCTCTTGATATGGATCTTGTCATGACAGAGTACAGATCTTGCCATTTCAGGATGAAACTGAAGATGATAATTAGTATATCAATTACATTTTTAATGAGGATGACCTGAGTACAGACAGTCTTAATTTTTTTGCTTCCTTCCTGTAAACCCAGTGCACAGGTCTGACTACCCACAGCTGGTGAGTCTGACTAAAGCACTTATTTTTTTGAATGTGGCATGTGTTTTTGTTTCCTCACTTGTGTGAATAAGACTACTCCTAGGCAGTCCCACTCTTTGTAGAGATTTCAGAAATGTTCATGCGGATTCAGAAATATACCATGGATGTTTTCCAAAGAACCTGTTCATTTGCAAAGATGAGAACGTAATTGAAATGAACACATAGGTTTTTTATGGCTTTTTGATACCATTTGATGCTTATACTAAAATCAAAAGCCTTGAAATCTTGCAGAAGACTGATTATTGAGTAACCCTGTGTTTAACTCAGAGAAGTAGCATTACTTTTTTCCCATTTGATGGTGCTTTTCTCTGTTTATGGTTCCACAATACTGGTAGTATCCTTCTAATGTGATTATACGAAAGTTTGGAAAAGCCTATAGGATGAGTTCCATTTAAACTTGTATCAACCTTTTGGGTCTTCTTGGCAGTACAGTAAAGTGTCATGCAAAAAATGATAAACAATTTGGAGGGATGGGTTAGAGATTTTTAGAACAAATGGTTTTGTAGGATTTTGAAAAGGTCTTTGAGAATCTCACCTTTTGGCAGTAGTATAAATTAATTATGCAGTTTAATAACAACAAAATTCAGATCAGAATTTTGAGACTAGTAAGGAATACTGAATGGTTAAAGAAAATTATGAATAAAAGGGTTAAATTAAATAATTTCTCAAAAGCTGAGTAGACATCTCATTCATGATGATGTAAAACAACTCAGTTAAATATTCTTTAAAATATTGTTTGTAGGAATTCTGCCTCTTGATTTTCCTAAAAGATGTTTTCTAATAAGGATTTCAATGTGAATTATGCTCAGTGGGAGAAGCATGTAATGAATGAGCTGGATGGGGCTATTTGTGACAGTCTCTAGAGACAGGAGGAGTGATGTGTAGCAGATAAACATGGGATTAATGTTGGGCAAAGGGAAGGGATCAACATCCTGAATTGTTACTAATAAGCACTAATGAGAGAACATCAGCCACCCTTTGTGTTGAAAAATGCAGTCAATTTACTAATTAAAAATAATTCATGAAGTGGCTTCTCTTTTTGTATTCTGCCTGTAATATATGTGCACAAGTGTAGCTGGAGGCAGAGTAGCAAAGTAATCCTATATAAGGAAGATTTTAAGAGTTCATTGCCTTCATACTTACCAACTTCTAAAGTGTTGTTTTGATCGCTTCCATCTTTGTGTGTACACATGAAAGAGAATAAAAAACGCCCAACTTTTTGGCAAGACTCAGAATTAAGTAAGGGAAATAAAAGATATTGCCATTTCTCTCATTACTGTAACTCCTGCTAACAAAATGCAGCATGCAATATACAGATCCTTAAAGCCTGAATGAATACCATGTTCAGCTGAAACTATGAAAATGAGATGAACATAAGTACAATGTAGTATTCTTACTTATTTTGTCAATGAAGGACTTCCTGTTCCCCTAGTGCTTTTTGTACCCTAAAGTCACAAGATATTAGTAAGGCTCAACTACTTTTCTCTAATTATGCGGTATAAATGGAAATTGTGGGCAAATCTCCTAATCTCCATAGAGACAGCACAACACTTATCTAATTAGTAGTTTGCCTTTTGGCATTACTTTGAATAAATTAGCATTTCATTACATACCCTGAACTACTTGGAAAAAGTTTCCCAGACTAGTATTTAGTCTTTCTTTTCTGAAGAGTGTATTTTGAATTAACATAGGTTAATAATCTCCTTTGTAACTGGAAAGAGACAGAGTAGCACTGCTATTGTATTTTTAATATTAGATGGTTGCACTTGCAGGTTCTTTGCTTTCTTTAATCCCTAGGAATCAGAGTAAAATCTTATGTCACCTTATTTAATGGCTTACTCCTTCAACAGGGAAAAATCCAAAAAAGAAAAGCAAAAAAAATGGAAAAAATTTTGAAATACAACTTGACATCCTCTATCTTTTCTCCAGAGAATTTTCTTTCAAATTGCAAAAGTCACACTCTATCACTAACTGTAAATGAGCTTTTCTACAGTATTTCCAATGCAGCTAATCCAGAATACACTATTTGTCTTCCTTTCTTGTATCTAAATCGGTGGCAGGAAACAGAGTGACTAAGTTTAGGTATTGACTGCCAGATAAGACAAGTGGCTGCTTATTATGCTTTTCCTGAACAGGTACTGAGAATCAAAGCTTGGATGGGAAATTAAAAGAGGTAATTCATCAAGGATAGACTTTAATTGATTTTCTTTCTAAGTATTAAAAAGAGCAGAAAGAAAAATCTATGGAAGTGATAAAGGGTGGTAATTTCCTTTCCTTGAGTCACTGGCTGTTTCAGATCCCTGCTTACACCTTCAGAGAGTCATTGGCTGCCACCTGTTGCAGAAGATGGGCATTAAGTATGGTGTTAAATATTTGACTCTTCTCAAAGTGGTCTTAGCAGCAGGGATGTATGGTTACATCACCATTGCCATGGTTGCCTTTTGATAGACGGAGGCATGCAATGAAACTGTCGGTTTGTTTTTGCTAAATCCATAGGAATGAAACCATCTTCATTTTGGGTTCTTTGATTGTTTTGGTTTGAAAGACAGGTGTCTGCTAGGGAAGGTTCATATTCTCCATTCTCCCTTGGAATGGAGAATATGAACCCCCTCCCTCCGAATTATTATAATTTTGGAAATTAAGGGGCTCTCAGGCAAAAAGATTTGGGAATAGGAATAACAGTTCTTTACTAGTGTGTATAATAAACAAACAACAACAACAACTACAGCATTAACAACAAACAGAACCAGAAAACCCAGTTCCAGCCTTTCGGCTGCAGCACTTCCCCCTCTGGTGCAGTTACAGCTTTAAACAAGATTTGGAAGGGTGAGGGCATAAAATCATGATCACTGAAGACAGACCTGGAGGCAGCATGCCACTGTTTGAGAGACAGTGTGCTAATGAGGTCCTTTGGTCCGCTGTCCTGTTAGTGGTAGGGGATAGAGATCCATGCAGCAGCAAGGATTATTGATGTGTTAGAAACTGCAGAAGCACTTGGGAATGCTCATGCAGGAATCGGAGCTTCTTCCCAAGAAAAGGCAGTGGGATTTATCACCCAAATGAAGTACATCTACACATACGTATGCAGCGTGGGCATGGGCAACCAACAGGAGGAAGTGGAACCCATTGTGCAGCAGGAAAACTATGACATAGGGGATTGGAAGTAGGTGATTAAGGCTCCTTCCAACGCAAACCATTCTATGATTCTGTGACAAGAGGAAATGGCCTCAAGTTCCACCTGTAGAGGTTTAAATTGGATGTTAGAAAAAATTTCTTCACCGAAAGAGTGACCAGGTGTTGGAACAGGCTCTCCAGTGAAGTGGTGGAATTGCCATCCCTGCAGTGTTCAAAAGACATGTGGATGTGGCATGGAGGAGCATGCTTTTGTGATTAACATGTGCTGGGTTAACAGTGAGACTCAATGATCATAGAGGTCCTCTCCAGCCTTAATCGTTCCCTGTTCTGTTTGGCTGTCAGAGTGGATTTTGTATCTAGCAGTACAGCACATCTGGAGCTTACAATATTTGTGATCTTGGAAGCAGTTGCAGAAGAACCCACAGTGCAGTGCTGCACATGATGGTCCCAGCAGCGCGTTCAACTGGACTCACAGATGTCCATTTCTGTGCTTCTGGGCTGGATTCTCTGAGCAGATGGTCACTTAACCCTAGTGCTGAGGCAGGACAGCCCTGTACATTCACTTGCCCCTTGGTAAATGTTGTCCTGTTCTCCTGCCCTGGGAAGGCTTTTTTTCCTCATTATTTGTTATTTGACATTGAGTTATGTCATGGTGAGAGACGAGCTCATGTTCCTTTCTAGCTCTTCTCTCAGCTTCTTTAGTTTTCTCTCTTGATCAGTAACTATTTTGTGTTCCTGGTCAATGAGTTAGCCAGAGTTTTGGGATGATTCATCCTAGGTCTTCTATTATGATGAGCACCATGCAAATAAAACCCCAGAAAATTTATTTTCTAACTTTGGTCAAATATGGCTCTTTTTAACAGATGGAACAATTAATGGAAAACTTGAAGATGAGGGAAAACAGAAAAGAAATAAAGACAGTGTATTAGTCTCCCTCCCTCCCTCCCATCATTGTGGGCAGATTTCTGCTTTCAGGTCTGGTCCTTGATTACCTCCGTACCTTTGTAGGAGGCTGGCACAGGTTTCCAGTCCACCCCCAGCCACTGCCTAGGATTGTTGTTCCTGCACCCTCTGAGGCTGGTTAGTGCCTGGCCCTAAAAGCAGAATGTCAGAAAAATCTGTGACTTGGTTGACTGTACTCACCCTTACTGTACGACCCCAAATCTTGGCTGCCACACTTTGCTCTGTCTCTTGGCTATATCTGTCCTCACAGGGGCCATTCAGTGGCTCACAAAACAGCTCTTTCTTCCTTCTGTCTGCATCCAGGGGCTCAGAAACTCTACTTACAACTGTACTGTAAGAACAGAGAACAATTGATACACATTGAAATTAACTTTTCTTTCTGTATTACATTGTAAAGGCTCTATGCTAAAGCCCTCTAATCTTCTGTATGTTCTAATAAATTTCACTGTGTTTGTTAGTTGTGTTGATATTGTTGTGAGCAAGCCTGGTCTGGGGAACATGGGTTTGGAATTTAATAAATCGCCAACAAATTTTTCTTACCTGCTCCCATCATATTGTTTGTTTTAGGGACATCTTGTCTGGCGATGTGGTAAATGGGAGGGCAGTGTTAGAGATATGTTAGAGAGAAAGACTGCTGTAATCTAATGGTCTGAATTTTGTTCTACAGCTTGATGACTGCACCCTGCAATTGTCTCATAATGGTACCTATCTGGATCTAGAATCCACCCTAGCAGAACAAAGAGATGAACTAGAAGGCTTCCAGGAGGATGCTGGGTAAGTAAAGGTTTACTAAGTTTTTATAAATAAGCATGTGGTTAACTTCATGTGTTCAGGTCAGCATAGGAAGAGAAAAGATAAAAATCTTTCCCTTGCATGCCTGTATGTCTGTCCCTTTGTATGATTAAGAATTTTATGACTTCTCTCTCTACATTCACTCTTACAGTTTCTCTAAAATATGGCATACTGTAAAGAAATATATGAATATGAATATCTTGATTAGTCTAGTAAGATTTTATAGTTCTTTAAAACTTGATAAATGAGGATGGTTTGTTTGGAGAACTCTGAGATCTTTCTTACGATATTAGTCATGTAGAGGATTATATTGGGGTGGTGTTCCTGAAGTTAAAAACTCAGTTTATTTTGCCTTGATAAGTTAAGTCCTCCATTTATATTTTTGAAGAAAAGACCTGTATTGGTTTCTTTTTTTACTTCTGGGATTGATTGAGCCAGTCCAAGGGATGGGGATGCATGTTGTTTTTTTCTTTAATATTCTCCTCTCTTGCTGTTTTTTCTTATTTAGTTATTGCTGGCACACATGCATTGCTATGACACAGTTTCCATAATCATCTCTTTGAGAACTGAAAGTGAAAGCAGAAGTTAGCATCAGTGTGTGTTTGTGTAAATGCACATAGGAGATTTGGGGTTTTTTTTGAAGAATTTTCCTTTTCTGGCTATTTCAGGTGGTTGTCTTACTTAAGATGTAAAATGAACAGAAAGTCTAGATCTATTTTTGTCTTTCTGGTTACTGTATTGGACTGGATAGTTGTGGTTATTTTATGGGTGTGTTTAACTGAATTTTAAATTGGTCAGAGTTTGTTAACAGTAGGAGATACAGCCCTTTTCTTATACTCCTTCTCCACTTCTGGTAGCTGTCTTGCCTTTGATGAATATGCCTTATAAATCTGAACTGTGCCTCTGAAGATTATTTTTTGTGGAGAAGAATTTTAAATAACATTTTCCAGATATTCATGTGTGTGCATTTGTGTATGTCCTATTTGCACATAAGTTTGGGGCCAGTTTGGGACATGTTTTATAACCATTACAAGATAAAAAACTTCTGTTAGAAACCAGTTAGAAGAGAGTCTGTTGATAGACAGAGTAGCCAATACAAACTGAACTGAGCCTTCTTTCCTATGCAATAGGAGTGTTGACTGTTGAAATCGATATAGTCTTCAGTTTTGTGCATAGGTGTTAAAAATCACTGCAAAGAACAGCAAGTTCATATTTCCAATTAACTTTATAATGAGCTGAAAGCAAGTAATTTAAAGGATTTTTTTGGGGGGGGCAGCAATACATTTTTAATTGGTCACATTTTTTCCCTTCCACTGGTGTCTCTGTGTTAATTTTGATAACTTTAACTTCACTACTTTTAACACTCCACAGAACTAATTTGGCACTGCCAGACCATCTGGCAAGTGAGACACCATTTGGCACTTTTCCTGCCAGACTTTGCTCTTGAAATGGCAAGCTACTGTCCACCTTGTTTTATTTTTATGCTTCTTTTGGGCATGTAAAATCAATTATATGATTTGTTCCTGAAGCACAATTATAATTTTCTCTGTGGTAGCTATTCTAGGGAAAAAAAACCCAAAACAAAAAACATGGAACTGCTGCTTAAAGTTTTGTACTGGTGAGGAGTCAGATGGATTTCTGCATTTCATTTTTTGTCAATGTTTTGTGAGAGAAGAAAAGATAAACAAAAACCATCAGAGCTTTGGGAAGTATGTGGGATAAGCTTCTCTGTAGGACTTAACATTGTTACTTCACAGTAAATGCAGATTATGTGGTGTTATTCAGAAAAACAGAATATTCTAGACATAATGTAGTAAATGCAGTCAGTAATGTCTTACTTTGTCCTGTATTTCTAGCAGATTAAACTCCATTTTTGGGCCCTGCAGTTCTGAGACCAGAACACTGAGCTGGAGTGCTCCTGAGCTGGACCTTCTGGCTGCAGACCTTGGGAGTTTAACAGCAGCTTGCTGTCTGGGAGGGAATGGCTGCAGAAACCATTTAGTCTCTCTCTTTTTCTGTCTGGGTCATTTCAAGGTCCTGCTCTTAATCTTCAAAGCTTTTAATTTTCTGAGATTAGGCTACCTCAGGACCTGCCTTTCAGCCATGCCAAAGCTGCTGTGCTCATCAGGGTCACTGAAGCTTGCTGAACTCTGAGTGAAGGCTTTAGTAGCTGGATATTCATGGCATTTTCAAAATTTTAGAACCTTAGCTGTGGAAACTCCTACTCAAAGTGGCCAGAATATCCTGTATTCTGGCTGTTTTCAGCATCTTTTTGCCAAAAGTTCCTGTTCATCCAGGGAAAAATGATGAAGATTTTATTTTTAAACACTGTTGAAAGGAGACTTATAAATAAAAGAAAACAAGCAGAAAGCAAAGTCTTAAAAATTTTGATTGGTTTGAGAGGCTCTAAACATTTGCTTTCTCTGTGAGGGATTGGATTAGCATAGTGGAAACATGAAGGATTTTTCTTCAAAAGGAAAGAAGAGGATGGTGGTGGTTGCTGGAGGTTAGAAATGCGTACCTGTAAATAACCTGTATAAGAAACATCTGCACTTGTGCAATTTCAAATGAATGCTGTTCTGTTACTGAATATAGTGAAAAGAGGCTTTTCGTAGTTGCTGCCCACTCCAGCAGAATGGAAACTTCTGTCTAGTGAAGGAGAAAAACATCACACAGGACCTTGTACTGCAGAGGACTAACTAAAACATGGGTGGGAATTGGATGGCTTTCCAGTCTCCACAACTTTATCTGCTGCCATTTGCACCCTTGAGAATAGCTGTGGGATTCAGGAGAATTAGACTGGGGGGGCTGGTTTTGGAAGAGGCAGGATGAACATCTGGCCATGTAATGAGGCTGGTCCTGAAGAAGGTGTTGCAACCAGCAAAATGGTCATTAGGAGCATGTAGGAAAACAGCCTTTCTTTTCAAGTCTGGATTGTGTCCATGCCTCGCTTGCTTGTTGGGTTGCTTAGCTGCTTGGCTTTTTTCTCTTGCTTCCAACACAGGTTACTTGGTGGATGCTTCATTGTGTAGGGTAGTGCACAATGGACGTTGTTTAGTGAGACTGGCTGCTTTAAGGTGTTGGTGACAGGCAAAGCTCCTTTCCCTGGCTTCCTTGAAGTTTTACAGAGAAAGCAAGAATTGTCAAGAAACTGATGTGTTTAAATTACCATATAATTGCTCAAGCTCTGTGGATGTGTTTTAACAGGCCCTCATGGTAGCCCACAAGGTAACACTTTCCTAAAACGTGGAGCAAGAGTTTCTTCAGGCAGTATACTATGAGCAATGAAAATTTCTTCAGGGAGTATGTTTTCAAGACATCTGCTCAGCAGGGATTCTTTTAAAGTACTTCTGAAAAATGGCTTCAGGGCTAATGTTTTTGCATTCCTTCTAGACACCCTATCTCAAGCCATTTTGGATGGGTGAGTCCCATGACGGACCTTTTCCCTCTTGATGGTGCTGTTCATTCTGGTCTTGATTCAGAATCTGTTGAAGACTGTGGAGTCTGGCAAGGATCTCTAACATTCTTTTCCTGCATATGTGCTGTATTTTTTCCCACTTAGACTTTGCAAATAGCACAATTGTGAGAATGAAAACTTTCTGTCACTTGTTTACATAAGGATTTTGGGGTTACATTTTAAAGTTAATTTAGTTTTTGTCTTACAAAAATGGTATGGCTTATTTCTTGAAGCAGTACTGAAATCTAGCAGATTCTATGCTGATTTTATATTAGATTAAACAGAATGTATTTGTGTTTGTTCATGGGTGGAAAATGCTCTCAGCTTCTGATAGCTTTTTCTCCATATTTTGTCTTGATGTCATTTCTATGTTTCTCAGTGCCAACAACAAGAAAAATAAGGGAGGTACCAGGGAAAGATTGTCATTGTGTTGTTACGAACAGGAGACTGTGACTACTTATTGACATTATTTACTCATTTGTTCACCCAAATATTTTGATTTCTGTGATATTTAGCTATTAGGTCTGATGAAATTCTGAATTTGAAAAATGGAATTGATGGTCACAATTAAAAGCATGCAACAAAGCAAGAAAAAAACCCAACAAAAACACAAGAAAACAGCTCCTTAGAAACATCAAACTAAAAGGTTGTGGTAATTTTTGGAAGGTGTAAGAATTTCTACAGGGTAGCAATATTCCATTCTAAAATGTATCAGATTGAGATGTTGAGCCACGTTTTGAAGGGGATGTTTTGCTAAAATTTTACTGTTGCAGAATAAATGGTGATACAGATGAAAATTTCATATTCCTAAAGAAATGCATTGTTTTTTATGGATGAGTAAGTTGATGCTGTTCTTAATTATCTCAAAAAGATTGAGGGTAATAACTATTACCACCTGTATTTCCAAAACTTTATGCAGCTTTTTTGCTTCTTAATCCTGATACAATTTTATTTTTTATATTTAAAAAAATAGGTAAAATATGGAAATTAATCTTTTGGTGGAACTGTGGTAATTAATTTTCATAGTTATCTTGCAATAACCATTGACATAAAAATGAAATAAAATTACTGGTCCCATATGGTTTCTCTGTTTAGAACAATTGGCAAGGTATCTCTGAGTATTCCTGCTTCCAGAGTGTGTAATCAAAATAATTACACAAATGTGCATATATTTTGTAGGCCTGACAAAAGAGACATGTGACTTTGAGGGATGTACTCTGAAAGCAGGATGGAGAAAATTAACAGTTGAAAGTTCCATCATGAAAATTATTCACCAATTATGAGATTTCTTGTCAGTGGATCTCCTTGACACAGTATCTTGTGAAGAAGTGATTGACAAATAAGGCTTCCTACTAATTATAAAATGTTACTACTTTTGTAGTTAAGAAATATGTACTGATTTGTGAATATAAAACGTATTTAGAAAACAAGCATCTTCAAAATAATAACAAACTTGAATGAATTTTACTGCAGGCCAAAGCTTTGCTTACATACAGTTTCTTAGATGCAACTGTTTTTATACAGTTTCAGCTTAAAGCTGGCTTGATGGTATAAAAGTAAATCTCTTCTGCATATATTGAGATCAGAGACTGCAAGCCTCTTTGCTCGCACCAAAAGATACAAAATGCAAAGTCTATGCAAGCTTTTTAAAATAAGCTGTGCTGCCCTGTTTTGGTGTGTGCTGTCAAGGAGGGGTCTGGAGTGTGACAGTAAGCACAGAAGTTACAGGGATCACAACTTACTGTGTGTAGCAGAAGTCTGGGGATGTCCCATGGGAGTGCAGTCTGTGCACCCTACAGCTTCTTTCCAGTCTAGATGGAGAACTTTCAGGCAAGTAGCCTACAAAAACAAAGTTGCAAGACTGGATAGTGTTAACTTTCACTGATGTGCTGAACATGTCCTTCAAAGGGAAGCAGAGTTGGTTTTGCTGTTCTCCAAATGTCCCAGTCTTGGAAAATGTACTGCATCCTTCTGACTGTGAAGGAGCCAGCATCCATAGTAGTGGCTCCCCTGGCTTGGACAAGGAGGCTTCATGAGCTCTGTACCCTTTGTGTGATTTTGGTTTGGTGGTTTTTTTTTTTTTTTTTTTTTTTTTTTGAGGGTGTTTAAATGTTGGGGTATTTAAGAGCTTGACTCATTATTTCACAGCTTTCGTTTTTCAATACTGCAGCAGCTGTGTCTCTTTCTCTCCCACTTTGCCCCAGAGTCTACTCAGTTGTTAAGGGAAAAATTCTACATCTGTACCAAGTACCTGTGGAAACATTTGAAGATTTGCTGTTTTTGAATTTAGTGATTACTGCTGGCAAATGAATGCAACAAGAGTACTTTTATTGAAAAATAATTTCCACTGCAAAATGTATTGCAAAAATACTGTTGTGTTTAGCTCTCTCCCAGCCCGTTACATACCAAATAAAGTGCCAAACCAAAAAGCGTGTGAATAATTCGTGGTTTTTGCTAGGACAACTTTTTTTAAAGATAGCCTAATCTGGCATTCAGATTTACATGTGAAAATAGCTGAGAAGTCCAGTATTTTTTGGTGGAAACTTAAATAAAAAACAGCTTATGGAAACAGCTGATGCCAGATGTTCTATTTAAAACCATTTAATTTTATTAACATTGAAGCTGCTTAATGGCTGTGTTTGCACTCTGCCCTCCTCCTCGATGACGAGGCTGTAAGTTAAGTGAGCGGCTCTCGAGGCTTGGAAATGTGTTTCCCTTCAGCTTGTGAGGAGGAAATCCCTTCCTCTCTCCATAAACAGATCATCTGCAGGGCTTCAGGTAAAGCTGCCAGAAAGTGCTGCAGGGCTGCTCTGAACTCCTGTTGTGAGTAGAACCACTGATTTAGAATCCAAACCTGGAACAGTACCAGCACCGTGGGCACTCACTGTCTGCCTGGGCAAACCCGTGAAGTATTGCCCAGAGTGTGTGGGCAGCCAAGGGAGTTTGTGCTGGGTAATTAATAAAAGCTGTGAATTAGCTACACTTCCTATTCCATGGCAACTGTTCCTGTATGTGCTCCTACCCGGCGGTAAACGCAAAGGTTTGTGTAAGCAAGCTCACACGCTTTTCTCCCATGGGAATCCATTTGTCTGTGTGCTCGGTGTGTGGTGTGTGTTTATTTGGTTTACCCCTGACTAAGCTAAGGTGGTAATCTGCTTCTGATAAAAATAAGTGTCTCCAATTTAGCCTCCAGTTGTGAGCTAACAGCTTAAACTGCTGCAAATCTGTGACTAGCCCAGGATCTCTGGTAATGAAGCCATGAAAATTAGTGAATGCTGCCAGGGTTAAGACCACAGCAGTACAGCAAAACACTAATTTATTTCACATTTACTGCTCAGTAATTGTGCTTGCTAGCAAAAGCATTGATGGCCCAGCAATAAATATAAAGCCCATTTCCAAAGTGGAATTAATGTGGAGAAATAAGTGGCCTGAGAACAGTGTTTTATATTTAAAAATTTGTATGTCAGGTTAGGAAGAAGCCCTTGCCAAATATAAGGCTAATGGAAAACTTCCAAAAGAAGGAGACACAAAATAGTATGTTGATCAGTGCAAAGTAGAGTTTATTTTTCTGTACTTACATAATCATATGCATGTTCTACTTCAAGGTAGGACAGCTTTTAAATAGTTCTTGCTGAGTCTGGTTAAAATGGTCACATTCTGATAAAGCTTAAATGACCAATTAAGTGAGTAGGGCATTGCTCTGAAATGTGTTGTGTTGCTTTGGATGATATCTTCTTCACTTTGTTATCTTTTTAGCATCATCATTGGAAAAAACATACAAGATTAGGGTTTTTCTCTTAAGGTAGTAGAGAATGATTTCTAGTAAAAGGAAAATGTTTATGAAAAGTTCTTAAAACTATTTTTTACAAATAGAGTCAATTTTTTTTCTTTTTTTTTAGTTTTAAAAAATTTGGTGCCTGTTTTGGAACTCTTAGATTAATGTCAGCTATCAGGGGTCTTTGTGAGAAAATTATTATTCAGGTGCTGTTTGTTTCTGCTTTGAAACAATGGAACTTCATTAGAAGTTCAATGGAACTTCATTAGAAGTTGGTGACAAAATCACCAAATAGGTCAGGTTGGAAGGGACCACAGTGGGACTTCTGGTCTAAACTCCCTGCTCAAGCAGGGTCATCCCAGAGCCCATTGCACAAGATTGTGTCCAGCTGGTTCTTCAATATCTTCAAGGAAAGAGGCTCCACATCCTCTCTGCACAACCTGTTCCAGTACTCTGTAACCTACACAGTAAAGAAATTCTTTCTTATGTCCAGATGGAATTTCCTGTGTATGAGCTTCTGCCCATTGCCGCATGTCCTACTGCTTGGCACCACTGAGCAGAGCCTGGATCCACCCTCTTTGACACCTTTCTTTCAGATACTGACAGACTCTGATGATATCCTCTCTCAGTTGTCTCCTCTGGAAGCTGAACAGGTCCAGCACTCTCAGCCTTTCCCCATAAGAGAGATGCTTCAGTCCCTTAATCATCTTTGTAGTCCTCTATTCTATGTGCTCCAGGAGCTCCATGTCTCTCTTGTCCTGAGGAGCCCAGAACTGGAGACAGCGCTCCAGATGTGGCCTCACCAGGGCTGAGTAGAAGGGCAGAATCACCTCCCTTGACCTGCTGCAATGCTCTTCCTAATGCACCCAGACCACTCCTAGTGGCCTGGAACCAAAACTGTGGGTCCCACAGTGTGGCTGGGAGCGCTGGAAGGACTCTTTGCCTGAAGATGTGGAAACATCAAGTGACTCAGCTATTGGAGGTTAATTAATTTTACTTTTCTCCTTGCCCTTGTCCTGTAGGTTACCAGTTCTTCTAACATTTTTCCCCAAAAATCCAGATATTTCAAAGGCATCTGTTTCTCCAAGTGTGAAGAAGTTTTAAACTAAAATCTTCATGTAATGTGAACTTCAAGTACAAGTGATGGCAAAACCATAGGAACAGAAATTACCTGGTGTAATGATTCCTGGGAGGAATGTACAGCCAGGGCTTTACAGTTACTGACAGCAGTGGGAAATACATAACCTAAAAACTGGAAAGCATTGGTCAAGTGATGTGTCATCTCTGGAGACCTGATGTGAGGTTGACAAGAAGTGTGGAAACATTGCTTTTGGTTTTGTGTTTTACCCAGAAACAATATTATTGTTAAAATAGGTCTTCTAATGCAATTCTCTTCACCATTTTCCAACTCATGAAGTTTGTGTTTTTTTAATACAAAAATATAAGATGGAAATTTAATTGAAAATGCTATCAGTGTTTCACAAAATGACAGGATAAACATCCCACTCAAAACAATTATATGAGTTGAGCTTTTGGGTTGGGAGGGCACATTGTTTCGTTCATGAATGACAGCTCCTGAAAAATGGTCATTTTCTGACTGTGAAGGCAGCAGTCAGCCCTCAAATATTTGAGGGGCTGTTGGAAGGTTTTTGTTTTAATTTGTGGAAATAGAGCCTTTAACAACTGAAAAGGAGCCAGCATGATGATTCAAAAAGTACGGGGAGGAAGTGGGGAGGGAATTCTCACTTTCCAGCTTCTGAAGTTTGCTTGCACATAAACTACTAAAAAGGACAAATGGAACAAATGTTTCCCCTGTTTTGAACTCATTACCTTTTAGAGAGTGTAAAATGATTAATTATCTTTTGGCAAAAATTGTTACCTTGTGGCGAGGTGTGCAGAAGACTGCACCTTTTAACAATATTAGTAATAAATAATTTGGTGATATTCATGTGGCTTATAATCCATATTTGGTGAATCTCTTTATTGTTTCACTCCACACTTTTGAGTTTCTCATTTTCTTCCACCTTCTCCTTCAATCACATTTTGTTTCCATTTAAAAACAGGGGGAAATGAAAAGAAAAAAAAAAAGAAAAAGAAAAATAGCAACCCTGCCTAGTAAAGGTACTTGTGAAGAGTGAGAGCAATGTAAAAACCCAGCACCTTGTAGTGTCAGTCTGTGTGTAGTCCTTATTTGCACAGTTGTACAGACTGGTGTGTCAGCCAGGATGCCCTTCCACTCACTGGCATTCAGATGGTGGTGGTTTATAGATTTTTAGTGGGAATGAGGCAGTTATTTGTTAGAATCATGTTGACAAACACAGAATGCAATATTAGAATATTCTGCAAGGAAAAACCATACAAATTAAGCATTCTTTGTTCCTTTGTATAGTGTTTGTTGCTCTAATAATTGGCCAGATTTTGCCGTCCCAGTTTTTGCTTAGGGAATATGCTGGGACTATTCCTACTTGTATTAGTAAAGTTTTAATTACTTTTATGTTTTGTTTTTTTTCAATGCAGAGTGAACAGACATGAATGGGTTGCTATCTGTTTACTTATTTTTGTCCACTCTTGTCAAATGATTGTTACTTTAGTACATTTGTCATGATTCAGGAATGCTCTGAATAAAACCAGCCTGCAGAATAATTAGATGACTTGCAAGTGTATTACATGAACAGGATGCAGACGCATTCTGACTTCACACTATTTTTTTTAGATGGAAAAAATGAGGTAGGAAAGAAAAGTCCACTGACTTCCTATGAGGATGAGTGTGTGTGTTTGCCTGGTACAGACTTTCATGTACCAGAATAAGTTGCTAGTTCTGTCATACATTTGAAGGGTATTAGCATGTTAAAGACTTCTTTCTAATTATTGATGTTATGTCCTGAGCTCCTCTGCTTCCAGTATTCAATGGCAATAACCTGAGCTTGAACATGACAGTTGTATCCTTGAATAATAAGCACCTAAGAATTTCAAAAACATTACTTGTTTAGATAAGATTTTCAGATGCGTTTCAGGGAGATTATTAATTCCACTCTCCATGCACATGTGCACTCTCTCACTTTAAAAAACCTGGCTTTTATTCAACTTTTTTTTTGAAGTGTCAGAATTTTTTTTCCGATCTCTTGAATCTGCAGTTGACTGGAGAAGCATATCATAGTGAAACGGCAGTCAAACTGTATCTTAACAGCTTTGAAATCAAAGCCTAGGATTTATGCTGTCTGATTAATAGCAGGTTAAAAACCACTTTCCTTATTATGTGTGTGTGCTGGCTTGCAGATCTTTTTTAGGGAAAGCCTGATAGACTCAAGTGCTTGAACTCTGGCAAAAATTTCATCCTTCATACATTCAGCAAGGAACAGTTTGTTTTCCATTGCTGCTGTGAAGCATCTGTGAGGCAATACCCCATTGCAGAAGCATTTTCCACTCCCTAAAAGGTGTGTGCAAGTGAAGATGGAGATGGATGGGTTCTAAAATGAAAAAGCAGAAGCCATTTGCAAAAATAATGCACTCTGGAGCAAGTCTGTTGCCACGTGTTTGCTTCTGGTGGCATACTGTAGTCTAGGTTTTTTTTTTGTGGGAGTCAGTGATTCTTTGTTGAGCTCAGGAATTGCTAGATGCTGTTCTCATTAAGCTACTTCTGTTGGAAAACATGGATGTGATTATTGGAGATGGTTAATGGCCCACGAAAAAACCTGAGTGCTATGAGAAGCTGTAACAAAATTTGAAGCATGTGTTGTGCATGTGTAGTTTGAAAGCAGCATCTGTGCTAGATAGGTTCTCATAATGGTTAGATTGTTACATCAGGCAGAATTAGCTGCAAAATTGTTATAGGGTAAGTTGTCAGGTTAGGCTGATGTTAAATGCTGTCCAAGTCTGGAAATAGTTTCAGTGTTACTAGGTTGAAGTTACTTTTCATCGAACCTCTGCTCTCTTTGGGATAAACAGGCAACAGCTCATGGTGTTGGTGTAGCTGGGTTCAGTAACCCATTGTGTTTGCTTTGGTAGTGATTCTGAAGGATAATGAAAAAAATCATCTGGTTGTTTCAAGAGAGCCTTGGTGTCAGGTAAATGTGTGCCTGGATCATTTGATTCCTCTGGTTCAGAGCTGGCCTTGCTGTGAGTGATTGACTGATACTGCGCTTCATAGCAGTGTGAAAAACTAAATGTGGGCAGAGCTGGAAGCTAGGGGAGCAGCAAACCTTCCCATCTTATAACAAATAATGAAAATACAAGGTACCTATACTGTTTGCCAGGATATGATTTTATTTTCCTTTATTTTCCTTGATTTGGTGAAACTTAGGAGGGCAAACCTGTAGGTTTTTGTTTTGTTCCACAAGTTAAAAGCAGGCTGCTGCTGGGAACCAATTGTGCTTTACAGCGCTCCTCTAAGGTAGGATGAGAAAGGGCCTCAGCTGAGCTTTTGGCCCTGTGCAGGGGGAAAGGTAAGGTCCATCCTCTGAACCCCCTTCTTACAATCCCTTTACTGCTATTGTCCGTTTGAATTGAAACTTCTAGTATTCATTTTCCACCACATCTGGGCTCTATGTCCAGAATTTTGGCTAGGATATGAGGGAAAGGATGCACATTAGTTTAAATAGCCAAACTTCTATGTGCACAAACAAACTACTTTGTAGTTTTCAAAGGTTTTTCATAATTGTACTTTCTAGCACATGAAATGATTTTTCTCTCTGAGTTAGTCTCAAGAATTATCTCTGTCTACAACTGACTGATAACACTAATCTTAATGGATGAAATCCCTGCTTGGAAAAGAGTACAATGAAAGTCATAAGAATATGCTACTTGAAAACTGTTCTGAGGGTAGGATATGGTTGCCTATTATAATCTATTTATTTATTTTTAAAGAATCCCCAAAAAACAGAGTCACCCTAAGAAGATGTATCACTCTTAGTTGCTGTTTTGCCATATGAATGTGTGTAGCACAGCATGAAAGACTGAAATCCAAGTTTGCCTTTATGGGGTAATGTTTTTTTATATACTTTAAATATTTCTGAAATAGAAGAGTGTACAGACCCTGGCTAAGAGCAGAACTTAGACACTCTCTTATCTACATTAACTGAAAAATCCAAATTGTTGGTGAGCTAATCATGGCTTCTAACAGCATTGGACTCAGCTTCTGCTTATGATGGCCTTTTCATGATTCAGATGTCTGCAACAGATTTTATTTTTTGAGCAAATACAATGAAGAATAGTAAGTTTGCTTGTCTGTGAGACTACAGTGTTATTAAAACCATTGCAATTGTCTGCTGCTGTGCTATAAAACTGTAGCTTTTTCCATGGCTGTCAAGTATTGTGTAGAAAACAGAACAGGAGGAGCCCAGAAGGACATAGCATGGCCTTTTGTAGAATTAACACCTTTAATCTAATGAATTTTCTTTACTGAGTTTTTAAGTAATCATTAACAAAGTTAGAAAAGTGATTTTGTGCTTGGGTTTTAAATTATAAAATAATGTGTTTTCAGAATCAGGGATTGTTTGGAGCAAAATTTATTGAATTGAAATATGTAGCCATTTGGAAGAATATTAGGAAGTCTGAATAGTTGCTTTCTGAAAGAAAGAAAACATTGAAATAGAAATTGTATGTTAATTGATGCATTCTCCTATTTTACCAAGACGAGCTTTTTCAAGGAAATGATAATGGTCTATCTTGCTAGTAACGTTAATGAATCTTAATTACATATTTACATAAAAGTCCAATTTTTTATACCAGCAGGTCTTTAGTATAGGTCTGAGAAGAAGGATATCATGTATTGATAAAATAAACTCTTTTAAAATTTCCTTTCAAAGTTTCCTTGAAACATTAAGAGAAGACTGTTTGTGGATTTCTTTTAATGTGTGGTTTTGGCGTTAAATGGTTATTATTTTGTTTGTTAATGCCTTTTCCCCTCTGTACTCCTAACAACATTCTTGGTATTTTTCCCCTGGTCAAGGGATTGCTTAGCTCAGACAAAGGCTTTGCTTCAAAACAAGTAACAGTCAATTGAGGTACTATTTTCAAAATGTCACTTAAATCAAGGCTTGAAAATGTATAATTGAGGGAAACTATTTGTAATGTGGTACATAAACAATGACAAAATAAAGCATTTATATTCCATAAGACAGGCACTCAGTGAGCAGTTGGCATGTGCTTGTTTAATTTATTAGAAAAATTGAATATAGAAAACGTTTTGTGTCTTGGTAACTACAAAGACTAGAAGTTAATCCTATAGCAGTAATGATTCTGATCTCAACACAGATCAACATAATGCTATTTCAGGAAAATATGTGAAATTTGCCTACTCTTCTTCTGCTAAATTTCAGCTATGAAATTAACTCTGTTTAATACTTACTGGATTTTTTTTTGAATAAACAGTAGCCAGCTGCACTGACTGAAACTTTTTTTTTTAAAGTCATATCAATAAAAATATAAGCCTTACTTAAGAGTAGATTACAAACTTTATTACATGTCTAGATTTTGTTTTTAATAAATGAACCTTGTTTATTGGAAATAGTCTTTTCTTCTGTGTATTTTTGAACCTGCTTTGTTTTTAATGCAAATGGCCTGTCTGTCCTGTGGTACCCCCCCTTCCCTGTCCTGATATCATGGCAAGCTTGATTACAAGCATGCTTTTTAATACTATTTGGCCGGTAGTTCATGAGTCTGTGAAATCATTGATGGATCTCAAGTTACCCTTTTCTTGGAATTTTTTATTGTAATATGCTTTCCAGGAAACTGGTATGTGTAGAATCAGGGATGCAGTAATTTTCAGAGGTGATCTTCATTTTGCAAAAGTCTTATTCATATTGCATGACAGTCAAAAGTATTCATCAGGAAATTGCGTCATTCCTAATATTTTACATGTGACTGGTCTTATTAGAATTAGCTGCTGTGTGGTAAATCTAGTATGCCTAAACCACAGAAAATGCCTCTATAGTGATGATCATGCTGTGGCCTGGGGGGGAAGTGGGGGAAATGCACCATCATAAGTGAGTCTTCATGTTTGTACTTTCTGGGGCTTGAATCATTGATTTTGGTAAGCTGGAAAAATTGCCAGTGCAACCAGTGGGAGATAAAAATTAATGTTTGTGTTTGTGAGCTTTTTCTGTCTTGGGAGGTATTACAGTTGCAATGATAGTGTAGAACAGAGCCTTAGAAGAGAGCTTGCTCTAGGTTTTGCTTTAAGTTTTCAGGGGTCTTTGTAAGGAGATGAGGTTGAGGAGGAAGTAGCACCACTGTTGAAGAACTACCAAAAAAAAAAAAAAAGGCCTTGTTTATACCAGGAAACATTGAACATTGGATTTTTAGAAAAGAAGGAAAAACTCTATTAAATTGTAATGGGCCTGAATCTCTACAGACCTTAAAATGGTGCTGATTTCTCAGGTCCTCATGTTTAGTCTCTCTCTGATGGCTGGGCACCTGCTGTTCTTTCAGCAAATCACCACAGACCTGTAGATTTCAACAGAACATTGGTGAAGTCGTTGTACCCTACAGACTGCTAAAACACTAGAGAGTTCTATGATGGTAATGTTCATTATTTGTTAAAACAGCAATTTCTTTTAGTTGATCAGTTTTTTCAGGATGGGAAAAATAATAAGTCTGATTATATAGACTTCCTTTTTCTTTGCTAATTCTGGGCTATAATTTTACAATTCTGAAATAAACAATCTTGACTCAATTCTTCCATTTTCTGATTTTATCTTGGAGGATTTGTGTATGTCAGGTGTATCAACAAGTCCATCAAGGAAGGGAGATGAAGAGAAGCAGTTTCTGTACAGAATCAGATGTTGTGAAGGGCAAGAGGTTTGGTAAAAAATTCTTTACTAACTTGGCAAATTCAATATTCTGGAACATTGAATCCTGGCACTCCTGTGGGGAAGGACAGACGTTAAAAATCTGAAGAATATGAATGCAGGAAAAGACTGTGTTCTACCAGAACAACAGGAGACATTTAGATGGACAGAGAGTGAGTCCTAAACCTGGAACTGCTGTAGGGAATTTCACAGTCCAAACTACAGCCTGCTTTTGTGGGGGAAATAGCATGTGCTGCTTGGCACTTCCAGTTATGAAGAGAAGGGTGACATTTTGCCCACTAATGATGTCCAAGTGGATCCTTTAAATAGTAATTTTGATTAAAGGTTTTTGGTTTTGCTATTTTTAAAAGAAACTCCCTCTGTTTAACCTTTTTTAAAAATCTATAGAGAAATAGATTACTGGAACTGAAACTGTCCTCTATTAGCAGGTACACAGGTCAACATTAATCACTTTTTTCCAGGTCCTTACTTTTCTTTGTTTTCCTTTATATTTCCTAAGGACAATATTTTTATGAAAATACCTGTTACTACTTACCTTCCTTTCTTCCCCTGCAGATCTTTCTGAGAAGTAATATAAGATGTTTTGCTCAGTTTTTTAATGAAAATAATAAAAAAAAAATTTTGTTCTGCAAAATAACTGAGCAGAAAAACAGTAAGGTGGGAAAGAACTTCTGTTGTTGCTAGAAAACTGTTTTAAGTTACAGCCAGCATAAGATGCTGCTGGGTGTCTGTGTAAAGGGTTTGGGCTTGAATCCTCTCAGCAGAGTTGCAAAATATGTAACTGAGGAAGGTTGTGCTGACTTGTGCTCTAACTTGTATGTCAAAGTAGGTCTACAGTTCGCATGACACAAATTAAGGTGCATCTGATAGTGTTGTAAAAACAGTGTGCCCTCGTGAGTGTTTTCCCACAATAAATTCACTGAATCACAGAATGGCTGAGTAGGAAGGGACCTCTGGATATCCTCTAGACCACCTAGAGCCACTTGTTCAGGAACTGCCCTTTTAGTTTCAAAAAAAAGAGGGAGAATATGCTGCTGTACAAGCATAAAAGACATTTGGCATTTCTTACCCTCCCACCTTCCATCAGGTGAGCACATTTGCGTGCAGAGACAATGTGTTGTCAGTGCCCTCATACTGGTTTGCAGGTGTAGCACTAGAAATCAAGAACTGTGTTCTTGTCCAGGTTGAAGAAATGCAACTAAACGTAATTTGGCTGAAACCCAAATGAGGTATTTAGCAGCTAATTAAAACAGTCATTCCATTGAAGCCCAGTATGGAACTGAGAGTCAGAGTGAGGAAGGACCTCAGTTTTGCCTCTTTGCATGAAAAACATCTACTTTTGTGCTTTAAAGACCCTTTGGGCTACATAAGCAGGCAGAGCTGTGAAAGTGTCAACAACTTCTTGTTTAACCTTGGATTTTCTTTTAATACTTAATTATACCTAGCATGAAAGTGTTTCTGTGAAAAGTAAAATGTGCAGTCATAACTTCTCTAATACAGTTTTCATTGTGGTGGGCTGTCCTTGGCAAGTGTCCAGATGCCTATCCAGCTGCTCTCTTGCTCCCTGTCCTCAGAAGAGGGAGGGGAAATAGGATAAAAAGAACTTGTTGTTTGAGATAAAGATGGAGAGATCACTTAACCATTGCTATCATAGATATAACCATCTTGATGAGGAAAATTAATTTATTGCAAATTAAAATGGAAGTGGATTATGAGAAACAAAGACAAAATTTCTAATGTCTTCCCTTCCCTCCCACCCTTTTTTCCCTAGGCTCACCTTGACTTGTTTATTTCCAGTTCCTCTTCTTCCTCACTATACCTTTACATATTTTTCTTCTCTTTTTAGGAGGGGCAAGAAGCACAGCATAATTCTGAGGACCCAGTTGTCAGTGAGAGTCCATGCCTGCATTGGTAAGTTGAGTTCCACATGTCTGAAAGAGACCAAATAAACAGAATCAATATCCAAGAAGCAAGTCTGGGGAGTATGAATCAGACTTGGCTGTGTTCCAAATTGACAGTAATGGCCAATAAACTGATTTTATTATTTTGTTTGTTGCATGCTGAACTTAGGTTGTATTAGCTACACTACCTTTAAAGCATGTTAAATATCACAGGAGAGTATAGCATTTGACAGTGTAGTCAGATGGTTGGGTGGTTCTTCGAAGAATCTTTAATTATCTGTCTTGTCACAGCCTTTGTGTGCACCTGAAAAAGACTGTGTTCTAGCTTAGGGAATGGGATCTGAAGAATTGTTGGCTGGCAGCTAACTGCTATATTTTACTAGCATATAAAGTTTATTACTTCACATCTTGCAGAATTTGGCTGCATTGTTGTCATTATCACAGTGTCAGTGTCTTAGAAACCCTGGTTAAAACAAAGTTGTCACAAGAAGAAGTCTAATGAAAGTCATAACATCTGTGTCAAAAGAGCTTTGAGGTTGCATGAAAGGAATCTGAATTCAGCAGAATGTTTGAGTCAGTGGCAAAGCTAATGCTCATGTCCTGGTGACAGTATGAGAGATTCTATGTGTGGCTGGTTTAAAACAAAAAAATTAAAAATCATGTGTGTCTGTGCCACAGTTGTTTTCAGCTTCTCTGTAGTAGAATCAACAGTGTAATATGTTTGACTTGTTGGTTGTGCTTCAAGGTATTGTAGATAAAGCCTTGAAATATAGGTCTCTTCCTTAAAAGGAATAGGAGGATTTCAAAGTTTTGTGTCATTTCTGCAGTGACTTTTCGAAGATTCAGGCTTTAAATACAGCTAAACATTTTCCCCTGCCCCCAGGATATGTTATGAAATGGCATTTCTGAGAATTTGAACTGAGTATAAGCAACCTACAGAATTCCACAAATACCTCTCATTGAGAACAATCTCTAGGCTGCCTTGTGCAGGAACAGTTTCTCCTCTACTATCATTGACCTGGGGAAGAAAAGTAGAGCAAGCATACGTGTTACGTGTTAGAGAAGGAACAGAGATGATGCAAAGCCTAAACTGATTTTATAAATGTGAGTGAAATTAAGAACAGCTTGGAGAAGATTGTTCTTGTTAGGTCTGGAAGTATATTTGGCAAAACAGACCAGTACAGCAAGACAAGATTTGATAAGTTTCCCGGATTGAGGTTTTATAAAAAGAATTTTCATTACTTTTTTTTTTCTCCAGAGTGCAGCCATCGAGGAATTGGAGCACATAAGGTTCTGAGTGTCGACGTGTGGTTGAATTGTTGTTATCTGTTTTCATTCAAGCTTACTGTGGGCAATTAGCCATATTACTCTGCATGTATCTTAATTGTTCCTGTATGAAAGTGTAGTCCCTTGTCAGGTGCTGTTGCTCTCTGGCGGCAGTGATGCATTCAGCAGTGAGTACAGAGGAAGCCAGGCTGCAAAACTTGAGTCCAGATTTCAAACTCCTAGAGAAGAGGTGTGTTTGGATATGGGCTTTTGGCTTGGTTTATTGTAGTCAGAAAAGCCAAATGCACATTCTGGTTCTAATTTCCATCCCCCCTGCTGTAGTTCAGATTTTTGGGGTAAGTTTTTGTTTCAGCCTCTAGCTGGATGTAACGTAGTTTCTTTTCTCTTATTTTCTTTTTAATTTCTTTTCATATCAAGTTTGTCTTTTTTTTTTTTTTTTTGTATGGGATAGTTTGAAAGAGTTGGGGAATATTCTGTTTTTCATACTACTGGCACTGTTTGCAGAGGTGTGCCACCTGGCAGTCAAACCTGTCACAGAATAAGAGGGTTATTTCACTGGCACAATGGGGTACTGCTGGTGGGTGGGTGTGTGTGTAACATCAGCTCCCTGTTAACGTCTCTTTTGAAATGCAAGCATTAGGTTTAGATGTTAAAAGATGTGTTACATATTTGGAGTAGAAGCCAGGAGCTAGAGGAATCTGAGATGGTGTTATGTGGAGTAAAATTGTCATGCTTTGGGTGTTTTCTTTCAGTCTTCACAGTCTCCATGGAAGGCATTGTTGTTAGCAATGTTACTGAGTCTGCAAAGTCCCCAACAGGTTGCTAGGGCTGCTTTCTGAGAAGGTGTGGTTTGTTATGTTGTGACCTTTCTGCAGAGCCTCCTGTCATCTTTGTTTTCAGAGCTTTACTTTGTTCTTAAGAGCTGATAGGTGTAAAGGAATAGCTCTCCTGCCATAAACTCTCCCATTTTGAAGCTGGATCAATATTTTTTTCCTTCTTCCTAACTTACTGTACTTTCAAATTGTGGGAAATAACAGAAGTGTTTATGTTCAGATGTCCAGATAAAGTTTTCCATCATTAGTGACTTCAAATCTCTGGAGAATTAATTTGGCTTCAGTGTCCCAGCATGTATTGACTACATCTACTACTACTGATATTTCTGAGACTCAGGAAGAATTAACAAGTCTCATGTCAAGTGGGGCAGAGTTTTTGGTTTCAAACAGAGCAGGGAAGGAATAATACTTAATAACTTGAGTGTAGAAGTTGTGGTATTTTCTACCCTGTTAAATACAAGTCCATCTTAACTACCTTAATTTAATGCATTACTACTTTCTCTTCTCTTTTTTTTTTTTCAACTCTCAATTTGAGTTCTTTTCTTATGTGCATACTAAGAACTTTCAACATAAAGGAATAATTTTTCTTTTAAATATTACTCTATTCTCCCATTTTGGCTTAATCCTGATTAAATTATCAGGATTCATTAATAGCTAATAATTTTAAGTGGTTTTAATACAAACGTCAATATTTAGAATGTTTCTTTAAATCAAAGGAACATTGCTGAAACCAGTTCTGTTCAGAGAACATAACTAATTGAAAATTATAGATGTATTTTTGTACTTGTTGATGTCCAAAGACCTTAGTGGAGGAATCATAGAATCAAAGAATAGAGAGGGTTGGAAGGAATCTAAAAATCATTTAGTTCTAACCTAATGACTAAAAGTCATTTAGTTCTAACCCCCTGCTATGGGCAGTGATGCCACCCACTAGAACAGCTTGCGCAGGGCCTCATCCAAGCTGGCCTCCAACACTTCCAGTGATGGGGCATCTACATTTTCTCTGGGCATCTGGTTCCCGTTTCTCACCACTCTCACAGTAAAGAATTTCTTCCTAACTTCTAATTTAAATCTGCCCTCTCTCAGTTAAAAACTATTGCCTTTTGTCCTATCCATATATAAAGTCACTCTACTTTTTAAAAAGACTCCTTTGATTACTGCAAGGCTGCTATAAGGTCTCCTTGAAGCCAGGCTGAAGAGTCCCAGTTCTCTCAGCCTTCACAGGACAGGTGACCAGAGGGCTGGAGCATCTTCATGCCCTTCAGACCTGTTCTACCAGGTCCATGCCCTTCCTGTGCTGGAGACCCCAGAGCTGGATGCAGAGCTCCAGATGAGGTCTCAAAAGGGCAGAATAGAGGGGCAGAAGCCCCTCACTCACCCTTCTGGCCACACTTTTGATGCAGCCTAGAACATGATTGGCCTATTGGACTCTGAATGCTCCTTAAATCACATAGTGTCAACTGTAGGGTTTTCTTCCCACAAGCTTTCGAATTTGACCTTTTATTCAAATCACATTTATTATGACTTACTACCCTTGTGGGAAAAGTATTTTTAGTATTTTTGGCAGCCATATGACTTTGTATTAGTTGTGTCTTAACATTATTTTAGTTTGTATATATTTAACAATTACAGGGCTCAGCTGAAGCCTTGATAGAGTCTAATGTAAATGGGAATGTAACTATAGAGAATGAACACCAACAATGTCAAAAGTTTTAGCCCCTGAAACTACATGGATGGCTGTAGTCAGAGCAACATTATGACAGTGAAGTTTTAAAGATCTTTACGAGCTCCACTTTTCCTGCAGAAGGACTCGGTTTAACCATTAGGTCCTTGGTCGGCCAGTTCTGTTTGCAGCTCCTGCTTCATTTGTTTGTTCATTGCTTCATGGCTTTTTTCTCAAATTCTGGTGTGATCTCTGAGAGAAAAGGCACCATTTGCTCTTGTATATGTGGATGCTTTATTTAACCCAAGAGAGCTCCCATGTCCTCTTCTACAATGCTTATTCCTGTGATGTTATGTCAGGAGTGTTGCAATCAATGCTGAGAGTGATGTTTGGACAGGGATCCATGACAATGACTTAGAATGATTCTGCCGAAAGAAGTATGGTATAAGCTTCAGTTGTTAATACAATGTAATACAAGAAGAATGCAAATAACAAAAGTTGATGTGATTCTGAGTGGATGTATTGACCTGGGATTACTTAGAGTACTGTGTCTTGGAAGGTTAGCAAATGTTGCAAGGAGTATTTTAAATTTTACTACCTTTTTGTGTCAGTTTATTATTAAAAAATCCCCCCCAAACCCCAAGCCAAATAAACAAACAAAACCAACCAAAACAGACACCCAAGACCCGCAGTTGGTTATTTAAATGCTTTTTCTCTATAAAATCAAGTTTTTGTATGGTTAGATCTCTCTCCTATATTTGTGCAAAATTTTCTTTTATCTGCCAATAGATTAAAAATAATTTGCATAGATATTTGTGTATATTGCATTTCATAGCTTGATCCAGGGCCCTAAACAGAATGCAAGTGTATTATTGCAAGAGTCTTGCAAAATGTATAATACAGCTTTGGTATAAGTTGTTATAACCATTTTATAATCCTCTTCTATTGGCTGTTGCATGTGAGTAGATGCAGAGTTACTCCACAGTGGATTATTCCCAACTCTGGGACACCAGTGCTGCTGTGCTGTAGAGCAGCTCTTTCTAGTCCCTACTATCAGGGCATCTGTGTTAACCAGCAGTATTAGCACCAATAACTCAGCCTTTCCACAGAGCTCTTGGGATTATCTTTTTGATATCCCCTTGCTCTTAATATCATTTATGAAATGTAGCCATAAATATTTTCTTGAGCCTGTATTGTTCTGGGATACCTGAGGGAAGCTGTAAGCTGGTTGTAACCAGGGGCCTAGTAGAAGACAGCTGTTTTTATTTGTCCTGTAATAGCTGAGCTATGCACCTAGTCCTTTTTTCCATGTGCAGTTTTCCTTTCTGTTATCCATTATGTGGACTTGTCGCATGTGTTAGAGAAGATATGATTAGATTCTACAACTATTTCTACATCTATTGAACGTTCTGGTAGGACTTGCACCTCAAGCATGTGGAGGGACAAATTCCTCCCGAGTGGAACCACTGTGCTTTCACAAAGAGAAAATCTTATCTTGAGTCTGTAATTTTACCTGGCCGTTTGTTGCAGAGAAGTTGAGATACACGGACTGAAAGTGGTGGTGGGGGGGGGGAAACGTGGCTTTTCCTCATAAGAGCATTGAAATGTTTAAAAGTCAGTGCTGTTATGGTTAAGGAAATATGAAACCATGTTGCATTTCATTCTCTGAGAGCGAAGTTAAGCTTGAGCCTGCAACCCATGTTCTTGGGTTCTTGGTACTGTCTCACATGAGATGCTTCTCCCTACAAATATCATCACCCTATTTCATCTTTCTGGAATTTTTGCATTTGCTGAGTGCGGGAGTAGGTTTTTCATGGCCATGGACAATGTGAAGTTCCTCTAGCTCATGCTTTAAAACCTTGGTGCTTTTTTTTTAAGGAAATAACTTAATAGATTTTAAAATGAACAGCTTTCTTTTGATAAGGGAGTTTCTGAACACACTAAGAAAAGGAGTCTTACCAAAAAGCTTTCCTAAAGGAAGCTTAATTGTAGGACAATGAGCTGTTCATTTGGGCAAGTAGTGAAACATTCCAAAGAAAGAGAGGAACTTTGGATTGTTTGAAGGACATTTTACAGTTTTATGTTCAGTGCTAGGCATTCCTAATAGAAAACATTTTCAGTCTGAGAGAGGGAACATGTGGAGAGCATTAGCAGTTCAGTAAAACGTGCAACCAATTCGGATTTAATTTAAAGGGAACAAAAGAGGTGCCTTGAGAATTTGTCGGAAGCGCTGTGGTTTTGCCTTCTTTGCACTGATGGTAACAGGAGTGAGAGAGAGAGAGGTGAGTTGAAATTGCTTTATCGAATATCTTCTTAGCATAATTGGGACCAAAAAGACTGTGATTAATGGATTTAATGGTGCTACACAGGGATCTTGCATGCATTATGGATTTGTAATCGTGATACGCTTCCTATGACTCTTGCTGTAACTTGGTAAAAGTCCTGACTTAAATGAAGATAATAAACAACATACTTATTAGATGTAAACTGACATCACACAAATTGAAAAAACCTGAGAAGGAATGCCAGAACTTGGGGGGAGTTTTTTAAGGGCTAGGCTTTTTTTAATAGAATAATTTGAGTTCTAGTTAAGGCAGTGCACACAGTACTTACTGGGGCCTGCATCCAGATGTGATTTGAGATATCTGGTTCAGCTCTCTTTGAGTGAAATGTGAAATAGCTGCAAAGGCTGTGATAAAAATACCTTTTTTGGCTTTTAGGATTATTTAAATTTTCTTTCCTGAGTATGTGGAACGCAGATGCTCTAAGTAAAATCCCCTGGTTCCCAGATCAGATTACTTTGTGAAAAATCTATCCATATATATAACTTGTGGTTTTGCTTTAAAAATGTACACCTCTTTAAATTGAAATGTTAGATTTCTGTTGTACTCCTTGTGCACGTATTTGGTCAGCCTCTTTTGTGGGCATGAACCATGGTACTTCCCCATAACCTCTGATTTGCCTTCTGTTATCTCACTGAGAAACCACTGGGCCAGTTCTGTAGGATCTCAGAAGTTGTTTGAGACAAGGGTACATTTTCAAGATTTGCCCTGCATATTTGTTTTAAATTATGATACTTAAATAGACTTTGTAGCAAGAAGAACCGAGAGGCTTTAGAGCAGGTAACGGTTCCATTAGCAGTGGCATTTTCATATTGAAGTGGTAGATTCTTGCATCAGATGGCCTTGTTCCAGATTTGAAGGGACATCTGTGGGGCATGCTAGTGAGATGCTTTTCTTGTTTTGGGAAGCATTGTTTTAAAATATGAAAGCTTAGCTGACTCAACTCACACTGGGAAGTGCTGCAGAAATTGAGTAATATGTATTTGAATTCAGATATCCTCTTATCCTCTTTCTGACTTTTTTTTTACCTGACAACTTTCCTTTTTTTTTTTTTTACCATATGTAAAAATCTGCAAGGAAGATGAAATCTACTTTTGACTCTGAATAGCAAGATTTAAAACAAGTCCTATTTCTAAACAAAATAAAAACAATAAGACTTCCTCAATCATCTTTAATTGTACTATAAAGGAAACTATCTCCTCATAAAGCCAGGAAGAGAAATTAGTATGATACTTTGATTCCCACTGCCCAACAGAAATCCATTTAGACTAGTTTCAGATTTTTTTTCGTCTAAACATATCTTCTTGGGGATTAAAAACAATTCTGTAAAAAAAAATTCAACAGTTTACAGCTGCTTATAATGGACTCCTTTGAAAAAAACTGGTAACAACAGTTGTATCTATGTTAATGAGATCAGTGCTATTGATAGCACATCATGAGCTGTTGATAGTTTTCATATAGTTTCCCTTTTTGGCTATTTGCACTTCCCACATACATTACAGATATTGGTATTGACAGACAAAGCAGTTCTTCCTCTTATGGTTGGTATTCAGACTGTTGAACTCATTTTGCCGTAGACTGAAGTACAGCATGTTCAAGCCCTTAATTAGGGAGAAAAAAAGTTCATATGAAATATCTTCAAATTAATTAGCATTACACTTGGAAAAGAACTGAATTATTTGTTTCCTGCCTCCATGTAAACCTGTTCTATACTTAACATATAAACCAAACAAGTGAATTGGATTCAGATTAGTTCTCTTGAAACAATCCAGCACATTCTCATGTTTTAAGCTTTACCCTGCTGAACAGTAAAACTAAATTAAGGACATAAACTATGGAAGCAAAATTAGAAGCTGTTACTTAAAAGCTGTGGGTTTGGAATAGGAAATGTTGGTATTTCTATGTGATGTTGTTTTCAGCCCAACTTCTGATTTATCTTTGTTTGCAAGGAAGGCCGAGGGTTGCTGATTTTGCTGAAGTGGAATTAGGCTAAATGTAGTTCAATCCTCTCTGAGGTGTTGCAAGATGCATGACCTGCACATGTAGTGCAATAAAAGGGAAGAAAAGTGTTAGTTCATAAAACAGGGAACCATGCTAGTATGGAAAGTAAGCTTCTCTTCTCTTCAAATGAAGCATTATATTTAAGCTTTTGATGCCTTATGATGGTTTATTTCATATTAGCTTAAAAAAGAAAAGGTGCCCATGTCATTGAAATGCAAGGTCTGGAGATGCATGTTTGAACATTGTCAGACTGATTATCTTTAAAAATGGCATACTCAAATGTGCAAACTCATGGTCAATGATGCTTCAAACAAATGCCACTTGCCAACTTTTTGTGAACTTGCTGCAAGTACAGGTATACAAGTATTATAGTTTAGATCAGAGCTATGTAGTTTTAGTCGTTATACTTACTGAAAGGAAGGCTAAGTTTTATTATCATTTGAAGATCTCACTATGGAAGATGATATCAAATACATGTGGTTTCATAATGCTGTTCAACTGATTTTTTGTATGGTTTAATAACTTTTCTTCCCACAATGATATGTAATGATAAATGCACTATCTCGTAATTCAGCAGTCAAGAAATAGTTCAACTGATTTTTTGTATGGTTTAATAACTTTTCTTCCCACAATGATATGTAATGATAAATGCACTATCTCATAATTCAGCAGTCAAGAAATAGTTGCTCTCTGTTGTTGATTTTCATTTTGACACTCAGGTAGTGTGTACTGTTCTTTCCCAGCCTTCAGCTATTCTATTCCTATTTCATTTATATTCTTTTCATCTTTTTAATGTGCAGCTGCTTTTATTTCTGTAGAAATTAAGATGATTTAATTTGTAAATTGTGTGCTTCTCAATTTATTTATTTCGTTAAAGAAATACTTCAAAGATTGAGGAGCTTTGTTTAAATAGGTGACAGAGCACCCCAATTTAATATGTGTTGTTTTCTCTAAGACTCTCAAGTGAGATATACCAAATCGATCCAGTTTCAAGAATAAAGTGTTCACTATAATGAAAAATATTGTGACAGTACGTCTGGAAGCATTTGGATGAAATTCTTGTTTTGAGCTCAGAACATGCCATGGTCAGATGTGGTCATGAATGGTGGAAGAAGCACCACTCATTTTCATTATGATTTTTGTACTTGCATGAGCTTGGTGAAATTGAGGAAATCATGGTATCTCTGTCTGGAAAAGGGGAAGAGAGAGATGGCAATATTTAATTTGGAATATTATGCAATGTGGAAAATTAGCTTTATTTCACAACTTTTCATGCCTTCAAGTGTTTTTAAGTATGAGCTGATCTTTTTGTGGGTGTGGGTGTTTTGTTTGGAGGGGGGGGAGAATGTGTTTGGTTTTGGTGTTTTTTTGGTTGGCTGGTTGATTTGTTTTCTTGTGAAAAGAAAATACAGATGTGCAGCATCTGTATTTTAATAATGATAACAGCTTCTTTAAGGCTTTTTTCCCCCTGCTTATGGCTCAACAAGGCACATAAAATTTAAGCTACAAAAAGATAAAGTTACAACCTCTTTATTTAGAACCCCAGTAGTTACTGTGGCTGAGCAGCATGCTATTGTAAGATGTAGGATGTCATAAGCTATGTCAATTCATATTTAGCAGTTTGAGATAAGTCTGGTATGTATGAAGTTATATATCAGGTTTCTTTTAACCTTTCAGGCATTAAATATTTAGCTCTGGTCTTTGTGTTAAAACATGAAGAGGAATATGTTGGTAAACTCTTTGCTTAATAAAGACCCTGTCTCTGCCGGTTTATTTCTCCCTGTGGCTATACACAAGGATTACACATTGGCTTTAATGGCCAGAATGTCTAAAAACTGGCATATCCAGTTAACTTGTTTCTGTACTAGGGAGTGAAATATAAATGTTTGATGTCTTCCTTACTTCTTCCTATAATCCTAAATTCAATTCAGTGGACACTTAAAAGCCTATTCAGAATCAAATGCCTGTGGAGACATTTGCTTTCTCCTTGACTTTGTATGAAATAAAGAAAGCTGAGAGTGTGGAAGGGTTCTCATCAGGTTGGGCATGGGAGGAGGCTTGGGACTGATCTCACCTGTGCCCAGGGACTAGGGCTTTCTTTAGCCCTTTCAGCAGGTGGACTTGTTCTGTGATGTGTAGGGACTGCATACGCTGTTTTGGGTAGGGAGGGTGGTGGTGATGCCGGCAGGATGGCAGCCACCTGTGACTGCCTTTCTGCTTCTTGCTTCTCAGAGCATGCATGACTGGTTCCTTGTAACTGCATGAGAAATACATCAGGAGGCTTCCTCTTTCTTACCTTTTTTTCCCTGCTGTGCTGTTACGTTGAAATGCTTGGTGTTGCATTCAGGAAAAACTTGCCATAGAAAATGTGGGTATGTTTGCATGAAAGGTCTAGCACCATAAGTAACTAACCAGAAAAACTTTGCCAAACCCCTCACAAAAAAGGTCTGTTATATTATTCTCTTCAAAACCAGTATATTACAGTATATTTTATTAATACCAATATGTTGAAATTCACAGTACATTAAAAATATTTTGGAACTAGAAAGAGTGTGTGAGCAAATAAAATCCGCCCTTATATCTTTGCTGGAATAGTCAGGTACTACTGCAGTATTCTCTGCAGGGGTAGTGTAACCTGGGAAAAGGGTGCTGCGGGGATACTCTGAACAGCTCCTTAAAGCCCTGGCTGTGAGCACATGCTGTGCTTTTGACACAAGGTGAGTACAAGTGATGAATAACAAGCATCTTATAGCTACCTTAGGCAGCACACTCTGGTAGCAGTGACTGAGTCTCCTGGATTTTCACTCTGAGGTTAGTGATCTGCACATTGCTGTCACCATGGTATTCCTGTTTTATATTGTATACTGCTGCTGTTGTGTGTGGTCTTCCCTTCTGTACAGTGCATGTTTCAGGCTGACATTCAGTCATTGGCAGATCTTTACTAGGATTTTAAGAGGAGTTTTTCTAACCCAACAGCTGTGAGATTGAATCTTTTTGCTTTAAGCGACTAAAATGCATAGAATTAGAGGGATTAGATGGACCTAAAGGACCATCTGTGAGTTGGCAGTACCTGCTTGACTAGCTGCCTGTTACCTTGTGGTGCTGGGTACTGTTTCCAGCTGGCCCCTAGGGATGTTTATTGGGAAGGCGGGAAGTGGGAGCAATTCAAACACAGAAATTCCCAGTTTCTAAATTTCTCAGTAGGAAAAGACAAAACAAAAAGCTAAACAGAAAAACCGCAGGTGCTATGCAGAAAAAGCATTTTTGCAATTGTATCTGTTTTGTGAAGACTGAGAACATTTTGTCTTACTCTTAAAAAGAAAACCAAAAACCCATAAAAATGATCATCCAGGCTTCAAGAGAACCCTCCATTTCAGAAAACCCTCCAAAGGAAACAAGGAAACAGCATGGATTTAGTTCTTCCCTCATTTCTTTGAGGTAGGAAAGTAGTAAGACCCTTGCAAGTATTTTTTTTCAGCTGCCAGGTTGCTTCAAGTCATCAGGCAGAGTTATTCTTTCTCATAATGCTTAAATTGGTTTTAACTATGTAGGAGAAACCTGTTTCTAGGTGAAGGTTTACTGCTGTAGCACTGCCAGGGTTTCTCTTGTTGTCAGCCTCCCAGTGATGCCAGGCATGCTGCTTTGCTGCTGCATCAGCCTCTGGGCCTCCTCTGTCACGGGGAGCAGAACCAGCCCAGAGGGCACACCAGAGCATCTCAGTCAGGGTCCTGCCCTGAATTGCTCTTGCTCCATTGACCATAAAGGGAACAGATTTGGGAGATGAATTGCAGAGGTATGCATATGGTCCATTGCCCATTTCTGGTTTCTGTCTTCAGAGTTCTGATAGTCTCAAATGATGGCAGCTTTTTATTGAAGTTTGGTTCATTGCCAAGCTCTGAATATAGTTCTCGGAGTTTTCTCTTTGGTCGAGAGATGATCACAAGGTGTGTTAAAAGTCTCTTTTCCCCAACCCAGCTGTCCAAGAAGAAATCAGAAGTATTTGGCTGTTGTTCTCAAGGTTGTTTATTATTTTTTATCTAAAACATGTTCTGTCTGGCCTGCCAAGGTCTGTTCTGCAGGTTGGTCTGAGGCACACTCCCCACCCATGGGGCCGGTGTTGTCTTTTACACTACAAACTACGTATTTGATATTTACAGTTATGTCCCAATACCTATCACCTATGTTAGACAGTGACTTTCTATTCTAAACCAATCCCAAAATGCCACCATCACCAAGAAGATGGAGGCTAGGAAGAAGAAGAAGAAAGAAGGACAGGACAATGCCGTAATCCCTCCATCTTGTCCCTAGACTCCCACAGTAAAATTCTTCAAAATTCCACCTTTCACCCTCTGACAACTACAGTTATGCTACTTAAACTTTTGTGACTTGTAATTCTTCATATAAAGTTGGTAATTTGCTCCATGGGTTGAACTCAAAGCCATATGGATCTTTGGCTGCATGCCTGGGTCTCTGACCCCCCCCTGCTAGGGCTTTGAGCCATCCAGGGCATCCACAGGGATGTCCTGGGTTATGACATATAGTGCACTGATTACTTTTTCCTAGTTCCTGTCAGGATCTAATACATAATTTCTGTATGTAAATTTGGAATAACTTGCTGGAATAACTCCTCCAAAGTTTCACTGGAAAGAAAGCAAGACTAGGATTCAGGGATTCAGGCTATGAGTTACCTCCACTGGCTGTAAGGCCCATCATAAGGAATCAAATGGAGATGGAATCTGCTCTGCACATGTAGTGAAAGCTTTGCTAAGACTGAGACAGGAATTATCAATGTTGGTGCACAAGACTTTCTGTGCAAACCCTTGCACCAAAAGGTGTTTTGGTGTGACAGTGGGTCCATTCTACCCTTACGAAAAACCATCTGTACTCAGTTGAGATGGTGCTTTTTGATAACTTGTACCAGCCAGTTTCCCAGGGATCAGATGTGCAGGTACATGCCTTCCCAGGAGAAGAGGAAATTTAAAGAGTTTTACTCTGGTCTTTCTGACATGATTGCCCTCAGAGGAATCAAGGAGCTTCCTGTGTTGCAGAGCCTGCCATGTTATGTGCCAAGCTGTGGATGCTTAAAAAGGGGATTTATTTTCATTTTGTGTCTCTCCTATTGCTGCCAAAGAGTAACTTTCTGGCATTGCCTGCTCCTCTTCTGAGACTGATGCCCTGCAGCTGGCAGTTTCCAGCTGCCTGCCCGTGCCTCCTGCTGACAGATGGGTCGGTGTCAGGCGGTCAGGCAGCCCCGGCAGCGTACATGACCTGCTGCCTGTCCTGCCTCTGAGGCTCGACTCAGCTGTACTTTGGCATTCAGCACCCAGCTGGAAAGATCTTGTCTGTGTTCCCAAAGACTAATACGGAGGAGAGAGTCATTTTGTGGGCTGTAGCTGTACCTGCCTTCTCCTCACTGAAAAAAAGGGATCTGTTTTCAGGGCAGCTGAATGTCCAGGGCATCTAAATAACATACCTTATCAGAGGTGGCTGTGGCACATGTCAGCATTCACCCTTTTTACCCTGTCTTGTTGGTAGATAGTGAAATTGTGACTTACACTTGTCAATTCTGCCTTCTTGATATGACAGCCAGCATTACAGCAACCCAGCTATGTCCCGGTGACCTCTTCAGATCTGTCTGTACTGTTGCTGTCCATGTGCTTGCATATGCATGACAACACTGCTTTTAATTTTTCTTTTTTTGTTACCTCATTGATAGTACATGAAATGTATTACAGCCTCAGTACTTCTTATCAGGGTTAGCTTGTTTTTTTCAGGAAGAAAAACAGTAGCACAGTTTGGACGAAGAACCCAAATTCCTCTCTGCCTACCCTTTCTTTTCATGAATACTTTGGGGTTAAGTAATATCAGAATTATGCAGGGAACCTCTTATATTTACTTACATCAACCTCTCATTTCAGAATAAAAGTAGCTGTTATGGATAGAGCATTTGCTTGCAGATGTGTGTTCGCCATTTTGAGCACCATATCCAATTTGGAACTTGAGTGCTTTAGTTTTACAAGGAAGTTTCTTGGCTGGTGTAAATTGGCATGGATCCCCACCTTCAGCATTCAACCTTGCTTTTGTCTGTCCAAAGCAGTGGCCTAAACTGCTGGGTCCATCTCTTTCTGTTGGTCTAGTGCTTTTTCAGTAATCCCATGGTCCTCATGGGGCAGCGGGAAGTGTGTGACTGAGAACTTGGCATCTTCCCCTGAACCTGAGGCTCCCGATGTGCTGCCTCATGCCTGGAAAAGCAGGCAGCTTGTTTGTGGCTTTCAGGGATTTTAATCAGCCTGAGCAAAACACATGCTGGGGACAAGGTGATGTTCATGTTCCGTGGATTTCTCACGTGTGCCCATGTGACTGGATTAATTTTTCCCTTATGAGGTAATTAGGATTATGTTTCTCAGGCTCACTTTTTTGACAGTCTTGGTCAAATATAAGGAGATTAAATTTCTTGGAAAAATGGGTTTTCCTGAGAATGGGTATTTCTTTTCCGTTTTGATTCGTCAGTCTTTCATTAAAGATGTGTTAGTGAATAGCCCAGTTTTCTCCATCTTATGTTTATTGTTCCATGTTCTCTTGATTTTTGTAGCTGCCTGGTACTTTGGCTGCTCTGAACTGCATGAGTAGGAAGTGCTCATATTGTGCTGCTTATGTTCACAGAAAATGAATGAACACCTCTGGACAGCTGCAAAACAAATGCTGGTTAGAGACACTTGGTTCTCTGCTTTCAGGTCTGGAAAATTCCACCCTGGATTTTTATTTTTTTTAAGGTGCCACCTTTCTTTAAGTGTACTTTTTCTCTGATCATCTCCTGAAACCTGAATACTGTTCCCTTTTGCAGCTGAATCACATGTGCAATAGGAAAAAATTTAGTGTCTCTTGCCTGGGGGCAGCTGTGCAGGTAGAAAACAGATAGTCTACAGGCAGGAGCTGTAGGAGCATTCCTTGCTAGCAAGTGAGGTAAAAGCATAAAAACTTGTTCTGTTTTCTAAAGGGAAACAACTTTGTAATACCTAGGAACCAAGTAGAAAGAATAATACTGTATCCCCCCCTTGCAACACGGGTTTGCATGTTTGGAAAACTAAGCACGTAATAATGCAGTGTTAAATAACTCCAGCATCTTCAGGAAGCAGTTATTTGTAGTAAGATTGTGAATACTTGGTCTTTCTGTTGTGCTTTGATGAAGTAAAATAGGCTTGCAAGCACATACAGTGCACAGGTATAGTGCAAGTAAGTATAGAACTGACTTATTTTATACTGAATGGTCAAAGGAAACTATGAAGGTGATTGTTTTATTTTGTACATGATTATTTTAGAGACATAAATTGGATTATTCCCAATTGATATCTTCTGATTGATTTTCATCTTCCGTCTTAAAAAGGGTGGGCAAGCATGAAGTGATTCACAAATGGGCTGTGTGAGAAAATGGCCTTTGCTGGATCAGATCAAAGGTTCAGCTAGGCCAGTTCCCCAGTCCTGCTTCTCTTTGCAACAGCTAGTTTGAGTTGTTGAAGTGAAGAATATAAAGAAGAGTGACAGTGTTTCAGCAGAGTGTTCTCCATCCTCTGGCAGTTTTGTGCTTTAGGGACTCAAACGTGGTATCTTCAAGATGCTGTCTGTGAAATTTGTCATCCTCTCTAGATTTTCCTTCTGGGAACCTGCCCAGCTACATTTGAGACACCCTTCAAACTTTCAGCATATATAAAATATCACAAGCATGAGTTCAAACAATTCAACTGCAGCCCTGCCGCTGGGTGAGGGAGAGTTTTTTTTAGGGTTTTTTTTTTGTTTGTTTGTTTGGTTTGGTTTTTGGGTTTTTTTGGGGTTTTTTCTTTTGTTGTTGGTTTTTTTGTTGATTGGTTGGTTGGGTTTTTTGTGGATTTTTGTGGGGTTTTTTGGTTTTTGGTTTTTTTTTGTTTTTTTTTTTTTTTGTTAGTTGATTGGTTGGTTTTGTTGGGTTTTTGTTCTGGAGTTTTTTGTTTGTTTATTTGTTTTCTAGTAATTGGAACTTTAATTTTATTCCCTGTAGCTGTATTGGAAAAGGAGTTTGCTGTTCAACTTCAGCCTTCTGCTGAGAGCTCGGTAGCTATCTCTCTCAGTTATTCTTCTTCACTCTCACCAGATCATCTCTTTAAGGAGTGGAAATCCCCATAAAGGATGGGAAAGGCCTGTAAAGTATTTATGAATGGCTAGGTGTCCAGTGCAATAGGCTCCAGTGCAAACTGGACTGTTTTTGCTGTGTTATGCTTCTTTAAAATATTTCAACTGTTACCTGCTGTGACAAAGTTGACTAATGGCGAAACTGGAAGAGCTAGAGCTTTATGTGTAATGTTTGAGACTCAGGATCTCACTTGTAATTGCTATTGAAAATGGGTACACAATTTCTTCAAACAGTACTTTCATGATTCTTTCGTCTTTGTGTTCTTTTTAAAATAATTCTGAAGATCATTATGCTCTGGAGAAGCTAAAAAGGAGTGTTGCTACAGAACAGCATAATCTGAGCAGCTTCTGAGTGATAAAATTCAATTCAAGGCCATCACTATATGGAGAGTTTGTATGATTTTAAAACCGCACTAAAATGCCCACAAATCCCCCAGCCAAACAACCCAAAATCAAAAAAACACACACCAAATATGTAACACTGCTGTGCATTGAATGTCATCTCTCTCTTCTATTACCCAGTAAGTATGGGGTGTTCCTATGTCATTTCTTCATAGCTGAAACTCTTACCTCCTTTGTTCATTCTGCTCACCTGTTTCTCCCTTTCCATGTAATATTTTTGTTCACATTTTTAATGATCATGTAACCAGCACAGGGCCTGTTCATCAGATCAGTTCGCTAGACCCTACATTAAAATTTTGTGAGTATAAATGGGATATAATTTTAGCTCTGGAATTTCTGAGTAGGTAACGAAGATCTGAGCTTGCCCTAATATATCTCTTCTGATGTGAAAATGAAGGTGTACCCTGATGCATGTTTAGGTGTATTAAAGGAGCAGAACTAACCCTTCTGTTCATTGTTCCAGGATGGGCTTGTCTTAACTTGAATGTGATTAATCACCACACATCTGTTTTTCATTTTAATCAAAATGTAACTAATACCTCTTTTTGCTTGCTCATCACTGATTTTTTATGAGTCCATAACAGACTCAGAAAAAAGGTTTGCTGTGTTTGGCTGAAATTTGAGATCATTTGTGGAAAATTACTTGAATATTACCAGTAAATTTCAATTAATGTTATTTAATAAGAATAACTATAATTTGACAGAAAACAGGTCTTTGCTTTATGAGCTCATTACCTTATCAGAAATAACACCACTCCTCTGTCACTGTAGTTTCCCCTCTACTTGTTGAACTGCCAAAGGTACAGTGCTTGTAGAGGTGTTTTTCTCTTCTCCCTCACAATGGTACTTTTATAAGGCTTGAATGCAAGAATTTTCTGCAGACATTTGCTGTGGAAGTTTTCCTATTTGGAAAGGTCCAGCAATTCGTTGAGCCTATTGATGATTTCTAATAATTAGGGTTTCAGAAGAGTCAGTGTGGTGTCCCAGCCACTAATGCACACTAATGTCCCAGCCTTGTGCACACATGGGGAACAAAATTAAATACAGTAATAGCTTTCCTTCTCCTGGTCAGTTTGGTGATGTGGGTGAGCTGGAGAATTCTGTGTGTATTGAGGATTATCTAAGTTCAGGTTGTGGTTTCCAAGGGGAACTTTGCTGCCTCCTGCCCCTCCACCACAATTTGCCATCCTCTCAGTCCCACAAGTGCCTCTGCTAGACTGTGTTCATTGCTGGATCCACCAGAATTTAGTGGGATTCCTGGGAATAATCACGGTCTGTGTCCTGGCACAAGAGGGGGATGGACTACAAACACAGTGCTAAAAGATGTTTTATACATGCCTCAATTTTAACCAAAAAATATGAGCATCCTGTTTAAAAAAATGAATGTTTTTCAGATAGGTGCTACATTTCAGAGGATTAGGAAAAAGAAATCTGCATCACCTGTGCAAACTGGGAATGCATTATCCAAACCAGTGAAAATGTTCTGTTGAGGAAACTTGTTCCTTGTCCTGCTTTAAAACATCTAACATATTTTAAATCTCCTGATCAACTTGTCCTCCTGTTATCTTCACTCTCTGAACAGAATTTCCCCATTTCAAGCCAGAAACAGTTGCATTAATTTCTGCTGAAGCTCTGGGACATTAGCTTATCTTGAAATCAGTCCCTTTATTTGTTAAGTACTCATTATTTGAAGATCTCTTTTTGTTTTTTTTTTTCTTCTCTTTCTGCTTTGCAGTGTCTTAGAGTTGTGCACTTCAGTCACTGGTACTTTTTTACCATCAGGAAATGTGTTGATTACTTCATTTTTATTACTTGATTGCTCAGTCATTGTGAATTTCCATTTGATATGGGCTGAAAATCCTAACATTTTGCAGTCTGTTTGCATGTGTAAATCTGACCCACAGTGGCAAGGTATGGGGGTTCTTAGGGCAATTACTGCTGAGCAGGGAGGGCAGCTGATACACCCTGTCTACAGAGGAGATCAGTTTACCATGGAAATTCACAAAATGTCTCTGCAAATCTGCTATCTGTATATCAGAAATATAAAGCCACTCATGAGATAAAAGCATTGCTTTCCACAAGGAAAAAAAGAATCCTCTGCAGCCTTAGTTTTTATGCATGAGGGTGTTTATGGATGTTAATTTGAAAATTTGTGCATGCTTTCAAACCTGTGTGCTATAAAGAATGTGCTTTGGGAAATCACTGCTATTTTGCACTGTTCTGTATTAAAGTTGGTTTACTATATCACATCTAGTAAAAATCACTTTAGTCAAGTTTGGTTTCTTTGCTAGTCTCTATGAAAGGATTTAAGACTGGCAAGGGCATCCTCTGAGAACAGTGCTCTGCTATCCCACATTTCTTAATCTCTGCTATAAAATTCCTACTTAATACACATGGATATTGCAACAACCACTCTTTTTACTTTCAGTTGCATCTACAGATTTCTAAGTTCACCCTGTAGATCTCGAATAAAAGTCAATTTCTACTAGGCCTGCAACCCATGATTTAATTACTGCTGATCTGACTTGGCATCCAAAGTTTGGGAACAGCTGAGTGTGCCGAGTCAGATATTCTGCCTGTGCAAACTAACTGTTTTGTAAGTCAGCTGAGAAGTTGGTACAGCCTGTATGTCGTTTCTGTCATGTATAGATGTGAAATACTTAGGCTGACCTTTGTTGTTGCTCTGTAGATTTTGGGTTCAAAGCAGCAAGGAGCTTCCAACGTGGAATCTGAGAGTGGAATAAAATAAGGATAAACACAGTTGAGGTAGAGATCAGCAGACAAAGATTAACTAAGGTTTTATGCTCAAATTTCAGATTGAACATTTCTGTACAGCAGCAGTTCTCCTTTAGGGATTCTGTAGAATTAGTTTTATGCTGAGTATATTTTCATTGCATTTATTTTAATCAACAGAGTGTTGTATGTGGCATGTGTTCATTGAATATTGGCAGCTTAGAAGCACTGGACAAATGTCTAGAGTGGTGGGAAGGAGGAGACTATGAGTTTGTCCATGAGTCTTGAATTTCTGAATCCAAGCAATTTATCTTGAGCAAATTATGACACGGATTGGTGCTGGATGCTGCTGTGTTGCATACCCTGCAGATTTCCAGTGGAGCAGCTGTGAAGGCAGTTAAAGCCACTGAACTTTCTTTGGGATTACAGTAGGTTATTTTGCTCCAAAAAGGAAATTTGAGAATATAGAAATACTGTTGAAGCTACTAAGCTAACTCAAGGGGATAAAACCCCGACCCACTCACCCTTCCCTCCCTCCAGCTTCTGAGGATGAGGAATGTCTAAGTGGTGTATATTTACATTACAGTGGTCTTGGTCACCTTCATATCCAAATGGAACACTTGAATTTCCTTATTGCTTAAGGAAAAAAATGATAGTGTTACTGGGGAAGTTTTCAGTGCTGCTGTGAACAGATACCTGGGTTGAAATGAAGCTGAGTTAATTCAATACAGGCTCACTCCTAGAGGACAGGTCAGTTGAGTAGAGGTAAAATACTGTTGCAACAGACAGAGAGAACTGCTTGGGAAAGAGATTGAAACAGAGTGAGGTAATTAGGGCAGGATCCAAGTGTATTGCTTGACACTAGGTATATGACTAGGGCTACAATCAACAGCAACCTTCCTGGAGATCTTTGGCTGTAACACCAAAAGGAAGGAGTATAAAACTGGAAACAAAGCATTATTTCTATTTTGATTTCTTTTATATGCTTGCATGCAAGGTACTTTCCAAATACTTGAAAAGGATAATCTCTGCTTTAAAGCATTCATTTTTTGACTGCAGAAATGTAGAAAGGTATATGTAGTTTAAATACCTAATTTCCTATCCAGAAAATACTTAAGACAGTTATGGTTAAGAGTTAAACTTTCAAAAGTTAGCAACTGTGGAATTACAGTAGATTTCAAAGCATTTATTATGTACTTTTTATCTGTGTTTCATTTCTTGGCCATGCATGCTGTAGAAGAAGAAAAGGCTGAATGGGGATAATTGCTTATGGAATTTAGCTTCTGCTGTTTCAGACAACTGTTTTTATTAGATGTTGGGTGAGAAGGACCTTTGCAGCAAATCCATAGGTCGTGGCACACTTCCCACCATCCTGCAGGCAATTCAAGGGCAGAGTGAAGTACTGACAGATGAATCACAGCCTAGAAGTGATAGTGGGCAGTGCATTTCCCAGATGTGATTTGTTCCTTAATTAAGCATGGCATACAAGTCTTAGAGTTCAGCTTGCAGAAAGGCTCTTGTCGAAGTCTGTGTGGCATCCAAGGCTGAGTGCAAG
The DNA here is from genome assembly GCF_014805655.1 of Passer montanus. Classification (NCBI taxonomy): domain Eukaryota; kingdom Metazoa; phylum Chordata; class Aves; order Passeriformes; family Passeridae; genus Passer; species Passer montanus. The sequence goes on along the minus strand of NW_024359721.1, from coordinate 889,381 downwards.
GTTTCTGGGGAGACATAGGTGAATCTGTGTTGTGGATTTCTTGGCACAACTGGAACCACCCTAATGGATGGCATGGTAAGGTTGAGGTTCTCTGTGGGAACTCATATTTTGCCAGTGGTTTTCTCAGTTATTTGCAGGCATCAAAAGTATGTTGACGCTGAAAAACTCAGATTTAACTTCAGTTGCTGAGGGAGTATGTATTAGAAACCACCAAGTTTTTCTGTTTCGGTAGCTAGATTTTCTAGCTACTGGTAGAGGAGAAAAGAACAGAGTAAAGTTTCTTTCTTCCATGACTGAACCATTTTTCCCTTTCTAATCTTTCCTTGACTGCCTCTTTGCCTCCCAGGAAGGAGAGAAGAGGGGACAGTAGCAGACCAGATGGCTAAAGTTTGGCTAAAAAAAATAAACAGTGAAGAGTAGGGTCTTATAAAAACAAGCATTAGGTGATATTAACAAGTGGCAAAGCTTACCAGACTCACTTGTAGCTAACCTACCGATGATGCTCTGGAACAGAAGTGTCACTCACAGGATGCTAAGGATGACTGATAAAACAGCTGCTTCTTCCATCAACATATAGGGCAAGGGAGAAAATTCTCATAAAATAAAAATTTAACAAGTGTTATTTTAACTGTAAGTGAAAAGAAGATGGTTGGCACAGTGCACTGTTGAACCCTTCCCCTCCTGTCTTTTATATTTAGGACAGTAGTTACCAAAAGCTGTAAATTATCCCACTGAGTTTAAAGACGGTGCAAGAAAACCTTTAGCACAAGCATAGACATTTGAGTTTTCTCTGAGCTGACCTCCAAACCATATCCAACTGTTTGAATATCTTTCCAAAAGGAGGTTACTGCCAAGGACGTCTTGTGGAGGTAAACCATGTGTGACTGCCAGTACTCCAGCAGGCACTTTATTGCAGGAAAAGTGCCACATCAAAACATAAGTCCCTTGGTTGCCAAGCATTGGATTGTGCATTTTCTTCTTCTGTTTGCAGCTCTAGGTGGCCATTGTATAGGTTATGTGTTATTTCAGAGGTTCAATTCAGGTTAACCTCGTTTATTTTCTTTTCCTTCTCCATTCCCTGTCACTTCTCCCCTGTTGTATTCACAGGTTACAGGATTATAGAAATCTGTTTCTTCTTTGTATTGATACACAAAAAATTGACAGTCAAAATAAACAGTTTATCAAAATAAATGAACAAACAAATAAATATATTGTCTCCAGTATAGCAAACCAGGCAGGAGTGGCGATACAGTTTATTTAAAATATAATTTGTGTGTTTCTTTATGAGCTTTTCTAGACATGGCTACAATGTTGGGAAGGTGAGAGGCTTTCTTATACTTAAAATAAAAATGAGTGAAATTTTGTATGTGATCCTAGAATTAAATGTAAATGGATAATATTGTAAGGATTTTGCAATCTAAATTTTATCTAGTTGTATCACTTCAATACTTTTTTATCGCATGATGACTTCATATATTCAGGTATTAGCAGCTCACTGGATCTTTGTATCTCATTGTGTATCTGCACTATTACCCCTTTTCAGGACAGGTACACAGCGGTGTGTATTCTATTTTAATTTGGAATGCGTCATAGAGCCTTTCAAAGAACTGGTTTCTGTGGAAGTCTTAAATAAAAGGCTGAGAGAAATGCAAAATAGTGTGTTGTAAACTGATGGTTACAGGCATTACAAGGACCACTTAGTCCTCCAAAGCTTGATTTTCACTGTTAAGGCCAACTTTTTGTGCCTGTCCTGCCATTTCTGTGTTCTGCAGTCTCCTATAGACTGGCTCCTTGCTTCTGCCATGGGCTGAATGGAAAGTGCTCTGGAAGAGCAGTTATCCTCCAGGGGTGGGGGTGAGTAAAGATTTTTTAAACAGCTGGACTGCTGCTTTGCAACATTGCTGTGACCAGAGTGGCAGCCTGTAGGAGATTGGTTTTGTATATGGCAGGTAGTGTGTGTCCTGCTGTGTGCTGAGCTGCACTTACTCCCCCTCCTCCTCCTTGGAGTCAGTATGCTAGAGGCAGAGTTTGTTGCACCACGTTACTCAGTGTCCTCTTGGACCACCTGGACAGCACGAGTCAAATCAGTCTGGCTGGCACACAAGTTTCTGCTGTTGTCTCCAAGCAGTTATGTTTCCCTGCCCATGCTATTTCTGTCTCAACAGCTTAAAGAAAAACAAATAAAAATTCAAGCTCCACAGGACAGGGGATCCCCACGCTCTATTTATAAAAGCTTCTTCCTCAATTTCACATTACTCTGCGGCAGCTGCATAGTGAAGCTGCTATGCTAAACACCCTTTGACTGCAGTATTATAAATTCAGTTCCTTTGGCTGTAGGATACAATGGTGTTGGATCATGTTTTGGGGATCAGATAGAAAATACAAAGTCATTGAGGTAGTGTTTTTGTTAATCCACCTTCAGGAAGGACTGTGATATTTAAGAGGTCAACTGTTAAAAAGAAAGACCTGTAGGTGTGTGTAGATACACAGTTATATGTACATCCATGTTCAGCATAATGAGAAGTACTGTACACCTGTTTGCAGAAGGGGACAGCAATGAAAGAAGTTAGTAAGTGAGGACATCAATTAAATCTCAGTATTTGAAAGAGAAAGGGTCCTTGCCTCCTTTTTTTTTGTTGCTGTTCTCTCAAAGCAAGGGACACTTGAGATTTTTCTCTTGAGATGAGCAAGTTCGACTCCTTGAGAGGTTCTTCCAGAAGAAATAGAAAGGCAGTGACATTAGGGTTTGATTTTTCTGCACTGATTTTTTAGGTTGTTTATTTTTAAAAGCTTAATGCATATATATTTAAAACCCCCATTTTTTTACTATAAGGGAATCTGATAGCTGAAACTAAGGAATAAGTAACTTCTTTGTTATAAAATCTGCATTGCTACTTATCAACTCTGATTATCTTGTACATATTTTAAAAAATCTGTTGATTTATTAGTTTCCTAACTCTGACAAATTCTGTGATAGATCACTAGACCCTTATGTCAGGTAAAGATTTATCTTCATTTTCTGAAATAGTTTGTTCTTTTTTAAAGAGACCAAAGAACTTGTTGCTCATTCAGAATCAATGAGTTTCTGAATTTGCAGAGGCTGTATACTGGTATGCCACAGCAACGCAACAGGTCTGTAAATATTCAACAGGTAAATTCTGTAAAGTTTTGTAAAATACTTCTTTTTGATCCACACATCAGGCACCCTAATTGTCTGCTATTTCTATTACTAAATTTCAACTGAGTCCTGTTACATGTAAATTACTTCTTCCCTTACTAGTATTTCAGATTAGTGAAATACATCCTGGGTTAGAGTGAGCAGAAATAAATAGTTAAATTAATACTACTTTTTTTTTTTCTCCTTTGAAACCTTTTTTCTTTCTTAGAATTTGGATAGCAAATGTAGGTAATTAGATATTTTTTTCTTGCTGAAGCAGTTAGTGGGCTGATGTGTCTGTCAAAGGAAATCAAGATCTCTGAGTAAATAGAGCCAGGTTAAGATGGAGGAAAGTTCAATTACAATTAAAGTTGGATGCAGCAGTGGTGTTGTCTTATATTTTCTTTTCTAATAGGCTTGTTCTTTGTAACCACTCACAAGCCTCTACATAGAACAACTGCCATGAAGGTTAACAGATTGTCCAGATGGTCAGCATACAAAAGGGAATTGTTTTCTTCCTTGGTGTTAACAGTCCCTGAAACCCACCAGGTACAACTTCTCTCAGAGCTCAAAGGGATATGGAATATCTGATAAGAGAGCTTGTACTTTAGCAGTCGTAACTAAAATAATTGAGTAAAGAAAGAACAAGATTTAAAACCCAGCATCAACATCTGTCTTTGCCTTCCTGAGATGAAGTCAGCACAGCCCTGTGGTGTCCCAGTGCTTCATTTTCAGGAGCAGAGCTCTGCCCAAATTTGAGTTTTGAATGCCACGTCATCCTTTGGGGCAAAGAGACCTTCAAGTGTTGCTAGTGATGGATAAAAACAAACTGTGTGGAGGCTGAGATTGTGCATAGGCTATTGGGAGTGGTGGGGACAGTCTGCATCCCTAGATCTCCCTCTGTCTTGTGGCTCAGGCCACGTGCAGGAGGTGTGCAGGCTGAAATCTGTCTGTGGGGTTGAAGTGAGATCAGCAGGTCTGAAAGGCTTTTTTCAAGTAGGAAGCAGGGATGATTCTTATTTTCTGATGCACAGTGGGGTAGTGACAGGGAAAGGTCCCACTCCTGGTGGGTTGGCAAGCACTTGTTTGCCACCACCTTCTGGCTGGGCTGGAGGGGTGTCTGAGTGGCCCTCAACAACAGGAGCTTTTTTCATTTAGATTTCTTTATTTAAGTCAATATGTTGGGCTGTGTCCTTCAGTTGTTAATTGTGTAATGAAGTGTTGAGAATATTTATTTCCTGTAGTGTCAGCATTGCACTTAGTTACTTTGCTTATTCCATAATACATATTTTGATTTTTGTCTTCATATTAGTAACTAAGTAATAAAATGTAGCTTAAATTTTAAGCTATTACTGAATGCTAGAGTTTTGTCAGAGAGGTAGTATTGTCATTACAGCTCTCAGTAGTATATAGTACAGAACTGGCCTTGCTGAGATGTGTTCTCCCTGTAGCAGAGAGTGATCTTTCTTGGGCTGGGTCTCCTCTGGTTGCACTGCTGAAAATGGGAACAGGGCATAGCATTCTGTGGTATGGGGAAACATGTAGTCCATGCTGCTTAAGTTCTGAGTCCTAGAGAGGTTTGGGCAAAAAAGGCGTCTGTAGGCTTTCTGTAGTACAACTTTGTAATCCTCTGTTGTTTAGAGATTATTGAGCTTCTGCAGATTATTGAAACATTTATATTTAAACACGAATACTATTCCTGACCATTGTCTGTAATGACTATTTTGTCAGTTGCTAATTTTACTGTATAGGAAACTGTCATATTCATAAAATGAATATGACAGCAGAGTTTGGACAATGGATTTTTTTTTCTGCATACTGCAATAGAATTAGTTTTGATTTGTCATGTAACTGGTGAGAGTAAATTCTTTCATTGATTCTGATGGTACTAATTGTTTGTTAGATTTATTAAAAATGCTAGTTCATGATTTTGTAAACCTTGAGGCAAAGTTTGGCATACTGTATTTTGAGAACTATCAATAATTCTGGAGAGTATCTAAGCAGGAGATTTTACTTACAGTATGTATGTGTTAAGATGTTTTTTTAAAAAGCTGGATTTTTAGTCCTGGCTCCTATTTGATCATAAATGGATCTCTAGAATTAAGATTCTAGTTACATGCAAATCAATGTGTAATTTGGTGAGGTATGATCAAATGTGGACACTGATATGAGTGGTGTTGGAAGCCTCTACTTCTGTACTATATATACAACTCAGAGTCTTCAAATTGCATTTAGTTAGCCCCTGGATGCTCTCAGCCTGGTTTATGTGTCACTCACAGCTGTATAAAAGACCAGTCATTGATGTGGACTTTCACTTTGTCCTTAGGAGTTGGAACATATTTGTTGTCTGTCTGGATCATGACTTCTGGTAATTTATGTCCAAAAGAAGGAATATGTTAGCATACACCAAAACTGCTCTGTAAACCAAAGCAATGAATGATTAGTGGGAGCAAGCTGGAGTTTTTTTTCCTTTCAAAACAACTCCAGCTGCTATCAAAGGCAAATTTAGCTGTCAAGAGAGGTTCCAGAAAATCAACTGATGGGAATGCTTTGCTGTAGTTCTCCATCTATCCTGTCACATCTAGCAGTGTCGCTTATGGAGCAAATTAAAAAGAAATGCTGTTCAACAAAGTCCTGCCATTGATGTCTTTCCTCCTGGGGGTATGGCAATGATTGACTATCAGCCAGAAAATGTTCTAGCGCTGTTTTCAAGGTGGTACCATTGGTTCAGTGAAATAAAGAAGTCTTGCTCATTTACATTTCTGGCTATGGCTGTTGTCAGGCCTTGGGCCAAGGGGGGATCCTGCACCTTTCCATGTCAGGCTGTTATTTCTAGTGATTGTGGCAGTGGGTTGTGTTTGCTGGTTAGGCAGCATGGCTGGAAATGCAAGTACATGAACTGGAGAATTATTTTAGAACATTTGGTGTTTCCCAAATGTGTAATGTGCTATGTAAAAGTAATCTGGGTGTGTATAAGCACTCACCCTCTACAAGAAGATTTTCAACCCCTTTCTTTGTTAAATTTTCATGTATTTAATAGAGTGTGTATATACGTGTGTATATATATATATATAAAGCACTAAGTATATTTTACTGTAGTAACATAAGAGTTGCAGCAGAAAACTCTCAAAATAGCACACAATTTATTTTATATGTTTCTATTTTCACATCAACTTCATTAATAAAGCATTCAAAAATTGGAGCAAGATGCAAGATACTTGTTTCCAGTTTAACATCAGAAGGCAAAAGTGGATGTTGGTTAATTATATTGAACATGCCCAAAAGTTTCTATGTTCCAAGTGAGCTAGTTTTGATCATTTCACTATATAATTACCCAGAGAGATTGCAAGTGGTCTGTGTTGTGAGTCTAATCCCCAGGGTGCCGGTGCATATAAATAACCCTAAGTGCATGAACAGACTTCAGCAGTTGTGCTCAGTGCACTCTTGAGCTGCAATTGCTGTTCTTTGGATGAGGGTCTCAGTGGAATTGACATGCCTGCAGTAACTTTGCACCTTTGAAGAGAGAATTGTTGCATTGTAGGATTGAAGAATACCTAAACCTGAATGGTGTATAGCATACTTCTTCATACAGAATGCAGTCTTCATAGTTCTCAGTTTTCTTCCTTCTTTTGGTAGTAATTTGCGTGTGTTTATTAAATGTTTCCAGTATGTGCATGAGAATGCTTTCTGTACTACCCATTCGACTCTTAATTATGCTGTGGCTCTTTGTCTTGAGAAACTTGAGAGAACAAAGGATTTGTACTTGATTCCATGGAATTTCTCTTTACACAGTGTTCAACAATACAAACAGGTTTAGAGCTTTATTGAGTTAAGCACTCCTGTAATTTCAACTGAGTATGTGTAATGTGAAGGTGGAGTCTGTCATATGGGAAAAACATGTACCAGCTATTTCACAACTTCTGTGTCTTTTATGCTGAAAAATACCACTATCGCATCTCTTCAGTGTCTTAATTTTTAGGTTGTGTGGTTTGCACTGTCTATAAATGTGCAACTGTAAATTGTATTGAAATTAGTTAGATGTTGCAACCAAAAGGACTACATCCCTAAATTCTGGACTTGCTTTGTTCTTGCACACTTCAATTTTAATTTTACTGGGATAGGGTGGGTGGCTTGTTGTTTATTTTTTCTGGATTGTGTTTGGGCTTTTTTGGTGACTAAAAATACAGTGTGAATTCAGATTCACATTGAGTATTCCTTTCAGGAATATGCACAAACTGTGATGCCTAGGCAGAATGTCAGGGTCTTTGGATTTCTAATTTTTTGTTAGTTTTCTTGAAGCTTTAAAATACTGTTTTTAAGCATTGCCTTGACCATGCTAATATGATGACCAAGTCCAGCAATCTAGAAGCTGTTAGAAAGCTGGAAGCTGAAATGTGATGCAAAATAGATAAACAGAAAACCCTTAGTCAATCCACATTTGCTTCATTCAAGCTGAATAAATGATATATAGTAGTCTTTTCAAAGTCTTGACTGAGGAAACATATGTAATCCATGACAATGCTGAAATTCGGGGTGAGGGAAAAACAAACCACCTGAGTTTATGACTAACTTATGAATTTAAAACAGGAATCCTTTGTGCATTCTTCTTACAACAGTCTTCAGTTACTATCCATAACTATCATCTGGATTGTGAAAATTGCTTTGGGAAGATATCAAGCTGTTCACCAAATCAGTACAGATTCTTTTGTGATGTTGCAATAAGTATTTAGAAATACAGACACGGAGTGTGGTTTGTAAGGAAGCAAGATTAGCTGATAAGGGAGAATCTAGGCAAGCTACTTGTTAGCCCTTTTCATGAGTGTTGTAAAGTAAAAATATCTGATTTATTTCTTTGACTAATGTATTTCTTATGGGGAGATCGGAGGCCATTGCATCGATTCCATGGTAAGGTTTTATCAATCACTTTATATCTAGTTCTGTATATGTCTCTAATGTGTTCAGATTCTCCTCAGCTCTCTATGTATCTTTATTCTTACCAGTACCACTGAGATGAAGACAGTATTTTTTCTGTCAATATGTGCAAGAAGCAAGGAAGAAATGGGTTCTTTGAAAGCTGTTCAATGTTTGATCCCAAGAAATTGGTCACATTTTTTTTGCCATGTGATTTTGACATTAATGTTACTTACTAGCATGTCATGTTCTGTTCAGTGACTGAAAAAGAATAAAGAGGATATGAAAGTAAAAATAAATTTACAAATAAGGCACATTAAAAAAAATAGATGTACTTTAAAGTACAAAAATGAGAAAGCTCCTTTTCCATTAGATACTATGGTAGGTAGGATCTGTTCATGCTTGCTATTTCTGCTCCCACCATTCTTTCTCTTTCATACTCATATTTTCCACAAGTTTTTTCCAACTTTCAGAGTTTAGTTAACTTAGATTCTTCCCTATGTATTCCTGTATTTCTGAAGGTAGTAGTAATTATAATATTTAATAATCATTTAACATATTGATATCAATATTTAACATCCTAACCTGAAGAACTTTAATTTACAAACAAGGATCAGCTGGTGCTCTTCTGGTTAAAGTCATGGGATCACATTTCTGTATTTTGAGTGTCTGAATATTACTCAACTTTTATTTCAGTAATGGTTAAATTTTCAGCCTTCAGTTGGAAATAATTGGGTTTAGATGGTCATATTAAACTGGAGAGGAAAATGCATTTTGATTTTGGGTGTGTTTATAACAAAAGTGATATAATAATTGTTTGGGTTGAAGATAAGAGTAGAAACTCTAAAAACCTTGTAAGCTACCTGTAAGCTACTTAGGGGTCTGTGAAGGTACATTGCTTTGCAGAGCTTGATTTCCACTGAAAGTGGCTGGAAAATACTAGCACATGAAGCTGGACAGATACAAGAAGCAATAGGAGCCTGAAATTCAGATGTGAATTTTACCATTTGTGTTGGGTCTCTAAATAAAATGGAAATTATGGAATTATTGAGTGTGGAATGGAAATGATGGAATTATCACGTGCTTGCAAATAAGAAGATAAAAGTTAAGTTTTTAAGATACTCTGTTGTTATGTGTGAAGGGAAGAATTGTAGCCTGAAGTACCTTCCTCTAGTTCCCCTCAGTTGCTTTCTTTAAGTCCTTCACATAACCTCAAGGGTGATTTTTTTGTGCACAGCAGTGCCAGCATCCTGAAGAGATGCAGCAATTCTGCTGTGGGCGCAGAGCTCCTCTGGGAACTGCTGCCTTTATCTTCCCTCCTTGAGGTGGGATTGAAAGATCTTTGATGCCATTTGCATGTCAAATGGCAGCTGGGAGTCCCAGGGCACCCCCTGAAAGGCCTTTGCCACCCCTGGCACAGGGGGCTGTGGGAAAGCAGCAAGAGCAGTTAGGGCTTTGTGCTGCTGGCTTTGTTCAAGCCCAAGCCCCATGAGCAGTCACCTAACTGCACCATGGACAAAAGGCAGCAACCTGAGAAATACTGCACTTGGATCAGCATGCAGGCAGCATTTCTCCATGCTGAAATTACATCATCACTTAAAACATGTGAACGTAAAGCTGGTTGAAAGTAGAATAGTATGAATGTTTCCTTGAAGTTCATATGGTTTATTAATGGTGAGTTTTATAATAATTTTTGTTTGCAAGTGGACTATTGCTCTTTTGTGAGCCTACATGTGGATATTGTAGAGATGAGCCCATTAATGCTTCAGGTATTTTGAAATGGAGACAGAAAAACAACAGGCAATGACATAATTTCATAAGTCTTCCTTGTTCATCACTTTGGTGTTAGCACTGAACAAAAATGAATAAAGAGTAACAAGTATTCATAACTCTCTCTGATAAAATATTAGTAAGGAGATTTTCTTGAGACTACAGTTCCTGCTGGTGTTTGGTTATTTTTGTTTAAAATTTTTGCATGAAGGAAGGGATCAATGGTGTCATATTTACAGCTGTGTGTGGTGGAATAAAGTCTAAGCATTACACCTCTTGATTTCTTTGGATGGAGTCAAAGACCAGTTTAGCCCATGCTTTTTTAAAGAGTGTTTTTCTTAGCTGCAGGTGGAAAAATCCTTAAGATGAATATTTCTGTAGGCTGTAGCAACTTAAATGAGGTTTTGGCAATACTACTGTCTTGTAATAATGTATTTCTGACATGTTGCTTTTGACCATTTGTTGCTTAAGAGCATAGTTTGTAATTCTTCAGAAAAGGTGGAAGAAATTTAACTTTGTCAGTGGTTTTAAATATTGCCCCCTCTATGTTTTAAGACCTTACCTTGCCTCCAATTACTATGAGTTTTGGAAAGTACAGTACTGACTTCTGCATAACTGTCTTTTTTATTAATATTTTTTGTGGGGTGTCGGTTCTGGTTTTTTGGGGTTTTTTAAAGAAGTAATAGCAAGAGGAGATGTTTGCCAATGAAGAAAAGGAAAGGAGTAAAGGAAAAAAAGAATATATTTTAGATTTCTGAATGTTTTAAAAGTCAAAGGAAGGACATAACTGAGTATGAATTTTATCTTAAGGTCCTCTTAGATTGTATCATAGCGATCACTAAGATTATACTTTTATCTTATGGTGATTTTTGTATTTAATGAAAAACCAAATGAAGAATAGCTCTTCCAGCTGCAGAACCCACTCCACAGGCTGCTGAACTTAGTTGGAGTCTTTCCACTTGCTTCCCTGAGCATTGGATCAGCTCCTTGAAAATCAGCTTTGAGAAAGACTAAACCTGAGAAAGCTTTGAAATTCAAGAAGTTGCATTTCTGAGTCCTTTAAGAAATTGTCAAGGAGACCATGCTGTCAGAGGAGAAAGCTTTTTCGCCTTTTGTCAGCAGTGGATCGAATCCAGCCCTGAGATGAGATCTCACATCTCAGGGTTGAGAGTGCCCCTTGGATGCCCAGTTTAAGATTTCACAGTAAATTGTGTATAAAAGGTACATAAGCCTGCTCAGGCATTTTCCATAGGAGCTGGATGATTGGTATTTTGCAAATGATAAGAAGTAGATAACACATCTTCAGTCTCCCAGCTTCAGGAACTGAGGTGATTTTATTTGCTTATTTTTTTTAATTTAATTTATAATGGTGAAATTCATATGCAGTTTCTTGATTGTAGGAACTGAAACTTCAAGGAAATAATATTCTCTCAAAAGTGAAGTATTGTTCAAATGGGTTGTAATGTTGTGAAGTTAGTTTTAGCTATATTGTGATCTTGCCTAAAGGCTGCAGCGGTTTGTACGGAAAAACTTACCTATTTCTGATTCCAAATTTTTTGTTTTTAGTAATTGTGGGTTCCCAACATATTTTTTAATGCATCTATGTTATCTTATGCTAAATTCATAAATTTTTTTTTTTTCCTAATTGGTGTGTATGTGTGCGTGTATATATATTTATAATCTAGTCTTAGCAGGATTGCCTGCAAAGCATATGACATCGTTGCTGGTGAGGAATGGGCCATGCCACAACCACATGCACAGGGTTCACTCTCTGTGGATGGTGCAGAGCCCAGAGCAGCAATCTGCACAATAACTTAAAGCTTGTCAGTAGCCTTGCTTTTCTTAACTGTGGTCTGTGTACCCTTTTCAAATGGTCCATGTACCAAGGCTTGAAAATAGTCAGTAAAACGTGGGAAAAGATGATAAAGAGACTATATATATATATCTCCACCTCAGAGCAGAGCCCTTGCAGTGGGCTGTAGATACAAGGGAGTGTAGCAGAGCTATGCTGTCCCTGGTGAGCGCTTGCTGGAGCTGGGTGAGGTAGAGCCAGCATCGTGCAGCGTAACGTGGAGACGCGCTGCGGATGCTAGTGGTGACGAAGTTTGGTTTCTATTTACGGCTGCCTATTGTATAGTCTGCATTCCTGCCCAAATCCCTCCATTTCGCTGGAGTGCTGCTCTTGGGTTGAAGTCATTAGAGAACTGCTTGAAGAGTTCACTTGTACATTCTCTATATAATTTTAGCAGCCTGCTCACAGGCTTAGTTATGCCAGGCATGATACTGAAGAGCATTTATTATCTTTGGAAACCGTTGACATGACAAAAACACATGGGCTGGAAGTTGTTCTGTAAGCTCATATTGTAACCAGTTGAAGTCAGCTTTAGATAAAAGCGTTCTCACTGTTTTCTTAGTAGTCTTATTTCATTGATAGGTATCATGACACCATTGTACATTCAGAGGGAAAAATGGAAGAAAATTAAATCACACAGCCACTTAATTTCCATTAGATGAATAATTGGCAATTAAAACAAAACAAAACAAAAAAATTGCAACAGTTTGTAGGTGTTAGCCCTGGAATATTAATTACTGCTTTTAGTTGCCAGTTCTCTGCTGAACCTCACTTTGCAAATATTGTCGCATTTGCCCTAAAGTTCAGGAACAATGAAAAACATTATTTGTTCTGAATGTTGCTGATCAGTATTGGTCATTTAAGTTGACTATGAAGCTGAAGTCATGGTGATGCTAAAGGTAGGAATATTTGAAGTTGTATATCTTAGTCAGAAAGGAGTTAAATGTCTAGTTCCCAGAAAAAATAAAATCTCCTTAGGTGATTTCCAGTTGAAATCATGACCTTTTTGGATGCCAGTGTAAAATTAGTATAGGTCAGATAAGGGTGGGGATTGAAATGTTAGGTCATGAGCATTATTTGATTGAGTAGCAGCAGGTTTGATTTCACAGTTTAAGAAATGTCTGAATTCCCAGATCAGTCTGTTACTCAGTTCAGTTCCTTTATTTGACAAACTTAAGTAGGATGTACAAAAAAAGGGGAGATATGTGTATGGATGGATGTACTCATATTTAATATATGTATAAATCTGTTAAAGACAATGAAAAAGCCAGAGTCTTGGAAAGATTAAATATGTATTTCAGTGTAGTGTTGAAAGAAGAAGCTATTAGAATTACAACACCAAATGGGATTTGAAAATGCCTTTCTTGCCAGAAACAAGAATGAATTCCATTTTATTTTTCTGTTCTTACTTCAATAAGAAGGATTTCTTCTCATTCCTGTGGGAATGGTCACACTTTTGAGCAGACTGGTCTCTCTTTAATTAAGATCTTGGACATACCACTAACCAGAGTTTCCATGTAATAAATTCTTCTTGCAAAAATGCGGATGCTGCTTATGTGTTTTTATTTTACTGTGAACTTTTGAGAGAAGGTTTCAGTGAAGACACAAGGTCAGTGATGAAGCATAGGATGTAGTTTGTGTTTGTAGGATGGGAAAGATATTGAAATAAGTAATTTTAGATCTGTTTCTGCATCTTGGTTTAATTTATGTTTTCCTTCTCAGAAATGCATGATCAGGTCTGTGTCTTCAGAGCTTGTAATCTTTCAAGAAGTTTTATACAAAGAGGTTTTGAAGTTATACAGATGCTTCATGAAAAAAACCATCTACTTTCATGGTTCCATTAGCTGGTAGAATACAAACTGCGTATTGCAGTCATTTTTCATGTATGAAAAGCACCACCCAAGTCTCTGGTCCTATATGCATAACCTTAATAGTATTTTCACATAGGTCTTTTTATCTTCCTCTTATCAGTCTTGCTTAAAAAAAATTCCAACAACAGCAACAACAAGAAAACTGTCCAGACCTTGGAAGTTTTTTGTATAATAACGTGCAATAAACATTAATGGTAGGTATATTGCCCTATATACCAATATGTATATTGTTGGCATCGTGTGTGCATGTTTCTGCAAAATGATGACTGGAATGATTCCAAAAGACTTTCTCAGGAATTAATTGTCCTTGGTAGTACTGCACATATAGGGCACTTCCTCTGTAGAATCCTGCTTCAGAGGTTGTGGAGGTTGTACCTCCATGGTAATACAGTGCTTGCCAGGGTGAAACTTAATATTTAAAATCTCAGTCTGACACATCACAAACCTTTTCAGACAAACTGAGAAAAATCCACCTCCTCATTTTTCTTAGTGTTGGATGAAGTCAGACCCTGACAGAGGCCCATGGTTATATGCTTGTTACATTCTAGTAAATACATGGCTTGTCTGTATATTCCTTTAGCTTTGACAATTACATATCTAGTATAACCTTCTCTGTGTCCATGCCTTTAACATTTCTAAAGGTAAATTTTAAGTGGGTAATGAGCGTTTTGTTGCACAGTTTCTATCCATGTTGTTAACAGACCTTCAGAGTCTAGCCAGCCTGATCAGTACGGTGTCTTGGTAGTGCTCTCCAGAGGTGTTAGCTGTGATGCCAAGGGTAGGCTCCTGCAATGGCCCATGAATTTCTATGAAGAGAAGTTCACGAGCAGACGACTGTCTATACTTGCTGGAAGCTGCATTGTGATGGCATCCTCTGGCATGTGCTAGTTCCCAAGTGAGAACTGTTGCTGAGATTTTTCAATGAACAGTGAACAGAGCTCATCTTTCTTCACCTTGGAGCTGGTACAAAGCTCTAACCCTTTTTTAAATTCAAGGTCAGAGTGCTGTTTCAGAGAGCATCTCATGCCCAATTCCTGTTTATAAATTTGCCTGACTTTGCTTGGTCACCTTGAGAGCTGGAGCCATAACCAGATTGTGAATGAGAAACCTCTCTCTGTGTGATGAGTGGTTGTTCTATGAATGCAACCCAACTTTGATCTAGTTTTCTGTGGTCTGGGCTTTTATGTTATTAAGAAGTTACAATAAAATGCTAATAATATTTTGTGCTGGTTTGCATTTGGATTCCTCCTCTTTTGGAGGTCATGAAATCCTAAGTACCTTAAAAATATTTGAATGTAATAGCATATTTTAGTTGGAAGAGACTAGCCCTTTGTGAACCCATGTTGACTATGCCAGATAATTGCATTATTCTCTAAATGCCTTTCAGAGATTTTAAGAATGTATTTAAGAACATTTGCATGAAGGAGCAGAAGTTTTGCTATTTTGAATATCCAGAAATAAAATGTGATAATCTGGGCAAAGATTTTGTCTCTTTGAAACACTATTAGATGTATACCATCTCTCTTCCCAGTTATGTTACTTGCAATTAATGCAAGGTGTTTGTTGTAACAGGAGCTGTGTTTTGATATTCCTCTGGTCCCTTCCAACTATCCATAGAGGATATTGTATGATTCTATGAACACTTAAAAACTCTTCTCCAAAATGCAGTTTAAAATGTTCTTCAAGCTGGCAGTCTGTTGTTTGCTCTGTGTGTGCAATTATACCACTGCAGGATAAATAAAAAGTTGGGGAAGTGCCTGTCAAACCTTTGAATGGGCTGTGTAACCTTTTAGTACGATAGCACATGGAACATTTAAGTGGCCATTTCTTTTCTTGGTCTGTTTACAGATAGCAAAGGGTTGCTTAAAGGACTTCTGAAATGTGGTGCTTAGGCTTACTTGTGCAAAGAGTTTTGATGGAGTCTTTTGTTTGCTTGTTTGTTTTCAGACTTAATTCTATTTATTTATTTATTTGGTTTTGTATTTATGTATTTATTTATTTAGTGTGAATGCCAGCAACATTTTTTCTTTGGTTTGCAAGAAGGTTTCTGGTAAGATAATTAGATGTTGCTGCTTCAGGTGTCCTTTTAGTTCTCCTACTTCAGTTGAAAGAGAAATAACCTTGACCAATTTGTATTTTCTTTTTTGAATGTGTTGTTAGCTGCTAGGAATTATGTGGAAAGTACTGAAACTTCATGTTCCTGGGGAAAAATATCTTTTGTTCTCAGTAGTTTGGCTTTATCCTCTATTCTTATTGAACATTTTGCTGTCTCCTGTTTATCAGAAGGTCCTTATGGTAGGCAAAATTCCAAGGGTGCTTAGAGGCAGAGACTGGTCAGTAATGATCCTGCAGCGATCGTCATGAACCTTCAATGGGCCTCAAGTGCAGTTTTATCCACTTGGCTTCTCACATTTTGTAAGTGCATTTTTGAAAAGAGGAAGGGGTTTATGTTTAATAATAAAAAGTCAGTTTGTTCACATGCAGTGACTTAGTCAAAGCTTGGAAGTCTTTTCTCCCTTTATTTCTGTGGTGCCAGAAACTTAGAATACCCACTTTGTTAGCTGATCGTGGCATCTTCCTGACTGCAGTAATTCTGTGTGGGAACAGGAACAGTTTTAAGTGTGCTCATCCAACTGGACTTGTAGAAATTGCAGTGTCTACTTGTCATGCAGAAAGAAAGATGCAAATCCTAACAAAGATGAAACAATAGTAACAATAGGGGTGTTTTACAATTTCAAACAGTTCTGGAAAATGAAATAGTATGTGCCAGGATTTGACACATCATAACTCTGCCCCTATTGTACTCCCTCACTGGCAAGGAGAGGAATGAAATGGGGTAATGTGATTAACCTGCCATATAGCTGATGAGAAATACTGTGAAAGCAGAGAGAAGAAAAGGAATTTAGGAAAAGAATTCAGCAACATTGCTGGTGTGTCCTTTCCCCTCTGCATGGCTGCATATCAAGGAGGGTGATGAGTGTTTGCACCTCTCTTTTCACTATAAAGAAAGGTGTATTGAGAAATCCTGCTTATGTTGAATCTGCTACTGCTTAAGGAGAACTGATCAGAAAAAAAAATTGTCCTCTGAAAAACCTGCTGCATAGTTGGAATATATAATCTATAACAGATGAACCACTTCTGGAATTACATTTTTAAAACAGCAGCCCTGCTATACTGTAGTGCTCTAACATCTTTCTGGAAGCTAGAGGACAAAACAAAAGCACTATCTCATCAAGAGATTTTTAGTGAGTAACTTGTGTAACTTACTAAAATGAGTAAGAGAGAGAGAATGAGCTCTTGTCTGATTTAGCATCTGTTGCAGTGCACTTAAGAAATTGGGTAATATTTTGAGCTTCTTCCTAGTATTTCTCTAACAGCAGATAGTTACAAGGAGAAGGAAGGAGCTGCTGTACACAAGCTGGATGTTCACTCATCCCCGTTAGTGATGTGCTGGTGTGGAAGCATTTAGGTGGGCTGGGACAGCTCAGGTCTGAACTTTGTGTGCAGGCTGACTTGTTGCCATGATTAAGTTTTTTGACAATAATAGGCTGACATCAATTTGACAGCAACTTGAAGTGAAGAGAATAATTTAATGAGCAAGTCATAATGCTTTCAAGACGGCCTTTGGACAAGCTCACCTTTCTTGCTGATGCATTTGAAGCCACCCTTCCATGGAAAGCATGTGAATTTTGCAAGATTCATTCTCTATGGAATTAATTTTCCAGGATCCTTTTTGTATTTCTTGAAAAAGTCTTTAACTATTCCACATCAGCCAACTTTGCTTCAACTTTCTGTGGATTCAGGGTGCTCCCAATGCAGCTAGCTTTCCAGTGGTCTGCAGAAATGTCCTTGCCATCTGCAGCAAATCCTTTTGTCTTTCCTTTGTCTCCCTTTCACTGGAAAGACAGATAATCATGTTGGTTTTCCATAAGTCTGTCTGAGGCTGACAAAGGAGCCCTTAGCCTGGCCCTTACATTGGTATCAGAGTGAAAAAGTGGGTTTACCAGGAGGTTCCCACTTGTGCCAGGTCCACATACCCCTGCTGGACAGCATGTCTGTACCTCTCCTTCCAAATGTTTGTGCAGGGTCCTAAAGAAACATGTATGCCATCCTTTGGCTGTGCTTGTGTTTATGGAAAGAGGCTTGGGGCCTAACCATGTATTTTGCTCTTGTTCTTTGTTATTTGAAACACATGACTATAATTCAGTTTAAGGCTTTGTGGTAGCACTTTCCATGCCTCTTATGCTGACATAAATGTGCTGGTTTGAAACATGACTTTTGGATCTATATAAAACCAGGAAAGACAAGGGGCAAGAGGGATGGGATTGAAGGGGAGGAAATGAGGCACAAAGAGAGCAGGTGGAATACGTTTTTGTCTACTTTGTTAGATAACCTTGAAAAATAACAAGGGTTTTAGGGGGTTTATTGGCTGAGTGCCTGCTGTGAATAGAGATGTATTTCTATAACCCGAAGGTGAGTTATGTGCCTTGTCCTAAAGCTGTTCATGTTCCTAGGATAAGACTAGTATTTCTTTTTTCCTAATTGTTTCCTCCCTTCCCCTGATGCTTGCTTGAACTGAGGTGGTCTCACAGGGGCAGAATTTGCTTTCATAAGGTGTTTTGTGCTTTACTGTTGCTGTGATATACTGAGCCCTTTTTTTCTTCTTTTTTTCTTCTTTTTTTCTTCTTTTTTTCTTCTTTTTTTCTTCTTTTTTTCTTCTTTTTTATACTGGAGAGAGAGAGATTTGGATTGTTGATTTATGCTGTTCTGTTCTGTTTTGTTTTGGGGTTTTTTTTTCCCCCTCTGGGGACGTTTATTCCTTCTGATTTCTCCCTCACCCAAGTGCCAAGACATAATGGGTTAAACATAAAAAAAGCTTTTCTGCTAAAATCAAACAGCAATGCTATGTGGTAAAATTTGAACATTTGTGCAATGTTTTTTTTTTAATATTATGGGTTTATAGCTTTGTCCAATTTACTGGTGATTTAAATTATTTTTCAGGGCCTTAAAATGACAAAACTGTGGTACAGAATTAGAAAGAGTTAAAACAAAACACAGAAGAACCAAAACAGCCCAAAACTTTTAAAATTTTCTTATTCTCTTGAGGGCACATTATGGCATGTGTTCAGAGCTACTTCAACAGCATTGAGAAAGAAAAATGGGAAGGTGATGGGACTGTGTACTGAGATTAGTCTTTCTGCTTGGGTCTTGCTTGTAACATAATGTCCTGTGTTAGAATTCTGCATGAATTTTTCCTTGGTCTTCCTTACTTTGATGGATACTGGACTCCATCACCATTTAAATTTCTTTGATTTTATCCTTTGCCAAAAAAATTCCATGATTTTACAAAAGAGTTTAGCTACTCCAAAGTAGGGGTGAGGCTTTCACTGCTGGTGCTTAGCTACTGCTTAAAGAACAGAGCAAAAAACATCTGAACCAAATTTCAGGTCACTGAGATATATTTCATTGTTGTATTCATGGTGTTAATTTACAACAAAAAGAAAAAAAAATGTTAGTCCATAATAAAAACTTTAAAATAAAATAATTTGGGTTTTGGGTTTTTTGTTTTGTTTTGTTTTTTTGTTTGTTTTGGTTTGGTTTGGTTTTGGTTTTTTTTGGTTGGTTGGTTGGTTGGTTGGTTTTTTTGGTTTTTTTTTGTTTCTTTTTTTTTTTCCTGTTTATCCTTCCTCTTTCCCTCCCTTTCAAAAAGACATTATAATAACTTCTGAGAAACTAGTACAGAAATGCCTTATTCTCTTTGTAACTTCACCCAGAAAAACCAGGACGGTATTTGTCCCTGACTGACATTTTCTCCTGTAAGAGGCAGGACAGCTTGTGCAGCTGGAATTTGACGAGGTAAAGCATTTGGCACAGGACAGCAGTGTAAATCAGGTTCCTGCTGTATTAACTGCCCTTGGTAATGCTGCTTCTGGGTATAGGCTGCAAGAGAAATTTCTGTGATGGGTTAGTTTCAAAGTGATAAATTCTCCCAAATCATACTTGTTGAAATTTGTGCTTTCATGAAATTTTTTAATGAGGCCTTTGAGAGTTTGCTTTGGGAGTCTGTGCAGTATTGATGCATCATGCTTCCACTTAGAGAAAAACTGAAAAATAAATTCTAACCTTTTTACCACTATAAAACTTAAGCAATTTTTCCTAAAGAAATATTTTTTCTAAGTACTTAAGCCAAATTTCTGAAAATAATTGCAGAATGGACATCTAGACCATGCTGTTACTTTGCTAAGCACACCTATCAGTTAATTTCTTTTGCATACAAACACAAAAGGAGTACTTTGAGTGGCTGGTCTCTAAGTTTTCCCTGAGCTCAGCCTAGAAAGCAAACAAGCAGTCTATGATGTGTCTTCATCTGTGAGAATGATTTAACGCCAAAAATGTCAGTATTAGCAGAGGAGCAAGTGAAATGGAGCAAATGTATGCTAAATGCCTCCAGCGAAACTATTTGTGGGAATTCAGTGGAATGTTCAGAACACTTAAATAAAGAAAACATAAAGGAAACCAGTTGTGTCAGCACTGTGATTTTGTCTGTTTTCTACCCTGCTCCCTCAAGTTTTAAGAAAACCAACTTTCTTGACTTTCAAAGTTGAGATACTGTTCTGCTATGTGTTTGAGAAAACTCAGTTTGGTTGTAAACCAGTAGCCTCTGGGCAGCCCTGACATGTGCAGCAAATAGTGTGAGCAAGTGTTAAAAAGACTTTTGTTTGCTGCTTCCTGTGTGCTATTGTATTTGTTTGCTGCTCAGTGAATAGTAGTAAGGCATAAAGAAGAGTAAGCTGAAGTAATGAACAGCAGAGACGTCCCAAAGAAATTGATTAACATCTTAAGTTGCTGAATGGCTCAAAAAATGCAGGCTTGCTATTGTCAGTTTTAATTTTCTGTGGGTCTATTTCACATGTTACTTGCATCAGTCATCATACAGAAGAGGGTACTGGATGTGCCTTAATTCTTTGTGACAGTGCTATTTCTACTTCTGTTTATTCTTTGTACTTTTACTTATTTGCATTCTGAGGTCCAGGTAACAAACAAAGATGCCCAACCTCATCACAGTTTAAGAAATGTCATTATTCAGATTCTTTCTTTGCACTTTATTTAAATTATCATGGGACTTTTTGCATAATCCAGATTATGGACTTTTATTCTTCTTTGGTTGAATTTGCTGTGATGAGTTCTTGGGTGTTCAGTGATAAACACGTAGACAGAGATGAAAGTCTTGATAGCACAATTTTTTAAATTTTTATATTTAAATAGAGGTGTCCAAACTCTTGCATGCCTAAACAGCACCGAAATCCTATTGTAGCTTTGTGTCAGCATCTTCGGAGCTGGGCTGTAGTTATTTTCATAACTAATAACAAACTTATCTCTATATTATGAAACTTTGTTCTCCTCTGACTTGTGTCTGAGTACTTGTGTCTGTTTCTGGCTGAGACTACTGAAAACCTGATGGTACATCTTGAATCTTTTTACTTGAGATAGTTTCAGATAGTCACAAGCCCCAGGAAATCATGATGTTTTGAGAAACAGGGAAGATGCAGGGTGAACATTTACTTTTGGTGTCAATGCCATCAGTGGTATCGGTATTGGTCTGGAATGGGGAAGGGGCTTTCCCGAGTCTTCTGTTATAGGAGTTATTAGCAGGCAGCTAGTTTGAGTTGTACCATGGCTGAGCTGTTCACCTTGAAATTTTCTTTTTTTAATTTGCTGAACATATGTCAAGTTTTCGTCTGATTCAGGTCTGAAGGAAATACAGATTCTGTAACTGATAGTCAACAGTTTAAAGTTTAATAGAATCAACAAAACTCACCTGGGAATAACTGAGTTTTGATGTATTGAGAAAAACATACTGTAGAATAATGGGATTTTAAAAAGTAGGAGTATAATTGTAAGAAATAAAACACATAGTAGAGGAACTTCTACCTTACCATTAAAACACCAAGTGGTTAATTAGGTTTAATACCTTTATGCTGGGGCTGACCTGTAAGCTGCAGGCTGCAGTAACTTCTGGTGATAAAGTTGACTCCACGAGCCTGCAGCAGTGGATACACAAAACTTAAGACTCAAAAATTCACTGTGTACAACAAATGCAGACAGTTTTAGCAATACATACTGCTTTTTATGAAGTTCAGTATCTCTGTAAAGTCATTGCCACGTATTCTACTGACCACATTTTGCTAATTACTGCTGAAGTGATGTGGGGCATCTAAGACAGACTGTAGAGTGTACTATTAGGGACTCTTGCCTTGTTTTTAGTTCATCATTTAAAATGTTAAGCAGGAAAGTTTCTCATGAGAGGCTCAGATTTTCCTTGTTTCCAGATATCTCCAGTGCCATCAAACTGCTGAGCATTATAAAGTAATTTTGTAATGTTGTTTATCAAATTAAACTTGAAGCAGTTACTCTCAAGCTGTTTATCTTGGAAGTTTGTTAGTTCTATTTTAGGCCTGAAAAAACATTTGAATTTCCTTTGTGTTTCCTTCCATCTCCTAATTGAGTCCATTGCTGTGCTATTATACCCTATAAACTTTGGTTTGAACAGTATCCTCCATTTAAAAGAAAAGTAATAGCAAAACCACTATAATTTAGTGCATCAGAAATGTCTCAAAATAATACATATTTGATTTTAAGAAAATTTTAAAAATTTTGCTTGTGAAAGCTAGATTCCAGTGAGAGTTGTCCTTAGAACTGAGGTGCCTAAAGTTTCACTTGATCTTCCATCTCTGTGAAGCGTAGGCCAGTTGCCAAGCGTAGGCTTGTTTCAACAAGCTTTAAAATGAAAAATAAAATATTTTTGTATTTTATTCACACAAAGTGAACACCAGTCTAACATTAGACATCCAAGGTGATTGCTCTCAACAACCTTCTGGATGCACCTGCCTTGCCCAGTATGTGTGTAGGATACATCCACAAGGACAAATATTTGAGTAAGTATGCCCCCACAGTATGCCCATATAAGTGCCTAAGTGTGGTAAAACCTTGCCAAATGTTGCCACAGTTTTATTGCAATAATGTCATCCTGTACCAATAATCACTCTTTACTGAAACAGAATGAAGCAGTCCAGCCTCAGTCTCTGTGGCACTAATGCGACTGTACCCATGGTGTGAGAGCTGTATCAAAACAGCCTTTTAATGATTTAAGACAAAAACTGAAACAAACAAATAGTCTAGGTACACCACCCATTCAAAAATAAAGTCTTGAGAAATACATTTGATTTAAGAATTTGAATTTCAGACAAAAGGCTTCAAATGTCATTCTAATCCTCTGAATAATGGTTGAGCTTTAATTTTTAAGTAACAAAAACCAAAGAAGCCTGAAGAATCCTTATGTGATACCTTATAGTCTGGATACAAATGACTGTTTTCATTGTCATCTAGCAATTCAGTTTTCATTTCTCTGTGCTAATGAGTCCTCAACTCAGTTTTCAGCTTTCTAATTATTTTTTATCTTTTATTGGTGCTGGAAATGCTTTTCTGCCAGGGTTCTCTTAGTTCTCTTTATCTCACTAATAAATCTTCTCGCAAGAATTTATTTAATAAGAAAACAGTTCACTCTGCAAGAAATCTTAAATTTTTAAAATTGTATCAATCTTCCCTTATAATGGGAAGGGTCTGCATAATTCTTGCAGGTAGTGCTTGTTCTCCAGCTTGTTTGTGAGAAATCTATTATGAAGAGCAGTATTTCAGATCCCAAGCTGTGTTGTTGACCTCTATTATAAAGCCCATGGATTAGGTGGTACTCTGATCTGTTCCCCAAAGTAAGAGCCACAAGATTAAAGTGCATTTATAGTGTAAATATTTGTATTTGCTCTCAAAACTCTCCCTCTAGAAGCTCTCAAAATAATACTTAATGTGCATTTTTTTCAGAAAATCCCACAAAAATCTTCACTAGCAGCTCTATGCAACCCAGCTGATGAAAACTCATCTTTCTTAAAATTCTCTGAATCAACCTTCTCCACCATACTCACTTAGGATTTTAAACTCAGCATACCTGTTTTCAGTATTATTTTAAATGTTTGATGCTTCAAAAATTATTGCTTCTGGGTTTAATCTTCATCTAAAGAACAGCTAATTTAAAAAAATCAGGCATTTTTACTTGATGAAATCAAATTGCAGACTTTGAAAGATGGCTAAAACATGGACAATTTTCCAGTGTGGTGTTCATGGAACAGTTGAACAGAAGCTGTAGGAAACATTCAGTACAACTGCCCGGTCAATGACATCACCACTGTTATTTTAACTTAAGGCTCACCGAGATTTTGTCAAAGATAGCTTCGTTTACACAGGATTTACAAATGTCGCTAGAACAAGGAAATTATTCATTCAGTTTCCCTTTAACCACCTCCAGGCTAAAGATCAGGAGGAAAATAGTAATTGACCTGCAGTCATCCTCCACTGTAGATGCTGTTGGCATCCAACTCTCTCTCCTAAGAGTATCTTGAGCTGTGCTTTTCTTCCTGAAACAGATGATTCCTCATTGTTACAACAGATGAAAGCCTGAACATCAAAGAGAAGCAGATACCTAAGGAAGAATAAGGAAATGCAGCTATCTAAGGAACCCTGTATGGATAAGCAGCAGCAAGCGTAGATGCTTGGCTGAGAGTGAGCAGGCTTTTGGTTTTGAGGGAGTGAAATGGTAGCAGAGCATCGCTGCCATTCATGTGTTAAGTGGAGATCATGGCAGCAGGATGTGCTACAAGGCCAGCCCGAGACTGCGGCTGTGCAGTTTCTTTGGACATCTGTGCATGGGCACACATGTGCTTGCACTCAGCCCTGAGGAGTGTTTGAAACCAGATGGAAGGTCTGGGTAATGTTCACATCACCTCATAGCATTTCACATGTGGCTTCTTCAAAGCAGGCAATAGTAGCAGTGCAGCGCAGGCAAAGACCTTAGCTCAGCCACAGCCATAGCTTTGATTATTACCTGAACTGCATGGTGCAGATGCCTTCTGTCAGTAAATACATGACAGTGTCACACCATGTAGGATTTGCTGTATTTGCAATAGCAGAGTCGCAGATTATTTACATCCAACAAGTCTGAAGGACAAAGCAATATGGTGTCTATTCCTGCATGTAAAAAGAGGAGCAATTTTAGTTATTATGGGCAATAAGGCTTAATTAAGATGATATTGGGGAGGGAGGGCAGGGAATAGGGGCAAACTAGTTTAAGTACTTTTCAGAGAACCTTCATATAGGGCCTTTTGTGTGTACATCAGCAGTTTAAAGGGAGACTAGCTTAACTATTTGGCATACATAGCTGTACTTAAATCCAAATGGACCTTTTTTCTACCCTGCCAGCCACTGAGACCTGAGGAACCCAAGAATAACTGTTTCATTCCCAGAAATTGTTATGAGAAAATTCATAGCATGGGCTCGACATCAGCTGCAAGAGCCTGGCACAGAGTCTGAAAGCTGATTTTTACTACTCTATGGGATGTATGTTTAGTGGTATCTAGGAATTTGTTTTCAAACGGAGATTCTAGAAATCCCACCTGTTTTGAACCCACTGATTTCATGCACATGCGCACAGACACATGTAACTGAAAATGCACAACATCTGGAAGACGGCTGTAAATGCCATGGGCTTTTCTGAATGGTGAAAAGATTGGATAATGTTTTATGTGAGCTTCTGATAATATCACTTCTAAGAAATATTATGCACATCTGAATCATCCATTTGTTTTCATGCTGTTCTCTGTCACTACAGCTACTTCAGGACTTTCTCACATGATCTGCCAAAGATTAGTCACTGTCCTGGTGACATTGTGTGCAACCTCCTCTTCTCCAAAGGGCCAAAGGTTTTATTCCAGTTGTATTGTGGTAGTAGTTTGGGTCAGTGCTTTTGCTGTGGCTCTTTGGAGATGGGCCTCTGATTTTGGCTGCTGTTTGCTTTAGGAATTGTGAGGGTATGAAAAGATCCCGTTGTGGTAAAACAGCAGAAACATCTGCTGAAGAGTGGGAGGAGGAGGAGGCTGCTAACCAAATGCAGCAGCAGGGAGCTTGCAGTTCCTCCTCGTCTGCTCTCACCGCTAGATGTGAACCTGCTGTAATAAAAGGGCTGGCACCACAACACAGGCTCCAGGGGGAAACAGGTCTCAGGTCAGCCAGCTAGAGAAACCTCAAAAGAAAACATTAAAACTGAATAAACATTGGAAATAGTTTTGGTAGATTAATTCACTCCATTCTGTCCCTAATGCTGTTCAGAAGTTGTGTGTAAACTCCAGGGAAAGAGAAAGAAAGTCAAACTTGTGCAGTCCACTGCTTCTGACATTAATGGCAGCCTTTACACATACGCATCAAACTTCTGATTTTTATTGAAAAGGAGAGAAATAGGTGGAAATCACATCACTAGAGGTAGGTTTCAAATCATACTCTGCCGTAACCACTCTAAGCATGTGTACTTCTTGTTTGCTGCAAATGAGTGTGTGCAGCCTGTCCTCTGGCTGGCTTGAGCAGTGAGAACAACTTGCAGGTCTTTTATGTGCAGCATATAGAACATTTCATCATCCTCTCAAAAGCAAGCTGGTGATAAAGTTAATGGTGATTTCTTGCTTTTATTAGGATCAGAAGGCATAAAGTTCTGGGAAGCATAAAGAAGATAGGGAGGTAAATTTCTTATTAAATAAAAATAGAATTATAATATCAGGAGTGAGTTTCCTAAGAGAACTAAACAAATGTACACTAGAAAACTTGTAAGAAAATATTAGATCCTACTGAGAAGATGTGAAAAATTAGGTGAAAGTTTTAAGGTACTACCATCTAACTTAGAGGTCAAATTGTTGGCTTTTGTAGCTTTACCACATCATTTAACTTCACTGATTTAATCAGTTTTCACACTGTCAGGACAAGGTGTGAAGAGCCAGCACAGAAATGAAATAGCAGTCTGTGAGTTTGATCTCTGCTCTGAAAACCATGTTTGCCCCTAGACATGTTTGCCCTCTGTTTCAATTTTTTCATATGGGACTGAAAGATGATGAGATGGGTGTGATTGAAAGACTGCAGTTGTTCTACCCATCTCACCTGCTACAGCTCTGCGTTCGGAGTAGGGGAGTTGGGAGGAATGGGGCAGTGTCAGGGCAATGAATGCCATGTGCCTCAAGTGAGAGCAGCCCCTGTCCTCTGGGATGTCTGGCTTAGAGGTGGCAGCAGCTGCCCTTGCCCAATATCCCCAGCCTGCAGAGGAAAGGTCAGGATTTTCAAATGGGTTTTCAAGCCATCTTTTATATCACCTTTCTAACTGCTGCTGCTGTCCAGGGATCAAGGATGATGGTGTTTGGCTCTGACACTCTGCTAAGCTTGGACATACACAAGAGAGACTGCTTGCAGTGTTTATACACCAGCAGATAGTGAGGCATCTATCAAAGACATGTTTGTATTCTAAATACGTGTTGATAATGCTTGAGATTGAAAATGCTGGTATTCTGGAGGGCTCCACAGAACAAACCTCGGAGTGACTGATTTCTGCCTTTATTCAGAAAGCACTGTCCTTCCATGTAGTCTTGATACTGTCAAGCAAAGATGTGGTCATGTCTTATGGGAAAAGCTGTTGTGAGAATCCATGTCTTAAGTCTATGATTTGTAATAAGATAAACATCTGCAGTAGTGAGTAGTTACACTTTATTCAGGTCTTATAAGTTTTTTATACAGCCCGGTTATATACATTTTGGATCAAAAATGGCTTTCAGTCTTTCATGTTGCCAGTCAAAATAGCACACCAGTTTATTTTAAGGATTCCCACACCAGATTGCTACCAGATATGGATTTGGTAAGTTTTTTCTTTAAGTGATGCATATAGGGAACTTATAATTGAGTGTTACCGTGTTTCTTGGTAGCATCTCAGTAACTGGGCCCATGTTTGGAGAAAAGCAGAAAGCTGTAAGGCCTAAAAAGCATCCATACCTGTCAAAGCCTCCGCTTTGAAGGACAGGAAGTAGAAGGGTCATCCTTCGTCTCTGGTGATTAATTTGTGTGCCAGAGGAGGGCAATGGGTATGTCAGCATTGCAGCCTGTTGGGGTTTTAGTATATTAAAGGTCATGGGAAGAAGAGGGTTTGTGTGGAACTTCTCTTATTGTCACTCTGTATATTTCTTTGTAAAAGGTCCTTGCTTTTTAGAATAGAGGTGAATCCAGTCTGGATGGCAAAGGATCTCGCTAGTCATATATTTCATCCCATGTATCAGTTGGCATTCTTTCTCTTTGCTATAAAAAAAAAACAACACACAAAACATGTGGTTTAACTTCACTTTTAAACCAGTTGAAATTACAGGCTATCTTTTTATAGGTTTATGAAGGCATTGTTCAGTTTGAAAAGGGAAGAATAGGAACAGTAATTTGTGACCTAGGTCAATCAAGCACTCTTGCATTTTGAAAACTCAGTTCCTCTAATTTCCTGACAAGTTTGGTTGCAATTTTGCTTTATATTTTCTGGTGGGTTTTGTTGTTGTTGTGGTTGGTTTTTTTTTTTGTTTTGTTTTTTTTTTTTAATTGGGTTTTCTTTTGGTTTTTTTTTGGTTTTTTTTGTTTGAAGCTTTAAAAGCTTCCTTTCTCCTTTTTCTTGTCATTCAGTCAGAAATGTTGAGGAAGTGAAGTTTCTAAAACTTCAGCTCCTGGAATTGTGGGTTCCTATTGGAGATCTCAGCTTTGGGTGGGAGCGTAAGTTCATGTATTGCTTTTTGTTTGTTTTTTTTTTAAATAAGCAGCTTCAAGTTTTGATCTGCCTAAACTGAGCAAGTATCTCAAAAAAACCCTGAAATAATCCACTGTGCTTCTTATGTAGTGTGAAAATTGTTAGTAATTTAGCTTGAGTGTTAATGTGACTTTTGCTTCTTTTGACACACAACCTTATTGATTTTTTAATTTTGTGCAGACATAGGTGCTGACTCATGATATTTCCCCCAGTCATTATGAAACACTGTTCAGTACTTTCTGGAGCATCAATCCTTCCTTTCTATTCTCATATTATGAGGTAAAAGTCCATTTCCTTTTGCAGACTTCTGGCACCTATACCCAAACCATTGGTGATGAAAGCTCATCCATGATGAATATTCTCCTCAAAGCTTTCTAGCAATAGAAACTTAACTTCTTTAGATGGCTGGCTAAAAATTCCATCTGAAGTCCAAGTCATAAAATGTTGCACTTTTGAGCTAATGCTACAGGATGTTTTCACTTGGATTGTTTTCATTTTTAGTTATGTTTTGTACTGTGCTGGCACTGCAATACAAGACCACTCTGTGTGGACTAGTGTGACATGGATAATTTTTGATGGCGACTCAAAAGGGCAATTCAGCCTTTAACTGGTTTCTGGTCACTCAAAGGGTAGATAATATAAAGAATGGGGGTTTTTTTGTTTTACCAATTACACATTGGTAAAACACCAAGCTTTTTATTTTGCTGTTTTCATGGTTTTTCATTTGTGATAGCCTGTAAAGTAGTGGAACAAACTAATTCTCTGGAACTGAGCAACATTAGGCAAATTGGTTGTATTTAATCATTGTAAATGTACCTGGTGTTAAACAATGTTTTATTTTGCTAGCTGGTGGTCTTCTATGAACTCACGGTGCTTTCAAAGTCCTATCATCCAGCACCCGCCGCCAGGCCTGTCAGCACTTTCATCTGAGCTGTCCTTAGTCTTTCCTGCTGTGAGAAAGGATGACAGCTCATTTTATCTGCCTTGCAAGCAAATACAAAGGCTGGATTTCCTGCATGTTTTTTAATTCTCCTCCGTGGGGATGAAGGCTTGTGTATAAAGAGACACTGATTAATGCCAGCTGTTTGATTTGCAGCTGAGGATGGGTTCCAGCTGAAACACTAGAGACATTTGTCACTAGAACCAGTGCCCAGTTCAGAGACCAAAAAACTGTTACCCTTCAATAGGCTTTTCCAAGCACCTTAGACATAGAGATGGTCAATCTAGACCTTAATCTTGAGACTTTGTTTTATGAATCTGTGTTATCTAATTTGTGTTCTGTACCTAATCTTTTTAAGGGTTATTAAGCCATTATAACACTCAGTAGTAAAGTGTTTGGTGAAGGTTTTGATAAAAGGAAGGGCTATGCAGCTGGAGGTCTGAGAATATAGATGGTTGCTGAACAAGTGGCTGATATCAGATTTCTGATACAAGAGTTGAATGGAAGATTTTACTGGGGAATTTTGCACCAGGGCCATTTCCCCCTTCTGCTCCCCTTGATTTCTGCCCCTTGTGATTTTACTCCATCTCATCCCACTGCTTCCTAAAAGAATCTGTGACCAGTTTGTAAAAAATGAAAAAAAATCTTGGTGGTAGAACTGATTTTTAAGAAGCTGTTATGAGCAGGGCATCTTTCTAGGCAAACCTGACATATTTTACTTATCCTTTCCCAGAAGGGTAATGGACTCTGAAGAGTGCAGTAAAATTGGTTTGTAAACTTGTTACTATGGGAAGGTCAGGATAGAGGAGGCAGATTAGGGGCAGGGGAAAGAGGATTAAATGTCCAACAAATATTTATATAATAGCAAAGCCTATCAAATCTAGATTGAACCTACTGGGATATATCTATTTGTGTGCTTTTCTTTGGGGTTTTTCATAATTTTGATGGCATATGTATGTTGATTAGAGCATGGAATTCTTTCTCCAACCTTGCTGACAGGTAGTTATTGGTATTTGCATGGGTTACTGCCACGTGCTGTAGACCACAAACAGGGGACCAGCGTCTTCACAAGGGGTCAGTGAAGCCTTTTGGACACCCTTTTGCAGGACACCCTTCTGTGTATTAACACAAATCTTTGTAGTATTTGGTGATAGCATACAGAAAATCAGGCATTGGCATATGAAATTAAGCTGTAGACTGTATCCTAAGTGCTGCTTTCTGACTCCTGTCTTTTTAATTTATGTTCTATCTTAAATTGGTACAAAAGTTTGACTAAGTGCTATATGATTCTTATAGTACACCAAAATTTACAGTGCACTGTTTGTCCTTTCAGCCTGGTTCTGCACCATAAACTGCTTTCTACAAAGAAATAAAACTTATTTATGTTTGTATTGATTTCTGTGTTTCTGAATATAGTTGAGGATGCTGGGTTGGAACTAGGAGGAGAGGGAACTGGAGCATTAATTTGTGCCGTATGGGTTTGGTTCTCCACCTCCAGATGAGTGCATTTGGGATTTCCTAAAGACCTGTCCATGCTAAAAGCAAATGGATCATGTTCAGGTTTACATACTGTCATTGAATATTATAATTGTTTTTGCTGTAAGTTTGACTTAAGTCACTTTTATGTTTCCTTCATTGAAAGAAAGAGTAGAGTCCCCTTTCATTTTTTGCTGTAACATTTCACATTCATGTGGCATGTATTTTGAATTCCGCAAGATAATACTTCTTCTTGCAATGATACTTTTAACTTATTTTCTTGAGAATACCATGCTGCTCTTTCTGCTTTCCAATAGTAACTTGGCGAACTTCACAAAGAAGTTGAGTATTGTTAAGAAAAATGTATTTTGCAATGTGGCAATTACAGCTGGCATGGAAGTGGCTCAGAATTATTGGTTGTATGGATAGCTTGTTTGGTCTGACTTTTTTTTTCTTTTAAGAGAGACTCTGATTACTCTTTATTTTTACACATGATGTTTACTGTGATCTATAATTTTCTTTCATTCAGATGCTAAGCCAGCTGGAATCATGTTTCAAAACAAATTGCTGCCTCTTCTTATTTTAAAACTTTTTTTTTTAATCCTGCTCTTTTTAGAAATCTTATTACTTGGCAGACATTTCTGAGTTAATAAAACTCTATTTTTCTGGGGGGTTGTTGTGGCCATTTTTTTTCTCTGTGCAAATAGAATACATTTTAAAATTTTTATTTTTCATTGTGTGTCTTATTTAGCTGATTAATTTTTCCAAGTTTATTTCGTAGAGAAATTTCTCAAGAATGATCCTGTTGTGCAGGCAGCTGCATACTGTGTGCAACTACCTGTTTTTGTGTTGCCCTTGCCTATTGTTTGACTTTCTTTTTCATCTTCTTCTGTGAATCTGCTCTTATTTTCCCTTCCTGTATAAGTCCCTGCAGCCAGTTCCATAGCAGGTGAAGATTTTTTCAGCAACAATGTTTTCTGCTTTCTGGTACATAAAGCATTGCAATTGAGGTGGTCTATTTCATACAGAACTTGTTCATGGCAGCCTCTGCAGAATGAGGAATAGAGGCTGGGGCAGAGGAATGGTGACTTAGTTATCAAGAGCTGGAAAATGTAGTGTAAATGAATATACCATAGGCTTAGAGCGATTTATAAAACTCGCAAATGTATTCCTCTTTGAAAGCATAACTGAGCCTCTAAATCACTGATATCAGTGTGTGCTGGTTTTAGGGACTCAAGAAAGCTTTATATCAGAGTGTAAGGGAAGGGTGGCAGGAGAGTGCTGAAGATTGTAGGGATGAGGATGAGGTGAAACAAAAAACCACACAACAGCTGTAAGAGAGACCGCGTGGTGATGGTCTGCCCATGTCAGGAAGCCAAAGCTGTTACCAGCTGGCTTCACACTTTGGCATGGCCTGGCTCTTGGTGCCTCTTAGGCACTTCCTTCAGTGCCTGGGCAGTGGAAGTGGCAGCAAGCTCCACAGCCAGGAAAGGATGAGGAATAGAGAAGGCAAGGGATGGCAAATACAGAATAGGCAAAGAAAAAGCATTAGTAAATGCTAAAGCAGTGCATGCTGAGTTGTCATGCATTTACACATGTTGATGTTGGCTTTCCTAGTTTGTTAGAAGGATCTGATACTGTTTGTAAAAGCATTTGAAGAGGAAAAATGAATTTCCTGAGATGTATTGATGCAATCATTCCAGGCAAAGCTCAAGACAGGAGCAAATGAGGTGACTGCAATTGAGTTGCTGCTTATGTTTATATAAACCAGCATCTCTGGCGTATTTCTAATTAAGTGGTCTTACAATAATTTCACTCAAAGACCATTTTATCTGATCTTTTTTCTTTCAGTCATACTCAGTTGAAATAATGTGTTTGTGTAAGTAATTTTCCCCAATAAGAGGCCAAAAAGAAATATCTGCTGCATTCAATTTCTGTATGACCTTTGGCAAAATGTAAGGTTAAGGTTGAAAATGAAAGAGGTGGATCTGATGGACATTGGATCCAGAACTGCACGCAATGGCAGACTTTCTGAATTGCTTGTAAAATTGTAGCAATAAATAACTTTTAAGGTGCTATAGAACCTGAAAATACTTTTTGCTTAATTTGGGGGAGTCACATGCTTCTTTGAGACAAGAAACCACTATCTGGGATGTGTTGCCAACCTGCAAAACACAGGTAGTTCAGGATTCTCTAAAGGAAAATAAGGTATCCAGCAAAATACCTGAGAAAGAAAATAGCTAGATATTTGGATAAAGCTATTCTAATTAATATTATATATTATTGATACTTGTTTTGTTCCACAAAGCAGAAATAACTATTACTGTGTTTGCAAGGTGAGGCTGAGAAGCTTAATGTCCCCTCCCATCTGATTTTAGTTTGAGGAAAAGTTTTGTAAAATATCTGATTCAAGGTTGTTTTCAGTTTCCATCAGTCTTGACTGAGTGCTTGAAAAAATATGTATCATGGCATAGATGTTGTTTTGGGTCCCTGTCTCTGCCCTGATCTTTGGTATCAAGTTTGGCAGTCCCTTGTGGTGGTAGCACAGCCAGCTCCCTGGAAACCCTCCAGTCTGCCTTGCAGCAGATTTATTTTGGAGAATGTGTTTTTTGGGGCAGTTTCCTCCAAGAGAAACGAATAGTCTTTGGTGTTCTCTGGTAAGTGTAAATATTGGCCTGACTTTGGTTCCTTGAGGAAGGAGAGAGTTGAGTTCTGATTGGCATTGTAAAGTAGCATCTTTTGTGTGGGAGGCCCTTGGCGCCTCTGCAAGAGTCTTGTCTTTGGAGGGGCTCTGCCCAGTCAGTCAGAGGTTGCTGCCAGCCCAAATAGCTCCAGCAAGGAGTCAATGAGTGCTCTGTTGCCTTGCCTTTGTCTGGCCACATTTTAACAAAGCGCCTGTGTTGGCGGGGTGGTGGAAATGCCATGCCTTGCCACAATAACCTGAGTGGGGGCTACATGAAAAGTTTCCAATTTTAGCTTTTCTTAACATAATGACAGGGATTGTCTGGGGCAATGTTGATATGAAAGGAAACTTTGAACTATTGAGTAAATAAAACCACTGAATGTATGTGATATGAAATTTTGAAGAAGCTACTGTGAAATGGTTGACTTGTTCTTCTTTCTAAACGGAGCGAGAGATGAAGTGGACTTTTGGAAAAAAAAATCAGAACATCTTTTAATCTTGTCTTTGATATTAAAAAAAAGTAACATTGCATCTGACATCCAAGAACCAAAGTTTGTGTAAGGGCAGCTAAAATGCTGCAGAGTAAGTAATTGGGAAGCTTGACCTTCCAGGTGAACAACAGGCTCCAGGCTGCCATGGCTCACAAGCCCCTGGCCTCCAACCCTGCCTGGATGGAGGCTCTAATCAGCTCCTGGGGCTCCCACCCTGCTCCAGCCTACAGCTGCTGCCTGTGCCACGTCCTTGCAGCTCTTCTGTGGTGACAGGCAGGGGGAGGTGAGCTCTCTGCAGCCCGTGGCTTCACTTGTGTCAAGGCAGCACCTGTGCTCAGTGTGTCCCTGAGGCAGGAACCTCCCAAGGGATGAGAAATGAGGGATGAGAAACCTTTCGTTGGCCCCAATTACTTTAATTTTTGGCAGATTTAGGCTGTTTATAGTAGCAATTTCCTGACATTACAAAATGTGGGAGCTTGGGAAATTTGCAACCTGGAGAAGGCTAATAAATATTTTATTTGATATTTCCTTGCAAAAGCTTTTTCTCTTCCTGGAATAAGTCAAGTATGTGGGTCAGAATGCCATTTAATGAAAATCCTCAGCATTTGGTAGTTGTTTTGGGATTTTTTTGGAGGTTATGGTTTTGTTTGTTTTTGTGGGGATTTTTAGTGTATATATATATATATAGATATGTATATATATATATATATCTATAAACCTACGATTGTGTACAAAAAGTTGTTTTCCTAGCAGACTTAACTTTTCATTTAAATAATATAAAGCAGATATTTCTTTGACCTTTTTTAGCTGTCTTTTTGTAGAGCAAATGTACATTAAATTAGTATAGGTTACAGAGAAATAACTGTGTTTGTGTCAGGTTGACTTGTAGTGGAATGCATTGACATCTCAGCTAAAGCAAATAGATCAGTGCTCACCATTGGCCTGTTTCCCACTATGGCATGGAGGTCTGTAAGAAAGAATGGGAATAAAAGAAGCAAAGAGAACACAGTGTATTTAAACCTGGGGGAAATTGCTTTTTCACTGAAATAAGATAAATGTGGAATACTTTTTTCTTGTAGACAAAACTGGTGGTATTCATACTGCATTGTTTTATTTTTGCAGTTTTTGATAGAGATTACTTCTTTATGCCTTCCTGAATATTTACTTGCAAGCATGTTATATAGTATTTATGGGCTTATTATTTTGTGGTATTTATGAACTCCATGTCATGCAGGTCAGTGTTTGTTTCCATATTCTTCCCTCATTTGTTGTAAAAGTAGTCCCTGTCCTTCAACTTCCACTGTCTGCTGCTGTCTGACAGCCTTCTTGTCATATTCCCCTTTCATTTGAGCATATTTTTTGTTTTCTTGTTATATGGATAGATGCTTGAAGGAGAGCTAAACTGCCACTTCTGAGCAGTGGCTGGTAGAGCCAGAAGCTCAGTGGCAGCTGTCAGTCAGGCTGTTAATTCACTTGGGAAGATTTTCCTTACATATGGCAATTTTACGACTGCTGTGCATCAATATATTGTGGCTTCTGTTCTCAGTTTGGCTTGGTTTTCTTTGTTTTCTTTGTGTTGTGCATGTATATTCTTCACATATCGTGATTTATTTTGGGATGTGTTGGAGCTTATTTTTGGCTGGGTGGTACCTGGTTTTCGCTCTCGCTGTTCACTGTAGTGGGCAGCTTCTGCATCTCGACCAGCTGCTAAAGGTGGGTATTTTTGTGCTGTTGTTTAAAACTCAGTTTTGCATTCATAAGTCTCTTATGTCATTGGCTAAGTAGTCAAGACACCTAGAGCAAGATTTGCTGCCATTTCTTCTGGAATAATTAACCTGAATTTGCACTGACTTTATGCACATCAGACTTTCAAGGGAGTGAGTAAAATGTGAATCTATCTCATCTTTTTCAGTGTTCTAACTTTTCTGGAAATACCAGTAAACAGAAGGAGTAACTTCACAGAGCTTATTTATTTATACTCTGAAAAATTATGTCATTATTATCTGACTTAGTTTTAGGAACTGTTCCTGTTTTGAAGTTTTAGTGACGAATGCAAATCAGGACAGAGTCCTTGTTTTGGCTCAGGAGCATACGTGTGTACCTGGGATTGCCCCTGTTCATTTGCCATGGTCCAGGAACAAGTGACAGAAATCTCCTGCTTTGGGGAGGACAGGGAGCTGTGGTTGCACCATCACATTGAGTAAGGATTGCCCATTATTCCTTGGAATACAAGTAGCTTTATATAATATAGACTATGCAATGCTGATAGAAAGTACTTTCTGCTACAGATGATTTCTCTCTATCTCAGTAGCATGGAAATGTGCTGAATAATATTTAGCATAACACATGAAAAATAAGACATTTTTCAGGGGCAACCAACTCACTTTTGGCACTTTTTGCCCTTCTTCTTTTTTTGCATTCTTTTTTTTATTATTATTTTCTTCCCTCGGGCTGTGCTTTGTGGGGGAAGCTTATTGCTAAGGAGCAAAAATGCTGCTAAAATATTGAAGGACAGTGCAAAACTCAACACTAAAGCCACTTAACTAGTTGTGAAGACTCAGGAGCACTCAGTACTTCCAATTAAATAAGCTCTTTCACACTTGATTAAAATTTCTTAAGACTTGTTGCCCTTTCACTAGTGGAAGTATTTTTAATGATCAGTAAAGTAGTTAAACTCCATACTCGAGACCCTAAATCAACCTGTTGTGCATTCAAACCAGGAGGAAGAGCTGGTGGGTAGAATTGCAAGTGTTGCATGACTGCCACAAACCTTGCCCCTTTACCTCTGGAGCTGCTGCTGCTCCCAGCCAGAGGTAGTGTGGGAGACCAGGCATGCCTGGGATCTGGCTGACACCCAAATCCTTTCATTATTTTACAAAATCAGTCTCACAAGCAAATTGATTGGGTGAAAATTTGGGGTAAATTTTTATTAGAAGGAAATCTTCGACTTCATAGTCTTGGAAGGTCACATGAAAATGTTTGTGCATGTCTCCTAAGACTTGAAATTAAATGAGAAGTAAAATAATCACAAATTTAATAATTTTAAGAACATTCAGTATTTATAAAAAACCCCAAAAAACAATCTTAAGATTTCTAACCAGCAGAGTTTGACAGCACTGGATACTGGCAAGATTTGAAAATGTTAAGTACTTTCACTTTGTGTATTTGTAAGAGTAAGAGGCTGCAGCCCATGGTGGGTCCCAGAGCACAGAACCAGAGAGAAAGCAGGGTCTGTTTATGTGGGAATGTTCTTCTGACAATTTGGTGTTCTGTGGTTGAGCCACAGCAAATACAGATCTAGCAGCAGCTTTATAAATCTATCATAAATCTTACGCTCCCTTGAGTCTAGACAGGCAGAAAGCTCTGAACTGTAGTGTAGTGTAGGTTTGGGGCAGCATTATTCTTCTGCTGAAGTTAATCACTCACTGTGCAGCTGTTGGCGCTGCTCTGCATTTGATGTTCATGAAGACAAAGATGGAAAAGGGAGGAGTGTTTTTTGTCACTCTCAGATTTATGTTACGATTTTGTCAGAGGCTTTTCTTCTGCTGTTGCAATCTAGGACCAACTTAAAGTGAATCTGTTATTTCTCATATTTCAAAGCAGAAAATTGATTCAAATTCCAGGGGTCAAATCAATCCCTACAATTTCTTTCTAGCTACATTTCAGAGTTGTCTTTTTTTCCCCCCACCACTGAGATCCAGCCAAGACAGCATCTTCTTAATTCCTGCCATTCAACATCTTACTGAATTTTGACTGCAATAAAACTAAAATTTATCTCTGAGTTTGCCTTCAAGCCTGTTCCTTAGTTCAGTTTCATTTGTGTCCAGATATTGTCTTCTGAAACTAATATACTTGAATTGCTTAAGTGGCAGAAATAATGTTCAATGGTGCGTGTTTTCTCTTGGACTTGCTGCCTTTTGGGATTTAATATAGCCTTAGAAAACAAGGAAGGCAACCATATCAAAGACTCATATAGATGCCAGAAAGTATAAAAAAAAGTCTTCTATCTATCTCCTATCTGTTTGCTATTGAAAATATTTCCAACACACTGGGAGTATTTTCTGTTGATTTGTGTGGGATGCTCAACATTTCCACCAAGTCTCCTGAGGCAGGAGCAAGTGAAGAAGTGTGGGGACTGGTGTTGCCATTTGGATATCAAAAAACAACTGGTTTTGCAATCCAACTGCATATAAAGGAAAATGCAGTTAAGAAATCAAAAGAAAATGAACAAATAAAGCTGTGTAAAACTGATGAATTATAAGGGTCTAATGATGGTATAAAGTAACTGCCAATTCCCCTCAGAAATTTCATGCAACTCCACTTCTGAGTCAGAGGAATAAAAGAAAAAAATGTCCAGTTCCCTTTTAGGTATGGGGGGGGGGGGGGGGGGGGGGGGAGAGGCGCGCAAAATAGCTGGCAGGAATGGAAAATGGAAGGAAAAAGATACTTTAAATTAAGGTTTAGTCTTTGAGGAGTGTACCGGCAGGCCAGGTGAGCAATCCAGGCGAGTCTGAGGTTGTTGGCAATGTGCCAGAAGGCTGCCAGGCATTTTGGAAGGGGCCAGGAGAGTGACAGGAGACACAAGAAAATATTGGAAGTCTCTGAGTTTGAGGAAACCTTACAGGAGTCTTAGATTAGTTTTCATTTTTTCATTTTTTTTTAAAAATCAGCCTAGGATTGAATCCAAGTTTCTAGTCAAGTGTCAAACCTGCAGATAAAGACCTACGTAGAAACCTGGCTTGTAGCTGTTCTTTCCATTTGACCATGTATAGGTGACATGCTTCAGCCATTTCATTGACCTTTTCTGGTCTAGAACTGAAAAACTAACCCTGAGAATCTCTTAAATGTTATTGTGTACCTTAAAGGAGCAAAAGTAAAGCCAGACACAGGGGTTGGGCTGGGTGGAAAGCACTTATCCTCCAACTCTGCAGCTGCAGCCACAGGGGCTGTGAAACATGACCTTTATGCCAGGCATCACAAGTTAATTTTTGTCTTAGTTAATGTAAGTGGAACGAAATTTAGGTTGCTCTAACATTACTGAGTGTCAAGTCTAGACCAAAGTTTTGTTAGTGGTATTCCAGCAGCCACAACCATATTGATTCCCCCATGTCTGTTAGGTTTGCAGGGGAAAATGTTGTGGAGCTAACCAGACTTACCAGGAGTCACCACTGTCACTGATATCACAAGATTGACCTTGACCATTGATCTTCTCAGACCAAAGAGCCTTTACACCTCTGGTATCAAACACAGAAGCCAGAGAAATATTTTTTTCTTAGCCATGTGAGGGGCAAGGTGACTGAGATATTTGTCCAGTAGTGGTAACAAAAGTTTACGTAATGCAGAGTGGAATTCTGATCTGCAATTGCCTTAATCTGCATTCCTCAGTACTCGCCTGACCACAACCAACC
The DNA here is from genome assembly GCF_014805655.1 of Passer montanus. Classification (NCBI taxonomy): domain Eukaryota; kingdom Metazoa; phylum Chordata; class Aves; order Passeriformes; family Passeridae; genus Passer; species Passer montanus. The sequence goes on along the minus strand of NW_024359721.1, from coordinate 850,127 downwards.
ACATACCAGTGCCACAGTAACACACTCTGATTATACTAGCGCACCTGTGCTGGGCAGGTTTCTTTGCCAGTTTTTCTGAGGATTTTCCACTGATTTTATCTTTATACTGTAATGATTTTATTATTTGCAAAGATTTTCAAGCAAGTTAACAGGTTTATTTTGGAAAATTACTTTATCTAGATCTATTCAAAACTAATCTCTTTAAAAAAAAAACCCTTGCTGTTAGTCAGTTTAAGTCCCTCTTAACAAGTTTGATAAGGTAGAGAAAGGTGTCTGGAATAACAGTACTTTCAATTTTCATGGTTGTAGTATTATCATTAAGAAATAATAAAGGAAACAGAATTTCCAAACAAACAAATTATCAAAATGTGTGCTGGTGTTCTGACCACAAACCACCCATTTTGCTGCTTAAAAGCATTTTATATTGTGAGGACTTTGAAATGCAAGCAGTAAAAAAAGCACATTTTATTGAAGAATATATGTAAGGTCTGCTAAAAATAAAGCCATATTCCTACTGCTAGAATTGCAGTGGTGCTGGATATAATATCTTGTGTCTTAATAAAGGAATAATGTGTATGTTGGCATATAAATGTGAAATGATTCTTGTTCACCTTTATTTTTAATGCTTTTTATCAATGTCTGTGTTTTAAATTATAAATATGCTTTCAGAAACTGGTGTAGGTTTCATTCATTTTGTTAATCATTACAGCTTTCTACTTCAGCTCCTTCTGAGTGAACTCAGCTCTTGAGTGGAGCCAAACTGTTCTTACTTGTCATTGATTTTTAATGTATGGTGGCCTAAGGGTCTGGTAGCAGATGAATAAGCTTTTTAAGAGTATTTGGAGTAAATGGTCTGATACTACACAAGAGCTTTTACTATTTTTCATTTGGTAAACAGATGTATTTAATTTTGCTGCTACTCTGCAAATAATTATACTACAACAGAAAGCCAAAGTTAGGAATTGTTTGGCAAAAACAACAAAAAAATCCATTAATTCCCATTAATGTTTGAGTCCTTCTGAAGTGGCGCACACACCTGGTTTCAGGCTACAGTAGATGCTGTTCACACAGGTCTTTCTGCAGTACACATACCTGCTGTGTTTGGCATGTGAAGACTACTTTCTACTTGTAATGTTACCTGCCTCGTAGAGAGTCAAGCAAACACCATCCTTTTCTATACATGGTACAGTAGTTAATTCAGAAAACACAGGGGTTTCTTATGCCTGTCACTTATGGACAACCTGGTGGTGTTGGTTCACTTTGTTTTGGTCAAGTTTTCTGTTTTAAATTTGGTGATAAGGATCTTAGAGTTACACTCTACAGAATCACAGAATCACTAGGTTAGAAGAGACCTTCAAGATCATCAAGTCCAGCCCAGCCCTAACACCTCAGCTAAACCATGGCACTGTGTGCCACATGCAGTCTTCTTTTAAACACATCCAGGGATGGTTTAAAAACCACTACTCCCCTGAGCACACCATTCCAGTACTTTATCACCCTTTCTGTAAACAACTTTTTCCTAATACCCAATCTATATTTCCCTTGGCCCAGCTTAAGCCCGTGTCCTCTGGTTTGAGTTGCTGTCTGGTGAAAGAGACCAAACCCCACCTGACTACAGACTCTTTTCAGGAAGTTGTAGAGAATGATAAGGTCACCCCTGAGTCTCCTTTTCTCCAGGCTAAACAACCACAGCTCCCTCAGTCATTCCTCACAGGGCTTGTGTTCCAAGCCCTTCACCAGCCTTGTTGCCTCCTCTGGACACATTTAATTTTTGTTCTTGTGAAGTCTTTCTGTGTTTGACCTTTCTTCACACTTTCTCTACACTTAAAAATAATGGATAATAATTTTTGTAAGTAATAGATTTCTATGTGTAGATTAAGCCTGAAGTACCACACAAATCAGAAATTCTGGCTAAAACTGAAAGAACTGATGTGGTTGTACTGCCATAAGCTCCAAAAAGCATCTCCTCATTGAATGAGAGACATTGAATTTTACTGCCTGTGGAAATTCCCCAAAGCACAGTTAGCCTAGCTAATTATTTATGTATTGATATTTAAGTGTTGTAAGCAAGTGTAGTCACATGCTCAATCTTTACCAAAATCTGAAGCCTGCTCACCACCCTAGGCATTAAAAAAAAAAAAAAAAACCACACACCAAAAAACTCCCATGATTCATTAACTCCAGTACCCCAGTATATGGGAAAAAAAAAGCTTCTTGAGTAAAGAGCTTAAGCATAGACCACCGGCTTCACAGAGCAAAAATTTATTTTGCAGGAATAGCAAAATTATATAATAACATTATATATATTGTACAAATAATAGTATGAAATAACAGCAAAAGTGTAAGAAGCCATCAAAATGTGTTTTAAAGCTATACAGATGTACAGGTTGGTGTGAAAAAGATGACTAATATCAATTATGTCTTTAAGCCATCAGAAATTTTACTGAATTGAATGAATTTCTCAGAAAGAGATACTGAAATTGATACGATAATGAGATATGTTACAAGACCTGCAAAATAAGGACTTTCTTAAAGACAGCATTTGAAATACTGTGACATATTTTCATATTTTGTTCCATGTTTGACCAGGTGATGCAGTTCCTAGAAATTCAGGATTTTTTATCCCTTTTTGTTATAGGCTGATAAGATAATCTCCAACTTTCTTGTTCACAGATTTACATAGATGTACATAGTATTCTTAGATCACTGTTCTGCTGCTTAGATATCATGCTTGCAGTTCAGGGACAAAACAAAAAATCAGTAAAATACAAGTAGCTGGCAAATTGCAGTAGAAATTACATTTGCCTTAAAGCACTTACGCTGAGAAGAAGACAAGAGTTTGTCCCATTAGGGAATCTCATTTTGTTTGCGTGGTTAAGTTCAGTATATATTATACAGAGTTTTTGGAGATTATTTTTTATGTTGTGAAAGGATTCACTGGTGTGGTGCTTTATGTGGTTTATCCTGTATGAGCTATTGCATTCCTGGCTATTCCCATCATGACTATGTAAATGAGATAACAGGAATATGCTGTTATCTCATTTAAAAATCAGAAGCAACCAACCAACTCCCTTTAAAAACATCAAACCAGCATCCCCACATACAGACACATATAAATTTCTTTTACTCTAAAGTACATGTGATTTGTACATGATCCAAACAAAATGTGTGTACATGCACATATATACATGAGTAGACCACACCCTACATAATTGCATATACATGTGCACAGAAGCATGTGTATTTCATAGCACATGAAGCAATTGCACTCAGGTAAATCTTGTATATAAATTATGTTTCAGTAGCAGCCACTCTGTTTTTGTCTGATTTCTGGAGCTGTTTGTTAGGCATCACTGAAGAACCTATCACTTGGTAAGTGAAACTATCATTATTTATGACACAAACATATTCCCTTACCTTTGTGGTCTTTTGGCATATGTTACTTGGAAGGTTGAACTTGTCAATAGGAGATGGCTCAAAATAAACCTTTTCTGTAACACCTTTGAAATTTTAACTTTACGGTATTGTCAGAGCTTGGTAAGTGTTGAATTTATCATCTTTTGTTAAAGAGTAGGTACCCAAAATTGAGGATTCATGTATTTTAGAGCACCGTTGTGTATTTACAGTGTAAAAATCTAATGCCCTTCTGGAAAGTCGGAATTAATAAAACTTTCCAGAGTGGAGGACCATTTGGCTAGAAATAAAATGTATTTGTAAGTCATATGGGATATAAGCTATACATAATTTTTCTGTCTTCCTCCAGTCAGTCTCTCTCTTCTGAGTCCCTTACTTTTGTGTCACTAAATTCTTAACTTTCAATTTTTTGTATACAGTACTTTCATGATCCTGGTGAGGATTCAGTGGAAGTAACTAATAAAACTTGCATGTCAAATATTTATTTATACCATGTTTATGTGCAGTGAATGAGTTCATAAAGGGAGCTATATTTGATCATCTGACTCTTATGGGAGCTGACAGATTTCCAGCAGTGTAAATGCTACAAACTGAAACATCAACACTTAGCACTGCAGAAAAGAGATGCAAGACTGGAACACTGGTCTCAGAGGAATGCAGCCCTTAATTACTAATTCGAGGAACCATTAAGTTCTTTTATTGTCGTCCTATAACATAAATGGTGAGAAGGAGGTTGATAATGATATGAGATACAATGCGTAATCTCTGGAGCTAATGTCTTTTTTAAACATATAAAAATATCCAAGATGATAATCATTACATGCTTAGGAAAGGGATTTATTTTTTATCTCTTTGGCCTGATATGTGTAACTTGTAGATAGCATTTCAGACTTGGAGAAAGAATTACATATTGCTTGTCTCCAGGAGAACCAAATGCATAAAAGACTGCAGGAGAATCAATACATAAAAGTAGCATGCTCTTGGGACTTGCATTTTGTGCATCGACTAAATTACCTGCCTGAAGTCTGGGATTGGGATGTTTCATTTTTGTATTTAGGACGTCTGAAGATACCCTGCAGATCCTTTCAGGTGGAGAAAAAGAAGCTTCATTTTGCAGTAGGCTTCGTTTCAATGGCTTCAGTATGACAATTCACTTGATTTTGTGCACTTATTTATCACCCTGAATAAAACAACTCTGTATATGAAAATTAATTTTTGCTCTGGTGCTTGGTTGAAGACTGGGGGAACAAGGGGACCATGTTTGGCTTATTCCTATCCTAAGAATCACCAAAATAAATTTGATTAAAAAGTTAAAATTCAAGCCAGTAATATGCTGAATCACTGGAGACAAAACTTTTTTCACAGATGAATGGTACAGCTGGATTATTCAGATTTCTTTATCTGGCAACAGTTATGTTTCCTGAACTGACCTGAGAAAGACCTTACAGCTCTGTTTTGGAGGAGACAGTTAGTAGTCAAATGTTTATGTGCAAAACCCACCAACCAATCAACAAAAAAATGCAACCAATCAAAACAACTTGTGTGATTTAGTTCCATTCAGTGAATTTCCTGTGATGTTTGAAGGCAGAGTTATAGCTGTCAAGTTTTATTTCATCAAACCAAATTTTGCTTTTTCCTGTAGGACCCCTTAAAGAAGATAGTGAATTTGCAGTAAACAGCTCTAACTTAGGAATTTCAGAAGATTAAGCTAGTTAAATTGAAGAACTCGAAGCCATTCCAGCTATCATATAATTTAATAAATTCCTATTTATTTTCTAGTATTATGGTTTACTTTGATAGTATATTTGTTAATTTTGAACACTAGAAAGGACTCTAATGCACTTCAGTGTTTTGAAAGAAATCACTGTACATTTGTTTTCTAAGATAATAATTACATACCTAGCTGAAAAGAGAAACCTCAGCTTTGTCCAGGAATTAAAAAAATATTTGAAAGTCTTTTTTGTTTTTTGTCACTCAGTATTTTCTAAAAAAGCTAAAAGCCCTAAAGAAGAGCCACAAATTTCTTAGAGATTTACTGATAGTTATCAAAAAATGGTAAAGGTCTGCTTGTATCATGACTGCTCTTTTATTTGTTGTTGATGCTTATTGGCACAGACCCCAGATACTGACTGAAACTCTGCATGTGAAACCAAATAATTACTCCTGATAGGGATAATATATCAGCATTAGGACACTGATAGTGGTAATTTTCCATGTCATTTAGATAGTAGATAACAGCACCACAGTGACTATAAATGATTAGCTTAAGTCATGAAATGAGGCCACATGTGTGTTTTCCTAGTTAGGTATGTGAGAATTGCATTTCATTTTTATTTATGCAGGTGTGTAATGTAGACAATGATTTCAGATAATGGATTTAGCAAGACAGGAGGAGGAGAATGTTTTTTTTCAGCTCAATGTTGAGACACCTTTCATTTTCTTTCAGTTTTTCAGAGCATGTGGAGAGAAGAGGAAAACTGTGTAGGTCCTACAGATATGTCCCAGAGTGAGATAGTAGTGCATACTCTCTCCTTATTCTGTAGTAAATTTCCAGACATCCTCATTCAGACATCATATTCATAGGATGCTTTCTCTTCTTATGCTCCATCTAGATCTGAATTGGAGGGGAGAGGAGAAAGGAAATGCCTGACTTTCCTTTGTGCTTTTGCTAAGCTCTTGGACATACTAATATACCAAAGGAATGGGATTAGAGCTCTCCCCTGTCTGTGAATCCTCCTCATTTGCCTGTAAATCTGTGTCTGGTTACTGTTCATGAAGATATAGTAAACCATTATCTGTCATAATCCAATTTCTTATCTGTTGGAGATCAAGATGTGCCTCAGGATGCTGGCTGACTATCCCACATCTGTCTGTGGTGGAGGTCTTACAGCTGTCTCTCGAGCAGCTGGGCTGTACAGCTGTCAAGAGCTAGTGCCTCCACTCTGATTTAATATGGCAATGCCTGTCTTCCTCAGTTTCAGTTTTGACTTCTATTGTGAATCGATTTTCATTTTTTTCTGAAATGATGAGCAAAATCATGTATAAAATATTCATCATGCTTTCCTTACTGCAGCCAGATGTACTTAATGAAAACAATGAGCCAGAAATAATGAATTTGTTAACAAAAAAGAAAATAGGTCTTTCACCAGATAAATCACCTACTTGCCATGCACTTTGAGCATGGAAGATAAATATTTTGAATGCTTTTTGCTCCCTGTTAAATTATTTGTTTTGCTGATAGTCACTGATTTTTTGCTGTGAATTCTAATGAGTTTATATGAAGATAGTGGTAAAAAGCACATGATATAAGTTGGAATTGAGCCATGAATATATGTTGTTAACAGGGTTTTTACCTTCATACCACTTTTTGATGTATATTTTCTTCTAAAGTTTGGCTGTAGCAATGCAGTCAGAAAGTCTGTCCTAGTTTGATGAAAAACAGAATATCCTGTAAGATGTACGAAAATCGCAATGAAAGAAGCAATGTGGAGGAAAAAGCAGATTCAAACAAATCTTTCAGCCACCCACACTGTCACAGCAAAGCTTCTAAAGGGAAAGATGTTCTGGATAGAATGCAATTTTGCTCAGACCATGAAAAAAAATATAGGTTATATTTTAAGGGCTGTATAGATGCCTGTGGGCCTAACAGTGATGGCCTTTCCTGTGCAGAGTGGTTCCTTTCTCCTCCCCTAAATGACTGGAACTGCTTCAGCAGTGCAGCACACCTGACTGCATTCTTGAGTATTAAAATTGTAATTTTGGCTGCAGAGATGGGTTTTGGCAGGCGTGCTGCTTTTTGAACAATTAGGGCAGAAATGTGTAAAAATGGTGTGCTTAGTCCAAGCCACCCAAAAGTCTTGTTAGAGCTGAAGCAGAGACAAGCAGTCAGAATAGACTGTATGATCCCTCCTTACACATCTTTTGGCTGCTGGAAATGTATTCTGTCACCATAAATCCTGTTTTATATAAAGATAATAAGTAGGACTCATTACAACTTTTTGGTTGTTTATGTTTCGCTGCTGGCTATCGATACGTGACAAGGCAATATTAATCTTGTCTCTCTGGGAGCCAGAAGAAGCAGACTGCACATGGGCATCCAGAGGCTGCAGAGGAAGCACAGAAATACACACACTGGAAAAGGTGGAAAGGTCAAGTTTAGTATTCAATCCCTGCTCATGACTAACTTAAAATATTACCCTTCAGCTGCAAAAAGACTGGATTTCAGCAGCAAATTTGACCAGACAGACCACACAATGAAGTCATCAGTGCTGAGACCCACCAGCTTGAAAAAACAACAACCCCTGGTGTTAAGACAAATGCTTTGAAGAGTGGATGATATTAATCAGGTGGTGCTACTGGTTTGGAGTTCTTAGTCATTCTGTATGAATAAAAATGCTGATAAAGGACACAGTAACAGTGCAGAGCCAAGGCAATTTTGTAACACAAGAAGCCACAGATCTGAAATCTACTTAGGGAGAATTGGTTAGGGTCCATTTTTAAATTCCTTAAGCCAAACTCATCTCTGGGCTAACTCCTTTGAAGTCACTGGGGTTACACAAGGAATTAATTTGGCCCTTTGGCTCTGTACATTAGCAGTGATCCTGCTCACCGTGTTGGAGGTTTACTGTTTCAGTGTGGTTTCCTCAGAGGAACTTCTAAGACAACCCATTGTGTTCTCACTGTGGGCAGCCCTCATCTTCCCCACCCTTTCTTCCCATCTGTTTCTTACTTTCTATAGAAGTTGAACAGTATTTTAATTTTTTAATTATCACATACTATGAAAATACCTTCTCTTTTTTGTATAAGATATTTGCTTACAGCTGTATTTCATAACCTGAAACCAGTTTCTTATATGCCAGAACTGGATATGGCCTTGGTTCACTGAGAGAATTTAAAATTTGGTGTGCCTGGCTGTGCTTGAACTACAGGCACAGCTGAATCCTGGTAGTGTAGGGCTGGATCCAGAATTGCTTCAGTGTAATAGAAATGCAGTATCTGTCTCTGTCCTCCTCTTCCTCCCAGCAAGCAGTATTTGTCCAGCTACATGGTGAGCTAGACCAGGGAGACAAGTTGATTGAAAATTAATACAGAAAATCCATGTTCAGCTAAACCTGTTACCTGCCCCTCAGCAGAAGATGTGAAGCAGAAGTGGATGGCTCAGAATTGGCTAGAGGTGACTGACTGTGCTAAGTCCCACTTTGGGGTTCTATATCCCTTAAACAGCATTTGACTAATAGATACCCAGAGTACACATCCATGCCCACAGATCTGTGCACAGCACTGACCCCTGCCAAGGCTCTCCAGCTGCACAAACGTACCTGAGCCCATGTCCCCTCTGAAGTGTTAGCAGAGCTCGAGTCTAGCACCCTTCTCCCTGGGAGATGGGTGGGATGTCCATGACAAGCAAGTGTCTTTAATCATCTACAGGATTTTTCTCTTTGTGAGGAAGAGAGATGTGAACTGGAAAGAGTATAGTACCAGTATCTAGCATTTCTGTTCAAATCCTCCTAAAGATTCAAAACATGCAAAATATGTAGCTGCATAATTTTTCTTCTGCTGAATGTTTCATACAACCACAGGGGAAAAAATACAAAGTTTTTTGTAGGTGTATTTTGAAAATGAGGACGAGCACTTATGAATACTGCATTAAATAATTTTTCATCTTTTTCTCTCTAGCTCTCTCTCTTTCCTTTCTCCTGTTTTGTGGAGAAGGTTGTCACTCAGTGCCCAGATCAATGAATCTGACATCCCTCTGCTGAGGGACTGCTTTTGTAAAACTAGACCTAAAGTCTGGCCTGTAAATTACTCCCATATTTAATATGACAGGCTGGGTGGTTAGGTTGTCTGAGTATGATAATATGATACTTTGAGGAGCTGAAATATCCACGACATTGCAAGTTAGAAGTTGGAGGTTTGTTGTTTTGTTGTGGTTTTTTTCCTTGTAGCAGAACATTTTAAAATATTACAGACTGCTACACAAATATTATTTCTCAAAATATGTTTTGTTGTGTTACACTTGCTTCTGAAAAAGGATACTTTGCATTACAGTCTTGGTGCTGTGTGTGTGTGTGAGGCTGCAACCAACCAGAAAAAGTCTGTGTGTTTTCCCTTGAAGAAAATATGACCAGGTTTTTCAGGACAGCAAGCAATGATGCTTGAAAATGTAACTTCTTAAGAAATAAGCAGACAACAACTGTGCATAGCATCACAGGGAATTATGGAATGACAATCCACTCTTCAATCAAAAATTCATAGTAAAAATGTTAATATCTTATTTCAGTTATAAATTTGATTTCAGTCTGGTTTTCACTGGACTATGGCAAGTAGATACCTGCTTTGAATTTTTTTTTAAGACGTATTAATGTGTATCATTCAAATAAAATTGGTGAAAGAAATATGAAGCTGGAAAAGTGAAGTCCGTCAGACCTTTCTGGAACAGATAACATAACCTGTTCCTGTTATTGAATCAACAGGTCCCTTTTTTCCATTTCTTTTTTTCCTCCAGAAGAAGTTGGTCTGGCTCAATCACTCGTGGATATACTGATAGCAGGAAGGTATGCTTTCACTTGCATACTGTAGCACCATGGAATAAAACAGACAACCTGGTTTGTGAGTGTTGAAGGGACAAGGCAGTTTGATTAGGAGATGGTCAGTTTTAGGTTTCTTTCACAGTGACACTGACTTTTCTCACAATGAACCTGCTCCTCAGTCCCTGAGGCCTCTCATGGAAGAAGCTGTTTGCTGCCCTGCCTAACAGCAGCTGGCACACTCCACGTCATCTCCTCTGCAGGACAGCCCTGGTCCCATGCCTGGAAATTATGATCTTCTGGCTTGGTGTCTTAAAATTCCAGTTTAATTCATGCATCTGCATCCTAGATTTCCATATTCTAATCTTCCAGCTTCAGAGCATATATGATGTGCTTGACACTAAGCTGAAAAACATTTTCAGCCCTACTGCTGCCCAGTCATTACTGCTCAGTCATTGCTTTTAGCATTTCTACCATATTGCAGAGGATAGCAGGTAGTTGATACTTCCAAGCTTTAGCATTCAGATAATGTGAGTTTTTTTAAAGCAGAGAACATCTCTAGGATGTCTAAATAGTATGGCAGATGTTACTGGAGTATTTTGAAAGTAAAGAACAGCCACTAAAAGATGAGATAAAATGTCTGTTTTCCAGAGTGTCCCAGGATAATAGCTCAGTTGTCACAGTTGGCAAATGGCTTCTTGCAGCACCTGGCTTTTGGAGCTCATTCTTCCAGTACTGCTCACATCCTGGACCACATGGATGCCTTCTCAAAGGAGCTGAGCTGGCTCTAGTTCAGTGACTGCTGCAAACTGGATTCAGAGGACTTGAAACCACAGCCATTGTTGACTGCACCAGTACTTGCTGAGGTTTCAGTGTGTCTCAGGGTCAAAAATTTATATACATGCCAAGGCATGGGCTCTGCAGACTTTGCTTTCCAGGTAGGAGCTGGTGTCCCCCCATTCATATGTAAACTATGCAGACAGTAGCATTCCTTACATTGTATTAGGCATTAGTGCACTCTGTCTTACAGCTCCGGGATAAATACATACCCCAGATTCAAGTTGCAGCAGGTATTAAAAAAAATTAAGTAAGGTCCCAGAAATCATAATTATTAAGTCCATTTGCACATAGTCTTTAGAGGAGCATATGAAAGTTAAGTTAAAGACTCCCATGCTCTGTTTTTTTTAAATAAGAAAAGACAAAGGAAAGTGAAAATTAGTCTTACATTGTCATCTCTGATTTTAGTGTTCCTAGTGTGGTTTGTCAAGTTTTGTGTGGAAATTACACTAAGTTGTTTTATTTTTCATCCATGTTCTGCAGAATGTTTTTTAATTTATATTTTATTAGACAAATGATGGAAGGAACTTTTATGTAAAATAAACATACATGCATTAGTATAACTTTCACCAGAGCAGAGTAATGGTGAAGAGAAAATCGTGGTTATTACCTCAGATAGACAGACATAGAAGTGTAATTTAGTGGAACTGATGTATGTAAACCTGTGGGTATTGGACTGAGACTCAGTGGACCTGGATTAACATTCATGAAATACTTTCCTCACTGGGTCTCATTTCAGACCATACAGGAACAAAGTCTTACCCTGAGAAGTGTTTTAATATATGCTGCTTTCTTTCCTGAGTAACAATTTATTTTTCTTTTTAGCTAGTCAAAATTTGTACTTGAGAAAACAGAAGCAGTCAAAGCAATAACAGCTGAATTAACAAATAATTACTTACTTTTCCATAGAAGCCAAAGTTGGAGATGCCCAGGGGGATGCAGCCTGTGTGCACTCCTTGCCAGAGCACCTTGTCAGTGTATGAAACTCCGTTAGCAGAACTGCAAGGTTAAATCCAGTTTTCAAAATCTTATTTATGTATGGTGTCTTGATGCAAAAGCCTCTTCAAATGTGGAGTATTCAATTTTTCTGAAATCACCCTTTGTTCATGAAACATTTAGAAATTGATTTAGTGAAGCATTTTGCCCATATCCTGCTCTTGCCTTAGATCGCTCTTTTGCAACTATGTGCTAGATTGAAATCTTAGACTAAGCTTTGGTGGTAACCAAAAAAGCAATAGCTTCTTATCTTTTCTGGAAATGACATTCTGTTCTGTAGCTTATTATGTAGTTTTTTGGAGAAGCTGTTAATCTTTTTATTTTTTCTCCACACTTGCACAGTGGCTTTTCCTGGTCCCAGTCTCAAGTTCAGCTGCTGACACACAATCCCTGCCTTCTTCAGTGAGAGTTTTACAAGCCCAAACAGGGTGTTAAAGATTAAAAGCTCTTTGTTTCTTTGCTGTTGTTTTTTACAGTTTTTCTACAGTAATTTTCTTACTGTAGAACTGAGAAACTTTTTCTTATAATTTATTTTTCTGCTTGAATAAAATTTTCTAAATGTCTGACACAAGCCAAATCTTAAAGAAGGATGGTAAGAATTGTCTTTTAAGAGGGTAATAGTTTCAAAACTATGCTATAGCATGGTAATGCTCTATAATATAAAAATATGTTATAGTATGCTATAGCACAGTATACTTCCTTTAGTTGTGAAAACCTAATGCTAATACAGAGTAAATGGCATAGTAACCCTTGTAGCAAAGAGAAAACATGTTGACATAATCAGCTGATTTTGCAGCCCTGTACAGCAGAATGACCAGGTGTTGTATTCAGTACATAATTTGATCAAATTATCATTCCTAAATAATTCTAGCTGGGTGGTTCAGGTCTTGTTTTAGTGATTTAAGCATGTACTCTAAATGAGGATGACATTTAGAGGATGACATTTAAGATGCAGCTAAATCTTGTGACATGTTTTAATAATTTTTTTCAAGTTCCTATTATCATTAAGCTTATCTACTGAAAGATAAAATTTCGGAAGATTTAATTTTCTGTCATTGTGAGATAAAACCTTGTGCAACTTTAACTTACGTGAATGGGAGACACTTCCATCCCAGCTGGGGTCCTAAAAGAAGTTTATTTTTGCAAATTCTGAGTGCAGCTTGTCCCTCCTAAATAAGATTTTTTTTTTCTTTTCAATATGGTACTGCTTTCCCCCCCACTTTTATTTTCTTTCCCTCCTCACTAGAAATTGAAATTCCTCCTGAGAGTTGTCTCTTTTGAAATAATTTCATTCAAGGTGGCTTTTGCCCCTGCCAAAATCTTCTAATAAAAGTCAGTGTTTTAATTTCTATGCCTTCTGAAGCCCTTATTCATATTGTCAGTAGGTATCCACCATCTTCCATTGTCTTTTTGGGGCCTGCTCCAGACCATGGCCAAATTGGTGAAATTTGTCCTTGTACTAAAAAAATAAACAAGAAAACAAACAAACAAAAAAACAACCCAAAACTCCTTTGATGCTAAGACAAATGTTAGAAAGGCAGAAATAATTCTGATGTTCTGAGATGATCCCATCTCAGTTGCCTTCTATCCTTCCCATATGGCAACAGATGCATGGAATACAGCCACATGAAGCATGAGAACTGGGTGCCAAGCAGATGCTCCTGTGAGAGACAGCTCCAGTGCTGCCAAGGACTTCTCAATATCTTTGGTGATTTAAGCAGTGGACACTGGTGCTGTTTCTTTCCTCACCATTTGTCGTGTTGTCAGCTCGCTGAGGATCCCTGCTGCAAACAGTGCGCTGCCCATCAGTAGGAGGGAAATAAGGAAGGAGCACTTAGGAGGCTAGGCTTGGTGGGTTGGGCTCATCCCAGTCAGCCCCACAGTGAGATGATCTGTCAGATGGATGCTGGTGTGGGGTCAGGACCCGAGGACATGCCAGTTTCCCCTGCCTCTGCAGTGTCACTGCATCCACTGTGGCTGTTTTCATCTGGCACTGGTTTTGTCTCAAGAGTAAAGGAGATGCTTACAAGAAAGGCTTTCTAGGACTAAGACAGAAAACCACTCAGTTCCTTTCACATCAGGCTGAAAAAAGTAGGAGCCTGAAGTATCTTTTAGTTTTCTGAAAATGAATGTGTTTCACAGGTGTTACAGACCCCCTTCCTCCAGCAAATACTCACACTAAGCGTTTGCAGAAGCCAGTGCCTTGGCCCTAATTAACTGGACCCAGTCCACAGTCTCCACGTCACTTGGCCATATTAAATGTTTATATACATCTGTGAAAATTCCCCATATTAATTCCTCATTCTATCCATTATATGAAGTATTTCAGACAGAACAAATAATAAATGAAGCTGGGGAACTAGTACAGACTAACAAGATAAGGATTAGATTGCCTCTGCTTGGTGATGAGTGAATTACAATTCACAGAATGGTGTGGCTGGCTAGATGGTGAAAAATGAAATTACTGCTAAGTGGAAAAAAAAAACAAACAGCAAAACTTTGAAAGACTCTTGTAATCAGTGCCCAAACAACTTTCTAGTTTAAAGACTTTCTCTACTTATCATGCTGCAAAACGAGATCTATGTAAATATCTGTATTTGGCCAGAAAGAGTTTAGAGAAGAAAAACTCACTCAGTAGAGCAGAAAATAAGTTCAATGAAATTTCAGGTGATAGTTTTTCTTTTCCATTACCTTCAGTGCTAACATACATTACCTTCAGTGCTAAGAGTTGGTCCTCTCAAAACTGAATCCCACCCCTGCCTTGGTGGCTCTCACTCCCAAATGTGTGCATTTTGAACATTCACCTCAAATTGGTTAATTACCTATGCTGCTCTCCAGTCTCTTTTAAATTTAAGTGGTAATCTGTTACATTTAAGACATATCAATGTGACATAAACCTTGGAGCTGCATGCATTTTCTTTACTTGGCCACAGTCATACAAGGTTCTGTATTTTTTGTTGCCAAAGTATTGAAGGTTTTTGAAGACTGAGATAAAGGGTGAAGTTGAATATTTGCATCTTCACAGAAGGTGGATGTTTATATTTATTTGGAAATTAAAAAAAAATATTTTTAATGGCCACAGAGAGATACTTTGCTTTTTTTTTTTTACATTTTATTTGCAAGGTCACAGAAAGTTCTAGGTTGTGTTCCCATTTTCCTCAGAGGAAAGTGTGGGCAACTCATACTTTAAAAAAGTTTAGACATTTCTCTCTTGGGTACCTAAATGCCCCTTAGCTGTGTCTCAGCCATGACTATGCCAGACATGCCAATGCATTTTTTTTTTATTTTAACTTTTTTTTTTCTCCTGTGGGAGGAGAGACTCAGGAAGAGGTACTCAACACAAGGATTTCTGTTTTCAAAAATAGGATGAAGATGACTATGAGAGGAACTGAAAAAAAAGTCACTACAGGGATCTGTCTGTGCTCACTGCATTCTGTATAACGTCAGCTCACAAGGTCTTTTTTATCTAGACGTTTTCATGAAAATTTCTTTATGTTGGGGTAGAGATCAGAAAGAAACAAAATTGTTCTGTGGAGAAAGACTTGTTAAATCCTGAATAAAATGAGCGTATAATTTTGTGGTGACACTGTTCACACTTTCACAACTCCAGGTGTGAAATAGTGGCCAGCTGAAATGACGGCTCCAGTGTGGGTCTGAGTGCAGCCTTCTCCAAGGTGCAGCCTGCATGAGTCAGGTCCAGATCCCAGTGTCAGGCACCATGACATTTTCTGTCTCTCTCTGTGCCTTTAAAAAATTTATTCTCTGTAGCAAGAACTCGGAAACTTTTTGCAAGATAAATGAACTGTGATGGTGAAGGGAAGCTGAATGCTTTCCAGGATTTAAGAGATACAGTATTTCAGATTTAAACAACACTTTCTGAGTGAGAAAAAAGTGTGTGTTTTGAAAGGTTGTTGACTAAAAGACTTCATGTGTGTTGTTGCTAAATTGCCTAAAGTGCAGTTAGAAGGTTTTTGTTTAATTTACAGAGGAAACCAGCAGTGTTTTAATGTGGAACTCTGCAGAGGTGGAGTTTGCAGTGTACAGCCTAGAGTGATAGGTCAACAGAGGTTATTTGAAGGATGGGAACAACCAGATAGATCAATTAAAAATGTTTTCTAACTCTGTAATATTGATTGACAGGGTGGAAAAATCCCACTGGCCTTCATTTGGAAAGCACCACTTAAAAAGTCTGCTTGCTATCTGGTTGTGGTGGTAAAACCCATGCCCTTGGAAATGCATCCCTCAATGTCCTCAGGCTTTTCTCTGATCTGTAACTGCTGCACTCCTGACTATGATGATGTCCTTCTGATGCTTTGCCAACTTGCAAAATTCTTTGCTTCCTGTGATTTGCAAAGGAACCTGAGTTCTGCAATTGTGCTGATGTAGTGTTTTTTTTTCTCAAAATTTACTGCAAGAACACAGCAGGCCAAACAGGACAGCATCCAGGCTACCTTGTGCGGCTTCCAAAAGGAATGCTGTTAGAAAAGCTGAGGGAAGCAATCTCTGTGAACTGGAAAAGGGCAAGGGGAATGTGAAAAAAAAATTATTAAATCCAAAAATAAGAATATATTGCAAAAAAAATTGCTGTGTTTATTTTTAGCACATATGGTAGCACACAGTCTTTATGCTCAAAGCAGCAGCAGAATAGACAGTGACCCTTAAGCTGAATGATTTCTTTCTGGCTTTCTTTGCCCCTCTCAAAGGCAAAGCATCTGACAGAATGGGAAACCAAAACTGAGGGTTGATGCCTGTTCTACGTAAATCACCATCTCCCTTTTCTCAAATCTGCTCCCTGCCCCATCCCACCCTCCTGATACCTACTTGTTTGCATTCAAGTAGATGATGCTGCATCTAATTTCTTTGTGTGAGCTGTTGATGTACTCTGTGGCTGGTGCTTGGATACTGATTTAGGCAAATTAAGTATTTCTCATTGTTTTAGCAGAAGCAGCTTTAATCATCTGGCTAACTTTCATTTAGAAGTCTTTAATTCAATCATCAGGAATTTTGCTGTCAGAAAAATCAGGTCTGGTTGACCATGGCAAAACAGAAGTCTGATTCTGCCAGATCTCTTTGGGAAACCAGAAAGGAGGACAGAAAGAACTGTTTGCCTCAGCAAATTGCCGATTCATTAGAAGGATGAAAAGGGATATACTGGATTCATTAAACTGGTGCTGAATTAACTATTTTTCCTTTTCCTAGTACTTAAAAAAAATGTTAAAAATTATCATGTTCATTAAAAAATGTGGTAGTATTAGTGTGTGCAGATAAAAGATGAGACCTATAACAAATTATTTTCTGCAATATGAGGGAACTGAGAGCATAAAAGTGAGCCTAGAACTGTTAGATTATGTTTATTTGAAATTTCACAATAGCATTCTTTTGTTTCTACTTACCATTTTATGTCATTGAATGTTTGAGTGTTGTTTTTTTTTTAATTGTAAACTTCAAGAAATTGGAAGAAGCAAGCTAACAAAGACAGGACAAAAAATTAATAAACTAAAACCACTGAAGTGAATATGCACTGTGTAACAGAGGTTCACTGATAAACCAGAATCAGAGACTATGAATCCAAACAGATTGTTACTGCAAATAGTAATATGCAACATATGTCTGTGGTTAGCAGAATGGCTTAGATGCCATGGGAGGTTGTGGAAAATGTTCACTCTAAAGAAGGCAGTCATTACTAGTATGAACATGAAATTTCTGACCGTATCAGAAGCTTTCTAAATGCTGAACTTAGAAACACAAGATAGTACTTGGGAGAATTCTCTTGTAAGTCTGGTCTAAAATGGATAAGGATGATCTTTAATTTCCCATGTGACATCCTTATCTGCAAATTGGAGAGACATATATTTGAAGGGGGGATTGCTTAGTTCATAGGGACTTGGCTGGGTCGACACAGCTGGACAGTTGTGGTCAGTGCCTCTATGGCCATGCTGAGGCCAGTGCTACTGATGAGTGTTGTCCCTCAGTGCTCTGTCTTGAGACAGTTGTTCTTCAGTATCGTTATCAATGACACAGACAAAGGGATTGAATGCACTGTCCACAAGATTGCAGATGGCAGGAAGCTGAGTGGGGCAACTGGCACAACACAAGGATGGGATGCCATCCAGAGGGACCTGGACAAACATGAGGAGTCAGCCCTCAGGAACCTCATGAGGGTCAAGAAGTCCAAAAGCAAGGTTCTGCACATGGGTCAGGGTAATCCCAGACATGAGCATAGACCGAGGGAAGAATTCATTGACAGTCCTTCCCTGTGAAGAAGGACTTGGGTGTTCTTGTAGATGAAGAGCTGGTCATGAGCCAGCAATGTGCACTGGCAGCCCAGAAAGCCAAAAGTATTCTAGGTTCCATCCAAAGCAGTGTGCCCAGCAGGATGAGGAGGGGATTCTGCCTCTGCTCTTCCCCACCTGGAGTGCTGCATCCAGCTCTGGGATCCCAGCAGAGAAGGGACACTGAACTGATGGAGCAGGTGCAGAGGAGGGACACCAAAATGGTCATAGGGCTGGAGCACCGCTCCTGGGAAGACAGGCTGAGAGAGCCTGGGGCTCAGCCTGGAGAAGAGAAGGCTTCGTGGGAGACCTCATTTGTGGACAGATGGAATGTAGGAGAATAGAGATAGTGATGAAGGTAATCTCGCCCCTGAGGAGTTATAGCTGTGCTAATTATCAAAAATTAGGAACAGGCCTGCCCTTAATAGGCCACGGCTGTATCCAATTAGGATGGGTGTTATAAAAGAGTAGGTTGGCCGGTCAAGAAGTTAGATGGGGTTTGTTGGCTGTGCTGTGAGGAAGAAGGAGTCAGTACTGGGAAGAGCTGCCCATGAGAAATCACCAAGAAGGTGTGGAGCTTTTACAATAAGATGACAACACTCATTGAAGCCTTCTAGTCCTTAAAAGGAGCTATAAAAAAGCAGCAGTGAGTTTTTATACAGGCAGATAATGGTAGAGCAGAAGGGAATGGCTTTAAACTAAAAGAGGTGAGATTTAGATTGCATTTTAGGAAGAAATTATTTCGTGAAAGGGTGGTTCTAGTGTGGCACCAGAACAGATTGCCCAGAGAAGTTGTGGATGCCCCATCCCTGGAAGTGTTGAAGGGCAGGTTGAATAGCATTCTGAGAAATCTGATCTAGTGGAAGGGGTCCCTGCCCATGGTGGAGGGATTGGAACTGGATAATTTTTACAATCCCATTGTATGATTCCATTATTTACCTGGAAATATTCTAACCTGATGAGCTATCTCATGATACTCTGTGATTGTTTCATGGTTTGACCTCCTACGTGTAGCCATCCTTTGGTAGCTTTTATTGTATGTTTTTCAGACAAAAGATGGTGGCACATTCTACATCATGGTGAACTTTGTGTGTTCATGGCCATGAAAAACCATCTTCCCATTCTTGACTGTTTATTGCTCCTACTACAGAGATAATGGAAGCTGAATCTGTTTATTTTGAGATGTATTCTCCATCCATTCCTTGGAAATATGAAATTATTTTAATCGTTAGAAGGTTTTGAGAGTATTTTTTTGGAAGCAGCTGCTGAACAGATGGTAGAATATTAAAATGTTTTAGCATACAGTTATCTTTTCTGGGTTTTTGTTGTTCAGCACTTTTGAAGTACTTTTGTTTAAAGGCTTTATACTGACTTCCAGTCTGACAACTTTCGTAGTGCTAGTGTTTATTAAATGATGCACTAATTGTTTTCTTATAAGTTCATGTGATTTAAAGAGAAAATATACTGTGTTTGATGCTTTAGATGCAGTAAGCACAAAACCTCAAAAATATCTTACCAGATCAGGAGTTTGCATTGTAGTATCATAGGAAAAAGGTTTTAGAATCACTCTTATTAATCAATTTGTTGTAAGATACAGTCCTGCTTTCAGAAAAATGGATGCCTCATTGTGTCCTGCTAATAAAGAGCAGGCAGAGAAGTTTGAAGATGTGGTTTTGGTGTTTTGTGAGCAGTAAATGTTTTGTTGCATATGACAGCATTCTGACAGCATTCTTACTGTGCAGCAACTTTCTTAAATGAGTTGGAAAAGTTCAAAGCCTTTGCAACTCCAGTAGAATAACATCTGCATTTAACCATGCCTCTCTGCGTAAACCCGGTCTTGGATGATGATGTCTGTTCATGGCTCAGAAAAGCTGTGTTTTGGGATCTCCATTACTGTCTGAATTGCATCTGGTTCCAAATAGTTTGATGTTTTTGCTGGAGAATGAGAAATCATGGTGGAAACCACAAAGCTGGTTGGGATACAAGAAATAGGATGTGTCAAGTTTTGGAATTTAGTTTCCTCTGAGTCAGTCTTTTGAGGTTAATAAGCATTCATGCTGCTTTCTGTGGGATAGCTTTCTAATCCTTCCTTCTGTACTGTTTGTTGACCACAGGGAAACATTGCCTGGAATTAAAGGGAAAAAGGAATTTTATTATTAGTTAATTGTAGACTTAGGATATAGATAAGGATACGGTAACTGGTTATGTTGATACTATTTTCATAATTGATACATTATTTTTTCATTATTAATTTATTTATCTAAGAATTATGCTAAGTAGTCTGGGTTTTTTTATTATTAAACTGTGGTGTAATTTTCACAAATGTTTCAAATTTAGAGATTTGCACTTATATGGGCATAAAATGTATGAATTCATAAAAATAAGTACAGAACATTGTTGTATTAGATGAATGATTTAACCGTTTAAAAAAAGAAAGCAAAATTTGTTTGTTGGAAGGGACTGTTTAAGACTGCCATAAGAGTGATAGTCTAGGAATTGAAGAAACCTACCTCTTTTAACAAAAGATGGGTTTAGAAAGCCAACATTGCAGAAAACAAATTAAATTCAAGGACAATTTTAACATCAAAAGCAAGTTTTCATCTTTTGGTAATTTGACATTGGCGGAATAAAAGTGCTTTCAGAAAGGGTGATGGCCCTTTTTGCTTCTAAAATTGCTCTCACTGAACTTCTCTGGTTTTGGCTTTGTGATGAATTTGCTGATCATCAGAATCTGTCACAGGACAGCTGCCACACCATGTTTTTGATTAGATTTATGTTAGTCTATTACATTAGGAAGAGGAGAAAACCAAGACTCATTGTGAGGCCTTTCAAAGACAAATTCAGGAAGCAAGGTGCAATTTTGCACCTTAAATGCACGTGAAGGAGAAAGCTAATGCAGATTAAGATTTCCTAAAAGAGAGGACACTTGAGAAGTTGCAGAACGTATGGCTAAGTCTGATGTATGGGCAGTAGGATTAGATTTATAGACCGCAAGGAAATGGTAATAGATGTTCGTGTTTAGGTTGCAACTTGAGATTTTTCTGCTTATTTTATTTAGGGTGCTGGCAAATACTTGGCTCAAATTGTTTTACTTACTCTCCTGTGGGTCTCAGAGTAGATACTTGAATTGAGCAAACTCTTTGGCCCCTAAAGCTATTGTAAGACAGACTGCTAACATATCTGCTAATCTGAAATACAGTAAGCATATAACTAAAGTGTTTATTGCCATTACAAATATGGTCTTGAATCTTTCTTTGGAAAGAATAACCCTTGAGTGATTGCAGTCTTTGTTTCTTTAAAGTTTTTGCTTTACTTTTCTCTTCCGTTCCCTATCTCCTCAATTTACATTACAGCAAGGAAAAGAAAGAACATGAGTTCTTCCTTTGGTAGCGACTTGCCTGTAGTTCATCTTCACAGAATTGTACAGACACAGCAAAAAAAATCATTCAGCTCCTACCGAGAAGGTTTGCAAGAAAACTTTTGATTCTGGTTCGCTCTTGAACCCCTTCAGAGGGGATGACAGAATGTCTTGCACAGGGCCAGGAGCTGGACTCAATGATCCTAATGGGTCCCTTCCAACTCGGCATATTCTGTGATTCTATAATCTTCTATGTGCTGTGTGCCATGGGTGGGAGCCTCACTGTGCTGAAGCCATGGCCTCATTGCTGCATACAGCCTTTGGGGAATTTACCTGATACAGCACGTGCAACAGGGTTTGCAATTGAGAGAGCATTATGCTTCAACTTCCTAAGGTAACTGTTGTCTTGGCTGGTTGGGACATTGTTTCTATGTTGAGCTTTTGGTCACCTTAGGGATGGATCCTCCAGCTCTTCATTAATGGACTGTGGCTGTTCAGCTGCTGAGTCTTGCAGCTCTGTGTTGCTTCAACAAGCTGGGCTTTGGCTCAGTGATTCGCATCTTGTATTTCTTGGTGGTTGAAATAGAAGTGCCCAACAAGCATCTTTTACAGCACTAGAGGATAGTTTGTGTGCCAGGTTTTTGCAGTAAGTGTACATTTATACAAGTTTTGTGGTGTGCTTTTAGTAAACCTTGTAAACTCAAACTTTCAGAATTTCTCATTACTCTACTCATGTCTCAGCCCCCACTCACCACTTGGTCTGTCAGCCTTGCATCAGCCAGTTCTTAGCTGGAGTTCCCTTAGTCTGAATCACAGTATTAATTTTTATACATTTTAGGTAATTTTTTTTGTTTCACAAAGTCTGCCTTATATCCTCTTTCACATGAGAACAACTGTGGTCTATTACATTAATTTTCACATAGTAAGGGAATTATATTAACTCTTTCTCTTTGGACTGGGCCCCAGTCCAAGCTTGAGAAATGAACCCTTGTACCAGTGCTTGTATCAGTGCTTGCTTCTGTTTTCATCCATGTATTCACAGTCTAGGTCTTAGATTGGAATTACACTCAGTGACTGTATTTTTGGTGCTTAGTCTTCATCTGCCTTTGTCTTAATTTTGGCAGGAAGCTAACCATCAATGTGTCTGGAAGAATATACATAGTATACGCAGGGAAATGCAAGTGATAGAAGTACAGAATGGGTGAGACTACAGAATTGGAAGGGACCACTGTAGGTAACCTGTTCTCACCCCTTGCTTAAACAGGGACACCACAGAGCCTGTTCTCCAGGATTCTGCCCAAATGGCCTTTGAGCATCTGTGGGGATGGGGACCCCACAGCCTCTCTGGGCAATCTGTGACAGTGCTTGGTCACACTCAGAGGTTCCTGATGTTCAGATGGAGCCTCCTTTGTTTCCATTTGTGCCCATTGCCTCTTGTCCTGTCACTGAAAATAGCCTGACTAAAGGAGACTAATTATTCTTCGTGTATTCCATGACTCTTGAATTGCTTTCAATCATTCCTTCAAATGCTATGCAGTTATCAGCTTCCTCCTGTTACAGTTCAAAATGCTGTTTTCTGTCTTTACAGTCCTGGGCCACACAAGGGTTCAGGTTTCTTTTAGTTTTCCTGTCTGGAATCGGTGCTGAAGCCACCCTTAAATATGATGACTATTTGGAGGGGTATCTGGAAAATGCTGATGTCAGCATAGGTATTCCTCCATCAGAACCTGAGCAATCAAGCCATGAGTATGTAATGAAAAGTGGGGAATAGAAGGAGCTTCATTCCGATCTCCTTTTGGTGGCTGAAATAGATGTTAGAGAGTACATTTGCCAAATGTGGCCTGCAAAAATGCCATTATGAGCTCCGCTGCTGTAAGTCAGCTTAGTCTTGATTAAAATTTCGCATAACTTTCATCTGAGGCATTTAATCAGCCATTGAAATATGAAAGAAACATTGATGTTATGTTTTTGTCCCACACTAAGGTCTGTGAGTCTGTCTGATATGTGTCTCAAAGCAAATATGACAACACTGTAGAAAAGGGAAAAGAGATTTTACCATGTTCATCTCTAAAGAGAAGTATTACTAAATGACAATATTTCTGTTAATGTAAAGAAACAGTGGAGAAAGGAGGTGAGGAAATAAACTGCCTATTCTTATTTACTAAAAGAGTTTATTGAATACTGTGGAAAAAGAAAATCTGGAAGGTGGACAACATACCAAAATAAGACTATCCTCTTGGGATTAATTTTCTTTTTAAGTGAGAATTTCCCACTCGGGTGAAGACCTGAGTTGAGATCAAGAGATGTCACCCTTACTGCTCCTGTTTGCACATCAGTGGGTATTCTAGCAGAGTGGAAAAATCTGATTTGTACACTAAGCAGCATTCCTTGAATAAGTTCAGTTCTCCACAATTTTCTATAAGTATTGTTTTTCTTTAAAGATTCAAGTGCCATAAAATTAGTTTAACAATAGCTGAAACTCAATTAGAAAATACCCAGACATGTTCTTCACTTCCTTACTTCACCTCCTTGTATGGTCTTTTTGCAGAACATCTGTACTCATCTTACTTGACGTGGAAGTAAAATGTTTTATTTGTTTTTAACACTAGATGTAAGTCAGTGGGCTGAGTCTTTCTAAGGAATATTGGAAACCAGTGCTTTGTGTGTTCCAGAAGCAGAAATTACAGATATGTCCTATATGTTTTCTCATTCTTACAATTGATGTTTGTTTGGCAAAATACTGTGTATCATGCAGCTTCGGTTCTCGTCTTATTCTCAATCTCAAAATCTTCAGGTTCTTGTATTTGCATGTATTGCAGCCATGTCTGATTTTTTTTCAGAGTAAGTTCTTTCAAGTGTTGGTGTTGTTAGAAAATAATTTGCTAACTGGAGTTAACTACATGTGCAATCTCCCCAAGTTGGCATTTCCTGTGGGAATGGAGCAGCCCAGGTTGCTCCATCAAGCTAAGGTCTGGGAAGTCCTGTCTCTTAGCTGAGGGGCTGCTGCTTCAGCAACCCAGTGTGTGTGTGTTTGTGTGTAGAGTGAAAAAGATGAGATGTACCAATCATTTTTGAGGATTGCTATTCACATCTCTACTTTGGAAGGACATCTTTCCTTGAATTTTAAAGTGCAGGAGTTTTAGGCACATTCCTTGCTTTCTTCAGCGTTTGTTTGAAAACTACCTTGACTACCTTGTCTTGTTAGAGACAAACAAGAAAAAGAGATAAACCTTGTTATTCAAGAATATTTTTATATGACTCTGTAGTCTCTGTGCCTATATGGTCACATCATTTTAGTGAAACTGGATCATAATTGCAAAGCATAACTGAAACTATTTATGATTATTTTAGTTAAAATTATAAACATGCCCCCAAAATAGTATGTCATGTATTATATTTCGGGAGGCTTTTTGTTTGTCATTTCCCCTTTTCCCATAGTAGTAACCTGTATAAACTGCATTTTTTTCTTTATGGTATTGCTTTTTTTCACCCCTGATTGCAATGTGCCTTCCTATCTCCACCCTGAGTCTTTCATATGGACCTTTATAGCTTCTGGGTAGGGCTGTGGCTGCCATGTATGTCTTCTTACTAATCTGTCATAAAGATTCGGCTTTTCTGTTTTTTGATTGTTGATTCTTTTATCTCCATGTGTGCTGCATAATTGTCTGTAGAATTTAATGCATATAAGTTTCAGACAAACTTCTTGGAAAACTTGTTATTGTTTGTTTCAACTGCATAGTGTAGCTGAAGAAGCACTTTCTAAACCAGGAAGGCACACAAGCGTGAGTTTGGAAAGCATGCTGTCCAATCATGGGGACTGTTAGTGTCTCTGGAGCACAGCATCATTGTACTAGAGGTCTCATGTCCAGCAGGAGGGAATGTTTCCGGGGGCTGGGTCTGGGCTGGGTCCAGATTCAGGGATGCTTAATTTGAGCAAGGGATGTGTTGAATGTATGTGCTTTTCTCTCACCTCTGACAACTTAATTAAAGCATCAATGAATTTGTGACAGATTCCTGTCTGAAAGCAGTGAAATTCCATGAATGCAAGAGTTCAGTTCCTCTTGCAGGCGTGCCCAAAACTGGTATCCACCAGCTAGGCACGGGCAGTGGTGCGTGGGTAGATGTTGCGTGGCTCAGCAGGTCCAGCTCTGCCCTGGGAGCAGGAGTGCATAGCACCTGGAGAGGGGTGTCAGCTCCAGGAACTGACTCAGCTTCTGCTGAGTTCCTATCAGCATGCTCTGCCACTGGCATGGAAAAGAAAAATTACCCATTTCACACTGCTGCTTAAGCATTTATGATCCGTATCCCAGATCACTTTTTTCAGAACTTGACCCTGGCTGTTAAGTCACTTCACTGCTTTTGAAAGTTGTCCTAAACCCTACAGCCAGTTTTTATTATACCACTTGGCTTTGGTAAATCCTGAAAATTGCAGGTCCACTGTCAGTTTTCCTTTTATTATGTGAGAGAAACAAGTAGGAGTTTGATAAGTACATGGTTAAGATGTTTATACCTATTTGAGCTTATTACTCATTTGTTGACAAAATCTGGTCAGTGTATAGGGAATTTGTAAAGGAAAATCTGTCTGACAATTGGAATCACTTGTAATAGTCATTGATTTGTTGGCTCAAGTGAATGAAGTATTTGTCCCCAGAATATTGAATGCTTTGTATTAGGGGAAATCAGGATTCCCCACGACATCCTAGCAGCACGATTCTGTGGCCAGCTTTCAGCTCAAGAGGTGATTGCTGGCCCTTGCTGTAGGACTTCTCATGCTCCATGGGTACTGCAACTTCCTTTACTTGTGCTCTGAGGGCACTAAGCAGGTGGGTACTTCTTGTCACTTGTGGCAGTTATTTGGTTGGTTACTTGTTAGATCTGTAAAATAGCCTGTTCCCCTCAGCCCTTCACAGTCTGTGCTGGAGTTGCACAGATAACCAGAAGGGCACAAGGTAGAAGAGTTAACACCAACTCCGTGTTCTTTTTGATTGTTTAGCTCAATCTATTGTTAATCTTAGAGCTGAAAAATATGTAGGAATGTTGAGTTGAAAATATTTGTATTTTTCTTAACCCCCCCACCCTCAGAGCCTGCCTTGGCTGTGTTCTCCTTTTACATTTTCACATATACCGGGGGAACTGGAGGAATAATGCTTCAACTACTAGTTTGAAGTTTTTTCTCAGGCTTTCCATAATTTATAGCCTTGAGGTAAAATTTTTCAGTGTGTTCTCATGTTTTACTAAATAAGACAGATGCCTGTTTTTTATTTCCATACCTGTAGAACACAGGAATATGATCACATGGATCATATCTTGAGATACCTAGTCACTTTACTGGTACGCATATTTCCGTGAATGTTTCAGGCTGATGGCTTTTGCTCATTTTCAGATGTTATGTTTTAGTGGTGGCTGGAAGACTGGTTTCTCCCATCAGCGAGCCAATTGTAGGAGCAGCTTTCCCCAGGCCCTCTTCCAGGGAAGGCAGCTGAACTGTGCATGGGTTTTGTTCTGCTGCAGGCAGTGCAGAAAACAAAAGGCTGTGTGTAACTGAGGGCTGAAAGGAACAAGTCAGGAATAAGGGGAAGATTGATGACCTTCCAGTAGAGTTTTTCGCCTGGATAGTTTCCCAGTAATTTTTTGTCAGTCTCTTGCATCTGAGACCCCATTTCACACCCTATTTCAAACCTAAGGCTGCTTGCAGATACATGATGATTTTAGAGAAGACTGTAAATAAAAACTGGATCTGATGCAACAGGCAACTCTTGCAGCTTAAAAGGTGATGAGAACGAATGTTATGCTTATCCCTGCTGCTGTGGAATTTCCCTTAATATAGAATAAGCCAAGGTGAAAGAAGTAACACAAAAATGTTTGCTGCAATTTCATATTGAGTCTTCAGGCTGCAATTCTAGATGAAACTATTAAAAATTTTTAAAAAGTTAAACTCTGTCCAGGATATTTGCCCAAAAAGATAGCGTTACACCCACAATATATTTTGCCTGTTTGGACAGAATAGTACGTGTAGAAAAGCTCTGTGTGTGATCAGAAGTAACTTTTTATGAGACATAGAAAGTACTGCCAACTGCTAAGCTATTTGTGGTACTGTGTTATGGCTAGCAGAGGAGAGCAGGTTTGCATTATGGCTCTCAACAGTCCTAAAAATATGTCTTTAGGGGTGTCTGCTGAATGCTGACCAGCATTAGCAGAGCTTCAGGCATGAAAACTGCAGGCAGACTTGCTCACGTACACATGCAGTTACTCAGAGATCAGCAGAAGTGCAGGGGCAGATGCAATGGGTGCCTCAGCATTGCTGACAAGAGCTGAACTACCTGGAATTTCTGTGTGACATTCACAGCTTGCTAAGGAGATGCAGTTTATCTCCCCAGCTATAAGATGCCCATGCTGCAGCAGTGGCTCTCTGGTTTCCAAGGGAAGAACTGGGGCAGAGAGGAAGTTTAAGTATTTGTGATAACTTGGGCTTGGGGAGCTACCCCTTTCAATCTGAATCATTGTTCTAATTGCTGAGACTTTTGAAGACATTTTTCAAAATGGGTTCTAATTTCTCTGTATTAACTGTGTATTTATCATTGCTGTGGAAGCTGAAAGAACTCAGGACAGGGTGGGAGAAGTTGAAATAATTCAAATGTACTGGATAGAGAATTCAGCTATAAGAAAAAAAAACAAAGGCGTCTGTAGTTATAAGATTTTATACAGGATTAGAACATGTATTAAACAGCTTCAGCTGTTGAGTGTGCAAAAGTAATTTCAGAGTTGGGAAAGTTGTAATCCCAAATTGTGTTGCATTTATGGTAGTAATATGGCAGTAATTATAACTTTACATTAAGAACTGGAATCAAAAGTATTGTCCTGGTAAGCCATTGTATGTTAATCTTGATTACTCATTTGCTGGAATATTTTATTTACATGTTTGAATAAAAATTCCTTTGAAGGATTTCAGATTTTCAGGAAACATGAGAATTTCATAGGCAAATTATCAGTGGAGTTACAGGTATCAGTTTACTTTGTAAAATCTTGATTATGGATAACTTCTGATGCGAGATCAGAATTATTGTCATAAAATCATGTTATTTTATGACATTAAATCTTAACTGCTTAAATAGAAAAGATGTCATAAATGTAACAGGTAATGATATTTGCAGGGTTTTAAACTCAAATGTTTTACTTCAGCATGACTATTTAGTATTTTTTTAACCTTTAACATGGATCCAGACAATCCTACACAGAGAGTTTCTCAGAGGAATCAAAAAGTTTCTTCATTCTCTCTGTTAAATGGCATCCTTCCTAACTGAAAAGAGGAAGTATCAGCTTCATGATGGGACTGATGATTATTTATAAAAATCCAACTGCAGACAGTCACATTTCTTCTCTCGTCTGTCCAAACTGCAACCTCATTGTGGGACACTTGATCTCTTTGTATGCCCTGAGGAGACCTTTTAAAAGTGGCTATTTTAAATGCATGACATTTTAAACAATACCTAAATAGCAGCATTCTATTTCAGTGCTGAATTATGGCTGAATGTGCACGTTCACCGAAGGTGTTGCTGAAGTATTTGTGGTTTCTCTTCATCTGTTGGTGCTGAGGTTCCAATGTGATGTGATAACATTCACTGTTTCATTCTCTGCAGGATCACTGGGTTATTTTTGCTGCACTGGCAGCTGTTTGATGGGGCTAAATCTGAGTGGCCAGAGGCTTATTTTCTGTGAGGAATTGCACAATTGGCATTTTGGGTTTATGTGTGAAATATCCTGCCCTTCTGGCTGGAGACCACAGGGTCCATAAGCAGAACAGCTGGACATGGGCATTTCCAGTCCATGTAATCTCTGGTTGGAAGTCACCCTCCACCCTTTTGTGCCAGGATATATTCCCTGTGGCAAAGCAGCTCTTAGCTGAAGGTCTGTTGCTTCATTACAGCAAACACTTGAATGGTGAGAAAGATGTCAGAAAATAAGTCTAGGCTGTGGGAGAGTACAGAAATAGTGTCATTACACAGTCTAACTGAGGGATACCTTAGGAAAGCAGCTGTAATGGAAAATCACAAAGTCTGGTTGGTGTAATAAGCAAAGTGTATCGATTGATTTCTTTAAAGCTGTTTTGATATCAAAAAAGCTGTATGCTTAATGCATTAATTGGCATTACAGTAATGAAATAACTACCAAGGTTCAGGCAGAACCCAAATATTCTTGGAAGACCCAGAAAGGAAAGCACTAAAGCACAAAAAGTGTTTAAAGCAAATCAGGCAGACCAGTAAAGGAACCAGATAGTCATGGCTGCATGCAACCTCTTGGGGAAAACAGGAAGCTATTCAATGCTTCTTAAGGAAGCAGGAATATATCACTTGTTCTGCCATTTGCTTACACATGACATGTTTTCAGAGGGCCTGTGTGGTGAGCTTCAAATGTGTATGGAATAAACTTTGTAAACTGTTGGAGATACTAATTTGACATACCAATGTGAGCAAGTCCCTGAAGTTATATAT
Organism: Passer montanus; assembly: GCF_014805655.1. NCBI lineage: Eukaryota > Metazoa > Chordata > Aves > Passeriformes > Passeridae > Passer > Passer montanus. The sequence continues at coordinate 820,234 of NW_024359721.1, read as the reverse complement.
AGTGCTGAGAAGTTCTGCCTTTTTAACTCATGCAGTGAGAGAGACAGAGAGATGGGATGAAGGTCATTTATCTCTAAAGCACCCCTGTCTTTTAGTATTTATTCAAATGCTTTCAAAGTCTGGAAACAAGAAAATGACAATTGTTACTAATGTTTTGCTCTTTTTTTCCCCACACATTGTCTACATTAATGCTCTCATTTGCAAAAATTTATTTCTAATTCCATTCAGGTCATCTTGCTTTTTCAGCTCAAGTGTATGTACTTTTTAATCTCTCATGTTTAAATTTGGGCTCCTTTTAACCACCCTCTAGAGTCTCACCCTTTGCTTCTGAGTACCCAGACAGCTATTTCAGTGTAGGAGCCTAAGCAATTTTAACAGCTGCAGATTCTTGGATGTAACTGATGTCTTTGGTTAGAAAAAACAGCCATTTAAATGATATGTCCCTTGCATTTGAGAACATTCAGTGGAAGAAAGCGGATCTGATTGTTTTCTTTAGGACAATGGCATCTTCGCAACTACATGTAGCCAACTATGGTCCCACTGAAGGGAAAGCTGGAAGTGGGTGTCTTGACATTTTCTTGTTTTATTGCATGCAGTGCAGCAGGTAGCTCATACCTCTGTTTTTGAAGCCCTGCTTTGGGTGGGTGGTTGGACCAGGTGTTCTTGACTTCACTTGCAGCCTAAATTATTTTTGACTGTAACTTTATACTTTTTTTTTTGCTGAGTTTGTTTTAGAAGTGTGTTTGTGCTTTGATTGCTGCTAGCAGGTATGGCAAATTGAAACCATAGCATTTAGTGATTAAGGTAGTTCAAGATTTCCATCAAGGGTGGATGATTCCATGGTGATGAGGAAAGGAGCTCTTGGTTGACACAGTCAACAGTGAGTTGATCTGTTGTTATAAGAGAAAGTCCACTCTTCTCTGTGTAGCATAAATGGAAATCTGCTCCCATGTTTTCCTTTGCCCTTCAGCAGGACCTGCTGTTTTTGCATCTGCAGCAGCACAGAACAAATGCAAGACAGACCTCTGTGAAGGACTGAGCTCTGGTTTCCTGGCTCTTGGTGCAGGTAGCCAGCTTGAAGTCATCTTGTGACATATACAAACCCAGACATATGTCAGGGCTATTTCAATTCAGTGTTCTTCATGTTGCTTATTCATGGGTTAACAAAAGAGTAGATTCTCCAAACTAATACCTGTGAGTATCCTGCACAGCAATGTAGCCGGTGTTGCTCTTAATTACTTTGTAACAGGGTTGGATCAAGGAGCAGGAATCTTCTTTTTGTATACCGAGTGCAGTGTTTTGTACATCTTGAGTTCCACACCTCCTGTGTAGGTACTGTGAATTTGGGGGCTGTAAATCTGTTTGGGGGTCACAGCTGCAGCAGTGAGCCTTGGTAAGAGGGGTGGGGGGCAGATATCTTATCTTTAAGAAACTAGGAAATCTGAATTGTTTTGATTCTTTGATGGAAAAAATAATTCCTTTATGCTTTCCCCTTTCCAGTGGTTGTGCCCTGTAGATAAATACAGCAGATAATTTGAGGACTTGCTTATTCTTTTTTGTATGTTAGGCTTCCTCTATTTTTGTGTGGCTGTCGAGCAGAACACTGGCTATTTGTGAGTTTTACACAAACGTAAGTTTACTGCTGTCAAGAGTTGTAAGTTTACTAATAAATAAAAACTATGTTTTGGTAGGATTGACTCCTATCACTACCAAAGCAAGAAAAATAAGCTAGTGGTGAATTTAAGTTGAGGAAAAAAAATTCATCAGAGAAAAAGTGAATGAGTGACATAGTGGATGCTCTCCAGAACTGCTTTAGAAAGCTGTTACTTCATTTTAAATCAGTCTGCTTCAACCATCTCCTATGAGTCAAGACTGTTGCTTTATATGTATCTGTTTCCACAAAACTAAACAATAAACAGAAAAAAAATTAAATTGCATGGGTTTTCAAACAGACCTAGGGTAAATAAAAAGATTGTGGATCCTGCCATCCACTCAGAACTTCCACTGATTTTAAAGAAAGTTGTCCCACTTAGAGTGATTGAACAGCATGGCCCATCCTACACTTAAATACAGCACTGTAGCCAGTTGTGGCTATAGCAAGTTCTGGTGCTGCTTTATGTTTGCAGTGACTTTGCATTGAGCTATCTGGCCCTTTCAGTTGTCAAGAAGGTAGGTCCCTCAGTATTTGGTAATTGCCTGGAGATGCTTTTATCTTATTTAATTATCTGACTAAGTCTAAAAAGCTGACATCTGCCTATAAATATTTTTTTTGTGGAAAAAAAAAATCATCTTGTGTTGGTTATAAGGAAACTAACCAGATTGCATTACCACTTAGAGATCCTTACTTTGTCTCTGTGCAGGCTGGCTTCAGTCAAGTGAGACCCAGTAGCTCAGGCACCAGACATTGCTGTCTTTTCTTGTCACCTTGGCACTAAACACATTGGTGACTGCAGCACAAAGCTTGTCTGAGTTTGACTCTCTGAGACAGAACTTGGAAAGCAGCAATATTAGCCATACTTGTTCTTTAACAGGAAAATCAGCATCTCCCTCATTCCACACAAGGAGAGTTGGCCCCAGGAAAATGTGTTAATTAAACCCAAGCTCCCAACTTCTGTGCTCTAAAATCCTCCCCAAAACCTATATGGTAATAATGTTTGTGTTTAGTGCATGAGATTTCCATGTGATTTGTATTCTTTAAATTTTTTTAATGGTGTCTGAAATATCTTATTTGTGGATTTGAAAGGGTGGTGTTTTGGGTTTAAGTTTGGGGAAAGAAATACTGCAGAATCACTGTGAAAGTGTCTGGTTTTGATGAGAGACAGGCCTTGATAAAGAAGGGTAGTTGATCAGTCATCAGTAATTTTATTATGTGTTACGGGAGACATTTATCCAAGAGTTAATGAGACATTTCAAGGTATATGATACACTGAAGACCAGACAAAAGACTTGTGATATCCTCCTGAACATCTCTTCTTCTCTTGAAGATATTCTGGTAGTGCCCACAGGAGAGCAGTGTTCTCTTCACTGCTATTTGTAACCAGTCCAGGCTCAGAGTGCTTATGCTCAGAGAAGATAAATTATGGGAGAAAACTGAAAAGTTTATTAAAAAATCCTTATTCAGTCAAAACGTGTTGTTCAGAATGTAACCTCCAAACCTGGACAGTATTAGTGAGCTAACTATTTTAGGCACCATAGCACAGTAGGGTTTTGGTGAGAGCGTCATTCCTTAGCTAGAAATATAATATAAGTCTTTAAAGAATTTCTAGTCTGAGTAACAAAATGAGATCCATTTTCGTCACAGAGGGACACAAGGTGAAAAGTTCAGGTCTGGATCCACTTTGGGTTTGGTCTATTTATATGGATAAATCTGATAAAATGCAGCTGCGAGCTTCAGATTCATGTTTTTCTAATGTTTTGGAGAACTTGGAGTCAGTTGGGTTTTGCACCTTCTGCTGTTTCCAAGTGTCTGCTGCTAGGGAAGGAGCGGTGCCACTGAACAACAGAGCTCACTTCTCACGCTGGACTTATGTGGGAATCATGCTGTTTCAAAAGCAGATTGAAATCCTAGATCATAGCCATTGGAGCTAAAGCATCTTGACAACTCCCCCTGCACCCCCCTTGCTACTCTAAAATTATTTTCAAGTCTAAAATCTGCTGAGTAATAAAGCAAGATGCCATTCAGGCCTCTGATGAGGGTCTGAGCAGTGAGCAAATTGCTGGCCGTGCTGCTAAGTGAAGTTCCAAGTGCAACAAAATTTATGAAGGCATTTGGCTCCACTGCCCAGCTATTTGAAAACCCAGGTGTAAGAAATGCATAGCAGCGAATCTCAGAATCTCATGCCTCTTGGACTGGAGATTGGCATTTTACATAGCTGTGTGATGTGTCAGCTTTGCCTCTGCTCCCTTTAAAGTAAAACTAATCTGTTCTGAATGTAACAAATGTTTGGTGCCATCCTGCACTCATTAAGAAATCTATTTATGTTTCTCTTGTCCTTACAAATAAATCTGTCATGAACAACTTAAAGCAGCCTGCTCCAAAGGCATATCTGAATTTCTGTTAAGTATGGAAATATTATTCTGCCCATTTTAAATATGAGAAAATAATAAAAAAATAGCTAAACAAAGACTGATATTTAATCTTTGCACACAAATGGCATTTTTTTGCTTTGGGGATTCACTCACAATTGCAAGTGCTGAGGAATTTAGTAGTCAGTGGATAGTCTGCTCGCAGGGGTATGACCTGTTAGGGCTGTCTAAGTGTACCTCAGTTCTTCACCTCCCAGATCACTTTCTTTGTAATTCATTCTGGCCAAGGGGAAAGGATTGTGAAGATGCTTGTGATATAAATGTAAGAGCCAGTGAGGCAGTAGCTGATATATGTAAGGAGAAATGCGTGTGCGCAGCCAGATGTATCTCCTACTTCTCTCACTTGAGAGCTGCACCAAGGGCTTACCTCGATGGGATTAGCTTGCAGCTGGCAGAATCTATCAGTTGGAATACTTAATAGGAAGGTCCCAATGAGACTTAACAAGCTCTTTAGTGTGAAATGAAAACGTATCCAGAGTTCACTGGCATGCTTGAGAGTTGGCACAGCCACAGCTGCCGTCTTTCACGCAGTGTTGTTTTGTCATGCGAAGCACAAATTGAGCCAGAATGAAGAAAAATGTTCCCAAATGTAAATGCTCTATTCTCCCATCTTTCCAGCACAAGGAGTGCTGTCTAGGGAGCTGTGATTAAATTTATTACCAGTACAATGATATGAAATACAGCATTGAGCTTGTAGGCCCAGAAGTTCTTTGCATGACATGAAGATAAGGAGGTACTGGAGAAGATAGACCTTTGATGCTGCTTGTCAGTCTAAGGGCAGGCAGTGCCAGTGAATTCACCCTACCAAAAAACTTGAGTTGCCCCTAAGATCACTTAACATTTATATTCAGAAAAGTTCACATCTTCTGAGGAAGTCTGCAAAGAAGGAGTTATCCCTATACATAGTTCTTTCAAAGTTGCCTTTTCCTGTCCATTTGGGCTGGGGAGGGCAGGGACAGAAGGTGGAAAGGTGCCCCTGCATGTTACCTGTTACCCTGTGCCAGCAGGACTTTGAGACTTAACATGGGTGTTTGCTCTCACCACATCTCCAGTGTGCTGGAGAGCCTTGTGGAGCCCTGCCAACATGTGGATCCCAAACATCCTAATCTTTAGGACAGGCAGGAGCTGTCCTGTTTGTATCTCACGTTAGATAGAGTTTGGATCTTGAAGTCTCCTGCCCATCCCTAGATGGGCAGGAGACACAGCAGGCTGTGCATGCTGCAGTACAGCAAAATGAACCAGGCTGTCTAGTTTGTTACCTAGTGTTTCATTAAAAAAAAAGACACAACAGCTTTTTTATCTGATTTTGTAACACCTTAGTTATTTGTAGGAAAGACCTGTGATTTTATCTGATAGTTTTATCTACTTTTATTTTTCTATATGAATATACTGCAGTAGGCCATGCCGAGCATGAAATCAGCCTTGTAAAGAAAACAGCTTGTTCCCATTATGACAGTATATGAACACTAAAAATGGGCTTTGTTAGTTACAACAGCTGAATCCCAGCATCCCCTGAAGTTATATTAATATAATAATACAAGATTTCACATTTCTGCTTGGCATAAGAAATAAACGTGCAATTGGAAGTCAGCACTGCAGAGTTTGCAGTAATAGGTGATGTTTATAAAATCTATTTTCTTGGAAGGAGTCTCCTCAAGATTTTGTTGTAACAATGCCAGATCCCACACACCATCATATACTAGTCTGCTTTGTAAATTACATCACCAGAAAAGTTTCACGTGTGATACCCATCCTCATCTGGTAGATGAACTCTGTGCCTCCATCACCATAGGATAACCAGATTCTAATGTGTCTAATGTATCTGTCTAATACAAGTTTATTGAGGATGTCTTGGTCTCAGCTGATGAGTAATTCTGTTCCAGTTAATGCACTGATGTTTGTATGAGTTACTAATTTAAAGCCTTACTTGCAATTTCAGGGAAATGCTTAAGTCTGTAAATTGTACCCATAATTTTCAAATAACCTAACATTTATACTGGCACTAACAGGCCTTAGTTGTAATAATGATTATGGATCATAGAAGATTGAATACCCCATCACTGGGTTCAGTACAGATGAAAGCAAAACTGATGGTCAGAATGGAGGATTTTGGTGTCAGTGAAAGGCAGTCAGTGAATCAGACCAATAATCTGTCCTAAACCAGAGGAAAACAAACAAAACTAAGTAGATGGCAGAAAGCCATTCACACATTGAGTTTTGCCAGCCAGGGCCAGGTAGCAATGATCTAAATGTATCAGTGAGTCATTTTCAGGATCTTTGTTTCTTGTTTCAGAAGCCCTTTTCTAGCTATGTAATCTACTGAGGTTATCAGTTGTGTTGAATGACAGAGGTGTTTGCACTGTCTCCAGAGATATGTGAAATAAGAGGGAAATTCTGTTTTCTAAAATATATAAAAAATAGTAAAAGACTATGAAGGCTTCATCTTAGATCCTGCAATTGCATTTAGTGCTAAGAAAGCCTTATATTTGTTTCTCAGCAAGATACATAACCATCCACTCACTTTTCAGTTGGAGAAATGAGAATCCTGAAAAAAGCCAATGTTTTAGAGAAACATTTTTATGACCACCATATGGGGAAGGAGTCTACATTTTAATATTTGTGCACATCTAATCCTACCACTGTCAATGGGATTTAAAATGCCTACTAATCAATGTGATACATATGGTAGATGTCATGGAGTGATTAATGCAGTGTAATGCAGTAGCCACTGTATACAGGGAAGCCTCCCATGTGGCTGTAAACATCTGCTTTTGTTATCAATGGCTCTGGAATCATCATAGTTGGCAAAGGGGAAAAACAAAACAAAGAGAGGATTGCAAAAGAGACTTTCAGCTTTCCTCTGTGTAGGGGCCCTTGAAGTGAAGGGCCCTTTTGGGAGCAAATGGAGCTATGGATGTCCTCTCTCTCTAGGCATGAAGGAGATCCCTCTGCCCCCACCAAATGGCTATTCTAAGCTGAAGGGTGCCAGCTTCGAAACAGAAATAATTTTGTTGAACAGACAATGAATAGCAAGTTTTTGTGCATGCGTGGGTGAGAGATGGGAGACATTTACAATACAAAGATATACTGGTTTGCTTTAAACTAGTGCTTCTGCCCCTTCTGATGATGTTCTTTATTGCTGGCCCAAAAAACCACAGCCCTCTTAGGCTGTGGAGAGTGGTGGGTACGTGTGGTGTGGATCATTAAGATTCCAGCACCAAGGGAGAGGCTTCTAATGTTGTTTGACATGTTGCAGCGTAACCCAGAGCACTGGCTTTTCCAAGATGGAGGTGTCAGGGTATTAATTTCAGCATCACGTGGGTGTATGTCTTTACAGTTCTCACTTCCCATCTTAAATCTGCAATGGTTCACCCAAAGGTGAACCAACTTACCTCTGAGATTTGATGAAATGCCATTTTCGAGCACAGTGTGTGCACTGTGGCACTGTGGAGACCTTTCGAAAACAGCAGGTGATATCTTCATCATTTTTGATTTGCAAAGTGAATCTTCCAGAGGTAAGGTGCCTTTGTCCAGCTGTGTTGTATTGTCCCATGCAGTCCCAGGAGGGAGGGACAGAAATGAGCCCATGTTGATTAGCGTTTTTGTTGGGATGAGCATAGGAAGACACTGCTGTTGTGTGTGAACACACTGGCTTCAGCAGTTGGAACAGTAAGAGGAGAGAATCTAGGCTCTGGGAACTTAACAGCTCCCACTGCCTGGAAGCCTGTCAGATGTTTTAAACTGATGCTGCAGTCAAAATATTCACCTGTCATAAACTCCATTGGCAAACTCAGGCACAGGCACAATTGTGGTAATGATTGGCCCCTGTAATCTTCATCTGCTTTACTTCTGTTTAAAATTAGGCTTTCTATTATTTTAATAATACATGCTGACAAGAATTTTGTGGGTGTGGTATTTTAATGTTTGCTGCTTCCCATTGCTTAAACAGCAAAATCACTCTGAATCCATTGCAGTGGAGTATAGAGATTAAAAGAATGCTCTAAACCTTAACCACTTCATTGACATTTTTATTCAGTTACCCTATGGATCTTGTTATTCCAAGTTAGTTTAGAGATGCATGGGATGCCTCATTTGAATACAAACCCTTTGTGAGTGTTTTTCCCCCTTACTAGCTCAAGTGACTCTTCTCATTTTTATGATACTGCACTAATAGTATAATGCAGTCAGAAAGCTCTTTAAAAATACTTTCCATAGAAATGGTTACAGCTGAAATGGATACAACATTCTTCAGTATCTTTCTGTTGTTTGTTTTTAATTTTTAACTACACCATTACCCTTTTTCCCTTGCTTCCCCTGAACACATGTGCATACATGTCCTCTTCCTCATCTTCATTTCTGTTGGATGTAATTCTTTCTGGGTAAATCCTGTCTCTTGTGAGCTTTTTTTGATATATAGCCTCTTTGTTTTAAGACAGCTGTAGTGTCAGGCCCACCCACACTGTGCTGTCCCCATTGCTTTGAAGCCAATATTTCAAACATAAAATAGCCGTCAAGTCTTTGCTTTGGTTCTGCTTGCTGGGGATGGCATGAAAACAAAAGTTTTTGTGTTTTGGGCTTTCATGTAAGTGAGCCAAATGAGTAAAAGTTTCAAGGATTTCAACCAAGGACTTGTCATGAAAGCTGCTTTTGACTAAAACTAAAAAGTTTATCAAAAGGGAGGAAAGCACAAACCAAATGTGTGCATACCTTATCTCTGTAGCTTTTTGGCAATTTTTTTTTGGTACTTGTCTTGTAGGAGAAAAAAGTTCATTTTTGCTGTCACTTAATCTCTTCTGATTCAGGCAGAACTGTGTCTGTGGCTTCTGCAAGTTTGGTCTCTTGGGAGGGAGAGCAGTTTGTCTCCAGACAGAACAAACTGGTGTGACTTGGTTTGTGCTGCTGGACTACCACTCTCCTACCTCATCAGGGTGGTATGGAAATGCTGCTGTGTGAAGTCATTCCCATGCCAAAGCACTTACACAAATCTGTTCACAGTCTTTTGCTTTGTCCTTCAGAAGGCAGTCCGAGAGAAAATGAAAACATGACCAAGAGACACACAAACATGTTTATCTAGTGCCAAAAGTCTTTGGTGAGTAGGTAGTACAGTGATGTATTGAAGGCTGTAGCCTGCAAAGTAATTTCCATCCACCTGCAAAAGATTTCTTTTAGTTAGGATTTTCACAGGACAGTATCACAAAAAGAGAAGGAAAAGGAAACAGGCCTAGTAGTGTACTGATTCAATGCAGTTTAATGCTAAGGAAGTAACTGCCAGGGAAAACTGAAGGCAGATAGTAGGCATTTAGGATTCTCAACTGATTTAACCCGCCTCCAACAGCACATGTAGCATGGCTAGACTGCTCCAGCTTCGGGAATGAGGATTTCTTTAGGCAAAATCTGATGTAATGATATAAAAACTATGCAATGTTTTTTGGTTTTTTTTGCATGATAAAGTCTCATTTGTTTTGATAGTCTTTAGAGAGAGCACATTTGCCAGGTTCAGGCTCATCTATGAATCTAGGGCTTAAGGAGTAATTGAATTTGAGGTTCAGATCCTAGGTAGCTTCTCACAGGAACTTTGATTTCTTTATTATTTCTTTTTCATTACTGTTTTCTAGAGCAAAAGATTTTGAAGTGAGATGGTTTTCTGATTGTAGTCGGTGATCATCTTTATTCAGGGTACTTTACTTACAACCTGTAAACTGTAATCTGTCTGTCACAGATCATGATGCAAGGAAGGCTAGCATGCCAAAGCAAAAGAAGTTGTGGTGGGTATTGTTTTACATCATATAATTTTTTGGTGAAATGTATCTTTTGGTATTCAAGTATTGGATAAATTACCAATTATTTATCCGAGTATTGGATAAATATTGTTGGTAGAGGAAAACAGCGGTGTATTTTGATCAGAAGTGTAACTAAAACAAGGTATCAAAAAATGCAAATGGCAAAATATACTTTGATTATATGGGTGTGTTTGTATGTGTCATATATTTCTTGCAAATACATCTTATATTACTGCTTAGTGTAGATGATGGATATGATATAATAGAGAGGACAAATCAAGGTAGTTTCTGGCTATCGTAGCATTTGATATCTTGAGGACTTCCATAAGGGGTGTTAATGTCCTTAAAAGAAATGGGATGTATGGAATTATTTGAAAATCTGACTACCTTTCTTAGCGTAAGCACTGTAACTAGTACAACTCCACAGCAGCTGAAAGATCTGTATAAAAACACACAGCTGGGATGTGGAAGTGACCTTGTACGAACGTCATCTGTCATTCCACTTCTTGTCCTTCATTAATTTCTAGGTTCGATCTGCCCTGCTCTCCTTGGAGCAGGGTTTGTTTCTGGTTTTGCTTTGATGCATGTCTTGTCACAAGCAAGCTTTGCTGAGGATTGACAAGTCACCCTAGAAACCCCAGAATGATTAGTAAGTAACAAATAGGGTAGCAGACATATTTATGGATAGCACCTCTGAAGCTAGTCCCTTTCCCTCTGAATTTCTGCCTGGATCAGTAGCAAGTCAGATGTGTTTCTCACTGGAAGAAATATGTGTTTTGTAAAGAGCAAGTCCTACAGCTTGCCATGGGCAGCAGGACACATGAGGGGCAAAGACAGGGAGAGGGAAGGCATTTTACATAGGACTGCATCCTCTGTGAAATACCAGCCTCTGTCTGGAGGGTGCTGAAGCGTCTGCCCATGGCTGATGTCCATGTTTTGCAAACAGAGCCAGAAAAGCAAGCAACTTTTGTGGGCCTTCATCCATCTGAACTGTTGGGGGATTGTTACGACCAAAATTAAAATTGCCTTATCCTTGCAAGATGGGGAGAGACCTCCTGTCATCTCAATTGTTTCTCCTATAAAAATTTCCTGGATGCTGTTATGCCACAAGAGAAAGGCAGTTTCCCTGTGTGATTTATTTAATTTGATTAGCTGTTATCTCTGTTAATTAGTTGTGAAATACTACAAGACCAGTGCTTTCTGACCCTCCAAGACATGTATGACAAAGTGAAAGGAAAAATAGCTGTCCTGTACTGACTCATGGTCTCTGAAAGAATAGAGAAGATGTAAATAATACAGATATGCTTTATAAAGACAGAAGTCAGAGTAAGCCAAAGTTGCCTCCCATATTTTTCTTTAATTGTGTTATAGGAAATGGTTTTGAATTGTTTTATTTCCTAATAGTCACATCCTTATTAGCCTTGTGTTTTTCCTTCCCTTACCCCTCCTGTGAAGTGTGTTGTACGTGGGAATTTCTAGCCTGTAAAACTTAAAAACCCATGACAGAAGAAGAGTTTACAATTTACAGAACTGTTAGTCTGTGTTCTTGCCTGCTCGTCTACGTGCACATGCTGAACTATCCCATGTTTTACTGTTGATGTGGACATTAGGATTATGCAGAATTTTAACGGGATATTTATGATTTTATTGGTCGTCCTGAATTAAATGTCGCTTTTATTTTAGGAAGGACATGTCAAAATGGCAGAATGAAGGGATTGAGAGGGAAACTCCATTGTTCCCTTCAAATGCAAATTCTTTTCTTCCTCTTTCTCCTCTGCACTTCATGGGGTGATTGGCATAGCACAGCTTGCCTAAAGTTTCAGCTCCCTGGTTGCAGGGAACCCTGTGACATTAACTTTGTACTTAAATGTGCAAACTCCTTTTTCTTTTTGCTGTTTTCAGAAACCAATGTAATCATGGCTGATTTTTCTCTTTTGAACCCTGGTTTAAGTTTTTGAAAAAGACCTCTACTGCTTTGTTTTTACTTTCTTTCTCCACAACTGTATACATTTTCAGTTAAAAACTATCATCTGTGTGCATTCAGAGGTTATTTGTATTCGTTTTGTTTTCCCATTTTTATTGGTTTGATTCCTAAATGTTATCAGTGAGTTAGAGCTGAGCTCTTTTAATTCAAATGGCATAATGCCCAATCCTCTGAGATTAGCTGGCAAGTGATTCTGGGCATGGTGCCACCTGGCATTTCTCAGAAAGGGGTTGCTAATGAAACACCGGAAAAAAATAAGATTGTTCCAGACATGCAAAACCCTGAAGTTGCAGGGAGTGAGGAGTGACAGAGCTTTCACAAACACACCCAATATTCTGTGGCACGACTCGGAAACTACTCAGGAAATACCATCCTAATACCTCTGCGTAAAATTGATATTGAAGTGAACATGTCTGAGTACAAATGGATTTTTCTTTTCTGAAGTTTGTGACTGATTTTTGGCACTTGCACTCAGGATTGGGTTGTCTGCAGTGCAGCTTTTTAGGACTTGCACTTTTGTTCTCCTCTGACTTGCCTCATCATGGTGCAGCACCACAGTTTCCCACAGCACCAATCTTAAGGCTGGAGATCATATCTATCCTGGGTCCTCAGTTGCAATGAATATAGGCAGACTTCTTTGGGATCCTGTCTTGAATCTAAAGAAAGTTTGTTGGCTGCGAGAGACTTTGAATGCAGTGTTTCCAATTTAGTGACTGACATTTTCTGATTATAACTTTTGTTTCATCAGAAAACCTCCAAAAAAGCTCAGTGCCTGGATAAATAGGTCCCAAGACATTTAGGGCTTTATAGGTCTAGACTAACATCTTAAGACTAGTAGGCTGCCCAAGCAGATTATGCATCATGGATTTAATATGCTCATGAACTAAAGTGCCACTTAACAAACAAGTTGCCAAATTCTACATCAGCTAAGTTTTCTGTACACACTTGAGAGGTTGTCTTATATACAGCATATGACAGTAGGCTGTAGGGCACTTATTTGCATAAAAAGCCTTGCCAAGAGCAATGAAAAAAAGTATACAGTAAGAAAGTGTTCCTCAGTCAAAAGAATAAGGATATTGTTGTTTTTTTCTTCAAGTCTTTTGCCCCTTCAGCTTCATTGCCTGCTTTCTGTATGAAAGATTAGTAGTGATTGCAGACCAGAAACATCACTGAGGCAACCTTGAGCAACTGGTTATTTCTTCATGGTTTTCCTTCTCTAGCTGACAGTAATAATATATCCTACATTTCTTCTAAGAACCCACATTTTCCTGTTTTCTGAATGTAATAGAATATAATCAGATGTGCAAACCCTATTGTTTTCTTGCTGGAGCTGTCTTCTGTACTCATCCCTTGTCATCATCCTTATTTTCCAGTGTCTCTGTATAGGCTTTAGAAATAATAATAGGGTGGGAGTTGAGGGAGACAAAGGGGTCACATCCATACTAGCCCTTGGAACATAGTGATTCTCAAAGGCAATGGCACAACACCATTGAATTAAGAGTAGCAGAGATTTTTCATTCTCTGTTTACTGTCCCAACTTTTACCTTGGCTTCACACTCCCAGGACACAGCTAATTCCTGAAGTGAGAAGGGATAGGGACTTACTTATTTACTCTGATGTCTGCATTAACCAGCCTATGCTGTCAAGTGAAAGTGTGATGATGTAGTTCATAGTGGTTTTTTATACAGTTTTCCAAAGGGGAAAATGGTAACATATGAGGCAGCCAAACCATGTTGCAAACAGTTGAGGGTTTGTCAGCTGAGGAACAGTGAACAGATCTTGAATTCCTGCAGAATATGACACTTTTTGAACCTTTTTTTTTAATATAGGAAGCCTAGATAGAATACAGGATTTGGTCCTTTTGATGTTCTTGCAGTCTTAGCTGGTAACTTGCTTCTAGTTTCATAGTTACAGACTTGTGTCAGTGTGATTAATGAGCAATGGAAAGTATGCAAAAAAAAGGGGGGGGGGGAACAGTGAAAAATCTTCCTTCTGCAAGAGACAAGAAGTAAAAAGGCAATAAATACAGTGCTTGTGCTCAGCAATCACAGAAAGTCCAATTTCAAGATCTCATTCAAAGCTCCATTGGCTTGCTGTGCTTATAGTAAGTGAATTTGTGAATTCATGGATTTTATGCCGCTATGTTTTTCCTAAAACTGAGAATTAAAAAAAAAATCACATTACACACATTTAGCTAAAGTGTGCTGTAGTGTGTGCATTTTGCATGGGGGAGCACTTTGCCCAGCAGTGTTTATGGTACAAATGACAATTCAATCCATGTATCAGTTAAGCTTTTCTTATCACATGGAGCCTCTTAAAAAGAAGCTATTGTATTTATATGTGTAGAATATGTGTATCGTATATGTGGGTATACATTGTGTGTTAATATATATCTTATATATGTGTATATAGATATTCTTCTGATTAATTAGATAAGTAGAGAGAGGTAGAGATCTTTACAGCCAGTGACTGAGTTAATAACAAACAGAGAAAGATTTAGTATAGCTGAATGCTTTCGTGTGGCTTTGGTCAAATTACTTAGAGGTGGAAATAATCAGTGGTTGAATTAAGCAAGAGGCCTGATACACACTGGAAAACCTCCATCATCTGTCAGATGTTTTACAACTGTGATGAATGAGTTTGGATAAATAACGCAAACATGTGTTAAACAAGTTCAGGCCGGGTTCCGCATGGTATGGTAAACAGAAATTGTGCTTGAGGAATGTTGAAAATGTAAATGTCTGGTAGGGTGGTATGGTTGGAGCGCTGTGAGGATAGCCTTTCTTTTTATGCTGCAAACTTGCCTGGAAAGTGCCCTGATTCAGCAGAGGATGGGGCCATATGGAAAGGAACCCCATAGCCTGAGTGACTTTTCATTTACATTATTTGTTGTGAAAACTGTTGATGTAGAGATGTTGAGGGGGAAACTTAGGCAGGAAATCATTTCAAGTGAGGCTGAGACTGTTCCAAGGTTTCTCTTGCCTCTGTCTCTGCAGACAGAGAGAGAGGTGAAGAGCTGATGCCCTGATGGGCAGCACACTATTGCTTGGAGAGGCATCGGCCAACATTTGTTTCAGAAGGGAAAATGTGTTGCTGGAGCAGTGGGTGGATTCATATACCAGCTTCTCTCTGGCTGCAAATGCACTTAACTGAACTCACTGATTTTCAAACAGAACTCAGAGAAGCATCTGGCACAGAGGTGTATAGTTGTGTTTGTTATTGGGGGTGAAATGATTGTTCTGATATTGGTTTTGTATTCCCTCTCAAAGATCCAATCATACTCTTCTGGACCCTACAACCATTGTGCATCTTGTTTCTGGAAAATCTAGGATATTTTTCAGCTATGAAAATGGGGGAGAATTTCTAAAAGGGAAATTTCTACCTGATGAACAGTCTTCTATCAATAATTTCCTGCATTTAATACACGTAGCTTTGGACACTTTTCTTCACCCTAATCATGGAACTTGGAAATGGTACTTGGAAAGTGGAGACGTACACTACTTTTACATAATTTTTATGTGGATGTGAGACACAGAAGTACTTCTGTTGTTAAACCTTTGCAGTCTGATGTACAGGTCCTTAAGAGGGTACAAAGGTGTCTCCACTTCTGAAAAAGCCTTTGTATTTCTAACAGTCTGAGTGATAATAAAAGACAGTAACTGAAGGACAAAGAGATTGCTCTGGAGTACAGGACAGCAGCAGTTCTCTCTTGCAGACCTGCTGTGTGCAGCATGTGAAGCTCGAGACCCTTGGCTGCCCCACGCTGTCACCTTCCTTCCTCCTGTGTTAAACTGCTCAGGGTGCCTGTGCCACGTTCCTGGGATGCCTGTTCCTGTCGCTGCTGCTGTAAGACTTGGGACAGCAGATGGAGCATTGATGTGCCAGCCATCTGCACCCCCTGTGTGCCAGTGTGACCCGGAGATGGCAAGGCACAGGGTCCAGCACCAATAGGAATCCTGGGAAGTGAGTTGTCCAGCAGATAACGGGGATCTCCAAGCCTCCCCAGCCTACTGAAGGAGGACTGGCCATGTGCTTGATCTGGCATCTGCATCAGATGAGAGTCATGCATTGGCATGGATTTAGCCTGAGATCGTAGTGGTTCTGTTCCAGTTTATTTGTGGGGTTTGTTTTCAGTTGCCAAAATGGTGTGTTTTTCATATGTCCCAGCAATTTCAGAATGATGGGAAACTTGCTGACCCTGAATTACTTTGACATCTGCTAAAAGTATTTGTGCAGCAGTCTTTCCTTCTGCACATCTGATATTTCTTCATTCTCCCTCTGTTGCAAATCCATCTCTGTAAATTTAATTTCTGTTAATTTAACTATATCCTTCAAGTATTCCAAAGGAGCATCCTTCCAAAAAACTCTAAAATGCATCAAGACACATGGGAAAAGGCAGTTTAAGTTATTAGAACAAAGCTGGTTAACGAGCTTATTGTTTTTGACTGAGATCACGTCTGCTAGAAACTATGAGACTGTTACTTAAGGGATTGTTCTTTGTTGTGTGGCTGTAACACTAAAACAAAACCAAATCTTTGTCTGTTGAAATGCTCTTCCTCCTCTATACTCAAAATCAGTAAAGGCTTAGTTGTATTGCTGTGTGTGGGTTTACATATTTAAAGATGTGGATTGATTAGAGGATGTGCACAAGAACAGGAAGGTGTAGAAAAGATAAGCTACAAATGAAGTTCTTAACATAAGGAAGAGGCTGTTGTATTGAGATATTGCAAGAGTTTGACTGAGGAGGTCTGTATATTGAATTTAAATTATAAAAAATTGTTTTAGTAGTCAATATTATCACTAAATGTGATGAAAATTTGAAATAAATATCCTGAAGATGCTATGGCATTTACATTGGCATTCTTTCCTTATTCTCTTTTCAAATTAATTTTGGATAAAAAAATTGTGAAGACGAAGCCCCACTGAATTCAGGTGTCACCTCTAGAAGCTTTCCAGAAGGGATCTTTGTAATTGTGTGGATGATGTTTCTGGGGGTTGCTGAAGTACAATTAAATACTAATCCTTAATATTGAAGGTGTGTCACAATCACAGGCACATCTACTGGTTTTTGTGTTTGAGGATTTTGTGGTGGATTTTTGGTCTTCGCCTTTCAAATGGTCAAAAAAACCCCTAACACTGACTTAGAACCAGTTGTTTCCAGCAGCATGGCTGTGAGACTGGAAGTCTCACATGCACATAGGCAATGCAGGCTCAGATATTTAAAAATGCCCACACTATTTTAATTGCTAGCAATCTGAGAAGAAGCATCTTTATCAGGTTTTCAACGTGAACTGCTGCATTTTGCTTCTCTTTTGCCGGTTGACTTGCTGACAGATGAATGGTTTCATCCTTGCTTTCCAAATTTCTGAACAAATTGATGCTTCAATGCAGGCAGTTAATTAGGAGGCTGCATCCTCCAAAGTGAAAGGAATAGTTAGGTTCTGATGCACTTGTTCAGGCTGGGCTTAGGATCACTGCAACAACTTGGTCTTGGAGATAGCATCTGATATATTTTGTTATGTATTATGCAACAGAAAATCTTGATATGAGCTTTAAGCCCAGGAGCTCCTTCAAGTTTTTGGCACAAAGGTGCGATGTCTTTGTACTCAGATGTTTTGCCTTTTGCCAAGCTGTCAGCACAGGTAAGGCATCCATAACTCAAGGAATAGTGCCTAAGTGCCTAGAGGGTGTGCCTAAATTTTTTTGTCTTTTTTTTGGTGATGGGTTGCTATAATTTTCTTGTTGCTCTTTGTTTACTGATACTGATTGAACATGCAGAGCAACATGTTGGCACTGTGTTTAAAGTGGAATAAAACTAGAAAACGCAAATCACGACTAGCATATTTTTATTAAATATTTCTAATCCAGGAGGCACTGGCTAATGTGCTTGTTCAATCACAAACGCACAGATCAGCAACTCGGAGACTGAGTTGTAAACTGAAACAAACATTAAAGGTTGGTCTCCACATACTTTTTAAAATTATGGTTTAGCCTCAGTTTTGCTACAGTAATCTCTAAAGAAGCAGTAAGTTCTTCTATATTATTTTCTTTTCTAGCAATTTTCCCCAGCCTCATTCTCCTGAATTATGTAACCTATATTTTAGCATAACAACTACTTTCCTGCTGTATTACTCTCTAGGGAACAATTTTGCATTAGCAGGGGGATGAACAAGATGACCTCTCAAGTCTTTTCCATCACCACTTGCTCTAATATGGTGCTGTAATATTTGACCTTGTTACCCAGCCTTTTCCCTTTTGTAACCCTTTGACTTTTACAGAAGAGAAGTCATAGCATTTTTTGGACATGCAGAAGTGCCCTCCTTTGAAGCTGTCAACCCAAAGTACTGTTTCCTGCACTTCAGAACTCAGAACTAAAGAGCATATTAGTGCCTTTTGCATTCAAGTGGAGAGGACCTATATCAATAAATCATTGTGGGGAAGTACACTATAGTGCCTGTTCCATGGCTGGAATAAGTAGGCTGAAGAGGCAGAGGCTCTTTATTTTGTTAATATGTTGGAAAGGCTGTAACTTTTGAATATGGCTTTTTATTTCAAGGAAGGAAGGAAGACTGAGCTGATTGAGCAGTTTGTTCTGTGTGCATAGACCTCCATAGTGTCCCCATGGGTTCAAAGTTATCAGTAGGCATCAGACTACATCAGATGTAACTATAAAGAGGAATTCTGTATTCTAGCTTACAAAATCAGAAAGGATACATGAGACAACTAATTTGAAACTGGAAATTAAAGCTGTGGTGATAACCAGATGGGATGTGGATTAAGAGCTGACTTACTGTCCCAGTCACAGTTTTTGGCTCATAGAGAGACGGAATGCTTTTTGTCACGCTGGCCTGCAATATTTTTCCCAGCCAGACCCTGAAAGCCAGTTCTAAAAAAGGTCTTTTGGCAATGAACACCCCATGCATTTTCTTTATCTCTCCGGCTACAGCTAATTTTAAAAGCCTGGGGGTCTTAATCATGGAAATTTGCAAACTATTCAAGTTTCTTGGAATCTTTTGCTTTCTGTTTAGTGAAGTGATTCTTTGTTGACACTGAGTTTTAATGTCCTACTCTCATTTTTACTTCATACATTAGGTAGAACCTGCTGTTGTGCTCTCCTGCTGTTGGGCTTTCCTGCTCATGTCCTTTCTTTCCACAGCAGCAGTCAAAGACAACTGACGCAGGTTTCTGCAGTAAAGTATTGGGGAAACAGTAGTGAGCAAAGACATATAAAACTAAGAAGAAAAGTACAAGCCATTTTTGTCAGGCAGCTTCACCCTGCTCTCAGCCCACATTGCCTTATATGTCCTTTCTTTTGATTATGAGCAAGCGGGGCCTTAATATGCTAATTTAGACATGGAAACAGTAAGAGGAAGTTTTGACACCATCAGTTTTTAGGATGTCTCGCATAATGCAGTGCAGCATACAGAGAGAGCCCCATCTTCCACAGCTTTAAATGCGGGAATCTAGCAGATGAAGATTAAGGTTTCCTTTTGCACTTAACTGTATAAACACTTGCTGCATTTTAACATCTCTCTTTAGTGTAAATCACTGGCATTTGTTTGCCATAATGTGTGCAGATAGCACAACAAATGTTCTTCCTATTTCCGTGTGGATGAGTGTGTAGAAGTAAAAGCATAATAATTTAGAGCTCTGTAAAGCGGAAACTCTGGCTAATGGTTTATCCATGACATGTAGTTTGCTTGAAACCAAGCAGATATGCAGAAGTTGGGTAGAAATGGTTGAGATCACTATATTCCTTTTATGCTACTAGAGGGGTTTTGGCTGAGGTAATTTTCTTCATAGTACCTAGTTTGGGAGAGACTTTTGGACTTTTGGACTGTTTTGGATTTCTGCTGAAGATGCTGTTGGTAATCTAGGGATGTGTTTGTTACTGCTCAGCAGCACTTTCTGCTTCTTGTACCACCCCATCAGTGAGGTGCTGGGGGTGCACAAAAAGGGACATTCCATGTCATATGGCATCATGCTCAGCATATAAAGCTGGGGAAAGAAGGAGGAAGGGGGGAACACTGGGAATGAAGGTGTTTGTCTTCCCAAGCCACTCATAGGCGTGATGGAGCCCTGCTTTCCTGGAGATGGCTGAACACCTGCCTGCCCATCAGAAGTGGTGAATGAATTCTGTGTTTGGCTTTGCTGTGTGGGTAGCTTTTTTCTTTACTATTAAACTATCTTTATCTCACCCACAGGTTTTGTCACTGTTACACTTCCCATTCTCTCCCTCATCCCGCTTGTGGGAGAGTGTCTGCCTGGAGCTTGGCTACCAGCTGGGGTTAAATCATTACAGTGGAGTACGATAAAGACTGGAAAGTCCCTTCTGCCAGATATCTGCATAAAACCCTCCTTTTAAATCTCATGGAATTATTTAGATGTTACTGTAGTTTATGCTGAACCTCCAGCACTGACAACACCTAGAACCAAGGGTAGGGGAGTCACCAGGACATTCAGAAATATGTTCAGAATGAAAAGGACCTGTTGTTGCATGTCTGTGATTGCTCATCCTCAGGGTCATCGTGCTTCTTCTTGATCTTACGGACTTTTCTTGTATATTACTCATTTACCACAATTGATTGAGTCTCATTTCACATCTCCTAGAAACACAGGAGGAAGAAGTGAGGGAGGACATTTGCACCTGCAGGAGCAGTTACATTTTTCAGTGGATTTAAATGTATAATCATTCTTGTGCTGATAGTCTTATGTTAATTCCCTTGTGAGAGAAGTTAAGACATTTGGCATTTCAGAGAAATAGTCAAAAAATATTAGCTCCAACCCATCTTCCTGGAGTGGGAGTTTTGCCATGTGTACTCTCCCCGTGGAAATCCAGGGACTCTTTCAGCTGAGTACTTTTTGCAGTGTCAGGAAAGCAGACTTCTACTTTCAAAGAAGCATAAAATCCCATGCGTGAGTGTATACAATTGCTCTGAAGTGCTGACCAAATTGGGTATTTTTCATTCCCAGGGGAGATCCTGCCCTGGAGTTCTCCCTGCTTGTCAGTCCAAACCCGCAGGCTCCCTGGGGTTTGCAGGTGGCTCTTTGCTCTCTTTACTTTGGGCCTCTGCCAACATGGCTTTAGGGTATGGGATAGGAAAGGGTGTCCAAGACTATTTTGTCTTTCCCTCCTCCCACTCCCCACCTGCAGGTCCTTTGCAGAGAAAGGGAATAAGGATGCAGGCTTGAAGCTGAGCTCTTCTCATATGCAGGCGTAATAGGATCCTTTCCCGACAAAGGATCCCCCTCTCCCAGTGGGGGCAAAGGACCCTGCTCGCTGAGGGGACCCACTGTCCCAGATAATTAGCTAAGCAGCTGCTGTGTGTCTGAATGAAAAGGAGAGTAGGGAGGTTTTTTCTCTGCTGGGGAGCTGGGGCAGCATTCCTTGGAGGCAGCCTGCACATTCCTCCAAAGCAGTCGGTGCTGACAATGATGTGGGCTCAGCTTCCCAAAATTTGTACGTGGCCACTTGCTTTGGCTAAGGTCCTTTATTGTGAGAAAGTTCCTTTTCTGTGCAAAGTGCTAACCATCAATCCTTGGATCAGTGGGAGAATATGTAGTTTGAGTTCACATGTGACATGTTCCACTAATTAATGCTTAACCGTTTATCCAAACAAAATAAGATCGAATTCAGAGGGAAAGAAAAGAAATTTGTAATATGCAAAACAAAGTAATCTCAGCAGAAGCAGCAATTGTGTTAATGTAATAGTGGGCAATATGCCTGTGAATGAATCCCTTCTTCGTGCATTTTCTAGGGGGTCTGGGAAGAAAAGGAGAGTGCCTTGTCTGGCCAACACATTTATGACTAGCTTTCGTGGACAAAAGCTAAACTAAGAGCCTATTCTTGGCACAGGACCAGGTCTTTTCTTAGAGAACTGCTTTAATTTGTTTGACATAAAGTGAAAGACTGGCACACTACGCTAATTAGTTTTATATACAGTTGTTTTATAGATCTGCAGCCCTGTATGTACCCGTGGGCCTACTCGAGTGAAGTCTGCCTGGCTGGTTCCTGATGCCTGTTCACAGAAGTGCACCCATTTGCCTGACTTGCTGCTGTGTTACTTAAATTTTTAGTTCTACAATTGTATACATTCATTCAGATAAAATAACATGCATTTAAAATGGGAATAGTTTAGTAATAAATTTAGAAGTGTGGCATGGGCATTCACAGAAAGAATGAATGACAAAATTTGTTACCATTATAAATACTTCTTTGTGTTCTTTCAAGTTTTTTTTCCCCATCAGTGCTGCTGGAAAGGTAGGCAGTTCATTTAAAATTGGAAAGCCTTTTAATTTTATTAACACTTCTTCCTAGTGAGCATTTTAAATAATATTTTATACTTTGTTGCAGGGAGAGGAATTAATTTTTTTAGTTTCTAAGTACTTGCTAATTGGCTAGTGGCTACTGGATGCCAGAGAATGTTGCTACTTCTGTCCAATGCCAGGTAAAAATGAAAGGCAGGAAATGTTTCAAATGTCATTTAAGTGGATCTGCACCAGGTATCCTGCTAATGTAATCAAATGTGGAGTTAATCTCCCTTTTATGTTTTTGTAAGGAAAGGAGCTTCATCTTGAAATTATGGTTTAAAGAAAAGAAGCATGGATGGGAGACATGGAGGTCATTCAGGCAGCAGCAAGTGAAGCAGAGCAACTCCCATTTGTGCTCAGCCAGATGTTCACAAGCCTTTGCCAACAGCTCAAAAGGCTGATGCTGTATAAATTACTATATCCCAGGGACTAATTCAATGGGTGTGATGGAAGAGGAAGGGAGGAGGATGGTACCCTGTCGGTCAGAGGTCAGGTGTAACACATGGGACTGAACCAAGCAATGTTTAGCCCGTTCCACTTTTTCTTTTATTACTGTGGATTGAAAACACTTTTTTTTTTTCCTCATAGAAGACAGAAGAAAAGTCAGTACTTTATTTAAGAATATAAGGACAAATTACTATTTTCTTTAAAAAGCTTCTTTTCCCATGTAATCAAAAGAGGTGAAAACCAGTGAAATTTTAGCCTCTGACAATTATCTTTGAAAATATAAAATCCATTTGAAAGCTGCAAGTTGTCTGATAAAATATTTTTAAAGGCTTCTTTTCCTTTCTGAAAACATGTTGATTTCAAACCAAACTGCCTTCCCTCCACTGCTACATTTGTACCAAATTCACCTATATTAATCCCTTTTTACTTAGCCCGAGTTATTTTCCACAAAACTAAAAACAAGCAAAAAATACAGAGTAACAAATAATATTTTTCTTTTATATCATAATGGCTTCTCTTAACCAAAAATAGCCAAAATAGCCACTTGCAGGTTGCTACCTGTCACACGTCTGGCTCTACCAAAAGTCTGGATATCTGTGATTCTCTGCCTCTAGAAATAAGTGCTGAGCTAAGGAAATCTCTCTGTCTTTCAAGGGTGTACACCTCCCTGCTATGATGTGGAGGATAATTTAATAAATGTGACTCTTAGTTCTTGCAGTAAATAAAACTCAGGCCCATACCAGTACCTGGTTTTCTATCAGTTTCAAAAGAGTTGACTCTGATTTTGAATGTTGGAGCTTGGCAGACCTGATGCTTTTCAATTTCTTTGGATATCTTACAGTCTACAGATTAAAAACAGGGTTTCAAGGTTACTGGTGTACTAACTCTATCCCAAACAGTGTTGCTGTGTCAGTGGGAAGCCCATGGAGGGGCAAAGTGACTTTTCTTACATAAAATAAGGAAATAAGCAGTGCCCTCTAGTGTTAGTTAACGTCAGCGAGAACCACAAGGAGAATTTTCTGTCATCTGTGTATATGCAATTAAAAGTATTTTACAGCTGCGAATGCAGCTCTATGTTTCTTGAAGAAAAGTTGTAAAAGTGGCTGCAATAGTGTCACTTATCAGGACACAGCTGTCAAAGCCACTGTCATTATAGGCAGATGAAGTCTATGTGTCAGATATCACAAACTCCCTGACCTACAAACTCACTTTATCTTACCTTGAAGTATATGAATGTACATTGTCTCCAGCCTGCACCTGGCCTGGAGAAGGACAGGAAATGTGTTTTACCAAAGGGCCAGAGAAGTTTCAGGGAGAGGTGTTGCAGCACATGTTCCTGCTTGAAATGCAGAAGTTTGTTTGCTGGTGTAAAGCAGTCTTGGTGTACATATTCAAGCTTATCTGACACCTACTAACAAAGCAGTGAACTTGTGAGTCTTTTGGACTGTCCTTGGAGCATCTCCCAATTTTCTGGGTTTGGTGATAGTAGCAGGCTAGACTCCTATTTCAAAGCTGTAGAAATCATTTCTTTCCATTATAGACAGCTCTGCCAGGGTGGTACTATGGGAATTAGTCACCTCTGTGCTTTAACATGGAAAGTTATTTCTCGGTCTGCTTCATAGGGCAACACTTTAAACTGCTTATGTCAAACAAGCATTAACAAGCATTTGCTATCTAGTTTCTGAATCATCTGCAGTGTGAAAACTTTGTAAGCACATGTGGATTTTCCTCTCTCTTGCTCTTTTTTTTTAAATTTTGTTTTTCTACCATGGGAAAAGAGCTTGGAACTGATTTTTGCCTTTCAGTTTCTTCTGATGCATTTTTGTAGCCTCACTTGCCATCTAGAGCTTTCAGGATGAGCCTGAGGTCCCTGGGGTGCTAAAGCTACTATTAGCAAGTGGAAATTCTCTAAGGCCTTGAGAGCATCTTAGCAAGTGTCCCCCAGCAGTAGTCTGAAAAACAGCACACACAATGAAAGTACAAGCTTTTTTAAGGGTCCATGCAGTACCTTGGCTTACACAAGCTTTTCCTCCCCTGGGTGAGGTTAATCCTGGACTGAGGTTTTCTAAACCAATATGTCATGTGATGTAGCATTGCCACCTCACTTTCCTCCTTGGGTTATGGTCAGTGAATTTTTCTGGTGGCTGCCAACACTGTTATAAGTGGGTGTCAAGACTTAGGCAGAGAGTGTGTCGCCCATGTGTAAGAGTAACAGGTGACGATGCTGTGGACTTGTATCTTTGAACTGATTGAACAAGATCAACTCTGCATGAGGAGGTACGTGCGAGTGTACATTGTCTCTAGTAGAAGATGTCAGAAGTGAGATGACTTAACTGGACTGTCACTCCTCAGATGGATTGGCAACCCACCTCAAACATTTGTGACATGTGCCATAACTGTTGTCAAACTTGATACTTGCAGTAGTTGTTGATTCTTAGCTCTAATGATAGAGCCCTTTTTGAGCTCCAGTCAGTAACTTCTGTCCTCCTTGCTACAGACAAGCGGGGAGAGCATTGTTTGTGCTGACTGCCAAGGATGAGGTTATGCTCTGTGAAAACACCAAGGAGAAAAAATGTTCAGCATTGTTCCTCTGAGATGTACCAAAAATCTTCACGCACCAGTGAAACAGCCAGCATTATGGTATCATAACAATGGTTTGTTAGGACTTCACCCCAGGCTGGGATGATGATTTCTGTTTAAGACCAAGACCAACAGATGGCATTTGTTAGGACATTGATATTTATGTACAAAGTTGCCAGGACTTTAAGAATTGGTGCCTCTCTTAATTAAGATGATAATGCACTGCCTTGTTTGGAGACATTCTGCTCATAATGATGCTGGTGAATTATGAATAGAGGGAAATTAGTAATAACAAATGCCAGATGGAGGTGACTTTTAAAAAGAAATATTTTCTGTAATGTGGCATGTAAAGTTGACAGACCGGGTCTTAGAAGATCTTTATTATTCTTTAGGCTTTCCTGACAAAATTACTCTTTATCCTGCCAAGAAATGTGGTCCCACATGCCAGTGCGTTTTTAAGTGAGAGTAATTAAAGTGTGCCTCTAAGTTTATGGCTTGAAGTGAAATCTGTTCCTCCAATGTTTTGTCAAGAATCTATGAAAGTGCAAGAAAGGAGACAACTTATAAAAACAAGAGTTTTGCCAGTTCTGTACATTCTGCCTTTGAAATCATAGGCAATTAGGGATGAACAAAAACCATTTTCAAAGTTTAAAAAAAATAGTGTTAGTTCTGCTGACACTTTGTTTGGTGTTTTTCCTTTGGTTGAAGATGACTGTTGGAATAAGAAATGTTTTTTTTCTAAAATTAACCCCGCCTTCCTTGACTGAAGTAAAAAATTGTCACTGAGTTATAAATGCATTGAATCCTCAAATACTACTTCCTTTTTTGCAACTTCCTGACAGGGAAATTTAATTTGGTTTTGTAGTGTAAAGTAGTAATTGAAAGAGAAATGGACAAAGGAAAGTAAGATACAAAATGTTGGGGTTCGATATTTAATTTTCCTGTAAGATTATTAGCATTCCATGGGCATTCCAGCTTTGATCTCAGGACCTGCTGACCACTCCAGGCCACTACTCCGCCGATTGCAGAGAGGGTGCTTTCATGGTGATTTGTGGATGAGGCAAGTGTGTCATCTGAGGTGACCATGAAGATTTGATTTTCCTTTGTCATTGCTCTTGGCTTATAGTAGTGTAATAAAATTAAATTTAGGACTGTAGATGTTTTGCATAAAGTCTCTTTCTATCAAATACACCAAGTATAGTAGACCAGGAAGGTTTGAAGAGCTCACCTTCTGCTTTATCCCTGCACAGTCACAAATTTGCAACAACAGACTTGAGAGGCACAGTCCAAGACTTCTTCCAAAAGCACAAACATTGTAGCAGGGTTCAGAAGGATATCAGAGTTGCTTTTGTCTTTAAATTATTTCTGTGAGAATGCATTAGTAGGGGAATAAATGAAGTAATACATTTCAGTATTGGATGATGAAAAGAAGGCTTCTGGTTCATTTAGAAAAAGGTCAAGATCAGTTTTCAGGAGAATAAAACACTGTTTTGAATTATGCTAAGAACAGACTGTCCGACTATTTCTGGTATTAACGTTCATTGCTATTGGAGAAAGGATTTAACAATAGAAAGATGAGAACATGAGAAAAGAATGTCTAGAGGGAAGGCAGTCAAGGATGGGATTCAGTGGCTCCAGCTTTGATAACAAAGGCAAAGAGTGGTCTCAGACAAGTCTTTTGAGATTAATCTGGTACTTTCAGTAAACCCTAAATTTACTTAATACAGAAAGAACAGTATTTTTAAGCATTTAAAAAACTCCAGAGACAATTGTTTCTCACTGATCTTGTTGAAGATATTCTGAATTTACCTGAAAGATGCCATCTTGGTTATAGACAACTAAATCATGGTTTACATGCACATTTAATGAATAAGTCCTGTATCTATATTTTAAAAAGCTAATTTTAAGAGAAGTCTGCCTAACGGGAAATGGTTGCTATGATTCTTTCAAAACTGTACTACATTCTTGCTGTGTTATCATTTTTGTTTATGCTGAAGTTTTTTCTGTTGTTTTATTTTGTTTTCCCAGAAAAACTTTACAATTCCAGTGGACGGGAACTGAGACGGGCACTTTTTTCCTTGAAACAAATATTTCAGGTGAGCAAATAATAGCTGTCTATTCTGTGATTTGAACTTTGAACATGAATTTAATTTTTCTTTTTAATTTAGTTTAGAGAATAACTTGCAGTTTCTGGCAAAAGAGATTTTTAAGACGTCATTTGTAATTTGGAATTGGCCAATTCCTTTTTAGAGTCTTTTGTTTTTGTGATCTGAAACCCTTCCCATGTTCCTTCAGTCTGTCAGAAGGATGAGATGTGGCATAATGGCAGAGTGAGGAGTGTAAACCTGCCAGAAAGGGAGACAAGAAAATTGGAACTCTTGGGTGGAAATATAGACTGCTCTTTAGACAGTGGAATATCTTGGTATTGGGAAGAATAGTAGGGGAACTTGAACAGGTGAGCCAGGGAAACCATGAGTTAGGGTGATGGCCTGGTGTTGGCCTAATAATGGACAAATAGTCTGGGTTTAAGCCATATCAAAAACTGAAAAGACTTGTGGGAGACATGCAACTATTCTGATGAGGAACCAAAATGTACTGGGAGATGTCTGAATTTAGACTCAGTTTAGAGGAAAATATTTACTGATAAGCCAGAAAGATACTGCATAAGAGCTGAGGAGGATATGGTAGTGACTGATCATTTTAAGGAAAAGCATGGATTTGAATGTGAATGTTGATTATGGAGGAAATCTGAAATCTGGAGAATTTGAGGTCCTGTGGGGAAGTAGACGATGTGATAGACAAGTGGTGTGGTGCCACTTCATTTGCTTTTAATTAAAATCTTGGATTTCAGATTGGTTTCACTGGATAAGGAGAAGGCTTGGGCAAACTGCAGGATTGTGAGGAAACTTGTTGGAAAGAAGAGGTCAGAAAAAGTGAAAAAAACCCTCCCATCTGTGTGAATTAGAGCATGCTCTCAATGCAATTCTAAAATAGAATTCATTTGAGACATTCCATTTTCAGTAAATATAAGTGAGAACAATAAGAGGAGCACTTATTTACTAATGGATCCAAATGGAGGATGAAAACCTATAATCCTTTTTTTAGCTATAATAGATAGGTGGAAAGATTTTAAACTCTTGGTTTAACATTTTTGCCTTGTTTTAAATAGACATTTATTCTAAGAAGAATAAAAACATTTAAGAAATCTGTAAGACTGCAGAATTGAAAATTTTCTAAACATAGAATCCTATTTATCAGTTTCAAATTCAAATTTAGAGAATTCCAGAATTAAAATTTTGTAAACAATAGGAGTGAGTGCTGAAGGGTGGACCATTTAATGTTAAATCTCAGTAGTTGAAGATGTGTTCTGGGTCAGAAAAATGTCCCTGATTTTTGAAATTTTTGGACAAAGAAAGGAGTTCCAGTTCAAAACAGTCTGGTCATCTCATGAGTGAAGATTGGGAAAATCACTGTCTTCAAGAAACATCCCTCATTCCTAGAGGGAGACTGCTTGAGAGTCACAGGGATGCAAGTTGAGTTTCCAAGGTGGAAACCCTGTGAGGTTGCCAAGCATGTGGCCTGTGTGCTCACAGGAAATCAGGCAGGTTTCCAAGAGTCTTCTCTGGTTTCTTCTCTTTTTGTGCACCTCAGCTGTTTCTGGGAAATGTTTGTATTTCTCTGAATTTGTGTTACACAGATAATCTGGGCATTCACACATATTTAGCAATGAGAGGCTAAGCCTCTCTTCCCATCCATCCTGCACCTCCCATCAAGAATTCTCTTCCACCACCCATGCCCTTCCATCATGAATTCTCCCAGTTTGGGTATTCATAAATGCCCTCTTCCCTATAGGTTATTTGAAGTCTAGTAGGTATTTCTGAACACAAGTGCTCAGTGCTTTCAGAGAACACACCAGTAAGAACTCTCACTTCCAGCTAATCAGTTGTTCTAATGAAAATGCTGTTTAAATATTTATCCTAGTTAATTTAAGGGGGTTGACTGTGTTGAAGAGTAACAAGAGAGAAGGGAAAAGCGATGCAGAAACCCATATCTGTGTATGAATTGAGTTCTGAGTGAAACCTGTCTGGCTGTTTCAGGACATAATTTTCGTTGAAGAATTTAACTTTGTTTTCTGATTAATGTGGTAGGGAAAGAAATTTAGGAATTATGACTTATCACATAAAGAAGCTCATTTCCATGGAACTGTGGCTAACTGTTGAGCAAACATACTCTTAAAAAATCTACATATACTCTTGAAATACAGGTCCTCTTAGGGACAGCTTGAAAAGTGTTCCTTGGCCTGGAGAGTATTCGTCGAATATGCACAAGTATTTGAGGTAGAAGACTTTCAATTGGAAAATAAGCCCCTGCCAACCCAGGTTTGCCTGCCAGCTTTGCTGTCCTTAACAACAGCATTGCTAAAGGGCATC
The DNA here is from genome assembly GCF_014805655.1 of Passer montanus. Taxonomy (NCBI): domain Eukaryota; kingdom Metazoa; phylum Chordata; class Aves; order Passeriformes; family Passeridae; genus Passer; species Passer montanus. The sequence continues at coordinate 790,616 of NW_024359721.1, read as the reverse complement.
CTTGAGTGTCATTTTAGTTTTTCTCTTAATGAACCATGAGAGAGACTGTAAAGTAATTTTGTATCAGTTTTAGAAAGAAAAGCTGTTCCAGTTCTTTACTGAGGAAAAATACAAGTAAATATAATAAGGTTATATTATAAATGAAACATTCTTGTCCAAAATGTCCTTTTTTCTTTTTTTTTGTATATGACATGAAAGTTTGTCAGCATTAGAAATTTATCATTATGGTAATAGTATTTTTAAAGTGTATTTTTCAACATGAATATATTTTTTAATTTTGTATGCCCTTAAAAGAGAGTATTTTAAATTCCTTGAGAGTGTAACATTTTGGAAATAAGATGTTGATTTAAAAAGAGTGTTTTCATAATAACAAAGTTTCCGAGTGTTATGGAGACGTCATCATGTCTTTAAGTGCCAGGACAGTTCATAACACCATTTTTTAATAATTTCATCATTGCTGACTTAATTTGGCACAGTTCTACATCAGGATCATTTTTAATTTAAAGACATTCAAGTCGTGTGCAGTGTCTCATTTGCATTAATTGGGATTAAGTCCAAGTTTTCCATTGAATTTGAATTCCAAATAGTCGGAGCTCTTGATTTTTCACGTGAGGCCTCAGCAAAGCTTAGCAATGTTTGGCAAGGGCAATGTCTTTGTTTCAAAATTTAGATGAAAGATTCATTTGGCAAGTCCACACTTGGAATTTCTCTTTGATTTCTTCTGGTGGACTGGTTTTGGCAAAATGATGAAGGTTACGTGGAGCGTTTTTCTGTGACAGGGCTGCCATTCTGCTCCAGTCATTCATTCTGAAGGGGTGAGAGAGCCAGCCATCACCTTTTTCTGGACTGTACTGAAGTTTTCTTCCTCTGTTTACCAGTATGCTTTTTGACAAACAAACTCACAGAGTAAGATAGGATTGAAAACCAGTACAGTTTCTCTCCTTTTGAATGGATTTTCTGACAGACTTCTGAATTGCCTGGTTCTTGTATTTATCAAAACCTCATGACTTTTGTGCAACGTGCTAAAAATTCCAAAGGCATTGAGCAGAATCCCGCCAAAAGTGGCACTTAGAAAATCAGGATCAAAAAATGTTCATTTCATAAGAGTTAAAAATACATCTGCATAAAGCATTTAATTCAATATCACTCTTAAAAGCAAAAAAAATTTAGCAAAACCACAAAAATTAATATAAATAGTGCTGTGAAATTTAAGTGACACTAAAAAAGTTAAGTAGCATGGCCTGTGATACAACAGGATGCAATATAAAGCAGGCATGCTTTAGAACCTGTAAGCAAGTGTACCTTGTAGTTATAAAGCACAGTTTCAAATCATGCTGATTGCATCATTTCAAAATAGGAAATAACTGGATAAGAATACGATGCTGTAAGAAAAATAAGAAAGCCATAAAGCACAATTCAAGTCTGTTGAAATCGATAATCTTGTGGAAATCTGCTTATTAAAATTTTTGAAAATATTTTCACTCAGTATCAATCAATGTATTAGGTTTTCTGATAAGCAGACCTCAAGTGTATATTTTAAAGTCTTCAGGAAAAAAAGAGTTCTTTTTTAAGATTGTCTTGCCTGCAAGTGCCATTTGACAGGGGCAGGGGCAGGAGATCTCCCATTAGTTTTCTTAAGGAGCCTAGATTCCTGTTTTGTGTTGTGACCAGACTATCAAGGGACACAGTTACAAAATTCTCTTACAGAATTTTCATCTGTTGTTGAGAAATTCATTAATCATTGAACAATTGAGCTTTGTGTTAAAAAATGTCACAAAGAACAGCTATGTGGGGGCCCTGGAAACATTAACTAGAAGGTGTTTGAAAGACACAATCTTATCAGTGAGTGAAATCAAATGTCACACACTTCAGCTGCTAAGGAGTCATCAATCACCCTTAGGAGTGCAGAAGGAGTATTCTGTGTTTACCTCATTGATCTCAAGGAAGGAGGCTGCTCCTTCCCCTCCTGCAAGCATGACTGATGACTCCTTAGGGTTTGAAGCTGTGTGACACTTGATTTAGAGGCTGCTGTCATCACTTGTGAGGAGGCTGCCTGCCACCTTTCCCCTTTAAGAGCCTCTTGGAAGTGTTCTTAAGTCATGAAAAAGCGAAACCTTCATTTCCTTCACAAATCAAATTCACCAGAGTTCTATGTAGCAGTTTACAGATCTGTTTAATCCTATTTTACAAAGGAGATGTCTCATTACTGTTTCGAGATTATTAATAAAATAGATATGACATATTAAATGCCAAAATGAGTTTCTCAGTTTCATTAGCAAGTAGAGTGCCTTCTTCATGTCTAGACAATGTTACAGGCCAAGATCTAAACAGTGCTTAATGAGAGTAAAAAATGTGAACTGCTTACACCATAAAGATAGCCTAAAACTTTGGAACCCAACAGTATTCCTTCTCTAATTACTGTGAACACTTGAATTGTAGCAGGAAATGTTTAGTATGATGCCCCTGTCTACTTTAGATTCCTCAGGTATGTAATACAATGTCTGGATGTTGTTTGATTTATTGCTTGTCTGCCATGAAGAATATACCTGGTAGGATCTGCTCTAGGTGACTTTTTTAGGAATTTTTAATTCTGCTGTAACTGGGAGGACAAACACTTGTTGATGTATCTGCTGTCTATGAAAGGTGAAAAAAATGAAATTCTGTCCCCATCAAGTCAGTGGCATAAAGTGTCTTTAGTTTCACTGCTATTTTAATCTTTAACCTATCTCCTTATAGAAGTGTATATAGGGAGATAGACTGTGGTAAACAGATAGGTACAGCAGGACTTTTTCTGTTCTTTTCCTGCTAAATGCCATTATAGTGGGGAGGCAACCAAAGATGTTCTGCTTAATAATTGTGTAGCTTAATGTGAGACTGAGGTGTGACTTTTTTTTTTTGCTTGCTTGCTTCTTGCTCTTGGGGTGGGAAGTTATGTGGAGACATAAGATCTTCTAATTATCTGAGCATTATTAACTGAATAAAATAAAATATTGAAAGCAGAAAGGTGCTTTCAAATTGTTCAACATGTTAAACAGGAGCACAGTTTCTTTTCTGTGTTCTTTCTTTCAGCCTATTTTAAGAATTGTAGCACAGTTTATTGTTCTGCACAATCCAAAAAAGGCAGCCCAACATTTTTAGTAGTAGAACTTCATGATAACTCTGGAATTTGTCTCAAGTGAGCATGGCATTCATCCCAGGTACAAAGTTAAGTTCAGTGGGAGCACTAGAAGTAAGCCTTGTATCATCACAGTAGGATGGTTTCTACCTGCAGCTTCCTCATCAGATGCAGGAATCAGGCAGGTTATGTAAAAATAGTGAAGTTCAAGTCACAGACTCAGAAGAGGAAAGCAACATGTTCAGAGTAAAGGGGAAGTAGGATGTTTTTGAAGAAGATAGTGGTGAAGATGAGGCAGGATCACAATAATTCAGTCCTGGTAATTGAAGAAAGCAAACTTAACGAGCATAGGTGTGGCATGGGAGCAGCTACGTTGTGCAGGCTAAGAACCCTTTCCTCTCTAAATATTGTCTTTAATTAACTTAAGACAGCAGTAATTTTTTGGGGTTTTCAGTTAAATCCACTGAAGGAATCTTTGTTTTTGTCTTAATTGTGCAAATCTCTGTTTCCTTCCCTTCGTGTTAGGTGCCAATATGAGTGTTTTACTGACTTGTAAGAAAAATGTAAACATGAAAGACTGTAGGCTGATTTTTCTCCTTGGTCTAACCTAAATTTCCCCTCTTGGCGTTTGTACCCATTACTCCTTGTCTTATCACTACAGTTCTTGATGAAGAGTCCCTCTCTGACTTCTCTGTAGGCTCTCTTCAGATACTGGGAGGCTGCTATGAGGTCTCCATGGAACCTTCTCTTCTCCAGGCTGACCAGCCCTAAGTCTTTTGGCCTGGTTCTGTAGAAATGGTGCTCCAGTCCTCTAATCCACTTCATGGCCCTCCTCTGCACTTGCTCCAACAGTCTCATGTGCTTCTTATGTTGGGGACATCAGATCCGTGCATGGCAGTCCAGGTGGGGCGTCACCAGAGCAGAGCAGAGGGGCGGAATCCCCTCCCTCACCCTGCTGACCACACTGCTTTGGATGCAGCCCAGAATACAACTGGCTGTCTGGGCTGCCAGTGCACATTGCTGGCTCATGTTGATTTTTTCATCAACCCAAGTTTCCCCCATATTTGTTCCTCCAAGTTTTCTCCACAGGGCTGCTATCAATTTCTTCTTTGCTCCACCTGTAAATGTGTCTGCAATTGCCATTGACCAGGTCACTTTGTTGAACTCCACGAGGTTTGCATTGGCCTACCTCTCAATCCCATCAATGTCCTTCTGGATGGCATTCCTTCCCTCCAACAATAGAACTGGCGATAAATTCATTGTTGTCATCCCCAGAAGCCATTGCAGGCTGGCTAAGTATATTGCCTCACTGAAAGTAGTGGGGGATGGTAATTTCTATGTACACTGTTGTTGTAAAATGTTGCTCCATGTAAATAGATGAAAGAATAGGAAAAAAAGGGAACAATGTAAAAATACTGATGTCCTTGTGTCATGTTGCGCCAAGCTTCTAGACAGATGTATATGAAATGAGTTGGGAAGGTGTAAAGACGGTGAACAGAAGAAAATGAGGAGTGGAGCCACAGCATGAAGGAGTGTAGGGGAAAGTTTGGAGGGAAGAAGAATGAAAGCTTGGCAAAGCTGGTGAGATCCGTAAAGTGGGTGAAGTGATTTGCAATCAATTAGAGCTGGGGGAAGGAGCTTCCATTGAGATACAAACCAGCTGCTTGGTCCTTGCAGACCCTTAACCACTGAAATGCTTCTACCTCATTTATTTCTAGCAGCTGAACAGTTTTGGGACATCCCAGTCCAGGGCATCCTGTTCTCAAGGAGCTGTTCTTCTAGGTGTGCTCGTGGGAATTTGACAGAAGAAAGACAGTGAGAGAACCTGCCAAGCATCTATCTTGGGGTAGTTTCTGGGTTACCAAGTATCACAGAGTGGAAATACATGTCTGAGAGAAATGAATTCTTTGTCACAGCAGAGGACTCTCAGACCTGTATTTGGTTCATCTTCTAGGAGCAATGCCCTGACACAAAATAGAGCTGAGGCTTCGTATTTAGTACAAGACCTGCCTACTTAACCACTGGCTCATCTAGTCCATACATAGAATTGTTTTGTAGCTTTGTAAATAATTGAGGTTGAAATGACAGCACAGTCTTGAGAGACACGTAGGACTTCAGTTTATGTATGGATGTGTGTAGTTATTGTATGGATGTATGTGTATATGTGCGTGTGTGTATGTTTTTGGAATGATTTCTTTCCAAATTTGTTTGCAATAGATAACTTGGCTTTTAAAATGGACTGAAATAAACAGTGACAATTGAATTAGATAATATCAGGCACTTCTGGATTGGCAATCTAGTATTTTAATTATATAAATAATTTTGGAATCCAAAGGACAGAACTACAGTTTGAAGTGTGGGAAAGCAACTATAAATTATATCTTGGCAATCTGTGCTCCTTCAATCACTTCCTGACTGTGTTTACTCAGTTTCAAGCCAGAGTGAGTTTTTCTAATGGCAAACGTTGTAAGCCAATCTTGATCTCCAAAATGCAACCTGTCACTTAGCCAATAAAAAAGCTGGACCATGGAAATGCTTTTGGGATTTCTGTTTCTAATAGAGCATGACATAACTTTTATTACTACATAATTTTAGTCTTGTCAGTGGGAGTAATTATCTTGCTGGTAACTTCAACAGATGTGATGCATACTTAAGGCAGGTAGCAATAGTTAAAAACATTATTGTGGAGGCTGAGTTGTGATATATTTCTAATGCAGTCACTGAGGTTGCAGAGGTAGGCAGCCGAAAGGGCAGCTGAGAGGAATTGCCTGTTAATTATCCATGGCTGCTGGGATGGGGAATTGTATGAGCATTTCAAATTTTACAGGGAGCCTGTGGATATGAAGGCTCTCAGGTCTTTCAGGTCTTTGAAATATGTTCTGGTCTGTGCTGCCACATGGCTGCTGCTGCCCAGGGCAGCCAAATTAGGACCAAAGTATGGGGTTGGTTTGGGATTTTTTTTTTTGTGTATGTGACGATCTTCCACATCCACAAGAATGCTTAGGAGAAAAGATCTGTTTCTAATCTCCTTGTACTATTAAGTATAGGAAGGGTGGAACAAGTACCTACTCATTGTTGATGCTATTGCTAATAGAAACCTGGATTTTATCATTCTGACTTTATGCACTCAGTAACAGAGAAAGGTTTTGAAGTATATTGGGCAATATTCCTTTATTTTACTTTCTTGTGGTGGAGTGCCAGATACATTGTCATTTGAGATTTATGCCAGCGAAAGCCTGCAGTCGTGCATGGTTTGCTCTTTGACCTGCATCCTCCTTCCTCCCTTTCCTCACCAGTCAGCTGCTGTCCCTCTGCCGCTAATTTACATCCCCAAATGAATGAAGCTTAATCCCTAAACCTTAATCCTCCTAAAACCAGCTGAACTTTGTGATCCTATCTTGACTTTGCAGGAGATTAAAAATAAAAAAGAGGGGAGGAGATGAGGGCTGTTTGAAAAAATGTGCTTTAACTTCTAAAGAGTGCAGCCATCTTTTATGTTTTTCAGAGGGCTAAAGTGCACTGGCATTTTATTGATCAGTGTATTTTTCCTTGGTTTTTGTTTTGTTGTTGTTTTTGGGGGGTTTTTTGTTTTTTTTCACATTGTGCATAATCATTTGGGGTTTCTGTTTCAGTTCTGTTTTCTTGGTGTGCAGTGTGGACTCTTGGCAGGGGAATCTGAGGAAGAGAGCTTTCCAAGGAGACCTTGCTCTGACATAATAATGTGGACTAGGGACAGTGCACTCTGCCATGATACTGTTTCATAGATGAACATAGGAATGAACAAAATTTCACTAGCTCTCCCTCTTGAAAAGTAGGGATATTTACTTAAGGACCCAGGCCAGGTAGTATCTGAATATGAGCTGTGCCCTTTCTGCTCATAGGATTCTGTATTGGTATCTGCCATCATCTTGTCCCAAAAGATTTCAGGCTGCAGAGGAGGTTTCTTCTCCTCTTTAAGTCGGTACATATTTCTTCTCATATGCATGGTGCCCAGTGAATTGACAATATTCATCTTATCTTTTGTCTAGGTGAATTATCACAGTGTTGGACTGTGAATGCAGTATATCTTTGTGAAGCTACAATTTTTGGTCTACAGACAAAACCAGAGCTGACCTGATAATCCGAGTTTAAATCTCTCTTAATAGGGATGTTGTAGAGTGGCAGAGCGAAGAGGGAAGCTCTTCCTCTAGCAGTGAAATGCATCAACCACTGGAGCTGGTTTGAATGCAATCCCTTCTTATAAACTCACAGGCAAAGCTTAGCGAGGAGATTCTCTTGTCTGTGACTGGTGCTCTGCCTGTGCTGCTCTCACTTTTAGGCTGGATTGCAGCAACTTTTTCATTTTGGAAGGTCTGGTCAGTATGCAATGTGATTGCTGGCTCTCTCAATAATGTGTCATGTGGAGAGCACAGGCTGGGGAACCTGGAAACCATGGGAAACGCATAGTTTTCCTTATTTAAAGAAATGAACATTATAAAATGTGCAGTCTTTGTAACAGAAACAGGAGAGAATTGTACAAGATAGAATTAAATATGGGAATGCTTAAGCACACAGAAACAATGGGTTAGCTTATTAAAGGAAGGGGGGGAAGCTCAAAACATAAAATTGAGATTCTTCTTGGTGAAAATCTTATAGACAAGCAACTTGTTTTGCTTTATGATTCCTTGGAAAGATAGTACTCTGCACAGCTGTTAGCCACGTAAGAAAGAAATACATATGTGCATATCCAAGTGTGAATATTCACTTTCTAGTCCAGTTTCTCCAAATACGTGGAATGAAGCTTTCAACAGTTCTTGTTAGATTAAAAAAAATCCCCTTGAGAAACTAAGTTCTAAAACTTCAATTCTTATTAGGAAATGAAGCAACTTTCTTGTGGCATAAAAATAATGATGCTTTGGGTAAAAGCTTTCAACCATATGGCCCACAGAAATAGCAGGCTTCAGAAAAATGTATCTTTAACAGTACATAAATAATTTATCTTTGCATGTGGAAGCTGCATATCAGATAAAACATGTTCTTGCAAAGTGCTGTTCCTTAGAAAAACATCTTCAGGTAAGACCCTGCAAAACTGCATTATAAAATATCTCAAATGGTACAAATGTGTGGGAAAGAAGACAATAATCCCCCACTACTTCTGCCAGTGGCACAGGAACCCATGGTACAGACTGCTTGATCACAGGGTTTGTGGGGTCTTTTTAGTTGCTATGCTGAGCTATGGAAGTGAAAAAGTATGGTTTGTGCACTTTGACAGCCACGTAAGCAAGTTTTAAAGTCATCACTTGGAGTATATTTAGTGTCTTTTCTGTTATACATTGGATGAAAATAGACATCTATTGCAGACATGCATTATCTTTTTTGAGAAGCCTAAAAAAGGAAAAGACATGATCTAAGTGAAGTCAGTGAATAAATGAGCAAAATCTATTTATCTGATGAGGCCAATGGTACCTTTCCATAAAGACTTTAAGTAGCCAGCCTTTTTGTCACTGCACAATCTTTATGGTGGCAGGAGCTTAGCAGTAAGCTTAGAGAGCTTTGCCTGTTTGCTGCTTTTCTCATCAGTGCCTTAATGCCTGCTGATTAAGGGCTCATAAATCTTTGCAATATTAGCAGAGGAGTCCATTTCCATAGCAAACGGCAACATTTCCTGGCCTCCTCTAGCTGCTATCACACATGTGTGGCATGTACTTGTAGGTATCATTGTCACGCTCATGCCATATATTCTGAACAATGAATGCTCTCTTCCTGGTAACCTGAACCTCTTAACCACTGCTAGAGAGCAGCCTTTACTCTTGAGGTCACCTAACTTGGCAAGTCAGTGAGTTAATGGGCCTGAAAAGATTATCCTAGACCAAAATTGATGTAAACATTCTCCTTTCAATGTAGAACGTATGGGCTTGCATGCCTTTCATCTTTCTCTGCACATTCCAGATGTTTGCTTCTTTCCTCTCATCATATATACATGATGGGATAGATAATGTACTGAGTTGAAATTTATGTCTAAGGCATGATGTGTTTGTACTCTACGTCATTACACCTTCTTTTTCCCTTTTATTTGGGAAAGGAGAAGTACCTTAAAAGCCATTTTTTAAATTCAGATTTGATTTGTTTATTCAGTGCTTTCCAAAAGCAGTCTGGTCAGAGTTTCTCATCCCCTCTATTTCCTCTGCTATTACCCTGCAATATATCTCCTTCCAGTTTAGGGTGACTCTATGACTTGGTTGCTTTGAAAAAGTCCCAGAAGACAGACCTCAAATTTGCTTTGGAAAGGTCCATATTAAAAAGAAATAATTAAATAATTAACTAGACAAATAAATACCATCAACATAAACATCTGATTTTTAGTTTGCTTTATTTTGACAATCAAATGTTAATTTCTAATTTTCCTCAGGTGATGCACTGAAATGTATTCACTATTTGAGATTATGGGAAAACACCCTAAAGTTACAGTGGGTGTTTCAGTGTTGATCTTTCACTGAATGTCAGCAGCCCTTAATTCCTAGATGGTATTAAAAATTTTATTTTGTTTTTTGGGTTCAATCTGGAAGACTCTAAGACTGAGTACTGTCAACTTCTCTGCTACATGGACTTTTTTTTTTTTTCCCATTCATCCAAATATCCTTTATTTTTCCCAAACAGACATTTTAGGTCTATTAATAAAAGTCCGAATCTGCAGACCACAGTTATTCCTACATTTTCCTGTTTTTCCAATGATCTTTATTTCACTATGTGTCAAGCTAGAATAGATTCCTTTTTTCCTCAAATCAAGGACTATGCAAACACACTTAATGCAAAATCAAAATTTATGCTCAAGTATCAAGAAAAGACATTATAAGAAAAAGGAAATGTTCTTGAACTACGATAACATTACTGTCTGGAAAAAAATTGTGATTGCTTCACTCAATAATTAGATTTGTTATATATGTATTTTTTTCCTCTTAAATTAGACAACATGTTACCATGACACATAGGCTTAGTTTACCTGAAACCTTAATATATTTTTTACATTAAGATAGTCAGGAGATTGTATGGATATGTTTCCTCTCTTGAGTTTTAAAAGAAACAGGTTTCAAAATTCTTTAAGAAGAAGAAATTATTCAGGTATCTTTGAGTTAAAAACACTGTATAATAAAGGGATACATGGGAGGGACCACTCACCTAGTGGTGAAAATTAATAGAGGAAATTTGTCTTCATAAAATTGTGGGCTTGCATCTGTATGGCCTTGGTCTGACATGTGAGTTTGTAATCTTCTTAGCTTTCCAGAAAACACTATTAAGGCTTCTGTCTAGCTACTGAAAAAAAAAATAGCACTTCTAAAAGATAAAACATTGAGACTAAGAAATAAGAAGAATTTTTAGCTCAAGGGTGCATATGCAGGGGTGAATTTTAATTTATATATTTTGGGGTTTTACAATATCCTTTCACCAGGATGTGGGGTGGGATTGCATGCTTCCACTTCGTGTACTTTTATACTTTAAATAAAGTATAAATCACCTTTATCATTTGATAAATTTGTGTATCTGTACACAACTGTATAATATTTTTCAAATTGATTTCACAAATTTGACCAGCTAAAACATGAAATGGATTTTTTTTCTCATAATTTCTAAACTTCTCACAAACTGATAGATCATCTTCCAATTATTAATATCCCCTTTGGTGAGACTGTAAGAATTATGTGAATTCTCTGGTGAAAGAAGGAAATTCATAATAAATAAACCATCCAGCTGAAAGAAACTTGCAGTAAGTAAAATGTTCTTGCTAAAAGGGGCTTGATTATTTGATTTCTCTTGGCAGTTTGCTAAGCATTTGCCATGAATTCAAAAATCACTCTCAACAAATTTTGTGTGTGGATCTTGGGTTCTTGGAGCAGCATTACTGGAAAGCTGGTGTTTATATCTGTTACACTGTTGTGTATGAAAGCATAAATTAAGATTGTTTAAAAGAAGGCAGTCGGCAACTGGGATTGACTGCAGAGTAATCCTCTCCCATTAATATCTTTAATTGGTCTTGTGCCTAATTTGCATGCGTAATTCATTAAGGGCTGTTTAGTCCAGCTCTTAGTAGCTTCTTACTTGCATGAGCCTTCTCTAAGAACAGATAGGCTTTAGATGTGGTGCTCTGTAGTCCCTTGGCACAATAATTGTGCATGTAAGGCCCAGGACACCCCTCCACACCCTGGTGTCACTGTGTTATGGGATCATTCTGCTACCCTGAGGAAAGGAATGATGATGAAAAAACAGGGAGCCACTTTAGCAAGCATAAATTCCTGTGAAATTTTCTCTTGTATTTGCTGCTTTCCATCACAGTGTGAGTGTATTGTCTACTAGTGCTCTTATCTTTAACACTTTACTTTCCCATTCTAAATATAATGAAATAATATTATGTTAAGGTAATACATGTAATATTACATTGCAATAAAACCAGTTTTAATGTTTTGCTGTACACGGCTAAAACACTGAAACTGGAATTATGCTAAGGACTAGAGATGGTGTTCTCTTGTTGATCCTGACACTAGGACTTTTAGGATATTAGTTCATGTGGTGTGATGAGAGATTTAGTATTGTGGAGAATGTCTGCAAGCTTTCAATGAAAAAAAAAGAAAAGTCATGTTTTGCAGATTTTAATTTTCTGTAGTTGACTGAAAGGTTGAAGCTTTTTTTTTTTTTTTTGCTTTGCACTGATGTATTTCATTCTGATTTTAAAACTCAAAATTCTGTTTTTGATTCTCTGTATAACAACTTTCATATCAACTTGCTTACAACATGTGAAACATAAAATCAGTGTTGCAGGTATGCATTTGTTTTTTACATTATGATATAATCTGTTTCGTTGTCTTTCAAAAATCTAATTCAGCTTTTCTTTCTCCTGTGACAGGATGACAAGGACTTGGTTCATGAGTTTGTTGTTGCTGAAGGTCTGACATGCTTAATCAAAGTGGGAGCAGAAGCTGACCAGAATTATCAGAACTACATCCTGAGAGGTAAAGGAAATGTATCCAAAAGTTGTTTTTATTGCTTGGAAGCTCTCACCGGTCTGCAGCAGCTTGCTGTGTAAAGTGTCTTTGAAGTTGCTTCTAAGTTTGGTCTCGATTCTTTCATGTTATGCAAGAAAATTAAGAGAAGGTTAATACTCACCACTGAGCAGAATTAATTTTAATATTTGGAATTGTGATATTCTCCCTGTTGTTCACCTTTTCTTGTAGATTACACTGCACATCTCTAATTGTAAGAAAGAAAAGGCATTCTAAAGCCTTTACTGGATATCTGTGTCAGAGGGCACAGAACAAAGTAACTTCTTGGAGCGTGGTCATCTTTTACAAAGGAGCTGCTGGGAGTAGGTTGAACGCTGCAGGAGCAGCTCTGTGAGTTGTGTTTCTCTGGGAGCTGTGTTTCTCTCCCTTTTTGCAGTGATGGAGGGTTTTCTCCATGCTGCTTAGACAGTTGAAAAGTACCAGGGAAACAGAGGGGCAGCACCCAGCCTGCTCCATCACCCTGCTGGGAGATGTATTTTCTTATTTTCTTATTTCTTTTCTTTCTGTTGTGGTGCAGCAGAATCTGTGGATATCATGCAGTCTTTATGGAATAAACCAGGAGAAAATAATACATTAAGGGGTCAGTTGACTGGAAACAATTTTAAGCTATCTGGCATTTTGGAGTTCAACAGGTAATGAGAGGTTAATGTTCTGTTCTTTGCACTTAAAAGATAACTAGCAAAGGTAGGGCTTGGAGAGAGATTTGGAAAAGGTGTGCTATGTGATTAGAAAGCTGATTTCCTCTTTTGTGGGCCAAATGGATGCATGTGTTTTTCATCTAGCCAGAGAACCTAGGCTGTAAGTTTGGAGAGTTTGTTCAGTATTTTGAGGGGAGAACAGTCACTCCAAGGGATCTTTGCTGCTGCATGATCCCATAGTAAATGGAGGCTGCTTACGAATGCATAGTTGTGGTAGATTGCTCATTTAAGTTTTCTTAGACTGACGTATATAGCTGTATTTAAAAATGTCACTTTGATGTATTTAACTGCTAAAACGCAAGCTACACATTGAGGGACCAAAAAAAAAAAACAACCCAAACAAACAACAAAAATAAGTAGAAGGATTTTCTAAGAACCAGAAATGCTGAATTATGGAAAGCAAGGATTCAAATAGTAAGTGGGGCTTCATGTGAAGATATTGAAGACCAGGCTTGGAGGTGTGAAAGAAACAAACTACAGGAATTATATTTTGTGTCAGTAGATGTGCTGTCGCATAAAAGTACTTAAATAGAAGACAAGAACACAGAAACATGTCTAGTTAAAAGTTTCTGGGAGAAAACTGGCCATAGATCATCTCAGAAAATTCAGACTGGAAGCAAAATAAAAGTGCTGTATGGGACAGTCTCGCCCTCAGTCTAGGAGCCTTCCCATTCTCCTTCCCTTCCCATACCCTAATTAATCCAGCATTCAAGGAGATGAAATAATCTCTTTCTTGTGGTGGCTTTCAAGAGCTTGGTTTCCATGATCTAAAATTAGAAATTTTCGTGAGAATTCAATGAATGATAAAACAGGGACTTAGTGTCAATGCCCATGGCATCATACAAATGCACCTGCAAACTCATCTTGTTGCATTGGTATTGACAAGTGATTACAGCTTGTTCAAAATGAATATAACAAAGCAACAAAACAACATTAACAATAACAAAAACTAAGTAGAAGTATGCTATAAAGGTAAAAACATTATTTTAGGAAGATGCTTTTAGGGATTGGTAACTTCAGAAATCAGGGTTTTTTTCCCCTGCATTGCTGCTGTGTGAAGCTGAAGTTTCTCTCTGGATAATGTATCCTAGCATCCTTTACAATCATGAAATTTTTTGTGTGTGACGTGGGTTTCGTTTCAGTTTTGGTCTTGATTGTGTTTCAGGAATTTCAAAGCTTATTACAACTCCGAAATTATGTCTGGTGGTTTGCAGTTCCAGGAGGCAGCATGTACTTTCTGAATAGGTCTGCATGTGCAATGAGACAAAGTACGACATAGCCTAACAATCTTATCTGAATACATTGAGGAGGGTGCTGAGAAGAAGCATCAGATACATCATGTAAGAGTGTTTCTGGTATATTATTTTTGGAAGATCAAAGTGATTGGTTAGGTTGTTTTGTTGTTTTTTTTTTTGCTTGTGGGTTTTTGGGGTTTTGTTTGTGTCAGTTGTGTGTACCTATTGCAGTGCTGCATTTTACTAAACCCAGAGTACTGGTAAATAGGTGAATAAATTTTAGTGAAGGTACATCACAGTTAGCACAGAGGTCAGTCCTGTAAGCTCTAAGATTATTATTAAATAGTGGAGATTTAAGAAGTAAAAAGTAGTCTTTTTTTAGAGATTTTGTGCCTTCCTGCTCTGGTGTCCTTGTTCTACAGATTCTTTTGGAGTGGAATATTCTCCTTATTTTCATTGCATTTAACCTAAATCATAAATAGATGGGATTTCTCCTAAGTTCCATATTCTGGCATTTCTCCAGCACCTTTGGAGTCATTCACTCTTTCCACTCAGCTTGCAGAGCTTACAACAGTAAGTGGCAGCCTTAGGCAGGGCATTGCCTCCTTTGCTTTGAGGACTCACCTACATGAAACTGTCCATCATCTTAACTGAGCAATTTCCCAGTGTTCATATCAACTTCTTTGCCAGTGCTCATAAAGAAATAGCTTTGTACTTTGGAGGGAAAATAGTCTGGAAATACATGTATGCTTAAGAGCTGTAGGTGCTTCAGTGAGTTCCAGGTACAAGTCATTTCCTGAGAATATTATTTTCCTTTTTCCAAAAGTCTGCATTGTTTCACTCTTGATGTTTCCTGATTGTGAATTTCTGCTTAGGGGTTTTGACTTGTTTCAAGTCAGAGTGCCAAAAAATTATTAAATATAAGTAATGAAAATTTTAGTTGCTTTAACAGGTGAGTGAAGAGAAGGTAAGTGTGGCTTTTACATACAATGCTGAGAAATCCAGAGAATTTATTGTTGAGTGCTAAGGAATGACTGTTTATTTCTAGTCAGGTCCCCTGAACTAGGGCTGTTTGACTGTACCTTTCCCAAAGTGTTCCCTTCTGTCAGCATGTAACCTATAGACTGGAAGCTAACAGTAGCCAGGGCTTCTCTCAAGAGTTATTTTTTAAAAAGACTAGTTTAGAAAACAGCTTTTGATCTTCCTTATTTAACAATTTTTAAAACTAAATTTATTCTCCAGTGTTGCTTTTAGTTATTATAGACATCTAAAGAAACCATGTTTTGAGGGACTTTCCCCCCACCTCCCCACATGGAAACAGGCTTGTTTTCCTTTTGTTCGTTCTTCCCTCTTCCTTTTTTTGTACGAGGATCCACAAGGATTAAGAGCTTCACTGATAACACTGAAGTTAAAATTTTCTGTCCCAGTTACAAGATTGCAGTATGGTGGATGTTACCTAAATATTCAAAACCAGATAGGAATGGGTTAAAGGTAGTGAAAATATCCATAACTGATGAGGATTAATATAAATCTTACTGTAATTTTGAAATTTCTTTTGATATAATTTTGAGATCATGTGTTCCTTGCTTAGCATGAAAAAGCAACACATGAAATGCCATGGTAGCCTTCATGTTTTCTGATAATTTAGCCAGTGCTGTTGGGAAAGTGAGGGAAAAAAGCAGCTTGTGTAGACCAAGACTTAATTATTTTAAAGATATAATGAATAAGTAGGCTATGAGGTTCAGGGATGACTTTGCTGGCCCTCTGGTATGAGGAGTTCTGCCTGGTGGGGTCCTGTGTTCTGTCCCTCAGATCAAACGAGAAGGTTGTCAAAAGGTCATCCAGCCTCATTTGTAGAGTCTAATTGTGTCCATATTTGGCTGCTTATAGATTCAGATCAGTATTTAGAGGTGTCCATAATTAGATGAAAGCTAGATATTGTTCTTGTGATCTGAAAGCACAGGCCAAGTGTTCAGTCTGAGCTGGCAAAGGCCTTGACCTTGCTGCAAGGTCTAAGGAGCTAAGGCTGAGGAAAAAAGTAGGACAGAAGTCGTACTAGACTAGTCATGCAGTGCTCATACTAGACTATGCTTGAATCAAATTCAGCTTTTGGATGCAGCTCTCTAATTTAGTGAGAGCTGTGTGCTTATATGGAGAATAAGAATTTGAGGGTCAAGTCTGCATGAGAGATGGTTTCAATTTTGTTTGGCAGTTTTGAATTTCCAGTGTAGGGTTTTTTTAAAAAGAAGAAATAAAGAAAAGGAAGTGCTTGGAGGAGCCCAGGAATTATGATTTGAGGTAATATTTGTGCTTTAAGTTAACCACTCTCCCGTAAATCCCTAAACCATTACTATAATCTAAAATTAAAGATAATTAGAATCCTAAAAGCATTTATGTTGAAAAAGGCCCTTAATATTGAGTTCAACCATTAACCTAACACTTCCAAATCCACCATGAAGCCATCGCCCTAAGCACCATGTCTGCACATCCTTTAAGTGTCTCCAAGGACAGTATAGTCAAAACTTCAATAATTTAGACTTACGTCAATAATCTGGGCAGAACCCTAGGTTGCAGTAGACCATTTTCCTGTCACAGATCTTGTGCACTTCTGATAAAGTGCTGAAGTCCTGTGTGTTTCTACAGATATTGGTGCAAGCAGAGAAGATAATGGCAATGGTCCTGGGTAAGGGATCTGACATACTCTGAGGGGCAGTGACATACCATTTAAAAGGATTAAATGTTGATAAACTCATGCACAAAGTTGACAGCATCTTCAGTCTGATAGAACAGCACCTCTGTTATTATGCCCTACATTTTTTTTTCCTTATAAATAGTAAATGTAGTTTGTTTTGAAATTGCATTTATACAAGCATGCTTTTGTCTTCATGCAGATAGAATCAGTATATAATAATGCTCTTTTTTTTTTTTTTCCTGAGTTTTGCAAGACTTTTTGAGACTTCTAAGTAATTTTATGAGGGGCTTTTACCTGAAACCTTTTATATGAGTCCTAAAATGTAAATAAAAAAGAACTGAGTGTCTTAAAACACTAAAATCACATGTGAAGCATAAATCCAAGGCACATTTTGATCTTGGTACATGCTTAAATTATGAGGGATCCATCAAAACAGTTTCCTTCAGTTTTCCTGATAGCTGCAATTCACATAGATGTGAACTGCCAGTGATGGAGAAGTTCCCAAGAAGAGCAGTGACTTCCCAAGGTAGAGCAATGAGAACTGAGAAGTCTGAAACTTTCTAGTCCCCCACTGAGGCATAAGAATGGGGCAATATTTTGATTCCTTGCCTGTCTACCTGGTAAATGGGAGCCAACCTTTGCAAAGGGATGGATGAAGAGAGAAATAGTGTAGCTGTATCTGGGTAGTTACCCTTTTAGTAACCTCAGCTCCCTCCTGCAGCAAGGTGATTCTAAATCTGTATTTTGCATGTGCTTTTAATTATACAGTACAGTGTAGCTGACAGCAATAAAAAATAGAAATTACTGTAAGAGCTACTAGGTTGTAAAGCAGAAAGTGGCTTTGCTGTTGGAATTAGGAGATGCTGAACTCTTTGACAGGGTAGTTGGACATGCACAGGAGCCACCAGAGTCAGTCAGAACTACAGGCGAATGCCCAGGCAGGGGGTCAGGTTTTCCAAACTAACAGGCAAACAGCTCAAACACTGACATATACCAAGGCCACCAACAGTTATGCCTATTTTTAAAGCCAGAGGCGTGCAATCCCACCTGCATGCCAAGTTTGGAACCAAGGGCTGTGCTGCATATTCTGGGAAATCAGATTAAATTCCTGAAGCGAGTCAGTGCTGGATGGTAAAAGACCATCTGGTTACTGTCTGTCACCAGGACACCATGTGTGCCCGAACATGTCAAGGAGCTAGAGGAAGTAAAAGGTGAAGATGAGGTTTTGCAAGCAGGCAGTGGAAGCTGCTGCTGATAACCCTTTCATTCTGAAAGCCAGGCATGAAGTTATCAGCAAGCTGGTGGCATTTCTGCATTGAGCCAACTGCTACTAGGAATGCTTGGGGTTTGTAAGTGTGCTCTCTGTAACACAGGGATGATCTGCTTCCAGGAATTGCCTGGCTGTTTTTATCAAAAAGAGCCCTCGTTATTTACAAGGGCATGAATGTTTCCAGTGCTCTTGAACTTTCCTCCCTCAGCCTGATAAATTGTGTTGCTTTGGGCCTTTGCATTAAAGGTTAGGTATTACAAAACATTTAGCATAGAGAAGCATGTTCTTCTGCAGTAAATGTCTATATGGGAAGCAGGGGTTGTGTAAATAAATAAAAATAAAAAAAAAAAGAAAAAAAAAGAAATCAAGTCTGTGAGAGGCTGTTTCTGTGCTAAATAGATGTGTCTTGTTGGTTGGTACTGCAGCAGTAAAACAGATGATACTAATGTAAGTTTAGTAGGGAAAAGGGAGCTAATTCTGACTACTCCATATCTTTGCAATATTCCTGTTTTAGTGTGAACTGGAGAACTGTTCAAAGTTTTCCAGCTGTAGAAAAGTATCCCGGCCCCAAGTAAATAGGAATAGAAGCACTTGATTAGGCTTACCTTTGTATTTCTTTCTTTTATTTTACCTTTCAGTTGAAGGTATCCATATGCAACTGTGAAGTTCCTATATATGTCTCTACATATTCAAGTTGTCTTCTTATGTGCAATATTTAAAAGGATATAAACGTCTCACTCCATCTCAAAGTACCTGCCGTAACAGCCTGAACTTTAAAGACAAACTGAGTAGCTTGATTACTTGGGAGTGTTTCTTCTGAGAGATTTGCTGGCACAGTCTCCCAATAAATTCAGTTATTTGGCCTTCTAGAAATCTTATCAGAATTGGACACTTGTCCTGTGGGCATGTTAAAATTCATGTCCTTCAATTTTATGCTGGACATCAGACTACAGTTCCTGTGGAACCATACCAACAGGTGGCAACTCCACCTGGAAGTTGTTATGCCCACACAGTACAGGGCAGCTCTACATGGAGATACAACCTAGGTTTCTTACTACCACTACAAAAAAAATCCACAAATAAAACACACCAAACCAAGCCACAGCTGTATGAGGGTAATAGCAGATTAGTGTAGCTGAGCTAACAAGACCTGTTAATGAGCAGTGCTGCTGAGCTGAGGTACAGCCTGGCAGGCATGCAGCCATACCATCTCCCTTGGTGAAATGGACTGCACTGCCAGTTTTCCATCAGCGAACATTGTTGGTACCACTTGTAGTTCAGATGAAAAGTAGCAGTCCCAGAAAAATCAGACCTATATATCTCATGGATGAGTACTACTTTCTATTACATGTGCAGCAACCTCAAGATGTTCCTCTTCTTGAAAAGCCATGAAATGAAAAAAAAAAAATATACAGATAGATTTGGCATCTGGATTCATGAACCCTTTAGGTTAGAAGTAATGATGTTAAGATGCTCTTTGTTATACCAGCAGAAAAGGGCACACGATCCTATATCCATGAATAATAATATAAACACTAAACCTCCTTGTCCCAGTAGATGAATCCTCCTTCACTTCTGCAAATATCTCTTTAAGACTAAATGCATTTGTTTATATGTACAGAGGTAGTTATGAGAGCTTGACCTTGGAAGCCATGCAGTTTCAAAAGAGGGAAAACAGCCTCTCTCCTTTCCACTCTACACTTCTATCGTTTCCTTTCTTCATTTCTCATTTGCATATTTTAAAATTATATTTATTAAATCTGTTCTATGCATGCATTACATTGAGTTCCCTACTGAATACAACCTTAGGCATTCCCTTAGATGTTGGAGCAAGCACTGCACTCTCCTTTGTCTTTCTTCTCCCTCCCTTCTCTCAGGATGTGATTGTGATGCATTATCCATCTGGAAGCAGAGCCAGATAGTCCTCACACAGACCATACAGTACAAGTCCTCCCAGTCTGGGATGGGAATTAGCATCAAAGCAAATTTGAGTTCAAAAGTTTAACCACCCTATAGTAATTTACACATCTACAAAAAAAAACTGAGCTGTTCCTTGCACCATGCATTATATGAAATGGCCTTTTATGCTGGGACTGTTTGTGAGGAGGATGTAGGGTCTACATGGAATTCAGTAATAACAACACCATAAAATTATGGATTTCCCTTGTTTTTAAAGCTGACAGAGGCTGGGAGCCTTTGAGTTGTTTTCTGTCTCTATGAAAATGAATCTTCAGGTTCTGAGTAATTTTTTTTATGCTTTGTGAAATTCCCATGAAATGTGACACCTCAGTCTATGCAGATTCCATGTAAAATGAGGAACTGAATATGAAAAATGCACATCCTGAAATGAACTATTGAGCAAAGACTAAGTACTTGGGAAGTACTCCCAGAGGCCTTCAAAGCCATTGTGGGTATTTTATGTTTTAACTAATCAAACTTCATGAACAAGCCTTGAAAACAATGTAGCGATTCCAACTGGTTATGAGCATATTACAGAGTGTTTCTGCCTTTTTGTAGTAATATTGTAGCCCCAAAGTAGAGAAGGAGAAAATGTGTAGAAAAGCAAAGACATTCATAAGCCAGCACAAACATGAGTAATTGCACAGAGTATATGGCTGCTGGTAATTTCACTGTAAGTTATTTACATTGAAAATATGCACATAAAACATGTTAAAATATCATTGGGAAATAGAGGTTGATTATTCTCATTTCAAGATCAGAGACTTTCACAGCTATTTGAGGTGGTAGTTGCTAGTGCCACACAGAGTACTCCATCCTGATACATAATCAGGGAAAATTAAAGACTTTAAATGAGAATTGGAGGAGATGGAGTCAAATGTGTAAGATAATTGAGAGGTTCTGGCTGCTATTCCATGAAGGTGATTATTGTGTGATATAAGAATGTGACAAAAATGAGGTTCTTCAGATATCTTTGGAGTTCATTTCCATGTCCAGATACATTATTTTAAGTTGCATATTAGTTCTGTGTGTCTGGAATCCTTGCAAATGTGCATGCGTGTGGATTTTGATCAATCATGTTCTTATAGGTACAGTCAGGAAGCTGGACCAGTGAACTGTAAGCTCTTAAAGTACTTTTTTCATTACTGTTAGGCAGTGACCTGCTTTTAAGTCTGTGATTACTACTGTATCAAATACTAAGAAACTGTAGATGATTGAAGAACTTAAAAGCTAAGCCATGGGACTTGCATGTATTACCATGGTATTAATTATTAACTGGTGATAAGTGCTGTGTTCATACATATGTGTCTTAGAAAAACTGTAGAATGCTTTTAGGCTGATAACAGTTAGGGATGATCTTAATGAACACATGGGAGTAATAATGTTTCTGTTTCTGCTGTAGAGGGTTTCTGCTTGCCTGTACTTCTCTGCAGCCCAAGGCATCAGTGGAGCAGCACATGCCCCTGAGGAAAGCAGAACTAGCAAATAAATGCAGGGGTTGAATGAGAAAGAGTGAAACTTTTTGCTGTTTTGTAATGAAGTGCAAGGACCAGCTTGCCTTCTGCCAGCCTTCTACTTCCTATCCTCCTCCTCTGCTGTCTCCACCTCCTTCCATACAGAGGACTGGAGACACTAAGGATGGTGTTAGAGTGAGGAGAGTGGGGGCTGGCATCTCCACGTGTGTGTGAAGGTTGTCAGTGGATGCACAGGCAGGGGCTGAGCAGACTGTGTAAGGCAGGAAATTCAAGGTGCTGTGTAAAGGCAGACAGGATATTGTCTTCCCTTTGCACGCCAGAGGGAGAAGGGTTGTACTTGGGGTTCCCTGCCTGCAGTGGGGAGAAGAGGTTCATCCCATTCCTACAGTTTTACAAAAAGTGGGGTTTGGTACACTATTAATTGTGACATGATTTCTTTCTCTCTGTATTGCCTGACAATAAGGATTTTTTTTCTGTTTCTTATTTCAGTGTGTGAGGCATTTCCAGCTTTTTCCATTTAAATTCTTGGCACTAAAGCTGGTGGTGTCATGCCAGAAGCAAAAGCTATGCCTACCTCCTGCACTCAAGCAATACAGGATCACTGGCCTGCACTACCTCCTAAAAATAGAGTACCTCTGTTGTTTAGGGTGTGTGTTTCAATAATTTATTGCTTTGAGGTTTCTTCCCAATCAATTTAGTGAAGAGAGTTTACTGATGTAGGTGCAATATAAAATGAGCTTTTTTTTTTCCTTTGCCTCTTTAATTTGTTTACAGCTAGAAAACAAATATTCTTCTGTCCTCTGGCCTTATAAGTGCTTTGGGTTCCATGAAGTTGGAAACACTAAAAATACTGTTGTGTGCTGTGAGGAGTGCCACCAAATAGCTCTGTTACGGCACTTTGGCTTGAGTCACTGAAGTGCTACTCAGGATATACTGTGTCTATTGTGTGTTTTAAGTAGGTTTATTTAAATGACAGGTGGGGTCTTGAAGAACTTCTGCCAATACTGGGCAATATCCTGTTTCCTCTTACTTAACCTTCCTCCTTCTTTATGTTATCACCAGCATAGACAAGGCTCTCAACTCCCTCTTGCTTTCTCTGTCCCTTCCCCTCCCCCCTGCAATTCCCTTCTTCAGAGACACCTCTGTGATTTCTAAACTTATGCCCCAAATTGGCTTTGGGCACAGCAGGGTTGCACAGCACTTATTGCTGATGAGGATCAAGTGTCTGTAATGACAAGGGTCCCTCCCTATCGGCATACTTACATCCCCAGTGTTCCCAGTCTCAGTACCTTTCCCCCGGCATGTAGGGAGCAGTCTTAGGAGTAGACACTGTTTTTCACTTGGGCAAAATCCACTGACTGGGCAGAAATTCTGGTTTTAAATCTGCAACTTCTAAACACTGTTTCCACATTCCCAAAATTCTGTAGTGGGTCACTATAAGCTTGCTTTAGTATTTGGGTCAATGTCAATAATGGAAACATTGACTGTATTGTGTATAAACTATATATACTGGTTGCTAAGGATATTTTTTTATATTTGCTGGTGATAAATGTTTTTGGGGTTGGTTTTTTTTTTTTTTCCTAAAATGATTATGCACAAATGCACTAATACTGTTAAGGTTGATAAACAAAACTCTTGAAAATGAAAAATACCTGTCTGAGCTTTCTTTGCAGACATGCCTTCCCCCTTTGTGTGGCAGTTGATTCAGCCTTTGATGGCACAGTGGTTCAGCTTTTTCCCTCAGCTGCTCTGCTTTAGCCAGTGAACACCATCACACCTGTGCACTTACTGAACACCTTTTAAATAGCTGCTCTTATCAGCAGTCCTTCCCCAGGCTTTGCGATTATTTCATGCTATGCAAACTCTGTTATAAAACGTTTGTTTTCCTCATGCATGATTCTGTGTTTTGTCACTAGATGTTATCCAAGAGCTCAAAGGGCAATGTTATCTTTGTTTGGCAGATAAGGAAATGAGGCACTTCAAAACACATTCTGATTTTAGAAAGATTCAGTAATTCCGAGTTCTGGTTTGGAGCTTGTCCTTGGGCTGGTTTTACAAGTTGATATGGTATTTTCTGTTTATTCCTTTTTTAATTGTTACTCTTAGCACTTCTTTTCCTATTCAGACTCTTGTCCGGTCTGTCTTAATTTTCTTCCTTGGATCTGTTTCTATTTCATGCTTTTCATGTCAACTTCCTTTGACCTCCGTCAGCCTATCAGTTTATTTACATCATCAATCCATTCAACAATATTCATAATTAATTTACATTATTTTCTTGACCAGTTTAAGCTGTCTTAAATGTCTTAAATCACATCTGTCTGTCCTGGGTTTCTGACACCTCAGCTGTTTGTGTGATGGTGTAATATACGTGACAAAGGAACGTGTTCATCTGAAAAATGGGTATGAAACGGTTGCTATTGTTTTGTATGAAACAATTTTGCTATTGTTTTGGTTTTGTTGTTGTTTTTTTTTTATAGTACTGATAAGTTACTTGTTACACTTCTTAATGTTGGTACACAAACTCCTGTGTCAGAAAAACCCTGATTTTCATCTGAGTCAAACAAATAAGGGAGAGTATTGCAGTGCCATTATCAAGGATCCGGTCAAGCTTTGGTATCTTATCTTCTGTACATTTCTTTCCTCAGCGTCACTCACATCAGCCCTAATCTGTGTGTTTCCTCCAGCCAAATAGCTGTTAGTCTTTCCCATTATTTCCATCATTTATCCCAGTCACTTCATCTCTTTTCATAACTCTTGGGCACTCATCGGGTATTCTGTCAGAATTTCTCCCTCTTTCATTTCCTTGAACATCTCTAGGTTTGTATTTTGTTTCCTTCTGCATTCAGATGAGAATTCCTCTTATCACTGTCTGAGTAAGAAGGTAATTCTTTAAAACAAAGCCAAAAACTCTCACAAGCTGCTGCTCTTTCTTTGAATGCGTTGGTCTTGATGGGAGGGCAGCAGCTAGGAGCATTATGGGGATATTTTGAGTTTCGAGAATCAAGCATACAGAGATTTCAGCTGATTGTATATGTTCAGTAGAGGCTGTTACAAGTGTCAAACAACAGCCTCTATTGAACATATACTGACCTTTTAGTCACATATACAAAGTTTGGGCACATTTTAATGTTTTCTGTATGAACTTTTTCACTGACATGAGGTTATAACTTTGAGTATTCCAAAGAGCTCAAATTCCCAAAATATTCATCTTTCTGAAAATATTCTCAGCAGTATTTTCAATTCCAGTTGAAACTGGAATCAATTCCAGTTCTCTTCCTCCTTTTTCTTCCTGCGTTTTAGAGACTCACCCCAAGTATAATAAGTGTTGGAGATTTTCCATGAAAACAAGAAAGTGTTGTAATTCAAACACCGCAGGGAAAGTTTCAGTTCAAACCTAAAACTTGAGGTGATTATGAACAATTAAAACCTGGAGTGTTTTCATGGGAACTAACAGGCTATTTTAGAAGCAAACAGACTGTCCCATAGGAAGGGTGCCTTCAATTTCTGTGTGAAATGAGGCTGATGGCTCACATTAAATGTTGAAAATACTTAGGGAGCTAGTGCTTTATTGGCTACAAGGTTGAAATGGCTTGTGTTGCTTTACTCTGGTCTTTAGCTGTAGTAACGTGATTTGATGGGGTGACTACTGAATCAGTTACACTGAGAGTGTAATTGTTTTGATTTTGCCTACAAAGAACATTTTTTTTAATTTAGTGTTTTAATGTTGAGTTCTTGTGTAATATCTTAATCATTAATTAGTAGAGCAAGACCTGATGGAGAAGTAAATGTTTATCAGAAATGTGTGTTG
The DNA here is from genome assembly GCF_014805655.1 of Passer montanus. NCBI lineage: Eukaryota > Metazoa > Chordata > Aves > Passeriformes > Passeridae > Passer > Passer montanus. Next base: position 765,332 of record NW_024359721.1, on the reverse strand, counting down.
GAATCTTGCCTTTATATCAATCCTTTGAAATATATAATGAAAGTTAAAGATGCAGGAAGCATAAAATAATCCCTTTTAGTTAGATTACAGGATAGAATTCATCTCACCTAATTCCACTTACCTTCTCTCAAGTAGTTAGGTGGATTCCTTGAGCAGGAAAGAACCCAGTACACACTTGTGACTGAACTGGATTTGCTCCTTGATTAGTGGTTTGTTTCATATCTCCTGTTATCTTTTGTTTCTCAGGGTTTTTTTTCCATATGAAGTCATGAGTCTGTGTCTGAACTTATATAACATGGAAGGTCTTGAGTATTTGATGCAATTTGTTTCATTTTAATTGGAACTCTTCCTCAAATCCAGTTGAGGGAACTCGGTAAAAACCACTTTGGATCTGTAGGCTCCCTCAGTTCTGACAGGAAACCTATTGGTGATGGAGAGTCTCAGTGAATATCGGTGGTTGTTTCTCTCAAACAATGAGTCTCATCAGTCTCTCCTTGAAGAGGTTGAATAAGCTGGAATATAGTTACCTTTAAGAAAAGTACTTGTCTTTCAGTGACTTCCATTGCATCTGGTATGTATTTGGAGATCAGATGAAATGAGGAAAGCGACACAAACTCATGTCTTCTGCTCCTGAGCTCAAAAATCAGAGAGCATAAACACCTAGAGTTCACATTTTCAGGCTTTAGAAATTCTGATGATGTGACATGATTATTGTTGTAGTCAATAGGCATAGACAGTGCTATAGTCAAAAACCATGGCACCATTATGTGTTTAGTGGGTGTAATGGTTCCCTGAATCACCTAATAAAAGGGCAAGACTATCCCTTTGATTTTAAGGGCTCAGGAAGACTGAGCCTCCTGTGTTTGGTGTCCAAAGTTATATACTATGAATGTCACCTTTCCCTAGGTCTCTCCAGGCAAGCAGGAACTGCAATGTGTGAAAGAACATAAGATTATGAGCCTGCTTTGTAATATTTAATACTAATTGGACGCACACTATAGAAACAACCACCCCTGTGTAATACATATCTTTAGCCATGCTGATTCTGAAAGAACAAGTTGGGAAGGATCTGGAAGAACAAGTTGGGAAAGACATTTGGACCTGTAAAATTGGAGATCTCCTGGATCTCTGATGAGTACATGCAACTGTTCTTGCATGCTTGGGACTATTCAACCAGTCAGGACAGGGATCTGCCTGCCCCACAGGACTCAGTCAAAAAAAGTCCTGTGTTCTGCACTGTGTTCCACTGGAACTGAATGATACCCAGAGCCGTGAATTGTCAAAGGCTGGTCTTGCTCGCTTTCCCTGACTGGCATTCACAGATGGCAGAATTGTTATTTCAAGAGCGTTTTAGCCTCATTGCCTCTGTTAAAGGAAGACCTGAGTAGGTCTTTCAGAAGAGCAAACCTGAATCCTGTTAATTAGACTATGCCAGCAAAGCCAGCTTTTTTGCCAACAAAACCATAGTATATGTCTTCCAAACCTGGCAACCAGAGTGGCTGGATGTGCCACCTAAACCCAAAGTCATTGCACACAGTGACCTGTGCTGGGCCAGAGCTCGTTCTTTGAGTACCATGGACAGGGGCAGCTGAGCCAACAAGGCTGTTAAGCCGACTTGGGGTTTAACAGCCTTGTTGGAAAACACCATTGTAAGCCTACACAGTTGGTGTCAAATCAGTTATTACTGAGTGCATGTAAAACAGCTAAACTCTCCTGAGCTTTTTCTCACAGGCATTCCAGATTTAGTCCTCCTGTGCAATTGTGTTTGGTTCAGAACTACTCAAGGCTCTTAAAATGCTGAAAGATTAGAAAAATTTACTCCTTCCTGTAGATTTGAGAAAGTACTACAGGTGTTCATGGAGTCCTCTCTTGGATTTTTTCCCAGATGGTGCTGAGAAAACCATTTTTGAATGCCTATGTGAGTGAATTTCAGGAAGTTAGAGCCTGTACTCTTTATGTGATATTTCATTTGACCACAGTGATCAACCACTGACCTTAAGCGACCTCTGCCCTTGGTGGCATTAGGACTTGTATTGGAAGTATTGGCAGACTTCTTCCAGATGCGTATCAGAATATATTGCTTGGTTACAATTAGACAGATGGTTGTCTGTGGTTACCCAAGAGGGCTGTTCTTAGATGCATCCCCTTGCAAGGGTTATGGCAGAAACAAAAATATGTTGGGGCTTTTGTTTGAGCTTTTTCTATCCTAAAATATTTCACTACTTGCATTTGGCATCATGGGTTTGTTTTAGACAAGACCAGGTACATGATGGATGGATGGATGTGTATGATATATTTGGGCCAAGAAAGCAGTCTGAACTTGAGACACTGAAGCTCATAAGCTGTAAGGATGAGATGTGAAATGCTCAAGTACTGCATGAGTACTTGAAGAGTATCTAATGGTTACTCTCAAGAATCTGAAACTTCTTGATATGTGGTCAATGTGAATAAGGCAACACATATTCTTTCTTTGATTTATGGGTTCTTCTCCTGTTCTTCACTTGCAATTGTCAGGGAAACAGTTATGACTACTCTAGCCTTTGTGTGTAACTGAGGGAAAGCATGGTGAACACCAATGCTTTAAGCTGTAAGATAAGCTTACATAATACTGAATTATTAGAAATAAAATGTACTGGATTCTCTGCATTTTCAGAATGATTTCTAAATGGAAGAAGTATAATATTTCTAAGTTTTACTCAGCAGTCAAAAGACCAAGAAGCATGGAGGAGATTGTCTGCTAATGACATCACTCCAAATCTGATCTTGTAGTTAAAACATAGACAGGTTGCTGCTCCATATTAGGTGATGGTGCAAGAAATATTCTTTCTTCTGATTGCAAACGATCCTTGAAAGAGCTGCTTTAGCACATGGTGTGTGCGTCATGACCAAGTCCTATAATTCTGCTTTTAAATGTTGTAAACCAGGATGGTTCTTACCAGTAGTAACTTACAAAGTTTTATTTCAAACTAGATTAAGATCTGATGGGCTTGATTGTGCTTTTGTTTATTGTACTGACATGAATAAGAGTTAACTCTTGACATGTATGTAAAACACAAATTTTGTCCAGAATCTTAAATAACTAAAAATAAGAGTCTTCCAAGTCCTCCATATTTATTTGCCTGTCACTTGTAATGTTCAAGCCAACAAAAACACAGCAATCTTGATAAATATGTTCGTATTGAAAAAGTAATCTTTATTTTTCCCGCATGTTGTATTGACATTTACTGGCCATTTTTCTTTTCAAAAGAAACTATGAAACACAAGAGCTTTTTTTTATGTAGGTTCTCTGAAGTTTAATCAGTATAATGCAGTGCTGCTTTAGCTGAAGAGCTTATTTTTCAATTGTGTTCTTTCATGTTTATTTATAAGTTTTTTTAAAAAGTCTTTAGATTAAAACAGCAAATTTCTGGGTTATCCTCTGAGAACACAAACACGTTACTATACGTAATGAAATTCCAGTAGATGTCTTATTTATATGCTTTATATACAATACATAGGACTAATGTTTCTCTAAATAGAGTGATTGATTATTTTGGTTTGGCATTTCTGGTTTTCTCCCAACACTTGTGTTCATGACGAGAACCACATTGTGTTTGAGGTCTTTTTTTATATATGCTAGTTAATAACTTGAAAGAATTTTAAATCTATATTATTCTTGCTGCTAATGAGGAACATAGCATGCTATATTTTTGGAATTTTTTTTCTGTCTTATTTTTCCAGTGAAATGAAATTCAGAGAGCTTTTAGTCGAAGACAAGAAAAATTCAGTTTTTCATTTCCTCTTCTTGATGATTTCCATCTTCTTTACATCACCATTACTGCAAGCAGATAAGATCCAGCAAATCAAAATCATAGAGACAGCTTTGCTTTTACAAAGCAATATTTCCACTGTAACAGGCGTTAAGCTTTCCTTTGGCATGTCTTTGCAACAGTGGAGGCTATTATATATGTCTGTCAGTAAAAAGACAGCCTCTGCTGCCTCTACTTCAGACTGAGATCATAGGGAAAGCATTAGTTTGCTGTTGCAAAAAAGCAGAACAAAATGTTATTCCCTCCCGGTCCTTCTGCACTATTGCTGTCTGTTGCCGTGTTCTGCACCATCCACTGGTCTAGAATGTGTTAAATTCACTGATTTCCTATTAATTTGTTGGGTCTGAAATTCTTTCAGTTCTTGATCCATTTATTTACGGGCATGTTTGTGACTGGTTGTGCAAAGAAAAAACACAGTACAAAAGCTAGAACAGGAAAGCACTATGGCAGCTCTACCAACAGACTATATTACATAGTAAGTCTGTGAGTTCTTCCTTCCATAAGCTCCATATTCTTCACGTCAATTAGATGAGGAATGTGTACAGTGTGTGATGCATATAGAAGGCTTGTTAAAGTTGGCAGTCTAGATTTAAGAAAAAAAGGTGGTGAAAGAAGACAGGTGGTAAATGCAGCAGTATCTGATTTCAGCTTTATAGCTCTTGAGGGCTCTGAGGGCGAGCAAGCTCAGTGTAACCTTGGAAATCCACCTGGGACTCTGGTGAATTGCTCTGTCTCTGGTTTACATTTTACTCTCCATCTATATGAAATGTCATGTAATTAAACCCTCAGAGAAATGAAAGGAGAGTGTTGAATCTCATGAGTTTAGAACTTTTTTTTCCCTTCTCCTCGAGTTTCACTTTAGTGAAAAACAATAGAATGATAGAACAGATAGATGGATGGATGAAGAGGGTCTACGGCTTTTCCGTATGCATTGGTGAATGAGGATTGCTAAGGCGACAGTAAACCCACCTCAGGTTGAGCAGTTAGCTCTACAGGTGCTGATTCCATGAAGTGTCCACTTTTCATGGAGCATGTGAAGTACAGGGAAAGGTTTTACTTGTTTTTTTAGTTGGATCATTTCCCTCAAGTGTGTTCTTAAAGCCTTTCGACTAATGAGAAAACTAAAAAGTGTTTCTTTTGGCAACAGATAAATAAAATATTGTACTGGAAATCATCCCAAGAAAATAAGGCATTCTCAATGTTCAAGAAAATCCCATCTCTCACCTTTTGAAAATTTCTGTTCAGATGAGTGAAAATGCTTCCTTGAAGAAGGTGAGGGAAGGAAGGGAGGAGAGTAAAGTGAGAGGGAAATATGCAACCCAAAATTAATTGCTTTACTAATGCTACCATTCCTCTGGTTGACCTTTCCAAGGTGTTACCATGTTTACATTATTAGCTGGACCAGCTGTCTGAAATGGGTTGTGTGGGGGTAAATGGTGTTGCCTCCCTTTGACCCTGCTCAGGAATTCAGGAAGGGAATAAGGGAATTAATTGGGTCTTTCTCAGAGGCAGCCTCAGCAGCAGTGTGGGGTACCCAGTTGCTGTAGAGTTCACTTTAGGTTTGGGGGCTTGTTTCAATTTCCATTTCATTTAATAAACATATTGCAAGGAAGGAGATTAATTCTTCCAAGGAAAGATGTGGTAGGAAAAGACTGGTCGAAGATTTGGTGAGAAAAGATAGCTCTCTAGTAGATTTTCCTGCTGGAAAGCACCATTAGGAAGAATTGCAAGGTTTTATGGGGACAGGACCATATAGTAAGGAGAGTTTGCCTAGAGATTTATATAGTTTGGATAAGTATTCTGGCTCTGAGCCTTTCTGCATGTTAAACTTGAAATGAAATTAGGGGAGGCAGGAGAGAATAGCCTTTATTTTTTTAGTGCTTCTACCAGTAATGTTGATTCTTTCTCTCACCACTTCATATTTTATTTCTTTTTGTAAGGTCACTTGGATTGGATGCATTATAGGCAACTTATTTATGTAACTAAATTGGAAGCATTTTCCCAAGTTGATATGCAAAAATTGAGCTTTCAAAAGTTTACACAGAGTGGTATTTTGGAGTCTGAATACTTTATTGCAAAGATATGAAACAGTTTAATGCAATTTGTTATGTAGAGGTTGCAAAATAAATTTTTACAGGTTTATATCAGCTATAGTACTGTTGATTTTGTAAAGCTCTGAAATTTTCTTTCACAGTAGCAAACAGCAGTCCTCTGTCCTATCTTTAGCTGATAACTGTTGTTTACTTTTATTTTTTCTTCTATTTGTCTGCAAAATGAGAATTACTGGCTTTCAAGCTTTTCTGTTGCTTTTACACTTTGTGCTAACATAAATTTCTGTAGATCAAACAGTGAATCAAAATGGTCATGTTTTACTTCCACTTTATATTCTACACCAATAAAGCAACTCAGGTGTTTTATTTACTTTTTAACTTTTGCATTACTTGTACTGTGTAAAAAGTGAAAAACTGTCTGTATGTTCTGTATGCTGTGATAAAAAAATCACCCTTTGGCCTTGAGCAGTCAGAAGGGATGAGATTAATTAAAACTAATTCCCAGTTGCAACTGTGAAATAAAAGTAACAATTCTAGAGATGGTAGGCATCATTTTTTGAAGAGGAGGAAGGCTGAAGATAGCATACACCCATTTCATTTCACATGCAAGTAATTTACCTGATTTTTTTAAACAATCTTTTGTTAAACAGATGGTTCTGGATGGTAACGATGATTAAATTGTTAGCAGCATTCTCCCAGACATATGGATACCGGCCCCAAAAGAAGGTGAGGTGTATTTTGAATAGATGCTTGGAGCTAAAGATGCCCATCCAGGACAAGTGGGAGGCCACAGAGCAGTAGCCTTGAGGAACCGTGGCTTAGAGCAGATCAGAGGTCTGTTGTCTCTCCCTCTCTCATAATCTCCACTTGCCAGAATTTGTGTGTAGAGCAGCAGAATGCTCATCATTCTCTTAGGGTTCAGTAGGGTAATGAGAAAGTTTTGCCATTTTGTGACATTTTATCAGTCTTGCTGTTGAGAAACATGGATAAAGAGAGAAGGTGTCCCGAATCCAGAGAATAGATTGGAGGATGACAAAGCTGTGAATGATGGATGGTGGGTGGTGTTTTGTGGAAGTTCAGGGGTATCAAAGATGACCAGCCAAGTACCTCATTTGAGTTGCTGTCCATCTGAAATAACTCTTGCTTCTTCAAGCTCCAAGTATTGTTGCAATGATGTCCTGAACTTTTTAAATCATAGCTGGTGAAGCAAATTCTGCCAATGTGACTTCTATCATAAACCAGAAATAGCTTGTAGATGTTTGTTTCTTTAGGGTGTGTAAAAAGTTAATGGGAAAAGTATTTGTTCTGTTAAATTAAATGGCAAAACCCAGTGTGATGAACCTCACAATTTCATTCCAGAAATTATGAGCATGATGAGGGATTCTTTTATACACACACCATTTTTTTTTTTTCCTCAAAACCAAAACAAAGCAATCTAACAAAAACAGATTACAAAGAATATTCTGAGTTGGAAGGGACCCACAAGGATCATTGAGTCCAACTCTTAAAGGATTAGAATGTTTATAAACCAAATTTTCCAGACATTGGAAATAAGGCTGCCAGTCCTCGAAGTTCAAGGAGAGAAAAGCGATGGTGGTGCTACACATTTTAAAGTTCCTGATGTAACAGGAGAGAGGTTTTAACTGAACCTCTGCCACAGTGTTAGTATGTATTGTACTTGCTAGGCAAGTAATTTCAGTTCAACTTGTCAGAAAGTATCATTATGTTCCATGTCAAGGTGTGTTTGCTGTTTTTTGGAGGGGCCAATCTGAGACCGTACTGTGCAGAGCTTAACCTAAACTCGAAGTACTATGATAACAAAAGATATTCTCAAATACAAATCAGATTATCAGCTGTCTCAGATGTGATATCCAGAGCTAGTGGAAGCCCCAGTTTCCTTCCAGAACAGAATAGTTTCTTTACCTCATCAATATGCTATGCAGAAAAAGTATTCAGACCCATGAAGCACTCACTGTATTGAGGAACATCATCCTGCAGGAAATGAAATATTCTGTCTCCACAGTAGGTTTGCACTAAAAATTCCTAGGACCACACAGTGAGAGAGTGCAGCACTTACTTTGAGTGAGGAAGTACTCCAAAGCTCAGTAATCATGTTTCTTGAAATTTATTTTGACATAGTTAAGTTTATGCACAGAGTAGGCTGAACAAAGTTTTCTGCGGGAATCTTAACTGTGGTGTTTCTTGAAGTTTCAAGTGCTCGAATTTTGTATACCTAATGTTCTTTTAACTTCTTTCTAAGTACCCAGAAACAACTAATTGCCCGTGATGGATTTTTCTTGTTTGTGGACTAATTATTCCATAGATGCATAACCTTCTGCGCCAGTTATGCACAGATGGTTTGGGTTCAGGCCACATCACTTACTGCAGAAGTGTTGTGCAGAAGTGTCCGTGATACTTCCAGGACTGGTTTGGGTCTGGAAGTAATTTAGCTGCTTCTATGTGGAGCCTGATGTTATTGGTCATACAGCAGAGCTCAGCAATCTTGCTCCAAACTAACACAAGGAGCTGTAAAACACTCCTGTCTCCAAATTGTCTCTGCACCGTCTTCTTCAGTGTTGTTATCCTGGGATCCTATAACCATACAGTCCTGTGCAACTCCTGCTAAGGGAGTGCTGACCAATCATACAGTCATAGAAACATGCATGGTTTATATGAGGATTACCAATAATGCTGTGATCACTGAATTATAGGATAATGATCAAAAGGAATAAAATCACCTAAAAATATTCTCTATAAATAAAATATGGTTATTCAACTACATTTCTCATTTACAGGGTTACTGATAAATAAGAAATGTCGATGGTCAAAGCCACCACCTTCATCTTCAGCTATTACATGCTTCTCTCTCCCTGCCACCACATAGATGAAAACTGGTTACCAATGACAGACCTTACATTCTTTGGTCAAAGGAAGTTTATGCCCCCAAATACTTTTTTTTAATTCTTGAATCGATTTTATTCATTTTTTATATGCTAAGGAAATGAATTTCAAAGCAGAGAGTCTCTATTCTTTCAATCAGTAATTAGAATTAAAAAGTTTTTTGTAAATGTCAACTGTGAATTTTGAGAAGGCGAAAAAACAGGACCAGTGTGCATTTTGTGTAGCTGTCCACCTCTTGAGACAGAGAGCAGGAAAGTCTGAGCATGCCACAGATAATTTTGTTATGTTTCTCTCTAAGAATTGCTGTGATAAGGTGGGATTCAGAATTCGAAGGAGTTCTCACTATCACTGTGCTGAAGGGCGAAAAAAAAGAATAGAGGGATTAGAAGAGAATTACAGTTAATTTGGAAGGAATCTTTTCTCATTATCTGAGATGAATGAGCAGAGACACAAAACAGCATTTTCAGTCAATATTTTGGGAGAGTTTGAGCTCTGTACTTAAAGGGATTTGTAATTATGTCTCTTCTCTGCACCTTTCTCATGAGAAGTCCACTTCAAATGGGAGATATGAACTTGTGGCTTGAGCACATTCTTTACTGTGAGATTTGAAAGGAGACTGTATAACCCTAAAATTCACATAGCAACAGACATACTTGAAACAAAAAGAAATAAAAAGCACATTTAATGAAGTGTTGTATTGGTTTGTTTTCTATTGCTGACTTTGGCTTTGTTTAGCCAGTACTTAAAGAATAGAGTCTTTCATTAATTTGCCATAACAAGCATAAATTCAAGAGATGAAAGTGAATTCTTTAATGGCATGCACATTACTGCAGGGTAGAGTCTATCTGAAGCATTAGAGACAGGCTGAGCATGCTGAAGAGCAATAAATATCTGAAAAGTATATCAGGAATTTAGTTTCGGCATCTGTCATGGTATAATTACAATAAAGGAAATTAGAAAGATACATTCACTATTGGTTTTAAGACAGATAAATGAATAAAAAGTGACAGATGCATTCTTTTTCATAAAATCATTGGATGTTGGGATCTATCCCTCAGTAGATAAAAGACACAGATCTTGCTTCAAACAGCTTTTCTTTTCAGGATGTTGGGTTTGATTCATTTTTAGCCAACACAGTATGCTGAGGAGGCTGGGATGCTGTGAGGAAACCTTACTTCCAGTCTTGTCTTTGCTTTGAGCAGACATTTTTTTCTCCCACTTTGCTTAGGAGCTATTTTAATTTAGTTGCTAAATTTAAAGCATAGTGAATTCTTGTTCATCCTACTGATTTCTGCCCTTGAGTCAATCCTTCTTGAGCAGGGGAGGAAACTTTTATTCAAGAATTTTGGATGGTATGGAATACAGTTAAGAAAAAAGACTTTCTGTGCTTCTCTACAGTGGTCTTTAAATCAGTTGGTTTGAAGATGATAAAAGCATTGAAGAACTCTCAAGTTTATATTAAAAAGCATACCTTTGAAAAAGACAGCTTCTTTATCTTTTTGACAATAACATTTCAAACACTACTCAAATGCCCTGGAATAATCTTAATACATTTGTGCTGTGTTCACTTGTTGCATTCCTGTCTTCTGAGATGATAATGGATCCTTTTAGAGGAACTTCTGGATTTGTGTAAAGTCATGTACCTGTTGTCACTTAAGCAACAGGAAATTACAAAAGTGATTCTACATAAAGTTTTTTGTAGTGCTTCTTAAAATAATCATTCTTTTATTGTGCTTTTCACATGTGGTACCTTACATTGGAAGAAGAGGGAACTGTGTTTGGAATGCATGTCCCGGTGAAGGAACTATGTGAGAATTAAGAAAACAGCTTTATATTGAAGTAAATAGCTGCAGAATTTTACTTGTATTTTTTTCTCAGTGCATCTCTACCCTGGTATTCCCCAAACATGCCTTATTCTAGTGGCTAGAATAAAAAGTGTTTCAATTTAACTCAAAATTGGATGGCTTTCTGAGAGTCACTTTTGGCAGCATGCTTTGTTTCCTGCAAAACACTCTGTGAGAAGTGATGTAAAACACGAGTGATTGGATTACTGTTTTCAGTGCTTTACATTAATTTTTCTTTCACAGCTTTTCTCTTCTTCAGGAACATAGTTTGTATAATTTTTAGAGGTCCAAGTTTACTGAATGAATATTATTGAATTATTACATTGAATATTACAGAATTATTGAATGAATGCCACAATACATGAATTTTGGAGTCTGACTGTTGGCATGGGAGTAGCAGAGGTAAATTTACATGCCCCTGGAAATCATTGCAACTCTCTGTAAGCCTTTCTGCTGAACACTGGTTTAAGTGTATTTAGCCACCATACTGACTGCAACACTGTTATCCCAGGATGCCAAACTGAGCCCATGTTTGCCCAGGGCTGGACCTCAGGGAATGAAGTTGAGCTTAGAAAACAAAGAACTGCTATCTAGGGGAACACTAGCTCTCATGATAGCGCTAACTTGTTGCTACATGACAGCAAGAAATCATTGATCAATGCTATGCTTTACAAAGACCATGGTGACAGAGCTGGGCAATGTTTGAAATTTTGATGAGCACCGTTGTTTATCTTATTTTTTATTCTTCTAGTCCTCTAATAAGAAGAATACAATACAATAATATATTCCTCTAATAAGAATTGTGTGGAAATATTAATATTATAGATTATTAAATTATAAGAATGTAGTAAGATATTAGTGTAATAAGAGGAATACAGAAATGCTTGGAATTGTTGATTTTCCCCCTTTTGCTTCCCTGAAAATCTTCTCGATTTTCAGGAAAAAAATGTATTTGGAAATGTGGCTTCTCCCCCAAGAGAAACAGGGGGGAAAAAGTCAGTGAGAATTTATCACTTGCTCAGTTTGAAACCACAGGTTTCATTTTCGAAGGTTTACAATTGTACTAAGAAGAAATACTGTTGATGACTACAAATGTTCGGTATGTGAACAATTGTACCCTACCATATGTCCTTTTTCTGCTCTAGCCCATTTGTTAAATAGCCCAGCTGTGCCACACTTCTTCACTTGCCAGAGAAGGCAGGAACCCCAAGAGAGTGTACTTTTTTCCATAGTCACTGGCAACCTACTTGCAGTGAGCAAAGATCCTGCTGATGTATAATAGGGAAAAAAAATTCCATATATTCCCTCATACTTTTCTTTGCCCCAGGTGCAACAACACACAGAGTCCAACAATCAAAATAACCTGTGCTTTTTGCTGAGACTGAGTTCTGATTGCATTTTCTTCCAAACCCACTTCTGACTCCACAGTGTTTCCCAGTCCAAAAGCTGAGTTCATTCTCAAAGCTTAGGTTTTCGGCATGTAAAGCAGATGCTGGAATTCCAAACTGCTGTGCTGTATGTAATTGATAATGATTGATAAAAGACAGCTTGCACCTGCAGGACCTTTTCTTTGTGCAGGGTAAATAGGTGTCTGAGGAGCTCAAGAAAGGGACCTGCAGAAATTATCTTTTCCATTCTGCAAAGGTTGGTTTGTGTTTCCTTCTTTGTACCTTCAAAGTCAGGATTAGTATTGTTTACACAGACAGAAGGCTTATGTTCATGATGATTAATGGAAAGGGAAAGGCCTTGAAATCCATCACATCTAGCACACTGCCAGACTAAATTACTCAATCAGCTCCAAAATAGAAGTGCTAAGGTATCACTTCTTAAGTTGGGAGGCTCACTAAATTTCCTTAGTTTAATCCTAAATTAAAGTTACTTTTTTTTTTTTTTGAGACTGCTAGCTTAACATGTAGTTTTGGTTTCTTGACTGTGTATTAATCTTCAGTTTAAATTCAGTTTAATTAAATTTCAGTGTTCTGAAAGGGTTATGATGTTATGTTATGACTGGGAGAGTAAGAACGGAGCCAGATTTCAGAGATACACAATAAAAGATAAGATGTCTGCCATGGGCACTAGCTGAAATACAGGAAATTTTATTTAAACTTAAAAAGAAAAAAAGAAAAATCTTGTGAGGGTGTCTGAGCACTGGCACAGGTTGCCCAAAGAGGCTGAGCTGCTACCTGAAGCTACAGTCAACCTAGATGTACAGTCATAAATAACCTGCTCTGGATTTCCCTACTTTGAGTGAAAGATTGGGCTTGGCAGCCTCTAGCATGATAAATCTAGTATAAAGAGTTTAAAATACATGTAAAGATAAGAAGAGAGACCTAATCCTGAAACAGATTCTAATTTCTGCCATAAAATGAAGCCATTTCTCAGTGGCTGCAGCATCAGTATTCAGTGCATATCTCCATAGCTAGGAGATGAGTAAGTCCATTGGAGATAAGTCTTCAGTATTTGCATGGGCAGTGTCCTGCTCTGTTATGGTGCTTTTGCAGAATAGCTCACCTTCACAAGAAAATCTGGCAATCTTGTCATTACGTCCTGCTCCCTCAGAATTTAAGTTCTGAGGGCCAATGAGGAAGTCCCCTCGGAAAATGCTTTAAAACTAAAAAAAAAAGCTCAATTCTGAAGAAATACTTATTATTGGGTGAACATTATTCAGTCTTACAGCCAGCATTGATTCCATTAAGAAGCAGCTGCCTTAATTCAGCTCTAAATCTGCATATATGTCATCTTAATTACAGGCCACCAGGCATCTCTTTTTCCAAATGCATTTTGCTTCATGAAGCACTGAGGATGAATAAGTATCTTTTAAAGCCATCTAGTCAACCTTTCATTTTCCTTCTTTTCTTTTTTTCCCTTCTTCCATCTTTTCTCCTTCTCCTTCTCCTCCTTCTCCTTCCTCTTCCTCCTTCTCCTCCTCCTTTCATGCTTCTAGTCACCTTGCAAAATAGCAGTCTAATTCTCAGCTATATTTACTCACTTATTAATAAGGTATTTTAATTAGACATTTCTTTTTCATCAGGAAATTTTTTTACCTATTGCTATATAAGCAGTGCCCAGTTTACTTTATATTGCTGTGTTATTAATTTTGTAAAACATGCTAGAACATAGTCCATTTAAAGCTTGAGTGCTGCACCATGAAATAATGATTAAAACAATTATGACTAATCATGCAATTCTCTATAATGCATATATGTAAGCCGGGTTTTAATTCATATAAAATGGCCGTCAGTAGTTTAACTACTGGTAGAGTCAAGTGAGAGTCCATTATTTCTTTGCACTCAAGTAAATTTTCTAAAATTGCACAAAAGATTTCCTAGAAGAGAAACTGCTTTGGCTCTGCTGGGGGGGTCTGTGCATTGCCACAGGTGTTTCAGTGTGTGTAAAGGATCAGATTTTGATGAAACATGTCAACTGAATAACGGGGCTGTGTCCCCTTTGACTTTGCTGTGTCCTGTTTTAAAGGCAAAAACACCAGAGGAAAAGGGTGGCAGAGGAAACAGGGAGAGGAGAAAATTCCTCTGTAGAATGTTTCTTTTGTGGTGGACTTGTGGTGTCTCTATGTATTTTCTGTAAAGTAGACAGAGGAAAAAATGAAGATTAAGTTTCATCTGGAAACTCTGTCTCTGCAAAATATTTGAACTTTGAATAATACTTTAGGTCTGAAACTAGCTTGCAGAAGTTTTCAAAGTGCATAAGACAAAAAGTTCAAGTTTAAAGTAGTGTTGACCAGCATAAGAACTTCTGAAGTATAATTGCAACTTAATGCGTTGACTTCTGTTCAGAACTGGTTTTGCAGCTTTGGTTCATAGCATTATTTCTTCAGTGTGATTTTTCTGAGATAGTTCAGTTCTTGTGTAATAGAAGTTCAGCCCATGGTTTATATGGAAGTTCTGAAAATTAATTCCTTAGCCTGTATCAACCATGATATGTGTTGTAATAGAAAGAACAAATTAACAGAGGGCAAAAATGCAAAATTAAAAGAGTTGGGATTTAAAAATATTTGATAACAAACAAAATATTCATGCACTTGTGGCCAGGAACAAGATTGGTTTTAGCTTCTGGATGACATTACATATAGAGTCAACAATACTAAAGAAATGGGAATAGCTCTATAAACAGCAGATTTTTCACTGAAGCTAAAACAAACCCATACAAATAGTAACAGGAAAGAAAAAACAAAACCAACCCCCAAACATACAAATTGTAGGTGGTTCTAGTGATGTGGACTGAGTGTGAGTCATGAGGTTTGCCACAGTGTTGCTTTGTAAGATCATTTTCAGAAGCAGTGGAGAGTCCGGGTCATCTGTTTTATCTGATGTCACCTCTTAGAAGGAGGAGAGCTCTGCTGTGATTTTGCTGATTTTCAAGTAGCTGGATGGTACAGAAGTTGTAGTTAATAATGATTTATCATCAGGGAAATTAAATATCCTTGGATTTTGTATAAGCTCTGATCAGAGGGTGTGCACGCAAGCATGATAGGGTGCTACAAGCAAAAGTAGCAGCTTCTGACATCCAGCATATGGAAGCTGAGGTGAGTTGGAGATTTTGTATTCAAGATGGTGCCACTTGGTAGCTGGGATCTTGCCTCTCTCTAATGAGGAAACACCAAGAAAGAAGATTGAAGTATGGTTGTTTTCTTTGACATTACTACCAAGTAATAGTGGTATAGTAGTAGCTTTGTAGTAGTATATTAGGTAACTGTATTATCTCTTTCCTGGGATCCCTCACTAGACACAGACGGAGTTTTGTTTCATCAGGATGTTTGCTTTGATTGAGTAAGCCTTTTTGGTGCCCAGGATACCATAACCAAACTAGCAGTCAGTTTTCAAATGGAATTAATGCAATCACACAGACCCTTGATTTCTCACTGATGATAAGATTTCAGCTAGCAATGAAAATATGAATTTTAGCAGCTGGTTCTTCTTCCCCATGAGTTTCTTCACCATTCTGTCTGTTGTGCATACCTGCCTGTAGTTGTATGCAGCATGTGACATGCACCACTACTGCCGGGTATGAACTGCCTGATGAACTTGGGCCAGAAGCTTTCTTGGGAACTGAAACCTGCAGTGACAAGGTCTGTCTTTGGCCTGCTTCACGCTGTACATTTGCTTGTTCTGATGGAAACAACTGCAATCACAAGATGCATCCCTGCTGTAATTCTTGACATGATGAGTAGGGGTTTCACTCATGGGAAATTGTTAAAAAATAAGTTTTCTGTTCATTCACTGGTTTTGTTTTCTCTGTCAGTCTTGTGATGAAATGGAAGCAGAGCAGACTAGAGAAGCAGGTGCATGCGTGGGCAAAGAGCAGCTTTGAAACTTTTTCCAGTATGGGTGGGATAAAGAGACTTTAAGTTAAGGTGATGTTCATTGTGATGATGTTTTGTGCTTGAGCTTTTCCTCTTTGGTCCTGTAAACATTATATCCCAGGAGAATATCAGTGCCAATATTGGTAAGTTTTTAGAGGCTTTCTTAAACCTCTTACTTCACAGAAATCTCTGAGCTTTCTGGCTGGTCTATCCTTTTCTAGCCTAAACCTTTCCTAAGAAATCCAGCAATTTTCCACTCAAAAATAACTATGGGTAAAGTCACACACTACTTTCAAAGATTAAGGGTTTGACAAGGGTAGGAACAAAGAAATTCCAAATTAGGTCTGCTTTGTATTTAAACTCCCCTCTCCCAGCCCCTTGTTGCACAAAAGTAAACTTTCCTAATACAAGTAGGTTGTTGATATACTTCCAAAAAGAATTCCAGTTAGCTGAGGGATGGGATTAAATGGATTAAATAGCCTCCTCATCTTTTGGTAAAGAAAAAAAAAAACAAAAAAACTTTGGTTAAAGGCACATAAAAATGTGAATTTAAGTTATTTTGGACTTCCAAACTGTCTTGCAGATGAGGCTGTCCTCCCTTATCAGGGCCCTGGATGTTGGTGGCGGATGTGTGGGCACGCTTGGTGCATGGAGCTTGCGCTTCAGCCACAGCCATTTCAGCAGGGTACAGTTGTGGGCTGGGAGGTGAGATAGCAGTTGGGTAGAAAAGCTTCAAAGAATGTAAAATGTCCTCTGTCAGTCTCCATTTAGTGCCAAACTGCTGTGTTTTACTCACCCAGACCCAAGGTCTGGAAGGGCCCAGTGACCTCCAGCCTGCTCCTGCACTGGTTTTTTTGGTGGTGTCTTCCATTTTGGCTGTGTGGTGTGGTTATGGTAAAGGAAATACATTTTCTTGCTCAGCACAGAAACTTGATGGGGTATGAAAACCATCGTTCTCCTCCTTTTAGGTCTTCTGGCCTTCTTTTCCTAAGAATTTATGGGGCTTCAGCTTTGTACAGTGTATACAGATTTTCCTTATCTTATTCTACCTCTTAATGAAAACAGGTTTCTCCTCAACCATACCTATCTTGTCTCATTTTTCTGACCCCTGAAGACAGGAAATAGCAATATGAACGTCTATACCGAGGTTTGTCAGCAGCTGAGAGCTTCATGTGTAGGAGATAACTACTGGAGATGTGATGTGGGCACATAACTCTACATCTTGGTTGTTTCATGGCATTGTTTGTAATTCCTTGACCTATGAAACTTACTGGCCACTAGTTCAAGCAGCAATGGGAGTGGTTTTTTCCTTGTTTTCAAGAATCCCTAAAACGATTTTCTGGCTTCTTTCTAAGGTCTACTGATTTGCCTTAACATATTGCTGTTATGAAGAGTCACATCTAAGAGGCTGAAAACAAATGCATGCCAGATCTTACTTAGCCATCCTGTCTAATTAGTCTTAAGTATAAACAGTGAAGTCATTTTGTATTGTGTACATGTTTTTTTAAAGCAAACTTTTTGCTGTGTTTGATTTCTATATTAATTTGGAAAACATGCTTCAAGACTTAAATTTGTTTCACATTTGTTTCAAATTCAAATTAAAGCACTTCACCCCCAACCAAAGAATTTTCAAGGGGGAAAAAAATGGATTTGTTGACCTTATCATGACTGGATCTCATCCTGATCCAGTGCCAAATCTTTTTAGCATTGAAAGGAAGTAAAAACAAGAATTAAGAACTTTCTCTGATTACTGCTGGGATAGTAGCATTTCCTCTACCTGCAACAAAATGCTTCAAAGCAGCCATTTATTCAGGCAGTATAATTCGTATCTCTTTTTACTGGCTGACTTACATCTTTTATTTTACCATAACACTTGGGCCTGTGTCCCTCCCACCTGATTTTATTCACCTGAGAGACCTGTCTTCAGAGGGTGCTGACTGATTGCTTCCTGGAGAGGAGGAGCAGAGAGTGCCTGGCATGCCCCAGTGGCAGTGCCTGCCTATGCAATGTATTATCTCTGTGCCAGAGCTCTATTGCTTGCTTTTTCTCAGTCTTCATTGATTGTGTGGCATTCACTGAGTGTGGCTTTCCTTCTAGCTTCGTGTGACAGATTAGATAAAGAATGTAAAATAGTACCTCAAGTTTTTAACCATAAATTAGCCAACTAGACCAAAGGGAAAAGGAGGAGATGGTGCAAAAATGACTGTTAGCTATTTGGCTATAGGGATACATAAGTGCTTGCCTAGCATTCATGTCTTTGAAAATCAGTCCTCAGGGTAAATGATGCTGTGCAAAACCTGTGTAAAAGTTAGCAAACATTCAGAATGTGTTTGGAAGATTAATAGTGTCATAATTTTCCTCACCCTTTGAGTGTTTGTTTTTGGTTTTTTTTTTCCTTTTTTCCCCCACAAAGCGGTGTGCTAGGGGCTCATCAGGCTGTGCATTAAATAATTGAGTTGTTATGCCAGCAGGCTGTGCTAAAAGGTGTTACATCAGAGATTTCTTTTTCATCCCACCGTGCTTTGATCTCCTGCTATAAAGCAGAAGATCTAACAGTGGAAACTTTTGAAGATGATAGATGAATTGAACTAATTCACTTTTCATAATCCTTACAAAAAATGTCTGTCCTTATCAGTCAGAAAAGATTTAATAGCTGTTGTCTCTTGAAAGTCTCATATTATCACAATTGCAAACTATGAAATTACTGTCACAAAATATTTTACTAGTATATTTTGTAATTCTGTTATAAAAGCTTTAGGATAAATTAATGAAGACACTTATGACTATGCTTCAGTTTTTTGTATTTTCTCAGTAAAATGTAAAATTTCTTTTCAAGAGAGCACTGTGCAGTAGTGAATAGTTAATGTCTTTATTGATGTTAATTGTCCAGCTTTAATTTCATATCACTGGTATTCACTGAAACTGTCAATCCAAATATACTAATTCCAAACATTATGTATGGTGCTGAAATAAATGGTGAAAATCTTGGCTCACAATATGTAAAGCTCTTCATTGTGACAGTGAGCAGTGTGTAGAGTACTGTTTGCAGATTTGAGGAGCATAAAATATGGCATCTTCTAGGAAAGAACGAGTGTTTGGGCTTGTCTCAGGATGAAATTCACAGATATATTTTCAGATTAAGTCAGTAAAGTCAGTGCAGTTTCCCAGGATTTCATTCAGCACAATCTTGCCCAATATATCTTTCATTAGTTGAGCTCCACACATCTCTGGTAAACCCTGCTCAGAGAAAATTTTCAGCAATGCTTAGAATTATAAAAAGTGTTCACCAGCTCTAATTATATTTTATCTCTTTTCTTTGCAATAGCTTTGGGCCAGATAATGCTTTATGTTGATGGCATGAATGGAGTGATAAATCATAATGAAACCATCCAATGGCTGTACACACTTATTGGCTCAAAGGTAAGACTCTCACATATTCTCATTTTATATGGTTTTGATGTTCTTTTAATGCATTTTATTTTTTTATGCTTTTGGAGTAAAAATAGACTGTTAGGTTCTAAAACATTCCATAATATCAGGAAATCAGGTCACACTGAGCTGTTACTTATTTTCTACTGTTTTTATACTCTTTTCTCAGCACATACTCTGCTCTTAAAAGTAAAGATGCCCTCATTACTGTCTGTGCTGCCATTGCATTTGACCATGGAGAAAATGTGTTGGTTTTGTAGTTGCAGTTCCCAAGGCATTCTTTGGAACTGCTCTACTCACCATTCTACATAGCTAAGCTCTGGGGAAGGACAGTTCAGAGTGACTCGTTCTTAAACTAGAATACATAAGTTCAATTGAAAATTATCTACAACAATCATCTGAACCAAATGCCCGACAGCTTCACTTTATGAAGGTCATTGTCCAAACACTTATGAAACACTGACAGGTTTGGGACTTTGCCCACCTTTCCAGTAAGCCTTTTCCAGTGTTTTTCCACCTTCTCAGCAAAGAAATGTTTCCTAATCTCAAGTCTTCTTTTGCCTGAAGAGCCCTAGAAGGCAATGTCTGGTGCCTGCCTACAGGGTATTCTTTGTTGGTCCCCACATATTGAGACAGAAGCTGAAAGCTGGAATATGTGTGGCTTGAAGAGGTCTTCTCCAGTAGAATAGTGATTTACATAGTGCACAGTCTACCTTTAAGGCTATCTTGGCTGGAATTTGAAAAGCAAGCAGAACACAGATTCTACTGACATGCCATCCTGAGGGCCCTAGGATAGGAAAACCTACAAATATACCCTTCTCTGGCCTGTTGGCTCTTAATAAGCTTAAGGAAGCTTATTAAGGCCTGCCAGGGGCTGCTGCTGCTCTTACCGTGCAGACCTGTACATAGATAGATATGTATGACACAAGAGATAGAGCAGAGTATGGTAGTTGTTGTTTACAACTCAAAAATTGCTAGAATTGGCGGAGTTGAATTGAATCTGTAGTTATAGTTACTAAGAAATTTCTGGGACTGTTTCAAGTGTCTGAGTCACACAAAGTTGCTGTTGGGTACTGTATTGACATGGAAAGGCTGCTGTTCTCCACTTTAACTCTGATAACTCTCATAACACAAGGAGGAAGAGCTTGATGTCCCAAGGGTCCTTTTTTCACTACAATTCTTTTCTACCATGTGCAAACTTCACTGCTGCAGCAGATTGTCAAGTCAAAGAACAGGTGCTGCAGTATTGAAAGAACTGATTTATCTTGGGTTGACATACCTATACTGGTAGATAAGTAAAAGTAAGTTAATGATGGTTATCAAATCTCAGGCTTAAAGGGCAGGCTTCATGATTGGGAAAAGATAAGGAGAAACTCTTGCCTCAGTGTAAAATGTTCCACTGTTGTCTAGGCATTACTGTGAGCCATTTTCCCTTCTGAAACAGGGGATGTTGCCACAGTTGGAAAAGCAGTGTGAGATGAGAGAGAAACCATTTGCTTCATACAGATCTACATTTTCTATGGAACAGATAAAAGAGCAAAAAAGGAACAAAAATACTTCCATGTCCGTGACTATTTTAATTCTCTAAAGCACATAATGGGAGTGGAATGGGAGAGAAACATGACTGTATTGCTACCGTGCAGATTAAATTCTTTCTAGATTTTCCTGCTCTGAGTACTTCAGTTCTTGGGTCCTTAAGCTCCTTTCTCCCTCCCCCACTGCCAGCCTGAATGATTATCTCCATGTCCTGGCTCAGTGCCTGCAGCTGAGGAATGCAGGCAATGTGCTTTGAATAGTTTGGTTTCAGGTAGCATCAAAGTTGCTTTTTCATTATTCTTCAACTGTCTTGGAGGAGATCTAAGTCCCTGTCTGTGTGCCAGAAGTTAACCGAAGGTATGGCAGGCTTACTGTCAGTGTGGTGGGATAGCTACTTTATTCACTTAAAGGTGGTTTTGCCTTTCTGTGAAAAATGAAGCCCTGGAATTTGCAATGCACCTACAGTCTGATTTTCAGCCCTGCTATGCTGGTGCCTTTTCCACAGCAATGATGAAAAATACGCTAACATTACTGAGCAAGAAAGGAATAGTGAAACTGCCAATTAAGTCTTGGGACAAATCCCTCTAATAGGATGCAGGAGCAATATAGCTATTCAGCTGCCACAGCTGTGACACATGGTTTCTTGCCTTCTCAAGAGCGCTGACTGCATTTAATATACTTAGCAGTGGAGGTTATTGAATCGGTTCCACTGATATTTTTTTTGTTTTATCAAAATCTGTAGTGGTTTTGCCCCTTCACTGTTGCTTGCCCTGCTCTGCTTGCAAGGGGCTGCTGGCTCTGTCACCCTTGCTCACTTTGAGCAGTGGATTGTTGCATCACATGGGTTCAGCAGAGCACCTCGGGGGCTGGCATGCTCAGCACTGCAATAGCTGTGATTTTGGTACCCAGCTCCAAGATCACTTTATGCACCCAGCAATACTTCTGTATAGGGATGGGAAAAAGATTTGTGAAATAAAAGTTTAAATTTGTATGAAAGAAGGCCTCTAAGCAATTTACTGAAAGCCTCCCCAGATTTTTGCCATTGTATTCCTTACTATTGCTAATTCTGCTGCAGTTTTACCCTGCTGAGAATCAGTGAATGCTTACATTGATAGGTTATCAGAAGTTTATAATTTTAGTGCTGTTATTTTAGTTTGCTCTGAATAAAGTTATTAGGGAGGCAGTTAGAATTCCAGTGGTGTGACTGCACTGGCACTGTTGTCATTGTACCAGTTCAGAGGCACCAGCTGTGTCAGGGTGAAGAACTGAAAAGCAGGAAGAAAGTTAATCTTACATGACTTGATTTCTGTGGCACAGAAAGAGCATTTTCTTGAAGATTGGTATTATATAGGCACTAGATTGGAAGTGTGATGGTAGCAGTACCATTCTTTAGTGATATTATGTGGAGATAAGAGCATTACTGGCACATCCCAGACTCTTAGGCCCACTGCTGGTTCTTTGCAAGTTGTGTCCACCCATAAGTGACCACACCAGTGTGTGGCAGTGGGCTTTCACAGGCTGCTTGTAGACTGCTTTCCAGTCATCAGTGGCTTATACATCCCTGGCATAAAATATTGGCAGCATAATCCCAATGTAAATGTACATTACTACTATTTCATCATTAGTTATATGGGCAATTCTTCAGTGGTTCCCTGTTTGACAAAGCGTTCAAGTATGTACTCAATTATGGGTGTATGGTTACATGCTGTTGGCTTCCAAATAGCTTTAATACATAACCGAGGTCAGCAGTGAGCTGCTGCAGGCATGCAAAAGAGGGCTATAGCAGGGCCAAGGCTCTAACCATCTTATATAAGCTACAAATTATGTAAATAGGAAATATTGGTGTCAACCAAGTTGTCTTTCAGCATTTGGTGCTAGCATGGGGCATTCATGCAATAGAGTTTGGTTCTTAGAAGACAAAACTAGAAGTCAATTGAATGTTAGTTAACAGTGCTTTCAGAATTGCTCCTTAATTTTATTTTTATTTTCAACTAACCTGTCAAGGATGATACCTTAACTGGCTCAACAGTTAAGCCATGTTAAAGATGATGCCTTAACAGCACTCATGTTTCAACTTCATGGTGCCTGGGAGATAGTATTTCACCACTTTCGCAGTGGTTTTGCCACCTATGCATTACTACTCCTGCAGTTGGAATTAAGTTTTTGTGTTGTATTGCAAATATATTTAGGCTGGTTTTAAATTGACTTGTTTATGCTGGCAGCTGGCACTGGAGCTCTTTGGTGGATCACTGGCAGGTAAATGGTGACAGCTCTCAGAAAATTTATCTTTACCCACAAGAAGGGACACCAAGTTAAACACGTGTATATGTTAAGCCTTATTAAGTCCATATAATGTATTTCTGATCTGTAGGCATGTATAAGTTTATATATATGCATATAAAATCTTTCATATGTGTTTGTAATTCCTCTGGCCTGGTAAGAGAAGTTGTACAATACTTCTAGTGCATCAGTGCTTTAAATCCTCCAGGGCTAGCTATTGACTGTTTACAAAAAGTACGTTTCTGGACCAAACATCTTGGAAAAAACATAGGAGCTTCACTATATCTAGAGAAGCAAACATTGCTTTGCATCACAAACCCACAAGCTTTTGCCAATCCATCTTGGTTTTCAAAGCCCCTTCTAAGGCATAAAGTGGTCCAAAATCTGAGTTTAGTTTCACCTTTTCTTTCCCCCAGTTTTTTACTGCTCCTGATAATGATTATTTTTTTCCCATTTGATGATCCAGGCTGTTCTAATTTCCCCCATGGGAGCTAAAGCCCCTTTTTGGCATTGTTTTCAGTGGAAAATAATCCATTTTCAAAGTGGTGCTGGGTAACCTCAGAAGACAGGGTGGAATGCTGGGCCCAGGCTGATACAACGAAGTTGATTAAAGATTCCTATCTCACATATTGTTTTAATTTTTTTTTTCTACTTTGCTTCTGTGTGAGTCCTAGATTGCAAAGTTAACTACAAACTTTTAACTATCAAGTTGTTCCCTGTGCCTTGTGTGAACCTTTTGCCTTCTTTGGTATTGAAGAAATTACTTTCTGAATGTTTAAAAATGTAATTCTGTCAAAAGAAGCAAAAAACGTATTTCAAAGCAAAAGGAAAAAATAAAACCCAACACATTCAGATAGAACAATGTAGTTTTAGTGGGTAAATTTGTTGAGTGCAAAAGGAAAGTCATAAAATCATAGAACCATAGTATTGATTTGCATTGGGAGGGTTCATAAAGATAATTTAATTCCAGGCTCCCCTTGCCACATGCAGGGACACCTTCCACTAGACCAGGTTTCTCTGGGCCCTTATCAGCATGGCTTCAAACAAGTCCATTAGGGGCTGCTTTTTCTGCATGGTGCCAGGTGTGGGTTAAAGCATGCACGTGGCTGGTAGTCATTTCATGAGAATTTTGGGAGAAATTTTTTCCAAAAAAACACATAATTTTTAATTTTTTTTTTCACAAATTAATCATTTAAGGTATGTAGAGATAGATACTCAGTCGAAAAGCTTGACTAAATTAGTATCCATTTCACAAGTCATTTATACATGTGCTGAAGCAAAGTTGAGAATACCATAAGTTGATCTTTTTCTCAAGAAATTTCTCACCTAATCTTATGCAACTGGATTTTAAAGTGGGTCTCCAAATAAATACCAAAAATTGGTTTGTAGTAATGGAGAAGGTTGCAATTCTAAGGGTCTTAACAGATATGAATAAAATCAAAAACAGTAGTACTACTACTACCTAACCCCAAAATATGTTGAATGAAATCACTGCCAACCTGGATGGTTCTTGTTGAGAATCTTGGAAATACTAAGTATCTGAATCTCATTCAATTTTATGGCCATATATTTTGAAAAATAATTGTGTTATAGGTGATCTATTCATATGCCAAATTTTTGTGAGCAGGAGATTGTGCTGTAGACCTGAGCAAGTGTAACTGTAAGTGCAACTGTAGTTCTTTATTGCTTTATTCTCAATGTGTTTGGAAGGTGATCTAGGAACTCTGTCTAGATAAAAGAATTAAGAACCCAGGAAAAATCACATAGCTTGGGGACCTGCTGTGATCGGTTTTGCATGTTTTCTTCCCAGTCTGCTGCCCTGATGGTTCCTGTAGCTTCTGATAAATAAGATGCCCCATACAATATAAGCACAGGCTATTTAGATTGCATCATTGCTTTCTCACCTCCAGCCACAACTCTGGCAAGCCTGTAGTTTTGTTGTTTTTTCAGGCCTAGATCAGGTAGAAATGTTAGCTGGGTATCAGTCTTAACAGACTTTCTGGCTCCTTTGCTTCCTGGAAGTGTTCAAAGCAAAACTAAGATCTCCCTTCAAAGCCTAAAATTATTGCAGTCTCACCCATGGGCACTTGAGATGTTGGGCTGTGGTGAACAGGTACAACTGCTTTGAGTTCACTGAAACCCTGAATGTTCAACTCAGCTTAGCAGCTGCCTCATATAGTTAATCTACTGTGCATTTGGCCATTGAACTGTTGTTATGAAAATAGCTATGGGAGGGAGAAACAAAATACTGGCTTTACAGGAATTTCCCTGTTTCCTGCTTCTTGAGGTCTTGAGCCTATATTCACCCATGCCATCAGAGAGCTTTCTTCTTTTTTCACTCAGAAACTGGATCAGCACTGTTGCATGAACTGCGTTTATTTTGAATTGTATTTAATTAGTGCTTTGAAGATGAGGATCAGGATGTTGCAATAAACTTGGAATAGGATATACTAGCCAGCACAGACTGTGTTAAGCACTTGCTTTGGTGTCTCCAACTCAGCAGACAGACTGCTATGAGTGCTGCTGCTCTTTACCAAACATATTTGTAGGTAGATTTCAAAGTCCCTCCATCAAATATAAAAGTAGTTAAGACCTGCAGCACTAACCTCCATGTGTTGCATTCATTTATGAGTATTTTGAAGGGATGAATACACATTCTTCTGTGGTGAAAATGAGCTCTTGTAGATTAAGGAGATACTAGAAAACACACAGTTCCCTCACAAGACATCAGAGATCTGATTTCAATTTGTTTGAAGTGGGGAATGAGAAAATGTAATGATTAACTGCCAACAATGTGGCCAATGCTTAGACACAACTTTTCACTCAGTCTCATCTGTTCAAAACTGTTTAAGAAAGTGTCGGGTTAGAGGTGAATAAAATATGTCCAGTTATTCCCAGAAAATACCATGCATCTATGCAGATGTGTAAATTTCTGGTTGTGAAGGAAAGGCAAGAGAGAAAAAAAGTAAGAGTTATACTAGAATTAGGTGGGGTAAAAACTGAAAAACAGCCCTTAAGTCACTGCTAGCTTTTAGGATTGCCTTGGTCTCTCTCACTACAGGAGTTCAGTGTCACAGGCCTGTTCACATGTGTGAGCAAAGTGCTGTGCTTCATGCTCTAGCTATTAATATATATATTAATTTGATAATATATTGATTAACTACTATTATACTAATATCTATATCTGCTATTAGCTCCTAGTTTTTTCTAACAAGCATTATGTCCAGCACTGCAGTGAAAGGAGAAGGTGCAGTTGGAAAGTTAGTCTGTATTGGGGACTGAGACTAAAGAAAATGGAACCTACTTCTTCCAGCATGCTTGAAGCCACCAGTGGGAAATGTGTTTGACAATAAAACAAATTACCTAACCAAAAGAAATAGAAAATATGTTGTCAGGTGAAACAAAATGAAGAAATGTAAGACAGCTGCTCAAAGGATAAAAAGATGCTAGTTATAATCCAGGCTTATGGTGTAGTATAGACATGAGATTTTTATGCATATCTGAATGCAGAAATCAACTTGACCAGTATAAAGCATATTGTGGTCATTATGACAAACCTTTTGGGACAGCTGTGTTATCATTTTTCAGGGTAGAAATAGCAATAATCTTAACTTAGGAGTTTAATAAGCTGCATTTTCAGGAGTGTTTAAAAAGAAAAATAAGCAGCTGTGTCTGCACCTTTTGTGGGAACACTGTTTCGTGAACTCTGGCGCATAATGCTTCAGTTTCCAGGGCTGCCTATTTTCTGGTCTTGTTGCTCTTAGGTGTTAAACTGATGTATCTTTTATGATACTGGCTGTGGTGCTTGGCAGAAGGCATTAGAAAGTGGGCTATTAGAAAGTTTGGCTGGAGCAGCAGGGAAATCTTTTCTGGTGCACAGTCATTGAAATGTCACCAAACTCAAATTTGTTAGCTCAGACCTTTAGTGAAGGTCAAGTGATACAGTTTTCTTAATCTATTTAATAGTTGCAATAAACATTCACAAAACATGCTGTAATGCTGGCAAATACCCTCTGTGCTCTGTCATTCCTTCTTGCCTTCACTGACAGGACCATGTCAGTGGCATGTGTGATACAGGAGATAGATCACTATCACTATGGAACATAAGAAAATGCCCTGAGATTGACTCAGTTGTTTACAACACAGTTCTAATAGCACCAAGGTTGTGGGTTCCATCCTTGAATGGGCCATTCATTTAATAGGGGGACCTCATGATCCTGCTGGTCCCTTCCATTTCAGACTATCCTGTGGTTCTGTGAAAATGCATCATAGTGAATGGATATATTTCCACAAAGTACCAGTACCTCATCTGAACTGTGTGGTGAGACCAGTGTAAGAAACAAACCTGGCATCCAGATCTCCTGAGACTTAAGTGTCTTGAATTTCTGGCAGAACTTTTTGGTTTTTCTGGCAGTAGAAAGCAGCATATGGGAGTGGAGCGTTGCAGTGGTGGTGCTGAGAAGACTCCTGCACTCCTATAGAAGAAAGGAGGTGGCCAACATGTTGCATTCTTGAGTAGGTGTTAATATTCTGGGATTTTATAACTGTTAAAGAAAGGGCACTATGGTTATTTTTTACTTATTCCATCAGATTTAAAAAATGCAGGTATTCTGTCCTTATTTTAACAGAGCTTTGGGCTCAGTTTACATATTTATCTCAATGTAGTATGATATTTATTCTGGTACAAGCAGAATTAATTAATTCATAGAATGTGGATAGGATGTTTTTGTTAATCACTTAATTTCTCAAACTGTAGTAAACTTTGTAACTTCATTAACAAGTTACTTCTTCCCCTCACCTCTATTTCAATGTTTATTAAATTGTTATTAAAGATTTTTGAGAACTGTACAATTGGTGTGCATGCTTTTTATAGGATTTTGAAGAAATGCAAGGAGAGTTTGCATGGAAGTAGCAGAAATTCCACACAAAGTCTCTTCAAATGTTTGTCTGTGCAAGGATCTCTTATTTTTCCAAGAGTGTGATTTGAATCTGCTGTGTACTCTGCAGCTGCTGCTATGAGATGTAGAGGACCCATCTTTTTTCTGCAGAATTGTTCTTCTTAATTTTCTCTCTGTTATTTTCCTGAATGTTCCTCTTTTTGAACAGAAACTGAGTTACTATATACTTTATTGACTGTTAATTGACTTTATTTTTCTTCTTAAAATCATCCTAATTTTCTTTTTAAATCCATATCTATCCTCGTTCCCATATATGTAGTGCAGTAGTGGAATTCTGCCTGCAGGAAAGGTGGTATCCAACATTTTTTGCAGTGTCATGTAAACCAGATCCGAGACAGTTCAGCCAACACAGCAGTTAATATACCAGTGTTTTGCTTGTAGCTTAGCCTGGAAGAATGGCCCAGATAGGGAGAGAGTTTTTACATTGGGAGACCCAGGCTGAATCCAGCTTCCAGGCACATTCTTGAACCAGTTTTCAAATCCCTTTTTGCCTTGGTCCCTCATCTGGAAAATTTGTATTTGGATTTTAGAGGCCTGGCGGAAGAACATAAGGGAGTACAAGGACAGATTATATATGAAGACAGATACGTAGGTAAAAGTTGAACCTTATACTAATTGTTACCATATCTGTTCTTTTGGCATCACTCAAAAATGTTTGTCATTCTTTTATTTAGAATAGCTATTTTTTAAAGCAAAAGCTGAATATACTTGGATAAGAGAAAAAATATGCTGTATCAAAAATGGAAACTACCAAAACGCACATGATGGCTCTATATTCAGCATGTAATGCACCCCAAGGAACCTCTGAATTGCAAGCAGCTCAGGTCCCTCACCAGGGTATTACCCAGGGCTCATCATGGCTACCTCACAGATTTTATGTTCATCTCCTCAGTTACAGGACATATCCTTAGGAAGAAAAAGGTCTGGTAAGATGTGTGGATCTCAATTACTTTTCATAAAATCAAGTTCAAAAGAAAGGCTCTTTGATAGGTTTTCTTTCTTCCTTTTTTTTTTCAATCCACAGTTCTCTAAGAGTAGTTTATACCATATAAAGACTTTTCAGAATAATTTCCAGCATACCAGCAGGTTTTCTAGCTGGCTCCCATGATACACTGAAATGAGCCTCATCTGGGCATGCTGTGTACTCTCTTCCCATATTCTGACCCTCTTTGATCACAGCAATTGAACAAGGAGTTCGGATGCTTCCTGGTTTGCCCCCCTCTATCTCTCCACTATTTTCCCTTTTTGAAGACCACATTAATAAAAAGCAAGAATGTGATGTTCAATATAAAACATACTGTTAATACCTCAGCCAGCATGGAATTTTTGTAGATTGGTCCCTTTTATTTTTGAATTTCCTCTTCTTATTAGAAGACACACAACTGTAGTAAATGTATGCTTTGTCTTTTTCATTTCCAGCAGTGTGTAACTGCTTCCTTCTTTAGCTCAGTCCTAAAATTAAATTAAACCTCTCAGAAGCCCTTTTTCTCCACTGCACTTTAAATGTCAGTGTGGTTGTCTAAGCATCTTATTGTTGTGATTTTGGAGGGTAATGTAAGACTTTTCTAACTTACAGTTTGAATGCTTCTGCTTCCCCTATTTAGCTTTTGCTATGACACAGGCTTTCTTATAGTAAAGAAAGAGTAAAGAGGGACAAGAGACTACCACAGCTATTAATGTATGGAGTAACTTCAAAACTGTTAATCCCTGGGGACTGTGTTCTAGTTTCACTGTGTTTTCCTGAAGCTATTAAATATATTAAAACTATATTAACTATTTAATATATATTATATGTATTAAATACAGTAAAATGTTTTTCTCTATTTATTAAGTAGAGAAGATAGAATTTCTCTTCATAATTTTTGCTCCTTTGTGTCACTGCCACTCTGTGTGGTTTGCAATGCTTTATGTTCAGTTATTTTTTAATTTTTCCCTTTCTCATCTGCAGTCTAGCTTCCACAAATACGCACTCTTCTCATGTTTGGTGTTTCTTGGGCCACCCTTCCAGGCACACAGGAACTGTAGAGCCTTTTGCAGTAAGAACTATGCATGGCTGTAGGGGGAAAGACATGTTACACCACCCGAAAGCAGGTTTGCTTCCAGATCTGCGCTGCTCAGATGTCTATAATAGCTGTGGATGCAATCGAGAGATTTGAGGCACACTTCCTTAGAATCAGGATATACTTTAACTTTTGTCACTGGACTGCAAAAGTTTCTGTTCTTGTTCCTTTACATCCCCTTCTGATGAAGGGATTCAACATGAATGCCCAAGTTCTGCTCCTGGCAGTGGAAGATCATTCTTAGCAGAGCATCAGACAAAAAATGTCAATTCACTACACAGAAGGCTTGAAGGTTATGTTAAAGACACGTTGCCATTTACTAATGTGTCTTTTGTATAAGAACAGCAAGGGCTCTGAGGGTGTCCCAAGGCATTGGGCCATGGGACAGGATCTGAAAACCGAGCACAAGATTTTCCTGATGTCATGATAGGATGTAGTACTACAGTTACTCATCTTGGAGGCTGTTTTGTTTTATTTCCCTCCTGCTCAGAAGGGTGGGTTAGGATTATTCATCATCTTTGGCTAAACCAACATGAAGTTATGTGGAACAGATGGACCAGAATTTACCTACAGGTCTGAATAATTCAATCCCAGTCTGCAACATTTATGATACTGTAGATGTTATAGCACTGATAGCATCCTGCCGCTTGAGTTATTGGTTAGTTACAAAAAAAAAAAAAAATAAAAAGAAGCCTAAACCAGTATCCTTCTTATGAGCATCCTTTTCAAAGGGTGTCTTCAAAGTTTTTGCAGTAGGTTGCTTTTCATCATAGAAGTAAGTTGCAGTCTGAGAGGGAAAAAGGGAGGCATTTCACTTGTTGGACCTCTGGGAAGTTTTAGTCTTTCCCTTTTCTTTGAAACCGTGCTTTTGATTTGTGTATCTAAATTAATTTTAAATCATTCTTTGTCAATAAAAATAGTTAGTTTAAATGGCCAGTATCTTTAGAACCAAAGAAAAATGAAAATTTTGAAAATTTTAGACTAGATAGGAATACCTCCTGCCTCCATCTGAGGCTTCAGCTTTCCTGCATGTATACATGCAGATGAAAGCTGAAACACTCATTTTCCCTCACTGCTCTGGAGAAGCAGCATACTGAGTAGCGGCCACCACTTGCTTGACAAGAGACCTGACAGGACACATCCTGTACAGCCAAGCTACAGAAAACACCCCAGCTGTTCTTGTGTAGAAGAAAAAAAAAATATCAGTGAGAGGAATGAAAAAAGCAACTTGCATTTTCTGCCTTAGAAAAACCATCCCACAGCACCACCTAGCAGGCAGAGATCGATATGAATAAACAGTGTGAGGACAGAACTGGAGGAAAATGCTCCTGCGAGAATACAATGTTGAGCAGGACTACGTGCTTTAAAACACGGATTCCGTCTAATACCTAGCACAGGTTATTGATAAAAAATTAGTTGTGCTCTCTTTCCCTCAGGCAGCTGGTGTCATTTAGTTTGGATATTTGTAGCTTCATACAGCTAATGAATCTCTCTGCATGTCTAATGAAATGCAACCTCAATTTTGGGGTATTTTTTGTAATCTGGAGTTTTTCTCTTTAACTCCATGTATTTCTGAAGCACCTAGTTTAATCAAAATGATGGCATTACTTATCATGGAATTTTATGTTTTTGTCTGCAATCAGTCCGAGGTGCTGGGGAGGAATTACCCAGCTGTCTGCTGAGGAATACTGCCAGAGCACAGACTGTGAAGAGGCCAGCACATCCTTAAGCACATCCTTATCCCACTCCCATGGCAGGGAAAGATGTATTATGAAATAGTTAAGCTGCAGCTGCTAGATGTCTCTATTTCCAAAAGCAGTTGTTTTACATGTTTGTTTTTCTAGGGGACCCAGAACATGGCGCTTGCTTTTGAGCTGCAAATGTGAAGTATTTATTTGTGATTCTATGGGAGCCTACTGCCTCTACTTTGATTAATTTTGTTCATCTCCATAGCTTACACAGCCTTTTAGCCTTCAGCCTGCCATCCTAAACAGGCAGGAATGAAAGACTCTGGCAATACCCACTTATGGGAAGCTGTTTAGGAGATTGAAGGAAAAAGTCAGGGCTGCAATT
Source organism: Passer montanus (assembly GCF_014805655.1). NCBI lineage: Eukaryota > Metazoa > Chordata > Aves > Passeriformes > Passeridae > Passer > Passer montanus. The sequence continues at coordinate 733,071 of NW_024359721.1, read as the reverse complement.
AATGTCATGCTTTCAGAGTATGAGTTGTAGCTGGTTATGCTGAGCCAGAGCAGCACTGTTTCTCTTATGAATTGTGCTGTGAATATATGGGTTCAAAAAAACATGATTCAGTAATCAGGGAGGAGGAGTAGGACCTCCAGCTTGCAGAGAGTTTTAGTTTGGCATTATGCAATTAGGCTGATCTGCTGTATTACTCAGAGGCAGTACCGAGGCATCTCTGGCAGCAAGGCTGAAGTCCAGTCCTTTCCAGCTTCTGAGATCTTATTTTCCTGGTTAAAGCAGGTGACTGTCTATCAAGACTCTTAATTTGCTGTATAGCATTGGCAAAAGTGTTGTTATTATTAATAGGAAGAAGAATATTCATGAACTGTGCGACTACATCCCTATGTGGAAACTTAATTCTTTCAAATATTGTGAGACATTTTGCTCTTATAAAAGATGTGTGTGTGCTCATATAGTAACTATGTGGAAACTTAATTCTTTCAAATATTGTGAGACATTTTGCTCTTATAAAAGATGTGCTCATATAGTAACTGGGGGGGGGAATGGAAACACCACCAGAAAAACACTTCTTTTTTTTTTCTGGTGTTTCCATGGTTACTTGGTAGTATCTTTCATGCTATTCTCATGGTTGCTCCATGTGAGAGCCTACCATGGAAAACTTTCTAAAAGCAAGCAAAATTACACCAAAAGTAAGAGTTCAGTGTGATTTTAGTACTCTTAGTAAACTCACATTCTCAGAACCTGTAGTCCACTGCATTGAAAGGGGCAAATCTCAATTACATTTGTTTTTGGCTAAATCTATAGGAACTATTCCCATCAGGCGTTACACAGCTACCACAGTGGATTTCAGTTGAGCTTTCTTGGATACAAAGGGTCATGTTCTGGAGTGGTTTATTTTACTGCTTTTGTTAACTGCTGCCCCTCATTAGGGCATCGCTGTATTTACTGATTTTGTTTGCAGTTGCTCTTGATTTCAAAAGAAAGTGGAAGTAATCTGTTGTGGTTAATTCAAAAAAAAGAAAGTCTTGGGGTTTTTTTGTTGGGTTCCCCTGCCCACCCCCTGCCCTGCTGTCTCCTCTCTATCCCTCTGTACTGCTCCCAAAGAACTGAAACAACAGCTCAAAATTGATCTATGATGCAAGTCAAATCACTGCTGATTATGATCTCATGCTTCTGTGGGTTCAGCTTTTTGAATGACCCTGGCAATTACTTGGCTAAAAACTATCCAAATCCCAGATGCTGAATAATTCTTAAATACTACTTCTAAAATAGATTTTATTCTGATGAAACAAAAACTGAAATAAATGTGAAACAATGCCTCAAATAAAGGTACATCTTACTGTGCAGTAGCTTAGTCAAATGTGCTTAGTATTTAGGTCCAGATCAGTGCACTAAGGGTCAGATGAAGAGAAACACAGGCTCTGGAATCTGATCCCTTGTCCTCGAGACTGCTGCTGCAACCATACTTGGTAGCTACAGCCTCTTAGGAGTGCACAGGCACAGGTTCTAGACTTCAGTTATCACATTGCCGTTTGGTGTTTGTGGTCATATCTCAGGTCATTTCAGATGAAGCTCTGTTGCACTTCTGAGGCTCTTTTAACCTCACTTGGGAGATAGGAACCTCGTCCGGTCTTGTCTTTGAGCTGCACATCCAGATTTCCAGAAAAATAGGCTGCAAGGAGACTACACATGCAGATGGGTTAGTTCAGAGGCCCTTCTGGACCTGTCAGTTCTGACCATGAGTTGCCAAGCCTTGACTACTTTCCACAGCCATGTTCCAATTCTGCTGTATAGAAAACGTGTTTCTATCCTTTTCCATCTGCTGTCAAACTAGAACCAAAGTGAGCATTGCTGTTACTGTGGTGCTGCTGAGGAACTGAGACACAAAACCTGTGAGTCTTTGGAGGTACCCAAGCAAACCATTCCATATTCTCTTAAATGCTTGAGAAAATGGAATTCATTTAATGTACAATATCACAGATTTTTACTGTACTCCCAGACCACACCTGGTGTCCAGAGAACTACTTGGATATCATTGCATAAAAGGTCTTGTCTTCACATGATAGGTGAACTGTGAACTACATTTTGGGCACGTGTATGGGCATTTGAATCTTAGCATATGTGTAACTGCTTTGTTATAGTGAAATTAGGTGATCTCTCTGATCTGGTGAAAATAAGTGTCAGGGATTTTTTTTTTCTCTTTCAGTATATGTGTGTTTGGGAGCTGGAATGGGTGTGTGAGAGAGAGGCAGAAAATAAGTTTCAAGTGCCATGCTTTGAAAAATAAAGAATACTTTAAAATATATATTTAAGAGTCACCATTTTTAAAATTCATATTTTGTATATCTGTTAATTTTTAGCCACGTTTAATAAATTAGACACCATCTTGGACAACTAAGTGTAGGTAGCTTTGCAGAGAACTGGACAAGATGGCCTCCAGAGAGATCCCTTCCACCCTCAACTCTTAAGTGAATCACCCAAACTTCCTCCTCCTTTTCCTGCTGTAGTGGTACCCACATGCGTTTGCTTTATGCTTTGAGGAAAACTGTAAAAGCCAGATCTTTTTTATGAGTTGTAACAAAGGCATTTGCTTTTGTCAAACTACAATTGGGATCTGGACATGGAGGTTAGTGAAGCTGAAGTTAACTTCATCTAATCTGCAGACCTTTGGAACTCAATTGAACATGAATGTGATTAGATTTAAGCCCGTATTGGTAAGCCTTTGCCACATCGCCAGAAGTGCTGTATGGAAACAATTCCATTTCTCTTATCCAAGCAGGAATCTGAGGAGTCTTTTTCCAGCTCTTTCACCTTTCTGCGATTCAAAACCTACCATACATATTTCAATTTGTTGATTTGTTTGATTTGCTATAAAATTGGGGGTGGATGTGATGAGTTTGGTTGATAAAAGTCAGAGGAAGGAGGTAGCGTGAGACAGAGGAATTACATTATTTCTTCGAATACTGGGCTTTGTAACTCTTAAAAAATAGTTATCGCTGTAATGTAATAACTTTACATCCCTGTAATAGTTATCACTGTAATGTGATAACTTTACATCAATAGAGCCCTGTTGAGAGAAGCCTACAATAATATATCCTTGCAGTTGTCTAGCTGTATGCAGAAGTTGCATACTTGCTAGCATTTATGAAAATCAAAGTTGAGAATATCTCCATTCTTGTCCTCTTATGGCAAAGGAGGGAGTTAGAATAATGTGACATTGCTAGGGTTGTGTAATTAAACAGTGCCTTAGCTGATATGCAATGATTTTGTCCCCATAAATCAGGTTTCTAAATGGCTCCATGAAATATTCTGCTACTCACTTCAGGAAAGCTGGAAATGTGTCTGGTCTGTTACATTTTTGTTTTCATGATGAAGTATTTTGGATTAACAAAAAAAGCATCTGGACTATACTGATGATGGGAACTAGATTTGAGGATAGCAGCCTCTTCCAGATTTGGGACAGATGATTGCTGGAGAAATATGACCATTTCTGTTATGTTCACATGTCCCCCAGAAAGTGTCTTTATTCATTAACTTTATTTGGCAAGTTGTCCAAAGGTAGATAAGTATGTCTGGTTTTGCAGTCAAAGCTCTGCTTCTGAATTACTTTTTATGCCTGATAATATTCAGAAGTTTGAGAAAAGAGAAGTAGAGAAAAATCTTCGGTCTATACATACAGTGAAATAATAGTGCTTTTATCATTATAGAAATAAGTGGAATATATATATACCCTTTCACTAGTTTTACTTTATTACATATTCTTTCAAGAAGAGTTTGTGGTGGGTTTGTCCCATGGTTTGATGTGTGATGTTTGTTCTTTCAACAGTTTTATCATTTCTGTAGTTCAAACCACTAACATTTTCTTTTTAGGGTGCTTAAAAAGAATAACCTGCTGATAATGCATTGCTTAAGAAAGATGTTGACATAGAGGTAATATTTTATAATTTGGAGTCTTTGTTGACATACTGTCTTCAACTGTTTCTACATACTTTATTCATAGGTTGTTATGATTTTGTGTTTTTGCTGTTGAAATGTTGTCTATAAGATTGTGCAGTGTCAGGAAAGGACTGCTATATCATTAAACTTACGGTTGTTTTCAGGCAAAGTTATTTAAACACAGGCATAGTTTGGGTATTTAATACGAGTACATTTTAATGAAACTGTTGAAAGAACAAATTTCACGTGCATAAAACCACAGAATAATAATAGAGTAGTTTTCCACTGTACTTGCAAACTCAAATAGTTTTCTCCCCTAGGGTCCTTGAACTCAACCTTGATATTATTTAAACAGGACATTTCCAAGGCCACTAACTTTAGCAAGTTGTTTCATAAGCAGTAGAACTAATGAAGCAATTTGTTATCTTTGTTTTTCTTCTTCCTTGCTTTTTGCTTGCCGTCCCACATGGTCTTGGTGGCTCAGTCCTGCTGTATGTCCCATGCCTGCTGTCTTTCATGAGAATGGCAGCCTGCAGCATGGCTAGTGAAGGCTGAGGACTAAAGGGAGACTAGCTGTCCCCCTTTCAAAATGACTGGAAACTTCCTTTTCTCTTATGAGATTGCCGACTTGGGGTCTTTTGTAATGCCTTTTTCAACTTGAGTAGGAACATCGCTCCATTACTGTCAAGTATGACAGGGCAGTGGGCAGATAGATCCCATAGTTACAGGAAAGAGTCCAGAAGTCCAATCCCATAGTACAGGAAAGGCAGTGGGAGGGACAGCACAGCTGCCTAAGGAAACAAGGGTGAGAATGCTGTGCTCCTCCTGGCTGTCATGTATTTCAGTAGGTTTAATTTTTTAAGAGGCTCCAAGGGAAGGTACTCTAATGGTTCTGTTATTTCTCTGTTTTCCTCTGGCTTTGACTGTAATTCATTCATTTTATTGGTGATGGCTTTCACAATCAGGGACAGGGTGATCTCTGAGCTCTACTTGAGCCACTCTGCATTGGACAGGAGGAAAACTAACATCCTGAAAACATTACAGTTTTGATATTCTGCTTTGTACACAATTCCCATATCAAACATAATGAAGCTTGTGAAGCCCTCTCTGCTGCTGAGGAAATTTCTGGTCACCAGCTATATAAATCAGATGATAGGGAGTGGGTCTTGGAAGAAAGTAGTTTGCTATGGAAGATTGATGTGGAGCAAGTGAACTTCCTTCTACATAATTTTTAGTTACTCAAGAAAATGATACAGTAGTAATTTGATCTTAAACTTAAAGACTTAATTTGGAATTTAAAATATTTCTGAAAACACACAGTCAAATATTTACTTGGAGGACTAAAAAAAAAGATGCAATGTTAGATCTTCTGTTTGCCTTTTAAATGTACAGTACTTCAGCTTTTCTGTACATAAAATGTGATCAAACACAGCATGCATCAAAGAGCTGTTGCATGACTTGATTAATTGTAGATGACTTTCAGATCCTTACATGCTTTGCATGAGATACCTTAGTAATAGGCTATTGAATCCCTTCTCTCTTTAAAATTAATTGCTTTTTGTCTGGAGTAAGGTGACTTTGTATTACATGAGATGTTTTTTCAAACCAAGATGTCATTCAGCAGTATAACAAAAGCGGAAGGAGTGTGATATGAGAGGGATTTCAGAGCAGGGACCAAAGATAAAGTCCTATCTGCAATTAAGTTCATAAAAACTATATTCCTCACCTTTCTTTTTTTTTTTTTTTTTTTTTTTTTTTTTGTAACACAGTTAAGGAAATATCAACTTGGCCCTGCCCAAGGAAAAGAAGTTGCTGAAACTGCCAATCTCTCAAACCTTTCCGGTTGCTAGAGGTTCAGCCCAATGGCCATCTGTTGAGGACAGCACAGTTCAAGGCTAAAGTCATACATCAATTTAGGGGGCTGGTGGGAAAGCTCTGCATGTAACTCCTGTGTCATAAGAAAAAAAAAAAAGGACATGCCAAATGGCCTTAATCATATTTCTGCTATGCAGGCACAGAAACGCCATTCGTGTGATCCATTTCAGTTTCCAAACTCATTTCTAATATGGAATTTTGATGCTGCATGGCTTCAAATCCTGTTGCTTATTATCTACTTACCTTACTGTTACCAAAACATTAAATCTCTTTATTGTATCCATTGCTGAACAGATCATCAGGTTAATGTTCAAGAGAAGCTTATTTTTAATTTATTTTGCTGATCAGAAGCACACATTTTATGTAATACACATGTGACTAATTCCTAAAGACCTCTCATGTTTGACTGCGACTTACAGACTTTAGGGTCATGGATTTGCAGGAACTACCAAAAACTGGCCTACTCAGGCAGTATGTTTCCAGATGCTAAGTTGTGTTAGAATGACATTATATATATAATAATACATTGTTGTTGTTGCTTTTGCATAAAGCTAATTTAATTTAATTAGATAACAAAATCTCGGTACCCAACCGAGATGTTATCTAATCAAAGGAGCAGACTTTACTAGGCAATTTTACTCTATGATCCATAACAGGAAAATGCTAGAAAACTGGGGCTAGACATACATGAGGTACATGTTTGTAGAAGACAAAAAGAGAATAAAGAGGTCTGTTCCTTATCATGTTTGATAGCACATTACACACAAGCATGAGTTTAACCAGAAATTGGTTCTCATGTTACTGTGGTTTCTCTCAAGCTAAGTGTTTTATACCTTATTTAAGATAATTCAATCACAATCTTTATCCAGACAGAGAAGACAGTGCTAGAGGTACTGATAGTGTTTATTTTCCTGGAGTCCTAAAAGATACCAGTGTTTGGGAATGGTTAATAAAAAAATCAACAGATGATTCAATGAAACTGCACTATTTGAAGAGAGAAAGAAAATTAAATCTGAGCATAAATCTTTACAAGCGAAGCATAATTCCTAGTCTGGACACGGGCTGATGGCAAATTTCCAGTGAAATATTTTTGGTTTGTGTTTTGCAATGGAAAAAACTAAAACTTTAATTGAAACCAAACCATTTTGTTTCAGCAATATCTGAAAAAGCCAAATAGAAAGGCATTTAAAACTGTGTAACACCTAATAGACCTGTGGTTGGGCCCCTGACAAAGGTGCAAGGACACCAGCTCAGCAGTCACCTGAGGGTAAAGAAGTTTAATCCTTTTATGTCCTATAAATCTCCAAATCCTACCCTGTCCTTCTTTCTAGCTCAATAATTACATGTGGTTTTTACACAATGAACAGTTCTTGTGGGAGACGCTGGGGTGATTGGTCTGGTTGTAGGGGGGGAAAGCACAATAAGATTGCTCTCACTTTATGTGTTGTCCTGGAGAGCTGTAAATGGTCTTTCATTTATCCTGTCATAAAAATATAAAAAAAAAAAATAATTTTAGACTACTCTATTGGAGCAGAAAATCATCACTTCCCCACCTCTTCAAGATTGTCATTGATATTCCAAAAGGAGGAGAGGGGAATGCTCAAAAAAACCCTGTAGCATCTCATGACTTGTTCCAAACACTGCAGCTTCAGGTTTATTCAAACAATGTCTGTCTGATGTTGCAATTGCTGCAAGAGAAATGCAGTACATCAGCAGTTCATTAGAAGTGACTTAAGACAGGGCTGATTTCTAGCCCAAACATATTCTTTCAAAGCTCCCATCAGAACTGCATGTATTCATCTGAGTGCCACTTTGACTTCAGTAGGCTTTGATTTGTTGTATGAGTTGCCAGCTTCTGTGTGCAGATGTTTTATTGTATTTCCCCCTTCTTCTTCTGGACCATGATTGATGGTGTACATAGTAATTTCCAGGCATGAGCCTTTTTTCTCTGGTTGACCATTCACTAATCACTATTTGCTCATCCCTGTGTTTTGTTAGTAGGCCAGATGAATTTCTTTTTAATGACCTTCTTTCTCTTCATGTCAGAAGTCTCACCACAGATAAATGACAGATACACTCCACATATGTAACAGTGCACAGAACTTATCCAGTATGTTTGCAAAGTTCTGAGAAATTTCATTTTCAGAAGAGTAAATGCATGTATTTCTCTGCCATTCCTAGCATTACACATTATGTGGAGGAAAAAAACTTAAAGGAACTTTCAGAATAAAAAGACTGTTGTGTAACTGATGATTTTGGAGCACCTTGCATCTAAGTTTATAAGGGTTTTCAACTCAATCTAATTCCTTTCACAGCTTCAGTCCTGAGCTTGCAAAGCCCTTAGCAACAGTTAATTTATCTTATTTAAGCATCCCTCTTTGAAGATTTGAGCAAAAAATGGCTGAATATAAAAATGCAATCTGGCATTGTTTTATATTAAAACTTATAAAAATTGCTTAAAAATATAGATATGGCATCACATGCATTCTTATCTGTTCTATTGGTACACCAGCCTACAGAAACAGAGATTGATTAATAGTTAAATCCCTAATGATATGAAATGCCTAGGTGTTCACAGTATTCAGTACCTAGAATGGGGGTTGTTCACGTGCTTTGTGCACACTGTATTTGACTGTTGCCTCCCAGCTTTGTGATCCTCCCTGTGCCATGCACACCCTGTGACTTGGGCAGATGCTGCGTCTCTGAAAAGTAAGCGGTGGAGGAATTGGCAGTATTCATTGAGGTCCATGAAGCAACTTTTAGGGCCACAGGCCATATGAATTCTTTCTTCCTTCTGGTAAAGGAAGATTACACTCATTTGCAAAGTTTTGGTTGGTATTCTGTAGGTCATTTGAATTTCTAAATTTTCCATCTTTAAAGATGCTGCTTTAAAGTTCTGATGGAAAATAAGGGTGATTGGAAGTTTTTGGCATAAGTGACACAGAAGGATCTCATTCTTGTGATCATTCCTGCCTTCACGAACTATGAACAAAAAGGAACTGAATTACTAAATAGACTTGTCACCTAGTTTTGAACTGAAATAACTGACCTCAAATGTCAGTTTTGGACAAGAGAGAGACTAGAAAGAATTTGGGCTGTGTCTATGTTCTGTAAGGCATTTGCAAATCCTAGTATTAGGGAACTTCAAATGTTTTACCTCCTAATGTCTTTCCCCTTGCTTATTTGGCACCTCAGTCCCAATTTTTGTCTGGGTTATGCAAGCACGCATATTTCCAAAGATCTTTCTGTAGGTGTTAAGGCACTTTCTGATGTTTAGCCAGCCCTGAATGCTTCTGAGACAGCTGATCTTCAGTCACCACAGAGGTGGCTCTTCCTGCTTGTGTACTCAGTGCTGGAGCTCTTGGTTGGCTTTCTGCAGTGCAGATGTGGGAAAGGTTCACTAAGATGTTGGATGCAGTGGAGACATTCTTTTACATAAATACAGGTGGACAGTGTGGGAAATACTGAAATGACATTGTTGCAGAGATTTCAGAAAATTTAATATTAATTTAAAAATAGTGGGATTTCATAGAATCACACAATAGAATGGTTTGGGTTGGAAGGAGCCTTAAAGATCACATAGTTCCAACCCCTCTGCCACTGGGTTTACTTCCATTAGACTAGTTTATTCAAATCCCTATCAAACCTGGCCCTGAAAACTTGCAGGAATGGAGCATCCATAACCTCTCTGGGCAACCTCTTTCAGTACCTGACTACTCTCGCAGGGAAGAATTTCTTCCTAACATATAAGTATGCTCTCTTTCAGTTCAAAGCCACTACCCCTTCACTACTTAAAATCTGGAAAATTGCAGGTGTTTCTTTTAGCATCGCACCATTTGATTCTGTCTACTTATTCTGAATAAGAGAGAATATGAACTGGAATAGGTGTTAATAGTGTGCCTTTGTGTGAAAGGAGGTCAGACGCATCCCAGGCTGAGCTGGTGGGAGCGTAGCCACCGAGGTGAAGGAAGCAAGTGCAGTGATGCTCACCATGATGGTGAGATGGGATAGAGCATGTGCTATATGAGGAAAGGAATGGCATTTTTTCACCAAAGATAAGAAGGAAAATCTTATCAGGGCCATTCCAACTAAAATTATTACTCTGAGATTCTGTCAAGCTCACTATTTATACTTCCTTTTTTTTATTATTACAAAGGAAAACAATATATTATAATAATATTGTATGTTACAATATTACCATATAGTAGCCTTATATATATACTATATAAATATATATTCCTTTCATTCCAGGAAGATCTTTCCTCCTTTTGTGAACAGAAGGTGATTTTATTCCCTTAGAAAACATGAAACTGAGTCAAATTGCAGGTGCTAATGGGATGCCAATGGGCTCTTCCTGCAGCACTAGATCTGAAGTCGGGGGCATCTTTGCACCCCACAAGAGAGAGGGATTCCAGCTTCCCTGTGCACCTCTCCCAGGCAGGCTGAACAGTGGTTGCACTGGGTGTTTCCTTAGCTGCAGCTCTGCCTGACTGTATTGTACAAAAAAGGATGAGTACCTGACCTACAGTAAATCCAAGTCTTCACCTGGATTAGGTTTCAGAGGATTTGGCAGTAGTAAATCTTTATTTAATAATTCAATGCCTATTTCTCCTTTAAATTTGAATAGTGTAAATCTGAAGTAGCTACATCTCCCCAAGTAAAATATTTTTATTCAATTTCCTTTTTACTTTCTTCCTTTTTAAAAGGAAAAATAACTGAATCCTGAATGTTTCAATCTGAACTCTACAAATACTGCTTTGGTCTCTAAGTCAATGAACTTTATGACAACATTCCTTGTAAAGGTTAAAGCCTTTCCAGACAAGTGATTAACAACTGTGATAAGCCCTTCCATGAGACATGAGTTTTGCAGCCTGTTGTGTGGTATCCCTGTCTGAGTCTATAATTGTCTAAATATAAAGAGATAAAAGGGAAAGGGATTGCCAAACTGCACTGTATAAGGTAAAGCAAGTCAGAGGGAAATAGTTTATAATTTTTCTTCTTCCTTTTACGTTGCTGGCTTGCTCTTATCTTTAGCCAGAAGATGCTAACATCATTTCCTCTCTGTAAATTGGCTTGCACATGATACAAAAACACAACATGAACTTTATTTTCTAGCTTAATAGAAGTTCTGATGCTTCAGTGTTTGGATATTCAAGAATCCTGATTTAATCTCAGAACTGTTAAAAAATTATTTTACCAAGCCAGTGAGTATGCATATTGCCTTAGTGAGCCTTCCTTTTTAACTAAGCAGCAATATTTAAATGAAAATTTGGATTTAATTAGATCAACCAATGTTTGCAAAGTGATAATAACAGGACTTTTTTTGAACTAGCATGTCTGCTTCTTTCCAGTCCTCTTTGAAATGGAAGTGTGATTGGCCCATCGGTTTTAAAAAAAACTGTGACTATTGAAGCAGATTCAGAAAGCAGTTGTTCCTCTCTTCAATAGTAAATGAGTACCAGGAAAAAATTCCACAAACAGTCTTAAAAGTTTTCATTAAGTTTTTAACAGTGATTCGGCTAATTAGTTATTCACCTGCTTGTGAATGAAATATGAAACTTGTTTCTATTGCCCCCATTGCTGTGCCATCTGGTGAATCATGTGAAATAAAATGATAGTGACAAGTTTTCATTAAGTTTTTAACAGTGATTCGGCTAATTAGTTATTCACCTGCTTGTGAATGAAATATGAAACTTGTTTCTATTGCCCCCATTGCTGTGCCATCTGGTGAATCGTGTGAAATAAAATGATATGGTAATACCATAAAATGAATCATGGTAAAAAGTCCCATGACTTCACAAAAGGAAGCAAGAAAATCAGTGAATTGCTGCTGGGTTTTTGTTTTGTATAGCAATCTTTCAATTTTGAGATTTAGTTATTTTATTTGCAATCTAGCTGTATACTTAATTGAAAAGGTATGTCATGCAAACACATTTTAGAACTCATAGAAAACTGTGAGGATCTCTCATTTGGCAGTCAAATAGTTACTCACAAATGGGAACTTCAGGCCCACAGGTGGTCACAAAGGGAACATTTAACAGATTGGACATCATATGGGAGGCTACATTAAAAAAAATTCCCTGTGCTTTACATGGGTCCTGCCACCAGATATCTCTGAACAAACCTTTCAGAGACTGTTTGGTGCCACAACAGATAATTAGAGCTGATTTTAATGTGAGTATGTGAGGCTCTGGACTGTTTTTGTGTCTGGGTATGACAGGCTATCGGACGTCTCGGAGTGCCTTTGGCTGGCTGAAGTCTTCAGTTTCCTAGGGGGAGTGAAGCTGTGCAATGATTGCCTGCTCCTGTCAAGAAGCACTGTTAGTGCAGTTTAGAAAGGCACTGTAGGATGAGCACAAAGATTGTGTGGGTCATGGGTAGTTAGGTAAGTCCTCAGTATAGGCATTGTACAGCTTAATCTAGGACTGCAGTGTTTTACTTTTGTCCTTGCCTAAAGTGTCCAGAGCAGCAGACAGGCTTAAAAGTGCCCACAGGAGTCCCAAATACCATTTTCTATTAAGCAGAATTAAGCATTGTTTTAAAGGTAGATTTTCTGAAAGCTAATATTTGTGCTGGTGCAAGAAGAAAACAGCCATGGTATGCACCTTCAGTGGAAAGCACATGCACTTCCAGGGCTGATTAAATCTTTTGTGAGGAGCTGGATAAGCCCTGAAAATTTGCAGATTCATGAACTGAATTTACAGTGTCCTTCTAAGACCTAAATGGCAAGCAAAACATAGTTTTCCTAATCACTCCTTTTCTCCAGGACTGCTTCTAAGTGGCATTTATTCCTTAAAAAACCATCTATTAGCTTGTTAAGCACAGAAGATAAGAGGAAGCTGCAAATAGCACCTGAAATCAGCTGGCTTGAGCCTTGGTCTGGTGCAAATGCAGCAGGCTACCCTGGGGCTTCACAGGGTTTGCAGTGTGGCAGGTGCAGAAGGACCAGCTCCTTTTTGCAGCAGCTGCCATGGCCAGCAGGCAACAATCTGAGCAAAGGTACTGCCAAAGGTTCTTCTTCCTGGAAGAAAAAGATTTGCAAAAACAGACTTAGGCTTGGTGTGTCTCCCACTGACTGGAGACATATGGGAACTTTGCCGAACTTTGCTGTGCAGCACTTTCATGAGAATTCATCCCATTGTCACCACATGACTGAGACTTGAAGCTTTAAGAACCATGAAAAGTAATATATAAGCTTTTATTTTTAAGGAAAAAAGCTCCTAATCATATTAGTAGGTAGTATGTAAACGGTTATCTGGGAAGTATCTTAATTTTAGAATAATTTATAGTAATCTGGTATAGTAATCTGGTATAACTCCTATTTACAAAGTAACTTTACAAAACAAGTGGAGACTTTTTGGAAATTCTTTCAGTGTGTTTAGTAAACAATTGAACTTGATTCCTAAGAGAAATGTCACTGCAGACTGGCAACACCGTGGTATTGGCCAGACAGGCAAATACATGGATGTACAATGCAAATGTGGGGAAGTGATTTTTCTGTGTTATCAGGTTTCAATTTCCTATGGTTTGACTACCCCATGTATCTATGAAGTATCACTGCAGCAGTATAACTGCAAATTAGACTAATCAAGAGTCTTAATAGACCTGGTCAGTTTTATTACTGGGATTTCCTGGCTGCCAGCCCTAAAATTCAACAATTTGACAACAAATAAAGCCTGAGAAAAGTGTAGATTCAACAGCAGATTACTTTGCATTGCTAGTAGTGCCATTGTAGGCATTAAGCTCAATTCTGCATGAGTGGGTGAACCCCAAGAAACTAGGGAAATAGCTGGGACCACTGTTGACACTGAACTGTGTGTTAACAACAGCAAGCTGCATTTTAGCTCATTACCTTCAAGTGCACTCCAGTACATCTATACATGCTCCAGTACATCCCAGCAGCTTACGTCTATGCCTGTTGCACTTGCAGTCTTTTTTAGAATATAGACACAGTCACTGCCTTGCAACCATGTGTACATCTATGAAATTATTATTAATGATTTTTGGCCTCTTATGAGAGTTGTGTTGAGAGGACTTGAAAAAAATTGGTAAATGGGAATTAGTCAATATTGACAGAAACTGTATAATAATCCATTATTTAGATTGAAAGTATAGCAAATTTGAACCTGTATCAATTCCCCCAGTAAAAGCCCTCTCAACATGCAGAGCCTTGCCTATTAAAAAATCCTCTCCTCTATTAAAGAGTTGGTTTTTCACATACCTGATCATGCCAAGTAATCATACTTGATCATTCCTAAAAATTCTTACTCGGCTCTTTTAGTCAAATGATCCTCTCTGGAAATGGGAGCTCTGAGGTGAAATAGGGTTTGGCCAGATCCGTTTACCAATGTCTTTGAAGAACACTCACTCCTAAGGATGTACAAAAACCTGAATTTGAAAACTTGCAGGCAGAATGCTCAGTTCCAGTAAATCACACATTTTGTGACAGGGTAGGATAGTTGGATATTAAACACATTTCCTCCCAAGTTGTGTTTAATAGTGAAGATCAATCTATTTAATAATTTAGGGATTAAACAGTAGCATTACAAGAAGAGAAGAAAGCATAAGGAGGAAATCATCCCATCATACAGCATTTTGACAGGATTAAAGTCTTAGAGCAGAGGGAGGAAATACATGTGTTGAGAAATAACGAACTATATGCTTTGTTAGCTCAGTGGGTTCTGTGTACATCAAGCTTTGGGCAGCAATGTTGGGAATTTGCAGAGGTGGGATGTTCACCTTTCTGTTACTTGTGGCAGTATTAAACTTTTGTTTGCATTCCTTGACTACTGGGGATTCCCTAGAAGAGTACTGTCCAGTGAATGAAATTCTCAGCCAGCTGTTTACCTTCCATTATTTCAGTGCTGTCACAGCTTAATCTCTTCTGTTTGTGTGTTACTACCAGATGTGGACTGCTGGGCTTGCCTCTTGCCCAATGTTATTTCCCACATCTGGGAATGCTGTGGTTTGGAGAATGACAAGTCACACTCTTTTCTTCCAGTTTCGCTTGGTGGTAAAGACAGCCCTGAAGCTGCTGCTGGTGTTTGTGGAGTACACAGAATCCAACGCACCACTTTTGATCCAGGCGGTATCGACCGTGGATGAAAAGAGAGGTGAGTAGTCTTACCAGGGGGTTGCAGCATCCCAGCACCGCTGAGATCAAGGTAGCATTTCATCACTGCTTTCAGTGGTCCTAGAGTTGCTGTCATTGATGCCTGCTTTGTCCAGCATACCCTTCATTTCTTAAAAGCCTTTTTGTAAGTATTTCTATCATCTGAGGTTATTTGAAGAATTAATTATAATGGGAAAGTGAAGAGTGAAAACTGAGGAACTCCATTACCTCCTGGGGTACCAGAGTCATTGCCCTTTCCCTGCATCCATATGCTAAGTAAGCCCCATCCCCACTCTATCTTCTGACTCAGAGGCTCCTTTGGGCAAGAACATCTTTCCACTTCCTTCTGGGAAGCAGCAGTCTGATTTAGAAGAGAAAATATCTAATCAGTGTAATCCCTTTGAAGAGAAAGATGAGGTCAGTAATAGTACAGGCTTTATAGAAAAAGCAAAACCATCTGTTGTTACATTAAAATAAAGCCCTTGAGCAGATATTATACTATGAAATCTGTTGCCCTTCAGGCTCATGAAAGATACTTGAATATGTATACTGTATTTTTTACGAATAAATAGAACAAAAATGGTTCTTTCTTGTTCTTCCCACAAAGCCATCACTAAGCTCCTGGGGCATTCTCTCTTGATGCAAAACATTCCTTTTCCTCAAGGAGAGTTTTTGAGGTTAGGAGATCCATTGTTGTGGTCTCAAACATGGAGGTTGAAAGTGAGCTTCCCTCTGTGGAGCAATTGCCTCCATACTCAACTTGTCTGAGAGACTTGATATGGTAAAAGTGAAGCAAGAAGATTCTGGGGGCTGGGGAGAAAGGTGGTGCCAGAAACAGGAAAAAGGAGACAGATTTTGCTTTCAGTTATCAGAATGGGTTGAAAAGAAAAAACCCAAATTATCTCTTACAGCATGGAAGCAGGCAGGGGCAATTCAAAACAGCAAATTCTGCAGGTTGGCTTTCTGTTTTGAATTAAAAGCAGTAAACCTTACAATGCCATAAGCATAAATATGATTATAATATTCATGTACCTGTGAGCACTATGACTCCTTTTTTCAGTCATTCTTAATATTTCATCAGCTTTCTGAACTCACTGGTATTCTCAATGAATTCAAAATGCCCTATATCTGCAACATGCAAGTAAAGTCATTAAAGAAAAAGGAGAAACAAAGTATTCCCTTCTCTATCTGTAGAGCACTCTTAGGCAATCATTTACATGCCCCAAGTTAATAAAACAACTTAAGTAGCAACACAAGACTTGAAAAAACTGATGCATGTAGCTGGATGAGCATATGTTAAGAGCATAATGAGAGGTTTTACAGGAATTCTCAGACCTGTGCTTTGGTAGATTATTTTATGAACTCTTGCAAATACCTTAGCCCAAATACTGAGGTTTTCCTTCTTCCTATTTTTTTAAAATTATTTTCACTAAGCAGTTGTACTTAGTTCCTTTAGAGATTTTTTTTTTCTGGTTTTATATTTAGTTCCCTTTTTAGGTCATCATTATAATAGAGTCACAGAGTAATCTTGGTTGGAAAAGACTTTTAAGACCATTGAGTCAAGCCATTAACACAGCACTGCCAAATTCATCATTAAACCATGTCCCTCGGTGCTACATCTGCATGTCTTTTAAATACCTCTGGAGATGGTGACTCCACCACTTCCCTGGGAAGACTGTTCCAAAACCTGATAACCCTTTTGGTGATAAGAACTCTTCCTAATATCCAGCTAAACCTCCCTTGATGCAAGCTGGGGTAATTTCCTCTCACCCTGTCATTTGTTAACCAAAAAAGAGGGCAGTCCCCACCTGTCTACAGCTTCCTTTGAGGAGTTGTAGAGAGAAGTAAGGTTCCTTTGAGCCTCCTTTTCTCCAGGCTAAAGAACCCCAGCTCCTTCAGTCACTCCTCATAAAGATTGTGCTCCAGACCTTCACCATCTTCATTGTCCCTCTCTGGACGGGCTCCAGCACCTCAATGTCTTTTTTGCAGTGAGAGGCCCAAAACCAAACACAGGATTCAAGATGAGGCCTCACCACTGCCAAGTACAAAGAGAAAATAACTTCCCTGGTGCTGCTGTCCCCACTATCCCTGATACAGGCTAGGATGCCATTGGCCTTCTTGGCCACCTGGGCACATGCTGGCTCGTGCTCAGCTGCTGTTGACCAGCACCCCCAGGTCCTTTTCTGACACGCTGCTTTGCAGCTGCTCTGTCCCCAGCACAGCACAGGGCTTTGTGACCCAGGTACCAGGACCTTGTTGATTGTCATACAACTGGCCTCGTCCTATTGATCCTTCCAGTCCAGATTCCTCTGAAGAGATTTTTTGCCTTTCAGCAGATCAACATTCCCATCTAACTTGGTGTCACCTGCAAACTGACTGACGCTGCCCTCAGTCCCCTCATGCCAGTTATTGATAATGATGTTAAACAGGAGTGGTTCCAACACTGAGCCCTGGGGAACCCTAAGAGTGATCATCTGCCAGCTGAACTGAACTCCGGGCACTACCACTCTCTAGGCCAACCATCCAGTCAGTTTTCTACCCAGTGAACAGTGCACCTACCCCATGAACAGCCAGTTTGTCCAGAAGAATGCTGTGGGATACAATGGCAAAGCCCTTCATTTTTAGATGTGGATATACTATGTTTTAATTTATAATTTTAAATGAGTGGCCTATAAATGAGAAGTACCTGTCTTTAATGACTGATGAAACAAAACAGAAAAATAGAAAAAAGGAGTATGCCTTTTCTTGAGCCATTGTCATAAATCTTGCAGGTATGTAATTAAGTTCAGCACTGCTTTGATAAAAGTTTGATGTTTCATGTACATACAAGGTGATGAGATATGACATAATTCTTCAACATGTGTAGCACACATGATTAACTTACAGAACCCCATATTAACTCATTCTGGTTTCAAAGCGCTCCCAGCTGTGGTTTCTATGTGTGAATACATCCATATGCAAACTGGAGTGCAGAGACCATGGAAGTACCGGCTTTACTCTGAGGTGCAAGCACAGCATGAATGAATAACTGCATGGCCCTATCATGTAGGAATTAGCTTCTACTTGCACTTCCACTTAGTTCCTCCCTTCTCCCACGCTTTTTTTTTCAGAAGTCCAGAGGAATTTGGTCTCTTTTCAGTTTAAGCATACTGGATTGCAAAGGCTCTGGGAAATGGAGCTGGCATTGCACTCTGCTGTCTGGGTCTTCTTTATCACAATCATATTTTACGACAGAGATTAAAGCCAAATAGCCAACATTATCTGTTATTTGCTTTTTCTGCAATTTCATTCATAGTTAGATTTCACTAAATTAACTCACACACTGTAGGTACGATGGAAAGATCCATTCAAATATAAATAGCCAGAAGTATGAGATGTCAAGGTCTTTACAAAAGTATCACTACCTTTCCAGCCTATAGCTGCTGGAGACAGACACTTTCTAAGCTGGTGGCAGTTCTCATGCAAGGTTCTGCCCTTGTGCATGATATTTCATGCTTTATACAAACTGTGCAGCTGTGTTGTAATTTTAGTGTCAAGGTTTTGTGTATGACATGAACAAAAGCATTCAAATAAATATGTAAAAACATTTAAAGAGAAAACTGATAAAAGACTGGGACTTAAAACAGTGGGCAATGTCATTCAGAAAATAGACTGTATTAGTTTTATATTTGCTGTATTGTTGCAGCCTCAATGTTCTTTGTCTGTACACCGTGCATGGTTATTCATAACACTGCAAGTAGCATCAGAGACTGCAGCCTCCCAGTCAGAAGGGCTGTGATAAAGAGCTCTTCCAAGTGACAAGCCTCTAAAGGGCAATCAAGCAGTTCTCATTTTACCCATTAGGAGGCAGGAAAACACGCAAAACTCAGTCTCTGTTGCTTCTCTTCACTGAGCCTGTTTCATCACTCCCACTGATTTTCCCACAAAGTCTTTTATTAAAGTCATAACTTTATGGAAACATCCTCATCTGTTCCCAGAAAAATCAGTGGGATGCTATATCATCAATCTTCTATATCATCATTTTTCTACATCAGGATCTGGTGAAGGAAGAAATTCACCCATTCCCTAAGAAGAATCAAGAGGAGACAGTACTATCAATGACTTTGGAAGAGCTACTCCAATATGTACAAGATGAAACCTTTATTTTCAAATGCAATTTTCCTCATTATAATCTTAATCTGCACAGGTCTCTTTTCACTTTAAGCATGCTGGACTGCACAGGCTCTCAAAGGGGAAGCTCTGAAAGGGGGAGCTGAGCTGGATGTGTATATGTCCCATGCTGTACGGATCATAGGTTGGAAACTACAGATTCTTATTATATATATTCAAGGACAGCAAAGCACTAAGCTCATAGTGTAACTTCCACAGCAGCACTGCCTTATCCTGGGTGGGTAGTAGATGGCCTTACAGCTATTTCCATGTTCACTTCTTGGCTGTTCAGATTGAGATCAAAATGGGGAAAATAGCATTTGAAAGAAAGGTTTAAGAACGGTTTAACCTAGTACAAACTGGAATAGCTCTGTCAAAGTTATTGATAGTACTGCCTCCTCTTGACTGTAGTTAGGGAATAGATGAAGAATTTGGAATTTAAGCCTAGATTTTGGAAGTTTAGTAGCAGAAGCATAAAGAAAGCCTTTGAAAGATAGATGAGCTGTTACAGCGCTGCCTTACTAGCAGGTGTGTTAAATCAACAATATTTTTTAAAAATTATATTCTGAAATAAAATAGCAGCATTTCTAGAAAAATATTATATATCGTCTTTGCAGGAAAACAGCAAGGTGACCATGAAATTATGATTATTTTATTATCATGAGGAATTATTGAGAAATTCAGGGAACAAAAATAATCCACATGGATGCTGCCCAAAAAACAAACCAGGATTGTTCCGATAAGAGTAGGACCTGCCTGCAATAACAGAGGGCTCTCACTGAATAATTCAGTGGATTAATAATTATGTTTTTATGTTGTTACCAACTCACTGTTCTTCCAAATTGCATTTTTTTAGTCAGATTTGCATGGTTTCCTCGTTTTGTTTCTCTTTCCTATTTCCTTCAATTTTTCATTTTTTTCACTGAAAACCACAGGAAAACCTTTTTGTAGTGAGAATATCATTCCTGCTGATCATATATCATTTGCAAGCTGAGTGAATTTGTTCCACATGACCTTTGAACATATACTGCACAAAATATCTGGCAATATAGAGAATCTGGTAAAGAGGTGTCTAGTGTATTTTCATTATAGATGTATACTTGAATTAGTATTTAATTAGGAATGCATATAGATACATCTGGAGAGCTCAGAGTGAATCCCCTTCCTCCTTTGATTTTGCTTAAGATAAAAAAGCCCTGACTAAATAGCAAAGATCAGAGACTGTCTGAGGGGAGAGGAAAGAAAAAGAGAAATAGTGCTGTCTGCTCATTCACTTTTAGACAGGTTTTTCCATGCAGTGCACTGCCATTGCCTTGAAAATGCAGGTCCTTGATTAGCAGAGATTTTATGTCTGTGTAGCAGGGTGCATATATAGTATCATCTCTAATAAGCAAAGGCTGTAACAGGGTAATACAGAGTTTAGACCTTGGGGTGACTGATCAGTCAGCAACAGGTGGCTGTGATGGCATATTTGCATTTTTCCACCTGATTACACTCAAAATCTCATCACCTGTATAGTGTTCAGGGGATGTGGACTGTTGAATACTCTGCATATTTCCTTCTGAAACTGAAAGACTGTCACAGTTATGTTGTGTACTTGAATTGAGTGTATCTCAAGGCTAAGGTTAGCTCTCTGCTTAGTCCTCCTCACATTTAACTTTACTCCAAACAAAACACTGAATTGCAGTCTTTTGTTATTTATTTCAGTTTTCCTAGATAAAATTTGGTACATACAGCCATCTTGCCATTCAGTCAAGTGAGACAGGACAGTTGTACAAGCTACCTTCCACACAAGAGGCTGAGTCTGGGTGGTGTGTTGCTTGCCTGATGTTTTTAGCTCAATAACTCACTAAACCATTAGGGTTTAGGTATCAAAGAAATACGCAAATTCAAATCAACATGCAAATCAAGCAAATAACTAAAAGCACAAATTTTGACCTTTCTTAGTGGAAAATGAGAGAATCATATCTGAAAGTTCTGTAGGTATGTTTCCTATTAAAGTATTTTGACAACGAGCCATGGCAAAAATATTTTCCCTCGTTGATCATTTCTTTTCCCCAAGACATATAGCCTGTTATTTGAGAAAACTGTTTCTCTGCCACAATGTTTTGTTAACCTGCCTTACCTTAATGCAGCACAACTCAGCAATAACGCTAGAAGTAGGAGCAGCAGGCACACTGAAAGCACAGCATGTAGGTCTCTGCTGAAGATTTATCAAAGCCTTTGTGAACCTATGATAGGTTGGGTAAAATTCCAGTCACCTGATTTTTAAACTTTTATTGTCAGTCACACTGTGCTAACAAAACTTCCTTCATCATCAAGGTAGAGAAGCTGCTACTTTTGTAGAGAGTCCACCTGCCTATCTTATATCCCTGCAATAGGCTGGACTGCAGTTTTCACTGTCTACATTAACTTCACTCTCAGGGGAGCAGGAGAAACTGTAGACAAAGCTGGATCTTTCTGCTTGAGTTTTCACCCGGCCACATGTTCCAATTTGTGCTACTTCTTGGATAAGTAGAAGTTTTTTACATAGCTTTCCATTTTGATCACTGTAACCAATAGTTTCTGCTTTTCCTCTAGGAGCCAAGCCATGGTCCAACATCATGGAGATACTGGAGGAGAAGGACGGGGTTGATACGGAACTACTGGTTTATGCAATGACCTTGGTTAACAAGGTTTGTTTACTTTGTTAGCATGACTGGTGTAGATAATATTAGTGTTTTCAATTGTGTAATGAACTTCCCTGTTGAGAGTATGTGATGGAAGAGACCTGTCACAAGAAGTTGCAGGACAAGTTGTAATCAATCAGCACACTCCTGTTACTTGTGCTGCAGCCACTCAGAGGCAGCAGCCGGGAGCAGAGGTGTTATTTTGGTGGATGTTGTGTGGAATTGTGGTCTGACATGGCTCCTCTCCCAGCGCTGACAATGCAGTGCTAAAGGAAAACATGACAAAGTAACTCAACAGATTATCCAAGGGGAGAAGGAAAGTAAGTGCTGATGAAAAGATCACATGCTAACAAAGGCTTGTGTTGTGCACAGTTTCTAGTTCATATAGTTTAATTTCTTTTTCTTTTTGCTGTGATATAAATGTGATTAATTTAACAGGTGTGAGTGCTAGTAAGGGTGCTTCTGCTTAAAAAAAGTAAGGTTACATTTTTTTCTAATTTCCTTCTATTTTTTGGTGACCAGTTTTACAAGTCATAGTTTTGCAATAAAGTAAAATATTTTCTGAAATATTGGCTTATGCTATTGGGAGGGAAAAAATGGAAAGTTCTTGAAAGTTAAAAATTTATAATTGTAAATTCCTTAAAAATCAGCATCTAGTCATGGACGAATTGTAGGGAGAAGGGGTACTAAAATGAAAGATTAATTTTTTTTTAAACAACACAGAAAGCCAGCATACTCCTGGCAAACAAAATAATTTTGTGGTTTATGGTTATACTTAATAGGGCAGATTATTAGGAAATATTATTATTACTCATTGTATTCACTTGAAGATGCTGAATTTGTTTGCTGCCAGCTAATTGGGTTCTTGGCTACATGATTGGAATTGTGGGTTGCTTTTTTGTTGGGTTTTGTTAGTTTTTGGGGGTTTTTTAATAAAATGATTTCTTAATGGCCGGTATTTTCCAGCAAATATGTCTAAGAGAGACTAACTCTCCTGGTGATATTACTGATCTTAGTGTACTTATACTTTGAGTCACTCTTGCTCTAGAGGCCACAGTAGTAAGGTTCCTCTTGAGTTTAAAAGACCACCTTACCTTACTGCTGTACTCTTTCTGAAAAGCATCACCAGTTATACATGCTTCTGTCTGTAGCTGCTATTAAAGCCAAGGTGACTCTGCTTTACCCCTTGTGTACTGATTCCTTGTTCTGAGATAGTTCTCTTCATCATTTGCACACTTGTAACCTACCTGGTGTTTGACTTCCTCAAAGGTTTTCCCTGCTGATGCTTTTATTATCCTGCAGTTGATTCCTTTAGTCTGAGTTTTTCAGTACATTTAAAGCTATTTTTAGGGGGAGGTAGTTCTTTAAAAACATACAAAAAGAAAAAGCATGTCACAGTCAAAGGAGCAAGGCAATTATGAAGATCAAGGAAGAGCGGAATCCCACAAATCCACACTTATAATTATGATCTGGCTTATAGGCAGCTTTATGATGTTTTTAATGGGATATTTTTCATGATTATAGAGAAAACAGCAAGCAGCATGTAACAGTTGTAATTTTTTACCCCACAGAGAATACAAAGAAGGCTCAGATGGTTTCAGCTTCTCTAGACAAGAAAATGTCAAAGTTTTCAGTGCAGACACAGTCCTCATGAAGGATTTGTCTTGAGGCATGCTTGTACTCTTTTTTCTTTATGTATCCATTTACAGACTGTGTTCCTTCCTGTTCCAGAGCAGAAAACATATCTGCCCAGACATAAGAATTGCTCCAGTCCTTTTATCCTCTCCCTCTCTTTTGTTGATGCTCTTTTGTTATGCATAGTTCCAGTATAACCTGTGTTATTTTTCTTGGAGTAGTTAGAAATTGAATTTGATATGCTTTAGGCTCTGAAAGTGGATCTGTGAGTGTAACGACAAACCGTGCAAAGGAAAAATATTTCTATATTTGAGAGTTCAGTTGTCCAGTTCTGGTCAACAACATGCAGTGAAAATTGGATTTACACTACTGTGTGGTTTAAAATTATAGTAACCAATAAAAGGCTGCTGACAGCAACAGTTGCCAGTAAATACTACCTTATACTGCTGCTTTTCCAGTCTACAGCTTACCTTACCTTGAATTTTAAAAAAAGCTGTACTTAGAGGTGGGTGATCTGCATATCAACATTAAGATAATTTCCTATTATTTTAGGAAGTAAATGCTCAGAAGATCTGACTGTTCTTCCATCGTTCTGCAGATAAAGCATTGCATCCTACTGTGCATGAAGGCATTTGGGTCAGAATAGTTGCTGTCCATGTCTTTCATTTGAAAGCTTCATAATTGAACACTTTTCTATGATAATATTTCCACATCCAAGTTATCATTCCACTGAATGTGCAGTGTGAGAACTTCATTTGCTGAATCCTCAGATTTTTACTCAATGCTGGGTGTCAGTTTAGGAAGGAAGAAAATAAGTGTGGTACCTGTTTTCAGCACTGTTCAGGATGTTTTATAGTCTTCAGTGAGTTCTAAACAGAGGCTTAAATGCTGTTCTGGAAAGAGACAAATTCTTAATTAAAGCCTGAACGTATAACCTTAACACTTAATTGAGTTTTGTGCTAACAATTCCTGTTGTGGTGGATTTCACCAGTTAATAATCCTGTAACGACTGAAGAAGAAAATGTTGCTGTGTTGTGTTTAATTAGAAAAAATTTCAATTAAAATGTACATTGTTGATGCACATATTTCAGTAGCTTACATCACAAGAAAGATGTGCTTTAACAAGACATCTATATCAGCTGCCTGTTTCTCTCTCATTAGTCATGTAATCCAGACCCATTTTTCTGAATGTAAAGCTTCTTGATGTAGGGAGGCAGCCCAGAGGGACTCCTGTTTTCTGCTCTCTGCTGCTCAGAACTACCTTGGAAAAGAAGGGCTCCAGAAAAACAGCATTCACAGAGCACAGTTCATCCCAGGCATGAGAAGATGTAACTCTCCTTTGAGAGAGTCTGTGTTTTGCATCTCTTTCCCTTGCTCTTTCTCTCCTCTGCTGGGAATATAGATAAATTACTTAGCTAATTGAATGGGAGAGAGGAAACTACTTCAGAGTAAACTTCTCTCTGGTGAGGTAATCCAGAAAAACTGTGTTGCCTCCAGCCTGCGCTCTCAGGTATTTTGCAGCAAAAGCTCTGCCCAGACTGGTTCCTGGGCAGAGGGATGTCCTTGCCTTGCAGGTAGATGGCATGGTACACTCAGTAGTTTCCGCTCAACATGTGCAGGATTAAACTAGTCTTTCTGCATCATGCACAAGGAGCAGTAAAAAATCAGCACAAACTGACTAAGAATCAGTAGCAAGCTGGTATAGGAATTAAGGAGTCAGTGTACCTTTAATAAGACTTTTTAATTTGAAAGGGAGCATAGGAGGCATTATCTCTGTAATACAAACCAGTTTGTGCTCAGGGAAGATGCTGCAGGTGTGGAGGACAGTAGGCACATGGTGCAGGATATTTCCTGCTATCCTCACATCACACAGCTGTGCATTGGACTTTTTCTTCTTAAGGCTAAAATTAAAAGAATCAATAGGAACTAAGCTTTACTCTTTTTAGCTGAGCATTTTGGTTTTTTTTTTTCCCTCTTTGCTTTTATCCCTGTGTTTGATGGTTTAACATTCTCTGTTCTTTAAATCTGCACTTGAATGCAGCCAGAAAGAATCCAACTGTGTATTTTA
Organism: Passer montanus; assembly: GCF_014805655.1. Classification (NCBI taxonomy): domain Eukaryota; kingdom Metazoa; phylum Chordata; class Aves; order Passeriformes; family Passeridae; genus Passer; species Passer montanus. Next base: position 707,624 of record NW_024359721.1, on the reverse strand, counting down.
AAGACCTACATTTTCCATTTTTTTTGTATAAAATAACAACATTGATTTGTTTTGCCAATTATTCATTTTTCTACACAGTGCAGAGAGTTGTTTGTTAAAATCTGTGCCACTTGTTTTTTATTTTCTATCAGTGTCTCTAATCCCACGTCATGGGTTTTACTTTATTGAAATCATACATAGCACCACTTGCCACCCACTTTTAAAATCCTTTGTTTAATTCTTTTCAAAACAAACAGATTTAAATATTTTTCCTTTGATTCTCAGACGCTGTCAGGATTGCCAGATCAAGACTCTTTCTACGATGTGGTGGACTGTCTGGAAGAGCTAGGCATTGAAGCGATTTCACAGAGACACTTGAACAAGAAAGGAACAGACTTGGACTTAGTTGAGCAATTTAACATTTATGAGGTAACATAACATGCCCTGTTTTATGCATCTTACAGCTTGTGCAAACTTCAAAGCTGAGAGGAGGTGGGGAATGTAACCTAGGTGAAATTTGGTTATCTCTCCTATTTTGAAAGGAAAACATCTGGTTGCTGTAAGTAATGTACACATTTGTATATGTGACCTGCTACGGCACATAGCTGCCTTTAATGCAAAGGCATTTTGTATTAAGGCTGGGGCATAGTCCAAGGCAAGCCAGCACATTTACTAGCCTACTTTCTGCAACTGCTAGTTGCACATGCTGAAGCAAATAGAAGTTCGTACCACATACAAAAGTATTCAGCTCATCAAAAAGGTTCGGCTGAGCTCAACTTCACAAGTACCATTTGTTCTGCAACTGAATATCCAGCAAGTCCCTGTTTAAGAGTTTACACTGGATCAGATCCTATGCAGTTTGCAGTAATGAGTGACTGCACATTTACCACCTAGGTATAAAATAACTACTTCTGAAGCATTTATATGTAGGGGTAGGAAATCCAGTTTCTTTATAATTAGGATTTTTTCAGATTTTGGGAAGTGTTGGAGCTAGGAGGTTTAGGCTGAAGTTGTAATGTAAATGTGAATTAGTGTTCTCATATGACAAAATTAAATTATTTCATTGCTGCCTAAGTCCAGCGAAGAATTTAATAGATTTGATTCTCCATTTTATCCATCAATTCTACCTCCATGTCACTTCACTAACTAGCAGGGTTAAGCTTTATATACACCAATTTCTAGGAAGAACAAGAGAATGAGAGGGCTCAGTAATGTTCTTTCTTTTTCTATCATCAGAAGCATCATCTTATAACACCCTTTTTAAAAGATAGTGATTAATCTTAAAAGGATGGATTGGTTTTTTGTGCATGCTGCACCTACTGAATGACTTACAGAATTGGCAGTTGACTTAGTTGGGTGCCAGCTTTTTCTTGATGACCAAATTAAATTTAAACACATCTATGCAGGTTCTTCCTTTTATCTGACAATCTTGTTTTTTACCTGAAAAATCTGTTTTTCCTCACAGAAATAGATTTTACACCCCAAGCAGAGATGTCTCATTTCCCCCTTTGTTTTTTTGGTTTGTTTTTTTTTTTTTTTTAAACTTCTGGTAAGAATTGTCAGAGTAACAAGACTGATAGCAACAAGAAGATAGGCATTCTTCTGATGGCACACATCGCCCTTTCTGTACCTCTGCCCATTTGAGTGGATCTTTCTCATACAATGATTATTTAGATGTTAGGCTGCATTTCAGATGAGAGCCACTAGATACTATGTTGCTTCTGCCAGGGATCTCTCTCCTCATGTACCATAAGATAACACTGTTTCTATTAGAGGTAGTTCACAGTGGCGCATCTAGGGCATGCAGCAGTTTGAGATATTTGGCGTTGCACCCATTGTTAGTCCCCTGCTAATTCCAGCACACTCTAGATGGTAACTTCTACTTAATAACTTCAAGTGTCATGTCTGAACATGAGGAAATGTTGAATCAGTCAATGCATGGAGTTTTTTCCTGTGAACTTTACTAAAACCAAGTCTTCTCCTAAGTATTTTGATGATATAAAGAATGATATAAAGAGAACTAGTTGTCCAAGACTGCTCAGCTTCTTTGAAAGTTTGGTTCCACATGAAAAAGAAAACAGATTAGGAGGTACATAAATGTGTTATTGCCGGTCCTATAGTGTTGTATGCAAGGCATCAGTATATAATTCCATTGTTAGAGCTGCCACACTGCACTAACGGATAGACAGTGACTTTCAGGGATAGCTGTAGAAATGGTGATGCTAATTGGAGTTAATCATGTTGAGACCAGGAAATTTTTAAGCCTAGATGTGAAGACCTGTGGTAGCTGAAGGGACCGTGTCGGCCTTCTTCCTTTCTTTCTCAGGTGACACTGAGGCATGAAGATGGAGATGAGAGTGTTGAGCCCCCTCCCAGTGGGCGCAAGGATCGGAGGAGGGCCAGCCTTGGTGCTGGGGAGCGCAGGGGGCTGGAGCGCCGGCGGAGCCGCAGGCACTCGGCACAGAACGTCAAGAGCACTTTATCAGCCCCTGCCAGCCCCTGCGGGCAGTCCAGCTTCGTGCTGAGCCATGGGCAGCGCGTGGAGGAGCTCAGTGAGAGGTAAGGGCAGGAGCTGAGGAATACTCCTTTCTTCTCCCGTCCTGTTCTGCTCATTGCTCTTTATTAATATGATAGGCTTTTCTTTATCTTCCTCTTTTCATTGACATAAAAATGAAAAAAGCAAAAGCATATTCAGAGTTAAAACACCAGCACAAAAAAGAAATGGATTTGTAGGTGACTTACTTGCATATCTAAGTTCTTTAGCACCATCCATCCTAAGCAGACCCAAACCACACGACACAGAGCATTTGGTATGAGAACTAACTCAACCTAATTTCATCCATCGACAGATTTTTTTATTCACTATGTTCACATAACAGAAGATTGTAACAAGAGCATGGTAACATTAATTCATAGCTATTTGTCCTGTGTATGTTACAGTTCATTCTTATTTTATTTCCTCCTCTTCATTCCAGCATAAATATTTGCCTTTGAGGCTACAGCAGAGTAGTGAATATATCTAATGTTTTATAATTAGCAAAAGCAAGGCAGTAATGGCTAGCTGAGCAGCGGTCTGCAACAGTGGAGTCAGTCGAAGATGGTGTCTTTGCCAGTTCTATGATGGTTGGCTTAGGCTGTGTGTGCTTAGGAAAAAAAGGGAGCTGCAGATCCTCAGCATGTCTGACTGCTGCACAAGAGGGCTGGAAGTAATTCACCACAGTTACATGTCTGATCTGCTCTCCTCTCTTTGATGTCAGCCGAGTGCAGCAAGTGCTGGTGGGCCTTCAGTTATCTAATGTGTTCTACATGCCTGAAATTTCAACCAAGATGAATCAAGCTCTGAGACTGGCTGTTGATTCTAAAGGGAATCTGGATGACTAGCTCAGGTGGTGATTCATAATAGCTACAGACAGCCAAACTTGGACATTGTCATCTCACTGCTGAAGATGCAGTTTGAAAAACTGAAGCGTGGTCTGTACAAGAGCATATCTCGCATTAATTTTAACTTTTGGGAAATTCATTTAAGGTTTCTCTTGGTTAGCAGGGGATGTAAACTTAGAGCCTTAAAATCCTATGTTGCATGTAAAGCAGTTCCTTCTTGCAAAGAGAGCTGGCTTGGCTAAAGTTTAATGGGTTCTGGTAATATGAAAATGTAAGACTGCAGATAACTGAAATAGTAGTTGAATGTTGTATACCACATATTGCACTTTATTTTCTTTTTTTTTTTTCCCTTTTGGCATTTGACAACACATTAACGCTTATTTTCCATCACCTTCCATGGCCTGGTCTTTAGTGGGCTGACAGCTGAGAGCCCCATGGTGTTACAGGCTGATAATAAGGATGACAGTGCATTTGAGGATGAGTTTAAAGCATCTTCAGTGTGAGTACAGCTGGGAACTTCAGCTGCTCTGGATGGGATGCCTTGTGCATGACCTTGGGCCCTGCTTCAGGACTTAACAATATGACTGGGAATTGTAGCCATGAATGTGAAACAGACATGTATGGTTATATGGTTTATATGATTTTCTTGTTAAAATTATGAATTCGGATTAAAAATGAGGAAACGCTTCTACTCTGCAGAGATTGTTTATTCTCTTACTGTTAATTAAACAAATAGAAGCCATCCAGGACAACAACTTCTACCAATATGTTTTCTCACTATTATCGTGTGTGCTTGCTAGCTTTATTTTGCACTCTTCAGTAACTTCTAATAAATTTGTGTTCGAGCTAATTTTTAGTGGGAATAGAATAGAGGGAATAAAACCACAACAGATTAGTTCCAGAAGCTCTTTGAAATATTTTTAACCAACATAACATAATTTCAATAATCATGCTACTTTTGTGAAAGCAAAAATTATCTAGTTCTGCTCCACACACTCTTTGACAGTGACATATTTTAAAGCATAAAATTAAAGTTTAAATACAATAAATAAGTCTTTATCTAAGCAGTGAATTTTAATTTTGTGTTGCAGTTATCTTCTGTAGGACAATAATTAAATTCTCTTCAATTCCATTTGGAATGTCCAACTTGCTCACCTGGCTTTGTAAGGAAACAGGCATTCAATTATGAATGCATATGATTCTGATCTTTACTTTGCATATTAGTTAAATGAAAATACTGCCTCAGCCCCCACTCCCATTCTCCAGTCCTGTTAGCAAATAAAGGCAGAGAATTATTTGTAACTGGCAAGTCAGATTTTTTTCCTATGGGACATTACAGACTACAAAGTATGTTCAGGACTTGAGGATGCAAGTTCTATGCTCAGTGAAATTGTTTAAGTTACCATAAAAAGAAGTTAGTCAACTGTTGGATCTTCTATAATTCTCATTTTTCTGGTAAAGTGTTTCTGGTAAACAAGCTTTTCAGATAAGCAGATTCTGTCCTTCACATTTTTAGATTTATTATCTGCCTGAATCTGTAGTTGTGGTAGGAAGAGGAAAAACAGCCTTCCTGCTTTATCTTATTCCAGTAAGTCTCAACTTCCAGTGAAATAGTCCAGATGTGTGCAACAGTATCTCTACACCTGATAGCTAAACTGCGACCAAAAAAAAAATAAAAAAAACAACCAAGAAGGAAAAAAGGAAAAGCCTTATGGCTTCTATTCATTAATGTGTAGGCAGAAAAATAGTGAAGTTGAATGTGTCCTTTAAGGTTTTTACACATTTATATAGTTTGAATTAGACTTAAATGGAAAGAAAGTTTCTGTAATCACATTTTCAAATTGGAGCATATGGTCTTCAATGCAAGATATTTATTGGTTTAAAGGACTTCAATAGATTGATCTTGTGGCAATTTGTATTTAAATTTTAAAATCCTGTGTTACAATATGATGCAAGCATCGCTTGATTTTGTCAAAAGAAATGCTCATTATGACCCTGTTGCTTCCATTTTTAATGTTGTAGAGAGGAATATATACAAATGGATAAAAATTACTTATTACCTCTGTAAATTGAAAGTGACTTCTATTCAGCCATGAAATAACAGTCTCCTGCTAATGACTTTTTGGTGGTTCCTCTTGAGGAAAAAAAAAATTGGCAGTAAGTTTTTGCAGTGCAGTATTTCCCAAAAAATAGTTACAAAATGGATTTCAGTCTTTATTCCTTCACTACATTTTCTTTCCCAGTAGGAATTGTAACAGTACTAATGATAATCTTCCTGTGTTGTTCCTGCTGAAAGCTCTACACTTTGTGTGTGGCTGCAGATGTCTTATGTCTGGTTTTACAGTGGATTAGACCCAGTGGAATTGCTTCTGATGAACACGGTTAGAGATTGAAGTCGCAGTCATACACTGTACTAAATTTTATTTTGGGAAATATTCTAGGTTATTTTTGGACTTCTGTACCAAAATCAGGAGAAGGTTCAAGTTCTTTCCCATCATTCTCCTTCCCACAATGTTCATGGGTTGTTTTTTTTTTCTTTTTAGCTCATCAGCTGTTTTGGAAATGGCTTTGCTTTTGTTTACCACATCAAACAGGTTTTCCACAGTCATCTGCTTTGTGTCAACCGATAAGTCTTCCAAAATGAGAGAAATTCGTGGTGCCGGTAAAACAACAAAAAAAAGACAATATTGGCCAAATTCTGTTCTGTCTCACATTGCCATATATCCAAAAAAGTTGTCTGAAGTCAGTGGAGTTGGTCTGATCTACACCAGGCTAATTGAGAGCAGACTTTGGGTTTTGAGTTGGGAAAAGTTGACAGTAAATGCTAAGGGCGACCAAAAGGAAAACTTGCAGGCCTTTTTCATCCACTTGGCAGCCTTTTTCCAAACTAAATGTATTGTTTTTTTGCCTGTGGTTCAAAACAAATAAGGATCCAAATCTGCTTTGTGTTAAAATAATTTTCATGGAGAGCAAAGCCCAGCCTGGATGTGCCCGTTACTAAATAAATAAGTAAAGAAGTTGATAACAGCTACTAAGTAAGAAAGGCTGAAGGTTGATTTCAAGATCTGTACCTACTGCAGCATACTTTAAGATGCCTGTCCTGACCAGCAGCAGGTCTGCTTTGCTAAAACTTCTTTCTCTTACCATGATGGCATACAGCACCAATAAGTCTGGTGGGAACTTCGGTCCTATTTAACATGATGTTTTAATGCTGTGCTGGAGCTACCTCCTAAGGTTTTCTGCCCTTGTCCAAACTGAGAGCTCTCAGCCTGTGGTCTAGCATGCTGCTTCTTATGCAGTAGACTTTTAAACACATTCTTCATGGGTTGTGTTGCTTATTTATTTGTTTTCTTTTTAAAGTAAAGCTAGCTTTTTCCAGCCACACCATGGATAGAGTCAGAAAAATGCAAGGAGTGGCATGGGATTTGCACTAGATTTATTTTGTTATTGTATGCAGTGATTTCTGGCTAAATAAGCATTAAAAGGCAAATTTCTGTCTCTCTGTCTTTTAATCTAATCCTGACTGGGTTTCAGAGAGTAAAAGGCAGCCTGCTCAGAAGTTCTCAGTGCTGTCTTGAGCACAGCACAGGTTCTCTGAGTTCTGTACATCCAAACCAGAAACAAGTGCTCCTCCCAGTTTTTCAAATTAATGTTTCACGTTTTCCTGTGCATTTCCCTTTTTTAAGTACTGCACAGAGACCATACTCATCTCTCACCCTGGGTGTCCCATCAGAGCTGTGTCAGCCAGACCTTAGCAAACATGTTCAAGTAAGCTTCTGGGAGATTTCCACTGACACCTCTTACCAGCATTTGAATGAACAGTTCCATCACTATGGAATTAGTTATGGGTCAAACACTGAGGTTTATGAAGTTGTAAATAGCTAGGATTAGCTATTTTCCTCTCTTTACTAGAGTCTGCTTTTTATTTCCATAGCTTTGATTTGTTTTATATTATCAAAAATCACCAAAGAATTGCTAAGATTGATCTTACAACACTAAATACATTCAGCTAGAGATAACTTGGCCATGGTTAGAACTTTCTTTTCAGTATTCCTGTGTTTGACACCTAACAAATGAAATAACTGACTGCCATCTTAAAAACTTACCAGAGTGGAGCCTGCATCAGTGCATTCTGCATCAGTAACCAAAGCTGGCTTTAGGAAGCTTTCTCTTAGTAGGTCTACTAAGCTTCATGGTTATGAAGCTAAAAAGATATGAGGAAGACCAACTGTTCAGGTCCACCTGAGGCTTCCAGATTTTTAAATTTGAAGAAAGCTGGCCTTCAGGAGAGCTAATTTTATAAGGTAAAAACAACAAAGTAGCCAATAGGGTATTATGTATCTATGGACTTTGCTTTTTTTAGGGTCCTGCCTGGAAGCCTGTCAGAACTCTTCCTCTGAGCAAAGGGTAGCACAGGGAATTCCAAAGTTGCCCACAAATTCCTAGGCCAGCTGGACACAGCTCCATTGCATGGTGCACCCTGGGCTCAAGGTCTTTAACACCCTTTATGGTCCTAGAAGAAAACAGGGAAATAGTTGTCTAAATAAAGGAAAGCTGTGCTGAGAAGTTGTAAGGTCCTCTTTGTTAGAAAATGCATGTTTCTGATGTTTGAGGATTGCCAAGATGCAGGCAGGGATCGTGATGCTATTTTGGTTTTACCAGAAAACAATGAATACAGCTGAGCCTCTGATGCTAAGCATTTTTTTGGCTCATCTTTGGATTCCTGATGAGTTTCTAACCAGCAGCACAGACCTTAGTTTGCTTATTAGGCCTCATTAACTGATTGTTCAAATTGCTTCATGTAGAGCCAGGGCTGCAGGGTTGGTTTGCCCAAGATACAGCTGAGACTTGTTTTTATTATTAGCATGATTTTCCATGTTTTCAGACATTCCAAACCATAACTAATCTTTTCTTTTTCTCTAGCATTTACTATGGAAAATTCTAGCTTTTGTCATGATGTTTCAAGTTCTGGTGACTTTCCACAACACTATAACAAAAGATTTGATTGTATAAATACTTAATAGGTATAGATCAAAGATATGGTGGCAGGTGGAGTTTATTTTATTTTATTTAGGAACTCTTAGAGTTGCTGTCGGTGTCAAATATGATGAGTGATATATAGGTATGAAACAGCAAAGTGGGGAGTCTCAACATCATCATTTGATGTAAGACACAGGTTGTGGTATAGATTACTAAAGGCCCACATGAGAGAAGAAGTTCATTTCCTTTTTATTGCTGCAATAGAAAGAAACACTTTGGGTTTTTTTTTTCCTTGATGTTTGTCTCGGGTTCCTAGTTTTAGATATTTTAAACAAGTGAGGCATGAAATTAGACAAAGAAAACATCTCCAGGATAAGCACGCAGGCACATATCTGTGGATGTGAACCTCTTTAATTCATGATATGTGTACACAGACATAGACATACACATGAGCTGAGCCACCTAGCATTTGGGTGTGCTTTGACATTTAATGCCATATGATCAGTTACGAGAGAGATAATAATTTTTCACTGTTTGGTTGGTATGGGTGAAAATGAAAATGGGATATAAAAAAGAAGAGGTTTTGGAAAGATTGATCTATGAAATGAAATGGCTTGGTAAGGTAGCCAAGGTATTGTCTGTTCGTAGCATCAAATCTTTATTAGTTTTTGACAACAATACCATATAAAAATCCAACCTGCTATTTTAGGTTTGGAGCAGGATAACACATTAATTTCTCCAGTGCAGGTAGGATTTGAAGCATTAAGTCAAGCAGATTCTAAAGGAGAACCCTAAAAGTGTGAAATTTGCAATCTTACTCTTTGTAAGAATATCTTGGAAGCTCCCATTGCGGTAGAGGAAAATGTATAAAATAGGTTAAGAAAAAAAATTTTTTAAGCCATACCATAAAAAAGGACTGCACTGATATATAGATAGGGATTGACTGACTTACCAACCCAGTAAGTAATAATAACAAAGAAATTTAAAATTTACAACTTGATGAGTATCTCAGGTCCAGGTCCAATTACTGTTTCAAGTTGATATCAGCTTTTTTTAATATGAATTAAAACATCTCGTAGATGTGTCAGGTTTTCTAGTAGGGATACTCTCTTCTGACTGCATGTCTTGCTGAAGGAAATGTTTTATGCTTGGTACACTTGCAGAGTCCAGTTAACAGCAGTGCACTTTGCTGGAAAGGCAATGGTAGATTTTCCTATTTGGACTTGAGGAAGAATCAAGAAAACACTGAAGTTTAAATAGATTATAGCTGCATGGCAAATGAAATCACAGCATGACTTAGCCTAATTATTTTACTTTGGTTTTTTCCACTGTGTGTTTGGCTTTCATGAGCTACCTGAGGAAATGCAATGCCAGACCAGGGTGTGAATGCATTTTTTTTGATCATTATGGTACTGTCTTATCCACTGGAGTGTACATGCCTTAGAGAGTTCACCTCTTCAGTGTGTTCCCAGTGTTTGTAAACATGATCCTCTGAGAACAGGAAAGGTTTTTTACACACAGGATGCAAGGGCCAGGGTGGGGGCAGTGGTAGGAGGTGGGAAAGACAGCAGCTTGGTAGGATGCCATTTCCCTTTGAAGAGTGAATAACAGTGGCCTTCAACTGTTAACCAGTGTGTTCTTCCAAGCTCTGAAAATAACATTTCTTCTCTCTTTCTGTATATGTTTCAGTATATATTGGTCCAAAAGTCTGTCTGCATCATTATTCTGTTTCTTTACCTCTCTGCTCTTAGAAATGTACAAACAGCAATGCTGTTCAATGATCAGAGAGTTGTGACTCCTGAAGTCTTTGCAAAGCCTTGCCAGCATCTTAAGCAATGTTCTGCTGTCTTGCTCTGCTTTGATGTGTCCTATATAAACCAACTGCAGCGGTTAAACAAGTCTGGAGGCATTGCCTAGTTATTATTTAGGTGTGCAAAGCTGTTGCTGACCATAATTTAGGGATAAAAAGTAACAGGAACCTAAAGATAAAGGACAGATATGAAAGCATAGTGAGTGTATGTACTTCACAGCATTTGACATTGCCTCACCTTCTTTCTGAACTGTTTTCTTTATTTAGGGCAGAAATACCAGGATCATTTCCTTTTGACCTTTGTAATTAATCACCTTAGTCTTCCTGTATGCAAAAAGTCAGATTTTGAGGCTTTGTAAGTACATTGTTATCCATATTATTTCATGTAATTTCATCTTCACATAATTGTACCAACTGCAGTGGAATAGAAATAGGTAGTGGGGTTAATAGCTGGTTTCTTTAGTTTTATTTTAATGGAGGAGGAAAGTGTATTGCCTTATCTTTATACAGACTTACAAGTGTTGAATTTGAATTATTACCACTTTTAGCTTTCACCTAAAGGACTAGTTGAATCTGTTTTGGCAGCTAGGATAGAAAAAAAAGAAGAAGCAACAGAAGTGTACCCAAAGCATTTGTTTATTTTACAAGGATTTAGGAATATGGTTACGAATTGTGCCATCTAAGCTATAAAAGTGGAATTGAACTCATAAATTTAAGAAAATGGCAAGCAATGGCAAGAGAAAATAAAATTGCATCTGCTGTGACTTACATCTTTCCTTGATGGAAAATTTTTCAGGGGTTTTTTTGTTCACTTGAAGTTCAGGGATGCCGCTGTGCAGGAGGTAAAAGAGGTCAGAGGTTTTCAGGAGAGAGAGTGGAAAACAACCTTGAAAGGAAAGTTTATGAGATCAGCTGTAGTATGCCATTTAAAATAATATTGTGAAAAGGGTAATGGTGGCCTTATTTCACTGAATGTGGCTTATAGTCCTGGTCATAGAATCATAGAATGGTTGGTGTTGGAAGGGACCTAAAGATCATCTGCTAGTTCTCATGAGTTAGCTTCTATGTGCATTGTATGTGCTGACCAAAGTCTTGGCAGCCTAATTGTGGCAAGATGATAATTTTTTCAATTGTTCTATATTCTTGTTCATTACTGTTTAAATCCATCCTGAATTAAAATTATTTGAAGCATATCTTACCTTTTCAACATTTTCTTTGAAGTGGAGCAAAGGAGAATGTTTCTGTGCTCATGCTTATTTTGTTGGTATGGATTTTTGTTTGGTTTGTTTGGGATTGTTTGCTTGTTTTGGGGCATTTTTTGTTCCTTCAGGACAGCCTTTGATTTTTCTTTTAGCTCTAACTTTATGGTTTTTTTTGGAGACGAGGAGTGAGAAACTTGTGTTTCTGGGCTACAAGCTAGAAAGAAATCCTAAGTTCTTTCAAGCTGCCTTCATCAAAACTCTGCAAAGAGACTGAGGAGAGCCTGGAGAAGACAGAGACTATAGAAAACCTTGTACACATTACTCAGCTCCAGCGTCCAGTGGGATAGAGAGCAAGTTTTGGTGCTTTGAGTTCTTGTAGACTAAGAGCCGTTGTCTTCAGGGTGCTCTTACTTTTAAAATCATCCAACTTTTAATATGTTAGATGTGTGTGAGGTGCAAGGCCTGGCATCACAAGGACTCTGTCCCTGCCTTCAGCTAAACTTGTAGAAGAGTACATTTCTTATAATTTCTTTTCATAAGTCTGTGTTTATTAGTGCTTTTCTCTTTGCAGCTTTGAATAGCTATTTAATATCAGCTGGGAAAATTTGCATTCTGAAAAGGAGGGAAGTTAATCCTTTAATTCTAAACCCTTTGTCATTATTTTGTTTTGCCATCTAGTGGTTCTCTCTCCATAAACTGCATTTTCGTAGTCTTTTTTAATATGCACATTATTTTAAGGGGCTATAAATACTTTAATTTTAGTTGAAACAACAAAGCAAAACCTGTGCCTTAGAAGATGTTTATTAGTTGCCATGACCAATGACACACTTTATAAAGATTAGTGGGGGGGAGGGGTTGTTTATTTGTTTAGTTTTTTTAGCCTGGAGCAGTATTGCATTTTAAAGATGAAAATAAACAGAGTGATTGTTTTGAAATTTTTTTCAGTTCTATAAAGCTTTTGTTTAAATATTTCTAACCTGATGCTTTTGTCATGGAACTGAAGTAACTCAGGAATAGCCTTAAGGTTAGCTGAATGTATCTGATTCTTCAACATTAGCTGAAGGCCTTCCTCCTGCCACTGGGTAAATATTTGCCTTTTGTAAACGGGACAATTTTCTCTGCTACTAAAAATCATGCTGGCTTCTGCAACCTCATTTAATTGGAAACCTCCCTATGAGTCCTTTTCATTTAATTCCACTATTGCATTGACTACAAATTTGCATCTGTATGTGAGAGGGACAATGAACTTTTCCACACCATCCCTTCTCCACTGCATACAAAATGAACATATAACTCTGAGCAGTTCACATGAGTTCACAAACCTGTCTGCTGTTGTGTTTGAGCATCTGACTCTAGTTAGTGTTTTCCCATTTTGATAAATATTCATAAGGAAATGTTCCTTTTCTACCTTTTAGGAAAGACTTAGTTAGCAGGTACTACCTGTTTTGTTGGACAGAATATCTGTCCTCTGACAAGGCTGAAATGGCTGCCACTGTTGCTTTGTTTAAAAGAGCACACATCATTCCTGCCTGTGAGCTTACCCCTCTCCTCTGATCTGTATCTGAGCCCCCTTCTGGGGATACTCAAGGACTCTGAAACTGTGAGTTTAGTTGCTAAAAGAGTGCTGAGCATCTCCCCTATGCGATCACTTATGTTCTTTGTGCAAGTTTCTCTTGACCACATTGGCTGCCCAGATTGGAGGCTATGCCTGCCTCTGTGCACACCAATCATCTCTGCTACCAAGTCACACAGAGCCAGATCCTTCCTCTGGCTTTTCCAACCACTTGCCATGTAGTTGCTGCCATCCTGCACTTAATATTAGCAAAAGAAAAGAGCTTTCCAATCAAAGCTCCTTCTGAGATTTTGACCTAGAACTGAAGGACCCTTTGAGGAAGGAGCCATTGGCGTGACAGAAGAATTATCACTCTGGAATCTCTAAATTTTTTTTTCAGCTCCTTTCTCCATGCTGTGTAAACTCCTGTTATTTTAGCCATGCCTTCATAAGGTGGAATAAATTCTCAAAGAACTCTTTCAAATTTATGAGATCCACCAAATCAAATGAGTATTTCACGAATGATTTTTGCTATTTTGAGACGATTGAGGAGAGAAGAAATTTTGACATCGCCAATGTGGAATCCTGGTGGGAGCTTTAAACACAGCAATAATGGGGACACTTGTTCATATAAGCAATAGCTGTGCTGCCAGCATTATAGGATGCATTGTGCTCTAAACAGAAAACCAAGATCCTACAGAGCTTCATGAGCTATTTCTTAAATCTGAGTGCTGTAGGACAAGAAGATACAGAAGTTTCCCTTCACAGGAAATAGTAGAGCTTGAGCTAGTAAGAAGGGATTATATGAGTGCTCCCTGGTTCAACTCTTTATTTTCTTTTTTCCAGTAAATGAGTAAATGTGTGAAAGTTGAGAGGTGTCTGTGTAAGGGAGGTATATATTTGTGGGCAGGACAGGGAGATGATGAGATGACAACTGAGATGGCTATGTCACTAAGCCACCTTAGGAATGGTTGAAAGCATTTACTCTCTAAATGTTTGCCAGTGTATTGGAAAAGTTCCAGGTGATGCCATTTGCCTGGTTATTCTCTAACTCCACATAAATGCAACAGATTTGGATTGACCTTTTGCATTGCACTCAATGAGTTCATGACCTCACATTGTAAATATTCATTATTCTTATAACATGGAAACTAATTCTAAATGGAAAAAAGCCATAGAGCATCCCTTCAGAATCAGAGGAAAGAAAACAAGCTATCAGGAAAATGCAAGGATATAAGTGCCTTACAAACTTCATTACTGATTGTATGTTTTTGTTTTTGCATGGAGCACAACTTAATGGTGTATACATCATTAAATCAAGTGGAGAACTGTATCAACTGCAAATGCATCTTCCGTGAATCTGTTGGTTTGGGAAGGTGAAAAGCACAGATATGATGGATAGGAGGCAGACAGTACAGCTTTTTCATTATGTTTAATATAGTTTTCCTATTTTACTTGTGTGGTTTGTAGGTTGTGGAGGCTTTATGCATGACTTACACTTCTCTCCTGCCAGAATTACTGCTGAACTGAATCCTGCTTTTACCATAGTAATGACTTTACTGAAATAATTCTTGTACTTGCATCTGATAACTTAAATATTGCTATTTGCTAATAGTCCTGAACTGATTTGGTCTCTGTTATTTCTAACTCAGGGGTTCACCCTGTTCTGTTTTCCAGTTGAACTATTGGTTACTTAGCAGGAATGTTTTATTTGGGTTAATTTAGGAAGAGTGATGTCCAGTGCCAGCTGCCCCATGCCAGCACAGTGTGTACTGTCCTTAGGCCAAAAAGACACAACTTAATGACTAATGAGTTGAACATTGCTATTGTCATGAATGCTTTCCATTAATGCCTCTGCAGGTAGGGCAGCTGCAAATGGAAAGTAAAGCTCAAGAAAAATCAATAGCAGCTTTGAATCTTCAAATAATAGTAAAAAAATGTAAATAGGGGAGAGGATAGCAGTTTTATATCGGTAGCTACCCTTGTGCAAGCACATGCTTAGCAGGAAGTTTTAGGTAGCTAATATAAGAGGCCCATAACTCCCTCTTCATCAATCTCTTCCTTCCATTCCTAACTTCATTGCATTTCTTTTCCTGGGGACTCATGTTGTTTCTCTTCCACTTTCTTTCTTTCCATCCCACTGCATGCCTTTTTCCTTGGTCTGACCTCAGAGAGGACGAGTATGAAGAGGAGGAAGAAGAACAGCCAGTCACAGAGCCCAATACTGAGGATGAGGGGGAGGAAGAGGCCATTAGGCAGGTCAAAGCCAGGTACCAGGATTCAGAATTGTCCCTCCACCTTTTCTTCAGGCTCTGGCGTGAACTCACAAGCACAGTGTGCAGCGGCATCCACCTTTTCACTCACATTCCTTGATCACCCGTTAAAGCCACCCCCATTATGCAAAAAATATTTTTTGCATTTAAAAGCTTTGGGGAAGGGGCTGGGGGGTGGCAGTGCTAATGGAAACACTTAATTATATAGGTTCAGTGCACTATGAGCTGTCTGCACTCACTCCCTTTAGATGATGCTCACAAATCCTAAAAGCTTTAGTGAAAAGCGTAACTTTGAGCATGGTTTGGTTTAACTTGCTAGTTGAGGCAATGATGAAACACTGCAATGCTTAGCTGAGGATGTTGCTTGGTTTCTTAGGTTTTCATCCCTATCTTCACAGTACTACTTTGTTAGGAATATCTGTTGCTATGCAGTAAATTGACATTTTTGAATGCTGCCTTAGATTCCATATAAGTTTTGTTCATGTTTTAATACCAAAGAATTACTTTGAGGCAAAACTGATATACATGTGTATATAATATATACAAATATACATATATATGTATATATAAAATATTATAAATGTCTGCTTATCTGAGTATATACAGATACAAGCAAATCACCAATCAATATTCTTCATCACCTATCAATACTCTTGTGTAAAAATTTTCCACTTATATATAATCCACTTATTACTTAATATGTAAAAATATTCCACTTATATATCATATATATGATTTTGGCATTTGGCAACTTGATCCTAATAAACTGAAAGCAAAAAAATACATTCTTTGTTCCGGACAGTCATTTGATTTAGGTTAAATTATTTGGCTTTGCAACTCAGCAAATGAGATTGGAATTTATTTTTTTAATAAACCACATTCATGCAGACACTGTACAGCACAGAAGGAAGAAAGGAAACTGTTTAATGTGTGAATTCCAAAGAAAATACTGTAGTTTTGTTATTATTATCTTCCAGTCTGCAAATCTTGCCAATGGCTGCCTGAAACTTCAAAATTAAGTGATAATTTCCTCAAATCTGATTCTTAAAAGTCAAAGCTAAGACACAAGTTACTGGTAAATCTCATGAGTATACTAAAACACTGCTTTAAAAAGTGAGGAAGAGCCTCACTAAGAAATGTGAAGAGCATAATGTGTTTTTAGATCATTGGTCTTTTTAAGACAATTATCTCTTTAAGATAACTAGATTATATTCCCATGACTTTCCTAAGTACCTTCTTTCACTGTCGCTGCAGCATAAAAAAAAATCTGTAATGTGGCTATTTGTGTTAGATGCTGACAGGTAGGACTGGCACGGCTTCAGTGTCTCCTGTCAAGCACAGCAGGTGCGGTAGATCAAAGTTTCCAGATTTTCCATTGTGAGAACAATTACCTGGTATAAACCTGATGATTAATTGCATAAGATCCCAACATATCTAACATAAGTTGTGTTTTTGTTGCCTATGCTGTGCCAAGCCCACAGTCCTCAAATAAGGACTGTGCCTTCCATGCCAGCTGGGGGATTGCAGAAGTAGTCTTAGGAGGATGAAATCAGCCACATTAATGATCCAGACCAAAGCCCATGCACAGTGATTGTGCTGGAGTTACTAGTGAAAACAGACACCCTGCAGTGCAGATCCCATGGCTTTTCACCTGCTTTGTGCCTTCTGTCACTCACCAACGTCTGCCTTCAGTAGAGCAAAGCAGATGTGTTTTCTCTTTTCTTTGATGCAAACTCTGCAAGTCTCTATGAAAGACCAGCCTGGAATGCTGATACTCAGAGAAACCAGAAATTAGTGCCTTCATACCTAGAAAAAATATCTGTTAAGGTGTTGCTTTTGAAATAATTCTAAACTTGAATTTTTACAGAACAGTGCTAATTGAGTACTTTTTTATTTTCATCTTTGTTGGATGAACATTTTTAGTAAAAAGATCAGATTCCCAGGGTGGATGATAGTCAGATATCACATAGTCCAGATATCTATATAAGATCTCTGGACTTGGAGAAGCAGTCCTGCAGACTGTATCTTGAAGCATCTGTACTCCATGGAGTATTTTCCAGTGTGCTCAGGCTGCTTTGTACTGCTCTGACAGCTGTGTTTAAAACCTAGCTTGAAATATATGAAAATTTTTCCAGAAATAGGTGTGAAAAGGCTCATGAAAATTAGTTCTGAAGCCTATAGGTTAAATCCCCTCTTTTCCTGTAGAATGAGTTGCTTCTTTCCCCCAGTCCTTCCAACAACATGAAGAATCCCACTGGGATACAAAGATGTGAGTTATCTTTATTTAAAAAGATGTGATGATTGTCTAAATTTTGGAAGTTTTTGTTCTTCTAACTCTTCTTCTTTTTTTTTCCCCTGCAAGTGATACTATCTGTGATCTCCCTTCACCCCATTTTTCTCTCTGCTTCCCTTTCTAATGATTTTTTCCTCCTGCAGTGAGGTTCCAGATGTTCATGAGATTGTGAAGGAAAGCTTTTCACAGTGTTCTGACTCTTCAGCTGTCTCCAGTGCCATTTCTCCAGCTGAGAGGCCTCTCACCTGCTCTAGAGCAAAGAGCTTTTCTAGCAACTCCTCTTCTGTGCCTGACTCATCTGTCTCTCATCATAATTCTGTCCTTTCATCACCATCTTCACCTGCAACAGCATTGCTGAGCTCTCCCCAAAATTCCTC
Source organism: Passer montanus (assembly GCF_014805655.1). Taxonomy (NCBI): domain Eukaryota; kingdom Metazoa; phylum Chordata; class Aves; order Passeriformes; family Passeridae; genus Passer; species Passer montanus. Next base: position 689,777 of record NW_024359721.1, on the reverse strand, counting down.
AGCATCCATTACTCCAAAGGCATCTCCAACAGTGGAGAAATTACCTTATGTACCACACACTCCTTTTCATCTCTTCTCGTATGACTTTGAAGACTCTCCAGCATCTGTGAAAGAGAAGGAAGCAGAAATGATGAGGGAAAACAGGTAGATTTTATATAGCATACAATAATTTTTAGATAAAGTAATAAAACCTTTCAAGAATTTTACAGTGCTAATAATGCTACTCTATTTGTTGTATTATTTCCAGAACATGTTGTACTAATTTTAGCCATGTAAGCCTGTATTTTGATTTGCTGACATCATTACTCTTCTTCCAGGTCTGTAGTTAATAAATATCCTGGCCTCCTCTGTAAGCAGTGGGCAAATAACCCTTGGTTTGGGAGATCACAGAAAAGAGCACCATTTTGCTCTCATGTACAACAGTGTAATTTGCAGACATGTTTTCATGAAAAATAATGAGACTCTTCTGTTATGAAATCAAGAGAGGTCAGATCAGCACTTGAAATTCAGGGGTGAAGTCCTGGCTTCAAAGGCTGAGCTGCCAAATCATAAATTTATTGTTTGATTACAGTGCATGTCCATCTCATGTGCAATTTCAGCTCATGCTTGTAATAAGAGATCTATAAAGATAAGAAAGCACTTCAGAATAGACAGTTGTATCTCCACAACATCTGTTGAATTTACTTGTTCCTCATGCATTTATCTTACTTTTTAAATTTAATTTCCCCATCCCATCCCTCTAAAATAAAACAAAAAATATTATTTTGTCTCATCTGTTTTCTGACAGTAAGTAGCACTAAAAACAATGACAGAGAATCACCTTGAAAGAGGTTGATGATTTTTTGCTGTCTCTTACAGGTGTTAGTGTTGTTTGAATTAGGTACTGAAAATGTACATTTATACTGCATGCATATTTATTTCTTCCTCTCTCCAGCAGTCCTTCTGAGTTTCTGCATGTGAACAAATGTTTTGATTCTTTTGATCCTTTTAATTTTTGATCTTTCTCTCCTAATAGGTGGGTGTGTTTTGTCCCTTTTTCATTTTTGTGAAAAGTCTGTAAATCCAAGTAGTTGTTGACAAGTGACTTAGTTCACATATTTTTCCTTTACCTGCAACTTGAACACTGGAATTCCTCTAAATTTACATTTTCCTTGATAGGTGCATTTTTTCTCTAGACTTCTCAAACTCGTTTATTGGTCTCCCATTGCTGCTGCTGTTATACTTTAGAGGGTAGATTCCTAAATACCTCCTGCTCCTCCAATATTTAGTATTTCTGCAGTGATTTTTCTTTTCCTCTAACCATCTTTTCTGCTTCCATTTAGGACAGAGGTTCAGGGGTGGGGATGGGGATTCTTCCAGGTTTATCTGGAGGAAAGGGAGGGCAAAGGCTGCACAATTTATTCAATAATATGCCCATAAAAGAGCATGTCTTGACAGTGAATGCTGCTGGATAAGACTATTGCATCCACGCTGGTACATGAGACAAGAAGGGAAAATGGAAGCAATAGTCAGTATCAGAGGAAGGTTGGAAAGATAAACTTTGTGTACAGCATAGAGACTTACCCTCGTATTCTAGTCTTGCCTTGCTCCTATTACAGCAACTCAGGGTTCCTCTAAATTTCGTAGGATGTGGTGTCCAGACCAGTCCTTCTGAATGTCATGTTTTTAATTGTTGACTCCATAGGAGGTGCATTCCCTCCATTTTCATGAGAGTTATCTTGGGACTAACTGAAAACCCTTGGTCTGAAAAAGGGCTCTCCTCTATGTCAGCTTTTTCATGGGGCAGAGAAAAAGAAAAGCACATGTAATGGTTGATAAGAAAGTCTCCTTGCAGTCAATCGAAATGGAAATGGAGATTTCTGTGTCAGGAACATACCAAATGAGCTCTGAGTTCTTATCAGGACAGTGGAGTTTACTCATCTGTAACTCAGTACAGGTGCAGTCAGAACATTTCCTGGGCTGAACCTGTGGGAGAGAAGACCCAAGCTAGGTCTGTGCTACCAGGGAAGCTCCACACTGTCCAGTTACACAGCCTCCAATGGACCACTGTCTCTGGTTTGTAGTTAGTTTTCTTGTAGGGCAAGAAGGCCCAGACAGCAATTATTTCCTGCAAAATTCCTTTTGTGGCTCAGAAACATGCATGTTAGAATTTTTTTCCAAGACCCTGTTGCTGGTCAGTATAGTGTCTGAAAAAACAGATGAGGGATGGGAGGTGTTTTCTAAAGCATTCACCTGAAATTGCTGTTTCAGAGGACGTGTTCTCTAAAGCATGATCCCTTACATTGTAAAAGCACCTCGCTGAAATCTACTCTGATTTTGACATGGGCCTTGGCAGGCAGCAGTGCTGTTGAACTCTAAGGAAAAACTTGAAACTTTGAATGAAATTTTGTATGGCTAGATGAGTGTGCTAAATGGAGCTGAAGGAAACCAACCAGGCTTTTCAAATAAAATTGCTGAGTGAAATTACTGGTGTGTGCAAGGGAAGAAGCAGCAGAGAAAAGATATGGTGAAGGAGAATATATTATATCTTGTGAAGTATAAGGAAAATTATGTTGCTCTATTTCCTGAAATGAATTTTGCAATTTGGATGAGTTGACCCTGCTGAGTAGTGATCTTCAGAGCACCATATGCTTTCCATGTGGGAAAATGGCATTGTCTGTGAACTGTATTAAAGAGAGAAATATTAGCATTTTCCCAAATCAAGAATCTTTTTTTGACATGCTGTTTAAGTACAATGGTTAAAAGGCACAGCAAAGCAACACAACTGAATTTCCTACTCAGTACAGGAGCCAGGATGAAAACATTGATAGAAAGGACTCTGGGGAGGTGGCCATTCCAGGAGTCCTGGAAACAATTTCTCTTTGATCAGCAAGCTCACATTGAAGTGAAGTGAGTTTATGGGGTTTTTTTAATGGAGAGAAGGGCTGATAGAAATTTCTAAAGCCATGCTTCCGGAGACATGTCTTTTTAACCATGGTGATGATTTTTTACAGGCATTGTAAGAAATGGCACATAAGCTCTTACTTATGTTGGGGGAGGGGAAAGAAAATACTGCTGGCTTTAATTGAAAAGAATGTGGTTGCTTTAAAATACAAGCATTTGCAAGTCATGGATCCCATATTCAGATCATGTCTCAGGAGTGCTGCCATTTTCCTTAATTTTAGTAGATATGGATACTGCTGTCGTGGGCTGGTTTGATCCCTTTTCTAATGGCTGGATATCACTCACAAAACAGCTAATAATTCTGAGTAACTGAGCAGTATTCAAGTATTCCTGTTCTGAGTTGTCACCTGGGAGGACCATTCAAATCTCTCATTATTTTCCTTACCAATAGCTCACTGATACATCATGTATGTTGATGCCATAGTTGATATTAAGAGTACATGATTGGTTGCATATTTGGAAATAGAGCAACATTTTCAGAAGGTCAGTGTTTGAAAAATTCTGGGGTATGGAGTCATTATCACCCCGTAAACAAGAGGATTTACTATTGCTGACAGTTTTTTTTTCTGTCTCTCCCTTTCTCCTTCTTTTCTTCCCATTTCTTCAGATACAATAGCTATGGCAGCAGCTCTTACTCTTCTCCACGACCTTATGCTGGTGTGAGTGCCCCTACAACACCCACTACTCGTTATGGGACAACTCTGTCACCACCTCAGGAGACCAAATCTGACAGGTTTGTAAATTAATCAGTGTTTTCACAACAGTTCCTTTGCAGACAGAATGAAGGAGATAAATGTAAGCTGTTCTGAATGAGTACTGCAAATAACTTCTAGCCAGATTTTTTCTAACATTGGGGGAAAATGGAAAAAAATCTAAATGTGTTCATTTCCCACTCATTCTAAAGCCTTTCTGTCTGACTTGGTGTTAAAGGTTGGGTGTATTTCCATCCCACTTCTGTTTCTTCCACTTAAATGGATAAAGCAGAGTTGCTTCACACATAAGTTGTTCTAAGTATTAAAAGGTGAATTAAAATTTTCTTTCTTTACATTTTTAAAAATAAATTTAGATAGATCTATTTTTACTTCTATCCTCTTAAATCAACTGCAAAATCTTGGAAATGTGCTTAGCTCAGAATTTCCTAGGCCATAATTTTGTCCGTTCTTGAAAATATGTGATATATCTCATTGTATTTCATCAAAAGCAAAATATTTATTGCTATAGCTAAAGCAAACTCCTAATAACCAACCAGTTATCAGCTTGCTTTTAGAAAATAATTTAAAGGGGAAAAAAACCCAAACCAGAAAAAAAAATTGTTTTGAAGAATCAAAATACTCTTTTGAATTATGTAAGGCACTAGGGGAAGAAAAAAGATAGGAAAATATTATGGATACTTGAAAGAAATTCTTGGCAAGAGGTTTGGACCATCAGAAATTAACTATCTGTTACAACCTGAGAGTAAATGACAGCTTCAAAGGATATCATGCTGATTTTAAGAAGGAAAGGTAAAAGCTTATAATTAATTTAATTTAATAATATGATGCAATAATGTATATAGTATCCAGTTAGGCCAGATGGGGTTTGGATTGTTTGTTTTCAAATTGGCCTCTAATATGCAGTTTCATAAAAACTGCATATTCCACCCTGTTTTCTGAACTTAAGGTTTTTTACAGAACCCTTTTTCTGCATTCCAGTTTATTTTTGTTAATGACTCTTTGGTTTATTTCTGTATATGTATGTGTGTTTGTGTGTGTGTGTATATATGTTTGAACCTTCCTAATGCATCACATCCTTTCCAGACTGCTGCTCAGAATGGTTCCAGTTAGATTCTTCCAGCATATATGTATTTGTAGCCATGAGGTATTGATTTAATCTTGTTTTTTCAAGTGAGTAATTAAATTAAGTTTCTCTTTGGAGAAAGGCATTGTTTTTCATTTGCTCATCTTCCTGGAGTACCTTGCCTCGATTTGTCTTTCCTGATCTCAATTAAATTATTGCCAAGTGCAACCACAATAAAAAAACTCCACACCAGCATATTCATAAACAGCATATAAACCCCTGTTTACCTCAGCAAAATTGATGCAAGATAAGCAAGAGTTAAAAGTATCCCGCTGCTTTGGAAGTTTAAGATTTTCAAGCTCCTGCTATTGTAAGCTTCTGATTGCTACTGTGGCAAAGAAACCCCAAAGTGGTCAAACGCTGAGATGGCTAAAGATGGTTGGGCTTGTCCTGCAAGAGGCTGATGGTGCTGGCCCTGCTCCAGTGAGGAAAGCCAGCTTTCATTTCGGCATCTGCGTAAGTGCCTTGCTGGTTTGGAGCCAAAATGCCTCGGCCCCACAGGATGAAGCTGTAAAATTTGCAGATTCATGGAGAGTCAGGCCAGAGGGGGACTCTGCAATCATCTGTTGTGACCTATAATGGGTTTCACAGAAGCTAAATGAAAGACCCTTGTACTCTCACGTGTTTTCAAGTGGCAGCACATGATTTCTCCTGAAAATATTCCAATATTTATTATCACTGCTAGGAAAATATTCTATATTTTGAAGCCGTTTTTTCTAGCAGCATCTTTCACCCAACACACCTCATCTTTCTTTTTTCTGGGAAACTGTAAAGTGCTCTACCTTCAACTATCAGATCTGTCTTGCATGTTGTAAATGACTGAACACAGTCCTCAGCATCACATCTCTGTTTTTCCTTCAAGTTATGTTTGCTGCTTTTCACCTCACATGATAAAAATCTCCGTACTCCTGTTTAAATTTGCAGATTGCTGTTCATGGTAGTTCATGAACTCATCAGGGTTTCTGCATTTTTTATATTTGAGTGATGTTACAGCCTGATACTTCCTATATATGAGTCTCTGAAAATGTGTGTACACCACTGTTGCGTGTTATCTGCAGAATAGCTGCAGTTATTTCTTTAAAGATAATTAAGTTTCCAGTTTCAGATGCCATGTTGCATTCTCCTGTTCTTTTTGAGAGTGCTGCCACTGCAGATGTATTCTGCAAGCTCTAAAGAACTGACAGGTTGAAGAAGGGCAGAAGCCTCCCTTAATTTCATTGTTCTGAAAGATATGCACTGAAGAAATGTCCATGTAGACACTGACAGATGGAATTTGCTTGTTGGAGAGTAAGCCATGTAGTGCATGACACAATGCTTGGCACTAATTAGTAAATGTAAAGTATTGTGGAGGTTTTCACAGTTTTCTATGAATGGTGTTTTCCTCATATTATGTAAACATTATTTCCTACCTCCTGATAGTAAAAATTTACATGGATTCAAACACCCAAAAAAAGTTAAAAGATGGGTGTTTGCAGGGAGAGGAAGACTTTTGATAAGAAGCAGATGCATATCTAAGGTTAGCTGTAAGGTGTGTTTTCTGATTTCAGCTTATGCTACAGTTATGCAAAGCCTTCCCAGAAAGATTCCTGTCTTTTATCAGGCCGAGAAGAGCTTCACATGCACGTCCTGGTACCATTTATCTGACCTTCGAGAATGACAAGGAAGGAAGAAGCGGCATTTAGAGCAGTGACCAGCACAGTGATTCATGCGCCATTCCAGTTGCCCTGACAGGCCTTTCAAACCCTTGGCTGCATATTGCTTATGTAAACAAAAGCTACAACTTAGGTGGGAAGAAGCAGTGTGGTTGACATTTTGACATTCATACTTTTAAAACCCTCTTTGGCTGAGATCAGTAGGGAATCATAAGAGCAGTATAAGTCTGTGCAAGAGTAGCTGGATTTTGTTCTTTGAAATCCACATCATCTATATATTTCTGATTGTACAGCAGAAGAAAAGGCTTACTTTACCATTTCTAAATACAGCTGCAGCCTTTTGGCAACTTCTTGCAAAGCTGTTGTTCTCTCTCATTTTCCTGGGTCCCCTGTGGAGAGCCATGTTTGTGAAGTGCATATTGCAGCCATGGGAATCCTGCTGAAGAAGGGCAAATTGCAGGGCACTTTCTGTTCAGCCCTTTACTGGGAGAGAAGAAGGAGTGTGTCAGTTCTCTTGTGTCTCTCTGCTTGTGAAAGTCACTCCTAATGCATAAGAAGTATAACCCAGTCTGCCTGGTTTCTTTCTTTTTTGCTCCATAAATACGCTGTTCCCACTCTTCACAACTTAAATCACCAATTAACTCTTTCTCCCCAGTTAATAAAAAAATTTAAAAATCACTCTCATAACCTCATAAATTTTAATAACAAAGAGGAAGAGCAGTGCATGACTGAGACATATCAGGGGAAAAGCATTTTTCTGTCCCTCAAAGTTGGCCCCTTGCCTGGGGTCAGGTGTTGTAGGACTAGTCTGTATTTCCATGCCTTATGTTCACACCTATATTTCTGTCTAGCCAGACTGCTTTGTCAGACTCAGAATCTAAGACAGTCACTCAAATTGAAACTGCAGCCTGGAGTCTGCCACAGGACATCAAACTTGTTACTTGCAAAACTTCACACCCCCTCATAGTGTCCTTTTGCTGGTGAAGTGTTTACGTTGTTGATCATGACTATCCTTAGAAGAGATCATGAAGGAGTGTAACTTCTCAGGCAAGAGCTCCTAAATTCAGCACCAGCTTTAATTCATTCCATTACCAAAAAAAAAATTCTGCTGGTGTGTTTTCCAGGGTGGGTTTCTTCTGATGCATTTGCCTGTAGGTGGTTCCCCCTGGGCTGGACAGTCCAGCAGTAGTGCAGTCAGCCTAGCTCAGAAAGCCTTCCTGGGGCACTGTGTGCCAAAGGAGCTGGAGTTCATGGTCTCACCTCTATCTGTTAAATCAATTGCCAGAAAGTTCAGCTTGCAAACCTCCACTTCTTCAGGCTCTTGGCCAGTCACTGTGAACTTAGTCTCCACCTCTGGCTGGTCCCTCAGAAGTTCTTCCAAATCTCCAATCCTGGTAAAGGCCTGCTATGGTGTTTGCAGATTATTCCTGTTTGAAGCATCTCCAGCTTTTCCAGAGCGTTAGAAAATAGGCTTAAGAAATATTAAATATATTTCACATTCTTTAATATGTTTTCCATCTCACTTGCTTTGTGATCTACAGCAGTGTTACCTTGGGCTCCCATGATGCAGGACCTTGAATATTGAATGTTCATTTCCATGTTCTTCTATATGTTTTAAAGGAAATGTTCCTTCAAACATTTATTTCTAAAACAGGTCACAGACAGTGAGATTAGCATGCCTAGATTATAGGTGGTTTTTTTTTCCTCTGACACTTAAACATCATACCTGAAGCATAAGCATAAAGTGCAGCAAAAGTCTTCAGATACTCTTCTTTTGAGTTTTATTCCCTTTCCAGGTGCCTCAAATAGTGATTTGCTGGAAATCTGGTGCTTTTGTTCAAATTTCTCTCTTTAAAGCAAAACCAAACTCTTTAAGAATGCCAAACAGCTTTCCAGGTAGATTTTCTACTAAAATTAAAGGTCTCAATAATTGACACCAGGGAGATGCTGCTGGATGAAACTTCTTGGCAGGTTCTTTTTTTTTTTTTTTTTTTTTTTAGCCATTTATCACTTATCACTAGTTTGTGCTCTGCAGTTCCCTTAGTTAAGCACTGAGGTAAAACAGAAACCTACGAAACATAACCTGCTATACAGCCTACAAAGATGCTGCTCTCCCAGGAACTGCTTCTCTTTCCTTGGCTTTCTGTTCTTTCTGTGTGTGCTTCTGGGCTCTCAGACCAAAGATCATGATGATTTTTCCTTGTGGTAACTGCCAAGAACATCTCTCACTGAGTAACATAATGAGGAATGGATAGCTTGGTAGCTGATAATAGTGGCCCAGAGCAAAAGCCTCAACTTTATTGCTGAGATTTTAAGCGGAAAAATGACCTTAGGAATTACTTGATGATTTACAGTTTGGGAAGCAGTAGTTTGCTACAGTAGCACTGGCCTAGCTGCTTGTCAAACTACTGTGTAAGCAATATTCCTGATTGCAGCTTTGTGGACTTCATCATAGGGCATATGTTTAAACAGAAGCATGAACTGGGTCTGGTTTCAGACTGCAGTGTTGCAGGCTGAACATGCCATGTGCAGTGCTGATGCTCACGGCTCATCCACCTTGCCTTGATCTACGCCTGGGCTCTGCAATTCACTTCCAAGCAAGGTGTAACTCACATGAGAATGAGAAGCTGCAGGTTGAAGACAGAAGCACAGTGCAAAAGCTGCACAGTTCAGCTGGAAGAGGAGAGTGTATGTAGAAAGTCCTTGTGCATTGCCCAGGCTTTGTGTGCAGCTCTGTCCTGCTGTAGCTCTAATTTGGGTAGTCCTCTGTATCACTTAAAAGTCTAACATAAATCAGTTCTTCTCTTAGTCATTCTCAAATTTCTTTCTTACAGGAAGCATTAGTAGTTTTAGCTCTCAATTTTATGTTTATTTTTGAGAGAAGTTTTATAAAGATTCCTTAAGTAATGTTTAGTCTGTTTGCAAAGTCTTATATCAACATGCTTTTGAATTTGCCATGTCATGTAGGGAGACATAACACACAGGGAGCTTCTTTAACTGTGAAAAGCAATATGGCTTTTGGCAGCTTTGCCTCCCCTTTTGTCTCTTTCTAAGCTGGAAAATGGATTTATTTTGTTAAAGCCAAGAGACCTTTAGAGTTACTTAAGGCCAAGTAGGAGCTGCTGACTGTTGTACCCTCGCTGTAGCATTCCCATGGCTGCTGGAACAGGAGCACTTTGCAAAATTAGGTAATTAGTGCTTCCTTATTAAAGTTATTAATTATTCTGCCCCATGTTGTATTAAAGACAATCCTGAATATTAACCTTATGACCTGAAGCGATTTCCTCTCGTAAGTCATCTGTTAATTTTTTTTAGCTCATAAAAATATGCATTTGTATTTTGTATTCTTCCTGTAGATAACCATTTCTATTTAGCAAATTTTAAAAACCCAACTAAACAGAGGGAAAGGCAGCCACAAAATAGTATCTCAGAATTTAGGTGAAAGAAGAATGTTAGAAGTTCAGGATTTCAGTTTTACTTTCAGTAAAACAGAAATATTTTCTTCGGTTTGCAGCAAGATTAGTGTAATTTAGGGCACATAATCCCCTTCACAATGTATAGTCCATGATGGAGTATTTTCAGAAAACTTCAAGAACTTGCAAAAAAATGTGAGAGGTCTTACATCTACATCAATTTGTGTTTATAATAATGATTACTGATTCACTGCTGTGTTAAATGCTGTAGGTCAGGCTAGCTGAATTTTTATTCAGAAGAGCTTTGGCCTATGGTCAACCTTTTGGCTTTGTATCCTCTGCTCTGTGTATGTTTTGCCTTCTTTTCTTCCAATCCCCCCCGCCAATTCTTTCCTTCTCCTATCTCTTCTTCCAGTAAGATAAGTTACTAATGACCTCTTTGGCCCTGTGTCCTGATTCCATGTTGAGGAGCTCTATTCACAGATCCACAGACCTAGATGCTTTCTGGTTGTGTATTTTCTCTCTGGAATGAGAAAGTAATAACATAGCTTGTTTAGCTTTTACTGGTTTTAGCAGCAGGCATAAGAAAGCTTTTCTTAACATTTTTTATATTAGCAGTCCACTCTTAATAGCCTTGCATTCTCTACAAGACTAAAAATAGTAGTCAGAGTAAGCATCCTTCTGGATTGTATTTGTGGAGCTGAACAAATGGTTGATATTACCAGCTGGTAACATATGACACCAGCACTAAAATGCTAGCATATATTAGCTGTAACCCCATTTTGCAAGTGATCACTCTATTATGCTTTCACTGAGCATTCACATTCTCTTTACTGTTAAAATCTCTTATCACCTTTGATTCAATGCCAGAAGTTTTTTAGCCTTTTTCTTGCTTATCCATTTTTAAAATGCAGCCTGCAGCAATAAGACCTAAAAATTCATGAGGCCTGAAGGCACTGTCACCCTTGAAACAGCATCAAAACAACAAAATTACCCAATGGCTAAGCCCAAGCCTTCCCATCAGCTGGTTTGGTCAGTCATGCTGCCATTTGCAATTCAAGTATGTGCTCACTGAAAGGGAACATTTACTTTAAGTGTTATTGCCAGGGAGATACAGAAACAAAAATCGGATTTTGTTGACAAACTGTACATAGCCAAATCCCTTTTCAAATTGATTAGAATGTGTGAGGAATACCTCTTAATGCTTGCTTTTCCTCTGGCTGCTTTACAGGTTTGTACACCCTGAAAGTGATCTGCTTACCCAGGTTTTTATGCACATGTGGAAAATTACTGATTGACTTTACTAAATACTAAGATCATGCATTTCCAGTTGCAGTTCACAATAAAAAGAGTATTGGTGCACCCAGACACCAATTGAGCCATGGTGTTTGATATCTACAGTGAGGCTGTGAGTTCATGAGGCTTCATAAGGCAGCTGGTCTCTGCGTTTAGTGTGAGGTGTGGTCCCTGCCAAGGGCAGATCTGTGTGGTTGAGTGGGTGTAACCACTAAGCGAGCACTAACTCAGCTACAGCAGTGCTGTTTCTTTGCCAGCCCTTTTCTAAATGTGACTGAACACCCAAAATCTTGACTACTTGTGCTTTAAGAAGTCAGTGTCACACAAGGGGTCAGCTGACCGTGTTCCTGTCTGTTTAATTATGGCCTCTATGTACAGAACCTTCTGGCATCTTGGACTGTTAGATTTGACCCTTTCATGCAACAAAGTGTTGTACACAATATGGCTGTGTTTGGGACAAAGGAATTGAACTGGGTATGTGTGTTCACAGTTTGTAATTCAGCTGAAGTACACACTCATAACCAGTGAGAAATACAGAAATTCAAGTCTTGACAAATTGTTGTTGGTTTGATTAGTTTTGAAGAGATGGCCAGTTAACATTTTCAGTTCTTTAGATAGTGGCTTTTCTTCTGGACATACGGTTGTGGATCTTCTATTTAGATTGTGATGCTGCTCTTCATACATCTGCAAATTTTATCCCAGTGAGCCATGCTAGCCAAGTATGCTGGATCAAACCTCCAAACAAGGTGTGGAGGTATTTTACTACCAGGGTTAGCTTAGAATCCTGTCTGCAGGACTAAGCTGTGCATCTCCATGTGATTTCCCTATAATCCCCTGCATGAGAATGTGCATTTATTGTAGGGCCTCAAAGAGCTCAGTCAGTGCTGAAGGCTTCCAACCTGCTAGATGATGTACAGACCTACAATCACTCTTTTGGTCTCTCAGCATCACCCCATCCTTCCCCTTAATTTTCCTTCAGTCTTCTTTTAAGCCATACCTTCCTTTGACTCTAAATGGAGTTTGGAGACTTCATGGCAGCTGGGCAGGGTGGGTTATCAAGCTGAATACACAAAACAGAAAAACAAAGACTTGATAGGGACCCTCTTTTGCAATCTCTCCTAGTTAATTTCCCTATATCTTCACATGGAGGCACTGTTCATGTTTCCCCTTCCAAAAGTAATTTCTGCTGTTATATCCAACCATGTAGCCATGGTTTTTTTGTGCTACTACAGGCATGGAGCTCTAGCTTTTGAATTTTAGTACAGTGGTGCTACTGTTTTTGCTAAGAGCTTTCTCTTGAAACATGCACTAAGAGGTCAAAAGTTAAAATAAATTTAAAATATGCTCAAGGGAAAATTCACCACACGTACTTGACTGTCAGGGTTTGAGGATTTTTTCCCCCTTTTCTTAGTGCTGAAGCATATTAGAGATTTTTATGGTTTTGAGTGTGATCCAGCATTGATACTGCAGCTTTGGAGGAGTGCCAGCAGGGACTCTTACAGAATATCAAGTTTTATACCATCTTATGTAATGTTTATGCGGGTGGGATATGACATATTAAAATTCAATTTATTGAAATTATTGACATTATATTCATGCTGCCCTGCTGCCACTGGGGCTAAAATGGCTATGTTTTGTGGTGTTCCTGCTTATACAGACATAGACTCTCGGGGAAGATAGGTTTGCATTAATATTTTTATCTTCTTTTGCACCTATGTTCACTTGTGAATTGGTGCCATTATGCTAAATGCCTACACTGTGCAGCCATAGGCAAGTAAATAAATACGGGACAGGGTCTGAGTTCTTAAAAATAAGAAAAATTTATTCAGGTTTGCATTACTGGTTAACGAACCTTCCTCTAGGCAGGCAGGGTTTAGTTTCTTTTTACACAAAAGGCAGTATCTATTTCTCTCATTAATCCTTTCATTGCAAAACTCATGTTACAACAATGCACAGAAACCTCTCTACATGAGTTATGTCTTCTTGATTTTATCAGCCTAATTCAATCAGTGTGCATCTGTATAAAGCTACCCTGTACAATACAGGATTTTTCCTGTCTAAGAGACAGAAAGAAAGACACGACGTGTTTACTCTGAGGTCACTCTGTTGCCATGTCAGAGGTAGGTGGTACCAATACCACCATGTTGGGGGAAGGTTGTGTAAGAGGACCCACTCTCCCAGACAAAGTACTACTTAGAGTAAAGCCAAAAAAAAAATCTATGTCAGCATCAAACTATAAGTGAATGTAAAAGTAGCCTTACATATTTTTGCTATAGTTTTTACTGTAGGGGCCATCATTTCTGTTAGTTTTTAAAAATTGTTTGAGAACACTGTTCCTTTGTGTTTTATTGGTATGTTCTAATACGAGATTGATCTTGCTCTTACAGCAGCACATGCAGCAAGGAAATCATGAAAATCAAATTTATTAATGTATAAAGGAAAAATATGCCTGATACTTAAGAGAGCATTTGCATTCTCTAGGGCACTTCTGACATCTTCCTTTACCTTTGTTTTTCTGTAGAGACGATTCTCAGGTGTTTGTGACACATCTTCCACAAACATCATTGCATAACAGTTTTTTTCCTTTAAAATTTCAAAAATCCTTTACAGGATTCAGCTTTTCTATTAACAGGATTATAAAGCTAAAAAAATATTTAGATAATATTGAAGTTAAAACAGACTGAAGAATTTTTACACACGCTTTATTTGTGCTTTAGAAATTTGGCTGTCTACCCTAATTTCCCTAATTGTTTTTCTTCAGCTCATCACAGAATGTATAATCAATTTAGCAAGAAGATGCTTAGCCAATGCTTTGAAAGATCCATACATAAATATTGCCATGTCATTTTGCTGGTCAGGATTATGTTACTTGCTGCATGATTGCTACTCATTTTTTGCCAGTATAATCAATAAAAGTGACACGGAGAAATCTGATCTTCCTTTTCTGCAGGCCAGCTTTGGGTGGTCTTCTTACATCATCTTTTCGGCAGCACCAGGAGTCCTTGGCAGCAGAAAGAGAAAGACGGCGTCAGGAGAGAGAAGAAAGGTTGCAAAGGATAGAACGTGAAGAAAGAAACAAATTCAAGTAGGACCCAAATTTGCTCTCAGTCTCTTGCTTTAATGTGTGATAGATTGATCAATCATTGAGACATTCAACTGCAAAATAATTGAATTGATTAATAGTTTGTCCATTTAGATACTTTTCTTGATCCAACTATCATAAAAACTGATAGATTAAACACATCATGAATTTTGGCATTTAATAAAAAAGCTATTTTTTGTTAAGGCAGCCAATTACGCTGCCTGGGTATGTACAGAGGCTCCATTTTATTGGCTAATATTCTCATCAAATTACAATCTCAGTGAGGCGTAGAATTTGAAGGTGAAACAGTGGGACAAAAGTATCAAGAAGGGAGGAAGGGACAGCACTGAAACATGTTTTTGTTTTATGCAAAGTAAAAATGTCTTGCTGTATGGTAGTGGTTTTTAACTACTTTTTCCTGGGTTTCTGAGCATGTGTCTCTTCCTCCTGGAATCAACAAGTGACAGAAGGTAATGACCAAAATAACTGTTCAAACCCTGGCCAGACAAATGTCATAGCTAAATGTGGGACTTCGCATTTTCACATCTGAGAAAATGTTGTGTGATGTGGGATCCCAGGGTGTGCTGCCTGAGGATAGTAAGAGACAAGCCTCCTCAACCTCTTCAGTCCATGCCTAGAAATCCCAGCAGAGACTTTAACAAAAACTGCAGTGGACCAAGGATAGATATGGAATCTATACCTGAAATTGTTTGCCTTCAGTCTGAAGAGTGTACACTAAGAAAACAATTTGTTTCTTCATAGACAGGAGTGAAAAGCAAATCTATTTTTAGTAGTTAGAAGATATAATGTAATAACTTAAAGAATGGTAATATAAATGTTTTGTAGCCTTAGAATTGGTAGTTACAGAAAAGATGGCACAGGGCTTCATGTTAGCTTGTTTATTAGTATGCAGGATTGTTTTCACTGTAATCATCCCTTTAGTATGAAGTGGAAACAGGCTGTGATTCTGTGAATTTGGAAAGAGGAGTAACTGAGGAGTGGTTGATTGATATTCTCCTGGCTCCAGAAGATAGCTAGTTTAGAAGGAAATGAGAGGCAGAGGGAAGGTGGAAGAGCACCATAATAGGATCTTTGGCAGCCAGCAGCTGCCCAAGTCCTCCTGAAACAGAAACAATAAGGTTGCAGTCTTCCAGCCTCTTCCAAAAACTCTCCCTCTAAGTGGTATCATCAGGCTGCAGCAGGCTGCCATGGACAGCCAACATCATCTTTCAGAAAGGAAACTCCCAGACCGAAAAAGCCAACAGGGCATTTGGCAGATTGACCTATTTGAATAACAGATCTGCACATTTCAGTAGAGGTTGGCTACACTGGTTGTTCTGTTACTAAAAGAGAATTCTTAAAATCAGAAAAAAATTTCAAAACATACATTTTTATCCCTTTGTTTGAGAATCAGAAACTGATTAATTAAATCTCATGATTGTACTCCATATTTAAGATTATTTTCCAATGCCCAATGTTTTCATCTTTTGGATTTGAGTTTTGTGATCACCCAGAAGTTATAACTTTTGTTTGAGCAGAGGGTCTCCAAAGCCACCAGACTTCACAAACAGACAGCATCCCACAGTTGATTAAACAGTCTGGCAGGAGGAAGCAAAGTCACAGCAAGCAGTCGTGGACAGTTTCATAAGAGTTCCTGGGATTTCATTATCATATCATCAGTCTGGCTAGAAACACACTTTCTGAAGATGTATTTTTGATTAAAAATAGCACTTGCAATTCAGTCTTTAAACTCGTGAGCTGTACTGGATTTACCATTGTGACTCATTTGTTATCTCATTCTTTCCAACTCTGCTTTAAGAACATTGCACTAGGTTCTGGCACCATTATTGACAAACTGAGCATAATTTAAAGGAGAGCATCACTAGTTGTGAAAGAGCTGGAGGATAGGAGAGCTGGAGGATTAGGAGAGGAGCTACAAAGCTTCATAAGCTATTCCTAACTAAAGAAATGTTTTGCAGAATGAACATTTTTCTCAGTCGAAACACTATTGTACCCATTGCATATGTAGAACAATATGTCCTAAAATAAAGTGGTTATTTTTCAGCTGTAGGGAAGAATGAAAGTTGTCAGAGGGGAAAGAGTAATGTTAAAATTTGCCTGCTGAAGATTTCCTGGAATACTTTTAAAATATTGTGAAAGTATAACCAGTTCAGAATTCAAAGCCTGTGGAGATGGCCTGAAACAGTAATGTGTGTTCCCTATTAAAGGACTTTTGAAGACCACTTGCACGCAGATGTTTGATAGCTACTGGTATACTACTGATAAGTAATTCATTTAATGACACAATATAAAGGGAAAAAAAACAGGGGTTATTAATAAAAGGAGTAGTTCTGAAAATCTTTCTGGTACTCACAGGTTACACTGTGAAAGAACCTAGCAGATAAGGTGAAGATCACATCAGTCTACCAGATATGAAAAATACATTGTAAGGAACCATCTCATTGTGACAATGAGACAGGGTGGACATTTGCTGGGTTCTGCTGTGCTCCAAGTTAAATTTGCATCCATGTTTGTGGATGTGGCAGGCCTGTCCAAAATCATAGTACTCAAGCATCCAGCAAACTTGACTTGGCAAAAGTTAAATATATGGGTTACTTGAGGAGCTGTGGGAGTGACAGCTGACATAAAAGAAGTTTGTATCTCAAACTCCGGGTGAAAAATAAGGAAGTGAAAGGTTGTTATCTGTCCAATGATGCTGCACACACTCTCTTGGAGTGCAGAATTGTAGTAAAGTACAGTCCCCTGTACTTTAGTAAAGCCAGTCCCCTGTCCTGTTTCCAGCTGTGGCAACCAAAACTCACTAAGGAGAGGTTCCTTAGAAAGAAAGCTAACAGGTTTGCTCACTGCCTCAGTCTGTCCTGCCAGGGGCTGCAGTCACTCTCTTGGGGCATTCTGAGATGGAGCAAATCAGGGATGGTTAAATAGCCACTCATGTTCCTGCTCCCTATGGATAAGTGCAGTTCATTGAATCTCATTTCAGATACCAGGTTGCAAAGCATGCTTCAAGTTTTTCACTTTTTTTGCAGTTTTTTTTAGAATTACTTTTAATGACCTTCCAAACTACATATTTGGTGGTGTATATATGGATAAGTGTACACTTTTCTGCAATTTTTTCAAAAACAAACAGGTTTTTTGAATACAGCCTTCATTGTCTCCAATTAGTTTGTGTGTACCACTCTTGGTTTCTCCTACTGTACTTCTATTTCTATTACTTACCTTTTTCTTCTGGTTTCTGCTGCAATTTACTGTAATTCTCTTTCTAGCCGTGATTATTTAGACAAAAGAGAAGAACTAAGACAAGCAAGAGAAGAGAGGTTTGTATGTCATACATCTGTCCTTCCCTATCCTTCCCTCTGCCTGTTTGTACTTCCTATATTCTTTAGTGTGGAGCTGTCATATGTTTACATTTTTAACTCTGCTTGCATAAAACACTTTTATTCCGAAAGACTTCTATAAGAAAGAAGTTGTTGAAGAGCAGAATGAAGTCCAGCTGTAAGCACAGCAATAAATGAAGAGCAATGAGAATGCTTAAGAATGATTGATGATCATTTATCTATTTGTGTGGGAAATAAGCTTATCCCATTTGCCTCAGAAATTTGCCCAAATTTAGGAGAGCTATAAATTGAATAAGCCTGTCTTTTTCACCCAGTGGGTCCCAAGCTTTCTGGAGGGTCAGAAAAGGCAAGTGAGGATAAAGAAATTGGGGTCACAAGCATTGCAAAACCACAGTAACTGGCTGATGGAATGGTTCTGACCCAATCTCAGCATATTTTTATCTTTCAGAGCCAAGTTTTCTTTGCCAATCTCTTTAAACGTCAGCAAGTAAACTACAAAGCTTAGCAGTGTTTATCATTGGGGCATTGTTTTATTTTTATTTAAATAGCATATTTGAAGGGATGGAGAGTTTGGGTTTTATTTTTAATTCAATGAACAAGTTTAGAAAGTCTGGGCTAGGCTGGGAGGTATGTGCTTATAAAAGCATATTTTTCAAGGAATGCTCAACTGAGGACTTTTGTCTTTCAGTAGCTTCATCTCTACCCCTGCTAATAATTGCATCCTGGAGGGAGTGCTTGTTTTTACCTGGAAAATATGCAAGTTACTGTACAAATAGATGAAAAAACATTCAGAGTGCTTCAGTTCTGCTTTTATGGTCCTCTAGAGATTACTCTCTGGAGATACTTTTGGATTGTCAAGAATTGGAGCTATATTACCAAAATATGAGAGCAGCCATCTCAGAAATCATTGTGTTGCTATGTTTTCACTTGTTTGTTTTTTTTCTGGTTGTCTTTGTGTTTTGGGGTTTTTTTTTCACAAAATCATCATACAGGGGGCAGGTTGTTTCTGCAGACAGAAGTTTTATCTGTTGAGGCTGAAGTAGCTGATATTAAAAAATTATTTTAACATCTCTAAGAAAAGGTGGATGGGCTTTCCATTGTGCTTGCCATCCCAAAACAATTAGAAATAGTTTAAAACATTTTCTGAAATGAAGTGCATCTGAGCACATAAGCATCATAGACTGATTTGAGCTGAATAAAACCTTTCTTCAGTGAGCGTGCTCATCTGCAGGTTTTGAAACAAATTAGAAGTGAGTTCTTCAGATCTTTCAAGTTGTAAGGGGAAATGCCAACTGGAGTATTTTTGGGGAAGTGTTCACCATCACTGCTGCACAATCTGAGACTATTTCACCATTCATTAATAATGTTTTGTTATCTGTAGAGCTCTTTTGAGCTGAGATAACAAACTATCAGTTCCTACTCATAAAGCGGAAAGAAATGTCTGCTTTGACAGGAGATAGATATTGGAGAAAACTTCTGCAAATGAAGTCTTGCACCAGTAGTCCATTACAATGACATTCTGTAACTACGTTTTACAGACACTTTTGCACAAATGAAGTTTTATTTCCTATGGGAAGTTGCATGATAACTTGTTTTAGTAGAGTGCATAGACTGTAAGAAAATCCTCTAGTCAAGATGCTTAAAATCCTAGTTAAAAACTGATCTGTATGTTTCCTCCATATCAATTCTGGCTGTTCAATTGATTTGAGGCCTTTTCCCTTTGCTTGGTTGGATGTTTTCCAGTGGTAATTAAAGAATAAAACCAAGAAAGGTGAGCTCCCAAGCCCTCTCTGGTGTGAGGTGTGCTCTCCACTCCCATGACTTTTTTGGTACCTTAACATTTTAAGTTGCCCTCGGGGCATTACTCAGATGCCTAGAGAGCTCAAAATGACACTTTCTTCTACTTGAAATGATAAATCCAGTATTGTGTTCATATTGTGAGGAATACCAAATGGATAGCCACAGACTTTTGGCTCATTGTCTATAGAGAAGAGTCAGCATAGCTGAGATGGTGTCTGCAGGTTTCCATGATTTAAAAGAATATGGCAGCATATGCAGGGGCAATTTGTCAATCCTGTAGTGGAGGTAAGGTAGCTCATCCTTTCAACCTCTTCAGATTTTGGTCTACATGGCCTTGCATATCTGCTGCTGGCATTTATTCAATATGAAGATATTTGTCAGTAACAAAAATAACCTAAATAATGTCATTTATCAAGTGTGAAGTGTTAATAACTGATTCTCTTTTTTTAATTTCTCAGTTATACCTATTTATTAAGCTTCCCATTTGTTAACTAGTTCTGCTGATGTGCTGCCATTGGAGTTGCTGTTCTTGTTCCCTTTTTTGTTTCAGTGTAATAATCAGACACATTTCAAAAAGTTGCCTCTTGATGATAGTCTCTGCTTTGGTGGTTGGCGGTGCAGCACACAGCTACAGAAAATGTTAAAGCACCTGAAAAAGAGCTGAGGACAATAAAACATTGTAGCTTCCCACATCATATAAGGATCCATCCAGATTTTGTTGTAGTCTGTTGGCAAACTGCAAAGCCCCCTTGGCAGCAGGCAGCTGGGCTGTACCTGTTAGTGCCAAGTGATCAATTTGAATGGCTCTTTATGAGTCTGGAGTCCCATCTGCTCTGCTTGTGAGAAGGTGGAAGGCACCATACGTAAGTGACCAACATTGAAAGAAAGAGTGGCTTCATGAGCTGTAACAAAACATCATGCTAATGCCAGAGAAATGCTTTCCCCTCTATTGAAAAGGCAAGATTCATTCTCGAGAATTGGCTTCATGTTAGAACTGTAAACAGTTCCTATTTTATAACCATGCAAGTATGTAGCTTGTTATATTTTCATCCCGAGTCTGTAGGGGTTCTTTTTCTTGCAGAATTTTTTCAAAGCCTGTGCATACCTCTGGAGGAATAAAAGAAAATGAGTTTGTTCTTCATTATTGCTGTTTGCAGTAAGGCAAATTGCCTCTGAAAACACAAGGGCTGCTCTTCAAAGACACATTTCTGTCCTCTATATGAATGTTTGCAAATGTGCATGCGTGTGTGGCTACCATATGTACTAAGCATGTTTTTTGCCACATATGGCTGACTTCTTTACCCTGCCTGCTTTTAGTGCACTCTCTTACACTAATTTGGGCTGTCAGTGATGCAGAATGGGGGAGGAGAGGTGTTCAGTGTTATGAAGTGTTTACAACAGTGTGTTACAGGGAATGACCAGAGTGTTTCAGGGACAGAAGAAGTAGTCCTGATTAACCTGTTTAACAGCTCACTTGTGGATAAGGCAAACAGTCTAAAGCCCAATCCAGCTGTATTCATGAATTTATTCCTTAGCAAATAATGGTGGATAAAATTAGCAGACATCTGGAACAGGCACATATTTAAAAGTTATTTTGGTCGAAATGTATAAAGCATACTATGAAGAATATGATTGGTAGCTGGTCTTAATAAACAGTTAGTGAGTTCTGCCTGCCTAAAATGCAAAACAGATGTATCTTTGTTCTTTTAAAGTGACTTTGATGAATAAACTACATGTGACGTCAGGTACAAGCTATTGGATGTCTGAGTCCGGCAGAGAAATTTTTCAGAATAAAAAAAAACTTTCCATTGTAGGCTCTGGAGAGAACAAAGTGAATTCCAGTGCATTGCTCTCAGAGCAAATAGAAGCAGGTTCAGAATCTTTAGATAGTTTATTATTGGTGTTATTTTCAGGAAGATCTGGTTTTGTCTGCTGCATTTTCCTCTCCTTACAGCAAGTCTCAGATTTTGGCAATTTGCACCAGTATTAAGGGGCTCTGGGTTTGGAGGGTTTTTTTTTATTCTTTTTTTTTTCTCTCTCCCGTTTTAGTTTTGAGAGAGGGAGGGCTGAGAGGAGGAGGAGGAAGAGGAGGAGGAGGTGAAGGAGGAGGGTGAAAAGGAGGACAGACAAATGCTTCCAAAAAGGAGGACTGTGCAGACAAAATACTGTAGCTAAAGGTTCTTTAACTCAGCTGGGTTTTACTTTTGTATTGTAATGAGCAATTTAACACTTTTCAGGGCAGTAGTCTTTGCTTTAGTGTGTGCTTTTTGGCAGATTGAGCAAGCAGGCAGTTCAGTGCTACACTCCTTGTGTCAGGAAGTCAGCTCATTCTCTGCAGGTGTTTCATCCATAAACAAGCATCAGCCACAGGTTTCTTTTTCTTTACGGAAACCCTCTGGAATTTAACTTTCAGATACAAATACTTGGAGAAGTTGGCAGCAGAGGAGTATGAGAAGGAGCTGAAGAGTCGGAGTGTTAGCCGAGGCAGAAGTGAGCTGTCCTTGAACCTGAGATCTCCTTCAGCTCCATCTTCACCTGTATCCAAGTGCACCAGCCCAGCATCCATAGGGTCCCAGGAAGAGCTGAAGACCCCTTCCATCCCATGTGGAACTCCTCAGCCCTCAGAAGGTAAGTGAAAAAGAGGGTAGGGGAGACAATGCTGGGTTTATCAGTATCTCTTGGGATGGTGTTTTTTGATGAATGAGTGGAAAAATACAATCTATAGGGTGCCACATTAAAGGGTCTACATTGTTTCATCCTGCCTGCCTAAATTGCATATTTTTTTGCATTGATTTAGATATCATGTAATCTGTTCAATAATAGGATACATTGGAAATTGTAGCTATGATTCATACTATCATTGTCTGTTGCTTTTCAAATGGGATAATTAGAAAATAGAGAATACACAGGGTCTTAATTTTAATGTCATGCTCCTTATATATGAGGAGTTACTGAATACTAGACACACAGTATTCCTGCCAACAGATTTTGCCTATGTGGATTCTCTGAAAGAAATGCAACAGATGAATGTCAAGATTATAATAACCTTTCAGTAGAGCACAGGCTGAATGTGACCAACTGAAAAGTTCTTGAATTGAAGGCAGGGGGAGTGTGTTGATTATTTTTAATACCAAGAAAAAACTCTTAAAATTGTAGCACAAGTCATAAAGAACTTAAAAGAGACCACAGACAATTAGTAGAAAGGAAAGTATAACTAGTGTTTGCACAGTTGGTTTGCTGTCATATAATTTATTGGTGTACAGAGCAATGCTTTCTGTGTATGTTTGTATGTCATTCTGCCACTTGTATCATGTACCTCTCCTTCAGTCCTCAAAACAACACATGCCATACAGATTTATATTTGCACCACATGATGTTGCATTAACATTGGGAGCTAGAATGCATGTTGAGGGCAAATTATCACCATCACTCATTTTTATTTTATTTGATTTCCTGCTACATGCTATTGGTGATTAATGCATTTGTAACTTGCACTGCTTGGTTTTATGGAGTGTTATGGCTGGTAGCATGCTATAAAGCAAGGCAATTTAAGAAAAATGTTACAAATACTGAATGCTGCATATGTTTGTCCTCACCGTACTAAGTAGGTGAAGTTTATTTTATTTAGTTTTATATATTTTCCCAATTATATTCCCTGGTTTTCTTGTTTGGAACCTTAAGAGTCTCAGTGGAATCGTTTGAACTTAGAAACCACAGATATTTTCCTCCAATACTGATAGTCAGAAATATCCAAACACACATTTTGTTTAGTGCTATATTGCTTTTAGAGCAAATAAGCTGGATTTTTCCACCATTAGGATTTCAGAGCTGGGTAGGGAGCAAGTATCTATTGTGATGATTATTTTAACATATTTCTCCTGCAAGCATTAAAAAAAAAAATTGCAGCATGAAATGGAGCAGCACAAACCATTTGGAGAATACATTTAGAGCAGGTGTACAGGACAGCTTCAGACAGCCAGAATATGGCAAAGCTATCAACATGTGGGTAGACAGGACATCTCTATTAAAACTCGGGCCAGAATAGTAGGCATTGGAGGGCAGCACCTGGAAGCCTGGCAAATGGACCACAAGGAGAGGCTATATGGATGGGGCAGGATAGCCTTCCAGCCAAGGGCAGCTGCAGGCAGATGGCCAGGACAGAACCTGAACAGAGGCCTGAAATCTGTGAGATCTGGGCATGGGGAATGTTTTTTCAGACCTATCAAAAGTACTGGAAAGGTCATAGGAAGTCATGAGCATGTGGTCAGGATACACCATCTGGAAGTGCCCATATTATTGGATATCTGCCAGCAGGGGACAGGCTTAATGTAGACACTGTGCCATGGTCTCTATACTATTACTTGACTTCCTTATGCTCCATACTGAATTAAAATCTCAATTTTACTGGTTTTAGGAAGGATTATGAATTCCACTTAATCGGTAGAGAAAATGAAGCATTAACTTGTTCAAGTCAGTTGTAAGAAAAGCTGAAACAGAGCCATGGACAGAACTCAAATTACTTGCACCCCAAACAGTTGCTTTTAATATGGAGTTCACCATCTTCCCAAGCAGGAATGAAACTGCAGAAGGGAAACAGTTCCTTGGTTCTGTGCATACAATGCTCTAACGACTCTGCAAGAATGGTGTTAACAGATGTGTGATATTCATCTGCAGAATTCAGGACCTGAGGTCAAAGGCAAATAGTGTTCATCTACTAGAAAAACAATAAGGGATTTTTGAAGTCAGATTACTTTTATTCTTTTTGTGCTGAAATATCTTTTGGCCATCCAGTATCTACTAGTATTAAGGAGGAAACAGATTCTGTCTGTGAAACTTTGTCTCACACTGTGAAATATGTCAGTACCATTGCCCAATATAAAAATCTAGGCTTACTCAGCTGCAGTGTTTTTTCATATAAAACAATTGGTTCCACTGAAGTAATCAAGTCTTGTAGGACTTACTCTTGTAAAACTTATGTTATGGCATTCAGAGGAAATGAAGGCAGTCCTGTAACTGCAAAAAGGAACTTAGGTTTTTTTCAGAGCAGCTACTTACTCTTTTGTAATTTCATTGGAGAATATTTTGTGAAGTGCAAGTATGCAGTCAAGGAGGAACAACAATAACTGAGACATCTCTGAAGTCAGTCTACAAAGGAATTTCAGGTGAACCCTTCTTTGAAAGAAGCAGCTTTTTTAGCACTTGAGAAAGTAAACAGGCCAACCCAAGTGCACACTGTGGACAGTAGGAGACCTTCTGAACATAGTGGTAGTTGAACAGGGTTTGAATGCTGCCCAAAGCATGGCTGATAAGAGCATCTCAGCAGGTGGGGAAGCACCAGGGCATGAGCATGCAATGAGGCCAATGCAGCCCCAGTTGCAGAGCCAAAGGAACCGTGATACACAAAGTCTGAGGAGGAACAGGGGTGGGAGGACAAAAAAGGATCATTTCTGACTGCACGAAAAAAGAGCCACTTCAGTCTGCACCTGTTCTTACCAGCACAAGGTATGGAAGGAAAAGATTGGACTGGGAGTGGGGAGAGATAAGGAGTCCCTGCAGAATTCAGAGGAAGAGGAATCCTGTGCTAGAGTAGCTGAAGGGAGATAACATTCAAGACTTTAGGTAGTGCCTGAACAATTGAACCAAGAGGTCTTGGGCAGACATAGACATTTTCAGACTTACTGTATGCATCCACAAGAGGCACTCAGCATATGTATCTCACACCTCCAAGTGGAAGGCAGAGAAAATAGATGGGGATGTGGCTGGCTAATCAATTAGCCTGACAGGGGATTAGATGTGAGCCCAGAGGGATATTTCTTCTTTCTGAAGGCTTATAAGACTGGATGGTTGAGTTCTTATCAGCAGGATATAGCATCTTTTGTCTGCTTCAAAGTTGATTTATTGTTGAGTATTAAAGAAAATGTCCATATTCCTCTACTGCATTATAAGTTTTTAGGCTTGCTTTTCAGAAGAGATCAGCTTATAAAGGTATTGTGCTCCTTAACATC
Source organism: Passer montanus (assembly GCF_014805655.1). Lineage (NCBI taxonomy): Eukaryota > Metazoa > Chordata > Aves > Passeriformes > Passeridae > Passer > Passer montanus. Next base: position 664,394 of record NW_024359721.1, on the reverse strand, counting down.
TCAGGCACACCTTCTTTGCTGTTGATAGTTTTTGATTTGACCAGGCTTGCTTTCCTGAACCTCTATAGTCTGCACCAGCAAGAAGTCTGAAAACAGGGGACAGAGCCTGGTCTGTTATTTATTTCTCTTGCCACCTGTTGCCACTGAGAGTAGTGTTTTGTCTGATATGAAAATGAACCCAGTAGGTGTGGGACTGAAAGTTTGAGGTCATTTTAAATAGGCCACTACCAAGCATTCTCTGAGAATTTTATTTTTTAACATCTTCAGAAGTTCTCACTAATGTCAATGCAGTGGATTACATGATGGAAATGCAAGTGATGGACACATGTCTAGCTTGCTGGCTTTGTTCTCTTGATAGTGTTTCTTGGCAGATTTTATTTTTGTACTGTTCCTTAAGGGAAATGCTGCTGGACTTAGCTCACTATTTTCAAGTGATTTTGGCTACAGGTAGATTGTTTGATATTATACCTATATATAGAGAGAATGAGGGTGTCAAAATGAGTGTCAACATATCCTTGTTTTGTTCCAGTTCTTGGATTTTGTTATTCCTGGAACTCAAAAGAGCAGACTATGTCAGTATAGTGCTCTTTACTCTTTGTTATGCATTGATTTTGCTAAGTTGCTGCATATTTCTGGTATGTGTGGAATATTTTTTGTTAGGAGAGTATCTGGAATTCTTTTGAAGATTCACATTTTCTCAAGCATTTCTTACATCTCTCCTGACTTTTTTCTATTGTGTCTTCAGTGTGGCTTCATGATGACAAAGTTGCAGTAAGCATAGGAATCCTGGCCATGTTTTAATCAGCTGTTTTCTCCATCTGAGCTGTTGGAGTTGATTTTTTGGTTATTGCGTGACAGTTGGTTTGTTTTTTAGGGGTTTTTTTAGAGATAAATATCTAAAATTTATATGAAATTATGATTATTCATGGATTAATTGGTGACATGGACTATTGAACCATGGCAAGCCAAGAATCTTTCTTGCTGAAGTACCACATTAGTTCCAGGAACTCCTGAAGATTTCCTAAGCTTTCATCTCAGTCGTATTCAAATCTTGGCTTGACTTTAAAATGTTCTCATTCTATACCTACACACTGACAGCTGTGGTGAGAAACACATCACTGGGATTTGCAGCACCTGCCAATTTCTTGACAGCCCTCTATAGTATTGACTCTTTCCTAGGCAGTGTCCAGGATACAGTCATAGGTAAGGTACTTTCGGAGAAACGAGGCATGGGCAGAGGTGCTTGCATATCTAGTATTAGACATTTAGGTGCTCTCAATGGAGTAGAATGTCATCTTCATTATTTTGGCTTATATTTACTTAGGATAAATCTACTTAGCTGCTCACTAGAGAGCGGAAATATTTGGATTACATTCCAGTATTTCAGTGTGGGGTTTTTTTTCCTTCAAAGGTTTGTGTCGTACCTGAAGAAATTCTTGTTGCATTTTGTGTAATCCAAAGATAATGAGAAATCCAGAAGACTCTTTTGCAATATTGTAATGAAAAATAGTTAACAGAGGGACAAAACAAATATGACTTGGTCTTTATAGTTCAGCCACCCAGAAGATTTAGTACAGAGGGAATTTGGGAAGTATGCAGAGCTAACATGCATGTCCATTTTTGCCACACTTTGCATGGCCGTTTCAGGTTTTACAGAACTGTGAGCTTCTTGATGTGAATATCTGTGGATGCTCTTGAGGTTCTTTGCAGCATGCAGAGAATATTTGCATGTGAAAATCTGCTGTTACTGCTAAAAACCCTAAAGGTGAATGAATTATTTTTATTGGGAAAGCAGGGAAGAAGAAACCAAGTGTACTATCAACAGGGTTTGCTGTGTGCCAACTGATAAAAAAGCTCATTGTGTGCCATATGCCAGCCAACTGGAAACTAAATATGTGCCATATGCCAGGCAGTTGGAAACTTTGCTGAATTTTGATGTGGCTATTCTGAAGTAAATGTGCATGAAAGAACATATGGTTTTTGTCAGCCAAATGTGTGACAGTGCCATTTTGAGACTGTGCCATTCAAGTGTGTTATTAAAACTAATATTTGTATTTTTTTTGTTGAAGTGTTCCTCATCAGGTGAAAAAAGAACTCTCCCAGAACCCAAAGAAAATTCAACCAAAAGCCACAATCACCCTCCTTTTTGTTTGATTTTTATTTTTTTAATCTCTTCTTTCCTGGCTCTGTCTAGGCACTGAGTTGTCAATGCTCAGGTGAGATGCCCATTTTCTGCTGGTTCGTTCAAATCCTTGTGCGAGTCCAACACTGCAGCTGTGGAAGTATGTATAAAAACAGTGGGCTGGCTCCAGACAGCGAGTGAGGGGGCCTGCCAGGCCACTCTCACGTGCAATGCTGTCATCGCACAACATCCATCAGTCTGTTGCTCCTAATGTTCCTAAGCACACCGTGGACTTGCGTTTTATTTTCTTTCCATAAGGCACTTGTACAACTCTCACTTCACTCTCGTTTTGAGGGGTGAACCTGAGACGGCTCTGTTGTTAAGTGAATCTCTTTCTCCCATTGTTCTCTCCACCAGTGAGTGCCAGTGAACCCGAACCAGAGACAGAGACAGAACCAGAACCAGAGCAGGAGGCTGAGGCTGAGGCCAAGCAGGGAACGGAGACACCCAAGGAAATAGAGGCTGCAGAGGTGGGACCAGAGAGTGAGGTGGAGCAAGGACCAGAGAGAGAGCCAGAAGAAAGTGCAATACTCAGTGAAAAGGAGAGGCAGAATGAGGAAGTGAATGAAAAAGACAACTGTTCTGCATCCAGTATATCCTCAGCAAGCAGCACTTTAGAGAGGGAAGAGAGAGAGGACAAGTTAACCAGTGACAATGAAACTGGTAAAGTGAAGCTTTTTCAATAATGAAGGGTTTCTGGTGGAAAAAAAGTGTTCAATTAGCAGCTCTGATATTGTGTTAATTAGCTAACAAACCATTTGCACCTATCTAAGCCTTTCTTCACCATGGCCAAGTCTTGTCTATTTGCTGCTTGGACATCCATACTTTATTGGGGTTACTGTGTTTGGGGGACAATAGGGCCGTGATGAAATGAAGTTTCATTTGATTTGAGATATTTTTCTTCCCCTAAGATTAATATATTAACTACTGAATCAGCATGTGCATAGACTTGGATCTCTAGCTCCTGGAGAATTTATTTGGGTTTTCTGTACATAAGTCAGTGAGACAAAGGGCTGTGCTAATACGATTCGTCATGAATTTTCAGATACCTTTTCTCATCATTTTAGTGGAAAAGGAGGAGCAGAGAGGGCTGAAATGTTTGTTCCTTCCCATCAGTACTCCTGTCTTGGACAGGCTTCGGACATCAGAGAGAGATACATAGGAGCTGCTGAAGATAGGTGTGGGTCATGGCCTTCTTTAGATCATGTGGAGGAGGCACATGAAATACACCTTGTCTGGAAAAGACCAGTTTCATGGAGCTGAGGGATTCTATCTAGTCAAATAGGCCACGAGGTACCAGCCTGGAAAGGCTCAGCCTGGGAAACACTTTAAGTACCAAGTTTCTGCCTAGAGAGATAATGATAACCAGAGTTTTTCTTTCAGCCCAGGCAGAGAGGGAATAAAAGGCAGATTTTGACTTTGTTGATTACTCTTTCCCCCTTTTTATAGAGAGGTGAAGAAATGTAATGTAATTAGGGCATTTGATTCCCAAGTTTTCTTTGGTCTGAAGCATGGAATGCATTGTCTTATATTTTCTAAATTCTAGATAAGAAAATGAGATGTGTGAAATAGTCCTGCTGTGTCCTGAAAGAAGAGGGATAGCTCTAAATCCCAACAATTACCTCATAGACATAAACTGTCAGATTGACTTGTTCAAGTTTAAATCTGTCACTTTTTTTCCAGGAAGCATTACATGAATTACATCCTAAATTTTAGAGCTAATTTCTTTCAGTCAATACCAAGATTGAGTTACTCTAGAATGCTATTGTACTCATAAAGAATGTAGATGGATATATCTGTAGGAAAGGCTGGGGAGGGATCACAAATGAAGGATGTTGTTACACTGTGGTATAGTCCAAGATAGTCCAAGTGCAAATAAAGAACAGTTACAAGCCTTTTCTCATTGCTTTGTCTGTTACCAACCTGTTACCACTCTAATTTAAAGTCCTTATGTACTTTTGTTAAAAGCCAAGAAATGTATTCTTACTAAAATCAACATCTTAAAATTCTCCTACACCACCAGTAGACCAAAGATTTATTTGGTAGTGATGAATAGGAGGACTCATGTAGTGAGTTGTTTGCTCTCGTGTAGTGTGGAGTTCTGGAAAGCAAACAAGCACTTTCTCTAGCAGTTTTGACATTCCCAAGGAGCATTTTGCCATTTATGAGGTGGCCTGTTGGCTCTGCCCAGGTGCACTGAGGACAAAGGCTTGCCCTTGGTGCAAGCTTCTTCATTAGCCATCCTGCCAAATTTGGCTCCCGATAGGTCTTGTTTCTCCAATGGTGTTTCAAAGCTTTACCTGTGCAGAGGAGAGCAGAAGAGGCCACCAAGGTAGGAAGAGTCTTCACAGATATGATCTTTGATCAGCTTGGACAGTTGAGGGTGGAATTGGGGAATGCAAATTAGAGATTGTGTCTGGGCTAATTCTGATGAGTAGTTTTGCAAAGGGATTAAACACTGGAGGATCCCATCTGGTGAAACTGAGAGGAGGTAGATCATGTGGGGTTTGTGGGATGGATCTTGGGAGCCATCTTGAACGTCTTTGAAAGAAAGGCTTAGAGTAGGGGGAAATCCTCTGCGAGGGCACAGCTGGGTAGAATCTATAGTGTGGGGAAGGAGTTGTGGTGCTGTCTAATGAAGCTACCTCAGAGAGAAGTCGGAGAGACTACCTCAGGTGAACAAATATTGGTAAGAAAGCAATCCCATAGATCAAGTCTGAGGAAAAATGAGCAGATAATGGAAGCAGTCAATCCACCAGCAGGAAAGTAGGTTGTATCCATTTCTGAAAAAAAAAAGGGCTTTCTTTTGTCTGGGGTTAAACCTCTGGACTGATTTTAAAACATGGTTTAGAGCTTGATCTAAATAGAGGCACGAGTCACTGCTGTCTATACGCTTTGTGCTGCAAGTGTTTTAAGGGAGGGGAGGCAGGGAGTTGTGGGGCCCTGGATGTAGATCTCACCATGAGGACACCTTCTCACCTTCTCCAGAACACAGGACTAGATGATGTGCTAAGAAAGCAACTCCATTGACAGAGAAAGCTGTAAAAGGTACTTAAAACTCCAAGGTATTGAAAAAGGTGGTAGCACAAGTGAAGAAACCAAGATAAATTGGGAATTTAAGAAAAATGGCAACCTAGAGGTATAAAAGAAAATCTTTAACCAGAAGGACCCCCCCAAAAAGGCAGGCTAGCAATCAAAGTAAAATGATGAAATAAAAGAGGCAGAGTTTATGAAAAATGTGTAAGGACTATGGGGAACAGAAGGAATTCCATACAGGAAATACAGTAAATGTGAAGAATTATCATTGTTGCATGTTTAATCACTTCATCTGATGCCCACTGGAAAAAGGAGCACCATAATTGTTAGACACGTTATCCACATTGGTTAGTAGTATTAAATTCAGGGAAATGGAGTCACAGAGACGCTTATATCATATATTTTTCAAGTTTGACCACTATAATTTGTTATTTATGGTGCTGTCTCAGACATGGTATTTTGCTTATTATTGGTGAGAAAAGCAGTAGTCAGAAAGATTAAGCTTCATTACAGTGAAATGTTAAATGATTGTAATGTAGGAAGGCCAATAGCCTTTCAACACTGACATATAACAGGGAGGTTAACAGTGGTTGTTGAGCAGCATGTTCAGAATTATTTTGTAAAGGTTCTCATGTCATAAACAACTTTTAAAACCTTGCTTATGATTACACTCTTTGCCCTGAGAATTGCCCTGAGAGCTGTACCATGGGTATGCAGCATACTTTGTAATTCCAATAGTCTGTGTTGTGGAGATGGCCCCTAGCCAGGGGGTTCTGAGGGTATGAAAGCTGCCCTTTCCTAGCCAGCGGGGTGGGAGGAGGAGAAGTTAACAGCTACAGGTCAACCTTGACATCAGGCAAGGAAGATCTCTTTCATATGATAATATTTTCCTGAGGTTGTTCCAGTACATGGCCAGGTGAAGAGTATGATGATAACCTGTTTTGTGTCATTGTCATGATATTTAAGCCCCATTTTGAAATACCAAAGGTTATGAGAATTTATGCACTGTATAAAATGAGCTGAGGTAGTAAGTACAAAATGAAACCTGGTTTCAGGTGACAGATTTCAGGTTTCAGGAGAAACCCGAACATTCAAATCCTGAAAGTTATATCTCTACCAAACTACATGATGTTCTTTAGTCCCCTTCGTTTTTTGAGAATTACTCCTAACCCATCAAGATCAGGCCATATCAGCGCTGTATCTTATTTCAAAATTTTCACAGTAACTGTTTACCTAGTTTAAGAGTAGTTTAAAAACCATCCCTCGCATGGTTTTTTTTGTTGGTTGAAGAGTGTTCTTGGTGCTCTGACTTCCTTCCCTTGACTGTCCCCATCTGTGTGTGTGTGATTGCAGGTCCATGGTCACAGACCATTCAGGATGCTGGTGTGAATGAGCAGTGCAGCAACATCCTCAACAACAAGCGGTTTATGCTGGACATGTTGTATGCGCATAACAAAAAGCCCAAAGATGAAGAGGAGAAGGAGCTGGAGGCGAAGGAGGAAAAGAAGGAGACGGAGGAAAACGAGGAGTCACTCACTAGCCTAGCCAGCAGGATCTCTATTCTTCAGGCCACAAAGCAGGCCAAAGATGAAAGTGTCAAAAAGATGGAGATAGGAAATCTGGACAACCAAGGCAGTGTGAAAGCCTTTGCAGAAAAATTTAACAGTGGTGAGCTGGCTAAGGGGACAGCAGTGCCTGAAGATGAAATCAGTGAACAGGTCCCTGAGAAAACACCAGCACAGACAAAGAAGGAATCTGATTACATCTGGGATCAGCTCATGGCTAATCCTCGAGAACTTAAAATTAAGGACATGGATTTTACAGACTTGGGGGAGGAGGATGATGTAGATGTGTTGGACATGGATATGGGTCCTGGGGACTCCCTTGCTCCCCCTCCTCCACCTCCACCTTCTTTTCTGGGTTTGCCTCCTCCACCACCTCCCCCCTTATTTGGATGTCCGCCTCCACCACCACCCTCTGCTAATTTATTGGCTCCTCCTCCACTGTTCAGCACTCCTCAGGGTTTAGGGTCACCCCAGGTTTCTAGGGGTCAGCCAGCATTTATAAAGAAGAAGAAAACCATCCGTCTGTTTTGGAATGAGGTACGGCCATTTGAGTGGCAGTGTAAAAACAACAAACGCTGCAGAGAATTCCTGTGGTCGAAACTGGAACCCATTAAGGTAGACACTTCCAAACTGGAGCATCTCTTTGAGTCTAAATCCAAAGAACTGCCTGTCACAAAGGTACAGCTTGTATTCAGTTTGCTATTTTTCTGCTATTGTATTGGTATTCATTCTGAATTAGATCTAGGTGATTTATGTTGTTTATATCAAACCAGTGGAAATCACTGGATGTATTTCTAACTTGGCCTATGACGGAAGATATTCCATGCCCTGACACTAGAGATGAGCCTAGGGTGGTGTATGTGCCAGGTTGCCCTCGTCTCAGGTCTGCCAGTTGTGGGATATCACTCCAGTTGGCAAATACCAACAAATTTTACATTAGATTGTCCACAGCTGAGTGCCAAACTAGATGCTGGAATCTGAAATATTTTCTGTTGCGTTCATGAAAAGGTCACAGCGTGGTGATTCATATCTGTGTATTTGACAGCTCTTCACTTAGTAATATTTTCCTAATCATTATGTGGAAAGCTTAGAATATCAGACTGGATCTGCTGCAGAGTCTACACATGTGCTTTGTTCTGAAGGATGGAATTATCAGCTGGACCATGTTTACAGCTGAACTCTGCAGGGTTGTCAGGTTTTTGTTTTATACTGGTGATCAGGCCTATTTAAAATCTTTAATTTATACAATGTGGCAATTTTAGGATAGAAGCTGGCACAGGAAATACCTCTAGCTAGGATTCCCTCTTCTTTAGTATTGTTATAAAATAAACTCACAAAGGCTCATGACATGGCTGTTTAACATTAGAATCAACAACGAAAGGAAGTTTTTTGTAGTTACACTTAGGAGGAACTTGAAGTAGCATTATAAAAGTTATTAGCCTGAACATTTGTTTTTCATGGCTACATAAACTCTTTTCTTCTAAGCAGCATAATTGGTATCAGGGAAACAATATTTTTTCCAGTTAAAATGATAGTAAAAAATGTCCATCTCTCTTAAAATAAATGAATGGCTTGTGTGTTTTCTCTGTATGCCTATATGTCTTGTAGTGATATAAAAACAGTCAGCACCTTGAATATATTACTTCTCTTTAGCTAGAGAGTTGTTACATCTATTATGTATTGTAGATATTGTTTGCTCCTACTCTGGGGATTCTGGATGTCTCACAGTAAAGGTTCTCTGTGTCACTTGCCACTTTATTAACTCAAAATTTTCTAACAGTCATTCTTGATCATCTTGACAAAGTGGAAACATTGGAATTTCTATAATCAAGCCCACAATTACCTAGCAAGCAGCAGGTACATAAAGAGATGGCTCATGCACTGCCATCACTGCTCTTAGCTGGATTTTTTTGTAACACAGATTCATGCAAATCTGTAACGTATGGTGTAGCACCTTTAAAAACACATTCAGATGATTGTTCATCTGGCCAAGGTCAAGATTAATTTCTCTCTCTGATTCCTTTTCTACTGAGGAAGGAATGCTGGTGACATCGTGGCATGCTACTCCTCATCTCTCTCCCCGTAAATACAAATCTGACACAGATGGTTCATAGATGGAAGGAATGAGAGCATTTTCTTAGATCCATAAAATATTTAATTCCTTGCATTGAATATGGAATGATAACATATTTGCCATTTCCAAAATTTAGCTTTGTGTTAAGTGCCAGCATTGTAATGGAGTACTCTGATTCCTAATTTTTTATTCTTATATGAAATTTTGATAAAATTTTAAGTTGTTGGAGTTATGACTTGTTTACTTTTCCAGTCAATCATCATGAATGTTCCCAAACTACCCTTGGCCATTTTCCCTCCCTCACACTTGCTTCTCAAAGCTGCCTGATGCTTTGGCAGAGCTTTTGGCTTCTGGCTGGAAGATGAGTGAGCAGGTTTGTTTGAAATTAGTGCAAGTCTGAGCAATGATTTAGGTGCTTTCCCCTTGATGACCAATAACTGCTCTCTGCATGAGACATTGTACTTTTGGCTCTCTTTCCACCTTGTCCCATAACACAGACATAGAAGTCTCATTGTCTCATTGCAGAGAAGACAATGGGGAGTGAGGAGTGCCACAGTAGAGCTCTTTGCAGGCTTTTGAAACTCCTGCCTGGTTTTTGTGAACACCAGCAAATCTTCCAGAGCAGGAGATGGTCCTTACCTCAAGTGAGAGTGGGAATAATTAAGCAGACCACCGAATCCGTAAAAGACTTGATGTTTGGTACAAAGATTACACTCAAATTAGGATAGCTCTCGATTTTTCCAGACTGCTTGGTTTATTTCCAGAGAGCACATTCCCCGTTGTGTCTAGTTTCTCCTGTCCAATGGCTGCAATCCAAAACAGGTTTATTCTATAATGTCATAAAGTCTGACTCACAGCTCAGTTGGTTCAGCTGAAAAAAGAGAGTGCAGAGCAACAAACCAGAAGTCAAATCTCTAAATTTCATATTCAGAGATGGAAGTAGGTGCATAGAAAAGGAACAGTCCAGAAGGATGAGAGGAAAAGCAAAGTCAGGATGCATAAAGGGGGGGCTTGGCTATATCTTGTGCTTATGCTGTCTCATACAGCTGTAACCAATTTTACTCCAGTTTCTAATCCTTCACTGTGATTTCCACAACACACAGCTATAAACAGCTACTTCCTGGCTCATGAGAAGTTTTTCATTAAACACAATACACTGTAATAAAATAAAGTGGATTTAAAATTGTAGGATATAATACAGGATTTTGGGGGCTGGGACTGGGAGAGGAGATTCTTGATTTTAGGAAAACTGTGCCACACTGAGAAACTTGCACACTGATATTATTTAGCAGAGCACCTTTAGTTGCAGGTGGTTTATTTTTTAGAATAGAGCACCCTGAATTATATTTGCCAAGAGAAGAAGTGATTAGGTATCCCCTCCAAACCAGTGTAGTATTTCCTTCCTTCCCACTCCACTGAACAAAGCAGATATTTTGGCAAAGTACTTCAAAGTGTTTACTTTTCTGTGAAGAGAAGTGAAAACATGCAGGCACTCCTCAATTAAATGCTGTTGTTCAACCCTATTACCATCCACTTGGTTTTGCATGAAAGTATTATTTTGCTGATTCATGTATACCCTCTGGGATATAGTAATCCATCATGTGCCCACAGACATAAAAATTAGTAGGAGAGAAAAAGGAAGGAATCTGTTTTCATGTACACATGCTTAGACACATATTCCTTTTGAAAGGAGTTGTTGCAATTTCAGTGAATGCCAAGACAAGTCATAAATGTGGACCAGAATTTCTGAAAAAGATTACATACAAATATCTTGGAAAAAGTTAGTGGCAGCTGAGTGATTTCATTTTAAATCTCTTGTATTAAATCCTTGCTAATTGAGATAGAAATAAAATAAAATTTAAACAAAAAAAATTTTAAAAGCCATCTCACTATTAAGGTAGATTTTTTCTGCGCTACTGATGTAGATTTTTGCAACTTTAAAGGCAGAAGATATTTCTGAATTGATGCTTATAATATAATTGTTTATTTCCATGACCACTTGAAAAGTTATTTAATTTTTTCTGCTTCCCACATTAATTACAGCAAAGAGGCATGTTTAAGACTATGTTCTCATCAGACTGCAAATCACTTTCTGTGGGATAATAATAAGTTTTAAATAATCCATCTGGACTACCCAGTCTTCACCAGAGGCAAGAGAATGTGGCCAGTTAGGTCTTGTGAAGGCCTAAATTCACTATAATTGTTAATAAATTGCAGAAGTGTTTGTTTTCCAAAGATTACACTACCTGATATGTTTGTGTATTATAATTACTTTGTAATTACACATAATGATATAGTGTATATAATATTCAGAAGTTCAGGGATACACTTCATACTGACACATTAACATATAAAATCAAGTGCACTAGTTCACTGTTCCCTCAAGCATTTTAACTCTCTGTTAATGAATTTATAAAGCGTAGAGTGAAGGTACCAAATATTGTAGTAGAAATTAGTAGTTGTAGCTTATTTTAAAAGTCAGACACTTCCACCTGTGCAATTTCATTGCAGACAAAAAGCAATTCTTTTCCTAGTGGTAAGGTAGTAAAGTTCACAGTCGTAAAATCTTTCTCTTTTCTTCATCCTTTTATTTATTTGGAAAGGATTTCTTTGGAACTCAGACATCATCCCAAGAATGGATTTAAAATCTCTTCAGCCCCTGTTTTTAAAAGGGTTATCACCCCAACATTTTATATCCTATATGCAGTTCTAGCTCTGGAAAATACCTCCATACCCTCATGCCCTGTGCAGCTCATCTGAGGTGTAAAGCCAATTCCTAGGGAGTGTGTGCACTGTAGGGATCGCAATGATCCCAGCTGTGAGAGTCCTGCGTCCCCTAAATGAATATGTCTCTCTTGTCAGACTTGGGAGCCTAAAAACAGAGCTGAAGATTTGAGGCTTACTTACCCATACCACATGTGGGAAGCCTAAATTTAACTCCTTTCCTCTGGCCTTTTCCCTTCTGCATAAATTCTTTGGAGCTGTGTAATTCTGTGCTCCAAAGGACAAGGTAAAAAGTGGTGGTTTAAAAAAGGCTTAGTGCAATACAAACTCAAGAGGAAGCAGTCTCTGGTGAACCCTCTTTGGTTTTAACATGGTCTTGGCCACTAACTGTGGTCCTGAGAATGTGATTAGTGGCTCAGGGACTAAAAGTTACTGCATTAAAGGAGAAGCTGCATCTCACATTCTGCAGGTAGCTCCCCAAGAAAAAGAGGAGTCTATTTTTTTAAAAAGAGAAAATTCAAGAAGGCTTTAGGGATACTTTTAAGCTGTTAAGAAGAGATCAGATCTGACAGAACTGATAGAAAAACATGGAAAACTAATGTTATCTTTGCTCTCCTAAAATTTATTCTATTTACTGCAAAATTGTTGTTTCTTTTTGAGTTTTTTAAAAAAACAACTCTTTTTACTTTCTCAGATCATACATATGTGGTTTTCCCAAATTCCTGTAAAAAAGCACCTACCTTCAGTCCTACTTGCACACAAAAGTTGCATCATACCACGTTAGTTGTTCTGGTATGATGAAAGGACTGTGGTATCATACAGGTGCTGGACAGGCTGCAGAAAGCAGTGGGTAAACCTCTTCCTGTGCAAGCAGTGTTCTGAGCTATGCCAGAAAAAGGTATCTTTTTAATGATACAGCTGCATTCCCCATTATGTGCTGTCCACAGCTGGAGGTGCTTTGATGAAATCATATTTACTAACTTCCAATTCAAAAACAGCACGTAGGCCTGGTAGTGGGGTATTTTGTGTCTCGGTGGCTGTGGTGCAGACCCAAAGAGGCATGTTTAAAAAAGTGAAGGACAAAGCTCAGTAGTCTAAAAAATAATCCTGACCACAGATTGAGACTCGAATAGTAAGTCTCCTCCTGGGCTTTCCCCAAATTCACAAGAGATAAAAGACTGATACATCAGCGTGCAGGACTTCTCCCTACACTCCTGTGCTTGACAGCATACCTCAGTCTGTCTCTGATAGGGATAACGCAGAAGAACCACAGAAAACATGTTTACAATGTTCACATATATGCAGAGGGAGGTAAAAAACCCGAGCATGAGGAGCAGAGTCCTCTCAGCTTTCAGCTACCCAGCACAACGTACATAGTTACCAAAGAGACACCTTCTAGCATGGGATGATGAGTGAGAGAGAGGCATGCTGAGGTGTAAAGCCAAAGACTACATTCAACACTACATTGTGCCATATAAGTGGATTTTGAGTCACCTTGCATAGTTGGTTCACATTTTGCCACTATAAGGATGGGGAGAAAGAGAAAAAAATTCCTTGGGTCTACTCTAGAATAGAATTTAAAGCATATGTTGCGAATTCTTTGTGATTTTATTATTATTTGTACTGGAGGTAAGATCCAAGGATATGGATAGTCTCAAATACAACTTTGTAAAAAGCACAAGGGTTGATATTTTTCTGCATCTACGAAGGACTTGACAGATATATAATGAGCAGCAAGGTCGTATAACTTTCCCCTGGCAGCCAAAGGTCAGAAAAGCAAGCCAGTGCCTCCAGAGAGACACCTACAGCTCCTTTGCCAGTGTCCCAGGTGGATTTGTAACACAGGAGAATGATGTCAGGCAGGTGTGAACTACTCTGTTTCCCAGCCAGCTACACGAGAGAGAGGGTCCAGACTGGTTCATCCAACAGGGAATTGAGCCCTGGAGCCCCTTGGCTGCCCAGCTGCTGCCCCAGCAGGCCTGTGCTGGCCAGTCCTGCTGCATAGCAGAGCTCTGGGCTGGCAGAGGCAGTTTCAGGTATTTTTCAGACTGGCTCCTGCCCCAAAGTGCCCTTTTGAGGACTGTGTCAGACTGGCTCTGCTTTGCACAGCACTGTTCAGATCTCTGATTGAATCCTGGCAGCTCGTGTTGATAGGATAAGGACGTGCTACAAGAATTCAGCTTGTTTTGATGCCTAAAAATAAATTAGGTTTACACTCAGTGTCAGCTTTCTTGAGTGGGGGAAGTCATTAGTGAAAGGAGTGACTTTTCCTTTATAAAACAGATCAGAAGAATAATGACCTTGTTCCATTCTTTACCAAGAAAACTGCTGCAGATGGGAAGCGACAGGAGATCATTGTGTTGGACTCAAAGCGAAGCAACGCCATTAATATTGGCTTGACTGTGCTGCCCCCTCCCCGAACCATCAAGACTGCTATTTTGAACTTTGATGAATATGCCTTAAACAAGGAAGGAATAGAGGTAAGAAAGAACAGTTGATGTCTTCAAGTCTCTATCATCAATACTTTTTTTCCTCATGCTGCATATGGTACAGGCTACACTGGTCATGGAAGAAGGAGAAGGGGTTGTATTATGTCATGTCTGAGTGTTGAAATTTGTGGAACCAGTGCAGTGGACTCAGAAGCGGGAAGTGTCATGAGGCTGGGCATGCTCAGTGCTCATGGATTATCTGCTTGCTTTGAGTAGCAATGGTGTTAATTCCTGTCAGGTTTTTCAGAGTATTATCTGAAGCTTGACTGAAATACTGTGAGCAGCAAAAATAGGCAGCGAGTTACTAGGGCTGATGCAACTGGTACAAGGTTTAATAAATTTCATGCCCAGCTAGCTGTTGGAGTCAGTCTAGATTGTATATCTAATGGAAAACAAATACGGCAACTAGTTCTGCCCAGAATAGCATTTCTGTGTTACTGTTGTTTGAAGAAAAGCAGTTGGTATAAAGATTACAGATGATGTAATTTTTACCACTACAGGTTTGACTTTGCAGATATTCTTACCAAGATCCAAGATGAACTCTGTTTATTTTTTTTTATCAAAACATTTTTATTCTGTGAAGTGTAAAAGAAGCCTGTGGCTCCACTGTTTTTTTCATTATGGTCATATTCATTTCAATTTTTTAATTTTTTTTCAAGAAGCCTGTATCATCTAGTAAGAGTAATCTGCACAACTACAAATCTCAACCAGTAGCTCTCAGAGGTCATATATTAATTCACAGTCACCTTTTAGTGGTTTGGCACTGTGTTTCATGATTTCCCCCTTTCCACCTCCACCTTGCTGACTACAAAAGAAAATGAGAAAAACTTCCTGGAATGAAAATGGTATTGCCAACAGATGCATGCAAAAGAAATACTTAAGGCAAAAAATCCTTCTAGCTAGAAGACAACTGCTGATTTATCCCTGCTAGAACATCATATCTTTCCCAAGCTGTATTACTTTTTGCTGTATGCATATTTTACTTGTATTGTGAAGGTGCCAGATCACTCCAAAACCAGTAATTCTTTTATGATCCAGCCCATGTACTCACCACTGCAGTCTACAGTACTAAGCTTTAAAATGTTGGAGAGAAGGACCCCTCCAGACAAGCCCAACTCACAGCCAGTTAGATCTCAGTGCTGTAGGCAGTGTTTCCATACAAAGTCCAACATTAAATGGCTGACAAAGGAGGACAAGTCTTCATTAACTTCTGGGTATCATCTCCTTAGAATCGTGTCCTTCTCTGGCTTCAGGTGCTCTGCCCAGCCCACCTTTTGCACTGCCAACATTGGTCACTGGGCTGCCCATCTGGGCTGTTGTGGTGTCCACAGCTGTGCTTTGTACGACCACACCCTCCTTTGGGTGGCCTTTCCATTAGCTGCCAGGAACCCATAATTTCATTTAAAATATGTATGAAGGTGGGTTTCAATCTGAAGAATTCAAGAAACCAGGAAATTGTACACTGTTAATATACTTTCCCAGTGCTAAAGAAAAGGTTGCTGAGGTCTGTCCCCACAGCTTGAAGCTAAGGATGTGAGTACTCCTCATGTGATCATTCAGGTATTTGAAATCAAGAGAAAGGGTAAGTCTTGGTTGGAAGGATTATGTCCATGGAGAAAAGAGGTTTTATTACCTCAGTTATATATATGTATTTACTTCCTATCAGGTAAAACCCTATGCTGAATTCAGATTTCTTTTTCAATCCCAAATTACATATTTTTCTTACAGTATGCTACAGAGTCAGACCTCTATAATGATAGACGGGGCTGAATTAAACAATTCAGTATTGGCCAGGTAGCACACAGGTTGATACAAAAATTCATAACTGTGAGCCCCACTGCTTTCAGCAGATCCCTACCTCAGTTCTCCATACTGCCCCTTTGGTCTACAACGTAGGCAAGCTTTGTTTCCTGTGTCTCTTCTCTTTATCTGTCTGTTCATTGGCTTTAGCTTTTGAGTTAGCATAGAGGGAAGAGAGGTTGTTGTTTCAGTCTAGATTTTTAGAAGTTTTCTGGTTTATTTCTGTCTAAATATAAAGAAATAATTGGTAGCATCTTTGAATCAGTAATAGTGTAAGAATCAGCTTCATATATTAAAAAAACCCACAGATAATGCAGCAATTTGCTATATAATGCAATTGATATCTTGTCTGTGGGTTGATTGAGGCAGAACTGGTATGGAAAAAAGTATGCAATTTGCCTAATTAAAAAATTGTACCACAGTGGATACTCAAAAGCCTTTCTGCACAATAATTGTCTAGAAGAGATGTCATATCCAGTAAGCAGAACAGAGATGTAAAAACAACAGGAAAAGAGATGTGTGCAGTAGCAACATAACATTCACTGCTAAAATTTCAGAGAAGCTAAAATTTAGGATCATCTTCAGCTTTTGTCAGATCCAACAAAGAGCAGAGCACCTACAGTGTAAAAAGTCACCTTAAACATCCTTTGCCTTGGCAGTGAGCTCTGTGTTGTGTCCTTTGCTGAGGAGCATTGCCACTGTCATGTGGGTGTGTGTGTGGCTTTAGTTCTGCACCTCAGTGAATTAAATGGTGCCTTAAAACTGACCTTAACAATTCCTTTAAGGACAGTGGACTAAAGCAGTGCTGGCAGTAGTGCTAGCAACAAGCAAGGATGCAGTGGGCTGCAGGCCCGACTTCAGGATAGCCCAATTCATCATCTGCTCAGTCCACAGTTAGAGCATTAGGTCCAATAGAGCCTCCATTGCTACCCTGCATCCTGCTGAATGCTGCTTTGCTTTTGACATGGAATTCTTGTCAATATTCCGTACTTTACTTTTTAACTTTAAATATATAACTGAGTGGAAAAAATGCTCCACTTATTTTAAAGCCCTCTATTCCTAAGTATGTTGCCTATTTTTAGGTCTTAAAGCAGTTAGGTACCCCTGAGCTGTGAAATAAAGCAGAAGGTGGGGCCATGACACTAGAAAGGCAGATGTAGTCCATTTAGTATGCAAAGCAGGCACTGTTTGAAATGTATTTTCAGAGGAATGCACATCATGTGTTTGCAAGCATGAGCCAGTCCAGCTAAAAAAAAAAAAAATTGCCACCTTACATTTGCCAAAGTGTTTATGTTTTCCTTTCTTTGAAAACTTGGCATTCATTGTGTTCAAACAACTTGGAGCTCACTGCAGAATGAAGAACTGCCTCCTTACAATAGATGAGGTCTTGCTGTGGGTTAAGCAAAAGAGGCAAGCCTAAAATCCTGGCACCTAATTTGTATGTATCAGAGGCAACTGCAAGAAGGGAGTCCAATAAACAAGTCCTTGGTGCTTGTCTGTAGAGAAGGAAATGAGTGGATCCCTCAATAAAGGGCTGCTCATTAAGGAAATGTGGACCAAAATCAATTAATACCAAAGACTATGGTTAATTTAGAAGACTAAAATTAGGGTAATGCTGTGAGGAAATTAGCATGGTTTGATTTCTGCTTTACAATGTGGCTTTGTGATGCTACACAATGTTGATTGCATTAGTAAGTATAGTTTTTTTAATAAATCTTTGGAGTGAAAAAAAAGTCTCTCCAGGTGTGCTGTACTCTCCATGCCCAGCTGTGCTACACCCTGCATACCCATAATAAAATGGTATTGGTGTCTGGACTGGCTAGATAGCTCTGAGATGTAAAAGGGGTAAGAAATGACATCTTGATGTTAAAAATCTGGATGGTGATATGTATAAACAAAAATCAAAATTTGATTTTTGGAAACAAGTAAGGTATTTACATTTTTATTCTGATCCTTGACATCAACATTTGCAGTTTCCAATTTGTTTGTCTAATGCTTTGTAAGAGTATGATGGGATGTTTCAAATGATGCTAGCTTGTGTGACCTGAAAGAACACCTTTTTTCACAAGTCTAGACAGAAGAAAGAATGGCCTCAGTGGTGCCTTGCTGACCCACAGCCAGCATATCACAGCCCTAATCTGTTTCAGACTTTATTAAAAAAAAAAAGCCACACTCTCTCTCCTTGAAGCAGACCAAAACATAATCTGCAGTTTCTGTGATCAGCAATGACATGTTCATGTGTTTTTGTAGAGACCTGAGGAAGAGGACTGGTCTGACTGAGGCAATGGTATCAGTTCCTGATTTACAGAGATGGTCATCAGCATTTTAGATGTAATTCTTTCTCAGAATTGGATCATTTTGGAAAGAGTTATAATAAAATTAGTGCAGGCAGCTTCCCTTACAGTGAAGTTCTGACCTTCATATGCTGTTACATTTTGTTAGAATTTCAACAGGTAATGTGAACCAGCAACGGGTCTTGTTAACAGCTGTCTGGGAAGCTGAAATATGAGAGAGCCTTTCAGGAGTTGGATTGTCTTCTGAGGCCTGTCAAATATCTGGTGAAATACCCACTTATGTGTACTTGGTGATGCAGCTTATGTATTTGTGGTCCTCAAGCCACAGAAGGTTTTGAGGGCAACAACAACAAACAGATATTTGAGTTACTAATTTTTTTCAGGCTGTTGTTCACCTGGTAAGATCAGGTGAAACCAAACACCGAAGATGAGACACCCTGCAACCTCACAGTCACTGAGAAGCCCCAGTATCTTATGAAAGAGAAAACTTAAGCACCTAATTTCCTCACAGGAACTGGGCTATTGGCCATCACTGCTTAGGTGCTTCCTTGCATCCCACACTGAGGTCTGTCACCCGCAGCCATATGTAAGTCTTCCCTCTCAGGAACTTTTGGAGATTATACCTCAGGATGGCAGAGTCCAGGAAATAAGCAGTCTGATCCCTTTCTGAAAGTTCAATCAGGTGACTGAGTCGGGCAGCAGAATAATTTGGGTCCATTATCTCATGCAAAAATTGCTTATTTTCCTCAATTATTTGCACATATGTTTTCCTCAAAACATAAGGCTTTGGCCCAAACAGTTGTGTGAGAGTGCGTGAAGGTGAAATACATGTGTCACATGTACCAGAGAATATGAGCATAGGTTTTATTGATAACCAGTTCTTTCACTGACCTGAAGGTTGCTGACACCACCTCAGTTACAAGAAAAGACTCAGGGAGCTGGGCCTGTCCAGCCTGGGGAAGAGTGTCAATGTGTTTAAGTATCTGAAGGAAAGGTGTCAAGAGGATTCATCCAGGCTCTTCTCAATAGTTCCCAGCAATAGGACAAGAGCAATGGATAGAAACTGATGCACAGGAAGTTCCACCTGAGCATGAGGAAGAACTTCTTTACTGTGCAAGTGACTGAGCACTGGAACAGGGTGCCCAGAGAGGTTGCAGAGTCTCCCTCGCTGAAGATACTCATAAACCATCTGGTTGCAGTCCTGTGCTGTGTGCTCTGGGATGGTCCTGCTTGAGCAGGGAGCTTGGATCAATAATCCCACTGTGGTCCCTTCCAATGTAACCCACTTTGGGATTCTGTGTACTAGGAAGAGCAATATGAACTAATGATTGGACTCTAAGCTGTTTGTGATTTAATGGTCACATCAGGTGCCAGTAACCTTCTGCCCTGCTGTGATTTTATGCTACTTTTACTGTTAGGGTTTTTTTCAAAAATAATAGAAATAAAAATTAAAATAATAATAAAGTGGCAGATGGTACACTCATCAGTTTCCAGCTCTGAACAAATGGCTCAAATTAGTCATAGAGTGGAAATCAAGAAGAGGAGAATTTCACTACTTGCTCAGGGGCACACCAAGGATGATGGCCAGCAGGATCAGAATCATTTGCTCAAGCAGGTCAGGAGTGCTGGTGTAGATTGTTGTTATGGGGGCGCTTGCACCCTGGATGGTGTGAGACCTGCCAGCAGCTCTGGCCCCACCAAGGCATGGCTTTCAGCAGCAGGGCTGATCCTCAGCAGCTGGCACCACAAGCACAGGCTCTTTTGTTTGGCATCCTCTGTTTCACATAGTATGGTATGCAGCACAGCAGTCTTGCAGAACTTGGACTTGAATGCTTTTTGTCAGTTCCATCTGTCTTGTGATGTTTATATAAAGCTCAAGGAGGAGGAGAGTCCCTTTGGAAATAAAGCTTACTGTTTCTTTGCTCTTTTTAAAATGCCCCAAAGCAGTGTAAAATCTGGAGTGAAGGCATTGCCCCACCACAAAATACTTGTGGGATCTCTGGGTAGCTGCCAAAAGTCCTGGTTATTTGTAGGATTCAGTTGAGAATACCGCTGCAGTGTTAGCCTTCAGAAATGCATCAGAAGTATTTTTACACCCATCACATGGCTACTGCTAAACTCTCCATGTATGGATGTACAATATGATCCTATTTACAAGCTGCCCTGTCTCAGCTGAGGGCATGTCTTCCTCTTGGTGTGGAAGAGAGGAGTAGGCACTAAGATGCGTGACTCCTTCAAGGGACACTGCAAAACATCTTTATTTATGAGTTTCAGGCTCAGTCTGGGGTTTTTTGCAGACTTTTTTAGATGAGTATTGATTCAGCACTGAGACCATGAAGCAGCTATTTAGAAATCTAGTTTTATGTTAGATATGACCCAAGGTACAGATTTCAGCTTGGGTGGGTGTGTGGGTGGATGGATGGATGGATGGATGGATGGATGGATGGATGGATGGATGGATGGATGGATGGCAAAATCAATGCACAAATGCTGTCAGTTGAAACAGGTGTACATCAGAATATTTTCCAAGCAATCATTTTCAGGCTAAGGAAAAGCATCAGAGTGTGTTGAGGGATCTTCCTCCTCATCGTCTTTTTTTTAACTTAAGATATTTATTTGTTGAGGTAGAATCTTGAGTGTCCAAGGAAGGAGGCTTTTTTTTTTGTTTTCGTCGTTGTTTATAATAGAGAGCAAGAGAGAGAGAGAACATTAACAGAAAAAATGCTTCTTTATTAAAGTTTATGGAAGTCAACAGAAGAAAATGCACAGCAATAGAAATGCTGTGGCTGAAATTAAATAAGTCCCAGATCAACAAATTGAACATTATTTGCCTGCTAACTCTTGTTCTTTGCCTGATCAGAAGTCCCTTGCTCTCTATCCATGCTTAACTCCAGTACTTGCAAACAGCCAGGGAAACCATCAGTACTGGAAGGGAGCAGTTGCTTTGATGAATTGGCTATGTCCAGTGTTGGAATAAGGCTGTAGTTTGGATTGGCAGGTCTGATAGCTCTTTGGCTGTATTTTTATTATTCTCTCCTCCCATTCAAAACAGCCTCTATCATTATAGACGGCTACAGCAAAAACATGTCATTCCAGAGATGAATAAGCATAAGTTGTGTTAAAAATCTGCTTTGCTTTAAGGAGGCATTGATCAGTAGGGCAGAAACCTCAGCTTATCTGATGTCTTTGTTGCTTTTCTTTTTTATTTTGAAGTGCATTTATTGTGTTAAAAACTGATTAAGAAGCAATACTTTAGAGAGCAATACTTTCAGAAGGAAAGCTGCCACATTTAAACAAGCCTGTAAAATTCATGACTTAAAGGGAAAATTTAAATATTTTGTGCCACACTGACAGCAGAAACTGAAAATACTGAGATCCTTTTTCAGATAAAAAGAAAAAAAGGCCATATATTATGCAATGCATAATTCTGCTTTAAATTCAATGTGTTCCTTGAGAAGTTGTTGGTTAGGGTAGAATCTTTAGGAGTGACCTAGTAAGCTGCAATAGTTTCCATGTTCCATAAGAAAAACAAGACAGACTAAACAAAAAAGTAAGAAATTATGGGGACAGCAAGGGACAGGAGTCTTCAAGTTATTCCTGTACACTTACAAGTATGCTAGAAGATTTGTAGGTATTGGGGCTAAAAGGGACCTTAAAATCTAGTCTGACTTGCTGTAAATCACAGGCCGCAAAACTGTTCTCCTTCTACCCTTACTTCCATATGTAAATTACAAAAATATATTAAGTTCTGACTTAGACATATGGAAGTCGATGAGATCAGTCCTAACCAATTTCTTTCCATGTCCTTCAGTGTTTCATCCCATGATTAGCCACTTACTATCTACTGAATACAGATTTTTAAAAAAAAATTCTATCCAGATATATTTTTAAACAAACTGCAGGTGTGTGAGATAGCAGTCCTTGTTTTGCTTCCTTGTGCAGTGTATTGGTTCTTGGTTGACCTAATTTAACAGCCAAGGACTTTAGGACTTCTACTGTGGCTGCTGTGGGGTCACACAGCAACCAACCTTCACCCTCCTCTCAGCCCCACCACTGACTCTTGCCTTTTGGCTCCCTGTACAGAAAATCCTGACCATGATCCCCACCGAGGAGGAAAAGCAGAAGATCCAGGAGGCACAGCTGGCGAATCCTGATGTCCCCCTGGGCAGCGCTGAGCAGTTCCTTCTCACCCTCTCCTCCATCAGCGAACTCTCCGCCAGGCTCCAGCTCTGGGCTTTCAAGATGGACTATGAGATAGTGGAAAAGGTGAGGGGAAAACACAGGGATGGGTGGAGACTCTTCCGAGGCTTTGCTTAATCTTTCCCTGACCTTGGTATTATATGGACATTTTGAGGAAATGGTAAATGGGTCGCTTTTGTTTTGGTGGCCAAGCAGGAAACAGCTAAACTGATCCTTCATAATCTCTTCCTTCTATAAAAGAAAATTGAGAGATTATGTCTTCCTTCCTTTAATTAGTCACTAATGATATTGAAACAAAGAAGAGGGCTAAATCGCTGCCACATCTTCTCCAGATGTTGTTATTCAGGAAATTACTTCAGAGCAATGAGAATTTTTCTTTCGTAAAGATTGAGTGAGGACTACTGTATTCAGTCTTATATCATGAGAGTATTGATCTTACATCCATTTGAACTAAGGAAAACACCATCCATTAAGGTTTTTTTTTGTTTATAGCTCTCAAGATTCTAAACAAAAGATAAGACACTTCAGCTCAGTCACACACAGTTGTTGCCATCTTCTCTGTGGCTGGCATTCATTCAAAGAACACTGTAATTGGGGTGTCTGTCAAGAATGATGAATCATGGCAAAAAGTTTTAAAAAGAGGATAAAATTTTGGTGCATAGACAAGACAGAATGAAACTGTGTAGGGGATTTCAGGTGCTGGCTGCCTTTCACAAGGTCTTTCAGGAATCTCTGCACGGGAGCTTCCTTTTGGCTGCACTTCTGGTTTATACACCTGGCATTGCCATTAAAGCAGCTGTCTCCCCTACATACTGGTTTTTGTATATGTTTCTGTACACATAGGTGTGTATTGAAGAATCAGTATAACTGTGCAATGTGGATTCTAAAAAGTGAAATGTGAAAAAAGTTTCACATGCTTGTGAAAATGCCTTGTTTACCCAGCAATGGTTATTTATTGAGTTATGCAACAGTGGATTGATTTGCAGGAGGTACTGTCAGGACTACTCAATCTTTATTTCATTTTTTTAGATGTTAGGACATGCAGTCACACCAGTACTCAGGATTTTTATTGGAATCTTTTAGTATTATCCATTTACATTTCTGACTTGTATAGCAAAATACTTGTATCTGGCATGAACATGGGTTTGCCAGTTTGTTTTGTTTTGTTTTGTTTTCACTTTGGTACAGCTATTTATTCTGCTTCAAAGTTACACAAGGCTAAATTGTACCTTTCATGTAAGATGAGTTAGCAGTAGTTATTAATCTCTGCATATATCTAGAATTTCTAGTGTCCTCTCAATCAAAAAGCAACATTTGAAGCATTGCTAAAAGATACATAAATTCTGAGAGTTTCCTTTTGCCATAAAGTTAATTTATTGCCAGCTAAAATCCATGTAGAATGGATACTAGTACAAAATGTCTCAAATACTTAAATTACTCAGAGAAGCAACAGCTGTAGGGAAGACAAACCCAACATTTTTATCCCTGTTTGAAGGTAGATAGGACTAAGCACAGTACTTACCATGAAATGGTAGAGGAAGTAACATGATAACTGTGATAACGTATGAGGAGCACATGATAAGCCTAGCAGACAAGGATAGATAGGACAGACAGCTTGGGTCTTGGGTGAGGACAAAGAGACAGGATCAGACATCAGGAGTGCAAGGCAGACTGAGCACCTGGGTGTCTCCAGTTAAAAAAGCTTAAGGTCAGAGTTCTAGGTAATCAGTAAATGTACATGTTATTTAGACTGAAATAAGATACTGTGATATTCAGTTTTTTAAAAATGAAGTAATTTATGTTGGTGGTTATGATGATAAAAGAGACCCTTGAGCTGCAAACATTCTTCTGTTCTTGAAACTATGATTTTTCAGAAGATCTATCTGCAAAAGGGCAAACGCTTCATGAAACATAGGTCCCAAAGTCACTTAGCTCCACAGCTTTGCCTTTCTTTTTTTGTCCGGCATTTTGCTTGATCTTTTCTTTTTCAATCTTATTTTGTAACAAGGAAACCTCATAGCCGTTCAGAATTAGCACAATTAGTTCAACACTCATATTGTTTACCAATTCACACATACATTTTATGTAACATATGAGTGCTATTATTTCCATGAGGCTGGAAGTTTTCGATGGTCCCTATTACCAGCAGTGTGAAATACCTGAGTTATTGGTAAGCCCAGGGTTCTCATACATGAGACTTTTCTGCTAACCTGCCAAGAACAGAGTTCTGCCTAAGTGGGTTTTAGCTTCACCCCTGACAACCTGAAAGAAAATAATATGAATTGTTCAAGAAATGTGTTAAGTGATGCATTGTTTATGTTCATTAAAAGCTTTTCAGGCATAATAAGAGAAATCATCTTTCTTAGCTTGAATTTAATTAACTGAAGCAAGTCAGGGTACTTGACTTGCATCATGTGCAAGTGGGGAGCATCCTCAGCCTGTGAGGAGCTGAACTGGATGAATAAATATTCACTCTTTGCTCTCTATAGAAAATTTAAAATGAAAGAAAAATGAATGAATGTTAACATAAATGCTTACCAAAACTCGTTAGCGGAACAATAATTTCCCTCTCCTTTCTTTTGGTATCCTAGTTTAAATGCACAGACAAAAGAGGTTAAAAAATTGCACTGTGTTGCTACTCATTCCTCATACGGAATTACTTATGATGCAGATATTGTCAAATTCTGTTATCTCAGAGGAGCTATAAAGATCTTTAAAAAAGCAATAGAAACTTTGATTTTTTTAATTAAGATGACTGCAGACAAATATATCCTTTTTGCTGACAACTTCAAAGATCACGAAATTAATAAAAGCAAGTGTAGAAATGAAAAAAGTACAATGAGTTGAGTTCATTTGTGCATGTCCATCCCACATTGAATTGGGCATTATGAGGTGTCTTTCAGACAGAAGTTCTGGACCAATCCTCACATTTCATTCAAACCTAATCTTTAGCTGAAAAATAAAAATAAAAATATCCTCCAAGGATATGAGGTAGCTCTGCCTTATCTATTTGCCCTCTTTAGGTAGAAGGTGCATTTTATAGGAAGCAAGAGTGGGTGAATTTGAAAAACATCAGAAATTTGTCTTATTGTTCAGTATCTTGCACAGTCTTTTTTTTTTTGTTTTTTAATCCTACAACAAAATAAGAAATAAAGAGTAATTCTAAATGTGTACTATATGCAAGAAAGTCTAAGATCAGATAACTTGTCTAAATAGCTAAATGAAGGGCTCAGTATGGCCTGGTTTAGCCTGGAAGCCTCTTATGCCACCTTCTTATTCACCTAGGGAGTGTTTTAAATTAGTCTTTTAGCAATGTTTTTTTGACAGGTTGAAAATTGATCTAAATGAAATAGTTCAGAAGCCCATGTTTACCACAGATTCAGAGCAGTTTGAGTCATCCCATAATGCAACAAAACAAACTAAATCAACTCTGACTTTAAAGCAACTCAAAGAATACTGTGAAGCAGGATCATTTTAATTCACTTTAATAAATTCTTGGATTATTTAGCACCTCTCCTCTGATGTATAAACTACTTAGCTCACTATCTCATTTCTTAATTTGTCTTTAATTTACCATATTCTTTTCAAGAGACAAATTGTTCTGTAGGGACTAGAAATGTATTTCATTCATCTTTTATGGTAAAATATCACTACAGTTCTTGAACAAACCATTGTGTATCTCCAAGAAAGTTAAATTCCCAATTACTTTGCCTCTTGGTCTAAAATAGCAGCTTAATTTTGTTTTCTTGGCTCATAAAGAGTATAACAATTTGGGAAATTGGGAAAAAAGTCTCCCTGCCCATGGCACAGGGGTTGAAACTAGATGACTCTCAGGTCTTTTCCAATAGAATTTCCAATATGATTCTGTGAAGAGAATGCTGCTCACAGATGCTTAGAATGGCATGTGAAGATAGAAACAATGTGAACTGTTAGTCTGCATACAAAATAAATAACCCTGGGCCTCACACAGAGACACAGAAATAAGTTCTGTCTACTCAATTACCCTCACTCTCTTCCTTTGAACTCTCTGGTGTAGTTCACTTCCTGAGGTAATTGAACAGAATGTATGATTTCAGACCTTACCAGTATGCACATCTATACTCAGAAAACATGTGTAGGTGGAAGATGCATTAAATTAAAATACTGAAATTAGACTATTTGTAAAGCTTGATGTTTACAGCAGAGGTTGGTTTTTTTTCAGTTTTAAATTCTCACGAGCACAGAACCATATCTAAAACACAGAAATGGCTATAATTAGAAGAAATCTGTGGAGTCAAGCTACAAATTTTAAGTCAGCAAGGTTTCTTACTTTTTTAATTTGTTGTTCAAAGATTAGAAAAAATACTCTCAAGAAGCTTTTTTATAAGTTGGGGCTAGGGTGTGTTCATGGATTTAACTGAAATGCAGCAGCAGTCTCCTGTTTGGAATCACAGGATAGTCCCCAGGACAAGTAAGGCAGTTGCATACATAAAGGAATAACAGTAGGAAAATATTTTATGTACTTTTTTTGCTGTCCTTGCATGTGATTTATTAGCTGGAACATGGAAGAAAGCCAGCACACATGGCCAGTTTACACTCTGCAAGACGCCAGTTCAGGAACTTTTTGCAGCAATTAATCTAAACCATAGAATTAAAAACTAACCTTCACTTTCTTGTTTCTTCTGGTAGGAAGTTGCAGAACCACTGCTAGACCTGAAGGAGGGAATGGACCAACTGGAGCACAATAAAACTTTGGGATTTATCCTTTCTACTCTGCTAGCCATTGGGAACTTTCTGAATGGAACCAACGTAAGCCTGATGTCCCAACATTTCCCCTGCAGCTTTTTTCCTTCAAAAAAACAGAAGTCAAAACCATTGTAAAAATTGCAGCCCACTATTTATTTTATGCAAGAAAAGTAATTTAGGGACTATAATGTGCGTTTATTCTATGTTAGGGTGTTCTGTGTTGTGTGCTGCCTCTTTCAGCATAATCTGAAGGAAAGTGGAGCTACGTACTCTTCTTGTATAACTCCCTTAAGTTGATGCTTTGCATTCAAAATGTGAGAACTGTGTCATGAGTCATTTCACTCTAAATGGACTGATTTTAGGCCATCAGCAAGTTAAAAATTAATAAAAGCAATGAGTTTCCTCTCCTGTAGGATTCTTCTTTCTCCTCTGCCCCTTATTGGTCATCATTTTTGTCTACTAATCTGCATGGGAAGGAGTAAGCATTTTTATTTTTAATTTTTTTTATGTCTTTATTTTGAATGTCCTTTTATTTTTAATGTCTTTTTTTCCATTACAGGCCAAAGCTTTTGAGTTGAGCTACCTCGAGAAGGTTCCAGAAGTCAAGGACACAGTGCACAAACAGTCCCTCCTGCACCACGTCTGCACTATGGTGGTAGAAAAGTTCCCAGACAGCACTGATCTTTATTCAGAGATCGGGGCTATCACTAGGTCAGCCAAGGTATGTCCAGTAGGTAAATACATCTATATGTACATTTTTATAACACCTCTCTGAAGTGAAATATTTAAAATTTTTTTCTATTCTCTTCTTTGATTTTTTGATCCTCCCTCGTTGCGGCACTATTTACAAATGTGTGTTTCTTGTGTCATTTGCACTGAGTTCCAAAGACACCAGTACTACCTCTTCTGAACTTTATTTCTGTCTGTCACAAGGTTCCCTCATCAGTGCACTCTTAGGCAGCCAGTGGTTATGACAGCCATGTTAATGTTATGTACATTATTAATGTATATAACTATTAGGAACTATTTTCAGGTCAAAACTGTATTTGACCAGTATCTTCAAACATATTTATTCTGTAGCTGTGGGGGATTCTCTTTTATAAGGCTGATGACTGATTGTATTTTAAATCGAATGGAAGGCAGGAAATTTTTACTAATAAAATTTGTCTCCAGAATTAAAGAGTCTTTGAAATACTTTGTTTAACTCACAGAACCACAGAATTTCTGGGGTTGGACAGGACATCAGCATATGACTTAGTCCAACCCCCTGCTAAAGCAGGTTCATCTAAAGCAGGTTGCAGAAGAAAAGTCCAGGCGGGTTTTGAGCATCTCCAGAGACAGCAACCATAAAAATTCTCTTTAGGAGTCATGTCACATGGAAATGTTAATAATTACAGCAGATAATTATAGTGTTCTCCTAGTCCAGTGTCTTGATTGAGACAGTGGCCAATACCAGCTTGTTGACAAAAGAGGACAAGTTTCTAAGGGAATGAAAGATTTCTCCTAGAAAAATGTTATTTCATGAGCCATAATTCTCATTATGTGCATCAAATAGAGGAATGATTCCTTTTCCAAAGGCCACCTTATTTAGATGTTGGGAGAGGAGCTGGAAAGTGTGGGGGCAAACAACTCTGTTTGCCCCCACAATCCAGTTTGCTGGTTTCAGGAATTACTGTCTGAACATACTGAGCAGTAAAAATATTTTTTCTTTCTAATTAACAGAATAACTTAGGTTGGAAAGGATCTCTGAAGGTCATATGATCCATCACCCTTTTCAGTGCGAGACCAGATAAACCAGACTGCTCAGATCCTTGTCTAAGTCTTAAATGATCCTTTTATAGCTTTTGTTTATAAGACAACTTCCACACTTTTCCTTCATCTTACTTTTTTAGAATGTGTTAAACAATAGTAAGTACAGTACCCCAGCCTCTCCTTATCAGTGTCATATCTTACTATGTTTGTCCATTCTGCTGTGTTTTGTTAGATGTTCTGAGGTTTTCTCTGTGTTCTTTGACTGCTGCTACCCTTTGGACACCCCGAGGACATCCAGGCAGTCTCCTGAGCTCACAGAGCATTCAGGACACTCAACAGACTCGAATGCTGCTGTGCACTGTGCACTTCATTGCAGTCTACAGCAGTGACCATGATCTGCTGAAGAAGATTTACTGCTTATCTCTCAAACTCCTAATAATCTTCAGTCAGGATTAATCTGAATAATTTCCTGCCATCTGTATATTTTACCCTCTGGATGTGCTTCCTTGTTTCCAGATAATTTTGAAATACAAAGTACAAACCAAGAGATGCCTGCTGTTAGCCCTGTCAACAAATGAGAATCAAGGTGTACTTCTTTTCTTTTGCTCTCTTCTAAACCTCACAATTCATATGTGGCCTCCCATGATTCCCTGGAAAAGATTTTGAGATTTAATTTTCTTTACTTAGTCTTATCTATTTCCTATTTTATAAGCATTCAGAACATAGTGGTTATTTTTATGTATTAAGTTTCCTGTCACTATCCTTTCAGCCAAGTTACCAGATAAAGTAATGAAACCTAGACCTCTGCATCAACTTTGCTGCTTTTCTAGAGATAGCCAAACTTTTGCTATCCTCTGATTCTCCAAGTTACCAAGTACAGTTTCATACATATTCATATTCCTTTTAGCCAGTGGCTCAATTTCTTTATTTTGATGTCAGAATTACTGTATTCTACTTGTTTACTGCTTTGTAAGATATCATCTCTCTCCAACATTTGTTTCTGCTAGTAAGGTTTCAAACCTTGCTATTAGTTCACATCTCTTAAAAATATAATACAGAAAAAGGAAAGGAGCACCAGAGTAGGTTTTTCCCCAACATCCTCTGTGGTGAAGTCAGATGAAAAGAAGTCATCTTGCTTCCCTTCTCTAATTTTTGTCTTCCTCAGTTTTTTATCTCCCCAGTGATCCAGGACCTCCTACTTTTTTTTTTTTTTTTTTTTTTCTTTTGTACCATAAAGGAGTTTGTGGCTTGTATTTTATATGCTTAGATACTTTCTCTTTAGATTTCATCTCTTTTCTCCTAGTTTTCCTCTTGTACAGCCTATATTTAGGCTCTGGTTTATTGCCTTCAGTGAGTTTGGTTTCTCATGTTTGCAAGATTTTAACTTTCTATTATGTTTTTGTTTTTCATTTGAGTGATTCTTAGTTTTTTAACATTTAGGTATATTAGTTTCTCATTTCCTGCTTCTTCGCTTTGCTAAGAAGTTATTTCCCTTTTTTCTTAGATTGAGATCAAGTTGATCACTATGAAGAAAAATTACCACAAAAGAGAAGAGCTTTTGTTTTCCAAAATTCTCGCCACCATGTATGGTATTCTCCCAAGTGGTTCTTCTGTTTTTCAGTCATAGAAAGTGGAAGAAAGCTTAACCTACTGCTGTCACTTAAAAAAAAAAAAAATTAGGTCTAAGAGCGTGCAAAATTGAGCACAGTCTTTCAGTCTGTGGTTTGCTGATCCAGTGGCCCTGCCCAAAGCGGATGAAAATCTAAAAAGGCCAGACAAAATCACATTAAGAGAAATTATAGCCTTAACCTTCCTCATGTCGCCCAAGGTCTCCCTCCTTGGGATGTTCCTGCATGTGTTAAACCACTGATGGATTACTGTAACAAGCTCTATTCCCACTTGATCATAGCTGCCACAAATCAGAGAGTTAGGATGTGGAAGCCATCCAAGCTGCCCTCTTCAAGGGAATGTTCGCAGACAAGGCAAAATCTTGGTTTAGGAAAGCTGACAGGAAAGGAGAACTAATATATCACTGTGGATTAGGCTGTATTTTGAGCTCTGTTTTGCCTACAAACATCTTTCAGAAACCACAAAGGCTAAACAATTTCCATCCTGTAGATAAACAGAGATGCCCCTTCCCCTGAAATGCGCATAATATAAGAATTTCCTGAGCATTAGTTAATGAAAAAAACTCAAAACCATAAAGAAAGCAGGCTGCCCCACCAAAAAGGAGCTAGAAAGACCAGAAACAAAATGGTATAGTTACTGCAAAAATTTTACTGAAGGACTGAAGTCATAAATGGCACCAAAAAAAACAGACACAAGTGAAAAAATTAAGAAAAAATACAATTCTAGATAAATAAAAGCATTTATAAAGTCATGCACAGCACTGATTATTTAGCATCACATGATTAAAATCACTTGCCCTTTTTATTTTCTTGATATTTCAAGTTGTTTTTTTATTGAAGTTGTACCAAAACTGGTGAACCTAATACTGAAGCAGACCCACAGATTTCTGCAGTTAAGATCGAATGTTGTTCCTAGAAATTTCCTTAAGAAGTGGTTGTCTCAACCCCAATATCTCCTCTGTTACTGAATAAAAAATGTGTCCTTATTAAAAATGTTCATCCTCTCTCTCTAACCCATAAATATTTTCCCTGTGAATCTGAAAACTGGCCAGCTCTATAGATTAACTGTAATTGTCATTTTCTTCCCCTGATTTTAATTGACTTACAAGATGTCAAACTTCCATCTGGTTTTTAACCCCTGCAGCAAGACACATTGGCACAGGACACTCACAGCTACTAAGCAGTGGAGAAGCAGGCAGCTTTTAAAAGTAAGAAATAGGAAATGTTAGCAGCACAAGAGGGGACAAGGATTGCTGATAGGAAAGAACTTAGGATGAGCCTAAGGCATACACAGGGGAGGAGGAAGCCTGCAGCAGTCTGCCCTCCGAGCAGGGAGGCATAAGGAGGCAGGAGCTGGCTGGAACAGAAGTGATATTTGACATGCTGTAGCTTCTGCCTGATACAGTGGAAAGCACAGAAAGGATTAAAAAAATTATATTAAAAAAAAGGTAGGGAAAATCATGTTGCCTCCTCTACTCTTTCAGTGGGGTTTCTCATGTCTCACTTGACAGAAATACAGTGTGCAGTTATCATTCAAGTATGTTTTCCCTACATTATTTCAAACAAAAATAAATGCCAAAAGTCAAATTATTTTCCATGGAAAAAAAGTCCAGGAATGCAAGGTTTCTTGCAGTCATTCCTTGTGATGCCAGCAGCTGCCTCAGATCGTGGCATGGGCTAGCAGGAGCAGAGGTGAAAGCAGAGCAGGGAAAGGCAGATCCTGTTGGCTGCAGAGCATACTGGGGCAAGGGGGAAGGAGCTTCCATGGCAAATCAAACTTTGAGGTCGTGTCTCAAAGAAAGTAGATGAAGTTCAGCACATGTGCCTGATAGCACTGTGGTGTTTCAATAACATTCCAGGTGATACGACTGCAGGAATTGCTGCGGGTGACATAACACTACCTGAAGGGACCTACATCACCACTGTGTAGTTTGGCTCCCCTTTGTCCCAGATTGTGGGAACTGCCATACAGCATCTGCAAAAAGATCCCATGTAGTTAGGATATTGTTTAATGAAGTAAAATACAGTAGAGATGTGTGTACAATTGGACAGACTCATCTGGTCATACCTCAGTAAGCACCTCTGCCACCTCTGTCCTGTAATTTTTCATTAGTGGGTTGATTCACGTGCTCTCTTTTCCAAAATTATTTTCTCAGGATGCCGCTTCATGCACTAAAATTAGAAATGTCTGGGCAGAGCCTTCTTTATATTTTGCTTGCTTTAGAGAGCTGGCATCTATCTTGCTTAAAATGCTTGCCCACAGTGTGCAAGTCAGACTAACAAGGGTCTTGAGATAATTCTTGTGATACTTGGTGAAGGAAACCAGTCTGGAAATATTAGAGGAGTTTTGAACATACGCCACAGAAGGTCGCTGCTCTCAGATGACAGTATGTTTGCAAGGAGCAATTCTCAGAATTTCCTTTGGCACTGCACCAACTCAGGAAAAGAGGACAATTTCATGTTCCCTGCCAGAATGCATCCCTGTAATAATGTGAGAATGAACAGTCTGACCCTAAATTATAAACAGCTCAGACTAGACTGTAGTCTGCTGAAGAAACTATCTTGAACTTTGAAAAGAGAAAGCTTGTGTGTGGTTATGTATATCTTTCTATGAGGTACAATAAAATAGTTGTCATTTTATTGTGCATTTAAGACAACATGTCATTGCAAAAGCATCAATCTTCTCTTAAATGCACCTTGTGACTAAGAACAAAATGCAGAGATCCAGGTCTTCCTTAGAAAATAACTGGATTTTATATGTTCACCACTAAAAGAAGCAAGCTATACCAATAAACAATAGAGTATCAAACAACAGAAATCTTATACAAGCATGCTGAGGCTATGTAATAAGTTATTCACTGGCCTTCAGAACCAAACTTTAGATAGAGTGATTTTGAAAACAAGTGCTTCATCATTTTCCATTCATTTACTTGTTTTGCATATTTTTGCTTCAATCCACTAGTGACATCTTTGACCCTGTTGAAGAGCTGAATGCTAGCACAGGAGGCAGGAAAAATGAGTGTATTTAGGTGCGGCAGCTTTGACTTGAGGATGGTTTTGTATTTGCAGCAATGGGGGAGCTTAGCCCAAAGACTAGAGGAGATTTAGCTGGAAGAACCTGTTTGTAAAGCACATTCCAGCTAAGGGAAGCTGAAGAAAAATGACCTCTTATCTCATAGTGGCTGCAGTTGATTGCAGTGCATGGCAGAGCATACCTGGAGTTGTATAAGCTTCCCTGGGGAATATATAGTGGAAGGCATTTCAGGTTTGAACTACTGCATTTAATTCCCAAAGCAGCCATTCCTCTCTGTCCCAACAAATAATAAAGTGTGCAATTCCTGTGTTGCCATGAGGTATTTGTGGCCACACAGAGGAATAACACCCCAACCCAAAGACCAGAAAGGCTCCCTGATCCCTGTCCTGCCTGAATGATTGGAACATGATATAGTATTTCATGAATGAGAAAGTTTTAAACTTTTATACATGGCATGTGATGTTGAATGGAGTTGAACTTGAAAAGACTAGGCCTTGTAAGGACCAAAGTTCAGGGAACCAGAACGAGCAGGGAAGTAAATGATGGGCCATTTGATGGTGGTGGCAGTTTTTGAGTCAGGTGAAAAACAGTGAGAACAGAAGCTGTTTGTTCTGGTGTGTTTGTTTGTAGGTCTGTCACAAGGTACTGAATTCTCAGCCCAGTGGAATGAGAAACTTGGTAGAATTCTTTTTATTTTTATTGTTTATGGCAAAGTCATCTGCTTCTATGGTAGCAAGCAGTAAATAATGATATAAAGTGATTAAAGTGAGTGCTGCTGTTTCTGGCATGTGGTTGGAAGGTTTTATTCTTTGTTCTGAGTCATTTGTGCAAAATATGGTGCTGTGTTAAATTGAAGAATAGATTTTTAATTCTAAAGTTGCCCATTAGTGAGTTTAGGGCAGTGGTTTGCTGAGGCTTACTCTGAGGGGCTTTTGTCACATAAACTGGCCTTTGCATCCTGTTTGCATATACTGTCTCTGGCTACTCCCCTCTGATCAGTGTCTACTAAGGCACTTCTCAGAAGACTGAGCAGTGGGCCTGGCAAGAGATTTCACATATATCAATAGTTCTGAATATTTTTTATCTAGTGTGATTGTGAATGGAGAGGAACCTGGCCAGAGAAATGAGGAACATATCAAATATGTCCCAGAACCATTTAGAAAGTTGCTGTTTCTAAATTAGTTAACAAATTAAAGTAAGTAAACATTTTTGTTTGAAAGAAAGGACTTTCCTATTTTGCATAACAGCCTAAGACCACTCATTCTTTTTCCTGCAGAAAATAACATTTTAAAAATTTTAGCAGAAGGTAACTATTCAGGCAGCAAGCTGCATGTCTTTTGCACATATATGTACTGAGGAGGAAGAAGAATATATGTTTCCACCTTCCTCCAAATCCTTGGGCCAGGTACAATATCGGAACACTACTGTCTGTCAAGAAAGCTGTAATAACTATTTCAGATTACTGCTTCCTTTTATTCAGTAGAGCATAGTTATAAAATAATGCCACAGCAATTCTTGTCTGAGTACCTCCTATGCTGAGCTCTCCTGGAGCCACAACTCACCTGAGTTCCTTCTTAGTCCCAGCATGACCATCCACCTGCAGGAAAGAATTGGTGCATCTTTCGTTCCAAGAAAGAAAGAACAAAAAAGAGGATTCATATTTCTCTACTATTATACATCATTATTCTCTACTATTATACATTAATTCCTTTAGTAAAGTGTTGGAAATAAGCACATAAATCAGAAGATGAAACCCATGCTCCCTTAGCAATGCTGTGTGAACTGGTAAAGAGGTAGAATGGTATTACAAATGCCTTTTAATGTTTTCTTTATGCATAATATATTGAATAATTGGAATTATTACTCCACACAAGTTTTTGTTCTCCTTATCTTATGAACACATGATTTGGGATCTCTTGTAGCTGGGATTTCTCATCACCCTTGCTATATTTGTATATAATATCCTAAGCAGAACCACAGACCTGTGGCAGACTGAAATGTTATGGATCCTGTGTCTACACACAAAATTGGCACTGGTGAAATAGCATTTCTTAAAGTATCAGGTGGGGTACCTGATTAAATCCAAGAAAAACTGGAACTTGAATATTTCACATGAGGATGTTTTTCTGCAAGTATATTCCTTTCTGTCCACAAGCAAGTGACCAAACACTAGAGAGCTGGCAGACAGAGATTCCATGAAGGTTTGGCACATTCTTTCAGGTACTGTACATTTGCCTGCACTATCCTATATTGGAGTTCCTACTTTACTCCTTCCAGGACTTTACAGCTTCTGCTTGAGCACACTTGTGCTCCACAGAGGTTTATTCCAGGAGAGTTCAGGTGGTCTTCTTCTTACTGCAGTCTGCTTAGGATTTGCACAGAAGACTGAATTTTTGTTTGTGCTCAAGAAACTCATGAGTGTCCCTTAGCCCAACCTGCCAGCCGCCGTCCCTGCTGGAACTTTCCACTCTTGTGAATGTGCTGACTGTTGGCAGATTTCAAGGGGCCAGGAATTCACCACATTCCCCCCAGATTTGTTGTTCTGCAAATATGTTTCTTGAACCCTTACAGGCCTGAATCTCAAAGCTTTTTGATAAATTCAAACTCATTTTGCCATAAAATGTCATGAGTTTAAATTTCTCAGCTACAGAGGCTGAGATTCTTCCTCAGCCAGGTTGGATAATTCTTACTGGGAAGACCTAAACCTTGGATTTTCTTTTTTTTTCCTTAACAGCAATGCCAGTACTTTTCTCCATGTGTGTTTTAGATACACCATCTGTGGAGAGCAGCAATGTGTTTATCATCAGCAGTGAAAATACTGACCTGGAAAGGACTTTTTTTTTTTTTTTTTAACATATGCATTGATATGGATATAAGGAAAGCAAATACCCCACAGCTGCTCCGCCTGCAGGGCTTTTGTGAATAGCAGAGTGGATCAAAGGATGTTTCTATTTCCTTGGGAAGAGGAAGAATTCATCACTTTATAAATCACAGCATAAACAAATCAAATCAATACCAGGAGCATTTTAATAATAATGCATTTCTTATGGCTATTCTCAGTATAGGTCTCAGCAGTGGATGCTGCACACAGCTAAGAAGAATGAAATAAAACCTACCCCTGACGCTGGTTTTCATTTAGCATTAAGGAATTAACTTGCAGTCTATGAGACTGTAACATCCCAAACACTGATGTGTTTAGAAGCTGGGAGCTAAGTCTGTGCTCTATAGCTTGAGTTCATCTGAACTGTGAAGTGGTATTATAAAATCATTTTTTCCTTTCTTCAGAATTCAGAACATGTTGGGTAGTTTTATTTTTCTCATCTGTTGTGTGCTGTGGCTGGGTCATTGATGCACTTTATTAAGTTGTTAGCAACACGTCCTGAGTGTCTCCTGTAACAGTATCACAATTTGAACACCTTTTTTGGTTGATGAATAAAGGAGAAGCTTTCCCTCAACTTCTGTGGAATGTGTTGGCATCTATCCTGATGAATGTTACTGTAAGGTGTAATCATTTATTTTAACTGTGTTGAGAGACTTTCAGAGTCGTTATATGATCTCGTTATAAGCCAGTATATTCGTATTGTATATCAAGGGATGAAAGTCAGTGCTGAGATCACTAAATAACACATACTTTCAATAGAGCTTTAAAAAATTCTGGCCCATGAATTTTGTGATTAGAACTAGATCATCTATTAACAAGTCAGTGCATGAGCAGGGAATAGATCCAAGTACTTCCTAAAATGGAGAATTGTTGGCGGAGTAAAACAGTGAGCAGTAAACAGGGTATAAAAAGCTTTGAGTACTAGAGAAAAGGATTTAGAAAAAGAGAAAGTTTTGTATTACCTCAGAAAGAACTGAGTCATGCAGTTGCTTGGTGCAAACATGAAGTTATTAGCAAGGGAAAAAACACATCACAATATTTTTTTTTTTGCCCCTTCTTTAGATGTTAGGCCTCCAGAAATAAAACCAAATATATGTGTATGGGTATTGCTTTGTTTTCAGTTTTCCTTACTAATATTACATGCCTAGACATAGTGTGATAGAGAAAGCTATTTTTTATTGTTTTACTAATAATTAATAATGTCAGTTGATGTTGTGCTGCCACTGCCTTGACTCTTTCATACACACAGATGGCATTGTTCGGATATCCAAGTATACAACTTCAGTGTTTTCACTTCAAGTGTTACCTTTTCTTTTCCTTTCTCTTTTTTCAGGTTGACTTTGAACAACTTCAGGAAAACTTGTGTCAGATGGAAAGACGGTGCAAAGCATCATGGGATCACCTTAAGGCTATAGCAAAGCATGAAATGAAGCCAAGTCTGAAGCAAAAAATGTCTGAGTTCCTTAAAGACTGTGCAGAAAGAATCATAATCCTGAAGATTGTTCATAGAAGAATAATTAACAGGTACAGAATTATATTGGTGACAGCAATACCTTGATAGTCAATGACTTGGTAAAATTATAAGTTATGGCATCATAAATATGTGTTTTGTAAGTGTTTAATGCCTGTTCCTGCAGGGAATGTTGCTGGGTTGTATGTGGTGCATATTTTGTTATAGTCTCCATTGAAGAAACTCCACTCCAATCCCCACTCCAGAAATTTCTATATTTTTTACTAAAAAAAGCAATCATCCAGGCAGTCATTTATTTCCAAGGTGCAATAACTGTGTCTTTTGCCTCCTAGTCCCCAAAAGCTAGCAGCTTTATAGTTAAATTGATAGATTTTCTGTTTATCCCTGGATTATTTTTTAAGGAGGCTTGGTTTACTGTCTGATAAACAAAAAGAGACTGTAGCAAAAAAATGAAGTTTTTTTGACAAATTCATCATATGCAGAAACTGAAACCAGTCTTATACAATGAGCTCTTTTGTAGGCAGAACCACTCCTATTTGCA
Organism: Passer montanus; assembly: GCF_014805655.1. Classification (NCBI taxonomy): domain Eukaryota; kingdom Metazoa; phylum Chordata; class Aves; order Passeriformes; family Passeridae; genus Passer; species Passer montanus. The sequence continues at coordinate 625,998 of NW_024359721.1, read as the reverse complement.
AGATCGTTGACTATGTGTTTTATGCTTATACCAGCTGAAGGCAGATTTAAGATTTCTCTCCTTCGGATTTGCAGTTGGGTTTAATGAAATTGTGAGATTTTCCGACTTCTGGATAATTTCTGAATTGCTGTGGTCAAAATTAAGAACTGGATTCCAAATTATTCCAAATTTGTGGGTATACACTTCAGAAGTTGATTCAGTTCTTTCATTTTTATAATGACTTAGGGTTTATGACACAAGTAAGCAGAAATCCCAATTGCAATGGAAGGGAAGTGAATTCATTAGGTTCCTATGGTGTTTATCATAGGCATTGTGTAAGTTAAAAAAGTATGAGCTTTCTCCTCTGATATCCTGCAACTGCTATGATAGTTATTAAAAATGTTTTGGTATACTTGTATCTTTCTAAGATTGGGAAAACTTTTTGTCCTCAGGGATATAGATGCAGTAAAAAGGAATTCCCATACGTTTTTACACATTCAGTGTACTGCTGTAAATCATGCAATATAGAAGCAATAGTAAAAATTGCAAATAGTGCAAAAGCTCTGAATGCCACAGAAGCAGTAAAACTGTGAATTGAGACTGCCCCAAACTAATGTACTTGGTAGATAATATAATTTTATGGTCAGTTTTGTGAACCAGAAATTCTTTCCTTCTTGTGTTTGCTAGCCTGTAAATCTGCATTCTTCTTGTCTAGACTTTGTCCAAAGCCCTAACAGGCTCTTTGAAGTTGCTTAATACAAATAAATAGAATTGAAACTTAATAAATATTTTTTTTCTATAACAGAAATGAAATTGGTCATTCACGTGCCAAATTAGTCATATAAAGTGATAGAGTTCCATAAATATTTTATCTCCTGCATCAGCCTGGGAAAGTAGACTAGGATGAAGTTATCATAGGCTAGACTTTCATGGTTTTAATTATAAAACACACCAATGTTATGCAAAGCATCCATGAAAATTCTGTAGCACAAAGGAAATGATGGGAGCTAGTAAAGTAATAAATGGATTCAGTGAAATATAGGGTTGTTGTTTTTTTTTCCAAGAGACCATCAATAAGGATTTTTCCCCTTTATATTTATAACTCATTTTTTTCCAGGTTTCACTCATTTTTGTTATTTATGGGCCATCCTCCCTATGCGATACGTGAAGTCAACATCAATAAGTTCTGCAAGATTATTAGTGAATTTGCTCTGGAATACCGCACCACCAGGGAACGAGTTCTGCAGCAAAAACAGAAACGAGCTAACCACAGGGAAAGAAACAAGACCAGAGGGAAAATGATAACAGATGTAAGTGGCAAATGGTATCTCCCATAGCGTGGATTTTTAAAACTTTCTTTCATTGCATGTGGTATATGAAGTGTTGCTACTCTATTTTTAATTTTAGAGGTCCTTGTGCTGAAAGTAGTGAACTCTTCTCCATTAGAAGACAAAACTTGCAAGTCCTTGATTGTATAATTTCTGCTTCATAAAATTGTATAGGAAAAGAACAAACTGAAATTAATTATCCAAAAAGTGCTTCTCTGTGTGCTGCACAGTGTCCAGAATATCTAGAAGACATCAGAAGCCATTAGTGTGTATCTGACCAGCCAAGAATATGAAAAAGAAAAAAACCTAGAAATCAGAGTCCTAATTGAGAACATAATTTAGATGATGAATCATTGTAGCTATATAAGTGATTGAAGCCAAATTGTAATGGATTTTTTTCTCCATCTTTAAATATTCTAGTAGTCTTGAGCGTTAATATTTTATTTTTATTATGTCTGTGTATATAAATATGCACATATACATGTATTTCATGTGCATTTTTTCTTAACTTTAGAGCACAGACCAGCCAATTTTATGGCAACAGACTACTTTGGGATTCTGAAAGGATGGACAAATTTATGTCCACAGTACATGTTACTGTGTAAACTTTTTGACTGTAAGATTGCATACTCATAGAATAAATTAAAGTAAGATCCGTTTTCTCAGCATAATAGGTTTTAAAATCCCCTTTTTATATTTTTTCTATCTTTTTTTTTTTTTAAGTTGATGTAGTTTGACTCAATCCAAATAGAGTTTTAAGAAGTGCCAGTACTTAATAAAAGTTTCCAGCTGTCTCAAAATCCAGATCTGGAGTCTCGATTAAATGCAAGTGTTTCATTGCATATGAAGCTACCCCTGCCTTTGGCATGAAAAGCCCGAAGCTGATTACAGTTTTATGGCTCAGGCAACATGGGTCAATATAAATATATAAATACATATATATGTATTGGGACTGACATGAATTGAGATTTTATTTAAGTCATTGACTCACAATCATTTGTCGATCTTTCCTGGCAATATCCTCTTTACATTTGGAAATCTGCCCCATCTAAAGAAGATGTTAAACCTGCATTATAATCAAAAGATTTTTTTCTTTTGGTGTAGTCTCAAGTTAAGGAAGAGGCTCTGGTTTTATACCAAGGGTATAATACAATCATACAGATTTACAAAACTACGACCAGAGAAGTGAAATCACCTTCTGCAATTGCTTCTTGGTTTTCCTGATGTGTTCTAAAGGACCCAAAAGACAGCATTAACCAAAGCACTTTGTAAATTAAAATTTTCCTTCCCTCACATAGCTTTGACACTTTTTACTAGTTTAAGCAAGACTGAGATACAAAGGAATTCCTGTTTTCCTACTATGTTCCTACTATATAATGTAGTGCTTAGGTATTATCTGTCCAGAATAACTGCTGTGGCAGGACAAAAAGCTTGTCTATATCCTGCCTGCAGAAAATGCAAGAGTGAAAGGAGTTCTGGTCACTGGCAGCTCGGTTCAGGGAGCAGAGAAATGGGACCCTTTCAAACTACAAAAACTCTCAGGCTTGACAGTGAGTCAGCAAGGGGCAGAACCAGGGACAATGGCCTGAAAATGGAGGGCAGGAGGCATCAAGGCCTTTCCCAGAACAAAAGTAATATTGGAGGAAGATCTCTTGTTAAGTTCAAGATGCTGTTGAGATTTGGCAAGAATTAAATGCCATCTGACAGTTAGTGTTGCACCAAAAAATATCTTGCAGATCTTAAAAAAGGGAGTATATTTTGCCTATCACTAATTTATAATTATAGAACAGTCCTATTAGGTTGAAACCAAATAGCCTGCATGAGTAAAAACCAACAGTCTTTAAAACTGCCCTTACAGGAATATTCTTTAAGGGAGTTATTAATGTGGCCACATAGTTATTTCAGAAGTTAGCTAAATCTCTTTGACCATAGCCCAGTAATATGGCCCCATTTACCTTTTATTGAAACTGCAGTATATGGTAAAACTGAGTTGACTATTTGTCATGGCTTCCTCTGACAACTTCAAAGCTATATCTACCTCAGAACAAGTTTCCAAGTCAGCAGGATGGAAGATATTTATATGTGAAGAATTATGAAAACGTGGAATTTTATTGTAGTTTTGTTTTGGCTGTGGTTTGTATCTGGTCTTGATTTTCTTAGTCTTTTATATTTGAAGGCTTGGAAAGGGGAGATGGATCAGTAATGCATGGACAGCGATTCACTAGTTACAAAATACTGATAGAAGAAAGTTGAGATCTTGACATTGGAAAGAAATTCTTTGTAGAAAGTGATTATAATATGCAATAGTCATATGGAATTTTACTTTCTGCTTTTGGTGACCTAAAAGTATTGCACAGTTATTTGAAAATTTACCTCCCTGTCCTTTTGAAAGTTTCCTCAGGGTCTCATTTTGATCACCTCACAGTACTGCTTTTAGGCCGATGAGGAGGGATTCTGACAAAAGCAGGAAAGGAATAAGCCAGAACCAGCCTGGTTCTTAAGGAGAAGGCCTGTATCTCTTAAACCTTGTTCCCCCTGCAGACTTGGAAGGCAGAAGGTCTTGGCTTGTTGCATGGAGACTCTGCTGGCTCTTTACATGGAGAACTTGCATCAGCTTCAACTACTCACACAGAGTAGGGCTCAGAAGCACCATGGGGAACATTTCCAGTCTTCCTTTCAGCCTTTTACCACAGATATCTTTGTGTTTGTATATTCTTTAATAGCTGAAGTGGACTGGGCACTGTCAGTTTAAATCGTGGTGAATGTTGTCTGGAGGAGAGGGGTAAGGAGAAAAAAAAAAAAAAAAAGGGTTTTTTTGCCACAGTTTCACAGGGAAAATAGCCTAGTCTCTGTAACCTTATATCTGGCTTTAGCCAGTGATGGCACTCATTTCAGGGAGCAAGCAAAATAGGGAAGAAATGCAATTATAGGTACAAGTCTGAGCTTTTAAATGATTTTTGTAATAGTAGGTAATATAAGCATCTGTCTCCCAGATTTATGAAGCTCTGCTTTTCACGGTACTTAAGAGTTTCAATTTCAGAATTGCTATGTAATAGACATAATATTTTGAAACAGCAAATCTGTTGCACAGAAATGCTACCCTAAAGGAAAAATGTGAGGGCAGGAGGAAGAGGAGAGAGATTTCAAACTGTCCTGCAACATCCAATATTGAATGACAGAAGAATCAAGTGGCCTTTTTTCCTTTAAATTAACATCTTGTGTCTGCAAGTGGTATTCAGCATACCAATATTCTTTCACTGCTTTTTGATAATATATGTTAAAAAATTGTTAATTGATTGCTATTTCTCAGTAGGTTTTATAATGATGAAATAAAGAAGTAAATACAAGACAGAATATACACACCAGGGTGAGGGCAGATTCCCTTGTGAAACATAATGTTGATTTATTTATTTTGCTGCCTTTACTACTGCTGTCAGTATTTGCTAGAGGCAAATTCCTCTTCAGACATGGGAATATGAAGGGAGTGGTGAACTATTCCTCCAGTGCACTGCAGTAGCCTTGGGTGTAGGACACTGGTTCTAGGAGCGAGTGCTCTCCATGGAGAGCAGGAGGGAGATAAATAGTAGTGCCCAGGTACTGGAGATGAGCAAAGTCAAGCAAAGAAGTGCCCTTAAAGTGAGTCCACAGCAAATCACCGCTAGCTAGATTAAATGGGCTGGAAGGTCAGCAGCTGGTCCTTTACCCTATAAAAAGCTAGCTTGATACAAAGTAATACTATAATACACTTTTGTTTAGAGCACAGTCTTGGTAATGTGTGTTCTCTACTATTTTACCTTGCCTTGACTGCCTTTTTGTATTGTTTAGCTTAATTTACTCTCCTGCTGCCCTTTACTTATTAGCTGAATGTACAGAATGATGCATTAGATTAGATTAGATAGATAGATAGAATTAGAATACAAGAATTTACTCTCCTGCTGCCCTTTACTTATTAGCTGAATGTACAGAATAATGCATTAGATTAGATAGATAGATAGATAGATAGATAGATAGATAGAATTAGAATACAACACTGTTTATATTTCCTATTCTTTTTTCTGTTTCTTACTCATGGCAAAAAGTGAACAGGGGTCCTCTTCAGAAGAATTGCTTTATAGAGTGATTCCCTGGCCCCCAGGGGACAGAAAAAAAAGACAAACAGACAATTTTAATGCAAAGGAAACATACCTGCCATGGTCCCTTTGCAAAACACACTGCCTGTGTTTCTGTCAGTATCACTGTGTCCAAATTAGAATAAGCATCTCACTCTTTGCATAAAACATACCCTTAAAAAGTAATGTTAATATGCTGCTCAGCAGTCACAGCTAATCTTCTTATGGAGACTGTGCTGAAACTAAACTGAGGGCCAAAGTAAATCAGGCTTTCATTTTTAATGATTAATGTTTCTGGAACAGAATGTATCAATCCCAGACAGAAATCAGAGCTGAGATGGAGATAAGGTCAAAAATGTGTATTAGTAACATGAGGGAGAGGAATACTATTGGTGGAATGCTTCTTCTATAAAAAACAAAACAAAACCCACAAATAAAGAAGTGCATAAAATTTCTGGACTATGTTTGCACTTTATAAACAATCAAACTGAAAATTATGGAAACAGGGAACCCAGATACTTGAGAAGCCATGTTTTACTTTGGGAAACTTCCATGTGGGGTATCTTCTAACTCAGTGAAGAATTCCAAAGACATTTGGGAATACAGATCTAAATACTTCACTAATTCCCTATAAATCCCCAAATTTAAGAATACTCCATATCCCACAATGTTTTTGTATGTGCATTTAATGTAGTGCAACCATCAAGATAGTTTTAGATGCCTGCTGTCACAGATGCGAAGGCCTTGAATAACAATGGATAATTGCATCCCTCTGATTTCCAGGATCAGGTATCAGGCAGCTACTGGATATCTTTAAGCATTTATTGAAAGACTACCGAGCATTTGATTTGAGTGCTCTGTTGAATTCGAAGTTGAAAAACCCCAGCTTAAAAAAGGAATTAAAACAAACACTTAAGTGTAGAGAAAAGGAATTGCCAAGAAGTTGACCTCTGCACTGAGAGGAACAGCAGCCAGGACCTCCCTGTGCTGCACAGAGCTGGAAGAAGAGAAGGAGCCCTACCTAGTGTTGTCAGCTTCCATGGAGCAAACAACTGTGTGACTCAAGGGAGAGAAATAGGATAGGTTAGGAGTAGTAGCAGTTCACCATTTCTGTGAGGAAAATCAGGAAATTTCTACATACCCTACTGACAGTGACAGTCTGCTCTACATACAATCAGCTTAAAAAAAAAAAAAGAGCAAGCTGGTTGTCTAAGGCATGAATATTAATTCCTTATATGTCTTCTATTTTTATGTCCTCCTATTGCATAAACAGTACCATGGTTACCTCTTACTCTGTCATGGTTTGATGGTGCTGTATTTCTTAAATCTTGCTGTTTGTCCTTCTCCACCTTGTCCTTTGTTTCCAGTGGCAGACCGATGAAGAAGAGGATGTTGAGGTATGGTTCTCTGAAAAAGCATGTCATCTCATGTCTTCTGTGTGCTGTGCCGTCTAATTTCTAACTCAGGCAGTATGGACTGCTCAATTCCATCTGCTCAGCTAGAACTATGAACCATGACATACTTCTCATACCTTTTTGTCTCAATCATAAGAATGCATTTTTACAGTCAGCTTTAACTGTATGCATTCCTGCCCTCTTGAATAAGGATATCCTTATCTGAGGGCTTAATAATTTTAAGTTTCCTCATTTCTTTTCCTTACTGTCTGTAATGTACTGCAAAGTATCCCCATTACCCAAAACATCAGTGATCTAAATGTTATGGATATCAAGATACCATGGGCTATGGATTACCAGGATAATTTCATACTCCTTAAGCTCTGTAACCCCACATCAAAATCATGAGTATATAGGGATGTTGAGAAAACCCTAACTGTTTGCCTTGCTGTATAAATAGAGAATGAGACACTTCATTCATCATCAAGGTGAGCCATGGAGTAGTTCATGTATCTATCATAAAGTGCTCCTGAAGGTGATATTCTAGCTGTATTCATCATAAATGTTTATTGGTTTGAGGAGCATCTTTTCTGCAATGCATTTTTTGTTCAGTATTAGAGCTTTCTTCAATTTGCTGAACATAAACAATGTGGCTTAATGCTCACTGTTTCATAGTGGTGGTCATTTTCTCACCAGGCTAGGGTTTGGCCAGCAATTTATGGCAACATCTGAAAAAAAAGGAAATTAAATAGAACTTGGCTCTAGAGATTTGCCCCCCAGTCATGGTTTGTGCTGTATAGGTTAGGGCATGGAAAGAAAATTACATTAATTTGCCTGTTTATGCCAATATGTAACTAACCTGTGTGAACAGGAACTAATAGTTATGTGGAGACTTTATCCTTTGGAATTTTTTGGAACTTGTATTGATTACTGAGCAACCCACTTTGTATAAGAGAGTAGTCTTAATGCAAAAATAGCATGTCCTTTCATAGGAGTTTTTCTCTAATATTTTTCTGTCTATTAATTTCACATGTGAAACTCTAGCACTTGCGTATTTTTCACATCAAAATGTTACAAGCTAATCTTTTAGCAAGAAAACAAACTTCTTACTATCAAAATAGGTCTTTTACTGGTATATTTAGCTTAGTTCCTTGTAGGGATTATTGTTTTGCTACTCAGTTAACTTGCTATCTTACCCCAAAAAGTCACTATGTTAAAATAGAATCATCTTATCATTGGTTTCCAGATTTAACTTTTTCAATTTGCAGTCTTCAGATGGGGACTTGATCAAAGCTCTGAAAGTAGGGCCCAGTCTTTTCTTTCAATTTACCGTTCTCTGACAGAAGAGCTTTGCAGGTTTGCATCCCTTTAAATGTTATCATCAAGTGAATAATTAATGTTGTTTATTATGCAAAGGAAGAAGAGAATGCAGCACTTGTCCTTTCATCTGTGCTGAATTAGAGTAAGAAAGATTAAAAGGAATAACAAAACATACTTTGGTGTCTGATTCTGGGCTGATATGAGTGAGAGTACCGACGTTTATTATTATCTGTTGATGCCTGTTTGCTGTCAACAGGGTTGGTATTTCCTGCAGTCAGGGCTGTATTTTCAGTGTGCTTTGACCTTTCTGTAGATAAGAGCACAGTGGCAAATACCAGCATCCAAGCCCTTTGGAGGCAGTGTCTGGGAAGGGAGAGCAGCCCAGCAATGCAAGCCCTTCTCCTTAGAAAGCACCAACTTCTGCTGCTCCCACCCATTCCTAGGTGGTTGTTTCGGTCACTGGTGGGGCTGCTGCATACCCACACTGTGCATGCCCAGCTAGTATAGCTGCTGCTGTTCACATAGTCATGGTGACAGGGAAGCAGAAGGCAGACTCCTCTATCTCTTGTAAGGTTTTTTTGTTCTTCTGACTGAAATTTTTGTGTTTCAGTCATAAATAATTTGTCTGGGTGTTTTGGGACCGGGGACTTTTTAAGCATTAGTGGCAATGTGTATTAAAGTTACTTGTAGATAACTGTGTTTTCAAGCATATTGAGAGTTTTCTGAGCAGCAAGGCAGAGGGAAAGGTGTCTCTTCCTAGACCACTGTCCCCATTTTGCCTTGCTAGTGAAAGTTGATTGTACAGGGAAAAAAAGCAATTTCTTTTTTCTCTTGGGTCTCATGCTGTTCCTCTCAGCATTATGCCTGACCCCAAATCAGACCCAGTCTGGATCGACGGTTTCAAAGCAAGTCCTTGCTTTGTACCTTTTACTCTCAGACATAAGGTCAAAATTACAAAGCTCGAGATAATGCATCTGTTCTTCCTCTGACTGTGTCTGCTCCCTGCTGTCACCCTGTTTCAGGTTTATTTCTGGTCAGAGTGAATGCTCTGGAGAGGAGCAACTGTTGCTGGGCTCTTTTGGGAATAGCTCTACTCCAAACCAAGCCTGGGAGGACACTTCTTTCCTTGCAATTCGCAGTCGAGCCCCTGGCCAATTGTCCATGCTGTTCTCACTTGACACAACAAATGCTTTTCCTCCCGCAGTCTGGCAAGTTCTCCAGCAGCTCCCCGCCCTGCCAGAGCCAGCCCCAGGGCCTGCAGTATGCCGAGGATGCTGCCGAGCACGAGAACATGAAGGCTGTGCTGAAGACCTGCTCCGTGGCGGGGGACAGCACCATGGCACTCGGCGTCCGCACTCGGAGCCGGGCCAGCCGAGGTAAGTGCCAGAATTTCCTCTTGGCCACATTTCTTGTGCTGTGGTAGCCACACAGTGGCCCAAACATGGGTCATGTCCCCCTTGCATAGCACTCACAGCTGAAAAGGTGGAAGGGGAAGGCGAACATCCCAGTGGTGTTTTCATGATAGAAGTGATTTGAGGCAAGGGGGTGAAGAAGAATTTTCCTGACGTTTCAAAACATAGATCACAGCCAGAGTAGGGGTCCAAGCCTGCAGCAATTTTCAATTCTCCCTACAGATGGTGACTGCCCACTAACACACCAATTCTTGTTCTCATCACAAAAGCAAAATCGGCCATCTGGAGAATCCAGGATGTGGTTTTCTCTTTATTTGCAATAGAAGCAAGTAGAAAGCAGCAATTCAAACACTAGTGAAAAGACCTTGCAGTATTTTATGATGACTGGGGAGAGATTGGGGAGAAAATGCGTAGGAAGAAGGTGATGTGTCTTTTAACCACCTCCCTGCTAAAGCTAAAATGCAAAGGTAACCGGTATTCACTTTTGTCTTCCCCTCATCACTCCCATACTTGCAATACAAGGAAGATGGTTTTGGAGTAAAGATGATGCACCAAAATTCAAGTCCTCATTTTCTTCTCCTTCATATCTGGATATCTTACATTTTCTTGATACTTTTTTTTTTTTTAATAGAACTTGATAGAACATTCAACTCTGTGTGTGTGTACTTTACTAAGGCTTAAAACCATGATCCTGGCTAATTCAGAAATTTCACAGCCCCAGTGTAAGAAGCCAGTCAGCTAACTAAAGTACAAAGATTAAATAATTCAAGCTGCACTGTAACAAGCTGAACAGCTGAAGTAATCCTCTGAATGCTGATGAGGGGAGTGTCCTGATTGTGACAGTCAGCTTGTGTTCCCCAGAAAAACAGCAGAGACAGAAGATGCGTGAGCCAGACAAGAGCTTGTCAGGAGCACTGTTATAGTAGAACGGCTCCTGAAAAAGCAAGGAGAGAAGGTAGCCGAGTAAAGGCCTAATCAAAGCTGTTTATGGACTTCAGAGATGTGGTATAAAATGGTCTTGCTGGTGATTTCTTAGCTGCTTACGATTGTACCACATCCACTCCTGCAAAGCTCGCTGTTAATGTTCACACTGCACACTAGCCTTCAAATAATTTAAAAACAAAATGCACATAGAACAGTAGCCAGTAGTGGAGGAACCCAAAGATGTGTTACACAATGCTCTGTGGGGTGAGGAGTGCCAGGGCCATGGATGGAAATATGGCTCACTTGTTTGTTCGTGGTTTTAACCAAAATTGCTTTCAGCTTTTCATCTTGCCAACAACTCTTCCACTCGCAACAGAGCACACACAGTCACACCAGGACATGTACAGCTCTTTGATAGGAAGGTGAATTCTTCATTGTGAAGGGGACAATACATGTCAAACCACACTTTATGCCTTTTTCTTGTCTCCTTTGCACTAGGTTGTGATGCAGATGCTCAGAAATTGTTGTGTCCTTTTCTTTCTTTCAGTACAAAAGGACCTGAGTTTCTGATTTGCATCAATCTCTAAGATGTGCCATGTCTTCTAGTGTCTTTGTAATAGGAACAGAGAGAAACATGGTCACACAATATGATCCATCCTTGGCTTATCGGCAGCCGCTAGCAGGCATTTGCCAGTTGTATGCTCAAGAGCAAGACACCACGGCTTAAAGGAACAGAAAGTGTGTATATAAATATATATATATATATATTATAATTGTGTTTGAGCTCTTGGCTGTCTCCTGGTGCAGCAAAAAGTCTAGGCTATTATTTAGAAATATTCTCCATTAGGCAGCTGCTTCTTTTTTGGTCGAATTGAAGTCAGGATGACTGAGCTGCATGCTCTAATTTCCAAAAAAATCCAATCACAAAACCAAAGTGATGCAAGAGACTTCCTCTCTTCCTTTCCCCAAATTCACTTGCTGGACTTTTCCAGGCCGTATCGGTTCATGGAACGCTGGCAATGATGATTCACCAAACGCAACGGATGATGCCGCGGATGAGATCATGGATCGCATTGTCAAGTCCGCCACCCAAGTGCCAAGCCAGCGAGCGGTGCCTAGAGAGAGGAAGCGGTCGCGAGCAAATAGGAAGTCATGTGAGTACAAGGCTATTAAATTGCTCAAAGTAAGGGAACATGCAAATATTTATGTATATTGGTGTAGGAACCAGGCCTTTGGTAGGCAGACATGCATTGGGAGTGGCTTGAGTGTGTGCTGACGTTTGGCTTATGTTCCTCTTACTGTTGTTTAATCAGTGTTGTATGCAGTGGGTGACTCTGCCTTCTACAGAGCTTGAAATGTCCTTAGCAGAATAAGAAAAATGGTTTATGGTGATTTATGACAGTGCTTATGCATAACTGGAGAGTTCAGATCAGGACCTCAGATGGAGACTGCTTAAAATGCTGTAACCTACTGTGAACTGGCATAAAGATTAATAGTTGTGTCTGTAGCTGAACTTATTCATAAAGCAAAAAATAGTTTGAGATATTTTGCCTTTTAAAATCTTTCTCTCTCGTGCTGTATGCTATCTTTCCGCAGCCCTGAAAACAAAATGTCTACTGCTGCTTGGCTGCAAAGTGGTTATAGAGGAGTTTAACTTCCACTGGGAAGAAAAGGTAGCACATTTATAAGGTGGTCTTTCAATGGTGTAGTGTGGCCTTGGGAATGAGCTGCAACACCCAAGTTTGAGGAGTTTGGTTTCATGGTTTAGTAAATCCAATATTTAAGAGGTGATGAACTTTCTGGGTTGTTTTTGTGTTTTTTTTTTTTTCCTCTTGTGCAGAAGCTAGTGCAAATACTATGAGAAGGATAACTACCCAAAGAATGTAAGATTTTAGTGTTTAACGTCATTAACCATATGTGGCTTTTTGACTACCTTTCCATCCATTTTTTTAGCATTTCTGGGAAGTTAGGACAAAGAGGAGACAACAACAGTGAGTGAAAAATGACACAGATTTTCTTTCTTGTGGAGTTGTTCTAACATAATGGGTGATCAAAAACATTTGGTATTTGCTATAAATCAGCATGTGCTGAAAGCATATTCACTTTCCCCAACATGCTAAAAAAGGAACTCATGCATGTGGCAAGAGCAGAGGCAAAGTGGACACTCTGGTTAGATGAGCCAGTCTCTAAACAAAGAAAATGAGCTGACACTGGATTGTCTGTCTTACTTTCTGTCATACACTGTGCCTTACCTCCTTCTGGCATCACCTGCTGCTACCCACTTCCCCACACAGTTCTGGCATTCTGCACGTGCTGACTGCTGCAGTTGGCTTGTGCAAATCAAATAAATCTCCTGTATGTTTGCCTATTTCCATGCTTTATCCCTATTTCCATGGTTTGTCCCATATTAAAGTATCTCCTCTGTTGGCAACACTGTCTTCATACACGCATATACCAAAACCTCTTATTCCTAATTTTTCCCAGATTTTTTTTTCCCTAGGAAGCACTTGCTGCAGAAACAACAAAACAGGATAATGATAATAAAAATACTATATTATTTTTCAATTGAACTGTCTTTTATACTCAGTAAAAGCATTAACAGGGATTAAACATTCAGTTAATGTTTAGGCTGGGACTGATTTCCATTGTAATTAATCATGATAGAATCCAGCTCTTGTGCTTGTTTGTTCTTCAAGATCTGGATGAGACTCTTAAGTGGATTAAAAGACAGTTTCAAAACAAACATAAAGTTCAGCAGTTTAATGTCCCTTTTAGCTGACATGTGCAAAAGCGTGGAAGGAGAATATCCCAACTGAACTGTTTCTCTCTGATAGATAGTCAATATACTTGGATGATGAATTAATTAAGTAGTTTATCTTTAAAATACACTCAGCTGGACTGATAATATGACATCTCCAGGAAATGAAGAGAGATCATCCCTTGCTAATGCATGATGTGAGTTAAATGAGCAGAAGATATTCCAGTTAGAAACACATAAACATGTAAGAAAGCAGATTTTTAGGCATATCTCAATTATTTCGATTAGCAGACACTACAATATTTATTGCCTGTAGAGACCATATTATCTGATAGGTTTGATTCTTCACCTTCAATCTTCAGACTCCCATGCACAACTTTTGGCTTTTGCCGTGAGCTTGGTATTCAATCTTTTCAGAAACATCAAGGAGAAACTCACTTGAAAGGAATTATTTTCCCTGTGCATCATGTTGCATATGTCTCTTTGCTTTCAGGGCACAACTGGAAAACTTGTCAGTCTTACTTAGCATTCAGCAAAGATTTTAGTGTGCATGAACTGAGACACATGGTTTTTAGCAAAATCAGAAACCCAAAATATTTATATGCAGTTGCACTATAAATGTTTGCTGTGGTTTCAGCAGAAGGTGCTCATGGGCAAGGGATTTTTTTCCCATAAAAAAGTCAGTGAAATGTGAAGTAAAAAAAAAAACAAACAAAAAACAAACAAAAAACAAAACTAATTCATCATTAATCAAGTCCTTTATGGCTAGGGGAATGCAGAAATAGGTTTATAGAAAATGTTATGTTGAATTCATATTAAATTGTTGCAATGGGAAAATGAGATATCTTGATACATTCATTTGAAGCATTTTACCTTTTATTGTTGTTGACCAGTGTGACTGTATCTGGTATGGAGAGAGCTTGGTTTGAAAGCTCAGGGTAATCATCAGAACTATAAAATTGGAGGAGAAATAAGGCAGGGAGCCATCCAGCAAAAGACAGATGGAAATGTCTGTATCTGTTGGTTGAAGATAGAAAAGGTCACTGATAAATCAAGATATTACTAGTAGGAAGGAATTTGTTCAGTAGGAGCTGAAGTGAATTACAGAAATCTAAGGTACATGATAAGTGCATAACAACTGAGTTCCCATGATGATCTGGAGAGATTCTGTGCTAGACCTTTACACAGCACAAGATTTTCAGGATAAAATTTGTTGTTAGAAATACAGTCATCAACTGGAAGTCACTGCCTTATGACGGGTGTTCAGTGACCTGCCTACCAGATACTCTAGAGTGGCATTACATCTGAGAAAATAACATTGCAGTTGTATTTGTTCATCAGAAAGCTACAGGACTGAATGAGCCACAGAAGCTGAAATGCTCTGTCATCCCCGCTAGGTAATAATTCAAATACAGCTTCAAAGGAAGTTGCCATGGGAAGCTTCTGCTGTGTTGTTTTTGGGGTTTTTTTCTCTTATATTTATATTCTGTGTGTAAAAAAAAATAGGCTCCAGCCACCAGAGATCTCAGTTCAGCATGTTTTAAAAGCATAAAAATTAAGATGAAAATATATTGTTTCTGTTCTTGCAGTCTTAGGGCAGCTTTCTGTGAGAAGTTTTTCTATAACATTAAAGGAACATGTTCAACTTAGCAATGAAATAAAGATAATATAATTAGGATTGTTTGGTTCTCCAGTAAGTTCAGGAAAGCCTTCACAAATGGTGCCATAGCAAACAATGAGTGCAAGGCAAAGTTGGGATAAGTTTTAGGAATCACTCTTCTTGATATTCCAAAGTTCATAAAGACTAGCAGTATCATCCATAAGATACACTGTTTTACTTACATGTATTTAATTAAAGAGCCTCCCCAAAACTCCATAATGGCAAGTAGGAAGATACTACTGTTTTCTGTCCACGCTGTCTATTTAAATATAGACCCCTTAAGGGAAAATCAGTCTTCTCAGGATTAGGCTCTTGCTGTGGTGCCATCTCTGTGTTGGTCTTATTGAACTGGATGGATCTGTCTCAGGAGAATGATACAATTCCAATGAGTCAGCATCAGGAAAAATCACTCAAGTTTATTAAACATGAATAAGCATATGGAAGATATTTGCACTAATTCTAGCATATGCTGGGCAACACTTGTCCATGCTTAGAAATTGTGAGCAACACTTGTGAATTCCTTAGAAATAAATAGCCAAACAGGGCTATTTATTTATAAGCAAATAGCTCTTTAAAGATGGCTTTACTGTGCAGCACTGTTTGGATCTAGATCTTCATCTGACCCTGGATGCTGAACTCTAATGTAGGACTGGGTGTGATTGGTATTTGATGATGAGTAGCACAGTGATGGTTTTATCAGATGCTGCTGGAGACACTGTGTGGGGACGGCGCAGAGTGAGAGGCTTGTTTCCCCACACATTGTTTTATCTCAGAGTGTCTCTGTGTGTGTGCACACACTCCTATTACTCTTAGATTTTATTAAAATTTAAAATCTGCTTTAGATATGAGTTAGAAAATAGGGTCTGGAACATATAATAATTGAATCACAATTTAATGTAATATTTGAGTGAGATAACTCGATCAAACTGATTTGTGATGTTTAAAAAAGAGAGAGACATGATAATGCCTTGTTCTTTTATCAGGCTTTGAAATCATGTGCTAGCCTAATAATGACAGCCCCTTGGAGTATGGAAACATCTCATAGGGATTTATGATTTATTTGTGTATTGGCTTGCAGGGAGTAACAAATACTTACAAATCATGATACAGAAATGGGTCTAAGGCACCACTCGAGTAGGTGGAGATAGGAATTGAGACAAGTTTACCTGAATCCTAGACAAGTAAACTCAGGGCTGCTGGGTTAAATTTAAACTACAGAACATCCTCAATCAGGTGTTTCATATTTCATACTGTAAAAGTGAAATAGGAATCAGCCTGGTGTCATCAGGTGCTAAAATGTGGGAAAGAGCTGTGCCAAAGGACCAGGCATGGAGACCAGCTTTAGACAAGTTTTAGTGGTGCTTTGGAATAAACATATTGTAGCAAACAAAGTACTACATGGGACATTATTTGAATCCAAAGGTTGGGATAAATGTTTTTTTTTTTTTGTTGAGCATTTGTAGGGTGCATTATTTTACTTTTTTCTTCATATTTTCTTTGTTATTTTCATTACTTTTCAGTTTCATGTCTCTTCACTTACTTTTTCTGGCTTTGAAAATGTACAGAAGTGCCAAAATACCAGGAGGGAGACTGTTCTTCTGGTATTTATAGCCTGTCTAAAAGCAGGAGTTAATGGAAATTATACTTTTTAAAAAATGAAAACCTTGCAAGAAGAAGGACTATATAAAATGCTTTAAAGGCAAAAAACATCACTTTGAATTTGCAATTAATTATTTAGAATTCGAGTAGCTGGATCCTATCAGGAGTTAGAGTATGGGACAGAGTAATCTAGTTAGTGATGCATATTTAGGAGCCATTCTTTGCATTTAGAAAAAATAAATGTATGACTGAGGGTATTCAGTATCAAAGTCTGTTTGTCCCTGCACAAAGTACTGAGCCTTCAAAATGCCAGTACATGGTTTAAAAAAAGTAATTATTGAATAAAAATAGAATGTGAGATAAAGCACTTTGAGCTCTGGCAGCTGGAAGGTTATCTCCATTAGATGCCAAGACAGCTTGAGTTTTGGATGCCTTTTAAGTAATACATTCTTCCATCCTCAAGATGGCAAGATCTTTGCAAAAGTAGGAGAATAAAACTCCATGATCTACAATAAATAAAACCAAAATCAATTAATTTAAATTATTAATAGCACCTCATAGATTAATAATAAATGCAGTTGAGCACAGTAAGCTCTAGAAATTGATGTATCTGATTAGGGTGAGGTCTCTGTAATCCCCTATCTCATCTATGCCAGAGGCCAACATCAACAGCTGTAGGAGAGCAAACAGGAGAGGTAGAATCATAGAAGCACAGGAATCATTCAGATTGGAAGAAAGAGACCTCCAAGTTCATCAAGTCCAGCCTTTGCCTAAGTACCACCATATCTGCCGTTCTGTTGCGCAACCATTAGCCATTATTTCCATAAGCCATAGGACTTGTCATGAGTCTTGATAGTTATAAATTTATTTAACTCTTGAGGCTGAATAGCTGGTTCCATGTTTTCAGTTTTGTCCCTTGTAATTGATGGCATACATATTGTGATTGTTGATGTCAATACCATTTCTAAGTTGGCACACATTTATTTATAGGTGTTCAGTTTCTGCTTTACAATGTGTATTACAGGGTTTTTCAATAGCTTTCTTTTAAGATATCTGATTTTGACAGATAGGGGTAGACATTCTACTTTTTGCACGTTCAAATGTATAGTACCTATATATTTTGTTGGCAGTCTCCATGAGTTTCAGACCATATCTCTCATACCTCAGGGTTTGTTCAAGAATGTTTGCCTGATCCTCGCGCTGTAGAGGGAACTTGCAATCATCCTGTACAGTTGTACATCACGTAGCCTTCAAAACAAAAGGGTTTTTGAAAGGCTGGTTTAAATATCTATTTAAAAATGGCTTGTAAAGGGGCTTAAATTCATTTTCCATCAGTATATTAGAGGAATCTGTGAGTCATTTCTAAAATGAGTATTATTCTGATAGAAATTATTTCTGTTGGAGCTCCTGGCCTCAAACTTCCTGATTGAAACTGCCTTTTTTTTTCTTTTTTTCTTTTTTTTTAATAGAGGTCACATAACAAATTATCCTAATATGTACATTCCTTAACTTTATGTTGGATTCCTGTGTCACTATTAGAGATTTTGTGGATTGTAGTATCTGCTTAAAATGGGGCGGCATTGTTGTAATACATCACCTGAAAAAGGGCAAGAAGTCATTGCATCGATGTGGGAAGTCAGAATTAAATATGCAATGCTTACAAAAACTACGTATCTTTTCTCCCTGTTTATTTCACTTCACAGAGAAAAGAGAGATATGAACACTACACAGACATTCACATGCACATGTCCATTACAACCCAAGCACAGAAGGTGTGATGTAGGAACAAGGAGAAAACTGTTGCTGTGATGGGTGATCCCAGGTAGTTTTAGAGTAGCTGTCACCTCATGGGTCTAAGTGTCTGTCTAGGTGAAGCCAGTGTCCCCCCAGGATCTGACAGCATAGGCAGAACATCCTTGTGCTGTGTCTCCAGCACTGGGAGAGCCAAATGCAACTTCCCATGGGCTTCTAGACAAGGACTTACAAGTGCTGGAATCTCTCTTCTTAGCTAAGTGACACTTCTTTAATTTCAGGAGAGAGCAAGCTGAAGGTAATGCAGGGAAAACTGGCAGGAGATAAGCAGCTGATAAAGAGCAAGTGCTATCAGTATTACATGTAAGAAAAAAGGCTGTTCCTGTTCCCTGATCACAGCATATTGGCATTGATATTTTCTATATAAATACCATTATGCTACACAGTTTTGCTACTTTTTCAACTGTAGTTCTGTAGGAAGAAGAAATAACTTTACTCCATTTGTTTGCATCTTACAAGACATAGAAATTGTTTTCACTTTTGCCAGTTTGCCATTCACTGCATCAGTGAATTTGTCTATATTGTCCTCTGATTTCATTTTAATTGATATCTTTTACAGGTAAAGGCTTTTGAATTCTTGTCACAGGATTCATTCCCAAAAGTAGGATACCTAAGTTTTAAGTATCTAAAAAAAAAAAAAAATAGAAATAGTTGATTTGCATACCAGTAATCCAAAGTTGATAGGATATGTATTTTGTTTTCTTTCTCTCGGTATTAAAGTAAAATGCAAATGTTTCTCTTCTTATTTTCATCATCCTTCCTTCCTGAAAGATTGTGTCCATCAGCATCCGAGTAGGAACTTGGCAGCAGTGAGTTGCTGGCTGACAAAATCACTGAGTTATTCTGGAAAGCACCTTATCGGAGAACGAGAGAAGGCAGAGAGGTGCAAGGCAGCTTTCATGCTGCCTTTCTAAAGAGGTGCAGCAAACAAACACCATCTCCTTGTGGCTTTCCCGGGCAGGCGCTGCTACAGCTGCCAAAGGGAGCCCTCTGCTGCCACCAAGCAGATTAGCAGGAGGAGCTGGGAAGGCAGGGATTTGCTTGGACACAAGCATCAGAAGTGTTTGGAGGGAAGTCTCTCTTAGAAGAACAAAAATGTTTCATAAAAAGCTATTTTGCATTTATCTTGCCCTAGCACTGTGGCCAAGAAATATATATCTATATGTATATATATATATGGCTTTCTCTAGGTGTGGCCAAGAAATATATATCTATATATATATATATATGGCTTTCTCTAGGCCATATATAACACCAGAATAACACCATCTGATTAGTGATTTTACAAGATTGATTTGATCACAGTTATTTTTCATCTGATGGGCTCACAGAGAGGATGCCTTTTACTGTTTTATTCCCCAGTGTGGATTCCTAATGGGAATAATTAATTTGCATTCTGCAGAGTCCAGGTGCTCAAGCTTGGTTGCACTCCTCTGCTAAGTCACTCTCCAAGAGACATCTCCCTGATAAATACCCTTAGTGGGTCATCTTGAAATTCAAAATGAAAGATAAAGGCTGCAGGCCTTAAACACTTACAGTAGATTATTTACTTTCTTTATCCCATCTCATGTCTTTTTCCAAGCTGTGCATTTTTAATGCATAGTCAGATCTTGAAAATAGTGTATGGTGACTCTGTCATGACTCAATATATACTCAGTCATGCAGCCTTGGTTGCTGGTGAGCTTTATACTCTTGATGCTTTACCTATTATTAGTGGAATCACTTCTGACTGGTGAAGTTGAGTGGGAGAAATTATGAAAGAGGTGGCAGCAGGATTGCTTTTAGTAGCAACTCTTCATAGTGGAATTCATGTAAATTAAGGGGATTTTGTCACAGAAGACTTTCAAGGAAGGAGTTAAATCTTCTTTTCTGCCCTACTGTTGGGACTGTGTAAATGATGATCTGTGAAATACATAAAGTTGGAAACTTTAATAGTTTCAACTACATGTTAAATATTACTTTGAAAACACATATGCTCTTCATATGCAGCCCAGGTTCTCTAAAGCAATGTTACTTTTTGTTCCCTATAATATAAGCCACCTGGAGATGAAAAATGCAAATTGAGCTTTCCTTATAAAGTGCCAGTTTCTCCTTTCCCACTGCTAGACTCCTCTTTATGTCACAGCCACCATAAGCAACACCCAAAGGTGATTGTGACCTACTAGATTTCTTGTTAGGGGAGACTTGTGCCATCTATGAACTGTTGACAGGACTCAAAACAAAGCTGCAGAATAATAATGCATGATAATATGTTGGTTCTGAGAGCTTTCTATGTGTCTGACAGAGACAAAGACCACATTTCAGTTGTCGTACTTCTTCAGAGAAGTGTGTGATATACTCCAAAATTCACCTACAAATCTCTGTAAGAAAATCGCTGCACATAATGTTACACATTTCTATTAAGTATTTAGGCCTACTCATATTAAGCAATGATATACACATAATTAAACATAATTTATAAAGACAGTGGCATAAAAATATGACAAGGATTAAAATAAGAAAGTATTAGTAAGGCTGCCTGTATTTAACTTTTTAGTTGCAAATTGCCATTGCTGGACTCACTGTAATAAAGTCCAAGACAATATGTTAAATATTAATATATAAAAACATAGACTTAAAATGTGCTAGCTGAATGTGGATAGGTAGCAGAACAAAACCCCTAAGATACATAAAATGAAATGATATGATGGAGCTGGCTGGTATTGTCTCTTATAATCTGCCCTTTTTGCTGTCCTCACTGTGTAATTCACAGCATGTGGAATTTTCTTCATTCCAAATCAGCAACTTGCTGCTTTACCTTTGCAGCTGGGACTGAAGGAAAGTTCTGTGGCTGCCACATCTTTGTAACAGGAATGGCACTCATTCTGTGAATGCCTGAGAAGGAGAATTGTCACATCTGTGCTGCCTTACAAGTGACTCGCACAAGTGTAGACACACATGGTGCCAGCCAGACTGATCTTTACTCTATGTCAAATCTTTAAAAAAAAAAAAAGTGTGGAGAGAGGAAATTAGAAGTGCTATGTGCTCTTTAAAGAAACAACCAAACCCTAGATAATTATGTTCTCTGACTAACAGAGAAGCTATCCTTCAGGTATTACTCATTTTAAAACTTTTCTGGTATAATGCGAAGGCTGTGTATCCCTGTAGATTTTGACCCAACAGGCAGAGTCAAATTCATTGAGTTCATCCTAAGCACTCTGCATTCTGCCAGAATATCAAATCGAATTCTAGATTTCATGATTAATAAAGAATATCATACCCTCTAACCCCAGAAAAACAACATTTAGTTTCTTGGTTATGGGATCTCAGCAGGCTTTGCTTGTGACAAGGGTAAAAGTTATTTTCTCTCTATGTTATATTTCTTTAGCAAATGTTTTAAAAATTGCTCAAAGAACCTAAAAGGTCATTTGAAAGTCTTATTTTTATTGTCACTGCCTCCAAAATGCATTCCATAACTCAGTTTAATGTGATCTGCAGCAGGCCAAGAGTTTTACAAGCCAAGTTATTATGTCTAGTCCAGTTAGAAACATGACAAGGTTCAGTGAAGCACGGAGAGTGAAGACTTCGGTTGAGAAATGTAATTTTGCATTGTCTATAAAACATGGAATAAAAATATCTCCCTGCATTGAGTTTTGATGACAGAACATGTTCATGACCTACGGTAGAGGAACCCTACCAAGCTTTATGAGGAAATAGACAAATGACTGAGGACATCTGTGTAACAGAATGTCAAGACAAGGTTCGCCCACCTCCCACAGCAGTTTTTGCTCTTGTAGATAACTCAGCCTTCTCCTGGTTTCATCACCCAGCCTTTGTGTTCAACAAATCAGCACTGAGAATAGTGGGGCTGGAAATCGTGTTACGATGTATGTTGCACCCACCCACTGTATCTTCATATGGGGAAATGTACTGCAATTTCTGCATAGTAGATACAATTTTTTTACAAAGAGACCATTTATTAAACTACTTTCATCTCCCTAAGTACATAATACTTCAAACACTAAGTTGCTTCATTTGTGTCATACTGTCCTGTTACATTATAGGGTTAAGAATTCCCTCATTTGAGTCTGGACCATGGTTCTGTCAGCTGTTATCCTTCCAGTTGCCTATTGACGGTGGACAGCTTTAATCTTGCCAGTAGCCACAGTATATTGCAGTATTTGGCCCCACATGCTTAGTTTATACAAGTCAGCTGCCATCAGTTTTTATGGGAATCATTCTGTCACTGAAAATATTCTTCACATCTTTGCTTTTTATTATTTTCTTGACAATCTCTTTATGACCACCAAAGTTCTGCATTGTTTGGAGCTCTTTTTTTTTCCCTCTTTTTTTTTCTTTTTTCCTGCTGGAAATTTCCTGCTTAATACCTTAAGTTGCTGTAATATTTTAAACCCAAGTTATCATTCTCTGTATTAAAGGAGAGCTAAGTTAGAACCTCGGGTTGTTTCGTTTAATTATAGCCCCGTATGTCCCAGCAATTCATTGCATATTGCCATTCCTACTTGTTTTGCAGTGGCACAAAAAATGCAAGTGTGGGGTTGGTCTCCAGACTTCTTGTGTGAATGATATAGCAAACCCAGAACAGGGCACTCATCTTTACCACCTGCTACATACAGGATTTCTTTTCTTCAGTCATCAAAGGGTTAATACAAAAGCATGTCAGTCTAATACTTTAGTATGTTTGATAGGTAGGCATCTGGAGACTCAGAGACTTATATTGTTTAATATAAAGAAGACTACTTGCTTTTCCATGAAGATGGTTTCTACCATGGTATTTTAACTCCTAATTATGGTTTCTGAATATAAACTCCTGTAGTTCAAAGAAACCTATATATTATTGTATATACATTTGGTTTTTCCTAGTAAACTAGTAATTCTCTTACTCATGCTGATGGAGGAATTTAGCAACTGTGTTCTGCTTGGTAGAATTTACAGAGGCCCTCATTCTCCTTTAGATAGAGTCTCAGCTCAATTATTTGTTCAGTAGCAATTGTACTGACCTAAAGAAGGTTGGTCCAGATTTATCTTATAAATAAGAGCAGAATTTAGCTTAGTCCAATACCTAACCAGTGTTAGCAGAGTACATCAGTTCCTGTGAAATGTTTACAAACAGGAATAACAATTTGCTCTTCCTGCTTGACAAGAAAAAAAATAGCTTTGTTTTACAGTAGTTATTGTGCTCAGTTTGAAAATGTGAGTGAGTGAGTGAGTGAGTGAGTGAGTGAGTGAGTGAGTGAGTGAGTGAGTGAGTGTGGTCTGAGAGAGCTGGGCATATGTGTGAGAGCAGTCTTGAATGCATTTGGTTTGACACTTCCACAGAAGTGTCTAAAATGTAGAAATTCGTTCCATATTTGGTTTTCTAGTTCACTTTTGCATCAGTGGGAAGAAGAAATGTCATCTAGCCAGCCACCCTGGGCAAGTTTGGTCCCCTGTATTTTTTAGCATGGCACTATTGTCTGATGGTCAAACAAGCTATGGTCCATGTTTGGCTGCTGATGTTACAGAGGGTAAAGAAAAAAAGCATTCAGGGGAGAGGCAGTGTAGGCAGCTAAGCAAGTGAAATACACAGGGAAATCTTTAGGTTTAATATGACAGAAATATTTCTACTGCAGCTTTCTTGGATTTTTTTTCTTCCATTCTACTCCTCATACAGTTTATTTTGATATAGAAATAAGCATTGGGTGATTCACTGAGACCTTAAGATCCTAAGGTATTCCACAGCATATGTCTAGAAATTACTGCTTGTCACGATGGACACTTTGGATATCAAATCTGAGAAGCCAGAAAGAGTACCAGTGATAAAAACAGACTCAAAAGTCCTGTTGGCTATTCTTTACCAAGGAAACCAGAGCATTTTCTGAAGTTTATTTCTCTCCTGGTAATAATTTTCTTGGTATTTCTTAAACTTAGCTTTGTCAGTTTCATTTAACCTTGTAGTAGTTTAAGCTAAGTACTGGTGAACTTGGGACATGTTGCTGATCAGTACTATAGGAAAAACTGGGTATCCTAAAAAGCTATCATCCAGACCCTGGTGGTGTTTAATAATACAAATATTCTAGGAGAAAGGAGTGAGCTTTGGAAAAAAGTTTTCAAGTAAGGGTTTGATAATGGAGGAACTAGAAATGTGGCATTCCCAGCTCATTTGATTAACATCAGTATCTGATGAAAGTGGTTTGACAATAAAAAATAGATTGCATACATTCAACCTGCATGTTATCAAATGTTCAGATATGCCATATTCTTCCTTTATCTTATCCCCTTGTTTTCTATGCCAATCCATTCCCTTCTTTCACTCCGGCTCAACCCTTGAGTGTGACCACCCAGTTTCAGTTACATGGACTGAACATTTCACTAAATGAGAGACCTTGATTGTGCTAAATGATGCAAGAACTCCTTGACCGCTCTTTGCAATTGGTTTCTCTAAGATTAGTTTCCTCTAGAGTTCATTGTTCCTAGGCTCCAAATATATTCTGTTCAATATTAAGTCACTGTGCTTTGCATGAAGCTTGGACTTCTCAATGTGCATTTTGTTCTTGAGGAACATTAAAGTGTGAGTACCCCACTTTTGTCTTGAATTAAAGTCCATCCACCTGGAAATCAAAGCACCAGTAAAATTGGGAGGACACTGATGCTCAATGTGTGCTGTCACACAGTCACTTGTTTCTGAATAAAAAAGGCAATCACAAATTTTTAGACTCTTGTCGGGGCTAGTGTTCAGAACACTCTATGGAAAATTAAGAAACAAGATTTTGGCTTAGATTTATCATTTAAATTCAGCTGAAATGCTGCAGAGTACCAAAGCAAAGATGACGCAAATGGCGCTAGGATGGGGGAACCTTACAAAAGAAAGGGGAGCATGTATGAAAACAGTAGTTTTAATTACTTTAATCAACTATAGTTATTTTTATAGTCTTTTAACTTTGTGGGGGAAGAGTTTTACAAATTAAAATATTTTTGAATTATTTGATAGTGGTAAATTCACTAGATCCCTATAAAGATCCCAAAGCTCTTTTTAAAAATTCTTATGAAATTGTAAAATAATAGGGCAGATGATACTTGCTATAGACTGAAAATCAACTGATATGATTTCAGAAAAAAAATTCTTAAAAAGCTGGGGTATTTTTCCTTAAAACTTTTTGTTGACTAAATGTCAAATGACAAATGTATTTTTGCCTGACTGTTTGGAGCTGCTTTTGATGCTCCCATGAGTTTGGCATAGGGCATTACTCAGTGTTTCTGAACTTGCCTAAATAGATAGCAACTATTGGTTTGATTAAGCTTGCATATTAACAGGGGATTTTGCAGCTGAAAGTCTTGTGTAATTACTGATTCTAATTGTTTGCATTTTCTTTGTTGTTTTTTTGCTTTGTTTTGTTTGTTGTAATTACTGATTCTAATTGTTTGCATTTTCTTTGTTGTTTTTTGCTTTGTTTTGTTTGTGGGTTTTTTTTGTTTTGTTTTGTTTTTGTCTGCTTTTGGAATTCACGACTGTGCAGTGAGAAGGACACTAAAGAGTGGGCTAACACCAGAAGAAGCCAAAGCACTGGGCCTCATCAGCACTTCTGAGATGCAGGTTTGACATCCCAGAGGTGGCCACAAGAAGAGCCGTTCATCTGAAGCACACAGGCTGACAGCCCTTCAGCGTGGCACTGAACTGCCAGCCTCCTCTGCTGCTCCCAACATCCCATCCTCTGTTAGTTCAATTTTAATAAGCAACAAAAAGCAAAACCCCACATCCAGGGCAGAAGAAGGGTGTGCCACAGCTCAGCATGACATCCAGATGGTAACTGAGGAAGCATTTGAGTGTTCCTAAGTGAAAGCACATGGCTTCTTCTTCTCATGGTGTGTTGATGTGGGTAGGAGGGGGCTCTCTAAGTTATCTGTCATTATATGAGCTGTGTCTACGTTGGCTTTCCTTGTGCCCTGTTTTAGTCATTGTAAATGTGTGGCGTTTTGTCAATGCAAGGAACAGTCCTTAAAGAGGCAAAATAACTCCTGTTACAGCAACCCAAATTTTTCTCAAGTAGATTCATTAAGCAAAGATGCACAGTCTGTGCAACCCTGTGGTTTGTTGGGTATTTTATTATTTTGCCTCCAAAGAATGTAAAAATGTATGTGTACCTTTGTATATGTACAGAATGAATGTGTGGACGTGTGCATGTATCTGTACATATGCAGTCATGGTGTGAAATCATGCTTTTGCTGAAGCCAGCTGGACCATGATTTTCACTGTGGGGCCTTACTGTTCCACCTGGACAGGAGGAAAAGAATGTCTTTTTTGCAGGAACTCAGTGTTGTTCAGTATGATTCACCCTGTGGGGCAGGCCATGGCCTGCAGTACAAGTGGAGAGTTTGGGATCCTGAATTCATGTGCATTAATGCACACCCATACTGTACACAGCAGCATGCACACAGAGGAGAGAGCATAATTCCCCCTCTTGTTGAGCTGTGGTTGTACTCTGCATTTGTACAGTTTCAGAGAGATCTACGTCAACAATTTTACATACTCGATAAATGCATTTGGATGCTAAGATCAAGAAGTTTTGTTCACTTGCCTGTGCCCTTCATGCTGCTTTTCTCTGCTGCAAGATAATGTGGTGGTGATTTTATTTCAATTTAATGAATCTGAATATGAAATAGCCCTGCTAAAAAGCCTGCTGTGTTTTTGCTGTTCTTTACTGGTTTTTTGTGATTATCCTTGATACCAGTGGAGTGGGTACGACAGTAAACAACTCCAATATATTTGCCCTTATCTCACAGTTTTATAACTGACTTTTATAACTGCCCCCAGCATGTTTGAAGAACCTTTAGTTAAGTCATCTGCCTTTAAGTGGAGGACATATACAACAGTGAAGATGAATTGAACCCCAGCCAGTATTGAAGTATTTTAAAGAGAGCTGCAAACAACAATAACATAAAGGGAACTTTTTAAGCCAAAGTCTGTATATGTCCAATAGATCCTCAAGGATGCACAGGATTGTGTTTTTCCATTGCCTTATCCTCTAAGATTAAGGGTATGTCTGCACAGCAGTAACAGCTGAGACTTTCTTCGAGCTGGTTAACTGAGGAACTGCAGCAGTTTAGTCATGGTAACAGGGTTCCATTTTGGCTGCAAACACACTTGGAAAATAGAGTTAAATAATAGTCTATGCTGGGGTCCTAATGCCATAGCAAAGTTGCTTCTGGCACCCAGGCTTGGTCAGGTACTTCAAGTGATTCTACTCTGCTCTTTAAGGACAGGATAATCACTGGAGATTGTTCAAGAGAGTTGAACCAAACACAATAAACCTCTGAAACCATGGTCATTCATCACATTGCATTGAGCACAGCATCCAAGTGATGACAGAGCCAGGTAGCTGGCAACACTGCAGGGAGACCTGTGGCTGAACATCTGACCTATGCTGCCCACCCTCTTGATTGTAACATTTCATTCTTTGTCTGCCAATGCCTTGAATCTCCCATGGAATCAAAAGTCACTAATGAGAAATGGTTCTTAAGAACAGCATTGAGTTTGATGTGGTTTTCCCCTCAATTTGTTAAAAAGCCAATTTTACAAGTAGACAGAAGGCAGTAGTTGGGTAATCAATACAATATGTTGTGTATTTGAAGGCTATGGAAAGGAAGAAGCTGGTTAGGAAACAGAAATGGCATATAATTAATTTCAGTGTAAAATAGGCAAGACCTATAAACATCTGGATTTTAAAGTGGATCTTTATGTGCTGCTCACCACTATGTATTTTTAAAATCTTGCTTAAGGATGGTTAGAACAAAGAACTGAAGGTAATGGGGGTTCGTGGAGGTGTTTGAAGTCTGAAACAAGAGGAAGACACCCTGAATGTAAATGTCATGTTGAACTGTGCTACTTGCTAAGTGATAAAAAAAGCAAAACACAACAAAGTACATTTATGCTGTCAGAGATCCTAGATTTGATTGGAGGGAGAAAATCAAACAAGTCTTTAAGAATTAATATTTTAATTAAAATATGCTGAATGTGCAAAATCGGTGACCACTTGGCTGTTGGTGGCCACTTTCTAACAGGGAACATATTTGTGTTTCATTTAAGCATAGTACAGTGTCTGTCTCTGAAACATACTATAGCTGGTGAATCCCTAATAGTTGGGCAGATGTATTTTCCAAATTGTGCAAAAATTGTGCAAAACTTTGTATGCTCTGTATCAAGGAGAACATTAAATATGGGGAATAATATATTTAATGGTTGGGATAGGTTCAGTGGGAAAAAAAAAATGGTGGTTTCTTTCACATTCTCTGGATGTGTCCTACATGTGAAGATTCTTCCTTTTCTGTTCTTCCATGACATTTGTTTTTCTGTTTGTGCTCTCTATCTGTAAAACTGATAGCAACTTTTCTGAGGAATAACTCGTGTTTATGCACTAGTATACAGTCAGATAAATTCCACTGTCCTCACCATTTATTGCAACAAGATCATCAGACACAGTGTAGCACAGTAACTACAGGAGACATTTCCATTTTGGTTCCTGATAAAAAAGACCGACTAATCTGTAAGGGGGCAGTATTTCCTCCAGAGTGCCCTAACTGTGGGATTAACATTTGTTCCCCTTCATCTAACTACTGGATTCCAGATGAAGTGGAGGAATTCATTATATCTTTATGCCTCTCTCTGTCTAGTGAGGTTATAACCTTCAGGTTTTGAGATGCTGCCTGCCCTTCCATCACTGGAAGAGCCCACCATAAGGATGTTACACTTGTTTTAAGAGAAGTTTTGTGTGAGATATGGATTGGTTTCTGACAAATGTAAAAATCTTGAATACACAATTTAGTAACACATGTTCCCATTTCTCACTCAGAGATCCATGAAGGCTGTTTTTAAACACTTCCAGCCATAATAACTACCTCTCTCCCCTTTCTGATAGATACAGTCAGCTGCAGATGCAGTGCCCAGAGCACTGTGTTTGCTTGACTGCCAGCATAATGCCTTCCTGATCTGGATGCTGAGGTAAGCTTTAGCACATGAAATAACCTCCAAAGGGAATCTATGCTAATTTTTTCATCTCGCGTGATGTTTAAAAGCAGACTGCATGCAAATACTTTCTATAATCTCACTCCCAAGTGGAGATAACACTCAGTAGCAGTTGCGGTGAAGAAACCCCCAGGGAATGCTTGTGCGCCACACTCGAGAGTAAAAGATCCCTCACAAAAGTTAAATTCATCACTCTTCACTTTTCAGTCAGGCCAGGCACCAGGCTCATGGATTCCAGATGTTTTATAGCCCCTTGGCTGCTATGTATGACCTTTCTGTTTGATAGCTCCTTGTCCATAATCCAAAATCAACAAAAAAAAAGGTGGTTTAACGAAGGTCTTTCTTTCTCCCTTAAATACTAGAAGCAGCTTCAAACATAATTTCAAAAATGCATTTCTTTTTCTCTTTTTTCTTTTTCACCCTTTTTAGTGAATCCTTGCAGTGGTTGATTCTCTCAGTTTTGTAGATAGACAAGACTTTAGCTTTAACATAATATACACTCACATGTGAATAGCAAGATATGAGTTATCGTCCCAATTTCACTGACATTTTGAGCCAGTCATGATGTGAGTGAACAGCAAGGGCCTCCTGTAAAGTTCTGCAGGACAGCACCTTAAATCCCTGGAGTGCTGTGTTCTAAATGTACCCTGGCCAACACTAAAAGCTATTAAAAAGTTACATTTGAGGACTTCACCAACCACCGCAACCCCCAGGGGCACAATGCCATTGTAGGTGCAGCAAATGGTTCCTTTTGTCAGTCATCTGCCCTGCAGCAGCCTCCCTGGGGATGTAACCATAGCAAGTGGCTGTCCAGAATGCTTTGTCTGTGTTCTGGTTCACTGTGCAGCTGTGGCTATTGCAATGCCTTGATTTCACAGAGATGAAATGGGAACAAAGTGCCAGCCCGCCAGTTTCACATCCTTCATCCTTCCACTGCAGCTCATGGACAGGCGCAGGCACTGCCTACCTCCATCCAAAGGGTGCACAGGGACATGGTGTTAGGCAGAAGCAGGAGCATATTCCTCTCTCCTTTAGCTCACTGCACACGTTCAAATCCTCCCGTTACCTTCAAGGCAGGCTCAGTGTGCACTGTGGGCAGCCTGACCCCCGGACAGAGTTAGATGGTGGCTCTGTGCTTGCAGCACCAGGATGCAAGAAATACTTGTTTAAGGTGGAAGGGATACGATGTTGAGATTCCTCTGGAGGAAAAACTGCCAGGTACTTACAGTCTCTGACTGAAAATAACTGAAGTGGTTTTGAATGAGAAAATGTTTGGTTGTAGGCAACCATTGAAAACCATTGACAAACATTTGAACAGCATTTAAGGCTCACCTTCCTTTGCTTCAGCTGGGGCAGCAACTGGCTCAATTGGCATTTCAGATGTGACCCCAAGAAGTTTGTGGCAAGCATTTTAATAGTAACATAGCAAGGAGTTTCAGAGATGTATAGTTGGATGTTTATGCCAAAAAAAAAAAAAAAATTCTAATTAGTCCATTTCACATTGAGTGGCAGATAGAGATATATTTTGTTTAATCATTATCTAATACAGAGGCTTCTGTGAAAGAAGAGGTTTATTTGTAGCATTGGATAAATTTCTCCTTTTTAAAGACTGTCTTTGCGCATATAGTGTCCTTTTTTGTGAGCTGGGAATTGTAAAAAAAATGTAAAGTAGAAGAGGACGTGTTTCTTAGACGAAGGAGAAATACTGTAAAATTGTGTAAATGTCACTACTCATGTTTTTCCATGTTCTGTGTAGCATAGTGTAAAATAGGCTCTCCAGCAGTGTTATTCTGTGAATTGTAATTTAAAAAAAAAGCCATGCATGGTCAGAGATATTATCTACAGGTCCTTTTGGTTGAGTTTTTGGTTTTGTTTGTTATTTTCTCATTTTAGTTGAACTCATTCTATGTTAAATTCAATTGTCCATGAAAATGCATTTTTGTTTCTGTTCTATTTCATAAAGAACTTGAATTACTCTTTTAAGATTTTATTACACACCAAGCTCACCTACCATTTGTGTTGATCCTTCAGAAGCTGTGTCACATTTAGTGTAAACTAGGGGGGGATTTTATCTTTATCTCCTCTTCTCCCCCAACTCTTCCCACTTTACTGTCTGGAAAGATCCAATCACACCCTATTTTTTTTTTCTGTGCCATGCAGGGTCAATATGGAAAACTGACCGCAGACCAGTGTCCAAAAGTTCTTGATATAAGTAGTTAAAAAGCTCACCTCTACAGCGTTATGTAAACACATCTTGCAATAAAGCTTTATAAAGCACTGTCTGGGCTGGTTCTGGTTTTGTTGATGAAGCGAATCATGGGAGCTTGGGTGAAAAATGGATGGGAAGGGGGATCATGAATTATTTTTCCTCATATTCTCCATGTACCTGCAATGCTTGTTGATGAAGCGAATCATGGGAGCTTGGGTGAAAAATGGATGGGAAGGGGGATCTGAATTATTTTGCCTCATATCCTCCATGTACCTGCAATGTCATCATGTGGACATCAAAACAGCTGCCAATAAGCCATCTGAGTGGCCTGATTATAAAAAGCTGATCTTTTATACCTAGTTCCACAGTTTGAGCCTAATTCCTAATCTTGAGTGAGGAAAGTGAAAATGTGTCTCTGGTTCTCCAGGCTTTCACTACCCCAGCCCTACAAATCTTCACTTATACATGGGACTGCCATCAGCTTGGAGTTGGTTCCTGCCTAAAAAATACTCTGTGCAGAATGCACAGCATACAGGTATGGGATTTACAGAAGCAAACATCAATAAGATGAAAGACAACCTCTATGTGGGGAAGCTTTTCCCATTGCCTCTGCATCAAGATGTGAAAAACTGTCCCTGACAGAGCTTCAGAGCTGTAAAGGTGGTCTGTAAACAAGACTTGCCTTCAACTTGGCTGAAGTACTTTTCATGTATCATTGTGAAATGTATTTTTCTGGTGGCTGCCTATGAGCATGCCTGGAGAGGCAGTGGTTGTGCAGTTTTCTCTCCTTGCTGGTCTCTGATGCTTTCTTTTACTGCTATTTCCCAGCACTGGAGAGAGGCTGAGTAGACAAAAGTGGCATCCCTGCCCCTACAGAAGTTGAGCTGAGCTCTGCCTGAGGGTTCAATGACTATGGTGACAAGGGGGTCAAAGTGACTTGTAGGAACTCAAAATGCTCAGACTTCCACTGCTAGTCCTGGGAAAAAGAAACTCACAATTGCTCTTTTGAGTTGCACATGTAATGAGGTCGACATATATTATTCAAAGACAGCTGCACATGTTCATAGCAGCACACTGGAAAATAAAGGAGGTTGACAGAGAGTCTGAGAGAGAATTCTCACCTGTGGTTTCTGAGATTGTAGGAGCTGATATACAAGGCTAGGTATGTAAGCCTTCCTCCTTTTTAATTAGTTTTTAAAGTTATTTCAAATTAAAAGGTGCTTTTGGGGATATGGCTGCATCCCTGAAAGAGCTGCTTAGCATTCCAGATGCACTGGTGTAAAGTCTAGAGGATGAAAGGCTACTAGCCAGAAATGTGGTAATGCTTTTTAAAATAAATATATAAACCAAGTTTATTGGCCAGACACTTTTCTTTTCTATCACAGCATATCTATTAGCAGTTCTAAATTCCAGATGTGCAATGACAATGTGTACATATATTTTTCAGACCTGGTGCCCAGTCAGAACTCATTTGTTGTCACAGAGAAGCCTCTGGCCTGTAGTCAGGGAATGAGTAAGTATGCAGATTATCCATTGCAAAGCTGCATGCCCTGGTTTATAAACCCTTCAAAACAGTTTGAGAACACACAGCTAAAGAAAAAAAAATTTTTTTCCTATCATAGCTTCTTCAAGTTTTCTGATGGGAATGCAGTTTGGAAAGGGGAAAGGGCTGTTCTCAAAGCTTCACCTCTTGCAAGTTGCTTTGGAGGAAATGCAGAATGATGCCTGTATTGGCATTTCTCTGATGAGATGAACTTCTGCTGGGAAATCCCAAAAAGAACACAGCCTACATGAAGTGTCATGCCAGTGAGGGCCTCTCCACAGCTTTTTCTGAGTGGATTTTGAGTAGGAGCAGGACTCACCCATCTGAAGAGGTATTCTGCTCAAAAATACCAATTGTCAGTTTCCATTATTCAGAGTCCAGTTCTCTCCGACACCAACCTCTCTCCCACAGCTGCACCAAGCCTGCTCTCTTGCTTGAGCCAGTTCCAGAGCCTGTAATTTGTTATGTAGCTGCAAAACACCATGGAACATGTCACTGTGCAGAAGATGTGTACCAGCACTGGGGAGGGTGAGACTCCTTCTGTGTCCCAGGACACATCCGTGGGCATATCCTGCTGTCTAATTGGTGTTAAAATGAGCAGAAGTGCTTTAAGCATGTGCCAAAATCTTGCAAAGAGGTTTGTAGCCCTCTCTTGGTGAGTGTTCAGATCTTTCTGCCTAGAAAATAGACATAATGACTAGTCTTCACTTCTGTATGTCTTCTCCTATCTTTGGTCCATATTTAATACAAGAAGAACAGGAGTTAACAAGCAATAAAGGAAATTAACTGTCAGTGAAATCCACGGCACTTAAAACTGGACAAACTTGAAGGCAAAGGTGAGTCAAAGCCATGTCATAGCCTCCAGTAAATATTCTACTCGTTCCATCTGAAGGCAGCATTAGCCAAGCCTGTCTTGGAAGAGCTCTGCATTTGCTTTACAGCAGTGGTTTGAAATCTTATCCCTGGTACAGGGAGCACAAAGCTCTGCCAGAGCCTGGCAGGGCTCAGGTGAGGGGCCAGCAGGTGACAAAGGGTCTGGCATAGATCCACCTCTGGAGTATATCCACCACGGTAAAGGCATGCACCCTAAGTGCCTGTTGGATGTAAATATCTGTACTATAGACCTTGGAGAAACCTGTGAAAACACATTTCTCCCAGGAATCGGAAAGCTACAGCAGGGTAAAAAAGTCTCCTTTTTAATAAAGCGATGGAATACTGAGACTCTTGAAGGAGATCTCAAAAAAATGAATCCTCCTTCCATCATTGTCCAGGCTTCCTATAAATATGCACTGGGAGGCTTAAATAATCTTGGCAAGATATAGCAAAGGAAAATTATTGTTAAAAAGAGGCCCTGGATATTGTTTCAACAACTTTTTCCTCACATAAACTTATGGAAAATTATTGACCTCATAGTAAAGTCAAGAAAGAAAGAAACTCTTCTTGTAAAATGGCAAGATACCTGTTTGAATGTGGACTAGACTGCCTTCACAGAGGTCTGTCTGGAACACCTCCCAGAGGTACTGCGCTAATTTTGAGGAGCAACGGCTGTGCAGGTTAATAAAAAAAATCTAAATAATTCCTGTATCAACAGTTCTATCTAAATATAAGTAGCTGTAAGTGTAATGACAAAGTATATTGAAAATCAGGCAGCAGTGACTAAAGCCAAATGAAAATTTGATGATATTGGCTCTGTGAGCAGTGGAAAGAGCCTGATGGACATCAGCAAGCCTGAATCAAGCCCCCAAAGATAACTATTAGAATGTTAAACTAGATGGAAAATGGAATTTCTTCTCTGGCAAAAAAGGCCTTAACCATTTTAACCTCGCCAGTTACACTGGGGAATTCTTTTTCAAGAATGGACAGCACCACATAGCCTGAAAATAAAGAGTGAATCCTTGTTTCCAGAGAAATTATCTCAAATGTCTTCAGATTACAAGCAAATGGGACAAAACACAGTTAGCATCCAAAATTATATGGTCTGGAAATTCTACATCTTTCTAGAAGCCAAAACACTATAAAATCTGAAAACAAAAAAACCTGCACAAGCCAGTTGGGTGGGGTTTTTTTGGTTTTTTTTTTTGTTTTGTTTTTTGGGTTTTTTTGTTTTGTTTTGTTTTGTTTTGGGGTTTTTTGTTGGTTTTTTTTTATTTTTTTGGGGTTTTTTGTGGGTTTTTTTGGTAGCGAGGGAGAGTTGGGGTTTGTTTGGTTTGGTTTGGGGTTTTGTTTGTTTGTTTGTTTATTTTTACTATGGAATGTGACAATTATTAAATTTCCTCATAGGAAAACAAAATTTCAGTAGAAACTCTATTACTCTTACAAAATGTTTACTATTTCTTTACAAAAAGACACTGGTAGACAGTTTCATATAAACTAACAAGTTTAAATTTAAGCCTGGTCTTAAGAACTCTAAGAAGTTTGTTGCCAAGTAATTTTGCTTAATGTAAATAGTTACTTCTCCAAATCTGCATCTTCCATGCAAAGCTAATTTCCAACATCTTTATGTTTTCTTACTTTTCTATGATAGGAATGACTTAGTTGACACACATAATGATGAGCAAATAGCTTATTATTTTATAATATCCTATAAATCTTTCTAGAGGTAATCATGGTATTCATAAAGTTGTGATTACTTGATATTAGTTAATCTGAAAGTGAGCCTTACATTATGGTATGTAATAGATAAATAGCCTTTTTTTCAAATATCTCAACAGCATTATATAATTTATGTTTCTGTCACACCACAAGGGAATTTTTGAATATGCAAATGGATTTCATAATCTGGTAACTTCTTACTTTGACTTCAGAACATTTTTTTTTCAGGGTGGGAAGAAAATGAGATGGTAATATATGTGGTTTAATTTTGGAGATTATTTTTTGATAAAGGGGATTTACACTATTAGAAAGTAGTAGCTCTTTGTATCTTTCAGAGCATGGCTCTCCAAACAACGAGGCTGGAGATCTAATACACTGGGATATGGATTTCCTGAAGCATGATCAGCACCTATTTCTTACACATTTTTAGTGTTCTCTTCTGCAATCACAACTTCTTCTGTGTTTAGACATCAGAAACTCACACAGTCCCAGTATAGGGGAACACTGAGGTGCATATGAAAATTCAGACTCCATCAAAGAGCACTCCCCATGGCAGAAAGGATACTGGGAAAGAGGGTATTTGGGCAACAGAAAGGAAATCCCAAATTGACAGTATAGGATAAAAATAAACAAAGGCAAGGGCAAGATTCTTGTTTTGATATACTGGCAAACCCAACAAAGAAAAGTGCAGAGATCATTTTAGCAGCAACTCCAAGCACTGGAATAAATGAAACCCAAATGCAGGAGTGAGCTGAAAGGCTGTGAAAGGAACATTTAGCTTAATGTGCAAGGTAGAAAGGCTTACTTGTAGAGAAATTTTGTATTAAACTACATGAAGAAAAGAAGGGGATTGATTATGACCTCTGTCACTATTAGGAGGGAGGGACAGTTTGTATGTACAAAGAAAGAAGATAAGAAAGGGAACATCACACAGGCTGTTAAGTGAATTTCCCTTAAGCAGACTATCTAACCTGTTTTAAGAATTTGATAATTTCCAAGTCTTCTTTTTTGAGGTGAGCAAAAATATAAGTGCAACATCAATGAGGCATGGCTCATATAAAGGAGCTACTCTGGGCCTTGCTGCCTTCAGATAATCACAAATTCTGTGTGGCAGTGAGGGCATCACCTCTTGGACTGTAATAGAATCCTAACTGGAGTATATGGGATAATGTGTGGTTCTGCTGGTGTTGCACCTCTGTCTGTGTCAGGAATTTGTATTCCCCAAGCTCTGAGAGGCTGGACTCTGCTCAGCATCATCAGTTTTGTGGCTTGTGACTCCCATTCTCATTATCTATATTGAAGCAGCAGTGGATTCAGAAGAAGCCAGAAATTCTCCCTGGTAACAGATGCTCTTCTCTTTTCCTTACATCAAGTAGCCTCAGGGCTCCCTCAGGTAACATTTTGTACCCTTAGGATGGCTAAAAAAGGATACAGTGCTACTGGAACTGGTGATAACAAGTTGGAGGCTGCAGACAAGATGCCAAAGAGTATTCTGGCCCCAGCAAGAGAGCACAGAGAGCCCTCTCATCTTAGGTGGGGGCTGAATATTGTGGAGATGGCTGCAGTGTGCTTTAAATTGGACCAGATCTTGGTAAGAAGTATTTCAGTACACAGCTAGAAGGATTTAGCAAATGTAGCAAATTTAGCTCCCCTGAGCAAGCAGAAGTTAGAGTGAGATTATGTTAGTGGTTCTGGATGCTCAGGGAAATGTGCTGTTGGTCACTCCCCTTGTATCCAGGAATCTCACTAACAGAACATTCAGTCAAACCTGGGGTTGTTGTCTTTGTCAGTCACTCTTTATTCACCCTGGAGAAGTTATTCTCTTACTAAAGCATTTGGGTCAGCAGATACAGGCAAAGTTTAATGCAATTCATCCCCAGCTGCCAAATCTGATCAGAGGAAATAGGAAGATGACAGTGAAAAAGCTCTGTGGTCTCCCCAGTCAGACTGGTAGCAGCTTAATTTTTACCTTGGCAGTTAAAAGGGTGTAATTGTGGAGAGAAAGCAGATTTGCTTGTAGAAAATATGTATGTTTTCTGCATATAAGGACCACAATTTGCAGGAAACTCTTAAAAAGTCCTCACTGAAGGTATACTGTTTCTGACAACATTGCCATCTCTGCAGTATTTAGGGGTAGTTTTCTTACATAGTCAGAGTACAAAGAGAATAAGTCCTTGAGAAATGTTTCTAAGTCCAGGTAGGAAATGGTTGGCTTTCTCTTTCATCAGCTTGAAAGTTCCAATTACTCATCATCATATGTTACTGCTTCTGACAATTCTTCTGACAATTCTTTTTCTTTTTTTTTTTTTTTTTTTTTTTTTTTTGGCAATAGGTTCCAGGAATTCATTGCAAGTGATCTCTAAGTTTCCCTGTGTGGTCCCTGACACCAGAGTGCTGACCCAAGAGTGCAAGAGTAAGAAGAGGCTCCAGAGCAGAACCCTGATCACATCCCATTTGCCAACTAGTACCACTGTGCTCCTATTCTGTGTTTCCTTCCTGGGGTCCAAGTAACCACAGGGTGAAATACTCATTTTCTAATATCATCTTCATATCTACTAGAGAATGTACTGCTAGAAAGTGAGGGAGAGAAATAAGCTCATGCTCTCCTCTAGTTCATGCCAAAAATTTTCAGACTTTATTCTATGATTAGTGGCACAGACAAATGTAGGGGCTTTGAAAAGGAGAAGTTCAATGTGAAAGTTGTAGGAAAACTTGTAGTAAAGTTGTAGGAAAACTTTTTGGTAAGAGTATGATGTCAAAGGGAAGGAGGTAAAATTTTTAGTGATGGACAGGACATGATGATGCACATACAGTGACACAATGTAGAATCTGATCTGCAAAATCAAAGTAACTGGAATGGAGTTGGAATTTCTTGATGAGGAAAATAAAACCAGCAATTTTTGTAAAGGTGGTTAGTCTTGGTGAACCTCCTGGAAAAAAAAATAAAGAAGGAAGGAAAGAAGGAAAATTAAGTTTTTTTAAGATATAGAGGTAATAGATGGGAAGGTTAAGCAAATCTTGATATAAGGAATAGAATTTGCTTATGTAAAGGAATAATTGCTTATTATCTACAGTTAGCTTATTGTACTATCTTCACTGGGAATTTGAGACCTAGAAAACTGAAGCTGGAATAATAAAATTCAGATAAGTCTGTGAGCCTTACTAGAGTGAGTCTGTTGAACTCCAGTAGAAAAAAATCAGGACAATATGGAAAATTATATAAAACACTTGTACTTCAGAAAGATTATAAGGTGCTACTACTAATATCATTACTCATGGTAAGAGTTCAGTAATTCTCAGTAAAAGGGAGTTTAAAACAAAATGCTCTGATGTGATGCTTTTGGACTGTAAATGGATGTATGGTTTTTCAATAGGTGATGGATTAAATTTTGTAGGCAATTATGTATACCCATCTCTGTGGGCTTGGCAGGCAGAAAACAGAACTTGAATTTGGTACTCCTTTATTCTGATATCATTATATTGTCTTACTTCTATGAGCTACAGGTGTAAATTTGACCTCACAGTACAAACTGAAGGAGAAGAGACTTTCTTCCTTTTACTTTGAACATTAGACATCTTTGCAACTTGGAGCTGTAAATGCATTTCAGAGTAGACTGTAGTACCATTAGATACAGAATTGTTTCTGTAATACTTACTCAAGGTTGCTTACCAAGAGTTTGATGTTGAACCAGACCAAAGGTTGCTTGCGCTCAGAATGGCTACAGGATAAAATGGCACTTTGCCACAGCCACAAGGAATAGAGGAAATCTTTCCTGGTTCCCATTATAAAATGTGAATGCAATCTTGAGTGCACCAATGTCTGAAAGTACTTGGCTGTCAGTAAAGCCTGTGTTATTCTTAAGTGTATTTTCAACTACAGATACTTCTTCTGAGATGCTCTTTGTTGCAAATGATAGCAAATGACTTCTTGAAAAATACATAAGCCTTAAGAGCAGCCCTGTCAACATTTTAAATGTTGCAACCAATGAATACAAGACTCAGCTAAGAGGACTGTGGTTGCAGGATAACTGCCTTGTAGCAGTTTGTGTTTTCAGTCTTTACTTATACTTGGCAGAAATTGCATTATCCACAGTTTTGAAAAGAACTTTTGGCTGAAGTTACTGGCTGTGATAAACCTTGTGCATATAGTTATACC
This sequence comes from Passer montanus, assembly GCF_014805655.1. Lineage (NCBI taxonomy): Eukaryota > Metazoa > Chordata > Aves > Passeriformes > Passeridae > Passer > Passer montanus. The sequence continues at coordinate 586,204 of NW_024359721.1, read as the reverse complement.
CAAAGTATAATTGGCATTGACCACAGGTTCTTGGAGTTGGAGAGATTTTTTTTTTAATGATCACAGTATTCTCTCTGTGTCACCTCAAAAGTTTTAAAGTTGGTGTATGAGGCTGCAAAATATCACTGCCATCTAAAATGTGTGTCTTTTACATTATAATGCACTGATTTGTGCTGACCTGTCAGATGGATTTCACGATTTCACTCTGTGTGTAAACAAAGGGTTTAATATTTATTTATAGTCCAGTTGCATCTCAGCACAGTGTGCCAATGACAGTTTGCCCAGATGTTCATACAGTGGGGCAGAAATGGAAAAAGGAAACAAAAAAACAAAACAAAGAACCAAACCCAACCCAGCCTGACCAAACCCAGTAATTCTAGAAGATGGTCCTGAAAACCTCACCAGGGACTTTGTGTGGGGGACTTCCCACTGTAGGATACTGCACATTTGATTAGCTTCTCATCAAGGAGGCTTCTGGAATGCAGAGCTGATGCCACACCTCACAGAGGTGGCAGGACAGCTCAAGTCACCCAGGCATCACCTTGAGCAGCACCTGCTGGAGATGTGCAAGAGCACTTAGATGGGCTTTATGAAGCTGAAAAGCATCTTTCATTCAGTGTGGGGTGCTCTCTCTGTTTATGCTGCAGATGTATCTTGGCCAGGACAAGCACAAATTTGGCTGTGCTTTTCTTTTAGTAGCTCTCAAAAATCTGAGAAAAGCAAAGAATGTGTCTGAAGAAGGTCCTTAACTAGTGCCTTTAGAGCATGAAAAGCCCAGTTCAGAACAGATAATCATCACTTAGCATAAGTGAGTATTGTTATTTTCACCTCCTCAACCTCTAACATAAGCCAACAGATGATCTGCATGCATAAAAACACCCTTGTAAACAGGCTTCACCCATGTGGGGCTCGTTTAAATGAACTTATTTCCTACAAATGTACTTAACTCCTACAACACACATTAATTATATCACTGTCCTTGAATACCTCCAGCTGAGACAATACCATATTAATTTTTTCCATTTAGTTTCTGGGGGATTAACAGAAGCCTGCTGTAGTCCTGTGCGTTGAACCCCTCACCCTCCTTGACTCCTGCACAATTTGGATTCCTGCTGGTATTCAGAGTATTATAAAAAGTTTATTGCCCTGGACTAAAGATCCCCCAGCAAAAAAATTCAGAACTTTAGCATTCAAGATATTCTGGATTTTTTCCTAGTTTCTCTCACTGAATACTGCTTAGCAAAGTGATTATAATCTTACTTTTCTCTTATGATTATCTTGTTCAGTTTCTTTTCAAATGCAGAACAGAAATATCCCTGTCAGAAATATTAGTGACAGAAATATTAGTCTCATATTAGTGACAGAAAAGACTTCTGTCTTTTCTCCATCAACATTCCCACATAAGCAGCCTCCCTCTTACACAAATTAATGACTAGTATATTCAGATTCCTTCTTAACATTCATTGCCCTGCCCTGTTTATTCCATCATCTTATTTTTCATTTGACATTTGTCACCTTACAGATTTCACTTTACCATTTAAAAAATTACAAGATTTTAGCCAAACTTATCTTCTTTCCTCATTGGATAATCAGAAAACTCAATTATCTAATCAGTAGCTCTCACACAATTCTTTAAGTTTTCATTCACAGTTTTTCCTCTAAATTTTCCATTTCCTTTTATTTCTCTTCCACATTTTTTAGACTTAAATACCAAAAATACTCTTACATGTTCTCCCTGCATATATAAGCTGGCAATGATCACAGGGATTTCATATATTTTTATCTACCATTAAAAGCTTCAAAAGATGGAAGCAAAAATTATAAATTGTTAGAGTGTTCTAGAAGCAAAGAGGGATTCGGTTACAGTGAACATTCAAAAAAATTGCAGCTGTAAATAATGAACATGGCAGTGTCCTAGAACAAATTCACACACTTGTCCTCTATGAGATTTATTGGGCAAAATTTAAATGGTAAAAATGTCAGTAATCAAAGTGTACTTTTTCTGAATAAGGCTCCTCATAAATATTGTGTATCATTAACACTGTAAATGTCTACTTTTTAAAGTTCAGTCAATTTGCAAGCCTGCCAGTTATATTCATGTATTTTGTTACCCTATTGCCTTGGAGAGAAGGTGAATTAGCTTAAAAGGTACGTGGAGTATCTCCTCACAGAACAGGAGAATTGCCTTTATTGGTCCTTACTTGCTAACAGAAGGCATGGTTCAAGTCATGCTGAACGCTATTTCTGTATGCACCAGAGCTGCACGTGTGGATGGAACCAGTGAAAGCTTGATGCTCTTGCCTTCACTTGAAAATGTGTCTGAGACGAGACCACTCATCACCAAGGTGAAACTTTGCTCCTGTGCTCTGAGTGAGAGAGCCCCTTGTTGGACCCAACCTGCTGGGTATGGCCCAGGTTTGTCCATACAGAAATTCACATGTGCTAGGGAAGGAGATTCTCATTCCTCTGCCCAGGCAGCCTTCAGACAGGCCTCATGTTGGAGTTCTATACCTACCTGATGCAAATCCTGGAGTTTAACTTTTATTTTTTTCAGCCAAAATGCTTTTATTTTTATCACATGTTCTTAATAGTAACTTCAATACAACTTCTCATTAGTATTCATATTGATAATTTGATAAATTATTAATTTTAAATCGCAAAAAGGGATGAAAAAGCCTTTTGGAAGTTTTCTTCTCATGATGTGGAGATCTAGCAATTTTGGATAGGTTAGGCATCTCAGGAGATAGATACTCCAGAAGGCTCAAGACAGGAGAAATGTCCACACAGAATGAAAAGTGTTTGCAATCTGTGGCAGAGCTTTGAGCTATTCTTTGGCTGTTGCATGAATATTGCCTTAATTTTACTGAAATATTGACTAGTTAAGTAGCACTGCCCCTTGGTACATTTAGCCATGGCCAAGGGTGGATTCGCATTCACCGGTGGATTCGCATTCACTCTTTTACTCTGAATGAAGGTGACAAGTGAAGCAGAAGGTTGCTCTGTTTTGCCTTCCTCACTCTCTTTATCTCTTTGTTATCTTGGACATCTTGCAAGAACAACACACTGTGACCTGAACTAAAGAGTGTCACTGTAAGTGGTGTCATCCTGTCTCTTCTCATTTTAGCACTTCCCAGTGCACTGTGCTCTGATGTTTGTGTTCTGAGGGGGTCCTTGGCCAAGGATATTCCTGTCTAGTATATGGAATGAAGCTTGAACCTTCTGTATCTACAAGCCTTGAGTATTTGAGGAAATAGCCTTTCATCTTGAAAGCTAGAGAGACTAAATAAACTTCTTTAAGCCACTTAATCAGCAGAGAGGGGATGTGGGGGATTAATGGGGCTACACAGAACTGTGTCTTATTTGGAAGGAGCAGTTTTAGGACAGGAGTGAGTAATATTAGTGCACTCAAGAATTGATGTTGAAACCAGACTCAGTGAAGTTGATCTCCAGGGTATTCTTCCTGATCCTTTTTATTACTTTGTTGTTGAAGTTGTTTTCTAATATTATTTATTGTCTCAACTATCACATTCCCATCTCTCAAAGAAAAAGGGTTGCCCAGTCTTTCATCTTCTTCTGGTTATATTTCTTTGCCTCATTACACATTTGTTTTTATGAAGGATTTGACCATATTTTCCAAAAATTATTTAAGCTTTGTGTGTCTTTCTAAAAGTTGATTTTTTAGTTCAGCCAAGATTCTATGGGCCTAAGGCCCATCTCTGCAATGACAGAAATCTCTCAAGTTAACTGTTGTGAAGGATGTTGAGTGGGCCATAAAAATGCATAAAAACTGATGGCCTTATTACAGGATAGACACTGTATGAGTACATTGATTCAATCTAAAAAGAGGCTGTAAAGAAACAATGACTCAAGATAAGCCATTCCACATGAATAGGATAATAGGAGACCAACTGGCTCCGACAGCACTGGCTGTGATTTCCTGCTGAGACTATTGGACTGGTTTTGCCTAGAAGGGCAGCAGCCCAAGAACTGACAAAAACAAAAGGAGTCCCTCTTTCCAGAGAGGTGCTGGCTATTGGAAAGGGAAATCATGCTGATTTCAAGACCCACAAGGCCCCATATGTAGAAGGCAGCAGATGGCAAGGTCAACATAAACACAGCATAAAATGTTTAAAATTAATGCACACGCACTTGTTGCTGGTTTTAAAACAATTTGTGGGATTTCTTTTTATTCTGTCATAGCTAAGGGAGCATTATACAGGTCTCTAATTTGCTGTGACCTACAAGCAAATTCTTTGGGTTTATATAATTTTTTATCCCTACCTTTAACATATTTTGCATGCAGTGAATTTGCTGGGGATATTATCTGCAGTACACCAGCAAATAGAAGGAGTTTCTGGAACAGCGGAGCTGGGATGTGACTCCCATGTGGTGATTTGTGGATGCACTCCCTCTCCTGTCACTGAAGAACGTGTTTCCTGAGAAAATGTTCACCTCTTTCATTATTGCATAGATATGCAAACTTGAAATTGTTTGCATACAACACTTGCAAACTCATGTTTATCAAGTATTAGGAAACTTAGTCCCCATGGACCATGTGTTTCTGAGCTGCCATTGTCTCTTGTGTATCTTTGCATCAACATTTAGTGGCATAACAACTTTGAGTTTGGAAAAAATTCTGTTGTTGCAATTCATTTTTTAGCTGTGCAGTCTGGAAGCTGTCACCTCAACCTCCTGCTAAACTCCAGATAAAAGACAATCTATTTCTTCATATAAGATAAAAATGTGGAAGTTCAAATATTTTAGCTGGTTTTTCTTTTTGTAAGATAATTCCTCTGTCAAGTTGCTCTAGTTGCCACCAAAATTTACCCAAGTAGCACAAGTATTTAAATACACTTTTGCTGTCAGTTATACATGCTATAATGACATTTTGGGCTTATGTTGCATTAATGCTCCTTTCATTACTGTTTGACTTTGATAATCTCCCCTACATGTGTGTGCATGGTTGGTGTTTACCTCATTACAAGCTGTGGGGAGTTATCATGCTCCTGAGGACGTCTGAGGGGTCCTGAAGGCAAAACTACAGGCTGCATCTGCTTCTTTGGCAAGCTTTGATCAGGCTCAAAATCTGGATGCTTTTTTTGCCCGTTGCCAGGAGAAAGCCCAGCTGCTGATCCCTGAGCTACACCATGCTCATATTCTAGACTTACCTCAATTTTCACATTCAGTGATCTTCCCTGCATTACAGTGCACTCATTCCTGTAGAATGGAATCCAGCCAGCATGGTTTAAGGCAGATCCTGCCTGACCAACCTGATATCCTTTTATGACCAGGCTCCCCACTTGGTGGATGAGGGAAAGGCTGCGGATGTGTCAGCCTGGACTTCAGCAAAGCCTTTGACAACATCGCCCACAGCACTCTCCTGGAAAAGCTGGCAGCCCTCGGCCTGTACAGGTGGGACCTTTGCTGAGTTAAGAACTGGCTGGATGGCCAGACCCAGAGAGTGCTGGTGCGCAGTGCTGCATCCAGCGGGTGGCTGGTCGCTACTGGTGTCCTCCAGGGATCTGTGTTGGGCCCAGTGCTGTTTAATACTTTTTTATTGATGATCTGGAAGTGGGGATCGAGTCCACTATTTGGAAATTTGAAGATGACACCAGATATTGAGGAGTGTGATCTGCTGGAGGGTAGAAGAGCTCTGCAGAGGGACCTGGACAGGCTGGACTGATGGGCCAAACCCGATAACGTGAGGTTCAAGAAGACCAAGTGCTGGCACACTTTGAATACGACAACTCCCTGCAGTGCTGCAGGCTAGGGACAGAGCAGCTAGAAATTTTCCCAGCAGAAAGGGACCTGAGGGTACTAATTGATGGCACATTGAACACGAGCCAGCAGTGTTCCCAGGTGGCCAAGAAGGCCAATGGCATCCTGGCCTGTATCAGGAATGGCATGGCCAGCAGAACCAGGGCAGTGACTGACCCCCTGTACTTGGCACTGGTGAGGCCACACCTGGTGTGCTGTGTCCAGTTCTGGCCCCTCAGTTTGGGAAGGATGTTGAGATGCTGGAACTTGCCCAGAGAAGGGCAACAAGGCTGCTGAGGGGTCTAGAATACAAGACCTGTGAGAAGTCGCTGAGGGAGCTGGGGTTATTTAGCCGGGAGAAGAGGAGGCTCAGGAAAATCCTTATCAGTCTCTACAGCTGCCAGGAAGGAGGGTGTAGCCAGGTGGTCAGTTAATCAGATAGCTCCAGTATTCAGAGAGCAGAGTTTTGTTTAGAGAGGGTGCTAAAGTACGCGTGTAGACACAAATGTACACACACACACATCAGTGTTATCATCCTGCAGTATCGTTCCAGTGAGATAAATATTATGGGAATTTTACTGCCAGAATTCTTTCCTATTTCTACCATCCAAACCATGACCAAATCCAACCTTAAAGACATTCTGAGACAGACATTACACTGTGCCTGTTATTAAGATGAAAGTTAGTCTGCTGCATTTTTAGGCTGTCCCAAGGAAAACCATAAATCCATGTTTCTGCACAGCTATCATGTCCTGTTGTCTAACTCTTTTACAAGGCCCCCACTTGAAGCAAAATTTTTACCTTTCCACATTTGTGTTTTATTCTAAAGCCTTCTTGCATGCAAAGGGGTTTTGCTATAGTTTTTTTCTCATGATAAGGTAGAAATTAGTGTCTCATATCACCAAACATATTCATCAAATATCTTTCCAGAACATGCCATTTTCCCTTTTACTCAATGCCTGGGTCTTGCAAAGATCTAGGAAAAACCGATCAGACACACCCACACACACACACACACCCCCCCAGACACACACACACCCACACCCACACCCACACCCACACACCATACACAGAGTCTGTGATGCTCAAGGATTGCCATCCTGCAGTATGGAGAAACAGGCTCTGTAGTCATCCCTTTCAGCCTATGCCAGGATGTGCTAGGTGGGTAGCCAAGAATTCCTAGGAGCAAAAGCTTGTTAAGGTTTGTGTAGACCAAAGTTTTTCTGGGCTCCTCTTGAATTCCTACACTAAGATTTCCTACTGCAATGTATTTTCCCCCTCAGTTCTCCTGCAGGTTCATCTTGGTGGCAATCAGGTGTGTGTGGTTTTCATGGTTGCCTTGTAAATTTGTGAACAAGAAACTTCAGCCAGGCTGACTTTGCCGGCTGGCGTCAATCCCCCTCTCCTTATTTTGAAAACATAGATATAGTAGAAACTTGTTATGAGACATACTGAATTGGGACACTTTGTTGTTCATCATCCCACCACAAAGACAGTATCTTTCTCTGAATGGTTTCTAGATATTGTTGTAGTAATGTCCCTGAACAATCTGAGTTCATAACCATCCTTTGGACCTTTCTCTTAAAAGTAGCTTCTTCAACCCACTGATGACTTCATTGATAGAAGATACTTCTGTCCAGTTGACTTAGTTATCCTCTGCAGATTTCTCAATTTCATTTTCTAGCATCTGATCAACATTTTCTGTGCCTTTTTAGATGCTATGGATATTTCTTTTTATTACAGATGCACTTTGAAATATCAGACTGACAACAAAAATCTAAGGAAAGATAAACTAAAATAAGAGGGGAAATATAATTGCAGCAAAAAAATACATTTTCCTAACACACTGTGATAACACATACATTGTCAAGCTTAGGTATTCTTGGCTTAGTCTGGTGAATACTTTTTGTTTCTGAAAAATTATCTCTCTCTTTGACTACTTCTGTCAGACTTTCATCTTCTACAAAACCCTTCTCAATTTTATATGAGGCATCATTGCTCTGATTTGTTTTGTAATTACTGATAAAACCAGTAATTTACTTTGAACAAGCACATATAACAGTGGTCAGGTATGCATGTCTTGCATGTCTTCAATATTTTTTTCTGTTAAGGTTTGATCAAAAATATATTGTGCTGCATGGTACAAAATGTATCAAAGTTGTTTTTACAAAATTGAGAGAATTATAAAAATATAGAAACACAGAAAGGCTTGGGTAGGAAGGGACCTTATAAATCATCCAGTTCCAACCCTCTTGCCATGGGCAGGGACATGTCTCCCTAAACCTGGTTGTTCAAAGCTCTATCCAGCCTAGCCTTGAACACTCCAAGGAATGGGACATCCACAGCTCCTCTGGGAAAACTTTTCCAGTGTCTTACCACCCTCCCAGTGAAGAATTTCTTCAGTTTAAAGCCATCCTCCCTTATCCTGTCACATTTACCTGTGTAAAATCTCACTCTCCCTTTTTTTGCATGTGCTCCCTCGAGTACTGGAAGGTGCTAAAAAGTCTCCCTAAAGCCTTCTCTTCCCCATCTCTCTCAGCCTGTCTTCCCAGGAGCGGTGCTCCAGCCCTATGACCATTTTGGTGTCCCTCCTCTGCACCTGCTCCATCAGGTCAGTGTCCCTTCTCTGCTGGGATCCCAGAGCTGGATGCAGCACTCCAGGTGGGGAAGAGCAGAGGCAGAATCCCCTCCTCACCCTGCTGGCCACACTGCTTTGGATGGAACCCGGAATACTTTTGGCTTTCTGGGCTGCCAGTGCACATTGCTGGCTCATGACCAGTTCTTTAACCATGAGAGCACCCAAGTCCTTCTGCACAGGGAAGGACTGTCAATGAGTTCTTCCCTTAGTCTGTGCTCATGTCTGGGATTACCCTGACCCAGGTGCAGCACCTTGCCTTTGGACTTGTACTTCATGAGTTTCTCATAGGCCCACTTCTCACATTTGCCCAGGTCCTTCTGGATGGCATCCCATCCTTGTGTTGTGCCCACTGCCCTGCTCAGCTTCCTTGCTGAGGATGCACTTGATCCCTCTGTCTGTGTTGTTGATGAAAATATTGAAGAACACTGAGGGACAACTCTTGACACTGACCTCAGCCTGGACGTAGAGCCACTGACCACAGCTCCCTGGCTTTGTCCATTCAGCTAATTCCTTAGCCACCAAATAGTCCACCCTATGAACCCATGTCTCTCCCATTTGGAGTTAAGGATGTTGTGTGGGACACTGTTGAAGGCCTTACAGAGGTCTAGGTAGATGACATTGCTTGGTCTTCCCATGGTGATAGTTGCAGAATGAATGTTGCAGGCAGATCTTTCTGGAATCACAGGAGAGTTTTCATGGATTAATCAGTTCCATATTGACAGTAGCCAGCACATTATGAAAGGAGTCTTCACAGTGTATTTAAAGCAATTAGCATGCATATATGCTTTTATGTGATTGCTAATGGATACTATGCTGTAAATGTTATTTTTTGTTTGAAGGCAATAGTAAGAGGATAGTCAAAGTCAGATTCCATGCCTATCAATATGTTTTTGTGGCTTAAAAAGAAAGGAATATATCTACCTGTAATTTTACTATATGGGTTGCAGAACATCTGGTGAACAGCTGCTTTCTAAAAACGAATTTATTCAGATAATATCACTGAATAGCTTTAGGTTCTGTCTAGCAACAAATGGCAGAAACAATCTTATTAAGGCTCATACCCAACAACAGCCAACATGTTTCTTCTTTAGCTTGTTGGAGGGTTTTTTTTGGTTTTTTTTGAGTACTTAACACCCAAAACTATGTAGTGGGCATGTTTCCTGGGCATCCTCACAGCATTAGCACTTGCAGTCCTGCTGCCTCTTAAACCTACTCTGAGATCCATTTGCAAAAGTGATTGTTTCTTATTAAGGGCCTATGTTCCCTTTGGTTGCTTGCCATGAAGGGAAACAGTGGGTCACAAGTGATGTGCAAACTGGTGATAAGCCCTTGCAAAAGAAATAAATACACTGCAGCATGCTGTTTCTGGAACGTTGCTCAGCACTTGCATATCATGTCTTCAGAGCCCTGAGGAAAAAGCATTGGGTGAGGGATTATCAAGAACACAATGACACACTTCTTCTGTCATTTGCACCATTTCCTTAAAATGAATGAAAATCTGAAGAATACTCCCAAAAGATCTCTCCCCCATTTAAACCTCCTGTGTGCTTTATCCTGACTTTGAAGACAGACAAGAGTTCTCTTTTCTAGAAAACTTTGGTATAGCAGACATGAGCACTTGGCAACCTCTCGCCTCATTGATGCTTTATGAGAGCAGCAGTTGTTCCATGGAACATGGAATATGATAGTTGAAATGGGGAGAAAAAAGATGGAGGTGTAGTTCAATTGCACCTGAAGCACTGTTTATAGAACTTAGACACCAGATGAGTAGTCAATTAACAAAACAAATTTGTCAAATTTCATCTCAATATTTTGTGTGTGTGTGTGTGTGTGTACCCTGTTCCAGGTGGTAGCATGAAGTAAATCGGGACACAGGAAACGTAACTCAGATATTTTTATGTTGCCAACAAAAAATTGATTCGTTTTTTGGAAGCATGAGACAAAGTATTACAAAATAGGAAGAAAATCTCCAGAACGATCCCATCTAGCCTTCTACCCCAAAGCATGAATCTTTCCTGAACCATGGCAGAACTGTATCTAGCATGTTGTCATGTCTCCCAGAGATGTTGCAGCCTCCCAAACATGTCTTTAGGAAGATTTGTTATCCTCGTGAGCGGAGTTGTGCAATGACCACCAGAACTTTTATATTTTTATTTACTGTAGAGATGCAGACAGTGCATACCTCTAAGCATTTGAAGACTACTGTCCTTAGAATAAGAAACCCCAATTATTTTCTCTTGGGCCATACCATCAAGGAAAAACACACAAGAAACCTCATTGGTGGAAGCTCTGGAAAGCTACACTTCACTAAATAAGACCTGCTATTTTGTGTAAATCAACCATATGCTGCACTTGGTGAGGTGAAGACTTATGTAAAGTCTGTTTCACGTACAATCTGGCATGTATTGGCTCTGAATACAAACATCTTTTTAAATAGGTTAATATTCTAATATACAGATGATCCATAAGTCTATTGGAGTTTCTCTTAGAATATGTTAAAAAAATGGGCAGAGTTTGTCTTATGAAGTAGGAAATAAAAAAAGTACATATGGCTCTGTATGTGCCAGACCTCCAAAGGTAGGGAAGCGCTGTAAATAATTTGTTGACTCTGTGCCAGATTCTTGTGTTGAATCTTCCCATGTGTAGCAACACGATGACACGGCCAAAAGAACTTCAGATTCGGTTATTTTAAAACTTTGTTCTTTTGAATGCTACCTTAAGAAATTAAGGCAATTAGACATCAGAAGATACAATCATTTAATATAAAGACTACAAAATGTACACACAAAAATTACAGTCCATTTTTTTTAACTGCTAGACAGTACTTCAGTCAAGGGGGTATTGTAAGCTCCTTCATCCTAAAGTATGAACTGCATGAAGAAGAACAACGATCACTTCCACAGAAGGCTATTAATGTCATATGACAGTCAAAATTGTCCCTATTTCTTTTGCTACTCTTATGGCCGAATAACTGATGTAAAGTATCACTTCAATTTTTTCTTGTTTGTCCTAGGAATCAGACTCCATAGCTACACCACAAATGTTTTAGGTTTTAATTCCCTTTTACCTCTCTGGTGAAATAATTATTGAGAATTAACAGATGTCAATGTGTATGAGTGACATAGACAAATAAGTCTTCAGTTCTGTAGTAGAGGCTGCAGCTGAAGAGGTTTGAAGAAAAATGGCATGAGATGTTAGGAGGGAAATATTTCCTTCTTTACTGTAATTCTGAGTGGATGTAACATCAAAATGTTTTCTGGGATGGACTACATTTTTATTTTTATCTTACTTTTGTCTCAAGTGAATAGGAGATATAGATCAGAACTAGGAATAACCTTAATAGGCTACTAGACTAAAAAGAAGAAAGGTCCTCCTGACTTTCAGCTTGGCCTTGGAGACTCGAACTTAACTTAATATTAAATAATATTGCACAGCAGATAAATATTTTTACTCAACTGAAGGGAAGCTTTTCAAGCACATTAGCTTGCTTGAGGCATCAGCTGTTTGTATGCATTGTCTCCTCTGCCATCCCACTAACAGCAGAGTTAGAATGACATTTTTAATTCACAGCTACATATTCTTTGTTGCTGTGACAAGTCCCATTTGGAAAGTCAGCTGTGCAGCAAAACATAACGAATGAAGTATTTGCAAGAAGTGTTCATCTAGAAGACAGTTCATTTCAGAGCTGCTTTGATGAAATTTTGGGCCATAGGGCTGCTCCACTTCCTTTGCTGCTTTTGGTAAGGGCCATCATGGGCCATTTTACTCTCAGCAGGTAAGGAGTCTCATTTCAAAAGTGCTAAAAAATCCATCTGCAAATCCTGATTTTTATGTGTTAAGAATAACAGGAAGAGAAAAAGAGTATTTGTTGAGTCTCATAAGCAATTAAGTTAGCATCAATAAAGACTCATGCTCCTCAAGTGGCCCTTGGTCACTTCTGTCCCTATATAGAAGATGGCCCAGATGCTCCCACCACTCCATTGCACTGTGTTATCTTTAATAAAAATGTGCCATGATGGAAATCATCCTACTTCTATTTTGTTTATGTCATTCTTGCAGCAGTAAAACAAATCTTATTTAAGGTCATATTTTCTTTGGGAAAGTATGTTTTCTTTTGTCATTATTTATTGCATTTTAAAAGACTTTATAGCCTTCCTTTGTATGAGTGACAAAGGGGTGAAAACCAGCAGCAGCAACCACCAAAATGTGACAGATAAAACCCCTGTGTATTTTCATTCATTCAGAATGTATGAGAAGCTCAAGTGTGCTCTGCCATTAGACATAGATGTCCAAAGACATAGTTTACCAGGTGTCACATTGATCAGTTTCTATCACAGATTTGATATTTTTTTCAGTTTTAAGTAGCAAAGCTTAAATTAGCCTTGCATTATCTCCTCCTTCCTGGAAATGAAAAGACTAGCGTGACATAAAGAACAAGTCTCCATACTTAGCTGACTTAGGGATATTTTAATAATTTTAAAGTCTTCAAACTTTTGAAGTTCAGTATGTAAAGCCCTGACTGCATTGAAGGAGGAGAAAGGCTTGCACAAAACCAGAGGTAGGGCTCTCATTTTCATCTCCCTTCCCTGGGTATGTTTTGAAGGGGTTGCTTTAACCTGATACCAACAGTATATTGTAGCTGGATCACCTTTCCTGGCAGTCTCCTCCCCGTGGCCTCTCAGCTCTTTATGTGGAGGAGAATGCACAGCTGAAGAGCAGATCACACACGTGACATTCCTTTACAGGATTTGCACGACCAACTTCATTGCAACAGAGATGCAGACAGATGTCTGCAGGATGAAAATGTCTACTCAGGTGCAATACAGATTTGGATGCCAGAAAGCTTGGGCCAAGTAAAGAGATAGATAGGCTTCATCTTGAAATGTGTTGAGGAGTGCATATCTCACATATTGTAAGTTGCTCATCCCAAGGACATTCAGGTGGGGATGATAAATTTTTGACTGAAGTATTCCAAAGAAGTGCTGAATTAGAAAATGTTTGACATACTAAATGAATTATTCATTTAAAAAAAAAAATTCTTTTTCTTTCCCTGCTACAGCTGCAAGCTGGCCCTAGGCTAAGGAGGGCCAGTTTGTTATACTTGCAATGTGGGAGTTTTTTGCAAGTGACCTTTTTTCGGGTGACCTTTTCCAGACACCCTGATCTAGTTTGAGTATTGGTGAAGCCTAAAACTTCAAAAGAATGTAGTAAACAGAGTTTGTAATCACATGGTGTAGTCCCTGTACTGAACATGGCATCTGTCATGAAATGGGTGTTTTCTGGGTTACCTCAACTTTATTTTTTTAAATGATATGCAGCAGAATTCATACTGTTGCTAGGAGGAGAAAATAAATGTTTCATCAGGTCTGTTTAGACCCATACTTTTTGTCCAGAGCAGACAAAATTCTGGCATTTTGCCTGTGGTTAAAACATAAAACTTTTTCTATTCCATCTTTGATAACATATCAAGAAAACACTTCTTGTTACAAGGAATTCAGAGTTGTGACTTATACAAAATAAATGAAATCCTCAAAACTGCAAAACTGAAAATTATAAAACCACAGAGAACAAAGCAAAAATTCCATGAAACATAAATTTTCCCTAGGGGGACGACACACAGAAGGATAGGGATTACTCATAGAGAATGTGCATATGTATATTAAAAGATGCTTATACCTTAACATGAGGAAGCAAGTGAGATTTATAGTTCTTAGGTTGCTGGGGTTTTTTTTTACATTTAGCAATAATCTGCCTCACTCATTTTCACCATAGGAAAACTTCTGGCTCAATCAGCTTTATTTTGCATTGCTGTTTTCAGCATTTTTAAGCCCACCACATTTCTCTCTCTGAAGACTTCCAGGGGGAAAAAATGGAACAGGAAAGCTGTTGTCTTTATTTCAAACATGGTTTTGTTCCTCCCTGGTGGAAACAAGTTCAAAATATAGGCGATGCCTCCATTCCCTGAATCCACTGAGTAGATGTATCTTTAGCAATTCCTCTTTCTCATCTGGAAGAGATGAATTTGCAGGTTGGTGGTAGGCCAGATCCAATGTGCTACTCTGACCTCTGTAACTTCTGTCCTACATCAGCACAGGAGAGGGCCCTCACACCTACCCTGTGCCAAGCGACCTGCTTCAGCACTGCAGCTGACAGGAAGGCTGCAGGTTATCTGTGTTTGGAGCCATGTAAAGATGTGGATAACCTTTGGGTTCAGTTGAAGTTCAGTATCACTTTTTCAGTCTGTTTCTCTGCTCTTCATTTTCTCAATGGGTGATTTTTTTTGTCCCTGCATATCCTACCATAATGGTACAGAGAAATATTTATCTTATTTTTCAACTCACAGTTAGAAAGTATGAAGTGAATTTGCTCCTTGTAACACATCACATTGGTGACAGAGGCAAGCTCTGAATGCACAATCCCAGGGCTACCTTTAGTTTATGTTTCTTTGTTGTGCTTGGAAGGAGACCGCAGACCTGATGCCATCTCTGCTGCAGAATCACTGGGAATTACAGGTAACACAACCTTTATCATAGGAAGCCATAACTTCACCCTGAAATGAAATGTGCCATAGAATAAGAAATATCACATGGAAAATTGTTTTTTCTGCCATAATTCTAATCTATATTGGCTCATTGAATTATAAATAGATGAAAATTGATATTAATATTTCATGTTTCTAATAACAAGCTTATTATTCCTGTGATGATATGTTCCCTCTCTTTACTAGAAGGTATGACTTTAACAGCAGAAAGAAAGTCAAGAATTCCAGGAGTTTGTCCCTTAAAATAATTTTTTTTTTTACTGCAGTAACCCTATAACTATTCAATATTACATCATGCTCATTTAATTGCTAAAGCTGAGAACAATACTGCAAAATTACTTTCTATTTCTCCTTCTCCCCCTCCCCCCTCTGAGGGATTTCAGGATCATTTGAGACAAACATATATATGTATATATATGTATATATATTTCTACTCCCCAGGCATTTCATATAGTCTTTGCAATAAAAGCCATAAGACTTACAAAATATTAGACCAAAAGACATTTTTGGAAAAAGAAGCTGACTTATGTCCCATGTTATATACACTCACAATATTCAGCAGAGAGAAACAAATCTTTGATCATACTTCCAGATGAAATATTTTTGTTACTCTTTTTTTACCATATAAAGTATTAATTGAAGAATGATGCTGTAAAAATGTGCATATGGAGACAGTTAGATCCACCCATGTTATTGTAAAGCAACTTGTTTGATGTTCCATATTGTTCAGCAGAAGAACATCATTAGAATATCCTGTCTGGCAAGAAAGGCTATCATGTTGAAAAGGAACTTTGGCCTCAGATTTCTTTCTTTTTTTCTTTTTTTTTATCTCTTTATTTTCAGTCTGAATCTGAAATTCCCCAAACATGCTGCTGAACTGGGCATCAGGCTGGATTCTGAAATCTCTGCAGCTCCACAGGGACCAGGCTGTCTCTGACTAGAGGGCATTTCAGGCTCTACTGCCCCTTTTCCCTGTATCCTGCCCATGGCCAGGTCAGCCCCCATGGCCCCAGTGATGCTGCAGCAAGCAGGGCTGGTCCTCAGCATCCCACAGCCCTGCTTCTCTTCCTCAGAGCAGATCACTTCATATAGATGCTTTGAATGCCTTCCTGACATCAAGAAACTACTACTCTGTTGGCTTCTTAGCTGATTTGCCTCACACTGAATAAAACAATAAAATTTTATGTAAATTTTATGTAAAGTTTTAATTATTCTGCTGGTTTTTTTTCCCAATTACTCAATGTAATTCAGAATAGATATTTTACCTCATCTATACCATATGTTTATTAACCTTTTTTACCTGCAACGAACTGTTTGCTGGGTGAGTGTGTTATGCCAGTATTTTGGCAGAACTCTCGTGAAAGCATACAGAGAAGGCATTAACACAGCACTATGCACCATCTACAAATGAGCTCCCGTTAGCTTGCTGGCAACCCCACCCTGAATATGGAAAATATACCATGACTTGTTATTCAAAGGTGGAATCTCCAATTGAAATTTTTAAAGACAATTACTCTTTTAATGTCATATTGTAATAATTTTTACAAAACAGGAAGAGGTGGGGGATAGACACATGGGAGGTTGAAGCCCACATTGCAGCTTTTCCAAAGATTTCCAAGGATGGGTTTGGGGGTTATCTGCTATTATAATAACTGCACTTGAGAAGGCTATCTTGGCTACTACTTATATAAATCAAATCATTCCGTTTAATAAATTATTAGGGTAGTTACTGAGATGGCTGAGCAACATACTCACAAATGGCGTTTGACAGACATTTCAATACTTATCCAGTTCCCTTAAAGGGCTCCTAATTTGGAGAAAGCAATACAGACTTGTGATGCTGAGCTAGGATATATACAATTTTGCCTGTCAGCAGCAGGAATAACAATTGATGGTTAGTAACATCTCACAGAATTTTTATTGTTGATGATGAATAGAGGTGCTTGAATGTCATATTTATCACTGGGCTTGTGCACCTCTGTGTCTGCACCATCTCGATGGCCACTGTGAGGCTGTTTTATCTCTTAACTTGAGGCCAGGCTGTGTGACAAAACAAGCAAAATGCCTGTTTGTCAGGGGAAAAGGATGGTAACTGGCACTGAGTAGTTCTCCTATTACTGGGTTTGTGACAGACCTATTTCCTCTTTAAATGGAGGGTGTTGACTGGGAGCTATATTTCATGGTTGTTGGTTAGAGGGTTGGTTAGAGCTTTAAGTAAGCAAATGGAAAATATTTGAATCAGAAGGAAATGAAGGGCAATAAAAAAGAAATCCCACCACACCTTTCATTTGGGTAGTTGCTCACAGTACAACTGTACAAGAAGGAGACTCTCTTCCAAGTGAAAAATCCAGTCTATTTCTTTCATAAAACCGCCAATCCTTAATAAGGCCTTACCCTGCCCTTCTTCAGTGCAGGAATAGATACAGGGGTATAAATAGCAGCTAAAACAAACCATCTGGTGAAAAGGAGGCACACTGTCTTGAAAGACAGCAATAGCACTGTCTTTTGAAGGCAAAAAAGATTGCCAGTTTGCCAAAAAAGACCACATGTCCTTCACATAAGCAGTAGCTTTTGCCTTATTCAGCCACACATGAAAGGCCAAAAGGGCTTATGTTTTTTAAGCTATAAGAAATGCTTTATAGCCTAGAAACACATTATTTAGCCCTACAAATCACTTAGATTCCTAAGTCATCATTATTGCAATGGCACTGCTACTACAGCAGGGTAACAAAATTAAAACTCCTGCTGTTTTTAAACAAGAAATTAGGATCCAGCTCCTCACCCATCATTTTAATAGTTTACCTTTTTTTCCTTTAAGGTTTTTAATATAACTTTAGAATTGAGGAGGTCACTTTCTAATAAGTTGGTCGGTAACTGCACCACTTGAGAGACATTGAGGTTAACATGAATTATGTGCCTAAATGTTTTACCTACCATTCTGTAAACTTATCCCAAATCTTGGAATGCTTCCTAGCTGCAGCCTAGATAATGCAATGATGATGGACTTTTTCCCTTTGTAAAGATAGATTTCCCAATAAAAGTGGTGTTTTCTCTTTTTTATAGTGGTCTTTAAAAACATGCTTTGATGCAAAATCTGGTAGACACTACACATCATTTCAGTAAATGGTTCTTGTTATGAGACTTCTTTGAAGACTCTCAGTGGCCTCTTCTGATATTAAGTATGCCACTGGGAATATTAAATTACTGTCCCACCTGTTTCCTATACTGTATTATGTACTCTAAAATCTCTGCCAGAAACATAAACAGAGTTATTGTACTTTCAATAAAAGACCTTGAAATTATATTGCATTGTAGACACAAATATTGTTCTGATATGTTTACAGATACCTTTTTCCAGACAATTATTAGAGATTTTTTGTTTGGTTAAGAAGAAAGGTAGTATAACTGCATATATCTGTGTGTTAAAAACAGTGAAACTATACATGGGTAAAAGTAACAGCATTTCTCTATAGCCTGTTCTTTGTTCTAGGAGAATGCCAAGCCTTCTCAGTATGGAAGGGCAGCTTCCTACGGTCACCATGGCCAAATTGTTTTCATCAACATCATTTCTGGGGCAAATGATTATTCCCTGGGTTATCCACCAAGTTCTACCAAACAGTATCCGGTGTTTCCCAATTTGCTTAGTTAGACTTCTGAACATCCATGAGTTCTAATCCACAAAGCAGTGAATATGATAACATCTAATCATGATAACAAAGAGTATTTTCAATCAAATATTCATAAACTAATTTATATTCTGCAAAGAAGAGAGAGCCAGTACAAACTTTACTTTTACTGAGATAAACCTATTTTCTGGAAAAACTAAAGAACTTTTTTCTTTTTAGCTCTCTGGTGCTTCTCATTTAAGAAAGCTTGTAAGGTAAGGGCTCATCTTCTTCAGAGATTTTCCTAATATATTTTAGACAAGCCAAGTTTTGCTGCTGATCACATTACGCAATTCTTCATCTGAGAATAAGCTTCTTTTTAAATATCAACAGAATCTGTCCCAATACTTAATTTTCATTGTTATTAACAAGGCAAAATGGAGGATGAAACCCCCAAATAACCTATCCAAAATGCTGTCAGCTATTAATGTCTGAATGTCAGATGGAACCAGAGTAAGTACTGCTATTGCTATAGTAACACATTAACTGTAAAAAGATGTCTAGCTCTCTAAAAACTTAAGTACATCCATATGCAAGAGCTCACATGCATTTATGTGATTTAAAGGATTCTTGGTCTTTCCCCTGGTAAAATTATATGTCTCCAATTGAAGGTTTTTTAGTATCTCTTAGTTTCACTAACGAAAAGCAAACATTCCCGGAAATGGCAAATAAATTGCCTTCACCACATTATACCACTAAGAAGAGTATAAGTACTAATTTAGGTCATGTAAGGTAAAAGGGAGACCGAAGTGTTGTCTATTCAGCTTTCCTGCAAATATTTTGACTAGAGCAAAGAGAGCATGGGAAAATCTGTGTGGTAAGCATGTCAGATATTGTAGCAGATAAAACTTGCCAGGATCAAGAGCTTAGAGAATGAACAGTAATCTCCAGAGAAAGCCAGAGAGAGGATAACTCTTAATCAGAAACCAAGGATGGGAGATAGAGGAAGAAGATACAAAGCACACAGTACTCTCTGATCTAACATGCTTGCTGGTCCCTCCAAGTCGTCTTTCAGACAATCCAGCAAAGGAGCTAATCTACCTGGGACCTTTTCCAAAGGCAGAAAAGCAGTGGCTCATATACAGCCACGCATGTTTGTTATGAGGGTATGTTGCTCCAGTGTTGGTGAGATGGATAAAAAGCATCCACGTCTGCAATAGGATGTGATTATATGCCACCTGCCCACATTATCATCATATGCTCTATTTGATGTGCTCTGCAGTATATTTATCTCTCATATCTGTCCCACCTGATATTCTCTCCTTTGCTACAAAAGTTCTGCTCAGTAGGTTTCTTCTTTCTGTCACATTGTTTCTATATATGCTGTGTCTTCTTCTTCATCTTTCTTCCATTCACTCCTCAACTGCTCCCTTCTGTGCTTCTCAGTCTTGTACTCAACCCACTGTGGAGGGGACAAGCCCAAAGCAAGGTGAACACAACTCAGTTGGTACCAAACCTGGCCCAAAACACTGCTGGCTGTTCCTCAGTATCTGTGCTTCTGTAAACAGCTCCCTTCCAAACAGGACTTCCTAAGAGTATTGTTTTCCAAAGTTGCCCATAAATATAGATTTCAAAGTCCATCTCTTATATGAACTGGATGTATTGGACTTGAAAAAAAAAAAGAAGTTTATTAACTAGTTATTAATTTGTGGGAGAGCTTTCAAAGGTACACAAACACAGTATCATGCAAATTCTCGTGTATATCTTCCAAAGAGTATTTTGGCATCAGTTTTCCTCCTTCTTGTACTGGACAAACACTTTGTACACCTTTTGCCTGTATGTGTGTGATGATGCTGTGGTGTGATTGGATGCCCCATTCACAGGTAAACTGCACAAGTTCATGGAATTACAAGTCTGGTGCTGACTTCCAGGCTGTAAATTTTTTCTTTACTCAGGGACCTGCAAATTGTTCTTGATTATTCTCTTCTCAGTTCTCTTACCTAAAAGAGTGTCCACACCAACTGGTAATAATCAGAGCTTCTCCCCTCTCCCTGTCATGCAGCAATGGCACTGCTGGGAGGGACTGAACTAAAGAGATTAGTCAAAAGGGAATAACACATTTAAATCTATCAGAATTCCAGATGGGACGTTGTAATTAGTAATGACACAGTGCCTGTGATCCTCTGCAGAGGAAGGCTTGTTTTGTTACTTTAATAAAATTCCTCCTAATGGAAGGCTGACGGATCATAACTACCTGACAAGGGTTTGAAGCTGGTGGTGAATGATCAAAGTTCCTCTCTCATCCCACACAAACGTCGCCTCTTGTAGGACCAGAAAATAGTGAGGGTAGCACAGTCCCCCAACCTGTAAAGACAAAAAAAAATGCAACACCTGAACCCATTTTATCCAGGTTGTTCTTGTGCAACTCAGCATGTGGAGGGAGGGAGGACACAACCCAGACTGCTCCCAGCCTTTCCTACCAGTTCCCTCAACCTGATGCTGCAGTACCTGCTGCTTGCCCAAGAAATGACTGCTACAGCACTCCTCTAGCTACTTTGAAATACATCGGCTTGAAATGACAATATTTGATATGAGAAAATGTAGTCCAAGATTCGAACAGTTTTGTTTTCCTGTAAATTCTCACCAGACCTGTATGTAAGAGGAAAAGAATTTACAGTCATGAAATACCCTTGAGCTTTGACTTTGGAAGCAAACCACTCTGCCCTGAGTCACCTGGCCTTGCCTGTTTTGATGCTTTCCTTCAAGCTCCTTGGCCCAAAAATGAGAGACTTCATAATGGAAGAGGGTATTTGTAAAGGGTTGGTGTGTTTTTAATAGCTGCTTTAGAGGAAAAAAGGAAAAATCCAGCTTGGAGATGATGTGGTCTTATTTAATGTTTTCAGAACAGTTTTAAGACTCTTTGGTCAAGATATTTTTTTCTTTTTTTATTTTTTCTTTCTAGCTGTGCAAGTGTCTTATGATTTTTGGCAGGTGTTCTGGGCTTGATTTTAGCACAAACTCTGGACAATAAGTGTGTGAGTTCAGAAGCATTTGCTTGTCTTAGCTGGGATCTCTGGCTTGCACCTCATTCCAGCACTGGTTTTGGTGCCATACAGAACTTGCTGGCTAGTTTGAAATGATAACACAGAAAACACTGTGTGCTTAGAGGAGAGTCATTCCAAGTATCCAGGCAAGAAAATTAGGCTGAAAAACAGATAGAATCAGATCTAACCTGCGGCTAAATGCTCAGGGCCAGATCCTCGGGTAGATTAAATCATCATTAGATCATTCATGTTAATGGAAGAATGTGCTGATTGACCTCCACTGAAGATTTTAGCTGGCCTGTGTATGTGCCTGTTGAAATTAAGAGGACTTTCCAAGGAGTGATGTGATTTTGAGTCATTTGTTTGGTACATTTTTTCTTTTATTCCATTTTATTGTCTGTCTTTCACCTACCAGGGGACAGTTGCCCTCATCACTGGCCTACTCAAGGATTATAACATTCCCCATTCCAAGTCTTGGATAACCAATTATTAAACAGTTACTGATATCAGGAAAGTACACATATTATTTAGAATTAAAAAAGTAACTCTTTCCAATGCATCTCTTAGCACTGTTGTGCAAACAATGTGAAGTTTAGGTCC
The DNA here is from genome assembly GCF_014805655.1 of Passer montanus. Classification (NCBI taxonomy): domain Eukaryota; kingdom Metazoa; phylum Chordata; class Aves; order Passeriformes; family Passeridae; genus Passer; species Passer montanus. Next base: position 564,019 of record NW_024359721.1, on the reverse strand, counting down.
CTTTGTCCCAGACGCTGTCTGGGCAGTTTAAGATCTTAAATTGAACAAGGTTTCAGCTACAGAAAACAACCAAACACATTACTGCTATTCAGGATATTTGCTTTGGCTTCTCTTTGCAACGCAAGTCCAGAGAGAAAAGAGCTCCAGTAGGTAATTCTTACAAACCATTCAGAAAATAATGAATGCTCTTTGTGAATTGGTGGCCCCCAGATTTCCACTTTGTCATGGAGAGAAGGTAAAGGAAGGCTCTGAATGGCAAAGCAATCTTGACAAAAACCACATCTTCTTCACAATGCCTGATTAACGTCTGAAAGTTAGTGCCATAAGATACTACTGAGTCTTACAGAAATAGTATGGTTTCAGTATTACAACCAGACAGAATGAAAATACCCTTTAGTACTCTGTACTTCAGTGGAGCACTGAGCAGGCTTTTCTGCCTGCTGTATTTGAAATGTATTTCTGTCTAAAGTATTTGGTAGAGGCCTTCTCAAGAAATTTGTAGTTTCATGGTCTGATTCAGCCTGCCATAGAAATTTTTATATTTCTATATTTTGACACACTTATATAATGTACCTTTGCCAACTAAGTAGCAGAACAGTATTCAGTCTTTATGTAAGACTTTTTATTCATATATCAAACTTCTTTCCACATAAATTTATGGATATGGAAACTAAAACTGAAAGCAACAACTCAGTTTCTTGGTGTTACATATCACAAATAAGAATACGTATTTCTTAAATTAATCTAATTACTTTTTTAATATGTTATGCTTAAAGATTGTATAATTCATTTGCATTCTTAATTAACTTTGCTTTGAAAAATCAAACTCAATTTAGAGACAGAAGGAGTCTAACTAATATTCTTACATACGTCTAATGGTAATTAATACATTATTACATAACTGGAATGTCTTTTGGAAACATGAATAGTTCCAATGCAAAAGTCTGGTGGTGTAATAAGAGGTCTCTTTGGGAAAATTGTATGGTAGACTAACATCATTTTTTTAAGAGAGGTCATAGGGATATTAGAGGGTAAAACCAGGGGTTAGCAGGCTTCTGGGAGTCCACAGACTATTAGTAATGAAGCCACAAGCTGTAACTAAGAACAATAAGTCAGTCAGAGATTGTTTTTGCTACACTACAAATGAATAAGGACTGGAAATCAAACAGGACTGAAAGGTACTGCTCTAAGCAGATAGCATGTCCCTGCTTCACAACAGGCACAGAACCTGGGAGTGCCCTGACTTCAAAATCCAAATACTGATTGCCAAAGGCTCTATGAGTTGAAAATATAAGCGAAAAAATTTATGTCAGAAGATCCCTTGAAAGGTATAGAGTAGAAAGGAAGAGGCAGGCAGCTGTAAACCAGTGGAGGCAGAGAATGTGTGCTGGCAAATAGCACTGCATGGTTGTCTCATCCTTGTACTCCTTTCTCTAGGCATCCTCTGGATTCCAATGCCAGGGATGCAGTACTGGAAGAGAAAGATTTCTGATCTGCCCTGATAGAGCTGTTCTTACATTACCTGCCTTCACAGATGGGTACCATTAGGGTAGAGTCTTATTGCACAAGGAAGTTGGAGCACCAGTTGCAGGCTCTGTCTTCTACGCTGGATTCTGCTTTTCTTTTTTGTAACATCGTGTCCTGACCCATTTATTCAAAGATTGGAGAAACAGTCAATGTTTTCTGTTTGCCAATCAGTAGCATCTTTTTGACTTTGTAAACTTCAGAGTACTCAAAAGTGGAATAGAAGCAAGATTTCGGGTGAAGAGATTTCAAATCATTCTGCATGCCATGGTCACCAAACTGGGAAAACTGGCTGCAGTCCCTCAGAGAAATTTACCTGACATTACAGTACCTGAATGGCTCTGAGAAAAAAAAAATCTCATGGTGATGACAACCAACTTGCTCATCTGAGGTAACCCTTTTTGTCACTGAAGCTGTTCCTCTACATTGGGCAATAAGTCAGAAAGCCACTTTTTCTGGACTGTTTGCTGAGCTTTAGTCTAGACTTAGAATCAAAAGTCTCTGGTTTCTGTGCAGCTCTCATAAAAGTCATTTCCTAGAACAATAAATAACTAGACCAGGGTCTCAGATACTTTAAAAGCTACATTTATAGTAACAGTTCAACAAATACCACACATTTTTAATGTAAGTAACCCTATAAAGTTTTAAATGGTGCATGGGTCAATCTCACATTCCTTTTACATTTGTTTCTTTGGAAACATAAAAGTGATGGAGTTCTAACAGCACTTACGTTTGTGGGAACAAATTTTTGAGGTCATATATACCAACATATTAGTATTCATGAACACTAAACTTGATATGTAACTACTCAGATCAGAAGGGCCTTTGGTTCACATCCCTACTCCAACTCCACATTTGTTTGTACATCCCAACAATACCCAGAATTGCGAAAGTCTTTTGTTACCCAAGGTATCCATAACCACCCATTAAGACCTTCAAAGACTTAGGAAATTTCAAGAAATACCTTTTCGGTTCAGGTCATGAAAGGACTCAGGTGTCTAAGACACTTAAATTTAAAATGCAGATTCTAAAAATCCTCAGTGGTTGTGTAGGTGTTAAAGTCTCTGTGCTCAGACTTCTATATAAAGCATCACAGTGCCCACCTGCTGAATTAATAATTTGTCTATGAAAAAACAGAGTGACTTTCCTCTGTTTTTCTGAAGTCTTAAGTGTGGCTTCACACTCTAGTCTTCAAGAAACCAGAGTTAATACAGAGCTCAATATAGAAAGGAACAGCCTATCAAAAGAAGAACTTAAGCTTGCTGCTGCCTAGCTGCCTTTTATTAATTGATGTTTTATTATTTTCTTAATCTGAAGCTCCCAAGTCTGTGCCATATGTAAAGAGTCCCCCCATCCAGCTTGAGTGACAGGTTCTGCTTTAGGATATTCTTGTATCACATGCCATAGCCCCCATGTTCTTTCTGGGCTTGAATCTCTGTGCTCTGTGCATCTTGGGAAGCCAAGTGCCCATGTGCATCTGACAATTCTGCAAAGTGCCTTTCTGAATCTTTAAGCACCTCATTATCTTGGAAAATAAGATTTACAATCTTGCTTATATTTGATACCCACAAATAGATCTAAGGGATCATCTTCATACCTCACAGGGTTCTTTCATTTTTTCATTATTTTTACAAAGCACTAAATTACATTTCTGATGAGGAGGTCAGCTGATAAATACTGGACTGAACAGATATATAATGTGCTGCAGCAAAAAATAAAATTATATTATGCTGATCAGATACATTTGTTATAAACCATTCCTCAATTATTCCTTGTTGAAAAATGCACAAGTGCATGGTCTCTCTGTAATTCCCATCTTGTCTATTGAATGCTTTAGCACAATATTAACAGAAGCAAAAAGGATAAGATTACAAGCCAGTGATGAAATATCTCAAGTAAACACTTGTATTGGCATTAATTAAACTGCGTTTTTCCCTTCCAGGCTTAAATTTTGATTTTTTTAGTGTCTTGACTTAAATACAGGTTTCAAAATTTTCTGATTGAAAGGGCATCAAATGGAAAGGTATAATGGCTATGCTGTTTGCGGGGTCCCATGAAGACATTTCAAGAGCAAAGTGAATTTGGCACAGACATGAACAGCAATAGGAGTAAGGATCAAAGTGCAGTTTTTGTAAGGTTTTCTAAATGTGTTGCAGACATTCTTGGCTGCCTGCAAACATCAGATAAGAGCCTACATAAGTATGGTGAAAAGAAGAATAATTGCCACATTTATGGGATTTGCACACCAGATTAATAACTTGTGGCTAGGAGTTGATCTGTAAGCAAGCAATATTTAGTAGGTGTGAGAAAAAAATTCCAATCTTGTCTTGAACTGGAACAAATCCATGAAAAGAAATCAATGACTCAGTACCATCAGCTTAGAAATTAAACTCAGTGAAGAACTGAAGTTCAAAGAAATATTCAGGCCATATTGAAGAGATCAGACAGAGGCAGAATTAGGAAATAAAGCCTTGAAGGAACTTCATTGTAAACAGGTGAGCCACAGCTATCATCACAGACATTGTGAAGATAGGACAGTAAAGAGGCAGACATTCTCTCCAAAGTGAGAAGAAATGTATGTTTTGCTCAATTTGAAATTGCACTTGGCTCCATAAACAAATAACATCAAACTCTAATAGATGCTAAAAGTAGTAGATACAGTTGGATTTACCATATGTAACTTTTCAGAATATCTATAGCAAAAAGACTGCTGACAGGAAGAAAAATCTTCGTCATTGAAGCCAAGAAAATTATCAGATGTGTCACAATAATAGAAAGACTGTACAGTTCTTGTTAACCACGTGGGGACATCTACTACTTAAACTTGCAAAAGACTTGTAAAATAAATAAATTAAGCATGATTATTTCCATTCAGCTGATGTATAAACTCAGGCACAGGTGGATCTGTCTAGCTCCTCTCATCAGTAATGGTGTCTCCTCATACTCTTGGCTTATCACAGACTCAGTGAAACAGGTTTTTTTGTGGGAGCTTGTTTGTAAATTACTAGCAGTAAACACTGATTTGACATTGGTTATTCAATGGTTATCACAAACCATGAACAGTTTTGGGATATGTAAGCTAATATTATCTTCCCTAATCTTATTTGGCCTCAGCATTAGGCACCTCAGCCAACAGCTATTGTTTCTTGTCAGAAGAGATTGACCAAGATGAAAAATTGCAAATAAAGTTTACAGATTTTTCCTTTTAAATAAGACCAAACGAAGCACTGCGGGGAGATTTCCCCTTTGGTCTATTGAAATAGTCACTGGAAATAAAAAACACAATACTCCAAACTGAACATCTTGCTTCAAGTCTCCATAATAATGTGAGAGAGATATTGGCAGAACTTGTTTGCTCCTGTGAAACAGCATTCAAAGAGTGAAATCCTGACAATATTTGTTTACATTTATCAGTAGAAATTTGATTTGCTAAAAACTCCACTGTAGAAGAAGAGGCCTTAGTAATTCAAAATTTAGGCTTGGATTCATTTAATGATTTCTCCTGGCCTCCAGATGCTATTTTAAATGACCTCTATTCCTTATATATTTAAGTAATTTCTAGGAATATTTTACAATCCTATTCATTTAACTGGTTGGGGTAAGGCAAAAAGAAAGTTACACAGGGCAATGAAATTAAGTTTGCTAACTGATTTTCTGCAAATGAATTGGTTTCCAAGCTCTTTAGTCCGCACTGAAGTTGGCTGACTGAATACAAGCTTGATCGAAACCAGACTGGAAGACAACTGTCCAGAAGCCAGAGAGGGATAGATGAGCAATAAAGGGCACAGAGTTGGTAAGGCTGCACTTGTACAAAGTGCAGTCTGCATTAAAAGCAGCCTCACCTGGGAATACTCAGGAGTATAGGAGGAGATGCCTTCATGCTCACAGGGACACACCCCTCCACGTATGGACAAAAGTTGGTTTTCACAGTGCAGCCCACTGGCATTCAACTCTGACAGCAACTGCGTAAAGCAAACTTCAGATTTCTCCTCACAGGGCTTGCAAATCATTTGCAGGACCTCATTAAAGAGAACTTTGTTAAGCACAGAATGCTATGAAAGCATTGCCACTAGATGAAAGAACGATAGAGCTACAGCGAGCCATTAGAGTCAGGTATCACTTTTTCCATGTGCAATGCAAGATTTTCCAAGTCAGTGTCTGGAATTCAAACCCAAATACGTCTGAATCTCAGATGAGGCTTTTATCTGGAGGAAAAATACTCCCAAGAAGCAAGTCTTCAAACTAAGAAGGGGGTAGACATAAAAATCAGGAATGATTTATTTTCAGTCCCATGTCCATATTGGCTTGTTTGCCAGGATGGCAGAACCTCCAGCGTATCAGTGCAAGTTCTCCCCAACAATGAAAAAAATACCCTGAAAATATTGAACACACAAGATATTTTTAGCACCTGTGCCTGTTCTTTTGCAGCTTTCTGTGGTTGAATTCCATAAAGAACTATTGGTCCTAATCATCGTAAGCCCCAGAGCCTGACAGCTGACTGGAATTGTTACAGTACCTCAGCGCTTGGAAGATGATCAGCACAGCACAGAATGCATGCTAGAGTTCAACATGCTAAAACAGACTTTAAGGGTTTGAGAGAGTTTCCCAGAGAGGGACTGCAGCATGGAAAACTCCTGCACAGTGGCCTTAGCAAATGTTCAGGAGATATTAAGGAGAAAGCACTGGATTCCCCAGTCTCCCTATAAGTTTGCTGCAAGGTTTTTTATGGAAACAACAAAGACTGAAAATGTTCTGCTGAGCCTTTCCACCATTTCCCCTTTTCCACAATAAATTGAAAAGAGACGCCTCAAAATGAAAAGTGGCTTTTTCTCCCCTACAAACCTGTAAAAAGACTACATGGACAATGGCAAAGTCCAAAGTCATCAAAAGCCCTTGGTAGAACAAGCTGAAAAGTGATTCCCAAATTACAACTGCAATGTAAAACTGTAAAACACCTCAAGCTCCTGTTTTCTTGATGTTTGAGGTCTTGTAGATAAGAGTTAGGATAACAACTTAGTTCAGCAGGGCAATACTCCTTCATGGTCTCTGGTGTTTGAGGGAAACGGAGAGATACTTCTTGTTGGAGCCAGTTACTGGTGCCAGACAGCAGGGCTCATCCTCTGGCACCCATTCAGACTGTGTCAACCAATCAGATCAAAAAAGGGAAAATTTTAATGCTGTCTTCCAGAGGACAAAAAGAAGTTCTTAGAAACACAGCAAGGAAGAGGTCACCTAGGGCACCACAAACAGATCCAGTTGCATTATTGTTCCCCAGATTCCAAGAGATAAATCATTCTTGGCTATAATCACACCTCCCTGCTTCAGGGATGTTAGATGCCAAAATTAGTAGTCTAGGGACTTTCTAGGTGTCTGTATTGATGAGAACAGAGAGGTTCTCAGAGGGCATAAAAGGAGCTTCTCCTCTGCTGTCTTTCTCCAGAAGACCTTTCACCTTTCTCTGTTCACTATGAAAGGATCATAGATGACGAGGTGATTGACTTCTTCTTTTGAGCTTGGACTTGCTCCTCTTCTCCTGTTGCTCTGTGCAATGAAGACTGAAAGAAATTCCAACAGAGGGAGAATGAAATGAATATGCTGTTTCATAAACATTTCCACACACTTAACAGCTTCTTCCTTCCCCACTCCTCAATTTCCCAAGGGAAAACTTTTTTTTTTTTTCTTTTTAAGGAAAGCTTATAAATTTCATCTTCCATCAGACTGTCCTGACTTAACACCTTTTTTTGCAGGCCTTGGGGTGGAAAATGCAGAGACTTCTCAAAATATCACTTTTTCTGCCTGAAGAGCTTTTGCTCACAGCTGAGCACAGCTGTTGCCCACAGAAGTGCTGTTTGTGAGATTCTGTAAACAATTCCAGGTTGCTGTAAACTGTAGGGCTTATTATTTGATAAATTGCTTCAAAACATGTAATGCATAGCTTTACTTAAATGTGCAAGTACAAGGGTTGGAATTAAAGCATTATTTTCAATCTTTGTTCTGCATTTTCTCTCTGCTTAACAGTTTTTTGCTTTGCTTTAGAGTTCATTTTCTTTAGAATAGAAAGTACTGTATCCTGCTTTTAAGCCCCAAATTCATAGCTAACATCTCATTCTCTACAGATCACTTAAAATAGCCATCAGATAGTTTAAAACCAAAAGACTTTAAAAAACCCAAACCAAGCACATTATCCTTTTATCTGCCTTCTTAATTTCCAAGCACTTAATCAGCCTTTCTCAGTTGGAAAGGTGGCAAATTTCCAAGCATGTTCTATGCTGGCTGTACTCTCAGGTGTCTGAGGTGTTGGCATTCAGAAAGACCCAGCAAGCACAGGTTGATGGGTAGGAATATAGTGAGGCAAAGGAAAAGGGTTTCTAGGATGCTGTGGACTAAATGTTGGTAAGAAACACATTCTACATGTTTCATATGTCAAAGTATAAATCTGAGTTTCTGAAAGATGTTACAAGCTTAGGACAACATGAGACTTTTTGTGATCAGTATCTGTTGGTCCTGAAAAAGGGGAAAACAGAGTTCAAAACCCAAGGGCTGCTGAGGGAATTTGATAGCGAATCTATCTTGATTTTTTTTTTTTTTTTGTTTTTTTTACGGTTCCCTGCTTGGTGAGATGAATAAGGACTAATAACATTACTGTCACCTCTTGTTATGTCATCTAGGCATCAAAGAATGTTCTCTAATACATCCTAGAAACAGGCAGAGTATCGATGATTATTTGGCATCCTTTTCATGCACTGTGTGTCTCATTTCTGAAGATGAAACTGTTGGATGCTTCACCCAAATTCACTGGCTGATCTTCATCAATCTGGTACAGAACATAGAGCTTCATAGAAGACCCTGGTTGGCAAGAACAGCTGCAAGTGTAAGTGAATTTCATCCCTAGATTTTAGAGACTTCTATTAATCTCTTCACTACTCAGTGTATTTGAAAATTCAGCCCCTTTGATACATATCAAGGCAAGTTGGTAGCAGCTTGTGTATAGGGTTGAAAAGCAATCGGACATGTGGCAGTGAAATGTTCAGAGCCCCGGAGCATGGGTCTTATAAACCTTTAGTAGGAAAATGCTTTTTTGTGTGAGACTGAATGGGAATAATACAGCCCGTTCTCTCCAATCTTGCAACAGATGTCTACAAGGCATTCCCAAGATTTAGAAAGACAGCCTAAAATAATATGAAACTAAGTAAAAATGTGTTCGTTTAAGAAAGTTAACATCCTCTTTTTTTCATCTTTCTTTTCAACAACCGATACTTTCAAACTCTCAGTTTTACTGTCATGGACCTGATCACATCTCCTTCCTCCTGGAGGTTTGGCACCCTGGGCTCAGGGCCAATTTTGATAACAGAGATGTTCAGACTTAAACCAGTGCTGTGAGAAGCTGTGATGGGGGCCTGCCCCTTCTTCACCTGGTACTTGTAAAATGGCTCAGGCTCTTGATCTCTGTCTGAGCTACCTTGCTGGTTCACCAGTGCCCACCCTTTTACTTCCCTGATTTTGGCTCTGATCCTTACCCATGGACTTGTCTTTCTGGCTTGACCTTGAAGCTGTCCCATCCCTATGGACGTTCCTGGCAATTTGGACTGTTAGCTGAGGCTGGTTGTCATCGCAGGCCTGCTCTGTGAGATGAGAGAAGATGAGCTAGAGCCAACTCACACCAAGGCACTGACAGTACCCACACAGGTGCAGATCCAGAGCAGTGAAGAAGAAGGAAAGGAGCAGATCCAGTGTTGGCAAGATTACTACTCAACATCTATTTGTATTTCAAATACAAACATCATTGCCTTCTGGCTTCCTCTAGGGCTAGTGAAATAGAACATGTAAAGGATGATGCTGATCAAATAAGGGTCTTGTCTCAAGTAAAATCTCATCTGTATCCAGCTCTGGTCCTTAGATAAGGTCATGATCTTTAGATAAGGTCATTCTACAGACTTTTGACCTGCTGGACTCCTTTAACTATCATGTGAGAACAAGTCTTGTGGAGAGGCAAAAGTAATGGTGATAATTTAGAAGAGCCAGACACTGCATCATCTTCTAGTGGGGTCAGAACCAGTCATAATGATTCATGGTTACTATGAAAACATAGAAATCCAGGAAGACCCATATGAGACCTATATGAGATATAGCAGCCAACTTGGTAGCAGGACTGATTGCTTGGAAAATTTCGTATTACTGCTTTCTCCCACACGAAGTCCCGAGATATTTAGGATGACTGTCCTAAGCACATAAAACTTTCTATCAATTGAGATGCAGATGCTATTTCTCTTGGTATGACTACCAGTTTCCAAGGTAGTAGTGTTCCCATGGAATTGTAAAGCCATTTGTCTTGTGACAGAGAGAAGAAAGTGCATGCTGAAGCTATTTTCTGCAGTTTACTCCCATAAAGAAGAAAAAGCCATCTTCACTCTGGTTATTTGACTTTGGACACTTGGAAAACACTGGAGCACCAATAACAGATACTGTTCCACTGGGATGAAGCAATTATTTGTTTTCCCAACACAAGACTTTGTTACTGAATGGCCAAAATTACCCTCTGTCATTAGAGGAACATGTGGGAATGTTCTGTAGTACCTTATAGTGCTCCTTCTGAGCCTCAGAATAATATTGGAGAATATCTTTGAGCTGATCCTTAGAAGAACTTTATAAAAAGACATATCATCAGTGCAGCATTTCTCTACTCCATTTATTTTTAAACTGAATGTTTTATGATCCACCCAGGACACACAACTGCATTTCCATGCTAAATACAAACAATTTTTTGGCATTCTCTGGCTTCCATACACCTTTTGGTCTAGAGAGCATGTTTTTCTTTTGCAAAATGAAAAGAAAAACCTAAAATGTCAATTTGATGAGCACGGTGAAGGAGATTGTTACCCATGTAATTTTGATATATCTATGTCTGCTAAATTAGCTCTGATAGACCAAAACACAATTTTGTTATTGGTGTATCACCATTTTCCTGTCTGCAGCATGTGCAGGATTGAGTATTTTTCTAAAAAACAGAAAGAGTCAGAAAAGCTGTAGCAGTCTTTGACCATCGATGTTATTTCATTATTAACTTGGCCCTCTGATCTTTACAGCCATAGTGTTGAGCTTAATTCTTTTGTCATCCTTCTTTATTTACTTGTCCAAGAGTAGTTACTCATTGCCAGAAATTACATATGCTGGGCAGATGTAGAATCCAGATATTATTGTAAGTTTTATTTCTCTGGGACTGGTATCTGATTTTACCTTTTGCTCCTCTCCTTGTTAGTTTGAAAGCCCTTTTAATACCCTTCTTTGCTGGTATTGTGGCTTTGTAACAGCAGTTTCACATGCAGTGCCAGCTTCTGGGGGCAGTCAAAAAGAATATGAATGCTGTGTCACAAGCCCATGTCCTGTGACACAGCATTCAGAAACAGCTGAACTCTCTGGTCAGATGCTTCAGGAACAGCCATTTTTGGACCTGCTCTTGTTCACACTACAATTAAGAGAATTTTGCTGTTAATTTTTGGGAAGCAAGATGATCCCTGTACAGTCTTGTTTAAAAACTTGGGAAAATAATTTGTTTTGTGATTTAAATAAAATTCAGAGGAGAGTAATTATGAAGGATAGAAGAACTTCACAAAAAATGTTAGTAATTTCCAATTCTGTTCTTTCTTTTATGGGCTCCAAAACAGCATGACACATTAATATTCTGTCACACAGCATTCATGTATGTATTGCACAGCTATCATTACTGTAAAACAAATTAACACCTCATATTACATTCTGAAGGGCATCTGAGGCAAAAAATCATCTTATTTAGATTTGTATGTGCTTGTGAACAACTTACTTGCTGTTACTAAGCAGTACTGATTATTTATTAATTGATAATATTTCCTCCCAAGTAATAAGTACTGGTACAGCAGGCTTATACTTTGATATTATTTGTTTCATTCCTCCTCCTTTCAGAGTTCTGATGACATAGATACAAGGTGCATCCATGCTTTTAGAGACTAAGAGCAATTCTGCAATGATCCTTGACTCCCAAAGATTCTGACAGACCTGTTTATACTTATGCTGTGCACATGCCTATCTTGCAAAATGAATACTCTAAGTCACTACATTAATCTGTTGCTTCTTCTTATTCTTGCATAAAAATATAAATCCTCTTAAATCTCATATTAGAGCATAATTTTTAAAACACAGACATCTGGGACATCTTCTATCATGATTTTAATGTGAAGTAATTCAGTGACTGGAGTACTATGCAATTATCCTACACAGTTAATAGGTTTGCTCTGCGGGTACGACAACCCGTGTATTACTCTGTACTAACTTCACTGCTGCTGAGTGACTGCCATAAATCATTCATCTCCACCATTGTCTAAATTATAAACAATCTCCATTTCATCTCCAAGGTAATGTTCTCAAGGCAGGAGTGAGAAGCTGCAATTCCTCATCACATTCCAGGTGTATCTGGAAAAAGTATCAGCAAGGAACACCTGGAAGGGGTTGCAGAGAGAAGTGTGAGGAATGACTAATGCAACTATTGCATTGCCTAATCCTTCTAATGCAACCTGATAAGAATGCATAAAGTATTTGAACAAGAATGCCTTGAAAATTGTTGTTATTATTAATGACATATATATAATGTTGGCAAAACAATAAGAATGTAATTTTGAATTTTACAGATTTGCTTTAGCACAGTAAAGGGTGTAACCACAGGTAAGTCCTACTGAACTTGTCTTACAATGAGTGAACCCAATATACAGAGAGGGAAGCTTGTACTCAAAAGTGATGTTAGTTTTCCCAATTCCTAGTACAATCACTAAATATTGAAACAGATCCTCTGTGTTCTCAAGTGAGGATCAAAGCAGAATGATGTGTGCCTAGAGGAGCACCTGGCTCTCTTCCAAACAAGGAATCCTGGAAGAGAGATGGTGTGGCTAGAAGCCTTCTGATTCCTAAGAGAACAACCACTTCCAAATGTTTTATTTTTTTAGTAGTCAAATTTTGCCTTGTTACAGTGGAAAATACCTTATCCCAAAAGTAAACTCTTACAATTTATTTTAGTTTACGTAAAGTAGTTAAGATCGTTAGATGATGTACAGTTTTGGTTTGGGTTCTGGTAGCTCTCTCTAGTGAGACTGAGTCATCATCAGCAGAACCAAGAACAAGGCTATCAAACTTTTCATTAAAAAATCTTTTTTTAATAAAAAATGTGGGGGTTTTTTTTGTTTGTTTTCTCCTAATCTTCAGATAGCTAAACTTGGTTTTAATTTTTCACCTTTCCACTGTGTTTTCCCTGTCTTTTTGTTCATATAAGAAATTGTTATCTACCGTCTTCCCTCTATTCCTTTATTTTTAGATTCTCTTCTTTGTGCCAGAAATTTTTCAGCAGTTCCATACCTTTGAAAAAATATCTGAGATATGATCTGATAACTGCTTCAGAATTGGAGCAATTTTGAATAGTTGTAGAATAGCAAAGATGAAAAGTAGTTGGGGAAAAAAAAAAAACAACAACCCAAAGTAAACTTTGAAACTTGTTCTTTTTTACACTCAAAGGAAAAAAGTGGAAACAGGAAAAAATAACAGTTTGAATAGTCTCTTCTGAAAGGTCACAAACATGTGGGTGGAAAAAAAATCTCAACTTTTAAGCCTTTAGAAACAAAGAAACTTCAGAATGACAGTACACTTCACAAAATTATTTTTCCATTATTTGAACCAGGTCAGGACTAAATGTTCAGTTCTGGGCAAAACTCATGTCAACCACTGTAGCAGTGTTCAAGGATTAGAGAACTTGTATGAGTAATACTATGATTTATACCTCATTATGTGTAGAAAAGTTAATAGGATGGTGGGGCAACTGTCAGGGAACTGGTGCAGTGTCTTTTGTATCAGGATTTTAGCATTTGGGTGATGTGTTAAAACACTCTTACTGTAAATCACAGAGGTACAGCAGTTATCTGGAGAGTCACTATAAAATAAAAAAAACGTCGCCCAAACAAACACAAATCCAAAATTAGTATTATTTCTATTCAGTCCCAAAATGTCTTTTTTTTTTAAATAACTACGGGTTCATGCAAGATGGGCAATCATTAAATCTGGGATTTAGATTTTCTCAAATTTTGCAGTGTTTGAAATCCAGAACCAGATCTGAATTGCACAGTTCAATCCTAATAAAACAAACACAGGTGAAGTCTATGAAACTTACAGGGATCAGTGGAAGTTTTATTATGTGCTTGAGAGGAGAAAGAATTTCACTCCAAGATGCACTTGGAATCAGAGAGCTTTATTATATTAAAGTTAGGCAGAAATATAACTATGCATGACTGGTAATTTGTCCACAGTCAGAGAAATGGATGAAGCATGAAAAGTGCTATTATCTTTGTCATTAAAATCCAAAGAATATGTGTGTAGGCTACAGTTGTTACACCCAGCTTTTCTAGATGAAAGAACACCAGGATTAAATCAAGTTAAATTTCAGAAAGCTACCAATATATGTGATGGCAGGAATGCCTCTAATCATGCATTTTTATTGCCAAAACGATTTTGGAGTTCTGCCATTTCAGAAGGGTCACCAGGCAGTAGCACTCCATAAGGATGGAACAAATAGGACAAACTCAAACCCCATAAAAATAAATTATAATAATACATTAGCAGTTATCTATCATTATTTCTGTAAGAAATTCACAGAAAAAATTATTACAGTGTATAACACAAAAAAAAATCCACGGAAAAATGTGAACAAAACAGTCTAGAAATCAAAACAAGCTGAGTTTGGCTTTTGGTGCAAATAACTTTGTCTGAAATCTTCTTTCTGTCTTGCAAATAATAAACCTATTTCTATCACTTGCAGGATTTGGATTCCTGTTGATAGAGAGCTATAACAGCAAGCCATGTGTGACTCCAATGAGACATGATAATATTCTGTCAGATCGTCGGTTGGACCTTTACACTGGAAATACCTGGCTCTGCCACTATGTGAGAAGTGATGCCAAGGCATGAAAATAATGTGATTCTTTTAAAGAGAACAGTTGTTTAACATACCCTATCCTGCTTTATAGGCCAACCATCCAAAAATAATTATAATACTTTGGAGCTATTGGAAGACAGATAAACTGAAAGCGTATCTATTTTTAAATGTTATAATATATAAAAAACATTTCACATATCACTGACTTTGATAAATTCCAGTTTATTTTGAGTAATGCCTTCTACAAATTGCTTTGTAAATTCTGATTGATGTGATGTTTTGAAATCAGTCAGAGACGGTGAACCTGGCACACAGCTTCAAACTGTCTTGAGTGTCCATCTAACAACATTTCGTGACATTTTGTGCCAGAGCAGTTTTTGGGAACACAATGATTCATCCCATTTACCTAGCTCAGTGTAATACAACCCACAGTACCACCGTACAGAACTGCAGCTGTTGTGGGCAGCATGTGACAGAACCCTGACTGTGACAGAGTGGAGCTGTGTCACTGCCACACTCTAATCCACTGGACAATTCTGGTTTGCACAGGAAAATGTGAGAGACTGATGTATTAAAGGTTAATGATTCAAATCAGCCATTTGCAAAAGCAAAGGGTGCATTCCTGTGGCAGGTTTGCCTTCAAACTGAAGGGGAGGAGGAGAGTTTTTGGGTGGGTGGTAGAAAACTCTGATCTCCATAAGAATAACCCAGGTGCAGAGTGGATGTGAACCCTCCACCAGAGGCTGACAACAGCAAACAAAAAAGTCGGATTTTGAGTCAGAGAAAGGGAAAGACAAATCCTTCAAAGCTGTACAATGCTTTTTAGCATGCCAATGCCCTCTGTCCTGATAAGGCTCAGGCATCAAACTTCCTCCTGGGAGAGGTATAGGGACATTCACTCCTATGTCTGCAGGTGTTCATCCCTTCTGATGGGGCATGACTGGCTCAGCCATGCTGGCATGAGAGGCAGCTATCATGTCATTAAAATGTGTCATAAACCATCAAAGAGCCTCAAAGCCCTGCCAGACTCATTTCTGGGCCCTCACACCAGGGGACTGTGCATGACCCTCAGTGTTGCATAAGAGAATGTTAAACTCCCCCTCCAGGTGAGGTCCCTGGGTGTTCCCATCTGAACCTGAGCTTTTATTAACCCACTGAATTTTGTGTTCCACAAGCTCTCCCTGGCTCCCCAATAGATCAAGTTTGTGATCTATTCATCAGTTGTGATCTATTCATCAATTCAACCATCAGACATGGAAATCAAGCAATCAAGCCTTGCTGCTGGATACATGCATGGTGATAGCTTTCCTTTCCCCTATCTACTCATCCTTTCTTTCTCTTTCTGGCTTTTCCTTATGTATTTGCTTAAGCGATATTCTTATACTTTAAATAGCTATATTTCCATAGATAATACCCCAAAATGCTACATACCTGCTTTCCATTGCAATTAAATTCTTCTAAAATGCATCTGCCATATGTGTATATATAAATAAATACAAATATAAATATAAATATAAATATAAATATAAATACTATTAAATATAGATATAGATAGTATTAAATATAAATATAAATCGAGACTATGAAATATGAAAGATGAAATAAGAAATATATAAACACTAGTCATTCTGTGTAACTTCACTCTATTCTGTCCCAAGGGATTAACAAGAATTGCAGTTACCCCACCACAGGGGTGGGTCATAACACAGGGAAGCGTAGCTATCACCTGGGGAGACCCCACCTGAAAGCACTGCTAAATGTGCTGGGAGAATCGAATAGTGCAGAATTTTCTTTTCTTCTTACCATCAAAGAAACACTGGCTGCAAGACATAGCTCTAAAAACTCTCTGCTCTTTCACATTCATTCCTTTTTGGTTGTGGGGAGTGGAGAAATAAGATTTTCTTACTAAAGAAATATATATATACTAAAAACACAGTGGGCTAAATCCAGCTTTCCTTGTACAGTAAGGCATGAAATAAACAAGACAATTCACATAAGCAGCCTTAGCAGGACCTGGCACTCAGTCTTGTATGCATGTAAAACCAAATTCACATGTGAGTAATGTGGTTCAGCAAAATACATTCTGCAATTACCCTATGCACATGTCTGCCTTTGACAAAGATGGGATGTATTCTCTGAAATTAGAGCACATAATAGAAATTTTCCTCCATGAAAGGTGGTTCTTTTTCATGTCCATGTAGCCGAAATGAATGAAGATTGCACATGAGTAAATTATAGAGTACTTTGACTACACCACCACAAGGAGGAATATTTTGTGATTGAGAGAGAAAGAGGATTAACTCTCACAGTCAAAACACAGTAATTTAAAACAGCTACAATTTTTAAAGCATGTTAAAATTTTGTGGTTTTTTTCCACTTGACATTTCTCCTTGCTGATTTTCTAGACAAATAAGGAGCTAAGGGTATTTACAAGAACAATTACTCAACATCATTACCCAATTATAGATTTTTGGCTGAGAGCTAATGCAGTATTTGTTTCTGAAGAAAAAGAAGGTACTCCTGCAAAAGGTCTTTGTGTCACACTTTGATCCATTCAGGTATGTAAAGTCTTAGGGTCAAGGACAGGATATATCTCTCACATTGACAAGCCTGAAATAGCAGTAGTGCACAATCTGTTCTTCAGGTTTCAAGCTGACAGATATGTCCTGTAGTGTACACCATACTAATCCTGAGTACTACAAGCAGCAACAGAGGAGCAAGTGTGAGCATCTAAAATGATGCTCTTATTCAGAAATTAACTACACACTTTGGTAATGTTGCCATTGGTTATTTTTTTAACAGAAGAGGCCATATTCTGAAGGGTTAAATAACTGTAGTTGTTAAGGGAGTGACTTATTTTAAATTACTTAGGTTCTTGAGTGTAAATGAATTGGAATTAGTCTTCCAGGTGGTTTGTGCAATGTGAATTATTTATGTTACAGAGCTTTAGTACCATTTTAGTTTTTATGACAAAAACTGCTGTACCAGATGCATTTAGGCCAGGATTTGCTAGCCTTGAAAAGTGATGACAGTGTGGTGATAACAGAATTCAGCGAGTCAAAGGAGAAAGAGAGAGAATGAGTAGGAAGTCTTTACTTATGGTTCATTGTAATACAGAAAATAGGAGGGTTTAACTAAAGTTATCAGCAACTCAAAAAGGAAGTAAGTTTTAACAGAGTAGAGTTAAACTCTGAAATTAATTGTTACAAGATAATTGTGAACATCAAAGTAAAATTGGATTTAGAAAGGAATTAGAAAAATTCAAGGAGAAAATCCATTGAACACAATGGTATAACTTTAGACAAGAAATATTTTGCTAATGAAATGGTATTTGCACATAGTCTTTTAACTAATATAACTAATAAACTAATAAATTTAAAGTAAAAATATTTTCTATTTGTGACTAGATTATAGTTGTTCCTAAAATTATTTCACATCAGATACTGATATTTTTGAATCATACAATTATATATATAACTATTTTTTAATATCTAAGAGAAAATATTTCTTTAAATTGCCTTTTTGGGACAGCTTTTTTCCTTTCTTCTTTTTTTTTTTCATTTTTGCTACTGAATGTAAAGAGAAAAATACTTCTGCATCCTGATTTTTATTCCCTGCTTTCCTAGTTCTGCTTTGGTTTAAAGTTTTCGAGGCTATCTTTTTTGGTAATTGTGTGTGTTTGTTTGTTTGCTTGTTTGTTTGTCTGGGTTTCGTTTGTTTTGGGTTTTTTTCATAAAAAATTCCAACTGGGTAAGAGCTACCACAACCAAGGGAACAAGGGTGGGTTGGCTCTTTTTTCAGAACTGATGTGAGGGGAAAAGCCTAGAGAATCATTCCTAACTTCAGCTGGAAGAGAGGTGCCCAAATCATAACTCAGTCAGTTGTTGACAGAAGAGAGGAGAGACAGACACTGTCAAAAAAGAATGCCCAGAGCAGATGATAAAAGCCTGTGGCTTGTCAGGGTGCTGATCTCAGCCTCTCAGCCTTTAAACCTTTCACAGTGAAACTCTCATTAGTAAACAGATTGCTCAGAAGAGGCAGAGAAGGAACAGGACAAGAACAGGGCTGTGGTAGCCAGAAACATCATGATTAATGATGTTCTGCAGACATGCAAAAGCAAACGCACTCTGTGTTCACGGCATCGAACTCGGCTACAGTCTAGCAGTGATTCCTTAATTGTTCTCTTGGCATGTAGCACATGGCTCTTCTTCTGAAAATCATTTTGTATTAAAATTCCTGGTAAACCTTTTATCCAGACCAGAGTGAACTAAGCAGTGAAGCTTGTGCTGGGGAGAGAAAGAAATAGCTTTGAACAAAATGGTTGGAGAAGTGGTGGAGGAGAAGTCACTATAACAAAGAGCAAATACCATGCTGTAGCCAACTGCACCATGTGAATCGCTTGGGTAAAGAAGGGAAAGAAAAGTGAACTTCACACAGTTCTGTCTAAGGAGGTCAGGGAGAATCTGCCTCTGGCAAGAGCAAAACTATCTCCTGAGGCAAGTGTGCAGGGTAAGGCTGGAAGTGGCAGGGCAGGACCTGAGGTGCTCTCCCAATGCCCAGCCAATAGACCTGCTCCTCTAATCCCGAACCACAACAGCCCTGCAGCAATGATAGGTAGAAGGAAGCTCTGGTTTGTTGCCCCATGGTTGCTGGAAAGAATAAAAAAGGTTTAGCTTTATATTTGCACTTAGTCCAAAAGATAAACATTTACAAATTTTTTTTTGTTGTTGTTCTTTTCAGCAGTCACTTGCCACCAAGTCTGCTGACAGGTGGTGTTCATGGCAGAAAAGGAACTTTGCTATTTACTGGTCATGATCTCTGCTAACAGGGCTATCTCACTGCAGTTTTATTGTATCTGGGTGGTTCCTTTTGGAAGAACAAACCGATAGCCTTATCACACAGCTTTCAAATTAGGCTTTTACCTTTGAGTTTTCAAATCAAACTTTTACCTTTCACTAGTCTGCCTATTGGAGACTAATTGTAAGCAAAAAATTACAACCTACAAATCAGTATTAGCAGAACAAAGTAAAACACCAACCAGTCCTGCTATAGCCATCAACTTTCCATCCAGCACTCCTTAATGAAAATAAAATCCAGTGGATACATCTAACTTATCAAATGAGATATGAGAGCTGTAGTCAGAGGTTCTATTTGGGTAACACTTGGTAGCACACAAAGCATTCAGCTAAGATGTAGCATCAGAACATCTCATTTACCATACACACACACACACACATATTCACAGAGTAAAAAACATTTGTTAAACAAATAAGAGTAGAAATAGGAAGATATGTTCTGGAGACTGTTGAAAGCCTAACAGGAAAGCAGATTTTATTCTTATCAGCTGGAAAAAAAATTGCAAAGTAACAATCTTGTTTTGCCCGGCTTGTATTTTGCTCTTGTTCTTTTCATTTTTAAGATGATACTAGTTCTGTGCAACTTTCTTAATTTGTTTCAAAATCTACTTTTTCCCCAGAAATTCCTTCACTGGCAGCTACCTTTATGTCACTTTTAATTCCAAAGTTGACATTTAAAATCTGTTCTGTGGCACTGATACAGTTAGTGGCATACTGACTGTTGTTTCTCCTGGTTTCTTGTACTCTATCAGATAAATTTTACAGTCCAAACAGAAAATATGAAACTAAGTGGACCTTTGTACAGCAGACTGGGAGAAATACATTGTACTGTGACAATACATATACTGTAATATTAAGGCTACCTTTTAAACTGATATTTGTTTACCAGCAGGACCAAAGATAAATGCAAAAAAAAATCAGTGGATTTTAGTTGCATGTAATTTGAACCTCTGGAAAGTCTTTCTTAAATTATGCACAGTGCAATAGCAAAATAGAAAATACAGCCACTCAAATCAATAAGAGCCTATTTGAAAAGATGGACCCTACTCCCTTGGCAAGTACTGCCATCAGCAAAAGCCAAAGCAGGACACAGAGTACCTGAATGTGCAGTTCGTAGTCCTGCAGTGTTCACAGCACCAGGTGTCTATCCACATCCAGATCAGAATAATAATCTTGAGTGTAGGGAAAGCTCCAGCAACATTGAATTCCATTTTACCTTAAATCCAGGGGGCAAGGACATGCGTTTAAGCTCACCAGTGGCTGCACACTGATACCAGTGAGAGAGGCTTGGGCCATGCAAACTGGAGGTGAACTCCAAACACGGCTGTAGGACTGCTTTACACTGATGGTGCCCTGTTGAGGTCACTGATGGTACACTGGTACCAGCATAAGAAAGATGAGAATCACTTTTGCTTTAGACAACAAACTCAGATCATGAGTTTACAAGTTTAAAAAAGGGAGCAAAAAGAACTAGAGACCACAGTCTGGCCTTGCCATGCTGGGAATGAATTAAAATTTCACTTACAGTGTGAGTGTTCCGCACTCTGACACAAGATATTTGTGGCAAAGTACCCTTTTCATTTTTTTACCAACCCTCAAAGCATACTAAGACTGAAATAATTTGGCTATGCATCTGAACATCACACAGATCTGGAAAATTTCCAGCCTTTTTCAACTGCTATCTAATTCCTGTGTGTTATGGTGAAAACAGACCTTCAAGTCATGTTTCAGTAATTGAGTGATTCCCAGTCAAAGCAGAAAATTGGTCTTTGGCTGGTAAACTTTCTGCTCTATAAGGTCAAAGTTTGAGGATAGAGAGGGCAGGAGTGATTTTCCGCTATTTTTCATGCTGAATGGGAAATGACCCCTAAGAAATTTTAGCTGGCCCTTTTAAGTCTTGAGACTTAAACACAGGTGGAGAATGGCAAGGAATAAATGCCATGATGGCTGAAGCAAAGACAGACACATCAAAATAAGCACTGGCAATTTGGCAGCCATGCAGTGAATCCTGGGAGGAATGCCTGTGGTGAAATTATGTTCTTGCCATACAGGTACAGCAGCAGTTAACTCAGGACAGTTGTCTGTGTTGTGTGGTTAGCTGTGCACACAGCAAACTTCAGATTAAAAACAAAACACAACTTTGTCATGGGGAGGGTGGGATTTCAGGCAATATTCATTACAAATCATATACATACTAATTGGAAGTAATCATTGACTTGGTGTGAGAAAAATTTTTTATTATATCATATGAAGTCTGTTGGCATAGTCCTGGTACCTTACAAGACCAATGGAACTGACAGAACTCCAGCCCCTTCCTTATAAAAGCAGCACTTAAAACAGTTCTGGCAACCAATACCTCCCTATCCTGCCAAATTCTTCTGACTCCTTTTCATATTCATGATGCCCAGACAACTTTTGTGAGCTTTATGGAATATACAGGGTGGGAAGATATGCTGAAAATAGAGTCTGTTGAGTACGAGCAAAACAATATCTGTATCAGCATGAAATTATTTCATTTATGTCATTAATTTTTATGTTTTGCAAACAATATCACTCTAAAGTATTGTCTCATGTTATAAGGATATGTGTTTATTTGCAGGAAATCTCATTTACGCATGCCATGAGGACAGTGTTCAAACATACAACTGATCATCCTTCTTAAAATGTTTTGAGTGACTCCTAGGTCACAGTTGGGTTATTTCATTCATTTATGCATGAAACAACAGTGACTTTGATCACAACTAAATAGGTCTGATTGAACTTACCAGGCAGTATCCAATAACTATTCGAGGAATTGCTTCTACATTATTTATATATGCTTTTTTTTTTTTAATCTCAGCTCTGAACAGACACAGGATGATGATTAGTTCTGAATGCTGATGATTGGTACCATCATTATATGCAAGCTGAAAATGTCAGGAACTGCTAAATTGCTAATTTTACATCACTGGTATAAAGTTTCCCTTGGGGGTCATCCTTCTGCCATTTCCTGCCTGAGCCACAGTGTGTTACTGTGGCTGGGTTATAGCAGAAGTTGTTGTGAGTTGCAGAAGTTGTTGTGAGGTAGAGAAGTCTACTTCAGGCATTTCAAAGCAGTGGAGCTCCTTTCTGCAAAGAAAAACAGCTTGTATCTTTACAGTCTGAATCATGCATGTCCACCCATTCCATGATCATACAGACCATAGCATTGATATGAACAGTTTATTGAATCTGTACATTTTCTCTGAGGGGTGTTAAAAAATGAATTTCTGCCTATACAGTGAAACTTAGTGAAGGAATTCTAGTACATAATGGTTACATAAAAAGTTCCTTATTTAAAAGGACTATGCAGGTCTTGGATTTCTTCCACTCTGATTTTCAAGCAGTCTTTGATAACCCATCTTGAAGATAAGAATGTATTATATCACACTTTTTTATTTTCAGCACTGTAGAATACTGTTATTCTTGGGTATTCACTGTAAGGTCAACACAGTAGGGTGCAAGAATTCAGGAAATCTATGGAATTTAGATGCAATTGTTTAATACAGCTTGTATCAAGCACTGGAGGTGCCTCTGCTGGATTCCTTACTCATAGTAGTGGTTTAACATGAGATCTTGGCTGGGATTACCATGCGAGGATAGGGATTAGTATCGCTTCAAGATTGGTAAGAATGGGGAAACCATGGGCTACCTGCTAGTCAGCCTAACCTCAGTCTCCAGGAAGTTTAGGGAGCAAATACTCCCAGAAAATGCATCCAGGAACATGAAGACCTAGCAGACAGCATCCCACAGTATCTTTCTAGGGCGTCAGTCAGATATAGGACTAGAGAAGCTGGCTATTGGGTGGTGAAAAATGGAATTTTGTGATCAATGGCATAAAACGAATTCAACTGATGTTCAGTCACTGGCTGTGCCCCACTAGAGGTACCTGAGGTCAAAATCAGGATCAAAATGGTTAATGCCTGTGAGTGATCTGGGCAAGCAAACAGCATATACCCCCAGCAAGTTTGCAGTTAACAGCACACTGGTGGCTGGATGGTGAGGAGGGGGAAAACACTCCATGCACTCCATGCACTGGTGGATAGGGCAGCCATTTGGATGCCAGAAATATCAAGACTCTTTAGAGAGAAAAGTGCAAAGTCCTGGGACTCTGCAATGCAGGTGCTGCAGACCACTGGGGCTGTGGAGCACTGGCTGAGGAGAAGCTCTGCAGGACAGGACTTTTTGAGTCCTAGAGGCAGAACTGTGGAACAGGCACAGTGAAGATGGAAGAGCATCCCATACTTGCAGTATTAATGCACCATGGCCAGGCCAAGGGAAGGGCCCTCTGCTTGGCACTTGTGAGATCATGCTTGGAATCTGTCTGGCTCTAGGTCCCACAGCAGCAAAAGGAAAAAAAACTGTGTGAGTTTCACAAAGGTACACCAGGATGATTAAGATGAGATACAGAGACAAAGGATCTATCTTTCTTTGCCTTGATGAGAAAAAGGCTACAGAAGGATCTAATTTCACTCTTCAGTTACAGAGAAGGCAGCTCCATGCTCTTTTGGATGTGCACAGGGAGAGGCTGAGAGGTTATAAATGAATTGGAGGAAAAATAAGCACAGAGGAATGAAACTGTATCTGCTATTTCTAAACCACTAGTGACACCTAGTTTCCAAGAAAAATACCAGTAGCTACATTAACACCGCAACTTGGAAAAGTGCATTTGATTGCACTTGCAACACTATAGGGCTTGGTGATTCCAAAGCTCTGCACAGCATTACCCCAGAAAAACAGACTTTGACAATAAAAATATGTGCATTAAATCTGTGCTTCAGTAAGGGACACAGAGCTTGCAGGTGTGGCCTCTCAGTGAAAGGCAGTGATGCTATAACATATCAGACATTTTGCCACATCTGTGTCTGTGCTGTCTGGCTACATCATTGGTCTTTCATTGAGGACCGATGCCCTGATTGTCCACACACTGTAAATATTGATGTGCACTCAGAAATGCTCTGGGGTGGTACCATCTGGCTGCTCAAGTGTGAACCTTGAACTTGTGGAAGCACCTTACTTGCATCTAAATCTTATGCTCACAAGCAGTAGAGATGCAATTGAGTCAGGTCCAGTGAGACCTGCCCTCCTCACAGTACTCTGAGAACACAACAGAGTACTGGGAAGGCCATGAGCCTCCTTTCCCCACACTGTGCCTAGTTCAAGTTAAAACAAAGGCAAAGCAAAGGGCCACTCTGAGTGCTGGAGAACTGCACAGGAAAAAATCAGATTCTCTTTCTTGGGACAGCAAACACCTTGCAAACATGTTCATTTGAAAATTATGCTTTTTGGGGGCATAAAGTTGTAGTGACAGCTGGAAGAGGGGAAACATCAGACAATGACTGTGGGCAGCCACATTTTCCCAGTGCTCTCAGCTACAGCATCTTTATCCACCTTCCAAACTTTCCTGTCCCCTGCTTCCCATTTGCCAAGAGGAATAAGAATCTAATTTCCATAGAAATGAGGGGCTTTTACTCTAATTAGGCAGCAGTGCCAGATGTGACAGGTTAGGAGAGCCACCTAGCAAAAAAAACATATGGTGGCCTTGGACCACTACCAGACAGTGACAGCGTGTCTGGTCACCGCTTTATAAACCGCAGATCTCTGAAGAAACATGGATTTTCCATTGCATTTACAGCTGACTCCTGCACACAGCTGCTTATCCATCACCAGCTCTGACTTGGTTTTGAGTCAGATATGGCAAGACAATGGCACAGAGACCAAGTACCATGTCATTAACAATGACTGGGAAAATTACTGTGCCTGAGTCATGTTCCTGAAGGTGTTGCAAGAGCAAACTAAGAGCTCCTACTGCCTGCACAATCTTTCTTTCTTCATAAACTCACTTTGTTTATTGTTCTTTCCTCAAAAACTGGGCTCAAAAATACAGTTTTGAGGTGAACAAATAAATCTCCATTGGGAACAGCCACTAGCACACTGGCAATGCTCAGGTGTCTTTTCTGTTTAAGGAAGAGAAAAGAGCAAGTATGCATGAAAAAATACATGGCTTTTATATATAGATCCCTGTGCATTTCAGAAAACTATGTCTACTTAAGTAATCAATGTTTTTGACAACATAACTGATGGCTAACATGTAGAACATATGGCTGATGGCTGTGCAGTAACAATTTTAATGGCAGACCTTTCCATCCTCCTCTGCCTGCTCACTGAGCAGTTTGCGGGTAAGCACACTCGATAAGACAACAAGCACCCTCTGTACTGAAGGGTGACACTGACATCCAAGTTAACCTGCGGTTAGGCTCTGCATGACAGGACAGTAATGCTGTGCAGCTGCACAGCCTGTTGAACTATGTGGAGCCAACTGATGGAAGCCCATCAAGCTTGAACTTGAACTTGTACAAGTACAAACCAAGCTGCATGCCACAAATGTGAATAGTGTACTGTACAGACATAACCTGGAGCATTACTCCACCGTCCTCCTGCTCAAAGCAGGTACCTCCATGTGATCAGCCCACAGTGGTAAGAATTTTATTCAGTCTAGTCTTGAAAACACTCAAAGATGCAAAACTTTTTTAGGCAACCTGTTCCATTGTCTGACTGTCCCTATGGTGAAAGAACTGTTTCCTTCTTTCTAGTTAGAACTTCCATTTCAGTTTCTCACCATTGTTTGTCAGCCTGTCATCATGCATGTCCATGAATCACTCCATTTTCTCAGTTCACCTCCTTGTAGGTACTGGAAAGCTGCCATTAGGTTGCACCAAACCCTTCATTTCTCTTGGGTAAAATGAGCCAGATTTCCACATTCTCCCCATCTGGTTTCTCTGTTCCAACCATCTGACCATCTTGGTGGCCTTCAGCTGAACTTACTCAAGCTTATAAATATTTTTCCAATACTAGGGAAGGCCAAAACTGGACGCACTATTCCAGATGTGATTGACTGAGTGTGGAGTAAAGGTGAATAAGTGCTTTCCTGAGCCCTCTGGCTGCGCTTGTGGTAGTACAGCTCAGTATGCTGCTAGCAACCACCTCCACTACCATGAGCTGGGTACACAGTAACAAAAACACAGTGTCTGTTTCCTACAGCTAAATGGCTTCTGGAACATCGGGTCCTCTACTGGATCACAAAGGTTAATCAGCCCATCTCCTATGATTTAAAGTCAAATTTAAATTTGCATTTTTTGTAATTTCAGGTGGGTTCTTCACACACAGTATGTCAATATATTGCAGTGTTTTCCTTTTCCTTGAAAGATAATGTTATTTATTGTCAAGAATGTCTGTGTTTTTACTTTTATGCTGTGACTAAGAGCTATATGCACTCTAGGGCACATATTAATGATCCATTAATATATTGTTCAGATGTTTAAAATTACTCAGTCTAATGTTTTGTGACTTTCTGGACACCTGAGTTAAT
Source organism: Passer montanus (assembly GCF_014805655.1). Lineage (NCBI taxonomy): Eukaryota > Metazoa > Chordata > Aves > Passeriformes > Passeridae > Passer > Passer montanus. Next base: position 537,309 of record NW_024359721.1, on the reverse strand, counting down.
ACATACCCTGGAGTGCTTTCCTGCTTGGTTACAGCACTCTCTACTACAAAAAACTGGGACTTGATTGCATCCATATATTAATCACAGTGGATGTTTACATAGTATGACTTCACTTAATTGCGTAATGATGAAGAAGCCGGATGTACATAACTGTCTGGCGGAATGCCTGACTTAGGGAAAAAGGAAGGCTTCCCACAAATATTTTTACATTTCCACAGAGGGCCAAAGAAATCACAGAAATGCTGAACATATTTTTTTAGATTGTTCAATCTATCTTTCCCCACAATATATGGGAATGCTTTGCTGGATCACATATACATATCTCAGAGAGTGGTTTCTGTTAATCTCCTAAACAGCAAATGATTTCTGTCTTTAATGAATTACATTAAAAGGTGAAGTGCTTAGTGGCAGGAACTCATGTAAAAGCATGATTAATCACCCTGGGGTTTTTGGCTCCAGTAGGCAGCTCCTTTAAGCTACTTCAGAGGGCTTCCTCCTTTCATTTAAGCTTTCTTTTGTTCTCCTCCTGCAGAACTTCTCAATGTTAGTTTTTCGGTGGTTCTGTTTTTTGTTTGTTTTTTTTTTTTTTTTTTAATAGATTGATGTATTTATTTTTAATTTCTGTCAGGGATATGTCCTCTTGCTATTCAGGTAAAAAATGGGGCTTAGTGTTTCTGAATAAATTACCCAGATGAATTACCGTCACTCAGTCAAGAAACACTTTACAGCTATACTTCAGTTTCTGCATATCTCCATTTTTCATGTTCTTATTGGGGTAAGGAAGTAGGAGCATTTATGCAGAACTGGGCTGTAAGATGCACAAACATATCGTGAAAGATGGAAAAATATTTTTAAGTATAAAACTTCAGAAACGGTTATATTTGATGGACCAGACACTTGGAAGATTAAAAAAAGAACTGCTCTGCCAGTGTTGTATTTTTGAGATCCAGGTAGCGACTGCTGTGCTGACTAATATAAATTCTCAGACAGGAAACAAGACTAGAGAAATCTCATTTTTCCTTTAATATTATTGTATCTCCCAGGTGAGACTATTTGAGAAAAAGATACAAAACAAAGTTTAAAATGAGAAAATGCCAGGCTCATACAGAGAAAGATCTGATCTGTTCTGGTGCAAGAGCTGGTTTTAACTCAAATCCCGCATGGCTGATGAGCAATGTTTAGGAAACCAGTACATACACAGATTGTTGTACTGCTCTATGTAATAGTGTAAAATAAGGGTTCCTAAAAAAACTCCAGTGAAGCATAGAATAATACTAAGGATAAGAAACAAAAAACCTGGATGTAAAGTAAGAGCGCTGTACAACCTCTTGGTGGCTATAATTACGCCTTTGAACTACCTAGAGCGTCCCAGTACCATGTTCTACAAAAACATCAAACCAGTAATTTATTCACAGTTATTGTCTTACACTTGCATGTGGCTCCTTTCTCCCGGACTGGGAGAATACAGCGGACTACCCCTGCAGAAGGGAAGCAGTACAGAACTTTGTTCTTAGGAATTCAGGGGGAAGATGCTATTGCAGTTTGAACACAGGAATGGGCGGAAGAAAATTTGACATCTGTTGACAGCTCCGCCCCTGTGGGTGTGGGTGAAATTTTAAAGGCAGGTGAATAATGTATGACTTGTTTCTGAATGAAAGCTGAGGTTTTCCAAGCTCTGCAACAAATGAACCTTCCATTGTGCATGCTTCCTGTCTGAGAGTCACTTTGCTTTGAGGAAGTCTCCTGGCAAATTTCTATTCACTGACTGGATAAAGCATAGCTTTTAAATTAGATTTACTGATGTAAACACTTATTACAAATTTAAAATGTGTTACAAAAATTTACGAGAAAAGTGAAATCTCTATTTTGCATTGTAGTTTATTGTACAGTATATAACACAGAAGATAAATCTCTCAATATTAAAATACATTTATTTAAAAAAATACCAATCTCAAGAGATTTTTTTTTTTTGTAAAATGTTCTGATAATCTGGGAAGATGCAGAGGAAGGAGTAATAAACATTTTCACAAACATTACTAAAATTCTCTACCAATTTCCTTATTTTTTAATTTTTAAATTGGATTTACCATGTAAATTTTACTGTTTGTTGCTGCATACTATCTAGTCTTGGTTGCTAAAGAAATAGTTTTTTTCCATAGCTGCTCAAAAAGTTTCTCCTGCTAACATCAGAATATATATTACTTCAACAAATGCTATTTGGGTGTTGGTTACTAGATTAACACTCATATTTCATTTTTCTAATGGGTGCATCCCTGTTTGCTAGCTCTGTCTTAATTTTTCTTTACTGGTCAGCTCCATTTAATGCCAGAGTGTCCTCTGCTGTACATAGCAAAAATAGCAGTATATTACAGATTCTTTCATTCATGGTGATCAAAAGGCAGTGAATAAGAAACTCTGTAGGGATCTGTGCAACTTATTTAAATTTATCTGTCAAGCATTTTTGCAAAATCCTTTCTAGTTCCCCCTAAATCACTCATTCTATGGATGATTTTGTAAATAGAATTCACATTAAAACCTCCTAACACTCCCACCTCTCCCCCACCAAAATTTTATGTTTAAAGGGAAGATTTCACTGAGAACAAATATTAGGAAAATTGCCCCAAAACAATCCACTGAGACACCTTCTCTGAATGTCAGATATGAAATAGGGATAAACCTTTAAGAAATTAAAAAAAAAAGGTGTAATGAGTGATGAGTGGCCAATACCTCAGAGTGCTGTGCAGGTCTTCAGAAGGACCTCGACAGGAGAGATGGGCAGAGAGGAACATTCTGAAATTCAACAAAGACACGTGCCAGGTCCTGCACCTTGGGAGGAATAACCCCAGGCACCAGGACAGGCTGGGGGCTGAGCTGCTGGAAAACAGCTCTGTGGTGAAGGACCTGGGGGTCCTGGCAGACAACAAGCTGTCCATGAGCCAGCAGTGCTCTTGTAGCCAAGAGGTCAGGGGTGTCCTGGGGTGAATTAGGAAGAGCATTGCCAGCAGGTGGAGGGAGGAGATCCTGCCCCTCTCCTCAGTCCTGGTGAGGCCACATCGGGAGTGCTGTGTCCAGTTCTGGGCACAGCAGAGACATGGAGAGACACGGAGCTCCTGGAGCAGGTCCAGCAGAGGACAACAAAGGTGATCAAGGGACTGGAACATCTTTCTTGTGAGGAAAGGTGGAGAGAACTTGGCCTGTTCAGCCTCAAGAAGAGACAACTGAAAGGAGACCTCATCAATATCTGTAAGTACCCAACGGGAAGGTGCCAAAAAGGTGGATTCAGGCTCTGCTCAGTGGTGCTGGGCAACAGGATAAGACCAAACAAGCAGAAACTGATGCCCAGAAACTTCCACCTGGATATGAGGAAGAATTTCTTTACTGTGCAGGTGACCAAGCACTGGAACAGGGCGTGGGGTCTTCCTCACTGGAGTTACTCAAGAACTGTCCCAACACAATCCTGTGTCATGTTTCAGGGATAGCCATGCTTGAGCAGGGAGGTTGGACCAGATGATCCACTGTGATCCCTTCAACTTGACCCATTCTGTGATTCTTTAAAATACTCCACAAATATTTTTGTTCATAACTAGCATTCTGCTCTTTGATGAGGACAAACTGGGTGTGCAAAAGGTTATATGAATCCTCCATTTTAAGGATGGATAGTTAGCCATTGTCAGTATGTCCTAAGAGTAAGGTATAGGCATATTTTTCTAATTAATACACATGCAATTTAATAGAAAAATTAAAAATACTGATAACTGCAGTCATAATTATTAGCTACAGAAACAGGATTCAGGATAGACCTGTAGGAGTTAAGGTGGATAGCTCTCTGAAATTGTCAGCCATTTGGTAATGTTTAAAATAAGAAATTAAGTCAAATGTTTTTCAGATGGACAGCAGGAAAGGCAAGAAATTCTCACATCAAGACCAGGAATGCTACTCATGTTAAGTAGCACAGAGTACCTTCCTTGTTCAGAGAATCCTTGAAAAATGACTGAAGATGACAATAAAAAAATCTAGAAAAGAATGTAAAGGTAAGCAGACAGTAATTTTTATTCACTATAGCCAAAATAGCAGAAGTAGCAAGAATGCAATGACGCTTTAAGGAGCAAAAACAAAGACGAAGCATTTTTGCACATAAATCTTGCCAGTGAACAGTAGAATTGTGTCACATGACAATGTTAGTGCCAGAAATCAAAAATAAAAGAGACAGCTTTTAGAAATGAGGCCAGACACCTGTGTGGAGTATGTGTCTACCTGCAAATGTAAAATACCATACACGCAGTGTCACAGTAAGTGCCTGGGGAGGAAGAACCCCAAGTGCCAGCACTGGAGAGCAGCTCTGCTGGAAAGGCGCTGGCAGTCTAGGTGGGTGACAGGCTGACCAGTGCCAGAGGGCCAGTGGGATCCTGGGATGCACTGGGAAGAGCACTGCCAGCAGGTGCAGGGAGGTGATCCTGCCCCTCTAGCTGGCCCTAGTGAGTGCTGTGTCCAGTTCTGGGCTCCTCAGCACAAGGAAGATGAGGAGCTGCAAATGGTCCAGTGGAAGCCACAAAGATTATTTGGGGAATAAAAAAATCTAGAAAAGAATGTAAAGGTAAGCAGACAGTAATTTTTATTCACTATAGCCAAAATAGCAGAAGTAGCAAGAATGCAATGACGCTTTAAGGAGCAAAAACAAAGACGAAGCATTTTTGCACATAAATCTTGCCAGTGAACAGTAGAATTGTGTCACATGACAATGTTAGTGCCAGAAATCAAAAATAAAAGAGACAGCTTTTAGAAATGAGGCCAGACACCTGTGTGGAGTATGTGTCTACCTGCAAATGTAAAATACCATACACGCAGTGTCACAGTAAGTGCCTGGGGAGGAAGAACCCCAAGTGCCAGCACTGGAGAGCAGCTCTGCTGGAAAGGCGCTGGCAGTCTAGGTGGGTGACAGGCTGACCAGTGCCAGAGGGCCAGTGGGATCCTGGGATGCACTGGGAAGAGCACTGCCAGCAGGTGCAGGGAGGTGATCCTGCCCCTCTAGCTGGCCCTAGTGAGTGCTGTGTCCAGTTCTGGGCTCCTGAGCACAAGGAAGATGAGGAGCTGCAGATGGTCCAGTGGAAGCCACAAAGATGATTTGGGTTCTGGAGCATCTCTCTTAGGAAGAGACGGCCTCAGTCTTAGTCAGTTTAGTCTGAATGAAAGAAGACTGAGAGGGAATCTCATCAATACAGACAAATATCTCAAAAGCAGATACCAAGAGGAAGGTCTCAAACTCTTTTCATTGTCACCTAGTGACAGGACAAGGAGCAATGACCATAAACTAAAATACCAGAAGTTCCATCCTAACCTGAGGAAGAACGGCTTTATGGTGAGGGTGGCAGAGCACTGGAACAGACTGCCCAGGAGGATTATAGTCTCCCTTCCTGGAGACATTCCAAAGCCACCTGGAGACCTTCCTGTCTAACTTGCTCCAGGTGACCCTGCCTCGGCAGGGGGTTGGGCTGGATGCTCTCCAGAGCTCCCTTCCAACCACAACGATTCTGTAATGCGTAACCTGCGGGGTGAAAGAAACCGTAGGGCCCGGCTTGCCTTCTGGGGGCAAATTTACATTTGCATTTTTAAGTTATTTCCCAGGGCAGAGCGCTGACGGACCGATCCCATCCCTCAGGGATCCCACTCCCCAGCGATCCCATTCCCGAGCAGCCCTGCTCCAGCGGGAGCTCGCGCTCGGCCGGAAGTGAGGGGGCGGGGCCGCGCGGCTCCCCACGGGGCTCGGCCGCCGCCATTTTGTTGGCGCCGGGCGCTGCCGCCGGGGCGGGAATCGCTGGGAATCGCCCGTCGGCTCCTCCCTCGTCGGGGCCGAGAGGCGGGGACTGAGCGCGGCCCGGCGGGGACGGGACGGAGCGGCGGGGCCCAGCGCGGTGCAGCGATGTCGGCATTCTCGGAGGCGGCGCTGGAGCGGAAGCTGTCGGAGCTGAGCAACTCGCAGCAGAGCGTGCAGACGCTGAGCCTGTGGCTCATCCACCACCGCAAGCACTCGGCGCTCATCGTCAGCGTGTGGGAGCGGGAGCTGCGCAAAGGTGAGCCGGGGGCCGGGCAGGGCCCGCCGGAGGCGCGGGGCCGGGCGGGAGGCACAGGCGGCGGCGGGGCCCGCTCCGGAGCGCGGCTGCCCCGGGGACGGAGGGACGGAGGGAGGCGGCGCGGCCTGCGAGGCCGGGGGAGCGGGCGGGGAGAGAGGGAGGGTAGGCCTGAGCGCCCGGGGAGGGCGGAACTGTTGGGGCCAGCGTTAAACGTCGGGTCTCCGTTTCCGTGGGCTGGCAGGTGCTTCTTCTCCCTTTTATTTTCTTCCGCTTCACTCGCTCCTTTCTTCCCGTTTTCCCGTCTCCTCATAAAGAGGTGTCCCTGAGGAGCCTGCCCCTTGTGTTCTATCTCCCGTTTTTTAAGGAGAAAGGAAAGTGGGAAACCGGAAGGAATCCGGCGAGCCGGGGTTTTAGAGCTTTTTGTTGTTTATATTAATTACAGCTCTTTCAAGACGGAGCCTTTTTGGGTATTTTTCCTCATCGTCTGTAGTGATGGTTAGGTGTAATACTATTTGAATTCTATGTCTACTCAGGTTTTCGTGCCAGAAACTGTTCTTGAAGGGCAGATGAGGATGGGAATACACTGAGGGAAGAGCACTGTAATGTATCCAAAGTGGTTTTAACTTCCTGGTTTTGCCAGATGGTTAATACCAATGTTAACATAATAAAAACTTGAGTTTCTTTAGCTGTGATCAGTGTGCAGACTTAAAGGCTAATTTGGCTTTCTGTTTAACAGGAAAGAACTTGCAGCTGTAGACAGTGGTTCAGGGAGTGAGAGGGAGAACTGGCATATGAAGGTTTATTTGGCATGACTGGATGCTAACTTGATCTTAAGTTGGTTCTTTTAAGAAAAAGAAAACTCACTTACTGGAACTCCACTTCGATCTACACAATGATGCTGTTTTACAGTAGCTTCCTTTGGAGCCTCACTAATATATGGATCTTTAATGGGAAAAATGGAAGTCTCAGTCTTTCAGACTGAGCAGAAAAACAGTACTAAGGCATTACAGGACTTAAGAAAGAGGAAGAAACCACAGAGTATAGTATAATATGCCTACTGTGATTTTGTTTAAGATACTCTTTTCCTGGGATTTGTTGTCTTTTGAACTTTGAGGTATGAATTAAATTCTTTTTCGTGTTGACTGAAGAAAGACTGACTTGGTGGCAATATTCCATCTTGGGACATAAGCTCATTTTCATTGTGTTAGTTGCAGGCTTGCTTTTTTTTGTTCCAGGAGCAAATGAACAATGGATCTCCCACCTGTGTCTGAAACATTTCACATTTCTGGGCCTTCTAATCAAACAACAGGAATGTTAGGGGTTTTGAATTATGCCAGGAAGGTATCTTAAACTAAATGAAATAGACACACAGTTTTGGTTGCTCATCTTAATTATCATGAACAATATTAGTTCATAGTATTCTGTGATATTAATGGGCAGTCCTTAACTTTAATTTTCCTCTTGTGTTGGTTGACTAAGAGAGAAATGAAGTGAAATCTTTGAAACCTGTGCTATGTGTCTGAAAGGGGCATTGAGAGGCAAGGATAACAACCTTCTTTTGAGCTTTTGGTGAGAATAGCTGCCATAATTGGGTTTGTTTTGTTAATTGACATTGTTGTCCTGCTTTTGCTGCTTCAAAGTAAAATTTTGCTGTGACCTCTCTTTGGATGTCAGCTTTCAAGGGTCTGTGGAAAGCATGTGAAACCCTACCTGTGCTATAGGAGTAGTTTAGTTGCTTTCAAGGTCCTGACCCTTTGGGCTTTTAGACCTATGTGAAGTGCTTTATTTTGGAAGACAGGAAGCTTCATTTGAAGCTGCCATAGTTAATACACACAGGATGTATTTTAATTTTCCATCTCTTATAATATCTGAGCTTAATAAATGTTAGCTTGCATTTACCTGATACTAACTTCTGGCTAATTGCTGCACAGATTTGTAAGATGGTGCCCAATCCCCAAAGGTGGAAGTAGTCATCTAAGCAGACAGCATGGGAAGGATGAGAGGAAAACAACTGTCCTGTGGTGAAGTGAGTGCATAAAACACCACAAAGTAGGATATTGGAAATGAGGCCATAAGTAGAGTAAGTTTAAGGCTCCTGACTTGCCTGTCATTCAAGCCATAGCAAATGATTTCTCTCCTACCTTAGAGGAAAACTGCCTCTATTTGGGGAATATGGATATCAAAATTATTGACACTGTCAGCTGTTATTGCTAGCCAGTAGTGTCCTGGAACTGAAAATGGACCTTGTCTTTCTAGATTTTATTTTGTTTCATTGTATCCCCTTTTTTATTGTCACCCCGCCTCTCCAGACCTTCCTTCCAGCCCACTGCTTTTCAGGAACGTTGTATAACTAGTTGGGTTGAACACAGTGCAATGATATTACATTTTTTGCTGGATGGTTTCAGTTTTGGTAAAAGATCATTCACGTCAGATGAGCTTTCATGAGCCTTTCTGAACATGTCTCTAGCTATTCATAAAGACATGTCCTAAGATCAGAGCTCTTTCCTTCCTAGATGTTTAGCTCTGAATCTTTTATATTTAAAATAACTTTTTTCTTTATGCCACATTATAGTAGAGGTGAAAAGAAAACTTTTCAAATCTGCATATAATTTAGACAGCATAAAATGTTAGTGCCTTTCTGTTTACTTGGATTAATTGGCAGTGGTCAGGTCCCATATTCTGGCATCCCTATGGATCATCAGTTCAGTATGCCTTCATGGACAGGTTTTCTTGAAAAGCGTGTACTGAGGGAAATGGTCCTGCTTCAGCTAGATTTCAGAGGTATGAAATGTAACTCTCAAAGTTAAGTAGTTAATTACTCAGGAGTCATAAGCTTATTCAGTATTTCAGTAGTTAAGTAGTACTAATTAATTAACTTGTGATTACCTCAGTCACTTAAAGAGGCAACTGGTGGGCCCATTTAAACCTTTGTAGTTTTGTGTATCCATAAAGGGAATGACTTATAGGGTTTCTTTTTAAACTGAGTAGTGGCATAACAAATTTGTTGTATGAACCTGCAGTCACTGAATGGCTGCTGGGAAACCCCTTAGGAAGAAACGCCTTTGAATAGGCTCCTCTGAGATGGAGTCTCTTGAGAATTATTTTTTGTTATTTGCAGTCAGGTGTGTTCTCTTGCATACATCACTTGCTCCCTGGTTTCAGGATGCTCTGCAACTGTGGAGGTTTGCTACCTGTTTGTTCATTTTTGGAAATGAAAGATTGCAATTCTGTAATTCAAAGCATCTGTCTTCAAGGGTGAACAGTAACTGCTTGTTCAGCAGGCTCAATGTGCGATTTGCGGTACTTGGTTAAAAATGTGTTATTTTTTGAAGGAAAAAACCCAAAATTGCTAAATGTTTGTAATATGGGATTTGTTATTTTCAGTTCCAGTTAGTTATCTGTAAGAATCTTTTCCTGTCATCTCATTTTCTGTTAGCTTTTCCAGGTTCAGCTCTGTCACTTGTTTTTATTTCTTAGTGACATTTTAGTAAGCACGGAATATTCTGAGTTGGAAGGGACCCACAGGGATCATCGTGTCCAAGTCTTGGCTCTTCGCGGGACATTGTTGTGTTGTATCTTTAAACCTAATTTCAGATTCAAGTGTCTTGTTTCTTCAGAGCCCAACACGGCATCTCAATGATAAGTCAGTAACAGAAACTGATCGTGATCATCCCCCATCCTCCTTAATCGCTTGATCTCTTGTTTAGGCTGTCAAGTGTCACCCCACCCGTGTCACACTGATCATTGTCTTCCCTGCACAGCCACAGCTTATCTAGGTCAGTAGAGCCATTGTGTATTGCCTTTAGGAGGGCCACAGTTGTGTAGGTACATCTGGGCTGCTACAGGGAGATGTATTTTTGTTTCGTTTTTTCCTGGTGTTGCTTCTCATACCACTCTTCTTTCAGTGGTATGAGAAGCTACATCTTTTCTTCGTATTTATGGTTTGCCTACAGCTTCTGCCACTGGGACATATGCTGGTGCTGGGGTCCTCATCCACTATAACTGTTGGCACTGATGAAGTATATTTTTCTGAGGGTACTGGCTGTTGTGGCAGCTGCTGAAACTTGGAAGATAGCAGATTTTAGCGAGTAAATTGAGAAGGCCTAGCAACACTTAAAGCAGATTTGAAAGTTGTACTACATCTGAACTACTCTAACACTGAGCTGTTTTTGAGCACGATTACAGCCAAAAGTGGTTGCAATATATTGTCTTGCAGATGGGAAGTGGCTCGCAGGAAGCAAGTACCCACTTTAAAGCAATTATTTTCTGTACCATGTAGTGTAGTTTTTTCTGCCAGGAGGAGGAATCTTTCTTTTCTGGTGATTGTAAGATTATTTTACTTAGTGGTAGTATAGTGTCATTGTCCAGTGTGAGAGAACAAATAATTTTGGTTTCTTTTATTTAAGAGAAGCAACACTATGGCTCTTGGATTTCATTTTTTGGATTTCATTTTTTGGTTATGCCCATATCAATCTTCCCATCCACGCCAAAAGGTTTGGAGAGCAACAGGCAAAACTTCAGATGAATGGGCGTTGTTGAGTCTAGTTAGGAAAACTTATTTGCTGTGTACATGATTTACAAAAAATGATCTGCAGTTAGGAGCAGCAGAGTGGCAATATAAGAGCCTTTTATTTAAAACAACTATATTTGGGTTGTGTAGTGTCAAGCCTGTGTGTCTTTCACCTTTCTCGTTCTGAATACTTAACTGTAGGGTCTTTTTACTATCCTGCAGCTGTTGTTGCGGTTGATTCATATCCATCTTGGCATTTTACCTGCCACGTGAGGCAATGAAAGGGATTGGTTTGTGTCATATGTTCAGGTAGTTCAGGATGCGCTAAGTGCTGTGGGAAGCTTCTGCAGTCTAATTATGTTGGAATGGTTTCCTTGGTCTGTGACCAGCTTTCTGGCATTCCTGTGGTAATTTGTTGCTAATGGCCTTATTCCCAGCAGTGGCTGTGTGTTGTGTTCCCTTTGTTACTCATCTCCAAACCCTGTCAAAATACTTAGACTCTCAAACCTTGAACGCATTCAATGGGCAATCCCATTTCCCTCTTTGAAAACACAGCAATTATCAAACCTTGGTAAAATTCACCCAGTGACTGCACAGGGTGGAACGCTTAGTTTAACCTTTTCTTAGTAGAAGGTTAATGAACTTTAAGGTCAAGGGTTTGTTGTGCAACATGCCTTTTATGGATTATGTTGTCTTTTAAATTGGCTTTTCGGGTGGCAGCCTCTCAAGTGGCTTTTTAGAGTCATATTACCAAAGATGCTCTGCTTAGTCAGCTTGCATAAAAACCCAGGTTAGCTCTCTGCAGTGTGAAGGATCAGTGATCTTGCACTCAAGTTTCAGTGCTGCTTGACTTAACGATAATTGGTCTCGTAATAAAAAGCTTGAAAGCTTGTCAGATATTTACAGAGATGTCACGAGCTCCTCTTGCAAAGGTGTGAAGCATGCTGTGAGAGTGTTCCAGAGATTTTGGGAGAAGTGGTGGCACTCATAAACTGTCCTGCATGTGTATAGACTAAAGTAATTCGAAAGCGATTTAGCGAAGTCTTTATTTGAATCCGTACTAGAGAACTTAAGTATGCTAATGAAATGTTTAGGGCTGCTGACTGTTGTGAGATTTTAACATACTGATGCTTATTGTCTCAAACCCTTTTGTTAGGAGGTATTTTCTTTCAAGGTCAGCTGACACAGCAGAGCTGGCCTGTCGAAAGCCACACAGCCTGATGTAACATTTTCAGATGGTTCAGTCAGTCTGTACACTTGTAGTGGGATGTAATTGAAATCTCTTACGCTTGTGTGTTTTTCTGTAGTTTCTTCTAGTATATCCGTGACAGCAAAAATCTGTTGGCTCTAGGTGTAAAACAGCATGAAACTAATGGGCATGTTTCTAGCAAACTTCATGGGAGCTCAATTTCAAATGCAGGAGGTAAATCTGGAGAAGACAAATACAGGTGATTATACTGACTTTGATTGCCAGGGCTAACCTCGGTGAAAATGACTGATTTATTGCCTTTCAGGGTAAAATACTGGTTACTTGCACTAAAGTGGTGGCTTGTCAGTGTTAAGAGTTCTCTAAGTCTTATGGATTAAAGCAAATAATGTCAGGCATTGATACTGAACTGTTAGAGAACCAGGTGGACCCAGGCAGGCCTGAGAAGAATGGATTGCCAAAAACTAAGACTTGATAATGTTGTCTCCACTGCAGATATCTTCAGTATGCTAATTGTTGCTGAAATATCATTATTATCTGAAGAATATTCATTGGCATTTAAACATGTCAGATACATTTTTGATACAGGCATAGTTTCATTTACAAGGTGCCAATCCCATGTAGTCTCATTGAAGATGTTTCAAGAGTAATATGCATAAAATGGCTCTTACACCAACCAGCACTATTGACATATTAAAATACTTCAGAATCCAGTGCTTCAGGGAGCTGCTTTGGTGGCTGAATGGTGAATCTAGCTGCAACGAGCAGAGGAGTTATGTGAGCTCTGCACAGAGCTTCTGAAAAGATGACTCAATCCAACACGGATGATTTCTTGGCAATTTTGTGTTTGCAGAGGGTACTGTTGGTACAGAGATGTACTTCTAACACTGTACATTCAGGCAGTGTGTGCCTTTCAGCTCCTTCTTCAACCTAGGTTCTTGCAGGTTTTCTCCCTTCATTTTCTTCTGACAGGAAGAATGCTTTTCCTATTAGCCTTGCCATGTGTTGAGGACCTTCAAAAATTGTCTGTTTGATCCATTTTGATGTTCTGAGGTTTATCAGTGCCCCGGGCTGGGAAGTTAGTTTCACTGCTACTGGAGATGCTTTAAACATAGTTCTTTCTCCAAAACAGATCTGTTTGATCCTGAATTTAATTTGTTTCAGACATCACTAGTCAATTTATAGTCATGCTAGCAGTAGAATGTTTTCAGCTCGGGTGTCAGTCTCAGTTGCCAGAGGTTACGTTGCACTTCAGTCTCACATGCAAGGCATAGTGCCAATAGACCAGTATGGAAGTCTTGAAGATTTGTGAAGAGAGAGGGAGCCCTTCTCAAGACTATGCATAATTTTTACCTTTGGAATTTTTTGCAGCACATTCTTAAAGCAAGAGGAATTAAATTTTAATTCACCATTTTCCTTGTGAATGATAAGGGTAGAACACTAAAATTTTCAACCAAAGGCACAGATAGCTTAATAGTGGGTCGAGGATTTCTGTTCATTCTGCACAGCTTTGTTTATGTTGAATTGTAGTAGGAAGTTGAAAAGGTAATACTCAGGGAAGTAAGCCTGAAAGTGACTTTCTGTGATTTAGGATGCTTTTATCCAATGTGATACATCAATCTTTTACTGTAGTGAATAGATAAAGTCTCGGCTTTGTGAGAGTCAGCATTACCTGACTTCATGTCACTGTGTATCCATCTCATGTCTTTGCCAGCCCAGTTGATTTTGCTGTTTTTGGAAAGTAGGAATTTAGGGTCTCTCACAAATGGGTTACATCACTCAGGATTAAAAAATGAGGGTTTTTTTCCTGGTGGAATGCATAGACAAGGGCCTGTCCTGCATGCAGTTCCAGAGGATATAGGATGGGGAAGAGCCTGAATCCTAATTCTGGGCTTATTTAAGAACTGAGAGAGGGGGCAGGGCCATCTTTGGTAAACTTCAGTTACTTGTTGATTATGCCTATGAGACAACATGTGTTTTCTGACATTCTCTCTTTGAATAATTCAAAACTTGCTAGGTGTCAGAACTCTGATTCATGTGGAACATGGGAGATGTGTTGTTTTATCATCAGTCAGGTTTAAATATAGAAATTGAGCAGCGCAAGTTTGTAAAACCTACATTATAGGTTAGCCAGATTTCGACCAAAATAGATTAATTTTTTGTGTGCTTCCATGTGGTGATTTCACTGTTTAGAGCAGTCTCTAAATAGACTCTAAATAGAGTGTGTCCAGCACTTCCAAGCTTTTTTTTTTTTTGTTTCCTATTCTTTAGTTTACCTTGACTGTAAGCAAAGTGCATTTTTACATTTAACAGAGGGTTTTTCTCCAGTCAATCCAGAACTCCCAACTTGTTAGATATGTCTGTTCAAGAGACTGGAAAGAATTCAGTACTTCAAGGAGAAATCCTTCAGAGGAGTCTTTCTGTAGTGCAAAATTTATTCTCAAAAGCATTTCCCTTGAGTGAAAGCATATTAACATTGAATTTTCTCTTTATATGTGAGGGTGGTAGTTATGCATTTTTGAAAGGATGGAGTAGAAAGTAACAAAATCAAATCATATTTGCTTGCATAAATTATAAGAAATCCTGGATTGTCATTACCACAGTGCTGCTTTCCTTGAGAGAGCAGAAAAAACTTGTCTTTCAGGAGAAACCTCTTTTTAAAATCAGAGTGTACATATTGAGGTTATGTGGTGGTAATGGTATTCCAGTGTTAACCAAGGGTAGAAATGTTACAATAAGAGTTTCAGCTCCAATAAACTTGTAGAGTAATGAAAATTAGGTGAAGTGTAAATGAAAATACCCAGGTAGGAGCACTTAGAAAACGTAGAGTAAATTTTGAGAAGCAACTTGTAAATTGAAAGCTTGTAGTCTATTGCACATTAAGAGAGGTGGGATAAGATGTTTAAGGGGCTTGGAGAAGAGCTACACCACAGGAGCTTGACAGTGATTTTTGAAAACATTTTTGTGCTATTACAGCTGCTGGCTCGTGAGTGTTTTAACAATTCCGAGGTGAGGAAGGGGAGTATCACTGTGATCAGTGACACAGGGACACTGACTAGGGGATTGACTGTTCAGTTTGCTTAAATGTGAGAATGAGGAGTGATTATGTAAGACTGAGTGAAATTCAGACTGAAAAGGAGGAGTTTCTTCACATGAGTGATTGTGGATCTGTGAAGTGCCTCATCAGGAGACTTCATGAGTGTAAGAAATTTAAGTAAGCTTAGAAGAAAGCTGAAGTACTTTGAAGAAATCCATGAAGGCCTGCCAAACAGGAATCATAAAAGGCTCAGGAAAACACCTGAAAATAGTTTGGGGATGAAGAACACTTTGGAATATCTGGGGATTTTTTCTGTTTGTTTTTTGCACTAAAAGGAAGTTGCGTCATGCTAAAAGGAAGAAGAACTTGAACAAAGAGAGCAGAAAGGAGAGAAAACCCAATGAGTGACTGAAGTCTTTCAAATGAAAATACTGAAAATGTATAATGGTGTAAGCAGTAATGAAAATGGGAAAAACACACTTGATTTCAGGCTGTGGGGGAGTGGATGTTTGTATTCAGTGTGAGCCTGGATACATAGGTATTAGTTGAAGGAAATAAAATTTCTAATTATTTTTAATTTTTCTTTTTATTAGCAAAACCAAATAGGAAGCTGACATTCCTGTACTTGGCCAATGATGTCATACAGAACAGCAAAAGGAAAGGACCAGAGTTTACAAAAGACTTTGCTCCAGTAATAGTGGAGGCTTTTAAGCATGTTTCAAGGTACAGTAAACTTGTATGTGCAGTGTCCTTCACACTGCATTTGAGGGGCGTTTAGAGAAGTCATCACTTGATGTCTTCTGGCCCGTCTAGTTCTTCATGTGCTGTTTCTGTACTTGAAATCTTGTTAGTTTCATTTATTCAGTGTTCTTGTGAACTTGGATAGTCTTACTATGGTTGGATGAAGTTTGATAGTAAATGCATCAGCATTGAGTCCCTTTTTTGCCTTGGAAGGCTGTTAGCCTTCCAAGAAGTAAGAAGCTAAGACTTGCTTACTGTCTGTGTTATGTGCTACAACAGTTTGACATTTTTCATTACTGGGTGTTACATGATTTGTTTTTCCCCAGCAGCCTCTAATGCATGAGAAAGCTGGAGTCTTGATACAGGATTATCTTCACAATGATACACAGCTGTTGAAGCAACTTAAACCTATTTGTAGTGTTTGCAGATTTATGGGTTAATAAAAAAAAAAAAAGGAGTTGGGTGTAGGCCCTTTTTCTTTCATCTGCTTGCTAGGGCACATTGAACTCATCTTTGCTAAAATGTGAATTTGTTATTTTCTGAGGTTGATTGATTTCTGATACTTGGATATTGCTAAGATCTGTGAAAAATAATTATAAAACAGTGCTATACTTCTACCTATTGCTGATATTTGCTTTTTTCCTTGTAACAGTGAGTCTGATGAGAGTTGTAAGAAGCACCTTGGCCGAGTGCTGTCTATCTGGGAAGAAAGGTCTGTTTATGAAAATGATGTATTAGAACAACTTAGGCAAGCTTTGTGTAAGTATTTTGTGAGTGTATGAAGGTTCTGTCTCCTATTTGAAATGGTGCTTCCCTGACTGCTGTGTTTGTTTTCATTTAGATGGAGACAGGAAGGTGAGGAAGCGCACATATGAACAGATCAAAGTTGATGAAAATAACTGTTCACCTCGAAGCTCTCCCACTGATCCTCCTCAGGTAAAAGCATGTTTATAAAATTCTCTACTTATATATGGTTTCATATAGAATTTTTCAGTTACTCTTTTTTTTTGTTAATGGGCTCTGTTTCTGGGCAACGGTGGCTACACCTGAAACTTTTAATAGTTTTTAATAGGGTATGCTGTAACTTTACATATTTGACACTAAACCCAGATGTATGAACTGTATGTCCAGCTTTGTTCATGTATTTCAGCAGTAGTTTCTACAAAGTATTGAGTTCTCATTTGGTTTTCAGGGTAGTAGTAACACATGTGTTAGAGTGTAAGATTGTTATGGATTTATAAATAAAATATTTCCCAAAGTTTCACTCACAATGGCTGTGAAGAATTCTTGTCTGCCTTGAACTGTTACAGCAAAGAACGACTGTTCTCAAGTCATCACAATTTAGTATGTTTCTCTATAGCAGATATCTGGGCTTCTGTGAACATCAGCCCTACTTCCAGAAGAAGTGCAGTGATACAGTCTTTTGCAATAGTGAAGCAAAACAACAAGAAAAGTAATTTTAAAAAATGTATAATGAAATGAAAGGTACTGTAAAATAATCACTACTGTCAAGAAGAAAAGGTTTATAAGTATTCCTCTACCAAAAGTTTAAATGAAAAAGCTCTTGTAGAAAGGTGACCTTTAAAACTAGAAACACTGCAATGTTGTGCTGAGATTAAAGGTTTGGTTTTATTTTGTTTGACTGTAAAGGTGATACGTAAATGCTGCTAAAATTACCATTAAACCAATACTATAAGCTTGTTGTAAAATACTTCTGTTTTGTTCTAGAATCTGTTTATTTAAACTAGTTCTCAATCTTGCATGCTTTTTCCAGACTACAGATCTCATTAGAGCATTACAAGAACTAGAAAATGCTGCCTCTGGGGATGCAGCAGTTCACCAGAGAATAGCTTCCTTGCCTATAGAGGTCCAGGATGTGTCCCTGTTAGACAGAATAACAGGTGAGGGTTGGGGGCCTGGTAACCAAAATGCTCTTCTATGAACTTAATGATACATATTGGAATCACACTTTACCTGGTTTTCTCTGCTTGCTTTTTAGATAAGGAATCTGGAGAGCAACTTTCCAAAATGGTAGATGATGCATGTATGTTGCTGGCGGATTACAATGGCAGGTTGGCAGCTGAAATAGATGATAGAAAACAGCTAACTCGAATGTTATCAGACTTTCTCCGATGTCAAAAAGAGTTCCTTGCAGAGAAAGAACATAAGCTGGAAGTGCGTAATGTTTTGTTTTAGTCTCTTCTTCACTAAATCTTGTTCTTGCAAATGTTTTTAGTTAGCCTGAACAAATTTTCTCTCCAAAGATAAATATTTTATTGCCACTGTTATGTCTTTGCTTCCAGCATGTTAATAACACATTGTTTGATTCTAATGCTCTAAACCTACTAAACCAGCTCTTTCTGCTTTTCAGCCTTGGTTATACCTACAGACTTAGTTTTAGTAGTGCAGATAGAAAGTCTTATACCTGGTGTTACAAACTTAATTCTTCATAGTGTCATTTTCTTTCCACGCTCTTTTAATTCATTTTTCTAAGTCTTTTATGTATTTGCTAAAGGATAAGAATTTAATTCCAGGTAACTGCAGCATATGCATATGTGGTCCCAACATTAATTACTCTTCAGGTTTCATCATATATGCCTGTCAAGAACATTTGCTTTCTCTAGTAGTTTCTTTACCTTTATCTTCATAACTTGGATTCGGATTTTGTTACGCTTTTTTTTCTGGAAAATGCTGTTCATAATGTGTTTGAAGTCATCATTCAGATCAGTTGTGTCATTCCTAGCCTACTCTTATTTCTTGACTTACTTCCTTTCCTCTGTGCCTCACAGAAAAGCAATTGATGAAGGTTCTTCCTGTCAACCTTACTGTGTTAATCCTGTGGGAAGGATATCAACCAGCTTCATGTAAGATAGATGGTATGCACAGTGGTGCTGATTTCAATAGCAACTGATCCAACTGCATAATGGAACCTGGAAGATAAAAGAGCAGGAAGCCTTAAGCTTTTCATCACATGCCCTACCTTCCCTCTGCCTGTGTAATGGGTTTGAAGGACAAGTTCCAACAATTTCATTGAAGGGCTGGTTGTCTAGAGGCACTGACTTGTTTATGTAGCTCATTACTAGCAATTGCATCCTGTGTAGTTATGGTAGACTGCCGGGATAGTGAGTTAGTGACAGTAAGGCCGTGACTTAGTCCTTAGACAGATTTACTCTTCTGTAAAACAAGGGAGCTCAGTTTAAAAGAAATTAAAAATAGTAGCACAGCTGTGAACAGGTTCCACCCTTCTTGGTTTTCAACAAATAGAAACCAGTGTAATTTCCCAATATTGCTAGATCAGAGAATTAATAATTCTGAGACAAAGCAATTGCATATTACTGGGCTGTTATGGTCTTTCACATGGTTTAGACTGCTAAAGAACTTAATTCTAATGTAGTATAATTTCATTTTTGGACTAATTTGAGGTCTTTCTTTAAAAAGTAGGAGATAGTCCTCAGTGTCTGTAGGAGCTTGTTTTAAACTAGTGAAGTCCTAGGATGTTGAACTACACTGCAAGAATGTTTTTAGGCTGATTATTGTGGCATAAATATGATGTCCTAATACAGATCTATGAGCTAGGATGGTGTTAACCCAGTTACTAATAAAGGCCTTTGAGCCAAGAGATTTCAAAAAACAAGAACCTAAAAATGAAGTTTCTAAACAAGTGATGAGTAAAGTGCCTTCGTGCTCACTATCAGTAGTGCTTTTTTGTTTGGGAAGTAGAGGCTGATAAACATTCTGAAGTTTTGAAATATAAGATTAGGATGTCTTAGTGATGTTGTCTGTAGGGCTTGCTGACGTAGCAAATGTAGGATTTATTTTGGTGAAGATGAAGCAAGGACTCCCTGTTTTTACATATTTGGGAAATTCCATGGCTCAAATTGAACCTTGCTTCTTGGCTTCTCATTTGAAATAGCACTGGGAAGGGCCTGTCATGTATTCTTTGCGAATGTATTTCCCTGAACTGTCTGTCCCTAGCTTTTGCTGTTCAAGTTCCATTTCTGGTGAAAATAATTTGTTCCAGACAAGCTTGTTTCTTGTGTTTGACTTCTGGCTATTGATACTTTCCCGAGTATAACATGATCTCTCAATTGTAACAGAAAGTCTTTATTTCTTCCTGAATTACTATCATCAATCTGTGAGTATAATGCTGAGATCCTACCTTACTGATTCCTTACTATACCAAACAGGTTTAGTAAGGAACAAGTGGATGTATTCTTAGTTGAGTCTAGAAATATTACCTGATGTTAACTTTGTTTAACAATTTGAATTGGAATTCCCAAAGAATTGTCGGTAGCTTTTAGCATTAGATAGAAGCTTTAGACCTAAATTTGCAGTTCTTTTATCTCCTAAAGATAATTTACAGGTAAGTAATTATGCATAACCAGTCTTTCCATCTTTCTTAATTTTGTAAGAATAAGAGTCTCTCTAATAGTTATTTCTGAAACAGAAGTGTGTGATTCCCGTCAAAATCAAGGTAATGTATGTGCTAAATCTTGACAAGAAATTTTGATAACAAGTAAATAATGTTATGTCTGCATCAAGAGCTAACTGTACTGCTTGGTAGGTGACTTTTCTTAAGTATGTTTGGGGTAAGTAGTGTCATCTTTAACTCTTAAATTGTTTTCTTTAACGTCTGTCTAGCTTCTGTTGCAGGTGGTGGACATGGACCTATCTTCTAATGATCACCATCCATTAGTAAACACATCCTGCTAAAAATAAATTTAAGAATCAAAATCTTGCATTGTCTGTTGTTTTTGAAAACGTGAGGAGGAAGAATTCTGTAACTACTCATACCAAATCTCTGCTATTTTCATGTATATTCTCACAAGCATTACTGAGTTTATGCCTGAGATGGATAAGTATTTATCCACTGTCATTTCTTTTTACTGAAGACTAAAATTTTCACATGGTTGTTCCTAAAACTCTCACATTCTTTCAGTGAAATAATTCAAAATTCCAAGGCAGAAGCTGGGGGGTTGCTTACAGTAAACTGCCATTTCCGAAAGGAGAAAGCTGTGAAAACAAGAGTTTTTCAGCCTTTTGCTTTTTAACTTACACTGTTGGGTTTACATGATCAGACATGAGAAGTGATGAATGTAGGGCTTTTCCATTACAAGCACAATAGAAAAACTTTCACTTTATTAGGTAACAGAGAAGGTGTGCTTTATAGTTGCACTTAGGTGCCTTTAGAACCCCCCTCAAATTTAGGATTGTACCAAGGAGTCTGTTCCCTTCACTTTTTGTAGTTTTAAAGCAGTATAAATATTTAAGGTTCAGTGTACTGTGGCTCCAGCTAGGATTTCTAGCTAGATAGGATTCTGTCTATTAGAGGAAATGGAAATTTTTACAGAAATATTTTTGTGGAACACTTTTTTTCTGAAGCCTTTGATGACTAATTCCATTCCTGTTTTCTACTACTTTGGTTGATTTTCCCCTCTTTCCCTCTGTGTTATATCTCCCTCCTATCTCCCTGCCCATCCCCTAGGTTTTGAACAAAAATATTGGTTGGTCTCTTGGTGTCACTGAAGGATAAAATGAGATTTTTATGTTCTACAGGAACAAGGAATTGGGTACATAAATTGATACCCATATCTGGGTATCAATTTGGCTCATGTCCTTTTGATTAGGCTGTCCTGTTATTCTAGAATTAATATGGCCTTAAAAGTGACATGAACAAGAGAAGTACTTATTGTTCTCTCATGTGTCTTTGTGTTTACCTCTCCCTCCCACAGTCTCTTGGATTATAGTGATTAGTCTCTTACTAAATTTCAAATAAAAAGTTTGATAGTTGGACATCTTACGTGACTTATGAACAGGTGTGAGTAGGGGATCACAAGACACCATCTCACATTCATTTTGACTTTATGGAAAGATGTAGTATTGCTACACTTAGCATATAGTGGATGTACAGTTTCTTGCATGCTTCTATCAGTTTACCACTTTAAGTTTGGGACTATCTTGTCACTAGATTCAAAGTTTTGTGAGGAAAGTGCTACTCGTGGAAGCCTGCTCTCATTTAGCAGCTTGCATTCAATTAAAACACTTAACGGTGCTATCTTGCATTTCTGATTTTCTACAGCTCTGTAAGTAGTATTCATATTCTTACGCTCACACGTCTAGTTTTAATTATGGTAATTCTTAGCATGTCGAGAGAATATGGTATGTTTAATGCACATTTATTTCATGGTTGAGCTTTTATGGCTCCATATAGCTTGACTTACCTTCCTAAAGGTTTTAATTTTGTCTTGGAATTTTACAAATACACAGCAAGCAGTTACCCTTGACTTTAGCTCTGGATTTCAATGACTTTTTTTTCCTACTCAGTTCACACTTAATGGTTTCAAATGTGGACAAAAATACTAACCAAACAGTTTAGGGCTGGCAGTGGTATAACAGACCTCTTATCCCTAAGTTTTGTTTTACAGTTTACTGTTGCCCTTCACCATAGCCTTCATGTTATCACAGGGTGTAGTGATTTCCTTGCTGGCTTTTTTTTTTTTCTTTAAACCCATTGTTCATCCTTAGTATGCTAGTATGTCAGCTCTTTTTGCTCAGTGACAGAGTGCTTAGGGTGATATATTCCATTATGCTTCGTATTTTTCAAGTCCACTTCTGGTAATTGGGATTAATTTCTTTGTAACCTTGCCGATTGAGCACCTAAATTATTTTACTGAGCTTTGGTTGAAGATTGATTTGTAGGATGAACCCTACATTGTCTTTTGTTATGGGGTGGAATTTGCAGCAGTGAAGGTGATCTACAGCTCCATAAATGTGGCAGCAGCACAGTAACTCAAGTTGTTTTGGATTTGGAGCTGAGCAGTTAACAGTGTAGTGATTACAGAACTGGTAACTGGAAGGTATCAGGAAGTGGTCAGTAAGGTTCATCCAAACCCACTAGGACTGTTTTCAGATCCTCTGGTACATGCTTGGTAAGAGAAATAGTACCTGATAGTGGTACAAACAGACTCTACTGTGTGATCTCTTGACATGATGAAGCATTGTATTCATTTTTCACAATGGCAGCTTCAAAAATTGAAGCTGACTTGGCAGAGCTTCCAGTTCAGGGACTATATGACTTCTGCTGAAGGAAATGTTTTGAGTCGTGGCGCATATTCTTGGGCTGAGGATAACATTACTCTGGATCTCTATAATAAAGGGGGGAGAGCCTTCACTGAAATTACTTTCTTTCTCTAGTGGCCCAGTTCCAAGTAAGTTGCACTGTTTTTCAGATAAATGCATGTAGTTCTTCATCATCAGGAAAGAAATGTAGGGTAAAGATGGGTGTATTCTCTAATGGGTGTATTCTTTGTGTTCTAGCTCTCCCTATCCTGCTGTGTACGAAATGAAATATAATTTAGGAGCAGGCCGCTATACTTAAATATTTGTGTAGATTGGTTGAAATCCCTTGCTTATAGGTTGGCCATTTGAGAGGGTTTGTGTAGTGTAAATGCTTTATTAGAGTTTCACAGTGCAAATCTTTTACTGAATACCAGCACTGGGGTTGTGTTTTGTAAAAACCAAAACTATATTTCAGTAAGATCAGTAGTTTGGATTATCTACACAAAGGTGACTGGGAAGAATTAAGTAATCACTGAAATAGTAATTTCTCCTTAAGGTTTATTTAGTTAGAAGTTAAGGTGAGGGGATGTTTAAAGTAAGACATAAGGTTACATCTCTTAGGCTTGCTAAGTGTTTTTACAGGTTGCTGACCTATCTTTCAGATGTGATTCTTACCTTCCATAAGCACTTTTTTCAGTGACAGATAAACTTGTAGAGTTTTGTAGAAGTAATTTGCAAGACTAGTGTAGAACAGCAGCCGTTATGTCAAACACAACAAAGCAAAGTCAAATGGTCAGTGCATTTTGTTCCTTTGTGTTACAGCCATTCTGTCAGAATAATGCTAATTTGAACTGCTTTCATAACAAACTTACAACCTCTCTGTACTTGAGCAATAAATGTACTTCTTTCATAAAGTGGCTTACTGACTGCAGCCTCAGATACCATAGTATAGAGCTACTGAGTTTGTACCTGAAAGATTAGACTTCACAGCTCAGTATTGTCATTCAGTGCTGCAGAAACACTTGAAGGCTTCTGCCTTTTAAATTGACTTACCACATATTTGCATACAAATCCTGGCTTTTCTGACAAATTGAGCAAGTTGTAGGTTATACTTTGCTCAACCTTGTAAACTAAAAATAAGTTTGTTATTCAAGATATTCTGGTTTTGAAACAAGGTAATAAATGTATTACAGCTCTTATGCTTTTTTTATCTATTTCACCCTTATTATTTGTGAAGGGTAGGAATTTTTTAGCATTCATTCTGCAACTTACTTGTTAGTTTTTATTGAAGGGGGGAAGTATATATGTATGAGATACTACAAGATACGAGGTACTTTACTTTATTACCCTTGAAGTGCATTTTGAATTCATTATAAAAATACTGAGGGAAGATACTGGACTTGCCTAGGTAGAACTTGCTGTTGTTTATGAGACTTTTAGCCAGAATGTTCCTGGCTATTGCCAGCCAAAAACTTCATACTGTTAACCAAAATGAATGCATCTATTTGTGTCATCCTCAGAAGAACAAGTTTTGCAGGTATGTAAAACCTTGTGCAAACATCTGAGATGATGGGAAATTGTAAGGAGAATAATCAGTGCTCTAACTTAAGTTTTTTGAAGGATAGCTGTAGATTAGCAAGTCACTTTTCTGTAGTGTATTCTGCAGTAGGTATTTGCTTTGAGCAGGAGTTTGCTCGACTAAAAAGAAAACGTAGATATGTGAAAATTATGTAGGAAATACTGTTAGTGTCTGTTTATGTTATGTCGGTAGTAGCAGTGAGATTTTTCAAGTTCAAACTACCTTTTCTGCAAGCCTTAATTTCCAGCAATAATACTGTTATTGTTTAAATATTTTTTTAAAATATTTTGTTACTTGATGTTTGTGTTCCTGGACATAATAAATTTAAAGATTTTTTTTAAAAGCTTTATTTTGAATACAAAGTAGAACTGTAAACCCTGCTTGTATTCCTCCCACAATTAGAAGCTTTTGGAATTATTTGTTGAAGCAGCTATAAACTCTAAATAGGAACACAAGACCACACTGAATGGTAGGTAGTCGTTCTAGCCAGACTAAACATCAGTCTTTCTGCATTGGAGTTACTAAGGAAATATTCGTAATCTAGTTTCAAAAAACCCTTAATGTTAAGGATGAAAAAGGAGATGGAAGGGAGGGTGTTGGAAAGCTCTGCTTCACAATTTGAGATGACTTGTATGAAAAAGCTGAATCAAAATATGTTGCTTTAGCTAATGCCTTCTGCTAGTTTCATTTAATAGTAAAATAAACCCATGTGAATTTGAAGATAAATGCAGTTGACTCAACAGCAGTGTTCCTTAGCGTTCTCTGTAAACAGTGTCCACATTAAGGCCTGTGTTGTTGGGCTAATATTCAAAAGTTGTTCTACAACTTTTACAGTTTAGTTTTTTAAATTTATTTTAATTTTTCTGCTATCACTAAAATCTAGTGATCTAAGGATAAATAAGGGGGTTTTTGGCTAACAAGCTTCTATGTGAAGTTAAAAGGAAGCACCATGCTCAAGTTATACTTTACTATGATCTATAACAGTAGTTCCATTCATTTGCTGCATTTTTGATAATGTTTTGCCTGATTGATTAGAAGGGCTGATGAGAACTGCTTGTAGAAATCTCCGACAGAATAAAGAAGAAAATGGCTGGAACATCAGCCTGCTTTTTCTCAGCCTTGCTGAAACAATGCAAAATAGATTTTATTCTACAGCACACGTGATGTTTTCACTCAAAACCGCTCCAGTGTTACATAGACTAAGAAATTTGTGTAACATCCAGTGTAGAACATAGTGGCACTCATGCTGTAAACAGAGCTGATACCTTTTGAGAATTTGAATGTACACAACAAGGAAAGTCTTCAGGTGGACAGCAAGTAGCTGTGAGGTGGCATTTAAAGAAAATATGCATCCAGTTACTGTGGATTTTTGACAGAGTGTTGATATCTCACTGTACTCACATTTCCATAGGAAAATAATTAATCATCTTGCATAGTGGTCTGAGGTAGCAAATGCTGTCAGAGCCTATTAGTGAATAATGTATGGCCTTTTATGTTGTATTTCAAGTCAGCATAAGGGCAAGTAAGAAATGTTAACTTGCACAAAGTGATTAGGAAGTATAGGTGCCATCTTAAAGACAAAATGTTTGCATTTGAAAAAGCATTATTAAGAGTGAAATAGTCCTAGTTTTCAATCAACATTTTGTAGTGGATGAGAACAGTGCACTTTTCCATGTGAGTTTTTTGTTTGTTTGGCTTTTGTTGTTGCTTTTTGGGTTTTGTTACAGTTTTTTAAATTTATTTTTTTCTTTAAGCCCAGAGCCTTAATTGAAATTTGTCTACTACTAAGCCCATCAGTTATGGGTAAAATATCACTGGAAATAATAAGGACATTCAAGAATACATATGAATCTTTCATCAGATCAGAATTTTTAGTTTTAATAATTTTGTCAAAATTGAGCTAATGAATCAAAATGAAGAAGTTAGTAGTTGAACTGCTTTAATTGGGAACCAAAGCTATTCTGTTTTCCTAGTTCAAATTCATTATGATCTTCTGTAATGATGCTACTAAATTAATCACAGGGTTTATTGTGATGTTGCTGACAACATCTGTCTCTTCAGCTAAGGCTAAATGTAGAGGGGGGGAAATACTCTTCAGTAGGACTCGCAGTGAAACTGAATTTTACAAATCAAAATCACCAAACCACCACAGTTACACTAATGTCTTCATATAGTAAACCTAGGTAATTTAACCTTCAAAATATCCAGTCTTTTAAAATAAAACCAGCTAAGACTCATTCCTAAAATACTTGGAGAATAGTAGGCCACTTCATGGTGCAGTAGGTCAAGAGGAAAGATGAAAACTCTTAGGTAACATAATTCTTAGCTGGACTGAGCTGAAAAATCTAGTTCTTAAAAACTGTCTTTCTGTTAAAGCTCGTTGATGAAATACAGAACTTTGGGTAATGTTTCCTTTCAGGTAGTAGCACCTGTAGTTTAGTTTTTCCCATGGCACTTATTTGAAAATGTCTTGGGAAGTTGGGTTATTTTTTTCATACCTGGATTCCTCTCATTGGTTGGTGTATGGTACATATGTCTGCAAAGTGGAGAGAACAACTTGGAAAGTGAGTTGAGGCTGAGGACAACATGTTGAAACACCAGCTCTCTTTGACTGTCATTTGGAGCTGTATGCGTAGTTATTCTGGGCCGTGTGATGTAAGAGCAGTTGATGCAGTTTTAGCAGCAGTGAGAAAACAATGTATCCCACAGCTGTTGTTCTTGCTGAGAATATTTCTTAGCCATGAAGAAATGGAAGTTGTCATGGAGTACGCACCACCACCTGTTAAGTGTGTAAACTTTATTCTGAACTAAAGGGATAGCCAGAGTACATTGACTTTTGCATTTGACTGAAGCAGTTATGCTGTTTTTCAGTTCTGACGAAAGTAAAGAATATTGTATTAATCTGACATGTGGTAGGTAAAATTTTTCTACTGCCAAACTGTAACGTTTGAAATGCCGTGGACTAAAATTGGTTGAAATATGGAGGAGCAGAATGCAGAGAAACAACTCAGGATGATGTATAAATCATGTAAATGAACTCCATGTTGTCTTGGAATTTAATTTTATTTATATAGTATGAAGGTGTATCTCTGACATAAAAAGTGCATAAAGTTGACTTTATTAGAGAGGGCAGAACGCTTTTGTAGTATTTCTCAGGTGCTGCTGGCACTGATTGGCAGAAGAGGAAAGAGTGAGTTGCAGTTACATAAGGCTTACAGGTATTGTCCAATTTCCTGTGAGACTTGACTGTTGCAGTTATGCTGCCAGTCATATAAATTCTTTCCTTTGGCAGGGAAACAATCCTAATTATTTAGCTCTTAAAAGTTTGATGAAATTACTTCTGTGAATATGTAAAGAGAAGAGTGGCCCAGAGGAATGTTTCATAGCTCTTCTCCCCTCAGTCTATCCTAGTCAGCCTATGGAACATGGAACCAGCCATAACTTACGCTGTTCTTTGCCACAACAGTAGTTAGGTGATGTAGAAGACATCAAGGAATATTGGGGTGGAAAGGGGAGAGTTGGATGATGCACACTGGCTGGGAGCTACTGTGAGATGGAGAGTTGAACTAACTGCGATGAAGTTAGAACATGTGGATGTAAAATAATTGCCTGAAATAATAACATTGAAACAATGTTTCTCTGAAAGTAAGTAATCTAAGGAGCCAGTATTTCAGGTGTTCTTTCCCAATACCACTAGCTGTTTTGTTTTCTTGCCTGATTCAATATTACATTTCTTTTTTGCACAAAAGCATCTTTATTTAATTTCTTTCATCTGTGAAACTGGCATCACAGCAGATTCTTATATTCTGACTGGGTTGGTAATTTAGAAATATATTATGAATTCAAATTGATTATAAAACCCCCCAACCTTATGCACACTAGGATGATAACCCTATTATCTACTAGAGTACACCCCTTCATCACAAAAAGAAGAAAAAACTGTTGTTTACAACTTTTTGAATTTGAATAACATGTTCAGAATTTGAAGTGAGATGGTGCATGCTTAAATGAAAACATTCGGAACATTTTGTTAGTATCAAAAAGAAATTTTGGTTTCTTCTTTTTCTGCACTTCTACATTACCAAACCGGAACGGATGCACTTTAAGTCAGTGTAGTGAGGATGGTATTTTTGAGGGCCTTGGGTAGGAGAGGAATACGTTGCAAAGTTTTAGGCGGAGACAAGTTTGTTACATTTTGGTTAGTGGAGGAAATCAGGACTCTGATGAGTAAAGGACTGTTAAGAACATTATCTACCCCAGGCCTTCTGTCCCTGAATCAGGCTTGTTTCTCAGTGCAGAAGAGATGCTCTCTCTCCATAGTTAAGTTTATGTTCCATAGTATACACATAATTTTTAAATTAGGGTGAGAGAAGTAGGAGAAATGCCACATGCTTTCTAAAATAATTGTAGATGTTACTGTAGCTGTGCACCAAAGTGCTGGGATATTCATTGGTATTTTATTGGATTATCTAGCACAAATCCTGAAGTATTTAAAACTGTTTTGTGAGTCTCTGATTTAAGTGTAACCTGATGTAAACAAGTAGCTAGAAATCACTGTAAAATTTAACTTTTTAACTTCCCAAAAGTTAGACATTTCCCTCTGTGTTTGGTGGTTTTTTTTCTTCTTCCTCCTGTGCATCCAAATCAGATTTTTTTTTGCCCTGTAGAGGTGTGGAGAATTGGTTTTGTAGTCAGCACATGCAACAGTTTTAAAGCTTGGCTGCAAGCAGAATTTAGGGTAGAAAATGTATAGTGGCTGCTTAGTACATTGAAAGTCAGATTTCAAGAACAGAAAGAATTGAAAATTGGAGATAGCATTGAGCCTTGAGTTCCACCCTTCAAAAGACCATTATTTTAAGGTCAGTTTCGAAAATATAACTTGAAGAACATGTCAAAAGTAGCAATAAAATGTGAAGAGGCCTGGAGAACCAAGATTGACATCTGTGATCCTACATGTTAAGTTAGCTTATTGCGCTCTGTTTCCTCAGATGTTAGGTTGTCATGACCATTTTCCATTCCTAATTATGTATTTCTTCATTTTTCATCAGTCAGTATCAAAGGCTCATTTTACTCCAGCCCAAATCGTTCATTGGACAGCAAAGGAGGTAGAGGGACGTCATTGTTTGTTTTTACCACAGTTATTTATGCCTTTAAACAGTTCTCAGATTTTATGTGGAACACTGAGCTCCTTATAACTTCTTGAAAGACAAGCCTTAGAACCATCATGTTCTCAGTAAATGTGAGCCCTTTGATCCCAAAGAAGGTAGAAGGCAGGAGACAGCAGATGGTGTAACTCCCCCGAGTGTTACACTTGGCAATGTTTCAAACACACAAAGTTTTGATGTAATTTATTTCTAGGTTGCTAGTAGCTACCAGAGTAGGAGGAATGATTCTGCAAAGGCAGTGGATAAGAAATCAGTACTTTTCTGCATCACATTCCTATTTGCTAGTTGTAATGACCCATCACTTTATCTTTTTCTTTTGCGCACCGTCATTTATTCTGCATTCTCCTCAAACCATGGGCACCAAAGCAGAGACCACTGAGAACACTGCATTCATAGGAAATCTCCTTTTTCTCTGCATCCCTCCACCTTGTCTTTGCTGTCCTACACATCCAGACTCAACATTGAAAGCTGGAGTTCTTCATCACTCAAGATTTCCAAGTATAAAGGCAAAGCCAAGTTTACATTCTTAATGTGTTCTAGAAACATGAAATTTCTCATACTGTTATGTGTTTTTTGGTGGAGATAACTGACATCCTTCAGCTATAGTGAACCATGGGCAAAAGGTGGTAGCTGTAGCTCAAAAGGCCAGCATATTTGATAAATAAATTTGGTGAGCTGTGCCATCATCAACTTTATTTTGGAGTATTTGTCATCCAGAGGAAATCAGGGTTTTTGTTAAACTGTTACTCAGCACATAGCTTCCAGACATATCTGTTTAGTCTTACTCATCTATGATTCCATAATAACCAGTGTGAGAGATGCTGGATGAGTGCCAGTAGATCATGGTTTCCTCTTTCCTCATTTTCTGTCTTCTACTGACACAACTTCTGTCGTGACAAATTTTTGTTGCTACTTTTTTTTTAAATGGTGGTACATTAAACAGTCGTTAGTTTTACGTGGAGATGTAAAATCTAGGAGATGTACCATTGTAATTAGTATTTTATATGCTGATTCTTTAAACAAAACAATTTAGCATGCCATCTTGAAAGCTAGACATTTCTTGTGTTTGCTGTCACAGGTCATGTAGTGAATAGAGTGCCATTTCCAGTAGAGAAACGTGTCATAGGATGATGTTAGATTCAGCTTCTGTAGAGAGCATTAAATTCTGTGTGTGTGTATACCTGTTGTTTGCTCTCTTGGTGATAACGCAACACCTACACTTAGCTTATCTGAAAATGCAGGAATGGAAGGTCCCTATTTATAATATTATGTGCAGAAGAAATCAAGCATTCTTGCTCAAGCAGTGTTATCTCACAGATGTTTTATACTCAGGCTGAATGATTATTGCACTCAGGTGCAAACCCAAAGCAGAAAGTACAGTCACTACACATAGGTTTGGTTTTGAGAAGCTGCCTGAACTTTTTCAGACAACACATTCTATTCCTGGTTTTCTGGATTTCTTCTTGTACGATAGTGCTGTCTTAGAACACAGAAGCAAGAAATTTAAAATGGTTAGGCTATCCTCCAGACAGTAGTGTTTAAGACACTACTCCTTTGGTTTCCTAGCTGGCTTCTTACCTGTAATTTATATGGAGTGTTGATGCATTTCCTTACTGTAGTGCCTGTTAAGGCAAAGTCATCGTAACATCATTGAAAATGTAATCTGCAGCTATTTTGTATCCATGTTCTCAGCATTTCTAGAAAAGAGCACCTCAAAAATTTTTTGCCTTCTGGCTGATTAGTGTCTTCTACTTTATGCAAAGAGGGGAATCCAGTTTTCTGGAACACCAAGGTCTTCCTTTTTTTTTCCAACCCACACACCAGTAGAGTTGTTGAGTTTTGTGCTTAGTCCTTGAGTCCCAGAAGGATGTTGCTTTATTATTTGGCTAATCACTGTTATTAATATTGGATAATGCAACTGCTTTTAAGCCAGTTGAAAATGATTGTGTTGATCCATATGTAAACCACAAAATTATTATTAGCATAATTTTTTTCAACTCTAAGATAGCGAAGATTCCTGTCACTGCTGACTAGGAGCATCTCACCTATTCTGTTAGTGTCCTCTGCACTCTGTGTGTGCATATACAAGTCAGCAACTATCCTAGCCCCAAATCCTTGAAGCCATGCTCAATAGCAGCTGCTGTAGTTAATGGAAAATTCATGTTCTTATGCAGTATGATCAGAAAAATTGTACATGCTCAATGGCAGCTGTAGGTTTCAACCTTGTGTGTCTGTTAAATAGTAAGCAATAATTCTTAGGCTTCTGGGGGTAAATCTTGGTAGAATAATCTTGGTCACTTGAACTTTGGGTTCGGATTTACCTGAAAGTATTCGCTGTCTTCTGGAGTCTGAATAGCTAACATCCAGTTAGGTACCTAACTAAAATAGCAAGAGAGTTTACAGAAGTTACTCTTAAATATACCAAGAGTAATAAAGACAGATGTTCATAACGTAGATTTTACAATCTTCAGTTATAAAATGGTGAGTACAAACTCCAGATTTGCATCTTCCAATGTAATCGATAAAGGCTTACTATTTAAGGATATATATTTTTAATTTAAGAAGTCATAAATGTATTATGAGATTTAAGACTTAGAACATATTTATTTTCTGCATGCCAGACAGTGCCCAAATTTCAGTAGGAAGAGGTTGCTGGAAAATACTGAATTTCATTAGAGCTCCAGTGAAAATAAAACTACTGGTAGAAAACATACATGCACAGACAGACTGTTGTGAGGGTCAGCGGGCAGGCTCTTAGTGCTGCAGTGGGAGGGAGGAATACTGTGCAATTCTGAGAATGCTGCAAGGTCCAGAGTCTCACTGAAATAATTTCCTCAGGAGACACATTCTTCATGTCCCTCAAAATGTTTAATGGCAGACAAGCTTTCTCTTCTGCTGCTGCATACAGATGTACTTGTTAAAGCATGTTGCTCACTTTTTCGTGGCACATCTGTGATTAACAATGCTTTTTCTTCCAACATTGCAGTACCTAGCATGCTTTTATATAATGTCATGCAGCTTTTGCCATGTTGCACAATGAACTTTCTCCTCCAAAATTCAGTTCATTTGGAAACATAATGAAATATGCCCTACACAGTTGCAGCTTTCCACCTACACCTGAATTATTGTGAGGAGAGTTTTTTTGCTGTTTTTATTTGATCCTGTAGTCTTGACTCTTCTTGATAAGGTAGCTATGAGCAATCACTTTCCCTGAACAGCAACAAAAAGGTGATTTTTGTTTCTGTTTTTTTCTAGCTGTGGAAGTGGGGGGACAAATGTGTCTTTTCTGTTCTATCAGCAGGTACTTCCCCTCTCAGCAGGGGTTCCTCTTGCTATTTTGCACCATCAAAAACCAGCTAGAGATGTCTGGGGGTCACTGAGGGACTCATTTGGGCCATTGAGCCCTTCAGCCTGTGGTGCCTGGCTAGCCTGTGTTTGTGGGGTGTCAGTAGAGAAACTACCTTTTACTTTATAAGGCAAGCCCTTTAAAAAAAATTTTAAAAATTTGAAATGCCTTGTGACTTGTATGGGTACTCTTTAAGATGGTATCTTGTGTGCAAATCTTTACATTTTATTGTAAGTCATGGCCAAATAGTAAATAATTTTGTTATGTTTCCCACCCTACATGAAGAAAGGTTTCCCTTGACATTGCACTGCAGAGTAACAGAACAGTGGCACACCCAGGCCTAATACTCAATCCCTCTACCTCATAGTGGGCTGGAAACATATACCCAGATGGCATTTGTGTAGTTCTTAATAAACACACACTCCAGCCTGCCACAGATCATGACCAGAAATCTTAAACAGGTCTTGACAGGCTGATTTTGCTGTGCCAGCCAGTCAGTCCAGCTCTTGCCTGAACATCAGCTGCAGGTTCAGACTTGCTGGTTTTGTTTCCCTAGTCATCAGATGCTGGGTGTACTTTATTTTTATTTTTCTTTCAGACTTCACATTTACAGATCTGGAAACATGACTCTGTGGAGAGACCAGCCTTAAAGGTTTTAAGAGCAAGTAGGAATAGACAATTAATAAAAAAGTTCTTAATTTGCTATACTAGCCGTTTATACTGGATTTGTATTCAATTCAGTTTGCCACCGTGGAAGGCTCTTTTCTGCAGCAAGAGTATTGTTTCCATTGCTACTTCAGGTCTTGTTTTCTGAGGGAATTTGAAGCAGCTTACCAGTGAAATGAGACATGTCATTACTTTGGACATTAATTTGGACAGCAAATCTGCTAAAACCTTGTTTTCTAAGACATTGTCAGGAAAACCAACTTTTTAAAAGGGAGGTTGTACAAGTTCTTATTTTAGGCTGTGCAACTGGAAGTAGAGCCTGAGGTTTTGTTTAGAACCCTTGGTGCAAATTTAAAGCAGTATCAAGTTTGTGAGAGCAGATTTAGTGTGAATAAGAGAGAAGATTGAAGTGTCTGTCATGCAAGAAACCCAGGGTAATGAACTTGGTGAAAATATATACTTAA
This sequence comes from Passer montanus, assembly GCF_014805655.1. NCBI lineage: Eukaryota > Metazoa > Chordata > Aves > Passeriformes > Passeridae > Passer > Passer montanus. The sequence continues at coordinate 503,467 of NW_024359721.1, read as the reverse complement.
GTGATTTGCATTTTGACATGCAAGAAGCACATGACAAAAAAAGGGAATTTAAATGATTTACTGCTTTGTATAATTCTATTTCTTTTGACACTGTGTAAACATGAAGACCTAAGGAATTTCTTGCATCATTTGCTTTTTTTCCCCCAGTAACAAGTGTACTGAATTACTCATAATTTTGTTTGCAGATATCTTAGTAGTAAATTACTGTAACAGCATTAAACCTTACTATTTTTGCCTCGTGACCTGATCTTCCAAGGTAATTTTTTCCACAGCTGGATAGGAATACAGACATACAGATAGGCATACAGAATGGAAACCCAGACAGATACTCCTAGAGTTCTATATAGACCAGGATAATGATTTTAAAGATCATTTTAGTCAACTATAGGTGGCTTCAATGAAAGAAAGGTGCTTTAAAATGCTAAGATATTTTAGATTGAAATGGTGTTGCAGAACCAAGCCTGACGAGTCAATAAGTGTTTGGACAATGCTCTCAGGCACAATGGTGTGACTCTTGGGGATGGTCCTGGGCAGGAGTTGGACTCAGTGATCCCTGTGGCTCCCTCCCAACTCAGCAAATTCTGTAATTCTGTGATTGCTAACCTCTGATACATGTTTTATCAGTAGATCACAGAAAGATGTGCATTAGTCAGGTTATTGCAATCTGTAGGCTTTTGGGAGCAATATAGTTCATAATGGGAAAGAAGAGTTGCAAAAAACACTATAAATATCTTTCCTTGTTCTTTTTAATGTTGTTTACTTGTTCTGTGTTCTGCTCTCTCTCTAGGCCTTTTTTTCCCTCTGATTTCTCATAATTTCTTCCCTGACAACTTCTTTTTACATCTTTTTTATTATAAGATAAAACCAGCTATTTGAGCAATTTAGAATTGAGTAAAAAATGTAAAAAACATGTGGGTGTGCCAAATTTTGCTGCCTGAAATTGGTTGATTGATAAGGGACTTTTTCATTGTGAATTTTTCTTGGAATTGTTCTGTGCTCTCTATTGGTATCACTTTTCTAAGGCAGATTTTTCTAGTCATAATATTTTAATGCTAAAGCTTGAGGGTAAGCACTTTCTTTAAAAGCACTTTTTTTCTACAGTTTTTTAAATTATAGTACTTGTATCTGTGTGCATTTTTGGAAAATTTAGATTATGATTCTTGTTTCACACATGGTAGAGTTTTCACTGGAAATACTCCTGCAGAGTCTTTGAGGGGCAAGTAAATCAGAATATCTTGCTGCTGTGTAGTTCTCCTTTCCAGCTTTACCTTTCTTATGCTCCCATCCCCATTGCTCCACACAGCATCTGAAATATCTATTTCACACAAAATGAGAGAAAAACCCAGAAATCACCATGCAGCATATCAACAATTTGTCTTACAGAATTGCTCTAATTAGTCATGTAAACTATAGTTTCAGTTATCAGTTGACACTGAGCATATTCAACTGCCATTAAGCAAATCAGGCCTGGGAATGCTTATCTTTGAGCTGTAATTTAATGCTTCTCTTGAGAATCCATGTATCTAAAATGGATGGTTCAACCTACTTAATGAAGGTGTGAGAATGAGTTGACAAGTGTAATATGAAACTGTCTAGCTGATAAAATTCATTAGAATGTTGGAAACAATCACATATTGGATGGCCCATAGCATTTCTTGACTTCCTTTGAGAACTATCCATTAAAAATCTTTAAAAATCACATGTTGTTAAAGTAAGACTGTTTTGAAACTTAAGGTGGCTGTGTTTCACACCTCTTTGTTTGGGTTGGATTGGCATAATTTGTGAACTTGAAAAGGATGGACATGAATTATTAAAAAATAAAAGATATTTGGAAGAACTTCTTCAAAATGTCCAAGACCAGTTTTGCACAGGTAGACCCCACACTGATAGATTATTTAAATGAACAAGGTCACCACTGTGGGCTTACCTGTAGCAGAAATTTGGGGTCCTCTATCTTCACTGCCTTTATTTATTTCACCCTAAATAAAGACAATACCCAGTCTCAGGTCACTAGAATGCTTTCTTATTTTCTTTCTTGCCCACAGATTAACACTGAGTGGTTCCATACTGCAGCTGCAGCAGCTATATACGCTACCCTGTTTTAAGTTCTATGTTGCTTGGATTAGATGCTACTAGTGCTTAGCCTTGCTACAATAAAACTAGGTTTTATGCTTCTTATGGTTACGTAGATCTGTCTTTGACAAAGATCTGAGAGAGTTGTGACCTGGCTGGCAATAGATAAATCCCTGCCTAGTGACTGCAGTGTTAACTTTCGTTCTCAGATTTACTTTCATCTTCAAAATAAATACACGTAGTCTTAGCTTTACAGCAGTTTCATACATTAAGAACTTTAAGTTCATACTTTAGCACACATTTGTGTGTGCATTTGTAGTGATAACTACACAGTCCACATTTTTGTGGTTCAACAGTTACAGCTTTAGGTAGATAGAATTGCACATGTGAAATCTCAAGTTGGAACTGAGACTGTTGTAATGACCTACAGGCAAGGGATGCATGAAGTGAGGAATGTGCATCTGACACATCCGAATTTTTACAGTTCATCTGTTAGGTGTAGCAAATATTTGAGCCTGAAGACTTTGCACAACTGTTCACAAATCCATTGTTAAAGGCATGCTTTTCTAATAGATCATCAAAATTCTTCTTTCATTTTAAATTCTTATGAAATTAAACACTGATACCCTTTAATTTGGATTTCATGTAGATCTTCCATGAATAAGTGAAACTTCAAGAAGCTATCTATAAGCCTCCAGCCATTTAATTTTTTTCTTATTTTCAAAACTGTTCTGCTTTATTCCTTGTGTGCAGAGTAGCAACTTGAGTATTTGAGAAAATTGCTCAGAATTGTTCTGAAGTACTTGATTGCTTATCATCAGAAGTTCTCCAAAGCTTCGTTCTGTCATCCAGTGTTTGAAACTTAAGAATTCAGTATAATTTAAGCATCTCTTGGAATTGTGTAGCTTTGAGTTTATTATAATGGCTAAATAAATGCTGTATCAGATAATAAAACACAAGTAGACCAAGTGTAACCTTAGGCAGGCATCCTTCATTTCAGCTGCTGCTCATATCTGCCATCCTGGAATGCTTTAAATTAAATCATAGTCCCGTAGAGATTGACTAATTAAATCAATGTCTTTATATAGTAATGCATTTTATAAATTAATATTCATCACCCTGGACATTTTGTGATTGAGGGGAGATAAATATAAACTAAGCCAGCCTAGTTATATCCCTGCTAATTAAGTTTACTCATTGAATCATCAAGATTGGAAGAGACCTTCAAGCCAATCCAGCCCAACTGTCCACCCAGCTCTACCACTGTAACCCCTAAACCACATCACCCACTACCAGATCCAAGTGCCTCTTGAACATGGTGCAAAGTGCCTCCAGGCACAGTGACTCCACCACCTCCCTGAAGGCTTGCAAATCCTGTTTTTTCTTCTACCTTTTCAAACATTGAGCAACTTTTTGGCAATCTTCCAATGGAAAGGCTAAAGAGAAGTTTATAATAAAATAGTCTTAAAAATTAGCTTTGAGTTAAGTAATTTATGTTTTTTCTCAAATTATTATGAAATGGGGAAATCCTTTTTTGTAAGGGGACATGCATTTTAATATATTAATGAAAATGAACTTGAATCTAATGAAATTACAAGCCTTTGGAAAAAAATCTTACTTTTATTATGCTCATCAGAGATTATTTAAAACATTACTAACTTCTGTGAAGATCTCTGCCAGAGAGTTTTCCAGCCTGGACTAAAGAAGACTTCTGCAATTGCAACCACGTACAGTTGTTCTCTATGCTGGCCGTGTGCTGCTTGGCCACTTGCTCTCTGTGATGTGAGAACTTCTCCCATGGGTGGGTTGTCCATGGCTCCCATGAGTCTCAATAATGGGGAGATGGGGGCCAATGGGTTTGAATGCAAAACTTGGATAAGTTATGGAACTTGGCACCAGAGGCTGTGAAGATTAAGAAGGGATGCAGGACTAGACATTACTGTAAAGACTGGAATAGGAGATTATCTGGCTGAGAAGGGAGTGACCAGCCAGAAGGGTGTAATGCCATGTAGGACTGAAATCAACTGGAATTCATTTGGATTAAGACTATGGAAGCAAAAACTGATGTGAGGTAATAGATCTGATTAGGATATTATATAGGTGGAGAATAGGGATAGGCCAAGTACAGGACTGGGAAGATATAGCTATAACTGGAATTGGAACTATAGAGAGACTGATAAATGGAGACCAGGATTGGAGAGGGAGAAATTTAGATCAGAATCAGAAAAGCTAGAAATGGGAAGAGATAGGCAAGAACTAGTTGTGAGTGTTTGTATTGTGTCTGAATAGAGCTGTGACAGGAGTCTGAGAGGCATTGAACATCCTTCCTGGACAACGGTTGGTTCTAGGAGTAATTTTTCAGGAATGGAGATGGAGACCAGGAGTCAAGGCTGCAGTGGATGATATTTGACATAATGTTTCAGGCTGGAAGGAGTTGGACAAACATTGCATTTTCAATAAATAGGAATAATAATTTGTGGTCACTGAGAAGACTTTGCATTTGTGATAGTCACACTTAGAGGGGAAATGTCCTGATAAAATACTTTGTTTCTGTCTGCTACTGTTCCAGACAGGAATTTGTGGTTTGAAGGTCTGCAGTGTGTTCCAGTCTGTACCACACCATAGCAGTTGATGGTAGTCAGTGACATAATCAAGCTTTCCCCATATGGTCACTAATTTAGTTTGTGGATTTCAAACTTCTGAGTTGATTACTTTCTTTTGTTTCATTTACAGTCAAGCTGAGGAGTCTCTAATACTTTAACTTAGAAAATTTCTTTGAAGTGTTAATTTCTTGGAAATTTTAAGTACTAAGAAAAATGGGATACCTGGAATTAGAAGATGCATTTCATTTTCATCCGCCAGCTCAAAGAAGGTTTCTGAAGAATAAATTGTGTGTTGTGATGGTGAAGCTTGCCATTAGAAAGCCTGAGAATATTAGTAAATCTATGCACAGAATAATGTGTACAGGAAGTAATGCATGGGGCAGTGCATAGAACAATACAAAGTAAACAAAGCAGTCAAACAATGCTCATTGCTTCAGTGCTATTTGCTTAGTTCAACACCTGGCAAGACCAAATGCAAAGCAGTTAGATATTAACGTATTTAAAAAATTGAAGCTTGCTTCCAGAAATATTTTTTCTGGGAAGTAGGCAATTTGCAGTGGAAGGTTAGCCAAGTCCATCCTTTTCTAAGTTTGTCTTAACTGTCCTTAGTTCTTCTACCTCATGTCTGAAGCTTATGGATATTATTGATTCAGTCTCTTAAAGTTGTTTCAGGATTTCATTTATACTAAACACTTATATAGGTTGAGCTTTTAATTGTACTGCTGACAAATGTGAGCCGTACCAAATTTTTAAAGGCAGCACAAAATTTAACACAAAATTGAGCTTTTAATTGTACTGCTGACAAATGTGAGCCGTACCAAATTTTTAAAGGCAGCACAAAATTTAACACAAAATTGAGCTTTTAATTGTACTGCTGACAAATGTGAGCCGTACCAAATTTTTAAAGGCAGCACAAAATTTAACCCTGTTCATCTGTTTTCCAAGGTGATAGTGAGGCTTACCTGAGTACTCTAAGTCTAGTTGTCAGTCTTCCTTACAGAAAAATACCCAAACCAGGTGAGGTAGAGTCTAGTAAGGTAAGAGTCTATAATAATTGATTCTGAACTTGAGAATCTAGATATCAGGCTAGCACATGACATTTGCTTTTCATCTGAACCTTTGAAGAATTCTGGTAGTTTCTGCACTGTTGGACGCAGTACAGGAGAAGCCTTTGCTCTGTGATGCAGCTCTGACGTCTGCAGCTGAAACTGAAGGTTGGAATGGACCTAGAAAGTCAGAGATCTCAGTTTTAAGTACTATGTTCATACAGGCCATGGATGCTGTTGTACACACATGCCCCCCACACTGTAAAAGCCTTTTAAATCTCTGGGTTTTGTTTTCTGTATTGAAGTATTTATTTCCACCTTACTTTTCTGTAGCTCATGAGGGTGTAGATTAAACACTTCTCTTTCCTGCAAACCTTTTATTCTTGCTTTGCTATTCATATTCTGCCACACGGTATTTTGTTGCATTCCATAGCCGCAGTAATCAGATGAAGGTTCAAAGTCATATCAATGTTATAAAGGGAAAGCATATCCCTGAAGTTTTTTATCTGTACCACCTTCGTATTGCAGAACATCTTTAGAAATATCTATTTTATTTGGAAGGGTATATATTCTCTGCAGTGCACAGCTTGTTTGACCTGCCCACATTTTTATTATTTATGATGTCTGTAATGTCTAATCAAAAATTATTTGGCTTTTTTGTCCGGTACTTTTTGACAGAGAATCACTATTAATCTAGATTCTGAATCCATATGTTATTAGCATTGCTTTCACAAAATATCCATATACACTGTCAAATAATGGATATTGTAATAACTGGTGGGACTCTAATGAGCAAAATAAATTCTAATTACCTCATAAAGCTGCTTTTGTGACTGGAAGTAGAAACAAATATTGCCTGAAAGTAGTGTTAGCTTAAGCCACTGGAGAAATTGAAGAGACCTTAATTCCAAACATCAGGTTGCCCATATATCCCAAAATTAAGGTTCTCCATAGGTAGGAAGAAATGCAAATTAAGCTCAGTGTAACAAAATAAAGCATCATACTTCTGCCTGTCCTTGACTCTCTGAAGTACATATCTCAAATCTTGCCTTATTTATACAGGGGTAATTTGAAGTTTATCTTAATATCAGCATAGTGACAATCAAATTGAAATTCTCAATTCTCCATGAGGATTTCCACAGTTAAAAGTGTCAAAAATAGGGTTAAATTGTTACTTGGTTGTATAACATCCAGCATTTCTAATGGAGCAACAATACTGGAAATAACATCTAGATATCCCAGTTCCCACGTCTCTTCTTTCATTGTCAAACTCTCAACATACACACTGAGGAAAAAGGTTATAGGTACATGTGCATGCTATTGTAAAACAATAAAGACTGTACATGGAGTGAGTGTTGTTGATAATGAGTAGTTAATACTTGGATTCCAGTAGTCCAGGACTACTTAGGTCATGCCAGGACTATAGTAAGAGCCATAAAAATACACAAGCAAACCTTTCAGAAGAGACTAGTGGTTTTAAATAGAATCAAACCGTGAACAGCAGCTGCCTTGAAAATACCTCTAAACTGCTGAGTCACTGTACTTGAAAATCAGTCCTCTTTTGGACTTGTTCACCAGTCATAAAAACTGAACATCTCCAGTGATTTCTAGAATAGTTTCAGGAGTGTCATGGGAAATTAGGTGCTCTGGGTAGGTGAATAATTTTTCTCTTTGTGGGGGAGGATTGCTGTGAACATCTAACCTGCAGTTTCAGCTCTCACATACGCTTTGAATTACCAAAATTGGATTAAAATTGCATTCTGTAATTTATACTGCATCAATAATTTAATCAACTATAAATCTTACTTTTTTTTACTCTAGTTTTTCAGTAAAAACTTTAAGCAAATTTTCTCAGAGTTTCATATTTCTGAGAAGGCTTAAAGAGCAAATTTTGTCTCCCTAGAGTGCATTATGCCAGAGATGTTGGTGAGAGGAAGATGACTGTGTTATGTGGGACACACAATTTATGAGAGCATTTTCCTTAGGAAAAGGAACCTACTGTTAGTAGTATTGATCAAGCTGATAGTCACTAGGCAACAAGTCCCAGGCAGATTTATATGGAAAATGCTGGATGTCAGAAATGCAGTGTTGTTATGGAAATGATTTATTATCAGCTAAAGGGAATTTTAAGGGAGTCAAGGAACTGATAGTCTAATATAAGGCACTTCTCAGGTTTTGGAGTAAAGTCTAGCAGGAATATAGCTGCCGAGTCTGTTGCTAAGTGACTGTGTCTATTTGCCTCACTTCAGGCTTCAAGCTTGTGAAGGGGTACCTTCACAGTTTGTTGCTTTACATTCTTCATTGACAGAATAAACTTGAGCAGGATTCAGCTCTTTACAAGAATTAACTGCAGGAGGGATTTTATAGTTAATATATGTTATGATTTTTAGGCCCCTTGGGTGTATTGATTCTGTTTACAGTTCTGCTCATCCTCTTCTGTATAGCAGTACATCTTTCACATTGGAGGCCAGATCACCTAGCTTCCTCAAAATCCTTGTCACCCAGTGAGCAATCTCCAGGCATCCTGCTTCTGAAAATAGGGATTCTAGTTGACTAGTATTCTGTATAGCACGAAAATGGTTGTTTTAGTAAGCAATGAAACCTGGAGCTGGTCTTATCCTCTAGCTTTAAAATCTGTTCCCTAAAATAATAGTCAGGAGTCTCTGCATTCTGGACAAATGCATAGTGAGAATGCCTGAGATTGGCCTTTTACCTGCTGGAAAAAGACTACGTGTCTGGCACAGAGTCTGCTCAGTGAGGCCTCTGGATGCTGCTGTAAAATCAGGTGTGAAACAGTGAAGTATTTGTGGCCTTAAGGCATTAGTGCAGGGATATAGTGTTGGGATACAGACCTTCATTTCCACAGCCATGTCCTGAAGTCACTTGCACTGAAGAGAACATTTTGGACAAGTGTGAGCAAGTTTTCATAGGACCAAGGACTCGCCATTGTAAGACTTCTTTGGCCACCTGTATCCTAAAATAGATGCTGCTTTACCCTGTGTACTGTTACCCTGTGTACTGTTACTGAGTGGGCATCTGTAGTATTTTCACTGTGTTTAGTATCTCATAAGAATCTGCATATAATATTTGATTTTGAAATATAAATGATACCAAGGAATTGAAGATCATAATTCAGGGACACTTTTTCTTTCTCCTATGTAAAGATTTGATAATTTTTTTAGCTACCCGTTACGATTTTTATTAAGAATTTAAGGTATCTCATGGTTCTCTTACTGCCCTTGATAAGAAGGTCATGTTGTTGCAAACTTTTTAAATTTGTGTTGGACCTTGTCCAATAATTTTGATCATGTCCCAGTTATCTAACATTTTTTATGACATTTTTCTACTGAATTGGGTTATACTACCAAAAGGTCTTTTCATTCTTATTCTTTATTTCTCCATGTTATTAACAATATAGTAACATATTTTAAATTATGTTTAGAGCTTGTAAAGAAACAGCCTGATTGTTACCTTTTATAGACATTGCACAGTGTTTTCATACTTGCTGGAATTATCAAGTGTTTAGATCTGTTACTTTTGCTGGATCATGTAGAATGGTCCCCAGCTGTTATTTAGAAGTAGTTGTAGTCATGACATCTTGGTTTTTCATGGGCTGATTAGCCAAGTTGTGGATTACCTATGTGTTTTTACTTCCAGGCATTCTCAGGCTGCAGCAAAACCTGCAGCCATACTAGAAAGCATCTGCATTTGATGTGTTGTGAATTGTGGTATTTTTTAAATGAAGCACTGCTTTGTCTGTTAGTGCTTAGTTTCTTCTGCTTTCCACACTTGCCAAGTATTTGAAATTCAAATATTCCTGTGAATTATATGTTAATCTTCTTATATTTTGGAATAACTTTATAAAAACTGGTATTCTTTTCCATTAAGTCTTGTGTTCTTAAGAGGTGACCAATGACTGTATTCTAGTGCACTGATTTACAATGTTGAACTTTATTTATACAATGTTGTTTCAAGTGAAAAGGGTCTCATAATCATTAAATACATCAATTGTGTATGGTTTGACATGTATTCCAAGACAGTATGAAATCCTAAGTTCCCAATTAAAAAAGCTTATGAAAAGTCAGGGGTAAATCCATAAATGTACTGAGGAAGTACTTTTTTATTATAAAAATTACAAAAGTTACAAAATACTTGTAATTTATCAGCTTGGTGGAACTTGTTAGTCCTAGTTAGGGGGTATTTGGTTGGTTTTTATTATTTCAGCAATATGAGATAAAAGTAACTTCTTTGACATCAGTAAGTTTATCCTTCCAGCCTCTGTTATTGGTAGCAGAATATGTCTAACAACTATCCTTAATTAAGTTTTTAGAATAATCCTGTTCTCCTAGTTACATGGAGAAAAGCCTGTGGCTGTGTTAGTTGGGATTGTCTTCCTTTTTTATCATTTATGTTCTTAGAATTTAAACCAAAATAATCCCATGGCTATGCTTTTGAAGTCCATTGCTGGGAAAATGCTAGAGCTGATACCTCTGCCTCCTAAATACCCAAATGTCTGGGTTCTCACCTGTTAAAGACTGTTTACCTAACTTGCAGAAGGAATGCTTAGTTTGGAAAATCACAGGTGCAGTAAGCAGTTAGGATGGCAATAGCAATAAAACCTCATATTGAACTCTTCTGCATTACAGGAGTACAAACGCAAGTTAGCCAGAGTGTCCCAAGTACGGAAAGAGCTCAGGTCACGCATCCAGAACCTGCCTGATCTCTCTCGACTTCCCAACGTCACGGGCAGCCACGTGCACCTACCGTTTGCAGGAGACATCTACAGCGATGACTGATTACCAAACATCCCCCATAACCTCTGCTTTTCTGTGAAATGAGGGGTAGGCCAGACCGATCAGTACTCTTGTAGTATTATTTTTGTATATTGTTGCAGAGTGTCAGTAAAAATACTTTAATAATTTATAAAAAATGGTTTAAAAAGTTGATTTGTTTACTATTTTATTGGTGAGTGAACATAAGGGTACATTTATAAAAGTGGCATCTCTGTCTGTTACATGGAAGAATGAATAATTATCTTTTGTAAAGATTTTAGTTGGGTGCCCTGTAAAAAAACATACTAAGATTTTTCTTATGTACCCTGTATTTAATGTAGATCAATATATAATGAAAACACAATTCTAACTTGAGACATTTCCGTTACTAGTGAGAGAGTGAAATGTGGAAATCACAGGCTTATGTTCGCAAGAAGGCTGATGCAATTTAATGCAAAGTTAAAAGTTAAAAGTGATCTTACTGTCCATTACATTTAAATTACCCACTCCCAAAACAATGTGTGGTTTTTTTTGAAGTAAATGCTAACAACCAATTTTCTATTGGAAAATATTAATCATGTTACACTGAGCAGATCTTCAAACGACTCAAAATACTACAATATTTTTGCATCATTTAGAAGTCAGCATGTAGAAACTATAAAATTGACCAGTTTAATTATGTTTTGAAATTGTAGCTTTTTACAGCAGCTTCGTTTCTAAATTGAGGGACCATTCATTTGCAATCTAATACCTTTCTGGAACATCTGTTTCCATCTAAAAAGGTTAATCCCAGAAATGTGAAGCCATTTTACAGTTTTAATTAAATTGAAAGGTCATTCTCTAAACTGTCGCAGTTGCTAAGTGCCCATTATTAAAATTGGACAATGTACCATCCGTACATGCAACAAAATGGTGATACAGCTGTACTGTACATCCTCTTCCACTGAGAAACCCTGGAGGCCAGCATGGACTACCACCTCCCCACCTTCACCTGCTCCAGCAAATATTTCTAAATCTCAGTTGTCTTTTTCTCACACAACAGGAGGAGACTGTTCAGGCCTGTGTATAACTCAAACAGTAGAAAACTATTGCCCAGTTAAAAAACTCTGTTGCGTGGCATAAATGTGGTATTTTTCTGGGAACAGCTGAATTTTTGAAGAATCCTTGCTTCCATACTATGCATCAGCTTTTAAGTTCACTTAAAAACTTAAAGATACAGATAGGCATTTAGCACGTTGCCAGAAACTTACGGCTTTTCAATTCATCAGAATGAGCCATGAAATCATTGAGCAATTTTAAAAATGCCTACCTGTACCTTTGGCATTTTGATGACCTAAAAAACCTGGGCTGCAAGTGTTTTGAGTTGGATACATCATAGGACTGTTTTATGATTGCATTTTGTTCATGGTTTTGCACTTGTCAGGCATTGTTTTTGTACCAGTTAAGTTCACAGTTTACAAGTTTAATACACCTCACATGAAAGCAAATTTTTTTACAAAAAGCTGTTCTTTCTTTTCAAAAGCCACAACAAGTCAAAATAGTCCTGGAGTGAAATTTTTCAAGGTAGTTATCTGTCACTTGTTATTGGCTTCTACAGGGCTAATCACTAGAATACTTGTAGGAAGTGAATGGAGAATAACCACTCTCTTTAAAATAGATACACTTGGACATAGGCAGCTCAGTCCAGTTTCCTTTTTTCATGGAAGTTGCCATGAATTAGACCTCAGTTAAGTAGGGAAAAAGCCTGAAAAGACAGACATACAAGCTGTTGACATAGCAGTCCATAGCATGCAATGTAGAATACTGATTTTCTAAAAAATTCTGACTGATAAATAGGAGTGCACAAAATAGTTATCAGAGCTCACTACAGGTCCAAAATTTCAAGGTTTTGAGTGGCAATTTTCCATTCCATAGGACAAAAAAGCTGACTATATTGAATCCAGAGGATTAGTTTCTTTAGTTTAAGTGTAATATGCAAAATTGAATAACACTTTCAGTGTAGATTGTTGATAAGAAAATGTTCTGATACAATTTTAATGTTTTAAATATTTCTGTTCTAGTATGTTAAACTCTTCACATAAATTCTTACACACATGTATGTGCATTGCAGTTGCAGTTAAAGCTCAGTTTTGCTAAAGAATAGCACCAAATTTGTGGTAAATATGAAACCAGCTTAATCATCTATTAGGAATTCTAAAACAAATCATAAAACAAGAGGCATAAATAGTGAGTTCATGGTTGAATTCCATCCATAGAAAACTTAATTTGTGCCCAGAGGTGATTATAAGTACAGTGACAAGGCTTATTACACTGCACTGAAAGATCTATATTGGTTACTCAGAATCATAGGGAATTAAGCTTAAACAATCTTTTGCTGCCTGAATTGAAATTAGTTATAATAATAAAGTTGACTGCTGAATTTTCTTGATCTCTCAAAGGTTTTAAAAAACCATGACACTTCACTGGATTTGTTTTTCCTATTCATAACTCCTAGTGATAACATTGCTTATCTGTAGTTAATGTAGAACTGATAAAAGAGTGAGGAAAAAAACTCAACTTTTTCTTGCTGTATATAAGTTTTACTTTTGAGAGTTATTTTTTAGATATATTTTTCCTTGTTTTACTGTGAAATGGTTTACTTCAAGGAGTTTTTCATAGCTGGGGTTTTGGAAATGATCCCTCGATATTTGTTTTGAAAAGAGGGCTTGTGAAAGGCTAAGGTCACTCTTAGAGCAAGTGTCATATATTAGTGGCTGAATGGTACGCTGGGGTTTTTTTATTTATATGGGAAAGGCATTGGGTATCAAGTAGTTAGGAGATTTATACTGTAACTGTAATAGTATAGTGGGAGATAGCATGGTACAGTACAGATGCAGCCCTGTAGTGTCAAAAAATACCTCCAAATTCTCAGGTTCCAAAGCTTAATGTACGTACTTCTGACATCTCAGGAAGAAAAGAGGCTGTGTGGGGAAGAGTAGGGTGCCGAGGAGACAAAAGGGAGAACATGCCTGGGTGGAAAGGTAAAGCAAACCACATGTCAGCTTCTGTCAAAACAGAAATAACTGTGAGACTGGGCAGCACAGTGTTTTATCTGTAGGTGGGGTTGTACCACAGAACTGCTTTGGGGTGTTGCCATCCTGGGAAAGAAAATGTGTGGGCATGCCCTGCCTACCTCTTCTATTGTGGTCTGGCTCTAGGCAATGCAGAATGCCTGCCCTGCAAAAGGCACAATTATAAAATATCTGAATATTTTTCATCTAATAATAAAGGCATAATAATTAGATTATTTGCTTCACTATATTGCACTTTTATTAAGCATTCTCTGAAAAAAAGCAAAGATATTCCTGCAACACTTTGCCATATGAGAATGCTTACCTTGGAGGTCACTGGGACTGCTTGTATGTATATTCTAGTGTTTGCAGGCTCAAACTGTGTTTTTTGCAGAATGTTTTGAAAGATATCAGGAATACTACCCCACTTTTGTGGGTTTAAAAATAAATGTGAAGTCCTTAGTTACAAAAATTGCCATTCTTAGAAATTATGTTTCATGACTTCTTTTGGAAATTAGACTACAGCCTGCAGTAATACCAGTTTGTCTGATTCACTCTCTTAATGTTTGTATTAATATATTAAAGCACCTCTGTTAATCCCTAGCAACACAACCCAAACCACATGCTTATTATGTATTTTATCCGACTAGTCTTCTGAGTGTCAAATTGAGAGCTTTCATTATGATGAAATTACATTCCTGCTTACCTGAAGTTTTAAAAAAACCATTGTGTTAAAACTTGCACAGAGTAGTTCTGCTCTCACATCTCAGTGGTAACTCAGTCTGGTACTTCAATGATGACCCTGAACACATAGGTGGGATGTACATATGTAGGAAGCAGTAGCCAGCAGTGCAATGACCATGGAGGACGTGGAAATCATACGGAGGCTTGGTTGGCCTTCTGCAGAAGAGCCTTTTGAAATGTAAGGAAATAGATCTGTGGGTGTGGGGTTTTTTCAGTGGAAAAATCAGTGAAAACCAGCACGTCTAAAATTTGATGGTTACATTTACAAATATTTAGGCCAGTTTATCTGCTCATTACATTTAATCACAGTGATTATTCCTGCAAGTAAAGAAAGCAGACTCAAACATAGTGTCTGAAGTGGAATTTTTTTCTAATGAATGACCAATTTTGTCTCGGCTCCTATTTCAGTGTGTCATTTATCTTGATTAAGTAGTAAATCTCTTCCATCGTGTTATTTAGGAATCTAATTCTGACTTCATATTTACAATAGTTGAAGTATCCTACTAAGCATGATGTTTTTGTGGGAATTTGCAAAAGTTCAATAGCACTCATTACTTGTTTGCAACAGAAATAGACTTATTTGTTAAAAGCTAACAAGAAAAGTTTGAAATGTAATGTTTCATTATTGTGCTTTTCTGACAGAACCTGTAATCCTTGTGTAATTTATGTCCTCAGAATTACACCTGTATGTACGCTCTTTCATATTTAATAAAACATTGTTGTAAAAACATCTTTGAAAATTATTGTTCCCTGCTTGCCTTCTCAGTCTCATGGTGGGAAATGGCTTTAATGTCAGCTGTTCCCTGTACTCAGGAGGCAGCCACGATCTCATCTCAGTGGTGATGCTGAGGAAATGCTTGATACTAATTTCAAGGTTTATTATTCCCTGTATTTTGTGTGACAGTTTTCGGTGAGAAAGCAGTGTATTAAAGGGTCTGAGGTTCTATTTCTAGAACTGTAAATTTAGTTGAGCTGGTTATTTTAAAACACATTTTGTAAATTTTCAGTGTGGTACGAGAACTGCCAGTGATACACGTACCTTTGCCCAGTAGAATCTGTCTGAGCTGGGAAATAACTCCCAGTCTCTAATCAAATGCTTCTTTGCAGGGCTGTATGCTTAAAGAAGACCTTGCTCTTACTTTACAAAGTCTCTCTGAAATCAGTGAAGGCATTTCCTCTCTTGAGTTGTTCTTCCAGCTCTTCAAACACAAGCCAGTAATGTGGCCTGGCAGTGGCTTGGAGGGGAGCTCAGCAAGTCTCTCACAGCCACAGCCTTCAGTGTTTCATCAAGTACAGGAAGGTAATGTGTCCTGAAGGGAAGAGTGCATGACGTGCACGTATGTAGTACGTGTTTGCATACCAGCCTCTGATATGTGGGTATGTATATACCTACATATACTATGCATAGAGATGTGTTTATAGGTATGTGTGTCTGTCTTTCTGAGCAATTCTGTGAAAGTCCAGTTAACAGAAAAAACACTCTGTTAAAGGCCTAGGAGTAATGTAAAAGCACTGGAGATAATTTCTACCCAGCATTTTGAAGTACACTTGTAAAACAAGAAAAGGCACGTACTGAATGACTTCTTTCCCTTTGTTCCCAGAATAAAGTCTAATAGCTCACAATAACAATCCCTTTTAACATCACATCTTGATGTATCTGATAACTCTGGTAATTCCAAAGGAAAAAAAATATGTTGTTTGGAGCATGACAAGGCTCTATCTCTGCTAACAAAGTGTGCTGCAAAGGTAACAACACTTGGTGTTCAGAATGCCTGTAGCTCAGTGCCTACCACCCACAAAACATTTTTGGAAATGCATAGTTTAGACAAGCTCTCCTGTGATCCTGTGGATAGATCACCCATTAGCTTTCTCTGCACACTGGTTGTACTCCCCGCTTCATGTCTTTTATCCCTTCTCTGCAGTTTTATCTAAAAAGAATATGCTCCTGAGACCACAGGATGTGTAAAAAGCACTGTAAACAGGGACAATGGGGAAATGTGCTTTGATCTAACAAACACATTGGGGCACCTTAAAACACAGCAGATGCCTGTGCAGGTTTCACATTGGCCTCACGGGAAGCACAGCAGTACCTAATGTGTGTACTTTTAATGGGAAAATTTAGTGCAAAATTTGTATTTTCAAACACTTTTGTGCAATGAATGTTTTCCATCAACAAAATGAAGTATTTTTCCAGAGGACTGGATTGTAAGTACAGCAACAGATTAATTAATGCCAAGTTCTACACTGGAAAAGGCAACACTCCAAGGTTTGTATTTTGATTAAAGAGTGGCAGTTCATTTTATCCTACACGTACATAGGAGACAATGAGCAGTGCATCCTTCAGTTATTGTGCAAGTGTACAGGAGATATAAAAAGCTTATATGCCAATCTCTGAGACTCTTAAGTACAGTTTACAACAAACTCTTCTCCCCTGCCCTGGACTGCTTCCCAGTCCACCAAGTTATTTGCTGGTCCTATTTCTTAAGCAGTGTTCACTGAGTCTGAAGGCACTTAAAGTAAACTATTCATTAAACTAGCAAAAGAAAAAGGAAAATACAGACCTTTAAATCCAAGAAAGTAAGTGATTTTAACTAATTGGCTCTATTTCTCAGGGGCGAATATGAAGCACCATCCACAGAACTTTCACTGCAGACTGTATGCAGGACAGGCTATAACCTCAGTCCTGAACAGGGACTTTATACTTTCTCCTCTCATCTCTTGCCAAACATAAATTGAAAATCTTTAATCTTGACAATTAAATGGTCCTGATGGGGTCATCATCAGCTTGCTCAAAGGATAAATTCTGGCTTTTAATTCTTGGGGCATCAGAAACTGCAAAACATGTTCAAGATTCCCAAGCATATTAAACTGGCTATCTTTACATCTCCCTCTGGCAGACTATCACTCCCCTTAAAAACAGACCTTTCTTCTAAAAAATATGGTCTATGCTTCCACAAGGTACAGGACGTTAGCTTGCGTTTGAAAGAAATCACTTTGTTGATTTACTAAAACTGGAGCAAATTTATTGCTATAATCTTTATTACTTTGAAATAATATATAACTAAAGTAAAGTCAAGAAGGTTTTGAAATCTGCCTTCTGGTTTTTCTCTTTTTCTTCTAGGTCAAGCATCCGTTTTAGCTTAGAAAAGTGAAATTTGGAATTTCGGGGAGTCTTGGAAGTAGAGTTGGTTGTTGTCTGTCCAGATTCACGTGTCCTGAAAAACAAAAGATTCACATGTCTTAACGGGGAGAAATCAGAATTAACATAAAGCAACTGTGAAAGCACACATATATAATTTGAGTGAAAAATATCCAAGAGAAATCGTGTATTTTTATGTGCAGGTGAGCAGTCAGAATTGTTTGTCATGCAAATTTTAGGACAGACATTAAAGTGTATTAAAGACACAAATGTAACTGGGCATTCTTTGCACACAGTGGCTTTTCATGAGAATCTTTGATTTTAAAGGTGAGAAAGTTAAAATTGATCTCTTCAACCATACCAAATGAGAAACACACTAAGTTATCAATTTAAACTTTATTAAATGACTGATGTAAAATAAACAGGATTTAATACACTCTACTTGGCAAAGGTCTGCTTTAAATAGGAAAGAAACAGGTACCTGGAAAGGGATGAGGGAGTGTTCCCTTTCGATCCCAACCTACTACAGCTTGCAGGTGTCATTTTCTTTGCAGACTGAATTTTTACATCTGGTGTCTTCAGGCTAGATTTGATATCTGGAGTGCCACAATTTTGTGTTTTGGCTGCCAGAAAATCCCTGCTTTTACCATAGTATCTTGTTGTTTTGTTGCAAGATTTGCAAGTAACCAGCTGTGGAGAGAAGAAAGGAAGTATCAAGCTGTGTTTCAGTCTTTCCACCTTTATGTTATAAAGCCATTAGAAGAATTATCCAAACTGTTCTACAAATACCATGACACAAATTAAATATTTGCTTAAGTGAAACATGAGATACTAAAAAGTACAAAGATACATTTTGTAACTCATATTTTAATTCAGGCTTCTTAAGCCAAACAAGTCCTTTGGGTTTATCTAGAGATTACTCCAATTCCCTACAAACTAATTTCCGGAGACCCATACTGCTGAATGTAATATTGTACAGTGAAATACAGAGAACAGCACTGTCAAGGCATGACACAGCACCTGAACTGGGCAAATCATATTCTGAGTGTACAAGACATACTGAGTATACTGGAGTATTCCTATACATTGGGAATCTGGCTAAAAAATGTGACATTCTGTGCCATCTAAATTCATTAGCATATTCTACCCCCAATGAAGTTATATTGCACACTTTTCAGGGAATCTTGGGATAAAATATTTAAACTACCAAACTCTCAAACCCAGTCATCCATTTTACCAAAAACAGCAAGTCTCAGTGAACAAAGACAAGGCTTTGTATTAGGGCAAAAGTACTTACTACAATAAGGAGGATGTTCGAAACAAAGGGCACTTTCTCTTCTCTCTGTGTACCTCTAGGCTGCGGGGAACTTCAGCAGCACACCAGGCTGAGAGGTGCATCAGAACTGATCACATCACCCAGTCAGAG
Source organism: Passer montanus (assembly GCF_014805655.1). NCBI lineage: Eukaryota > Metazoa > Chordata > Aves > Passeriformes > Passeridae > Passer > Passer montanus. The sequence goes on along the minus strand of NW_024359721.1, from coordinate 484,614 downwards.
GCTGTCAGGCATTCCTGATATCCCTTACTGCCATGGCAACTACTCATACTAAGAGATATGAAAGTAATACAGCCAGACAGCTTTCTGAGGCACCAATTAGACTGACAGAAAAACAGTTATGTGACGCTTCTGGTTAAAAATAACATACTCAAAAGACTGTCACAAAAATGTCTAAGCAGTTTTGAAAACATCTACACCACATCATTCTTCATTTCAAAGTGTATAAATTCAGATAGTTTATTAAAAATTACATTTAGAGATGCTGAAGTGAAACATTTTTAGTTAAGTGTTTTGACTTCCTCTAGACATTGTATTTTGTCAGCCTAACAAACTAAAAAAAAAGAAATAGCATTAACTATTTTAATGCTCAGGTACTAATGTATTTTTAGTTCTTCTAAATTAAATTCAGGTGGGAAACAAACTCAGCATTTCATGGTGACTTAGCACTGCGTGGAATATAAATGGAGGTGACCACTTTACAATGAAGGAATTACTGGATTAATCATAGCACTTCGCAGCTAATTTCCATTCCCTGAAATGGATCAGCAGTTCACTTCAAAAATTTTTAAAGCCTTGAAACAGTCCCTATGTTACATGCCTTTTTATGACAGAAGCAATCTAAAATCAAGTTCTACTTGCTAAGAAAGTTCTCAGAGGTTCAACCTGTCACATTATTGCTCACATTAATTTCCAACCACACTGGAATTTTCATTTGCACAAGCCTCAGGTATTAGATTACAGGGATCTACATTGCTAATTTGAAAGCTGCCAGTTGCTGACAGCATTTTTAAAGACTTAAGACAAGAAACACTTAAATCATAATCCACAGGACAAATTCAAACTGAACAAAACACAAGTACAGCAAACTGTAATTACATACCAAGATCAAAATATTACCCAGAGTTTAAACTGGACCTATTTAAACTGAATTTTAAACTACTCACATGAATGCACAGTGTGTCCCCAACAAACACTCTCCAGCTACACAGAAAGTCTAAGAGCCCATCATCATTTCATAGGACACTGCTCTGTTCATCAGGTGCTTAAAGGGACAGTTCTTAATGTACCCTCAACATTAGTGACACCAGAAAAATAAAGCAAGCATTTCCACTTGAAGAACCACAGAACCTCTTGAGCTGGAAGGGACCCACAGGCATCATCAAATTTCCACTCCTGGCCCAGCACAGGACATGCCAAGAATCACAGCATGTGCCTGAGAGTGTTGTCCCAATGCTTCTTGAACTCCTGCCAGTGTTGGTGCTGTGACCCCTTCCCTGGGGAGGCTGTTCCAGTGCCCAACCACCCTCTGGGTGAAGAACCTTTTCAGATGTCCTTTCTGAAGCTCAACTTCGATCTACAATTTGGGGAGAGTGCCTTTATGAAGCCTCTTATTTTGCTCTGACAGCCAAAACCCTTGGTGATATATTCCTCAGTTTAAAATTTTTAATTGACTCTTTAATCATTTTTGGTTTCACAAAATTTACTCCTGTAACCACCAGACTCTTATCCAAGAAAATTCCAAGTGTGCCAGCAACTGCTGGGCACAATAGGGTGCTGTCTCATTTATTACAACAACCTGTTTTAAAAGTACATACTGTTTTTAAATACATACATAACCTGTTTTAAAAACAGTACATACCTTGGCAACACTAGGTAAAATGTTTACTATTACTCTTCCAATAGTAATTAAATGTCACATTCCTGAGTGCTTTTAGGAAAAATAACTCAGGCCTCAAGAAAAACATCAACTTGTTGAAATTACCTCTGTAGTGTACTTTTAAGAGAGTTTCTATAAGCAGTAACATTCAGACAAAAGTAAAAAATTCTATTAATACAATATAGATGGCAATAATAATCTGATGAAGCCACGAGAGGCTAGTGAAATACAAGAAGTAAAGCTTGTGTCAAAACATTTGTTCAACAAGAGATAAATTGAAACAAAGGCAGTAAATGAGATGTTTGTGTAGCTTCTCTAATATGTGGGGTCATAAGGTATTTTTTTCGACAAGAAAAGCTTACTGTTCCTGTGTTCATGATCTATCTATTGTGGAAGATAGATTTTTAAAATGTCATTTATGCATAAAAATTATTCCAAAAAAAGAAAGGAAGAGTCTTATGCCTGTGAAAAAGAAATGTGTGGGCTCCTCTTCTAAGAGAAAGGTTTCTGTATCTTCTTTTTTTGCCACTGAAATAGGAACATGAAATTTAGGGAAATGTCATGTACATGCCAGTTCCAAATAACTGTCCTTACCAGAATGCTTCTTGACTCCCTGTACTTTCTCAAAAGCTTTGTCTGTTTCATGTTAAGCTTATGATTCTTTGCCTCTCGTTTAAGAACCTTCTCTATCTGTGGAGTCACTTTCATCTTTGGTTTGAGGCGCACTCGGTAGCTGTCAGGAACCAGGAACTGGAAGCAGTAAGGACATATCCTTTCTAATCCACGTTCGTCACCTACAGATAAATAAAAGCAAAAGGATAAAATAACTATGTTCTATAAGCAAACTTTAAAATTGTGTGTTTCAATTTTAACATTACCTAGGTATATGTTTTTGTGTTTAAGATGCCACTAGAACACAAGAGGAAGCTGAGCACCAGAATGTGCTCAGCTGAGCACAATTCAGAGGAAGTTAACGCATGGCACAAGTTTTCACAATATGTAACTGTAGATTTTCTTGAAAAATTTTAATCCCTTCCCAAAAATTTCTAGAGGCTCACAATTCTGTAAAGAGTTCCACTTAGTTACAATCGTCTACCACATCAGGGTCACCAAGGCCTTGTAAAGCTCTTTGCCCATTTTAAGTGTGAGAAAATGACACGATCTCAGGCTAAAACGAGGAAACTCTTTGAGATAAATTTCAGACCCAACAAGAGGCTCGCTCCTGGCATCTGCCTCATCATCTCCTGCTGCCGGAGCTGGATTCGGGCGCCTCTCCCTAAAGCCCCTGGGACACCTGGCCCCACTTCCCGGCGAGCTCGCCACTGCTGCCGGCAGCGCAGGGGCACGGGGAAAAGGGAGGCAAAGGGCGAGCGGGCACTCATCCCCACGCTCCTGTCCTTCCGCTGCTCTCCCACGGCACGAGCCTCCGCTGCCCGGCTCCGGAGCCCCCTCCTCCGGCCCCGCTCCACCGCCTGCGCCCGGGGCGCCTCACTCGCCTCGGGAGTTGCGGAGCATCCACCTGCGGGAGAGAGGGAAAGCGTCAGGGCGCGGCCGCGGGCACGGGCGGGGACATCCCGCGCCTCGCCGCCGGGCTCCCGCACCGCCCGTCCCCGCCCCGCCGCGGTTCCTTACAGCAGGAATCGCGCCTGTCCCGGGCAGGTCCCCGCCAGCTGCTCCGCCGCCGCCAGCTGCCACCGCCGCCCCATGGCACCGAGCGCCCGCCCCGCCGGAAGGGACGGGAAGGGAAGAGAAAGGAAGGCGGGCGATGTGCAGCGCTTGGCCGAGCCCCGGCGGCTCCGCGGCCGCGGCAGAGGGTACCGGGCTGGGGCGGGCCCCGCATGAGGGCCCGGGGCCGGACAGCGAGCGCGGAGCGGCCGCGGGAGCCGAGCCCGCCCGAGCCCGCTGGGAGCCCGACACCCGCCCCGGGAGCCGCTCGTGTCCCCGGCCGAGTGAAAAGTTTTTCCGATAGGAAAGGAAACTTTAACCTTAGGGGAAAAACCAAGGTGCTTTACGCTGAGGACGGCAGAGCGCTTAGGCTGGCCCAGAAAGGTTGTGCAGTCTCCTTCTCTGGAGACATTCCAATCCCACCTGCTCCAGGGGACCCTGCCTTGGCACGGGGGCTGGACTGGATGATTTCCAGAGGTCTCTTCAAACCGTAAAAATTTTGTGATTCTGTGAAAAAAAAAAAAAAAAAACACATACTCCAAACCCCACACATTTCTCTGTGAGGGCTTGTCAGGTGAAAGATCTGCAGCAGCAGCTCCAGAAATCGCCTGATGCTGAACTTCATCTGTCACGCTCTTTATTGGAGGTGCCTTTTCCGTGGATTTTGGTGACTGCAGACTTTATCACTCAGCAAATGTGCTCCCACTAAAAAACCCCAAAACAACAACAACAAAAAAACCCCTACCAAATACACAAAAACCCCCAAAAACCCACCCCCCCCCCCCCAAAAAAAAGCCCCAAAACCAAACCCTTCAGCTTTTCACCATTTGATGTGTGTTTTATTAATTCCCTCAGACGTGCTCATTTGCTAGACGTTTTTATCCTTTGATCTATTGGTAATGGTGTTCATTTAGGAGAGGTATTCAGCTGAGCAGGCTTTGGTATTCTATCAAGGAATTTGAATAAATGTAATTATTTCTTATTTTCTGACACAGAGTAGCCAAGGGCTTTAAAAATAGAAAAACAATGGGAAAAAGGAGTTTCAAGGCTTCCTTTAATACAACTTTACTGCACAGTCAATAAATCTGGACTTGTTAAGGAAATGTTCATAATAGGTATAATTAGGGCCTCTGCTGACTCTATTTTTTTAATGAAACTAATTTTTTCAATTAATCTTTCAATGTTACATTTTTGTTGCCTTTTGCTGGCTTTGTTGATCCTAATTTTTGAGCGAGCTCCTACCTTTTCTGAGTGGAAGAGCAGAGATGTCATGTAATATCTATTCAAAACACAATCAGTGTCCATCAGTCTACAGATTTTTTGGCAAATGAAGTATTCCCATTTATTAATACTGGCGAGGGAAAATGAAAGTACTTTTTGAACGCATGTAAACAAAAATGATTCCAATGCTTTTTTGAGGGGTGGGTCTGCATCTATAATTTTTAAAACACGTTTATTCCCTAGGGAAATTGGTTGTGGAGGAAGAATGGGGAGGCAAGATAGCGCTTTCCCAGCTTCTGCCTAGATAAAGGGAAATGTGCTCGGGATTCTTCTTTTGCCTGGAGCTGGGACCTGACTCCTCCCTGCCCCTGGAGTGGTGCAGGTGGGCCAGAGCATCTGCACCAGCACCGTGGATTAACTTTTTCTTGTGAGAACAAGTGCCTGAGCCACCTGATTAACCAGCACGTGCTGTATTTATTAAGCAGTGACTAACACAATGCAAAGGATTCATTTATATTCGCCCCCCCCCCATTACTTTTACACTCCTTATTATCCCTGCTTTTTCTCCCTCAGTGTCTTCCATTCTGTCTGAAATGCTTTTACACTTTTTTCTCCTTCTGCTCCTGAGACAACACTGGGTCATTCTTTTTTTTTTTTTTTCATCTTAGTTTGCCGGATTCTCTTTGCATTATGGATCATCTTTCTCCAACAAGCAGGGCAGACAGCCACTCCCAGTGCCATCCACACACAGGGCAATGTGCCTCATCCCGGGTCCCGTCACATGAGGCTTTCCCATGTTAGGTGCGGTGCTGAATGTGCTAAACAAAGCACTGGAGACAAGGGGGAAATGGCCAAAAACCATGGCCTCAAATTCATGGCTCTCTACCAGCCCCTTCCTGCAGAACTCCCATCAAAAGGCAGTATTTCTGTGCATCCAGTGCTGGCAGGACCAAACCCTTAAAACCAGACAACCCTCAGATCCCCGGCACAGTATTTATGCCATCAGTGGCATGAATTCATCCGCATTTCAAGGCAGAACGCATTCGTCTCTACTTTTTCCTGGCTTTTGTTCACCAAAAAAAAAAAAAAAGCCCACGTTAGCAGAGCCGTGTTACAAACTGCTTCCCGCTTCTGTTGTTTAGCGCTTTGTAGCTACCACGGCTGGCCAGCAGGCCGTAAATCTTGCCTGGTGTTTTGTAACAAAGGAAAAAATAGAATGATTTGTGTTGACTTTTGGCCATCGTGTATCATTATCGATCCGGGGGAGGGCGGCGGGGAGCGCGTACCGCGTATCTGTTGCTCGCCGCTTCTCCGGGAAGGCGGAGTGAGCCAGCAGTCAGTAGAGGGCAATAGAGAAATACAGTTTGTGATGCCTAAAGGATTTGAAGCCCTGATTATGTGTTTACAGAAAAGAAAAAGAAGAAAAGAAGAGCCAGGAGGATAGGTTGTTCAGTTTACTACCGGAGACCTGACTGTGACAGACCACCAAGAAAACAAAATTTTCAAAGAGAGTAAAGAAGACCTTCTGCAGCATCTGCAAGTCTGTCCTTTTTTCTTCAGAGTTACGTAGGATAACTTAGCCAGAACTTATTGATGTCTGCATGTTCAGTGGACTCGGGAGTGGACTGGGAGATGCGGGAACGTACTCTTTGGAAGAAACAGGAGAGGAGGCATTTCAAAGATCCTGCAGGTGACAAAGGTGAGCAAACTCACAGCTTCTCTTTCACGTGAGATAATAAATGTTCAGTCAGCTGTATAAAAGTCATGAACACACTGAGTGATAGAAATTCTATGAGAATTTTGCTTTTTCAGGCATGCTTCTGCATGATTCATTGTCTCATGGAAAAAAGAGGATAGTGATGCTACAAGGATAAGCTTTTCCAAGCATATGTTATTTTGGAGACATGCTAAAACCAGTGACCTGTTTTATATATCATGTTTTGTATTAGAACTGTTTGAAACATGCTCATCATTTTACAAGGTTTACGTGCTACAGTTACTAGACTCTAGTTTACAGAGAAATATATAAAAAGATATGACTATTGTTGTTCCTTTTAGAGGGGATTTTTGCTCAGCTTTTAGACAAATGTGATTTGAAGGTTTGGAGAAATTTATTAAGATATTTTTGGATGCATAGTGGGAATGCCCTCAGCTTTCTCAAAGGCTTTTTAATCAGAAAGATATTGAGAAGTGATCACTAAGAATACAGTAATAACAAAAGGTGCTAAGCCATAGAAATCAAGGGGGTGGCAGAGGTTTGGGGAAACAGAAAAAACCACAGGAGACTAAGTTAGAAAATAAACATGTGAAACACTTTTCTATTGCCAAGATCTCAGCTGGTGTCACCATAACACTTGGAAAATATCCTCAGGATGCTGGGAACCATTAAAGCAGTACAGATTATCAGAAGATAAACTTCCACTTCAGCTGCCACCACTACCAGAAGTGACCAATAAGAAATGTTTGGGAAATGAAAGATGAAGAATCAAAGCATTGACATTCTGGGGATATCACAGAGCAAATGCAAGGGTATCTAGAGGTCAGTCAGACAGTACCCATTTGAAACAAGGCAGGCTGATAAATAAAATAAATAAATCATATTTTGAAACAAACCATCAGCTTTTAAAAGATAATTAAAGGACAAGTTATCTGGTGCTCCTCCTGAGCTTGGATTTATTTTATAAGTGGTATCATAGGTGAGGCTATGACACAGTGATTTATCTATGCTTTGAGTGCCAAAACATGTAAAATATTAGTTTTTATTAGTTTATACATATACTATATATACATATAATTTATCTATGCTTTGAGTGCCAAAACATGTAAAATATCAGTGTGTTTTTATTAGTTTATACATTGTTTAGAACACAGCTTCCTTGCAGTATGTACCTGAGGGAAGTGAAAGATAATGTATACAAAGCATGCCACTATATCCTGTGGGTTGGTAACATCCATTTGATAGGGAATGGACCCAATGACTATCAGAATCCATCTGATCTTGAAAGCTGCAAGTTCCAGTTTCCAATTTTTAATTCCTTTCATTCAACTTCCAGTACTCTACATCTTCTTGTATGCTTGTAAATCCATTATCTCAAAAGATAACAGAAATTAAAGATGGTATTGAACAAAAACCTCAGAGAGAAATATTCATGCAGCTTAATAGTGCCAACCCTTCTTTAAAGTGGTCTCTGGTAGAAACTATTAACTTGTATCTAGGTATGTGAAGCTGTAGGGCAGTAAACATTCCCTTGAAACTGATGCCTATTTTCAGTGAAATTAGCAGGGTTGCTGTGTGTTGTTATGTCTCTACAAATACAGTCAAAGGGATTTTTGTAGCGGGGAGCCACACAGGCCAGTGGCTGGGGCTGAGAAGTGGTTGCTACTGCTCCTGGTGGTCCAGGCCTTGCTTTGTCCCCGTGTGACTTTGTGGCATATTAGGCTTGTTTATGGTCAGCTCGTGAGGTGGCCAGCCTGCCACCTTGCCCATGCCAAGGGCTGGGCTTTGAGTGTCCAAGGAGGCCCTCCTTCCGTGCAGGTTATGGGAAAGACCATCGCCAGGTTGCAGTGTCCTTCAGTACCTACTCCTATGCCAGTTCTGCCTGTAAGTCCTTGTCACCTTGAGTCATAATAAACTATTCCTTAATTTTGACTCACAGAGCAGTTGTCTGAAAATGTTGAAATCTCAAGCCAAAGTTTCACCTGTGAAAAAGATGCTACTAATTAATGTGTTAATTGTCATGTAAACGCCTTTGCTTAATGAGATGTGAAATAGCCCCTGCTGTTAGGAATGTCAGTGTGCACAGGAGTTTGTCCCGGGCACTTAGGGTCATTTGTTGCTGTGCTGCAGCACAACCCAGAGCTGCTATTTCAGCCTCTTGCCAAAATAGAAACGTTTTACTTTCTGATGAGTCATCTGGGTTTCACTGAGATCTTGCAAGGTTCCCTCGCCCTATTCTTCTTTGCTGTGGAGTCCAGGCCCTGCCCTGGAGGCCTTGCTTTCTCAGGAAAAGATGGGGTGGAACCTGCTTCAGCAGCTGTCAGCTCCATGCCTTAATTAACTTGGAGCAGGCTGCTAATGAATGATATGGAGCGTTTTCCCTGTCACTGGAGCTGAACATGCAGCGTTCCCAGCCTTTTCTGGCCAGCAGTGTGGCTGAGCAGTGCTGGCAACTGAGTTGGAGTTTGCCACACGTTGTGCTAAATGTTCCCTGCATCAAGGCAGAAAGGGAACTAGGTCAACCAAAGGTGGCAGCTTTAATCTATTTTCCAGGTTGGTCATACTTACAAACAACACAGAAGAACTACATGTTTCAAGAAAATTTTTCCTTGCATTTTTTTTCCTTCTGGTGCAAAAGGAAGACTTAATTTTTTTTCTTTGTTTTTGCTTTCAGTTATTTCCTTTCCCTTCTAAGTCTGAATTATCTGTTCTAAGGTGGCACTAGTTTGAGCGTGAGGCTGGACTAGTTGACCTCTAGAGGTTTCCAACCTTACCCTGTAATTTTCAACAATCATGCTGTTATTTTGGATTCCTCCTAAGTCCATATTACCTGGGAGAGGAAAAAAAGCCTACCACCATTTAAAAATTATTTTCTCTCCCCTTAAGTTATTATTTTAATTCATTTGAAAATGCACCAGGGAAAATAAAAGCCAGGTACTTCTAATAAATAACAGTGTTATGGAATAGTTCTTTGCCGTTGTTGGTTTCTGAGTTTTGTTGTAAAATGCTTTAATTACCATGTTCAGGCTGCTTTGCAGAATTGCTATTCGATAGAAATGTAGTCAGCTGATGGATAAACTGTGTGAGGGCTGTACTCCCTGCTGCAGTCGAAAAGTGGCTTTTCACACCTGTTTATAGTATCCTAAGTTAGTCTTGTGTTTGAGAAGCTGGTGTCATTGCTGATTCTTCCAGTTCTATGCCTGGTGACTCAGATGGTAAGAAGGAGTGAAATATTTACTGCTGAAGTATGTGAAATAATATTAATTTTAAAAATCCATATTGCTTTTTCAGTAATCCATTTTAGCTAAATTCATTCCAAATTAAGCTGTTTGCCCAGCTGACATCCTTCATTCATCATCCTGGCTGAAACCAAGAACTTCAAAGCCATTTACAACAGCTAAACAAACATGTCTTTCATTAGCTTCGATTATAATGCCTGATGAAGTGCACAGAGGATCTGAATCTTTAGAGATGACAGTGATGGATATGATTTAGACACAGAGGAGGTAACAGAATCAGGCTGATGCTTACAGTGAGCTTTAATCCAGAGTTTCACAGTCAAATATAGGTGGATGGTGCAGCACTTCGTATCTGCTTCAAAACTGTTGTTGCTGCTTCTGCTGAGGCACAACATATTGTATCTGCACTAGGAAGTGAGCACTTGGATTTTCATTGCTGATAATGGGGCCTCGTCCCCAAAACCTACTCCTCTTCTAAAGAATAAGCTGGATGTAATTACCTCCTAAGTGTGAAACAGCTACAGTAAAGAGGAAAAACTCCACGTGACATCAATTTAATTAGAATGCAGTATCATTGCCTTGATTAGTGATGGAAAACAGGAAACTTCTTCAATGAGGCTTGTATTATAGCTGCACAATTCTGCAGTATTGGAAGGATTTAACCTTTGTCAAGTTGGCCTGCATGCAAGGCCCTCGGCTTTCCTGTGCCCCTCAGAGACTTTGTGCAGAAAACAAAACAGCAAGGGGTAGATAATTCAACGGAAGATTTTTCTTTTTTTTCTAAAATCCAGCAGCCTCTGCTTAAGCATCCCAAGCCATAAAAAGTTCACACTAGTTGTATACATGTATGTTAAACAAACATCATCGGAGTTGTGTTAACTTGTTGGTTGTTTGGAGTGTGGGGAGGGGCTGATGCAATCTCTGGTCTTTTTCAAGAAGGTACATAGCCATATGTTTTTATGTATTCTTTTCATTATTATTAGATAAAGCTAACAGTGGTGTTCAAATATAGTCTGTATCAGTACCTTGAAAGATCATTTCCTTAGCAAGCAAAGACTTGTTTTTCTTTTTCAGCACAGTAGTTTTAAAGACTAGGTTGACAGCTAGGCAGATGTAACAAAGTTTGTCAATTCATAACCAATTTATGAATTAAATTATTTTTTTTAAATTATTTTTTCCTTACTGTGTGCTTAAGCATTGTTTTTCTGATGAAAATATTTATGTATTGGGTTTTTTTTGTTTGTTTGTTTGGGTTTTTCTATCTCCTCCTTTCTCCTGAGCCAGTCTGAGATCTCTGTATCCCTTAGCACTGTTTAGAAAAAAAAAATCTGGTTATTCTAAGAGCAGGGAAGACAGTGGAAAGCCTGAGGGAATTCTAGACAGAGATGCTGTGGCATGCATAAGGTCTGTGAAGAGCTTGTCACAGTGCATTTTGGCTCTCAGCTTCTGTTTCATTTGCTCCGCTGGTTAATCATTGGCTTGAGTGCTCAGGTACCATGGTGATCAACACACTTCCAGTGCCACAAACCCAGCATGATGCATATTCATTGAAACACTATTTTTGAAATAAAATCAAAAATAAATTCAACTTTTGAAAATCCTCAGTATATCTAACATTGCCATGTACTTTCCTCTCCAACAATATAAATTAGCATCGTAGGATATAGGCTTCTTCCTCCCATTTCAGATTTTTTAGATTTTTCCTTCTGCTGTTGATAGCTTTCTCATTAACTGGTTTGAAAGGCTTCAGACTTCTACCATATGTTGAGTATAGCACATTTGTGCATTGGCCTTTCTGTGCAGCTATTGAGATGTTTGTTCCACTGTCATCAATATTAATATCAAGGAAAGGCCCTTGGAATAAGAGCCAAATGTATCTTTGCTCTGTTGAGCCCCAACAGTTTGCTAAATGTGACCTTTGTGAAGCTATGGGTATAAAGTTCAACCTTGAAAATCTTGGCCAGCAACTAACTGCTGGAATGCCAATTGGCAAGCTCTTCTTCCTTCTCCAAATGTGGATCCTTCTGCCTGAATAGCTCCAATGCAGCATCTCTTCCGCAGTGTCAGGTTTTGAGGTCTGATCCTCACACAGACCTCTGGTGCTGTTGTTAATTTTTATAATGCTGTGCTATTTATATCTCTGTTTGGATATGTAAGGTGGCCAACACTGGGAAGTCAGCACTGAGGAGTAGTTCCCCACTGAGGATGCTACTGTGCCAGCATCCCTCCAAGATAACTGCAGGGAATATAGAAAAAAAAGTTACCTCTTTATCATGAGTACCTTATGAGTTTGCTCCTGGTTTTGGTATCTTGAATTTCTTCACAGTGCTGCTCTCTGAGCACCAGTGCCTGGAGCAGATTCGATATCATGCTGTCAGTCAATGAGCCTCCTGCACATGGCATGCCCACGAGGCAAATAAACCACAGAAGAGGGAATTAGATGGAGCTAGATGCAAGGTATGCATGCACTGGAGCTGGGTAATTGTTCCTCAAACTCTGCTGATCGTAAAAGCTTGCTTTAACTTTTGTTTCAGCTGTCGGGAAATGGAAAATACGTAATTTTCGTCTTACATTCCCTCACATGAAATGAAGATGCCAAATATTTTTTTTCAGGCGTGTCTTACCATCTGCTTCGACAGCAATTAACTCACCAATTGGTGTGGGACAAGTTTCGTTAATAGATGGTAAAAGCATTCAAAAAACCTCAAAAGTCAAAGAGCAATGCAGGGATGCTGTTCATCTTTCCCTGGCATGAGGTAGGAAGGGTCTGTGATGCACTGCTTTGCAGGAGTTGGAGACACTTAAAAGAAGTGTGAAGACAAAGCAACATACTGAATTCCCCATATTACTGATTTATTTTTTTCAAGTTTAGTGAAGACACCAAATGTGGCAATCGTATTAGTATTCCTGAGCCAAAGAGTGAGTGAGATTTATAGGACTTATGGGTCAGGACAGTGATCTCCCCCCTAGCCTGATTCCTGTGAGGTCTGAGCTGATGTTGTTACAGGGGTGGTGGGAGAGAAGCCAGGACTTACCCTCTAAGGATTTAATTTGGAAAACATTGTAGTTGGGATCCCCTCCTCTCTATCGTTCTTCCGTATGGGACTTTCCAGCTTGGGGCTATCCAGTCCTTGAACTCCCTACTATCCACAGATCCTTGTAAAACATAAAGGTTCAGCTGCTCTGCTCTGGTGCTTTTCTGCAGAGAAAGAACAAGCCTTGAGGAAAGTGGAAAATGAGCACTGCTTGCTTCCTCTTCCTCTCCTGACTCCAGGGCCCATGCAGGTGCAGTCAAATCCCTCTCCCTTGAAGAAGGTGGGCCAGACTGCAGAGGAAGACACCAAACAGGGTGTGGACTAGTATTATGGGATGTGGGTGTAATATCTTAAAAATCCTGGTGCCTGTAGCATGATTGCAAAACTGGGCTGTGGCATCAGAACACGAGTTGCCCTCTAAAATAATTTTGTTACCATGATGTTGCCAGTCCTACAGGCAACCCTTCCTGCCAACCATTTCCTCCTTTTCATTTATCTGCAGTAATTTTTTGGTTACTTTTTTGGTTACTTTGAATATTTTTGGTTTCTTTGCTTACCTTGAATTACGTTTTGGTGCTCCTTTGCATTAAAGTTAAGGGGTATTCATAGCGTTCACAGGTCAGGTTCAATTAGTTCCTTCGTACTTCTTCTCCCAAAGTTGTTCCATTTTTGAGAACCACTCTAGAACATGTGCAAATTGAGCGTGGATAAAGACATCTCTTGCCAACAAATCTGTGCACTTGGTTTTTTCCATGGACTGTAGTCTGGACCTTGGCAGCCTTTGGAGTCTTTCCTGGATGAGCAGTTCTGGATTATCCACCAATATTTTTTTGGAGCTGGAGTGAAAATAAACGTGAGCTTGAAAGGCCGGATACTAGATCAAACCCAGACTTCCCCTATGTGTGCCCAGAACTGAGAAATTTAATTTGGCCCCTTTTAGATTATGATCCTGTGTCAGAATGAGGTTTTTAGTCTGAATGGCATGCAGCGTGATACTCATGTAAATATAAATACAGCAGCTGAGTGCTTGTAATATATTTACAGCCTCCTATTCATGCCTAGTAACATTTTCCTTTTCAGCTACAGTGGGAGAAGCTATGGTCTTTACTGTTGGAATTGGGTTTGGTACCTTCTGATGGCAACAAAACCTGCAGATACAGAAGCACGATAAATGCTCAGACATGAGGGCGAGAAATTAGTCCATTTCCGAGCAATCTCAACATCTGCTGGAATGAGCAGAGTTTATGTGGGTTGCACAATTTCAGTCACTGTTCACTTTCATAAAAGCAGATCCATGATTTTTCTGTCCTCAAACACTTGGTAGTTTTTGGCTAAAAATGTTGGCCCGATGCCAAAAGGTGTTAAGGTTTTCAAAGTGCCTAATTAACAAGAGGGATTGGTTATGCCTGGAATGAAAAGTATGTAAGACAAGGAAAGCAATCACCTGGTCTGGTTCTGGAAGGGTTAATGAGGAATTAAGGAGAAGGAAGAAATAAAGGCTTCTAGAGTTGTGTTTAATTTTTCAGTCTCTTTGCTCTCTGCCAGTCCTTTATGTGAATGCTAAAAATTTCATAAAAAATTAAAAATTTATTTTATAGACCGATTTAAGAAACTGAACATGCAATTCTAAGTTTGGAAAATTGCAGTTCTATTTTCTGACAGAATCTTACATTTGTGACTAAGGGAAAACTTGATTATTTCAGTGAATTGCTGGAGATGTACATGTGAATCTCACTTTATTCATTCTCACCCTGACAGATTGACTTGGAAACCATCAGTTTCAAAGAAGGTAAAGGTATCAGATGAGTTCATATACAACAGATGGGTTTTCTGGAAAAAGCCTCAGATTTGATAAACTTTCAGAAAAATTTTGCATGACTTGATAGGGGAAAAGTACCTTTGTTGTGAATATTTGCTGGTCCCACCGAAGTTGATGCTACTTTGGGAATTCACTTCATCTGAGATTAGGACTTGGTTTATAGACCTATGTGAGCATTGAAGATGAAGACACCAATCATTAAAGCTGTGTCAGCATCTCAGCAATGAATTGATGTTCTTTTTGGCTAAAGTTCAATGTTCTTTGAATGAAAGTCCTTGATTTATATTTCTCAACTGTTCATGCAGGGGTATTAAGCTGATGTCTTGCTACTGTTTGTGGAGCCACTGAAGAAACAAGCAAAAAGGAAAAAAATACCATCCAAACAACAACCCATGGAAAATATTGATTTAGGTTTTGTGGCTGCTGTTGAATGTGCTTGTCATTCCCTCATGCAGCCACAGAACACATTGGCATTGCAGGTAGGCTGTCTGACAGCTTCCTTTCAAAGCATTGCCAAACCTGCTTCGTGGATTAGTCAACAACTGTTTCCTGAATTGTGCTTGCACCTGTTTCCTCTTCTTCTGGAATAAACAGTTTTATCTGAAAAAGGCATTGACAAAGGCCAAAGTTGCACCCCCAGCCTGGCCAAGTGATATAAGGGAAATTACATTTTCTTGGTGTTTGTAGAATGAAAGTAGCAGCTGTTACCATGGGAATAGTCAATTTATGAAAGAAGAAGTTTTGAGGAGGCTGAACATTACCACTAATCGAAGTGATTGCAGTCAAGACAAAAGGTTAATGTTCAAGATCTGCTAATTAGGAGAGAGCTACTTTTCTGGTAATGTGAGGATGGATACAAATGAATTCTGTGTGATAAAAATGCTGTTGTCCTTGCTAATCCCTTGAATTTATTATTTTGGATACAAGGATTAGATTCATCCCTGCTATAGTATCCACTGATTTGTTTTCAAGTAAGTGTAAACTTAATGGGTATAAACAGACGCTATTTCCTGGAAAGGTTCTTTCAAATACATTCTTATAATGTATTTTAAGGGTTATTACTTCACATTCCCTTGTTGGAGACATTTTCCTCTGTGTTGTTTTGTATTTTGCAACTACTGATGTCCTCTCTGTCCTTTTCTCTCTGCACAACACATTTTCTAGGGTGTAGAAATTACTATGGTTCTTCAGATTTCTCCTTAAATGTGCTAAAAATGTTATCTCAAATAGAGAAAAGGCTATTTTATTCTGCTGCACTCCCTCTATTGACTGACTGTGCCAAGACAAAGTGAAT
Source organism: Passer montanus (assembly GCF_014805655.1). Classification (NCBI taxonomy): domain Eukaryota; kingdom Metazoa; phylum Chordata; class Aves; order Passeriformes; family Passeridae; genus Passer; species Passer montanus. Next base: position 468,967 of record NW_024359721.1, on the reverse strand, counting down.
AATATAGTAGTCATCATCTGCAAACAAGAATGTTTGGGCCAGATCATCTCTGCTCATAAGAAGTGCCAAATTTTCACCCTCTTTAAGAGAAATGCATCTCTACACAAGTTCTAAAAATACAGTTTCTGTTAAATTTCTCTTTAGAGCACCCATCTGACATACTTCTTCTAAGCAGCTAATAATTTAGAGAAGAGTTTTGCAGTTTGCCCTGAATTATTTCACAAAATAATTCTTATTAATTAATTATTTGACCAAATACTTAATTATTATTAGCATTATATTTGTGTGAGCCCTAGCTGTTCAAATAATCTTGGGCTCTACATTCTTCTATTTATTTTCACTTGCAAGTAGCCTGCATTATCGCAAAAGCCTTTATCTGTGTAATTAGTTTTACATGGATTTTGTAATGAAAAGTGTACGTGAAAAATGGAGTGGTGCGTTGGATATGTCCCCCAAAATGAAACCAGTAACATCAAAGCAATGATAATACAGTACCACACCAATGATGGAAGAGCTGAAGGACACTCTGCGACCAATGGATGCAAGCAGTGGGTCCAGGCAGTTGTAGAGGGTGTTACAGCATGTGATACTTCCAGCTGTGTATCAACCTCTAACTCCAAGGCTGTAATTTTGCCCCCACTCTCCTATCTGCAAGAGTGTTTGAGAAACTCATAGGCTTATAGCTGCTTCCATTCTGTACAGCCTGGATGAGTGTGTGGCATGTGCACTACCTTCCCTCACCATGCTCTTGTTGCTCCTTGAGTTAGACAATACTACTTCTACCTGAAGGTATCTTCCTCAAGGTATTTCTAGGCAGCAGTTATATGCTTAGTTAGCTCTTCTCTTGCTGTGCTAAACAGCTCAGCTCTGTTGGTGTCTTTGGATGGGAAACCTCCTTGTCTCCCAGGTTCTGCTGGAAATCCCCATTCTCATGTCCTACAGCCTCACTTGCCTTTTTCATCATGTTACCCGTTTTGTCACTCTCTCATTGACAACTGTAGTCCTCATTTGTCATTTCTGGGTCATCTCCCATTTTCATTTTCTGCCCCGGGCCTTGTTGCTTCCCCCATTTCTTTGGCTTACATCTTCAACCTTCTCCATTTGTATCGCTTCACTACTCTACTGACATTAGAATGTGCAGGAGCTCTTCTACCTTGGTCACAGTGATCAAGAGCTATGGAAGGACAACAGTAGCCCCAGAATGGATCCTGAAGACCCCCTGCTAATCTTAATTGATTCAATACATCCATTCTTAATGGCACCTACTTGCTATTACTTCTCCTTTAGCTGTTTTTTAACTATGCAAAATGTCTTAGTCCTCAGATTCCTTAATAGTGTATAACACAATGTCAAATGCATTACTAAAGTCCTGAAAGATGAGATCTATTACACCTAATTTGTTCACAAAATCTTTTACCTCATCTAAGCAAACTATATGGATAATTTGTATGGTGTCTTCTTGCTAAATTGCTGTTGCACTTTATCCCATTTTTCATTTACCTCTGTGTCTTTATATATTGTCTCTCTCAAAATGCATTTTAAAGCCTTTCATACTAATGAGGTCCAATGAAATAGCTTGTAAATTCCCAGCTGCCATCTCCTCTTATTTTTCTTCACAGATTTTTTTGTAAGTGAAGAAACCATATCTACTGATTTTCAGTTTCACTCCCAACTAGATGGTGCTATTAAAAATATTTGTCACTGGACCAGCATTACATGTGAGAGGAATTTTTAGAAGTGTGAGATGGTGATTAATCAGACCTCAAGCATTTAACTTTTGAATTGAGTTTTATGCTAGCTGTGGTAGTTTCTATTTGCATATCCACATTCTTATTATTCACCTTATCTTTGTCTGTAAATTTAACCTAAACATTTCTAATTGGAAACTGGGATAATATACTTAGTTGAGGCCTTTCTTGTGTTCTCTTTAATTTCTCTTCCATTCTTCCTCCACAGTGGCACAGCATTTTTCCTTGTGGATTTTTTTTTCTGTTTATACTATCAAAGAGCCTTTTACTATGTGCTTTAATATTCTTTGCAGGACAGAAGTCAGTTAAGTTCATGGGAGTTCAAATTTTATCTTTGTACTTCCTGACTTCTCAGAAGTTTCTAGCTTGTGGATAGTACTTCTGGCGTTGTGTGAACTCTGCTTATTTCCAGTACCTCAATTTTTTTGGTGTTTGGCTGCAGTTTTATAAAAGCTACTTGTTCAATTTACTGTGTCTTTTCTGTACTATAGAATAGGCATAACTTGAGAGAGTTTGAATGCCATTTTTATTGTCATTTTGCCATGCTTTACTATGTTAGTGCAATTCTTAAGTTCCCATGCCTACCTTTCTTCTCTCTTATATGAATAATCCTACTCTTGTCAGAATCAAAGCTATGAAGATTATTTGTGAGAGAAAAGGGTTGCAGATGAGGGTCTATATTCCTTGAAGTACTTTCACCAGGTACAGCATTTTTTCACAGTGGAGGCTTTTTTAGCTGTGCTGTAAAAGCTGTTTAAGGGATACACATGAAGTATCAAAGGGAATGCAAAATGTTTTGGAAGATGAAGCTGCTTGGAAACTGAAGGATGCAGGGATTTGTTCAGGTGCCCAGTATTTCTCTAATAGTCTTTTTGCCAATCGACTCATGTTTTATTTCTGTCTTTTAAGTATTATTAGATTTTCTTTTGGAACGCTGGTGATTTGCAGATGTACAAGTACTGTTCTGAGTGCTTGGGAAAATGGTCTTTCACAGAACTGAATTGTTGCATGGAAAAAATCCTTGTTAACTACTTATTACTTGGATTTTTTTTAGGTCTCAAGATGTGACATGGCTATGTTGCACTAACAGTAGAAAAGCATATTTAGCAGCTGACTGTGCCCCCAAGAACTTGCAACTGAAATATGTAAAATACATTCAGTGCCAAAGGAAGCAAACATAATTTGTGAAAGGTGGGAAAAAAGCCACTGTCACTCATCTGGGGCACAACCAGCAGCTGCACCCAGTCCCCTTGACTTCTCTCAAGTTGCAGGAATGTTGTTTTTTTTCCTATTTTCATCCACTACAGTTGTTAGTAGGAATAGGAAATTTCCGTTGGATACTGGGAATGAAAGGAGACAAAATTTCATTTATCTTCCTACTGTTTCACTTTAATAATCTGTCACCATACACAAAGCAATTGGTAAAAGTTGAAAGTGTGGTATGTTCTCTACTGCAGCCATTGCATTTTATAGCCAATCCAGAGGGATTATGCATTAGCCATTAATCTGTTACAGGGAGGAGGCAGTGGATGGGTCAAAATCCAATTTGTTAACTTGCAGATATTGAGCAAAAGAGATGAACAGGCTGAACAAAGAAGTAGATGACAATGCAGAAAATATTTTTTTGTTATTTTAAAAGCTTTCTTTTGAATTGAGTCTATTCATAAGTAATATGATGCACAGTTCTGAGAAGATATCAGAAAGTCTCAGTAGATTTAGATTTTCAGATTAGCTGGTGAGCTGCAGAAATGTGACCTGAATTATGACTCTCCTGTGGTTTCTACTTATAAATCCTTTTTCCACTACAAATAAATTATGAAATATATTTAAAATAATGAGTTAATTTTAAAAAGAGAGTTTTTTAAAGTGGACACAACTACTTTGAGTAGTGTAACTTTTTGCTGTGAGAATGAAAAAAACTCTCTTCAAATCTCTTTCATATGTAACTACATCCATTTACTTCAGCAGCTTTAGTGAATCTAAGTTTGACCGATAAAAGTCAGCTGGAATGTCAGTTCTGTGAGTGTTTGTCAGAAAGATTCAGGAGAGGTTAGTGAGGAATCTGTATGTGTTTCAGTACTTACCTGATATGTCATCTTCACATCAAAGCAGGATCCTGGGTCATATAAAAAAATGGAAGCAGAATTCTGTTTTGAACTGTGTCATTTCATGTATGTACAGAGCTATTACTTCCCTCTCAGGCAGTAAAACTATGTACTCTATTTAGAAAGAAATATTTTTTTGTACAACTGTAATTATGAAGAAGTTCCTTACCATCAGGGTGGTGAGACACTGGAACAGGTTGTCCAGGGAGCTACAAACATGGCAGTGTTCAAGGCCTTCAGCAACCTTGTCTAGTGAGAGGTGTTCCTGTCCATGGTAAGAGGGGGGGTTGGGACCAGATGATTTTTCAGATCCTCTCCAACACAGACCATTCTATGATTCATTCTATGAGTCTATGATTTCCAAAAAGAAGAACAACAAATCCCCTAGAAGTGCTTGTATAATGTTATGTTAAGGAATTTCAAGGAAAATTCAATCAAGATGCTACTCAGACTATGAATAGAATTTGAGGTACCACCACAGGGTTGCAAAGAGTCCTACAAGAAGGTCTTCCCTGGCACCAGTGTTGCAGTTACCCACCCAACAAATCTTGTGCTCAGTAATTCATTTCAACAGTGTTGCAGTTACTCACCCAACAAAATTTGTGCTCAGTAATTAATTTCAACAATAACAAAAAATACAAATAATTTTATCACTGATAATGTTTTTTCCTCAGTTTCTTTTCTAAAACAATCAACACAAATCTTTGTTCTCTTATTCTTAGTGTTTTGAGGTTTATTTTTTGTTTTGGTTTTTTTCAGGGAAGAATGAGGTATTCAAACAACTGGAAACTTTTCAATCAAGAATGTGGAGATAATAGGTTAAATAGGGCTGATAATTCATGGTAAGGGAAATTGGCTCTTTCCTGTATCTGTGCTTGTTTTCTGAGCAATATTTTCAGAAAACAGGATCTTAGCCTTAGGATTTGTAGTCCTGCATGAACTTTTCAGGACAGCAATTCTGGTACATCAGGGATAATCCATTTGTTAACAGGCTGTAAAAATGATGGGTGTTGATTTAAAATCCAGACACACAAAAATAACTGGTTTAATTTTTGGATGCATAAAATACACAGATTGCTAGTTGAAAAAAACCCCATACCATTTCTTTCAATGCTTGTCTATTAAAAATAAGCATATTTTTTACTTGGCTTATATGCCTGTGTTGATTTTTCTGAGCTCTGGAGCATGAGCTGCAATACAAATAGAATGGCATAGCTATTTACCCAGCAGTTGTCCAGACAAACTGACCTGATTAAGGTGAAAATTTTTCATTGCAGCAGTTTTTGATGGGTGTGTTAGGATATTTTTAGTGAAAGGGCATGTTTTTTTGCAAGTTTATTTTAATAATCCCCCCTCCCCTGACACCAAACATTCAACTTAAAAATTTATACATATTTTAATTTAAATAAGTCTCCATAATGGCTTCTGAGTATGACAATTTAGATGCTTATCCCTCCTTTTCTATGTAGGGGCCTGTTTGGACTTAGTGCTCCATGACATGCCACTATCTCTGCTTTATGCTGAGGACATGGCCTATTCTGTGATGAATTGAGGGAAATACAGTCTAATAATGTAGCTACACAAGGGAATGAGAATATGAGTCACTCAAACTTTAGTATCTGTGAGTGCCAAAGCTTGTATTTAAAACTCCCCTGGAAAATTTCATTCTTTTCTGCAAGAAGAAAAAACCTGAAAATATTTTTAATTACCTCTAGACAGCTATTTTTTATTTACTGTGGAATACATATGGTGACTTCGGTAAAATTATTCCACAGGATATAAGTTTAGAATTTTAGCTGTACAGAAATCTAATACTGCGAGTGAAAGGCTCAGTCTGAATTTTTGTACAAATGATTTCATCTGACAGGTGGAAGAGAAGGTTGATTTTGAGTCAGGAGCATGCTGGGCTATTGGTATTCTTCAGCCATACTCTATTTGTGCAGAGAACTTTTTTGTTGATGTCTCTATTAATCCTTTCTCTCAGTTCGTAGCATTTGAGACAGAAGGCATTTTTTCACACAAGTGTTGTGCATGTGGCATGGCCCACACAACTGAAATTTGTCTGTGAACTACAGTGTCAGCTTGACATCAATTACTGTCTGTGGCTCCAGGATAGGTATCTTTAAGCATCAAGCAACAAGCAGAAGTTGTATTTCAAAGCCTTGAAACCTGAAGCTGCTGGTTCTGAAAGCTCTCATCCAATTTGGATGGTATTTTCTCAGCTTGGATTGCTTAATCAATGCTCTGTTTTCACTTCATTGGCAAAAAATAATACAAAAAGAAAGCTTCTCTATTAACAAATCATTTGTCATTTCCAAGCTGGCAGCAGAGGTCTGTGCAGTCATGTCTACTGAGTTGCTAAATCTTTATGCCTTCTCCTCTTTGGAGAATCATTAAGTTTAGAAGCACTCGCCTCTACAGGGCTGATCAGGATGGCTTGTTTTAAAACACATCAAAAATGTTGGGCAGCAGCTTGTTAAAAACTTCCACATTATGGATCATTCTGATTGACTGGGCATAGTTTAATGCCAGTTTTGGTATTATTTTTCACACAGGTTGCAAAGATGCTTACACATCTTAATTGAGACTTTAGTCTGGACTTGGCACAGATATAGTGCATCTATGCTCTTCCAATTTTTCTTCATATTAATCCAAAATATTTTTATTGTCTGTCAATTTGAAATCTGAGTAACTGTTGCTCAGTGCTATTACAAGACCTTGCCCAGAGAAGTTGTGAATGCCCCATTCCTGTGAAAGTTCAAAGCCAGGTTCAGTGGGGGCTTAGAGAAGCCTGGTCTACTGGAAAATGTCTCTGTCTATGTCAGAGGGATTGAAACTCAATGATTTTTAAGGTCTCTTCCAACCCAAACCATTCTATGGTTCTATGACTCTGTGACTGTTGAGAAACTGATTTTCAGAAAAGCTGTTTGCTCACATCTGCATTGTCTTCAGCTCAAGTCAAGTGTCACTGCTTCTAAACACCAGAGCTACACAGTCAGCCTAAATCTCTGCAGCAGACTGTGAACTGCAGCCCAGCCCTTAGCCTATCACATCAGAACAAACCTGGTTGCCAAGGGTTTGTGTCCAAACACAGAACAAGTGATGTGCGTGCATATTCCTGTGCCCACCCTGTCTTCCATCCAGTAACCTTCAGCACATCATAACTGTATCCTGGTGTCTCATCTGCTTTAAGACAATGAGTGGCCTTGACTTGGAGCAGGTACAGAGCAGGCACACATTTCAGCTGACAAAGCCTCTGGCAAAAGGGCAGGTGGGGAAGCCTGTGAAAACCTCTGTGCCAGAATTCATTTGAATTTATTCCTTTCATGAGTGCAAGGTGGAGGGGAGATGGAGGAGAGGGGAGCAATCCCTCTCCTTCACTCCCTTGTATTTTAGGGGGGTTAGTCCCTGTCAGGGAGAAAGAAGGTGAGTCCCTGTCCCCAGGAAGGATTTTTTGGGTCTCTGCCTTTGTATGCACCATGTGAGGGTGTGAACTATGACTTTTCTCTCATTCCCTTCACCATACCACGAAGACAGACTCTCCTCTTCTCATATAACTAGGTTTTCAGAGTGTTGTGTTTTTGTATGTTTTAGCTATGCCAAGTTCTATGTTGGGCTGTTTCGTTGTACCCCTGTTGAGATGGTTCTGCCCCACTCGCTCCTCCCTGCCTTCTATTGTCACTCACCGTACCCACTCCCCTATTACCCTAGAAATCCATGCATCCTTTTCCTATCCCCTCCCTGGTGCCCTGTCGATACAACAGTCCATCACTTGGCGACCCATCCTCTTTCTCCAGAAATTTCTAGTTAGGGCGTTGAGTGATTGGTTCAAGGGCCGGGGCCCCTCCACAATGCGATCCCCATTGGTAATCCCTGTATGTCATACTCCTTTTCCCCCCTTGCTGCTCCCTGCGCTCCCATTGGCCTGACGACCAACTCCTCCCCTGTTTCCTCCTCTCCTTATAAACCCTTGCAAACCCCGTCTTGGGGTCTTCATGTGGTTGGCTTCCCTGGGGTGAGGTCGGTTTTGAGGAATCAATAAACGTGGGTTGCTGCCCGCAGCTGGAGTCCGCTCTTGTTACTTCTGCTGCTGCTGCCCAGTGTCTCTCCTGTGAAGGCAAAACCTTAGCTGCTCTCCCAGCCCGTGAGGAGCAGGAGGGTGTTCTCCCACTGCTAGCTGTGCTGGTGCTGGCCAGGACTGTCCTGAAAGGACGTGCAGAGCTCAGCAGCAAAAGTGCAGGCCTTGTTCTTCCAGAAAATGAAATGACATTTTGTTAGTGCCAGACAGAATTGGACTCCAGTATGCAAAGACTGAATTTAGGTCTTTTTTTGAGTACTGCATTTCAAGTTAAATAATTTTGTTTTTCTGACCAATTCATAGTGAAGAACTACATTTCTGTTTCCTGTCTTGTATGCTAGAAACGCAGTTTGATTAGGTTATATTTATTGTACATTGAACTTCAAGTATTTCCTGCAGTTTCCAGGAAAAGAAAGGAAGAAAAAGTAGAAGGAAAATCATGACGCAAATGACTTTGGTCTAATTTGTGACTTTCAGATTTTGAGTATTTCTTATTTTGATTTGCAGGTGATGATCTGCTGACAGAATAAATAAACCGTAGAAAGTACCAAGACTGCAGAGGCATTTGCTGTGATATCACTCCCACATGAGGAACCTTCATGACAGTCTTTCTTCAAGTATCTTCTCTCCTGTGGTAAGTTTTTCAGACATACAGTCTTCTCCTCTGTCAAGACTTTTCAGCAGAGGGAGTGAGATGAGTTCTGAAAAGTCCAATCCTAGTCCTAGACTTTGTTGTCAGAACTGGAAGCTATAGACAGTAAACCTAGCTGTACTTATGTTAACTTATGTCTCTAGTTTAACTTATGTTTAACTTTTGTTAAACACATGCAAGGTTTGGTAAGGCTGTGGAGTGTAGTAAATACCACTGAACTAAATTACAGATGTCATTAAATTTAGTTTGTGTTTCCTTGTTCCCATGAAGTGGACCACATTTGCACAGTGTGTTAAATTTTTTTACTTGACTACCTGAAATTATTTTTTTTAATACTGGTACCTGTATTTTAACTTAAGACTTTCTGAACTATGTCAGTTCTTCTAAATAACTAAAAAAGACACTCTTGTCCAATATTAAAAACAAATAAACAAAAATCCATTAATAACTTTGACTAACCTTTGGAATGGAGGCCTAATTAGTTCTTATTGAGCTTGGTCCAAAGATCATTGAAGCAATTTGGAGTTTTACCATTAAAGTTAATTGACTTTAGAGCAAAATCCTCAGACACGCTGGTTTAGCAAGCAGTCTTTCTGTCACCCATCAGCAGCATCACCTCCAGACAGACTGGCTGTGTTAGCTGTTCTATTTGATGTCATTTCTGGTAAGGATGTTGCTTAAGTTGATTATGTCCCTGTGGGCAAATAGAGGACCTAGAAAAAACTTTGTGCCCTGGGTACCTGTTTATGTGGCAGTCACCAAAGCCTGCAGGTTTTACACATTCCAGTGTTGATGTGCAGCTTTCGTCAGAAGTGTCAACATTAACAAGATTTTAAACTGCAGGCAAATATAGAAGATCATTTGATCCTGGCAAGGAACTGTTTGTCTCAGCACTTGTGGGATAATGTAGAGTAAGCAGCAAATCATTGATGAATCTGTAATGCAACACCAGTCCCAGGAGTACTCAGGCAAAATTGCTGCCAAGAAGAAGGAAAGACAACAAAAGTGATTAAGTGTAGTGAAAGATGCAGACCTTGGGAGACCTTTAGGGAGAAGCTTCTTATTTTAAGCATAAAGGAAAAAAATTATACAGAATTATGTGCATAAAGCTTACATTCTGGTTTAATAAAAAACATAAGGAATCCACAGATGCTGAATGTTTACTGAACCTTAATTGGCCTGGAATCATTCTTGCAGTTATTCTAGTTTTATGCTTGTGGTAATGTTGACCTCTGGCCATTAGCCATGAGTTTCTAGTGAATCTTTCACACATTCTACCAAGCCATTAATTCTCATAGTTGTTAAACACCTTACATGCTTTTGCTGTCAATAGACATAATTAATAAACATAGGTAAAAATTTGCATTGATAGAGCAAGATGCTTGATCGTTCCTTGATCACTTAAAATGTGGAAAATTCACTAACAATATCCAAAAATACTTAAATGAGGATTAGAGCACTTCTAATCCATCTAAAGTGGAATTGCATTGTCAAAATGGTGCATCACATAGGTCAACACGGAGAGGTGGGCCTTGCATTTCAGTGGATGCCTACTTGCTCCCTGTCTCTGTTTTTTTGGGTCTCTGCCTTTGTATGCACCATGTGAGGGTGTGAACTATGACTTTTCTCTCATCCCCTCCTTGTTTCTGGCTGCCATAGTTCTAATAGAGATCCAGTGGGATCCATGCATGTTCTTCCATAGTAATGGCTGGGACTTGTACTAAAGTCCTTGGTACTTGGGACAGCTCCTTTTCCATCTCTGTGGTTTATTCACTCTGGGAACACAGTTCAGTCACACTGGCCGGTTTTAATAGGGTTGGCAGAACTGCTTTCATTGGGTAATCTGCCTCATGGCACAGCTTTTGTTTCCAGCTATATTCTGTACCTGGAAGAAGGGTTCAAATTCCATTTGGTTGCCCAGGTTACTTAATGTAACAAATTTGGTTTAGTCATCAAGATTAAAAAAAACCCCTCCCTATCACATTGATTATCCTTAAAGTAATCCACTCCCTTTGCAAATTTATTTTGAAAACTAAGCAAGGTTATACTGCAGTATTAAATACAGTGATCTATTTAGATGAATGCAGTTGCAAAGCTCTGGCTAATATTCTTATGAGGTTTAAATTAAAGGATGCATTCTACCTACTGATTACCAAAAATACTGAGTTAATGTACCAAAAGTAAACATTTATTTAAAGAAAACAAAGAGGCTTTTAAGTGATCATTCTGAAAATTTTAATGCTATTTGGCAGTAATTTGTGTTGCATGATTGGTGCTTAAAATATTGTTTTCTACTTGCCCTTAAATGTGCTTCTCTATTGTTGGAAATTAAGACACCTTTTACTTTGTATCAGCTGATTTTGAAGGTAGATGAATATGGTTGTTAATCTTTCATCAGCTGCAGTAGGGGGGATGTTATTTAGACTATACTGGGAAAAATGATGTAAGGATCTCTAGCTCTTCATGTTTATATCCAGGCCAGAAGACATCCAAAGAAATTTGTCTCCTAGGTACCATCATAAAAGGGGCAGGCAATGCAGGTGGGCTTGGCAATGAGGCCCTGCCTGCACCATGACAAAAGGGCCCCACAAGACCTTTCAAGTCTGCAGTAAAGCACATGTTCAAGGGAATAGGCAGGAGGGAAGAAGAGAATAAACTCTTCTTTTTATCTGAATTCACACACACAGAAAAAAAAGAAACATATTCTCTCAAGCACAACCAAGGTGGAAGACAATGTCTTACTGACGGTGGAACATGTATTTAGCACCATGATTTATTGAGAGTGTTTGTGCTTGTTTCCTGAGAAATACATGGAGTCTTTTGATAACGCTAGATGATAGCAATCTGCTCTGTGGGCAGATGTGCACATAACAGATGATGCCTGAGGCATATTTGCCCACATTTGGTGAAATCTCTTGTTTATCTTACCACATGATTTAGTTTTATTGTATTGACTGTTGAGAACAGTATCTTCTTCATGTTGGAAATCACTACCTTATTTATAAGTATGTAATTTTAATAATGCAGTAACAGTAATGATTTTTTTCTTTAAGTGTATGATAAAAATAGTGTCACTCTTTTCCTGTGGTTGAAGATGTTTTAAAATTGGTGGACTGGTCATACTGATTTTTAAATAATCTATTTTTGCTGCTGTTCCAGATGATGTAAATTAATGGAAAATGGTCTCAGAATCTGGCTAGAAAATGCTTTTGCTTTTTTGAGAGTCTGTGCACTATATTTAAGAGTCTTGCCCTATGCTCTCAGCTGGGATTTAGATGGGATCATTTCCTTTGAAGTTTTGTTGTTAAGGTTCCAGATCAATAGAGAATTTATGTTCGCATGTTTTCAAGTACACAAGTAGTCCTTCTGAAATCAGTGAAAAAAGTTTTGACTTAATTGATGTCAGTGCCAGAGCTCCCACTCACTTCAGAAAGGCCATACCTAATCACATTTTTCGATCTAGTTGTTTTGGGGCAAAAAAATGGAGGATTTTTATATTTATTACATGTGAATGAAGGCTAGTCATATGTTAAGATTTTATAACAGATACAGTGGAGATATCCATGGAGAATTGTCAGAAATAATTATTTCAGTTCCATAAAAATCTTTAGGTTTAGTAATTCCAGTTCTTTATTTTGTCCTTCTACATTGTTTGTTACTGTTAACCATGTTACTGTGATGACGTCAAATGTAACACAAATGGTTTAAAAAGCATTTAGATACAATTGATGCAAAGCTTTTTACCATATCAAATTAAAACTATTAATCATATCAAAATAAATTGTTTCATCATTACCAGAATGCTTTTGTTTTAGATTCCTGAATCTCTTTTCTTTAAGCCGTTTGTTTAATGGGAAATTCAGAAGTAGTGACATTCTTTCTGATTTAGAGCATCATCAAATTTTGAAGGGTCAGTTTCCTGCAGAACAGAAATTCCAATTTTGACCATCTCTCAGTGCAGTGAGTACTTCATTCACTGTGACTGTTTGCCAACTCAGTGAAAAGCTGGGTACTAAAGTGCTGTTCAAATTTGGAGCTTAGCTGGCTAATATTACTGCTGATCAAAAGAACATGAACATATGGTTATATTGTTGAACAAATACATTGTCTGTGATGCTTTGGTTTTTCAGAAAATAATGAGACTTATTACAATTGCTCTTCCTCAGATACTTCATTTCTGGTTGAAAAAAAAATAATTAAATAGAACCCAAGCTTTTGTAGCGCATAGAATGTTTCTTCTACCTTCTTTCTGCACTCAGAAAACATCTCCACAACCTACATAATAAGCCAGAGTCACAAATAAGTAATAGTTTTACTATTAAAAGCTTTTGCAATAGATTTATGTGCAATATAGCCACTTTTATTGAGCCTTTTATTAAATTCTACTTGTGTCTTAATTTCTTGTTAGTCATAATTTCTTGGCAGAGCACTATATACTAACAATAACTCCTTATCCTCTTACCTGGTAACTTTATCTACAGAACCACATGTTGTTTTTCTTTTATTGTAATTGTGATGGGTTGGGATTGAGGCGGTCTTAACACTATTTTATACAAATATAGTGTCCTCTGTTTTTGGAATGCATCCCATTCTATGCATGTGGTTGCAAAAAAAGTACTTTTGGATATTTTCAATATTCACATATTGAAAGTGCTGAACCCTTGGATAATATGAGTGCCTGGCTGGTGGTAATATCCTCAAAATTTTTCTGCTTATTTCCCAAAATATCTGCATTGACAGAAATTTTGTTCTCCTGGCACAGAGTCATGGAGTGCTTTGTTCAAACAGTGCTGACTATGGTGTAATAAATGTCCCCAGCTGTTTCATGGGAACCTTTAACATAGAGGCTGAGTGACAAGTAGTCACATAAACCTTCTTCCACTGTTGTAATGGACCTTGAAAATCTGCTAAGCTCTGGAGGACTAGGGAGGTCAAGGAAAGGCAGGATATAAAAAAATAATATTAACACCTCGTTAGTGTAAGCAAACATAATGAGATTTTACGTTTAAATGAAATTTTATATACTCACAGGAAGCATCATCTAGCAGTTAAAGTATAGAATTGGGAACTGAATGATGCTGCTTCTGTTCTTGGCCGTGTGGCTGAAGGTTTTGTTCCAAACAGAGAAGAGCAGAGGTCAAAAATATACCTGGATAAAAGAGCTTTCTGTTTTTAATAATAGCATGAGATAAGGCCGTATCCCAAAGCATTACATAGAAACAGAGCTTTGATTTCAGATAAGATTTCTATGAAAACCAACTCAGAATTTCATAAAAGGGACAGATCAGAGTTAAATAAAAATGGATATGAGAGGAAAGTCATACTCAGTCTGAAATCATGTGAGGGGAGGTATGTAAGTTTAGTCTGAGGTCAACAAGTGTAAAAAGCATCAAGGGTAGTAATGGCACAATAATTAGTTAAAGGGTCATGAAATGTCTCTGTCTCATACACCCATGAAATTTCTGTAACTGTCTGGCAAAGGATATTAAAAGCCTGCTTTTATATGAATGTAAGATTACTCACACAGAGAAAGTCCAGGGCGTAATTCATGGTCTTCACAGGGTTTGTGCCTGCAGTTTGAATGGGAATGGATTCAAATGAAGTAATTCTCAGCTGTGCTCAGCTGCACAGGTAATGTGCACAAGTGAAACTGCCATATGAGAAAGCCAAAACTTAACTGAGACAGCTTGGAAAGTTTGACCCCAGGTATGCAGAGCTTTGTCCGTATTTTCTTGGTTCTAGCACACCTTCATGCCATCATCAGGTTTCTCTCTCTTTCTACAGTATCCTAGCTCTCATTGAGCAGGTCAGCTATTAATTGAAAAAGCTGGAATTATTGTACCATAGATGTCTTTTCTGTTCATAGTCTGCTGCTCTGTGTTCTAGATTTGGAAGGTGATGGTGCTTGGACATTCCTGAAGTGTGAAGGTATTTATTTCCAAGATAAGAAAATATAGAGGCCTTGGAATCACGTATGAGCAGAACCACTTGTCTCTGGATATTGGGTATACTCTAAACATCTAATGTTAAGATGTTCCTGATATGTCCTTGACATGCCCAGTTCCCAGTGTGTCTCCAGCCTGGAGACTGCTGAGCACTTCACCATGTCTTGTACCTCAGACCTGTCAGGATTTAAAACTTAGAAATGGATGCAAGATTCAATGTTGTGGTGCTGGCACATTCAGTTCTGGTCTAGTGGCATTCATCCAGAAGTTGGGAGGTCCCACTTCAAGTCCCACCTCTACCTAAGTAGATATGAATTTGCATTTTCTGCCTCTCTGGGGAAGCACTATAAACAACAGGCTCAGAGTAAGCTTTGAGAAAGGGTGATGGGACAGGGGGTCAAGATTGTCCTCCTCTTGTTTCAAGCTGTTTCAATTTCAGTGAGGTGATTAAATGTTCATTGGATTGGGGGATGGCAGAAGGAGAATGAATGAACTGTACCAAGATATAGAGAAGGTGCCAAACATTTTCAGATATTTAAAGTGTTTGAAACTGAAATTTGATATTCCAAGTGAGAACTCCATGATGTTTGGAGAGGATATTTTCTGTTTTTTGTGAGTAAAGGATGGCTTCAGTATCCGTCTTCAGGAGACGATACGTAGTAGTGAATTGTGCAAGTCCCAGCTCAGGATAGCACCTGTGTTGGGGAAGGTGGAGGGGAAAGAAGGGCACCTCCATCTCCAGCAGCATCATTCAACCAGCATCATCAGATGAGCCTTCCAGATGTTCCATGCTGAGGCACCTGGCTGTCCCCATCTAATGGCACATCAGTGTCTAAGTCAGGATATGGAGTGTCAGAGTACCAAGGACTGCCTCTGAGGATGTAGCCCATTGTACTTCATGCATCAAGAATCCCAGTGATACCTATAAACCGCTTTGTAAAGCTCTTTAAAATCCCCAATGAAAAATGAAATAGCACTATTTTTTCTAATAAGAATTGATCAAAAATCTGAGAGGCAAGGTTTTAGAGGAGATACTATCTTTTATTAGATCAACTGCTATGCTTGAAAGAAGCAGGCCAGCTTTCAGGCACAAATCTCTTCTTTGTAATCTTGATCACTGCTCATTACCTCAAGGTGTTGCAAAGTCAACCTCCCAGTTTGTCTCTATCTTTGAATGCTTTCTCATTTTATTGCAGGAAGTTATATTTTCCTTTATATTGCTGATTTAATGATTATTCCTATTAGTCATCTAGCCTGAAGTGTAGTTTACAGAAGCTGGACTGAATTACCTTTTACAGCTCCACAGACTTCTTTGCAACAGCAGAATACCCATCTGCCATGTTCCGTTTGCTTTCCACTCCTGGCTCTTAACACCTGAATGTGGAAAGCTAAAAAAGTGGGTCCAGCATTTTGCATTCCAGCAGGCACACATTCAAGAAGTAAATTTATTGATGAAATAGTTAATAGTTAATTAATCAATTTTTACAACTGGAATTTTAAAAGGAATTGTTGCTTAATTTATTGAAGTTAAGTTACCCCAATGCACTTGGGTTCATGGTTAAAAAAAAAAAAAAAAAAAAGTTAATTCCTTGAGGAATAAAAACAAGAAAGAAGCTGGAGGCAGAGAGGAAAAATAATTACTTTTTTTCCCTCTGTATTTCCAAAACAACTGTCAGCTTTCTGTGGAAAGTCTGTCTTTGTGTCCATTACCCTGCTCTTCTCTAACTGAAAAGTATCTAGTCTGATATCTTTCTGCAAATGCTCTGCAGAGGGAGTTGAACCTGTTTATTTTGTTTTGTTTTCTCTTTGATTTTCTCTTTAAAATCTTTGTTAGGCTTTCACAATTTATACATGGATATGCATTAACAAGAAAGCAGAAGCTGAGCAAAAAAATGAAGGAGGTTTTCAATGAAACTTGTCTGTAACATTTGCCCCCAGTAAACTGAACACTCTGTTATGCTCTATTTAAAGATGTCTGCATGAACCTGTTAAGTTTTGCATCTGTCCAAATTCAAGGCATTATGAGATGAGATTTTTTCTCAAGCTGAGTCCTGAGACTGGAGTTCAGCTACCAAAGCACTAATGTATTTAGTAACTGTGTATTTTTAAATTGTAAACAGTTTTCATAAAATGTTGGTTGACTTTAGTTATTTTCAACTTCAAATGAAAGCAGGTCTTCTCTCAAGCCCCAAATATTCATGATTATATTATGAATATGTTATAAACTGGCAAACTAACACCTGTACCATATGCTGTGAGTTCTGTGCATTATTTACGGAGAAAAGCATTATTCACAGGTATGAATAAGGGTAGTGCCACCCTGGCCTTTTGTTTCCCCCTTTCTTCTTGGTCCTTCTAATAAACCTTCAAAATATAAGGAGGACTTCAGGAGCCATTACAGGAAGAGTCAAAGTTAATAATTGTGATGAAAAAAACTGGTAACTGTAAAAATAACAGGGCATAAAAAGTCAATTGCTTGCAAGGTGTTGGGAGCTTGGTAAGAAAGTATCAAAGCAATATCATATCATGTCTTCATTATAAGACTATAGATGCTGTGCAGAGAAACATATATGAGCTCCTCTAAAACTTTGGGGAAGGTTAAACCAGTCTAAACTGACTTGCTGCTTTGGTCTAATTTGGGCATACATTAGTCTCTCTACAGTTTGATGCTGAGGAGTAGATGGAAACTTGCTACAATCCACTAAATATGCTGTCGTGTTCAGTTAACAAAACCATCAGAATTCATAAAATGCTAAATATATCCAAAAAATTGGTTAAAATTGCAAAATAAATTAGAATAGAGTAAATCAAAATAAGAGCAAATGCTAATAAGGAAATAATAAAGTGAAATATTACATTTAAGTGTAAAAGATACTGAAACTTTAACATTAGTTTGCATTTTAGAAATTACTAAAATGATATTTTGGAATTGGATGCAAAATTTATTGGCAAAGAATTGTTCCTGGAGCAAGGCAGCAATTATTTCTTCTAATATTGTTGAATTCATTACAAAAAAGCATGAATGTAAAAATTTCCCTCTCCCCCCATTTTTCCATCTTTTCTCCTTTCAGAATTGTAGATATACTTCTGCATGTCACCGGGACATATTGAAATATAGCACATTTCTTGAAAGGTGTTCAGTTCCTTCTCTTTTGTGCAGGTGCATGAAAAATTCTTTTGTTGGCTCAGGCATTGATAAAGTAATAGCAATTTCTGCAAGCATAACTATTCAACTTCATTATTTCTTTGGAGAAATTCCATGGAATGGAGCAGGAGAAGTGAAATTGAGGGGAGGTATTCCAATTAAAAGTAAAGAAATACCGTTAATTACTACAAAATAAGAAAAAGAAAACAAAACTTTCCTGTACTTAGTTACTGGTAAGGTTTTGGGATTTTTTTACATGAATGTGATTTGCTTCCCTTAGCAGATTTTTCCTATGCATGATCAATACCTATCTGAGAGTGTGAGAATCACTCTTAGGGTGTCTGTAAAACTTTGGTAAGAATATCAAGCCTATTGGGTAAATTTTAAGGAGCTGCAAGCAAAACAAAGTTGAAAACTAATTCTATATGATAGTACCAGTACAGTAGATAATGTTTTTTTTCCCCAGTATTGTAATTAGGCTCTGAAGGTCTTATTCTAAAAGACTTGGAGTCAACAGGAATACCATTACTGACTTTGAGGGACTTAGAATGTCAGGATTTTTTGAGTTTTGTTTGTCTTTAGTGTCTTTAATGCACATAAGAAGATGCTTGAATAGCAGTAATTGGAATCTCCTAGCTTGGTCATTTGGCAAGGCTAGGAGACTAGAGACTGGTAGTGCTGGGTGTTGTATTGATGCTTTTCTACTGA
Source organism: Passer montanus (assembly GCF_014805655.1). Classification (NCBI taxonomy): domain Eukaryota; kingdom Metazoa; phylum Chordata; class Aves; order Passeriformes; family Passeridae; genus Passer; species Passer montanus. Next base: position 450,586 of record NW_024359721.1, on the reverse strand, counting down.
TTGGTTGGATGACCTTTGAGCACCGACTTGCCCATTCAGCCCACAGTTAATTTATCGTGACGAGACAGAATATAAGAAGAACGGGTTTTTTTCCTTTCAGAATCCAGCAGCTGTGAAATTTAAAATAAAGCATCTTCAGCAATTCTTGGACAGTGAAAGAGGCAAAATGCATGAATGCAGAAAACAGAGGTTTCTGTGCCTGCAGACAGATACACAGTGGCTGGTAGCCAAAAAGATTTTTCCTCATAATAATAGTTTATTCTTCTAAGTACAATGGAATATAGAATAATTTCACAAAAGATGATGTTGTTACTGCAAAAACAGAGCTGAATTTGGCCCATGAGGAGCAGAACTCTTTTGCCTTTTCCCTTGTGTAAACTGGAAGAAAGAAGTATGATGTTAAGGAAAAAAAATTATAGCAGTGGGAGGCTGCTGTGGTGGTGACCAGTATTCCACTGCTTTAAGTCCTTATGCTTATTATATTGTGTGTTTTGGATTTAATTACAGATCTGGAGTGTAGTGCTAATAAGGCTGCACAGTTTTGTCTTCTTCCTCTCTCTGAGGCAGAGCTAATTAAAAAAGGCATTAATTAATATGTGCTTTGAGGTCCCGGAACTTTAGATTATTAAAATATTCTGAGTAATATATTATAACTTATGGCGCATGGATCACTCTGAAATGGTTTAATGTCACTGACTGTAAAATGTGACCTATCTCAAATGCCGCCCCTGATAGAGAGCAGAGCAGTTGGAATTGACCAGCTCTGTGTCCCTGGAGGAGATCTGTTGAGCTGTCAGTCCCTGGACTCCCTTCGCAAGCCAGCCATAGGGGGACATTAATGGAAAAACTTTTGCATCTTTGATTTCAGTACCCTTTTCTGATGCAAAGACTTTATCTTTTAGTCAAGTGCTTACAGCCTATTTTTGGGTTTACATCTGCTTGAGAAAAATTGCAGGTTTGAATAAAGCTTTTTTTTTATTTCTTTGTGCTCTTAGGTTTCTGATTAACCTACAACACCTTTGTCCTCTTCTTGTGAGTAATGCATAGGAGATTATTACTTAAATATTGAAAACATATTTACTAGCTTCACAATTTCTCTTTAAATCCATTACTAATATTTTGTGATGGTTATGATCAAGGCATACGCACTGTCAGCAAAGGAGACAAGTAGACCTTTTGGTCTGGAATACATATTTAGAATTTGAATTCAGTGAGCAGTAAATGTGGCAATGAATGTTAATAAATGTTAGAGTCAAGACTACCCTAGTGCTAAATAGGGCTGTTCCTGATCAAACAGGACAGCTTTTAAGTGATCAGCAGCACAGTGGAGCCACCCTTACAGCCACCTCAGGGATGATGATGCCTTCTCCTTCACACCCCTGATGAGAGAAGGATGTTCATTTCACTGCTATGATGTCCTTCAGGTCTTCCACAGACATATCATTAAGTTAGACAGTCCTCTGCTTTCAGGAAAAGGGTTAAAGATCTGCTTTTCAAAATGTCCCTCATCCCCCTCATACACACAGCACAATCTTCCTGTTAGAAAAGACTAAACCAAAATACCCTGGCTTCTGAGAATTTTGAATTTGTATCTAGATTTCTAGGCTACTTTTTGGTGCTGATTTCTTCTTATAATCACCAAGGCAGCAATACTTAACTCATTGTGTTAAAAAAGTAAGCTTTTTCTACACTTTGTCTATGAAGAGCTATGCAAAAAAAAAAAATAATTTGTAATTTATTACATGACAACACAAAATTGGAAGCCTGCAATCAGTGGGAAGTAAAAGCTTTCAAAAATAAAGCTACAAGGTGATAAGTTAAAATTGCTGGTTGTCACATCCATCCTACTGCTTTTATCCATAACTGCTCTGTTCATTTTATAAAAGTCTGGATTTATTAGCAACTACTGGAGGCCTTCAGACACCACCAGCCCTTGTAGCTCACAGGTTAATGACTGATATTAATTACTACCAATGTACAAATTCCTAAGGCCCTGTACCAGTTGCTATGCTTTTGTCTCAGATGCATCTAAAAACCCAGTCTCTAGCTTGATTTAATTGTCACTGTCTTCAGCACTGTGTTACTCTTGGCTGAAGCTATTTACAGGTCTTGTGAATAGTTCTATTTGTGTTTGACTGAAAAAAGGGTCAGTGATTGCTGCAAAATGAGCCTTCACACAGGTTCTGAGGGGAAGAGGGGAGCAGGTGCTTTAGTCTAACCTCCTCTCTGAATGCAGTCATTCCACGTGAAGAATGAAAGAACTGTATGATTGATCACTTACAGAGGGGTTAAGGAAGAGATACAACTTTCTAGACTTCTCCTGGCCTATTGGTATCTGTCTTGTGTTTTAAATAGAGTGTCATTCTATATTGCTGTTCTGAGCTCTTCTTCAGTACTATATTCCCAGAACTCACATTCTGGCAAAGTCTGAGGCTGCCATGAGCACCATCTCCCCCCAGGAAACCCATTAGGTTGGTCCTTCCTACACGCCGCCTAAGCAGCCTCTTTCATGCTTTCTCCTCCGATGTCTCTCATGCTGAGGGACTCCCCTCTGAATATATCCATCAACATCTACTTCATCGTCACACTTCAGAACTATTTTGCTCAGTAGATCCATTTGTGAGTCCCCAGCAGAGTACATGACATCACTGGCAGCCAGTGGGCTGGCACTGTAACTTCCCACTGGCTAGGGCTCTCTCGCTCCCTTCTTCCCATGACAGGTAGCTCACCTGTGAAAGTCCTCACCAAACAACATGGGAGATTCTAAAAATTTACAAGGGATGACTGAAGCTCATGAAAATAAATCCACTGAGCTTTGCAAAATACTTGAAGCCCACATTCACAGAAATAAGGTTCCGAGCTAAAATTAAAGGCAGAGAGATTATTAGCAAGTTTTAACATACAGTTGTCCTGTTCTTATGATTCCATAACCATCCACTCTTGGCCATACTTTGTGAAGCTTTTTTAATTGAAACACCAGAACAAGAGATTGTCAACAGTCCCAGGAGCAAATACTGTGCTCAGATATCTCTTAATGTCAATTCTGTAAAAACATGATACTCTGCTGGAGTGGACAGACCTTTGATCTAACCCCCTGTAGTCTTTGTTAGGTTTTGCTTTTATGTATCTAAAATGGGAATCAAAATCAGAGGATTTCATTCTTTGTTATTATTTTTATTGTTTTCCAGCAGCACAACTGAATTAGTTACGCACACACACAGAGACAATATTGGAACAGTGACACTTTAGGCAAAACCCCCAAATTTTAAGCTTTACCCCCATATCCCAGTAACAACAGAGATGCTCTGATAAAATGCACATTGTAGTATGTCAATGATATCTTGAGCCACAGTATTCTCTTGGAGAGCTGCTGTTTTAATCTGAAGCAGGTAAAGCAGGTCCTACTGCATCTTTTACAAAGAATTTTTGACAGTTTCCCTATGATTTATCCAGTGGCACAGTGCGAGAGGCTAAAACCCACCATGGGTTTTAGATATTTTGTTAGTGCATTTTCTACCAGTAGAAATTTAATAGAATCATTTTCTGCCTTTGAAATACCAGATGCCATATTGATCTTTCTCTTATAAATGCTGTTACTATGGATTTTGATGCCTCTTTGCTTATAACAAGACACAGGGATTTGTTGTAGAGCATGTTCTCTGTATATGTTTTGTAAATGAGCATAATTTGGTGTGATAGAGATTGCTTTTCTTTCTTTTTTTTTTTTTTTTTTCACCTAGAGTTGAGCTACAGAAACAGTGTTTACCAGAGGAAAATTTTTGAACATTTGAATACCAGAAAAGGTTTTTATTCAATAGTTAATTTTTCCTTTACCTGCATTCTTTTATGCAAGACTACAAAGGTAATCTGTCTTTCTGAATACTAAAAGATCTACAGGGGATAATTCTACCTGTCCGTGTCCTCTTATGGAGAAATAAACTTCTCTTTAAGAATCTCAGAAAATTAATTTATTGAATACTAGTATTCTCTTTTTTTCTTTTTTTTTTTTTTTGCATATACAAATATATTCTTTTACAAATTTCCTGGACCTCCACCTTCTCCCACCTCTGTTAATCAACATTTTCCAAGCTGGAGATGAAGAATTCTCTGGGTGGATTGACAGATGACAGCAGTAATACCATTTGATACACAAATCCTCAAAGATAATTTAAGTACATATTCTTTTGCTGAAGCTGGCAGGGGGTTGGTGCTCAGTGGATTTTAGCACTGGAGTGCTGGCAAAAATGAAGACAGTGTAGGCTCCCACCAGCTCCCTCACAAGGATCGGCTCTCAGCACCACATTCCCCTCCTGTACCACATTCCCCTCTTGTACCACACGTACCACAACCTGCTCAGGTCCTCTTCTGCTTCCCACACGCAGAGAGTCCAGACTGCTGCAAACATCTCACTGAACGCTGCCAGTGACTCTCACTATCTGTCATGTGTGCATGCCTTTGTACCTTCTCCAGCTCACTCCTCTCACCAGACTGACCTTAGAAACTGTTCAGCATTCCAAGTTTATGTCGTGTCCCACCAAAGACTTCCCTGCTGTCCCTTGGCATTCAACTCAGCTGTGTTTGCTCTCACTGGACAGCATCCTTTCTGAAACTTAACTCACACTGGACCAAGAATCCTTAGCATGCTCTGGTCACCATTTACTGTATTTAAATTAATTTATAGATGATTCACTTGAATTAAAATCAGACCATAAACTCTAATCTAGATTTACTTAGAGACTCTTTACCCAGATGGCACATGGACTCTGTGTAAATGCATTTTATTGATCAATCTAAGCCATTTTAATTAAATACAAAATCCAGCCGAAGTACTTTTTGTATGCTGCTTTTCATGAACAACATTGCAGAAGGGCTATTGGCATCTGGAGTAACCAAAGGCTATACTACCAAATGATTCGTGCTTGATTCTTTTGTTTTCTGTTTCCCTCCTCCCATTTTCACCCCCACAGCTGTGGGAACCTTCTGTTCTGTTACCTCTTCATTTCATTTCCAGCATTGAACATGATGGCCCCAAAGTCACCCAAAATTTGCAGTTTTCCTAAAGCACCTTTGCCTCTGGGGAAATGGGGAAAGCATTAAATCATATTCAAGTCCAGTGTCCTTGGATAGATGTAGAGCCCTTTGAGGAGGTTGTGTCCAGAGTAAGTGCAAGGGTGATGTGCTTTGCTTCCTCCCTCACATCCTTGCAGCAGCTGCCTTGGAGGCAGGCAGTGCAGGATGTGTGTGAGCAGGCTGTCAAAAGCTGTGCACTGGTGTGCTGGTCTTGCGAGGGTACATGCTCTGGAGGGTGTTCCTCAGCTGTAACAGCTAATGTGCTTTCAGGCTCACCGCTGTACAGCGGACATGTTGTGTTTTGAGAATATTTAAGCTTTGATCCTACCCTTGCCAGACACTGTAGCCACAGCGTGTGTGACCTCAGACTAGTTACTCACTATTTTTGGGCGTCTGTCCTTTTTCTTTTCCAGTTAGCTGCAAGAATAGTCATTGAAGTATATGAAATGCTCAAAAACTGTACTTCAATAGTCTGAACTTCAAAAAATGCCTTGTGTGTTACTCCTTCCGTAAATGAAAGCATTTGTTCTCTGTGGAGGCTGGGTAGCAGAAGGGCATTTGTGGACAGGATGGTAACATAATCTTTTATAGTCTTTCATGTTTGTAAGAACCAGAATGGACATGCATATGCTTGTTCAGAGTCAGAAGGACTTTGCACAAAATTTTCCATGAATTAAAGAGTTAATCATGACACAGAGAACACAGTAGGATGATTCCCTGGTAGCCAGTTTTATCAGACTGTCTATCTGCCTACCTCCTTACCAGGCAAATGCAACAAGAGCAGGATGTCTGTGCTGTGCAGACAGGCACCAGACCTGGCGAGTGCAGTTTCTTGCTGACTTTGCTCCTTCACCAACGTGGTACAGTGGAACCCATTCAAAAGCAAATACTGTAGTGTAGATGCTTTAGTAAATGGCTGTGCCTGACTCAGTTCCATCACAGCTGCAGCTTACGTTGCCTAAGCAGCAGCTAAGCTGATGCTAACAATGCCCTGGAAATAGGATTCTAGGTGCAATATTTGTGTAGTGCAATAATTCACAATAAATTTTTATAATCCATAGTTTGGTGTGTTCCCACACAATTCGGCAAAACTGGTACTAATGGAAGACAGAGGGACATAAGCTAAGGGTGTGAGGGGCTGTTGCACTGAATTCAGTAGCAGGTATCCACATGGTTTTGCAGAAGTTACCAGTGGGGGTGTTGTTCTTGAGTGTATTGATTGGTGCACAGCTAAACACACAGCTTCAGCCAGAGCTGTACTGCAGGAGAAGAGACTGGGAACAATCCACAGCACACCCTCACCTGGGTGGGATGTTTCCACCTGATACATGCTTCACATCCTAATTGTACTTTCCAGACTGGTGAATGAAGCAGAGCTTGAAAATGGAATAACTTTTTTTTTTTTTTTTAAATAAAGCTTCTCTTTTCCCCTTATTTGTGAATTTCTGCAAGAAAAGCAACTGCAGTCCCAGCTTTTGGAATGCATCCAGCTATCAAAGTTCAGTGATGTAGTGACAACTAAGTGACAGCTAAGTGTTTTAATTCAGTTTGAAGTTAGAGTAATTCAGTAAGAAGGGAACTAGTACTATTCAAGGGAAGGGAAGGGAAGGGAAACAGTACTATTCAATCCCACACATACATTAGATAGCAAGTGGACTGTACATCATTATTATTTCATTTAAAATTTCTGTCAGTTGTGCTGTGGGAAAAATTTCTTCATACAGAGTGTTTAATTCTGGAAGCAATAGTCAGTTCTTAGTACTGGAAGGAAGTAGCAGTGGACAAAACCACCTACAGACTGGCAAATTTAGATCATCCCTAAATCCATCATCAGTTCCATTCTCCAGAATGCTTCAGTTACATGCCTCAGAAAACACTGATGGCAGCTTAACAGTAAATATGGAAATCAGTTTCTGCAAAGTTGACGTTAGAGGCTTACCATGGGCTGGCTGGGAGTAGCTACATGGCAAGTGCTGTGTGTGCCTGATGGTTTCTGGGAGGGTTGTTTCTGTGTCAGTGGGACACACCAGTCACACTGTTTCCAACCCTATTTTCTGGTGCCCTTGACAAGAGTTCTAAACCTGCCGAGGATTTTTGCATATATCAGCAGATGCCTGTTCAGTTCCAGCTTTAAAATCTTGTTTTCACTGTTAATTCTGGCCCACACTTCCCATATAACTGTAGATAAGGCAGGGAGTGGCAGGGCTCCCAGATGTGAAATACCTACAATAGCTGCTCAGTCTCCAGGAGGCAATATTCAGTGGCACTATCTCCAGCCCAAGGAGACATTGGCCTGAGGGTCACTGTGTCTGTGAAGGGTACCACTAGATGAAACTTCTATATCAGTCCACATGCCTTCCCTTGGTGCTATTTCATTTAATTAATTCAGTCTGTTTTAATAACTGCCTGACTCTGCTTTGTAAATTGGTGCCTGAAAAGCAGTGAAAAGATGATGTTAAGTGCTTACAAGCAGGAAACTGTGCTGTTGTACAAGCTCATTTCTGTGGAAAAAAGGACAGCTCAAATCACAGCTGAATAAGAAGTGAAAAAAAAAAATTATGGCCTGTCATAATGACAATGACAGTCTCCTTGCACATCCTTACCCCACAGGGACAGGGAGGCAAAGGAGCCTGAGCTGTGTAAGCTGCAGCATCCCTACTGCAGGGTGTGCTGGCACGTGCCAGTGGCTGTCCAGCAAGGAGAGCATGGCTGTGCAGGCTGTGGGAGGACAGCTCTGCTGACAAGACAGGGCTTGTGCCGATGGCCTTCCTCCCAAACTGATGCCAGTCCTGGGGTGAAAGTGGGCTTTCTTCTGTGCTGAGTGGAAGTGCTGGGCCAGCTTCACTCTCTCTTCCTTGATTTGGGAAAAACACACTTTTTCTTTAGGAATTAATGCCTGACTCAGTTTTGGTTTTGTCTGTGGAGATGAGTTTTCTCTGTGCTACCCAAGTTTCTAAAGAATGAGCTGCAGCCCGCTCACAGCATGAGCTAGCTCTGCCTAAGGAGGGAATGCTTGCACAGGGGTGGGGTTGCTAAGAACTGATGCCACAGAATCATGGTACATGATTCAAGGTGAAGTTGATTCACCTTGAACCAGTGCTCCATCCTTCTGAGCTCCTGAAATAGCTGTAATCTTAATTGATTCATACATTTTATGCATGTTTGCTCTGCAGCTGGAAAACAAGCAACAGAGCTTTAGACTTTCAGGCTTTCTTTGGAGATTGATGCAGAGTTTGGACAGATTCTCCAGAAACAGAGTGGCCAGGGTGATTGAATCTATCAAGCATAACAACATGAGGAGATATCATGGGGATATGATAGGAACTTTCTCAGTTCAGTGATGAGGACTGGCAGCAGGAGCCTCAAAAGTAATGCTCAATTTATTGAGATTGTGCACTTTTTTGGGCCTCCTTCCAGAACTGAACATATATAGTGAAAAAAGTTAAGCAACCTCTGAAACTTTACAAAGTCACAATGTATGAACTGATGGTAAAAGAAAGTGAAGGCTGGCTAATAGAAGACAAATTAAAACTTTTGGAGACTTCATAGTGGATATAGGGATTAAAAAATATTTCCCAAAAGCGAATAAGTCGAAATCAGTATAGAACAAGAACTAGCCCTTAGAATTTTGTCTGGTGGTGCAACCCCAGCTTAATGGAGTGTGAAGCACAACAGGCCATCTCCATACCAAGGTTTATATGCTCTGCTAGGAACAGGCAGAGTAGCTCCAAGTTATACAACTCTGGAGTAATCTCAGTGCTCACTGAGAGACATTGAGTATGAGGAATGAAGGGAAGCTCCTTAAAATAAAGGCCAGATGAGACACTTAGCCTAAAGCTGCAAAGAGCCATTCAAATAATTGCTAACTCCTTAACCTTTCAAGAAAAAATTAGCTGAACTGTAAAAAATGAAGGATTAAAAAGTGGGGAGAGAGAGAAAACTAGTCAGAGGAAGACACTTTTAATTTGCAGCCTGCTCTCTTCATCAGAATTACTTTAGGATAATCAGGCAGATGCGGATGTTTCTTGGAAGGTAATGCTTGAGTGGTGAAGGTAGAATATGATGGTTGGGTAAAACATGCTTGCAAATTTGACAGGTTACATTATCTTTTATTGACATCCAAACAGATCTGCCAGACTCTGGAGGCTTTGTTTTTGCATCAGCCTATTTTTTTATGACATCTGCCATCTTTAGAAATTAAACAAACTTTTTATTGCTGAGTTTTAGCAGATTATCTCAAGCAGCCTTGACTGCTTCTTGGTAAATTGTGTGATATGTGGTCTGTTTCTGACTTTAACCTGCATTTTTTAACTTTTCCTTCTTTTTCTCTAAAATAATTCAAAATAATTTATGAAATTCACTCTGTGTGATAATCTAACTTTGATCTGGGGAGACAATACCAAGGTGAAATAGAAGAAGATGGATTATAGTTCCTACATTAATAGACTTGCAGGAAAAATACCCCTCATACACTTTATGAAATGAAAAAGATAAGAGCATGAATTAATAATACTTTAACAGCAGTGGCACAAAATCCTTGAACAGTAATGCTCCAAAACTACTCATATTGATTTAAAATCTATATTTAAGACAGTTAGGTTTAGAAGTCCCTCTTCAGCTACATCAGATATAGATTTTCAATTTACAGGATTATTTTAAATTGTGGTCTTTAATTTAGAAAATATAATATAAAGCTTTCCACATTTAAAAGTAAATTCCTTTCTTTTGCTCTCTCAAATTATGCTAGTTAAAGTTTAACAGTCATCACTGATAAATGCTTCTGTGTGACCATGTCGATGCAGAACTGCTGCACAACCCACAGAGGCCTTGTCCCAAGCTGCATGCTTATAGACTTTGGAGTCTGGAATGAGGGAAAACCCCCTGTGGATACAGATCAGAAGAAGATGAGGCTAATGGAGCACTTCAGATCACTGAGGGCCAAATTCTGCCTAAGGTGATGTGTACTATTGAGTACCAAAAGGGTTTGTGTTCATGAAAGCACAGAGTTTGTCAAAATCGTTTTACTGCTAATAAATAGAGATTGATCTACTTAAAAATAGAGTTAGCCAGTTCTTTGGTTTATACTGAAGTAGCAGCATAAGAGAATTGATTATTGCTTTCTTGAATTCCAAAATAGTTCTTGAGGACTTTGCTGGAAGCATGTACTGTTCATGATTACAGCCTGCAGTTACATTAATGTGCTGATATGTAATTAGCACAGTGTCACTTTAAACAGCAAATTAATTCACAGTGGTTAGATAAATTATAACATATACTCACATCTGTTTTTCTATAAAATGACCAAAGTTTTTAGTGTGCCCCAGTAGATATGTCCTCTCCAAAGAAAAGGGCGAATTGGTGTGGAAAAGATGGAAATTTAATTAGAACTAAAGGGTATTTGTCACAAACTCAAAAATTGTTACAAACATGGAGGCTGGGAAAAAATATTGATTCCCACAGTGGTGAGAAATTTCTCACTTAACTAATGATGGTAATGGGCAGAGAAGACATGGGTATCCAGATCCAAAGGAAAGTGCTAGTTTACATTTAATGGCTTGAAGATCAGGAAAAATCACCCTGGCTTGAGTTCAAATTCATATTCTGTGGCTTCAGTATTCCTGTAATGTGTTTCTGAAACTGGAAAATTATTCTCTTATCACTTTGGGTCCAGCCACACCACTGAATTTTATGTGTGGGCATGGTGGTGGAAGTCAGAATTCCTCTCAGACCTCCAGTTTAGGAGTTTGATTTGATGACCAGGTATGGAATGGCATCTCCTCATCCTGAAGGAAGAACCCCTTGGACACCTCTGAGGTGATATGAACACATTATGTTCTTGCTCCTTATGCAAACCAGAGAAGTCATGACTGTCTGGCTAATGGTATCTGCCAGCGATGGCTCTTGAGTGACTCACTGTGAGGGTTACACTGGCCAGCTCAGATGAGAGGCTGCATTTCAATGAACATTCGCTGCAGCTTCCAACTTCCTCTCACACTGGGGAAGAGGGGAGTGAAACACCAGGCAAGAGGTGATTTGCAAATCTCTGCCTCCATTCCATCAGTATTCATCATGACTCAAAGTTTATAGCCGTGGAGTGAAAGATGATTGCACTGTCAGACTAGGGAAATGAATCCTGAGGAATGAGCAGGTTTCCCATTTATCCATAAATCAATTTATCCTTGTTGGTGGTATAAAACAGGTAAAAGGATGCTCTGTGTACAGCAGGTTGCTTGTTAATACATCCTGCTTCCTGTCTGAGGTGTCACACACAGCTGACAATGAGACCCTTCCACAGAGCCTTGTGGGCTCAGACTAACTTCTCTCAGAAATGCCTTCAGTGAACAAAAACAAGGAGACACAAAAGGAGGAAGTGCAGAATAATTAAGCAGAATCTTCTCTAACTCAGAATATTTTCATGCTTTGTCCACAGGGCATCAGCAAATCTTTAAGGATGCAATTTCAGCACTAACCTTGAATTTCCTTGGTGTAGAAATGGAATGTAGTGAATCATTTAGTTTTATCTGAACATACTTTCTCTGTAAAAAGCAGATTAATTCTGGGTCCCAAGTTTCTAGTACTCCGTGTTTTGATTTCCTTTTAGTGCCTATATAGGCACAGTTTAGGGAATTGGTAAGACAGATGGAGCTTGGTTAACATGATTTTTTTTTCACACTGAATGTAAAAGTGGTTGGGTATTTTTTTTACTATGCAGCTGAGATATGAAAGGCAAATGGCTGGAAATAACTAATTTCTAGATAAACTATATAATTCGTAGCAAAAATCTTAGAATACATGCATTAAAAGATTTGGGGATTCTTCAAGTTGCAGACTAATAGCTAAAAACTGTTGTTGCACTCATCATTAGGCAACATTAAGAGTCATGTTACTGTCAGAAATACTGATGGCATTCCTTTTGATGCCCTCCAAGGGAAAGACCTTTTAATTCATAGCTTTGTCCTTTGCTTAATCTGAGATCTGACCAGTTGAACTGTACTTTATTCCATGCGAGATAACCTGGAAATGAACAAACTGATAGCTGTGACTTTTATACTTTTATTTGAAGTAGATAGGAAAGCTTAAAAAAATTAAAATCTTTTGAACAGAAGTTTGACATTTTAGAGCAAACAGCTTATGTAATTTGCTTAATTCTATTAATGTGAGTACTTATCAACAGAGTGCCTGAACAGGCATTCAGTCGGTCATCTTCATAAAAATAGCAGCCAAGTACACTTCATTTCCTCACCCGCTTCTTTGAGTTTGTTTGGAGAAGCAAAAGTACCAATTAAAGTAGCAACAGCATAAAAGTAATATGTGGAGAGTCAGAGACAAAAAACCAATAAATCTGCCAAAGGTTTTTTGAACTGAGAAAGCAATAATGTTGTCTTGTTTACCTGGCTTCAAAGTGCTGATCTTTATTATGATGCATTGCAATATATTGTACTGGATTGACACACACATATATATAGATAGATATAGACAGAAAGATAGAGAGATATAGCCATAGATATATACATAAGTATACGAAGGGATTTTCAAGCTCTGCTTTTCAAACCATTTCAGTTGGGAACAAAATATAAGTCCACAGGGAAAAGAACACATAGAAGTAAATACTGTGCTCATAAGAAATTCAACAACAGCTCTGAATATTTTCGTTAGCATTAATTTATGACTTGAGTTGAGCAAACAGTAAAAAAATATGCTGTCCTGTGAATATCCGCTTGGATTCACAAGTGAATTTTAATTTAACTCTTTGAACCATTTCAAGGGGCTGTTTTCTGTGGATATTTTGTACAGAGCTTTATTAGCAGAAACTGCTCTCAGCAATGCTTACCCTTTAAATTCATAAGTTTGAATGTTCACCAAAAGTGGTTTCTTGAGCTGCATATCCACAATGTCAGTTAGTTAATTAGACAACTAACCTCATCAGGAATAAGGTTTACATGGCTTATATAATTTAGAAATGCAGTGTGATTTGCAAATGTTCACAACTCCTTATGAGTGATCTGCAGAACTGGAATTATTAATTATGAAGGCATTCATAAATAATTCTGCATAACAAATATGGAAATGTTGTGATCCGTGTAAGGGCAATTTGCAAACAATAAACAAAAGGCAGCATTTGTTTCTGCATAATTAGTTGCTAATTATTTGCTTAGCTTTATCTACTATTGAAAGAACAGGTGCTGGCAAAGTTGCCAAAGAAATACTTTCAGCCATCAAGATCTGGAGATCATGCTGCCAAGTCAGTAGGGCTGATTTCAGCTGCTGTGAGCTGGTGTGTCTTTGCTGAGGTCAACTAAATGGCAGCTTTAGATTCCAGGTCAGAACTTTGCTTTTCTGCCCCAGGTTGGCAGCTGCTCGGGTGCTTTTTCCATTTGCTGTGTTAACAGTACCAACAGCACACAGTGTTATCTGTGCACCTGATTTCCATTTTTCTCCACTTTTCTTTCATAGATTGACACATAGGTTGAATTCAAAAGTGCAGGAAAAGAGCTTTGCCTGCGAAAGGAACCTGCACACCTGGCTCTAAACTATTGTGAGACCTCCGGCTACAACACAGGACATGGGAGCTTTTCTGAACCCTCGTGTCTTGTGTTGCAGCCAGAGGGGCACATCTTTTCAGCAGAGTCTGAGATAAGGAGAAGAAACCAACATGAAAGAGATGTAAAGAGAAAGTGAGAGACGGGTACAGGCGTGGGACTTCACTGAACATCTAAAGAAGCAGACACAGGAATGTTATCCTTGGCATTAACCTCTGAAGCTTTCTCCTAGATCCAGAGGAGATATCAGATTTCTGGCTGATCTTGAATGCAGATGGAAAGTTCTGAATCAGGTAGTAAAAGCTACTGTACTTGCAATGCCACTGACATTGCTATTTTTTGGGGTTTTCTGCAAATTTGACTAGGATCACGGAATTAAACACTAAACAGTTTGCAATTATCTCATTATCTGTCCTTTTGAAACTCAGCTGTTTTGCATCTGTACTTCAGCTGTTACAGATATGAGCTTTCCATAGAAATAGAGCTAGAACAGGTATCCTCACATGTTTTAAGCAGAGAGCATGCCTATGGTTAGCACTGAACTTCTTGTTTCTCACTGGGACAAATTTTTCACTTTTTTCAGCAGCTGACTTCAGAGTGTGCCTCATCTTGGGTAGGAGCTGCAACACAATTTCTTTGTTTTGGCTTAACTTTGCCACTTGTTTAAAACATTGCATGCCTTTTTGTCCCATGCAATAAAGTGTACTCAACTGAAACCTTCCTTTTTAATGCTGCATTATATTGGACACACTGGGATATAATGTTTTAAATATATGGATTAAAAATACGTTGAAATGCTGAAATATTCAGAAGAGGATTATGGATTTGTATTTTGAGTTATTAAAATAACATTATAAGGCTGATTAAAAATATTCGTGTTCCAGTCGTTCCATTTTGACATCTTTTAGGAAGCTGCAAAGACATATCTCCTCATGTGTCAATAGACACATTTAGATTTCGGTATAAAAAATTGAATAATTTAGAATATGCTTCCAGACTGTCTCTGATCATTCAGACTCTGCCCCATTCTCTATCGACTGATTTCAGTGGCAAGACATAAAAACAAAGCTCTGATCAAGGAGTTAAGAATAGCAGTAGCTAAACCTTGGGTCATCACAAGACAGAGTTTTTGAAGACTGTCTTACCAGGCAAATACTCTATTTTTGTACTCCATTTTGGATTACTATTTCCCAGGGGGGAAAAAAAAGATACTTTTAAGAAATGTAAAGAAATATCCACAAGACAGTTTTTGAAGACTGTCTTACCAGGCAAATACTCTATTTTTGTACTCCATTTTGGATTACTATTTCCCGGGGGGGAAAAAAAGGGTACTTTTAAGAAATGTAAAGAAATATTCTCACCTTCACTCCCCTGATCAGGCTCAGTTTGTGTAGTTATTATTTAAATGAGAGACAGTGCTTTCATTAAGAAAGTAGCCTCCTGAGTCACTGGCTGACTTTTCAATGCCGTTTATACTCTTCTGTTTGGTTTCCTGAGCTTTGGTGCAAGTCAGCAGAATGACTTAGCAAAATAATCCACAAGAGACCGATAGTCCAATGCCATCTATTATCCCACTGATTCCCACTGCATTGAAAAGCCCAGCTGGTGCATCTCTGTGTGTGCATGTCTCTGTGTCCAGCACTTCTTTTAGTCCTAAAGGATAAAACCTGGTAATATTAAAAAAATTTGCTGGAGGAGCTCCATCTTTCAGTATTCTCGAGTGCAAGTCATGTTTGGACGTCTTCTGAGGGGAAAAGGATTGAGAAAAAATTTCCTGTCCCAGGGGAAGGCCTTGGAGGTGTCAACAGTTCAGGAGAGAACAGGAACTCATGCACTGAGATAGAAGAACAGAACTCTGGGTGTAAATTTCTGCAATTGCAGAGTTTACTACAACCTAAGCACTTTACCTAGTGTTTTTTCCCTTTCTAAAATATCCCATATGGGCTTGCAAAAATTCCAAGAGCTTCTTAAAATACTCAAAATTAAGGATGTACTTCAGGGTTTTTTCAGTGATCTTTATTCAAATACTTTGCTTCCTATTGCATACATTACATTTTGCACTTGAATTACAAAGAAAATGGTTTGACAGAAAAATACGCTCCTACCTCTCACTGTGGGAGAGGTGTAGTTTTTTGCTTTGGAGTCTGCCAGCTAGACTGTGCCAGCTGAGTAGAGTTTTACAAGTAGTTAGCCATCAGACTGTAGCCAACCCCTTAGTTTAAAGAAAAAACCCAGCAGTTAAGTATAGTTTAATTTTTTTCCCCCAGGAAGTATTGTTATTATAAACTGCAATTAGTGGGTTTAACTCAGCAATATTTCATTTATCTTACTGGAGAAAAAGCTTCCTAGCTGAGCATCTTTGTTAGAGCTGTCAGTGTCTGCATTCAGAAAAGGAAAAGAGCTGTGATCGAAAATGGGTAATTTCTTGGCAGTTTACATGCACACCCTGCCAATCAAGAAAGCTGAAGCCTCCTAATGATATTAAAATAACAGAAAAAGAAATTTTGTCTAACATTCAGGTGTTTTTCAGACAACCTATTTGCTCAAGTGAGAAGTTTTATTTGTTGGCGGTGGCTGAATGCTTGATTACAGTAGCTGTGCTAAATATCACTGCTGGCGCTTGAGATATATTTAGATTCTGCTCCCTCTGTCTCAGAAAAAAACAGCAATTAAAATGCAGCACTGTAACATAACGTAACTGATAATAGGTATAGGGCTGAGGAAGCTTTGAGATGTTGCCAAATCTGCTATGGAAACCATGGATAAAGCATGAAAATGGTGGGAGCTATTTCTTCCTGTACTAGTCAGAGCCCGTACTCAGTTTCATCAGTGAAACACGCAGCAGTGCAGGGATTTTCCAGGGAATCTGAAGGAGTTAGGTGCCTTTGACAGCAATAATCACTACAGCATTAATCTTACTGTCTATAATTTATCTGCTTCACAAGACTTGTAAGTCCTGAACAGACCCAAAGTACCTCTTTTACCTCCCCTCCCCTCCCCTCCCCAGGAGGTTTATCCATCATTTGGGTTCAGAATCCCTGCATGTGATTTCTGTCTGGTCTGACTTCTTGCACAGATCAGCACAAGTCGACAGGATCATTCCAGTTCTCCCCTTATGGCTCTGATTCCATCTTGTGTTCTCAGGAAGTGAGAGAGAAGGAGACTGAGTGAGGAACATAAAATCTGAAGGTCTATCCTATCCTATCCTATCCTATCCTATCCTATCCTATCCTATCCTATCCTATCCTATCCTGTCCCGTCCATACATGAACCTTTTGTGATTTCTTCTGTTCTCTGCTTCCTGTTCTCCTCCTCTCCCTTCTCTGAATACTCTCAGAATACTCTGATTTAATGAGCACTAAAGTTATTAAGGCTCAGACACCCTCAGACAGTCCCAGGACAGAGGACATAGCAGAAGGCAAGGTCTAGTACATAATTCTTGACTCTATTTTTAACTGTCATCCATGTGCAGGAAATCCAGCACAGTACATCTTGAAGGACAAAAATGGGAAGGCATTGTCTCCTTGACACATGCTGTTTGACTTTGCTGGCAGACACCTGCTTTGCAACATACATGGAAAAGGCCTGGGCTCTTACAGGCTCTGAACTTTCCAGGTGTTGCATTTACTGTGAAAAAGAGATGCAATAAAGAGCCACCCTTCTCTTCATTTCAGCTCTACTTATGCTTTGAAAGTCCCATGCAGTTCATTGAAACAGTTTCTCCATCTGTCTTCCAAGCATGGAACTTAGTGATTGTTAGAGCTTCATACTGACAGGATAAGGAACTGACTTAGACTCTTTATCCTTAAAACAGTGGCACTGTATAAGTTACTTTAGCCAGTGACTTTCCTGGAAAGCAAAGGAGCCTGTTTATATTTGCAGGCTGAAACAGTCTGTGATCACTATATAGAGCATGAGAACAAAAGTGGCAATTCACTCAAACCACAAAAAAATCTTATCTGTCATTTACAGTGCCATTCTTTAAAGCTCCTTTCAGTATTTTTAAATTGAATTATCATATGTATGGTCTACATGTCTTTGATGCACTGAGTATTTAATTGACAAAAACCTAATTTTCAACTGAAAAAGGCACCTTTGCTGGAAACATAATAATCCATGCACCATTAGCCTTCGTTATAGTCAAAAAAGAACAGTAAAAATGTCACCTTCTAGCTCAGGTCAGCTTCCTGAGTGGTTCACAGGTGGTGTTTGTTCACTTTACTGACTAAAATAAATCTTATTTCTCTCAGCTGCAAGAACAACGCAGCTAATGGAGATTGAGGTGGGCTTCAGGCTGCATTGCATATATTCAGCAGAGATTAATTTAGTACTTTAATGAAGAATGTTTACCAGTAGTCATGATTCAGGGGAAACATCCATTAAGAGCCTTGGGTGAACTTGCAGTAGTCAGGAAAGAGATTGTCCCCGTAAATTAAGCCTTGCCAAAGAGGCATGGCAATCATGTGGTGCTCCTTGAATGGGGCCAGGCCAGGGAAGGCAGGCCACTTGTGGGGGGTACATGCCTCTTCCCTGCAGGCAAAGGAAGGGAGCAAGGCAAGATCTGCCAGAGCAATCCTGTAAATCCAACAGAGGGTTGTCACAGAATCCCAGTGGGAGTAATTTGGTGAGTGATTGGTGCCTGTGGCAGCAGGAAAATGAGGAGGGTCTTTTCCCCCTCTTCACACTGGCCTGCAAAGCCTGTTAGCTGTGAGAGGACGTTCTTCAAAGCTGTGTACCTTTTTAAAGGCAGAGTGGCTTTTGTGGCAGTACAAGCCATGCCCCAAGCCCTCATGCGTCCTGCTCCTGGCTAACACCATGACACTGTGGCAGCATTGCCGATCTTCATGTGCTCAATACCAGGCTGTGCCAATTGCTGGGTGCTCTCACCTCAAGCACAGGCTCTTGTCTGGCCCCACTGCATTTCTGATGCTTTTCTCCCTTGATTCTTCTCTCCAAAGGAAAAGAAACTGCTGGGGGAGCCAGCAGCAGAAGAGAGAAGTGATTTTTTCTATACAATGCCATTGCTGTGTTTTCTTCACCATCACTGTGCTGTGAAGAGCTCTGACCTGTATGGACCCAGAGGGGGTCTGTAGGTTATGTGGTGTAGCTGGAGCAGGATGGAATCAGTCTGGGATTAGGGTATCTCATTAGGACAGCATGTGAGTGGGGAAAGGCCACCACTGTCAGTCATTCTGCTCTAAGGAGGCTGGGAGGGAAGGAGGAAGAGTCAGAGGCTGAGGGAGGGACAGAGGAAGAAGAAATCCAAACCCACATCCTGCAAGACTGCACTGCCTCCTCTTCCAGGAGATTTTGCAGTGTGTACTTGTACTGACCTACTATTTCAACTTTATGGATGCTTGGAATGCCATTTGCCCTCAGCATTCAGCACAGAAATGCAAAGCCACAATCTCTGCTTTATTTGCAGAAGGAGGCTGGGACTATTTTGAATTTTGAAGCCATGACAATCAAAAAAGGTTTGAAATGGAGAGTGGTACAGAAGAGGAGACAAAAACAGAGCATGTGTGGGTGTGTGCAGGTGTACTCTCCAGATCATGGGCTGAGGATGGAAGAGGTGCAAATGTTTGGGAGCCCACGTCAGAGACACACGTTTCTCTTGTGTTCAAATTCTGCTGAGCCACCTGGCTTCCCTGTAAGGGAATGGGTCATGAAATTTTGCTCACTGTCTTTGCTGCAGGAATCATTTCAGTTTTTCGGAAGAGCTGCAAACCTGCAAGCTGAACCTGAATGTCATTCATAAAAGCTGTTCTCTTTACCTCTGCCTCCTGTGTGGGTGTATCACACCAGGTTATTCAGGCAGTGCTACAGTTCAGTGTTTTCTGTTTGAGTTTGATAATAAACATTGCAAAAGGCAAACACATTTCATTCTACTCTGCTAGCAGGGGAAAAGCAAGGACTAGAAGAGGCACTGAGATGAAAGACTTTACTACAGGTGGAATGCATCCACCAGCTGACAAACAAACAATACCCAGAATAATGAGAAAATACTTTCAAACACTGTGGCCAGGCAGGCCAGGCCAGGCTTCCCTGTTCCCACACTGTGTGTAGATACAACTGTGGCTGTCATGGGTGTCCCAAAGAAACAATAAATCCAGCTGGCAGAAGGTTCCAAACTTTCCATGGTGTCATCCTCCCCAGAATGCCTCCATTGTGTGTACTGGGGCAGTGCCAGGCAGGGAGCTGCAGGGTTCCTGTGGCAGCTGTCCAGCTGTGTGCATGCTGGAATTGAGCTGAGTCTTCATCGGGGACTGAGTCACTGCAGCACACTGACCTGGTGGCAATGTCCTCCCTTCTCACTCCCTGCCAGCAGAAGCCCTTGTGTGCTGGGGACTGCAGCTTAGTCACTCTGACCCCTCGTCCTCTGCAGGATAGGGGAGAAGGGACAATTGGTATCACCACCCAAACCACTGCTCCCAGAAGGCTGCAGTTCTGTGTGGGTGCCTGTGAGGAGTGGGAATCACACTGAGGCTGGGTGGGTTGAGTGGAGTTATCTGCCTTCGAAAGGTTCATGAGAAATTTAAATGCTGGACGTCTCTGCCTGGCTGTCTTCAAAGGCTTTTTTACTTATGGACTACCTTTCCTGCTCCGAAAGTATGTTTGTTCAAGCAAGAAAATTAACATTAATGCAGCCATTGTTAATCTAATACCTTCCTTATGCTTAATTTTGCCAATCTTATAAAAAGAAAAACAATATTATCTTGTTCCCTAGCCTCATATGGTCTCTGTCCATAGCAGAAGCCAGTGCTGAGGAAGCATCTGGGCCGGTCCAGGTCTTTTGCTCTTTTTTCAGCAGTGAACTCCAACATAACCAAGTTAATTGGCCAAAACCTTTTATTAGCAGTGCACAGGCTAGGTGATATAGTAAGGGCTGAATATAGTAAGGGCTAAGAAAGTCCTTGCAAACTATTTAAAGGGAGAGTCAATAATTCTTATGTGCTGCCTTCTTCTCTGCCATGGAACCATCCCCAAGTATTATAAGAAGAGCTGAATCACCGCATTATAAATAGACTCACCACATATTTTTTCTCCCTGGAAATAATTTTGAATCGAACATGCCTACTCTATTCACTTTGAATTACTGCTCCTAAGAAAAGAGAAGATGATGACATTTTCTAACTCTTTCTACTTTCCCCATTAGTAGTCTGACTGTTAAAAGCCTTGACTGTTAGCCTTTGGGATGCAAACCTGCTTCCATTTAAGTCAATGTGAGTTTTATCATTGACTTAATTGGAAGTGAGATTGAGCCATTGGGCATGTGAGTGGCTTTGTATAGAACGTTGAAAAAAATAATAAAGGAGACTGAGGCGAAATGTAGAGCCAGTTTTTTCATCACAGCGATAACCCAGCTTTGCCCAGCCTGCCAACAGTCATGCTAAGGGGAAAGCCTAGCCTCAAAGGAAGTGCTCATAATATTATAGCCTAATTAGTTTATGGGAGAAAAATGCTGAAGGGGAGAGCCGCTCCCGTTGTTAAATATTTCAGCATTGCAACGCTGACTAATGTTGTCTGCTCAACACTAAGTTAGCCAGAGTCCTTGCCCTGTTCCACTGCTGCCTGCCTACGATCCTCTGCTCCCTCCTCAAGCCTTGGTTTTGGTTTAATGACAGTCATGCTGGGTATCTCTGAAAGTACAGAAAACACTGTTTTTCTGTGTATCTAATTTGCCCATTATTAATATTATCTCCGATCTTTTAAGTAGGTGATTATTAAGCAAAGAAATAGCAATGAAGCAAGGAAAGAATGTGATAGGGAGATTTACTGTGTGGGAGGCAGAGATAAAATTAGATTTCTTTAAGCTATGTAGTACAGTTATTAGGAAGTTAGGCTAATTTTTCAAGGAGCAGTCGCTTAAATAACCTCATCTTATTATTCATGCTGAGGTATTTACTACAAAAATTCCTTCCCCCAGGTCATCATTTTTTCCAGCAGCAGAAGTTGGGAACTCAACAATTGTTTGCAGACCAGAATAATGCAATGACATGTTACAGTAATGCGAATGGTAGATTATTAAAGGACATGATTTAAAACCACTCTGCTGGTGCTAGTGGAATTTGTTTGTTTGGCCTCTTTTAGCATTTTCACCAGCTCTCTCCAAGTTTTCCATTTACAGTCTTAGTGGAGACAGCAGTAAATTTTACCCACCTCAATTTGTTCTTAATGCTGTTTCTTATTATCTGCTGACTTTTCTAAAGATGCCCCAGTATCAATCTCACTGACTGTTGATAGCACCCAGTATCTCCACCACCACAGAACTCCCAAGTGTATTTTGCCTTAATTAGTTTCTTTTTTCCCCCATCTCTATTCTGTTGCTCCCACCTAGCCTGTGTATGAATTAATCAGACTGACTTTTAGGCTAAACTATGGGCTTCTAGGAGCACATGTAACTCTTAACACAGAATACATTTTCCAAGCCCTGCAGTGGGAGGGAGTCTCAAATCATTTGTGGGTTTGGCAGTCCCGCACAGCTTGGCAAAATATTTCCACTTACACTTCTTTCAACAAAGTGACTCCAGCTCTGCTCCTGTTTTGTTTTGCTTTATGGGATTGTTTACAGGAGTATCTCAGCATGTACTTCTCAGCTCCAGCTTGCTGGCATACTACCCTGAGCTACGTGGGTTTACGCAGACATCTCCTCCTGACCTTTCCAGTGAGCCACGAGAGGTCTGCATAAACCCCTGCGGCTCTTTACTGCAAAGTCAACCTCTCAAAATTCAGGGGAGAACTCTAGCTCTTCTAAAAATAAGGATAATGGTGGAAGGAGGCAGGTTATAGTTTTTATACCAGGAAACATAATAAGGGGATCAAGGGGAGGAAACACATGCTTTTGTCATGCTTTCATTATTTGCAGTCTTAACTTGATCTCTTGCTGCTGGTGATTTGCCAATAAAATGGGTCCTTGTTTTAGAGAGGACACTTTTGAATAATTGACCTCTGCTGTGTTGTTGGCTGAATGAGACCTCACATGCCAAAGGCTGTGGTTTAGAAAAAGAGTCAGCACACCATGCAGAGCTCTGCTACTTGTGTTACGCTCCTCAATACACGATTTAATTTGAGGGCAGGGGTACTGAAATGGAGATCATCTAAAGTCCCTCATAAGTGGCTAAGATTGGAGAGCCTCCTCAGACTTGCAAGTCCATGTGTGCCCAAGACTTCTCAAGATGAGGCAGTGAAGAGACACTTTCACTTCCACAGTTATTGGCTGCTGATCTCCTGTGTCAGGGTGCATGTACTGTTGTTCCTCTAGGACAAATTTGGAGGTGTTGGGACTACCACAAATTTCATTTTTTCAAAAGAAATGTTTTCTTGTTTAAAAATTAGGTAAATAGGAGCATGACAGTGAGAGAAAGGTGTCTTAAAACATGGATTTAATTCTAGTATGTGAAAGGGAAAATCCTAACCAGCTCCAGGTTACCTCCAAAGAAGCAGCATATGGGGGAAAAAAGCTTTGAAAGCAACCACTTTGATTCATGTAAATCAGTATAAAAATTCCTGAGGAATCTCTGAAGTAAGCTGGAAAATATTAATGTGACTGGTTTGGCTGGGGTGGGAGGTGGTGCATTCTTGAAAATGCTGAAGACAAGATGAAAATAGGGTTATTATGAAATGTTTTTGTCTCTTAAACTTCAGCAACTGCAGTAATTAAGCAGCACCAATGAATGCATTTTCAAGGCAGGTGCAGCACTGGTATAATGCTAACAGAGACAGTGTACTAGTGATGTACAAACAGCTCTTCTCACCTCTGCTGCTAACTCCTCATACTGCTCTAGCTCCATGTTTTCCTCCTCCTCTCTCCATGTTTCTCTTACTCTTGTTTCTTTCTCTTTCTTCAAACAAGGCCAATGCACATTCTTTTTACTAGCACTGATAGGGAAGGGAACAAAGGCTGAATCTGCCTGGCAAATTTGCATGCCAAATTCATAAGACTGTCAGGCTTCTCTCATTCCCAGAAGTATTTGTTCTTAAAAACACTTGTAACAGGAATGACATTGTAAACAAGACAAGTATCCCTAATGAGTAACTGAAGTTTTTTTAATGTATATAGGAATATACATCAGCATTTAGTCAATTGTTTTCTTAACCTGGTTATGGCATTGCACTCCTTGCAACAATAAGCATTACATTTGTCTTTTATGGAAAAGAAAAAGGGAGGTAAGGAATGTGCAGTCAATCGGGAGGACTGTAACTGGGCCATGGATTCAAGGCAGGATGCCTTGAAAACCCTCTTTCAGATTTGTTTTTTTCTTGTCCAGTTCTTTCAGGTTTCTTTTGGTGCAGCATGTATGACTGTAGGACAGCACTACAAACTCTCTTCTTCTTCATGTAAGAACACGAGACTGTCTCTACATGCATGCATCCATGCCCTGGGCTCCATGTTGCACTGTCACCAACACATTGGCATGCAAGAGAGGCACAGGCCTGTTGTCACTTGGTTTCCTCAGTGCATGCAGGTGACACCGGTTGTTTTGGCACTTAGGGTTTCCATGGGGCTTTGCACTGTGACCACTCTGCCAGAGGTGACATAAGCTGATGGGTGTGAGCTCTCCTTTTTTCCTAAGAGGAATGCAGGACTTAAAATGGAATCAGAAGCAATATGTATTGTATTATCACAGTATCCCAGAGCCCTTGGCTCCTTGGGGCCTCCCAGCTGCAGGGCAGCATGGCTGTGCTTTTTCTGCAGTCAGTCTCAGCCGCAAGAGCTTGGTGCAGCACACAAATTGGTGTTTTGTGCTAGGATTCATTTCTGGTCACCTTCTCCTCCTCCGACTCCCATGGTCCCACAGGTGCTATAGAATTCATTCCCTGACCCAGATTTTCCTTGGGGTTCCTACACAACTTCCAAGGCCAGACATGCAAAACTTTGGCCTTAACTGTTCTGCCTTTTTCTGAACTCTTCAGTGAAATGCAATTAGCACATATTTACCTAGCTGAGAGGCACATTGTAAGGCCTAATGAATGGCCTCACAGTACCTGGTGTGCTGTTAAAGCCTAGAAGAGCCTGATAAGGAGGTGAGCTTTACTTAATTAAGTTAACCTTCAGATTAATCGAGCTGTGTGTTAAAAAAAAAAGCAACGTGAGAGCACACAGCTCCTGCAGGTACTGTAGTCTTCTTTCTGGGGCTGCCCTCATTAGAGTGAGCCAAACACAGTGTCTGTCAGAGGGTATGTACATTGTTGGAGTGCACGCTGATCCTCCCTGCTTATTTATGCTTTACAAAGTGTAAATTTCAGAAATAAATTGTTGATCTACCCTGCATGCAGTGAAACTTTGCCGAAGGCTGGACTGGTGATTTTTTTTTTCTGTGTGTCTGCTTGCTCCTTTGGATGATGCCCACATGCTGCTATTTCAGTTCCTAACCAAGCAATTATCCAGCTATATGTATATGCAGCAAGCACACTGAGCACAGGTGCTTCCCTGGTGACTTCAAGGAAACTCAGGTGTCTCTTTCACTGCTTTTATTGCATTGACCTTTTGTACATTATCCTGTAATTCTTCTTCTTTAGTGATTTATGGCTATAAAGGTATATCCTTTTAAAGCCCTCTCTCTCCTCTCTTGGCAGATTGTAATTATTTTTCTTTTTTTTTAATTTTATTTTTTAATGACTAATTACCTAGGGGCTTTGTGAATAGGCTGTTGGTTTTAGTGCTTCACTGCAGGGCCCCTTCCCGCTCAAGTGTAAAAGACAGAGAGGTCACAATAGCAGTGCTGAGTATAATTTCCCCCCTCCTCCATTGGAAATCTGTCACCCATCTCTTTAGCTCTTGACGGGAAAAAAAGGAAGAAAGAAGCAATATGTGGGAGAATCTCTGTGGTGTGTTGTCTGGCAGTCTGACATGCTAATGTTTCTTTTGCTGGGAAACAGCTGAAAAGGGAAAGGGCTTGCTGACTGGCTTCTCTTGCCATCCACGGTCAGCAGAAGAAGATGCTGAGGGGAAACCAGAACTGGTGCAGCCAGGAAGACGTACAGAAGCAGCCATAAATCCCCTGTTGATGTGCAGATGAAACTCAGTCAGCAGAATGTTCTCAGATGCTGGATACAAGCCTAGGTGGAAGAAGACAGAGGACAGACAGTGTCACCCGGTGGGGCTCTGGCAGAGGGGAAGAGAAGACAGAGGATAAACAGTGTTACCCAGTGGAGCTGGAGTAGAGGGAAAGGGAGCCCTCAGCAAAGTGGGGTGTGATGGAGAGCCCCAAAGGGCCACAACACAAGCCCATGAGAGCTCCTGAACAGGGGACTGTACCAACAAGGGCCTCTGCCAAATCTCTGCTAACTGTGTCTGATGGAAAATCTTTCCAACTGAGTAGCACTGTCTCTTGGAGGGGGGTATTTTGTCTTCCTGGGGTGAAAAAGGTGAACAGAGCCAGCATGACTCTAGAGAGTGGTACCTGGTGTCATCAGAAGCTGCTTTATATCTAGTGGAGTCTTAAGTGTAAACTTTTTGGGTAGTCAATAGTTTAAATGTAGTTGAACATAGTAGGCAAAAATTATTGGTTTGGCTTTTTTCTTGGGAAAAAAGAGTATTCTAAGGAATTATGAAGACTTGATTGAGAGCTGATTTGAGTATTTGTGGCTTGGGGTGATCTATCAAATCTCAGAAAATATTCATTATTGTATAAAATAAAATGGAAAAGTGAATGGTTTACCTTTAATGGAAAGATCTATAGTCTAATCTAGCATAGGAATAATTTATAATAAAAATGCATTTTTAATTAATTTAAAGATGATGTCTTCCAGCCCATACACATCATGATTGCAAGATATGTTTCAGGAGACAGAACACCTGTAAGCAAGGAAGAAAACTGAAGATATATTGTATTTGTTGCTTTTGATCATGTCAGCTTGGAGGAAGAATCCTCAGAAAGAGATCTAAGAGAAATATTTACAGCAGCACAGATGACAATGCAACCCATGGGCTTTGGCTCAGGCATGTGATATCCAGGGAAATCACTTTTTCTTACTGGAAGAAAAAAAAAGCATTAACAAGTGTCATTTAATGCATGCCATAGTTATAGAAAGGTGTTTTTTGTATGGGGAACCATTGATGTATTCCCTTACAGACAGTATACATCACTGTAAGCCACCCTGCCTGTTTTATTTTGTGTATGTGTCTATGTAGATACCTGCTATTCTAATTTAATTCCAAAAAATTGAACTTCCATGAAGCGATTTGTTATATGTGTGATGATTTCAGACTTTACAAGTGAGCCACAGTGATTTTAAAAGATGATACAAACTTTCAAATACATCAAGTGTCTCATTGGATGAAAGATTAGGGTGAGTTTGATTTTATCTGGATTATCTTTAAATGCCCAAATTAGTTTTCACATTGTCTAAAGGGATGCAGAGATCTGGGTTTGCCTTTGTGAATGTGTAGGCTGGGGCTGACTCTCACTTGGTGTCTGAATGGGAAACTGGATTTTTTTGGCTTTGGATAGAGCCTGCATTTCTCTAACATAGATGCTCTTTGTCCATTTAGAAACTTTTCCCAGAAACAGTTTGAAGACTTTTATGGTTTCTCAGGAGTTTCTGAGTGCTAAACAAAGCTTGCCAGGGGGACAACACTGTACCTTGTAGTGTTTCACAGGTATAGGTCTGTGTCTTGGCTTTTTGCTGCATGTGTGCCTAGGCAGCAGTGACCCCCAGCATAACTTCTGCTTGGAAACTGTCTCCTGAAGCCAGACTGAACCCAGTTTCCCACTGCCTCTTCAAATCTGTGGATGGCTGAGAATGCCTGCATGGGACCTATCCATGCTCCCCACAAAAAAAGAAGCATCAGTTCCCATTTCTAGTCAAGATTAAATGACAGCATCACATGCAACTACAAAAGGAAAGTATCCAGGAGGGAGTATGTGATCTGTCCTCCCACGTCAATTCTCTGCTGCTAGATCAAAGCTACCAGGAACTTAAAGGGGCAGGTCCAGAGAAAACCTAATCCCCCACTCGTTAGTGCTTGCCGTTCAGTGGTAAGGTTTGTGATAGCTGATGTTTTCCCTAGTGCCCCAGTTCTTTGAGTCACACAGCTTGGTGAGAATTGTTTTCTTAAATGTTAATTTCTAGAAAAAAAGGCCTGAAGACATGACCAAAGTTCTCCTTTGTCAATGAGAAGTGAAAAGAAAAAGGGCCAAACTTGTTGTTTTAAGCAGCATATTTTAAGCTTTTTATGATCCAGCTTGTGGGGTTTTTTAAGTGTAGTTGTGACAACACTGTCTTATGATTATGCAGCACGGTATAACAATGCTTCCTACTGCCATCAATACCTCTTTGCTTTGCTAATTCTTTCTGCTTCTCCATTTCCTTCTTCCTGGGGTTACTCCAGCCCCCATCTCCCCTCTTTATTGCCTTTCTCAGACTTTCCTGCCTTCCCACCACCTCCCTGTGTTCTTTCTGGCCGTTCAAGGACCCAGTGAGCATCAGAAGGGTTTTAGTCCTTTGGTTCCATTCTCATCCCTTCCATCAGTGGCATTTTTTTTGCCCCAGGCTCCTGGTGACTTTAAGGGACACAATCACTCAGAGCTTGCTGCTTCCTTCTACACCCAGCAGAGGACAATTTTGGTGCTGAGTTCCCTAGGGCTCCCCAGCACTTCTGTAGCAGCTGAGGTTTGACACCACAGAAGGTGTGCAGCAAGAGGTACCAGGGAGTCACAACTCCAGGATTGATCTTCTCAAGGTGAAGGCACCCCATGTGCCCTTCCTTAGCAAGGAGAAATTTACAAGAGAAAGAGATGATGGTGGTGGTTGTATAAAAGGTACAGAAACGGGGAGGGAGAAGAAGATTGGATTTCAGACTAATGTTTTAGTCGTTTACAATTTAGGCTTTGTTTTTATCCAGTTGAAGTTTAGTCTGTGGGGCTGTGATTACTGTCTGTGGAAGGCAAGGCAAGGGAGGCAGGTGCACAAAGAAAGTGCAGTTCATGGTGTCCTCTGACATTCACTGGAAAAAGCTAAACTCCTCTGCAGGGCAATTCAAAGCAGAAAATTAACTCCATGCTCTCCTTTTGCTGTCCAAGGCCAAAGTTCCCTTTTCTGAATAATGCCTTCCCTGCTTTTCTTAACACATTGGTTTGTTGAATTAAATGGGACTCAGTGTGTGTGTTGACCTGGACAACCATTAGCAAACACATACAAAAGCTACACCTGCAAGGAACAATTGCAGGGAGGGCTGTCGTGCAGCTCCACAGGCTGCTCTGGCTCAGAGAAGAGGAGAGTTGGCAGCAAAGAATGATGGCTTTATTTGTACACTAGTTTCAGGTGTAAACAACAACTGCTTCATGTAAACCCTTCTGTTCATAAAGCTTCTCGCTTGACAATGGAGCCATTTAGCAATCACTAAACCCTGTTGAAGTGCAGATGCTCGTTTTTTATTCTGAAAAGATATATATATGTGTTTCCTTTTGATAACTTGGTGTTGCTACCAACATCTATCACTGACGTCTGCTTGAAATAACTCTTCTGACCCATTTCTCTCCCCTGCTGTACGCGTTCTCAGTCCTACTGAATTTTTGTGTAACTGCGGGCTGTGTTGGCTTGTAGCACTGGACTGACTGTGAGTCAAGTATGAAAAGGTGCCCATACTCAGCAAGTGACAATCACATGTGTCACTGGGTACAGCTGTACAGGAAAATGAGCTCTCTGTGTGGCTGCTGCTGGAGAGTGTCTGATGGTAGTCAGGTGTAAGTCCCAGAGGTTGCTGAGACAAGGTGCTGATTATCTTCAGTTCCCTGGAATTGCTTTTCCTGGTGAGACCAGGAGGATTCATTCCTCATGGAGACTTTGCCCCTTGTAGTACACTGCCCCTTCTCCTCAAATCCCTTCTTTGTAACTCTTGTAAATGCTCGCTGAATGTACAAGCCCTGCAGGACTTAATGGTGTTATTATGGTTGGCAGGTGTTTGCATTTCCTTGATGCAAAAAGTGCCACTTCCACCAAGGCCCCTTAAGGTGTTCCTGTCTCCAGCTGTTGCTAAATACACCATTTAGAGTCCTTATGACCCTCTCAAAAATGCAGCTTACCTCCTGGCAACTTCCACAAGTATCCAGCACTCACCAGAGATAAATTCCCATGGGCAGCATGAAGCCTTGGAAGCACAGATGCAGAGTTGCTTGCAAATCTAGCTCAGAGCAAAGCATAAGAAGCCCATAAAGAAGACGCCCAAGCTCTGCAGAGGTATGCCCATGCTTACAGACATTTCCAAACTACACCAAAACCAGGCACGGGCTAAAAGAATGACTGTAGGAGAATGAGAGCAACTTGGCTGAGTGTGGAGACCCCTGCATCCAGCTACCAATTCATAGAGCTGAGTTCAGTCAGCTTTGGAGAAGGATCTGAACCCACCTCCAGAGCCAGACATGTCACCCCCCCCAGCCTGTTTGAGAATGTCCAGCTCACACTGACTCACACTGTCTTCCTTTGAGCACGTGAGGAAAAGCTTGCCAGAGCATTTCTACTTTTCCAGAGAGTGAGACAGTTATCTAATTGGCTTCTGTTTCCAGCTGTCCCAGAGAAACAGAGAGAGGGTCTGGGCTCATTTAGCTCTAAGCAGCTTGGTTTTGAGGATCCTTAGCCATGGCACCTCAGTCTCCCCTGAGTTAGAGGTCTAACCCAGAGCTTTGCTTTCCCACACACTGACCATTCATGTGGGAGTTGGACTCAATGATCCTTGTGAGTCCCTTCCAACTCAGAATATTCTCTGATACTGTGTCCCATGTCTGTGTGTGATCAGTGGCCATGGAGTGGAGGCCTGTCCAGACAGTGATGCCAGAGACTCATTCAGAAAACCCTCACAGTGAGAGGCCATTACCAGCCTTCTCCCCCTCCTGCTTTCTCCTCCTGGCCCTGCTCCCAAAGCCATTTGCTATTACCAGGCTGCTGTTGTCCTTGCAGCAAAACCAGCATGATGCATCTGAGCACTTCTCAGGCCAGGGTGGCTTCTTGTAAGCTGTAGTGTTTAAGCTCTGGTGTAAGCACCAGCATGGGTGAGGAGTGGGTGCCCCATACCCTTGTGTTGGTTCTGTGAAGGTGAAGGTAGCCACCAGCTGGGGTTGGATGAGGGGAGATACCATCATACAGGAACACAATCTTTAAGTGAATTGGAAGTAAAGCCCTACATATCTCTCAGGTTTAAGCTTAAAGCTCTTTACATGCTTCTGAGAAACAAATTATGTTGTGCTGTTGTTGTGGCGCTGTTGGCAAATTTTATAACTAAGTGTTCAATCCTTGATCTTTTAATAAGGCAGCTAATGCACGATGTTTTCCCCAGTCATATAATGTGGCATCAACAATGTCAAATGTCTCCAGCCCAGAATGGCAGGGTCTTGTCTGCACCTCTGGGCATGACACACACAGCAGGACACCCCTGAAGCCAGAAAGGTGCAAAGCCTTCAGGGATCATGGAAATTCTTGCTGATTTTGTTTGACGTGGGGTGCATTCAGGAGTATCTGCCTGGGGCTGCAGCGCAGTCTGTGTAACTCTGTCTGAAAGCCATGGCCTGAACTGTGGTCTCTGAGCCCTCCCTGCCTCTGCACTTGGGCTGGGCTCTGCTTCCCTTGGCACAAACAAGGGAGCTCAACAGGCTGCACCATTTCCCTAAGGACCAAAAAAAGTGAATGCTGGAAATGCTCTTTTTTGAATTATTAGTACTTGACAGCTCCTGCCAAGCATTAGGAGGCCAGTAAAATTTCTCTACATAAATTGTGTTGTAATTAGTGTGATTTGTTTAATGTCACCTTGTCTGGCTGTCTGAGAAACTGTCTCAAAATATGAAAACACTCAGTTGAGAGAGTGGACTCTGACTTCACAAAGACATTTTTATTTATCGCTATTTTTTAACCATGGCCTTTTTAAATCGCTCAAACTGAAGAGCCTAAGCTAAATTAGGTAAGAATTCCCAGATGAGGAAAATAAGATGTAGTAACAACAAACATAAAATTTTCTTGATAAAAGTAATACAATAATAATTAATGGATGTTGTATTTCATTGGCAGGACAACACAGCAAAAACATTCTGATAGCCCAAAATAGCTCGTCTGGGTGCAAACAGGGGGAAGCAACAGAGAGGTGAGAGGAGAAAGTAATTTGCTTGATGGAAAGGTGTGTTAGAGTCTGACCTTTCTCCCTGATGTCCCTCAGCTCCTGTGCTTCTCTCACTGAGCTGCACCCAGGTCGGAAGGGCCAACATGAGTGAATAATGGCAACTTTTCCACCAGGTGGCAACAAGGAGAGTAATAGGAAAGCAGTTGAGGGGCACTGGAAAGTCTAGAGAGGAACTGGGTAGGCACTGTGGCTTCCCGACAGACTGCAATACATTAAGCCCCCACCTTGAATGTGGTCCCATGCATCAGAGCCCAGAAAAATCTCATGACAGACACAACAGAAGGAATAACCACGAGGTCTTAGCCTTGTTGAAACCTAATAAAATTACTCTTATCTTCCCCATCCCATGAGCATCACCAGCAATCTGAGGAACAGAAAGAGAAAAGATAAAAAAAATAACTGGGGAGCCTTTTCAAGCATGAGAAGTATCTTGGGATGAGAAAGGTGCAGAAGGAGCATTGAATGCCCAGCTTAGTAACAGCATTTTTCAACTTTAATCTTTCTTCCAAATGTTTTGCTTTTATTCCAACTAATTGAACAAATGTCTTAAAATTCACAACACAAACTGAATTTGATTAAATCTAGCTTGGTTCATATGATAAAGCACTGCAGTTAGAATGCAGCTAGAAAAATACATTATGCTAGGACAAATAAGTACGGTTAACTTCAATAAGAGCTGAGGTAAATTGCTTTTCGCGTGAGATGTGCAATTTTACCTCAGTACAGCTTTAATCAAAGTAAAATATTACAGGGCAAGGGGAAAAAAACACCAAAGCCTTACAATGTAATGTTTTGTCTACCAACCACTCAGTAACATTTTAGTTTGAGTTGCTAAATAAAGCCTAAGCTACACATTATCTGTCCTCAGTTAGTATGTAAACAATTAAGGCAATATCTGGCTTTGAAATAATTTATAACAGATAAAATAAAACCCAGAGATGTGTATGAAAATTTTCCATCAGAAGCTTGTCTGCCACCAAAAATTTTACTGAAAGGGGAAGAATGAAAATAAATACAGGCATTTAAAAGGAGTTTGCAATTCACACTTACGTATTTTCACAGCCACATGAAAAAGCATGTAAATTAAGCATAGCACATAAATTGGATAAAAAGTATCAACCTTGCATTTGTGGGAAGGAATGTTGCTGTTTTCTCCTCAGAAGTCCATAGCTGATATTATGTTATCCATAATTGTTATGTGGATATTTTGTGGATATAATACAGGTGCTTCAAATTCCCACTAGAGCACACTGCAGCCTGCCTTCCCTCTGGGGTGGAGCTGCCCTTTTTTCAGGGGGCTAACACTGGTGTGCTGCTCCTGTTCCCTGCTTTGCCTGGATGGATGCCTGCTTGGGACAGAGCAGGATCACCTGCTACCCCTTTCTCACAGAGCCATGGCTGGAGCTGTACCTCCATTAGGACACAGCAGGAAGCTGGGGTGGCATGGTCCACATGCTGGGAAAAACCTTGATCTTTGATTCCACCTGGAATCCGGCGGTCAGGATGGGAAGACACTGACAAGCAGCTTCCAATGGAGCCTCAAAAGGGTTCCGCACTCCCATATTTCTGCATGCCACAGGAATGTACTGCCTAGCATGCGGTATACGTGAGAGACACACTCTCCAAGGGGACACCTGATCATATTAAAAGTGGATGACACACCAGTCACAGCCTGCTCTGTTCACTGCAAGGCTCCTTTGGCTCACGCACCCTCTCTTTGCAGGTTTCCCCTCAGCTTGCCAGCTGGGCAACCAGTGTAACCGTAGAGCAGGAAACAGCACTGGAGGGTAGGAGTCATCAAAGCTTGTGCTGGTGAATCACCGAGCTGCAGGCTTCTGAGACAAAAAAATTGCCACCTACACATCTGTCTGCCATGGAGAAAATGCAGGGAAGTTTTCTGGCAGTTCATGATCCGTATTGTGCAGCCCGTAAGCTTCATGACTGCATAGGGAGAACTGAACTCACTGTAAACCTGAGCCTGAGCAGTGGCTGTGCAAGGATGAGAGGGGCCTGCTGCCTTTAGCATGGTGGTCAGAGTAACTCCTTGGCCCCCCCATCCTGTAATCCGACCGAGGGAGGGCGTGGAAGTTGTATTTAAGCCACTAATTCAGGGAGGATCTGCATGGGTGATGATTTAGCACCCTGGAGAGCCACCAGGAATGCCTCAAGAGAGCTAGTAAGGCAGTTCTCAACACCCTGTCAGCTGAAGTAAGAATAGACTAAAGCAAATGTGTAAAACCTTGATTATATCAAATATTTGGTAGAGGCAAGATAAGGGTTCATTAGATAGCAGGCAATCTGGGCAGTCTAGCACTAAGGACCACATACAGTCATTTCTTAGAGACAGAAAGGATTTGTTGTCTCACCATTCAACATGATTTTTTTTACTGAGTATCCCACCAAAACCATCTTCATTTGAATTTTATGTGAGAAACTTAGCTTCTGGGAGGTAAGAAGAAGGAGGGACATGACACCCTCAAGTGTCTGCAAGTACAAAACTGTTTTGCAGAGAAACTAATTCTGGGATGATGGAAAGGTGCTGTGTGCCCTCAGGCATCCTTTGCACTCAGTGCAGATCTCAAGGGAGACCTGTGCATGGCACCCCTGCTTTAGCCCTGAGGTGTAAGGCTGCTTTGGCTGTGGGACAGGGGAGCAGAGAAGAGAGACAGGCACCTCCTTCCAGGGGCATTCCACAGCAGACAGGTCACGATCCTGGGCTGGGACACTTGGCCAGGCAGAAATTCCAGCTTGGGAATCAGGCATTCTCCTGGTCAGGTAGAGGACATGGAGGTGTGAACAAGCTGGTTCCTCTCAGTGCACACACAGGTCCTCATGAGCTAATTTAAACCTGGGTTTGCACCCTCGCCAACAGACTACTGAATCTCCTTTATAGCTGCCCCTGGAAAGAAAAGGGGGAGGGAAAAGTGACCAACCCTTTTGGGGTGGCAGCCCCTTTGCAGAGGTCAGTGAACAACTCCAGTTGCCTTTTACTGTCCTCCAAAGCTGTGAGAACCCTGGAAGCCAAACCCACTCTAGGGGTAGCCTGAGATGAGAGCATAGCCCATCTGAGAAGGTATGGGAACACCAAAGGGAAATACAGATTATTTCTGCTTCAAAAGAGGCTCTCTCCTTCCTTTGGGATGGTCCTAGTGCCTCTTAGTATGGCCACATGCTTCCTAATTTCACAGGGAGCCCTGGATCAGTTCTCAGGAAGAAAATGGCTTGGTAAAGGCTGAGAGACAGCTAATTTTTCCTGCTTTCTCCTCTTCCCTGTGTCCTCATTCCTGGCACATTGCAAAGCACAGCCCCTGCCTCCTCGTGCCAGAGGCCCAGTTGGAGGGGATATAGCAGCTGTGGGAAAAGCAGGGTCCTCTGCTGCTCCCAGGACAGGGAGCACTTCTGACTAATTGTGGCTCCTTGGGCATGGCCTCTGCTACCCCAACATGGCCATGCCTTATCCTGAGGTAGAAATGCCTCCCATGCCAAGGGAAGTGTTTTCACACAAGGACTTGGATTCAGGCTTTAACAACCCACCTTGCTTCTCCTATTTTAAGAGAGTGTCTAAAGGAGTGACACATGTGCATCTGACTCCAGCTGAAACTCAGCAAATGTCACTTCTTCAGAAAATGTATCTTTGCAACTACAGGATAATTTTTAATCCACCACTTCCAGTGACCCATATACTGTTCCTGCCAGGAGACCTTGAGGACAGACATGAGTTTTTCCTTCTGTGTAGAACCTTCTCTTTCTCCTCAGCTGCCTTCCTTCAACAAAGGAACTACCATCTCTGTCTCTTGGGTATCCACCAAACTTTTCCGCTCCATTTTTTCAGCTGTGATTTATTCACATCCTTCCTATTAAACCTAAAAATAATTTTTTTTCTCTTTCCAGCCCCTCAGTTTTATTAGCGCACAAATATGTTGGTTGCGCAGAGGCCCACACGTGATGGGATTTAACCGGGAGCATTTCACCCGGACAGATCAGAATCTACCTCTTCTTGACTGCACACATATCGCTGCCTCAAAATTCAGTACTTCATGTAATTTTGATTCTGACAGTAAAGGCTGCACTGAAATCTCATCTGGGCTTGTTAGTGATATATTGACTTAAAATACCCTGCTTTAAAGAAGGTTAGGAAAGCAAAGGAAGAAAAACTCAAATCTTCCACTGAAAGCCAGGCCTTTCAAGGGAGAATGAGCAGTTTGTGGAATAGAAGCATTTTCAGTCCAAGGGAGACAGATAATGTGTATTTCAACAAAGCCAAAATATTTCTGGTTTATGTAGTGTTAATAGTTCATGTTTTAGTAAGTGTAGCTAGTGCCACAGTCTGAAGCCACATTGGTAAAAAACAATCACTCACCTCATGCTGTCTATTACCACGTTCTTGCTGCAGCCTCCAAACAGCTTAAGCTGTGCTGGCTGTAAAAGAACGTAGAAAATTTTCCCAGTGCAGGCAAGCTTGAAGAAGAAACCAGTTTATTGCAATTCATGTAAGTGAAAAATACATGACATTAAGTTTCTTCCCAGAGGCATTGCTAAATGAATAATGGATAAACAATGTCACTGACCCCCCTGTCACTGAGGCACAAAACTGAGGCACAAAAAAAGAACAGCAGTGGCTGAAGGCTTCATTCAGCCTGGTGGGAAACTTCCCAATAGAAGGAGTTCCAAACAGAGAGGTATCTGGCACTGCTTTATATGGAGATTACTTTCCCCATGACCACTCATTTTGCTATAAATTTCTTCTGCTCTGCGGATTTACACACTAAAAATATGTAATAGGGAAGGAATATAAACTCTCTCTTTGTGGTATCACTGGCTCACATATTGCAGCTCAGCAGTCATGGACAGCATCCAGCATTAACGCTCAAAGGGACCTGCCATATTTATGACTTCTCCAGCCTCACAAGAGCAAGAAAGGAAGTGATTGAAGCACAGCTGAATGAAATGCATAGAAAAAGAGGACAAAAATAAAATATTTTTAGAGTCTGAATTCCTAGAGAAATGAGATCTATGCAATGCAACTTGTCTGGGCAAGGATGTGTGTGTGTGGCGGGTTGCTCTTTCCACAAGCCCCACACCATAGCTTGATTCTGCTCAGCTGCTGCCAATGACTTTTAAGAGGAGAGCATCAGCAGTTTTGGAGGCAATTCAGTTGGTCCATCATGGATGGAAACAGATGCTTATGCCTAATAAGCTTATGCTTATTAGCCTTATGGAAAGGCTAACAAATTCATTATCATTAGGTGTCAGACTCCAAAAAGAGGGTAAAGGTTTTTGAAACTGCACTCACCTATTCTGTAGCCTACAAAACTTCCCCTCCATGGCTTAAAATGGCTGAAAAATATCCCTGTGTGGGTTTCAAATGTATTTTCCAGCTTCTCCAGGGAAAAAAAAAATAAAAATTGACAAACAGGACACCTGGGAAGAGGTGACTACAGTCGCAGAGTCTTTTTCTTCTGCCACTGTCTGATTCTCTGAAACCAACTGGAAATGCAGTTGCTCCTCTGTGGGAGCAAGGCTGCCATCACCCAGCCCAGGCTTTACTGAGGGCACAGTGTGTGCTGCTGCTTGTTATTTACATCAGTGCACATGCACTGTGGAGAGAGTCCTTGAATTGATAATATCTGTTCAGGCTGTTCAGAGAACGTGAACATCACCATATCTACAAGTTGGGCAAAGAGCATTGGGAAGGTTTTCCAAGCTGTGTTCTGCCACACAATGAATGATTTTTTTTTTCCCACAAACATAACTGGCAAAATTTGGTTTGGGGAAGAGAGAGAAGTTCAAAAATATATAGTCAGACATTGTTTTGCAAGATCAACAATTTTAAACATACCCAAATTAACTGCTTCCATTAAGAAGATCCCCAAATATACTGATTTTCACAGTAGGCAGAGAAATCCTAATAATGAATGCAATGACATCAAAGGCAGCCCATTACCAGTGTTTATAATTAATGTGAACTTGGTGAAGCAGTGATGAATGGATATTTACTGCTTCTTATTGCAAACAATAGTGGTACCCAGGTTTTTGCACCCACATTTATAATGCAAGAGAGGGAAAATTGCAAAACAGTGGCTAATATCAAATACCTCCATCCAGAGAAAGCTGTGAACATACCGTCTGATGTTCAGAGGTGAAAAAGCACCAACAGTTTCCATTTTTAAAATCAGATCACTTGTTCATGTGTTGCTGTGATTGATAATGCCAGTGTTTGCTTCAGAAATGTTCAGGCTCGCACCTCTGTGAAGAATATCCAGGACTAGGAAAGAAGTTTTGGCCTACACTGCATCTGAATGAAGTGGAGCTCACACTGTGGTACTGATTATTTCAGATCTGTGGAATTGAAGAAAGCTGTCTCTCGCCACACGCGGTATCAGCTTTTACTCAAAACCCTCCCAAACAGTAAAAACTTTTGACTTGATTGCAGCTGCTAAAGCAGGATTAAATGTGTAACCAGTGTATGAACTGAGATCCCTTTGACTCTGAAGAGAGCCTTGAGCAATGATTCAAAGCTACATGAACTTTCAACTTCAGTTCACTCAGGGCCGTGGGTTCTTCTGTTGTAAGCTGTGTTTTGCCAAGCTTTTTTTTCCTTCTTTTTCTTTTCCTTTGCTACGGGGTTCATTATTTTTCAGAGGATGGGTCTTTCCACCCTGCAGGGATCTATCCATCACTGCTGACTCTCTGCATCTTCTCCACATGGAAGAAGTAATTGAATTGTATTTTCTGCACACGACCAAGACAGCAGGGAAACCCACAGCTGTAAGCCAGAGAACCAAGCTGTCTAGAGAGTAAGTACCTGATGCCTAAGAAAACTAAATATCTGGGTATAACCACAAGATCTTTCCTTTCTTTCCATGGAGGAGCTGAGACATGCTGAACTGCATTCACCAGAGTGCTCAGGAAGGTGAGCTCTTTCAGGAGCAGTGAAAAACATAAACACCCAGATAATCCCTTCAAAAATGCAGCCCAGGGGCATTAAATCCTAATCATGTGACTATACAAAACAATAAGTATGCTGTGGGATGCTAACTGTACAGGACATTTCATAAAGTTACAGTGCAATTATTGCAAAATCCACTAGCTTTTTTACACTGCCAGGGCCTCCATGTGCTACCACATGGCTGATGTATATGCCGACTGCAATGCTGAAGCCCAGACAAAAAGGCAAAAAAAGCACTCTTATTGTATATATTTCCAGATTGTGTTGTATTTATTATTACTATAATGCTGCAAAATGCTATGTTGTAGTCTTAAACACTTAAACACTTAAACACTTTCTTTTTTCCTAAGAACACCAAAATCCTGACATTATTATATTTGGGGAAAGTGATGGGATTGCCAAGGCTTTATGCTGTTAGTCTTTAAGAGTTTAGTAGATGTATTACTTTCCTTCAAATGAATGCCTGCTTGTCATTGTCAGCCTTCTACTGTTTGTCGCCCCCCTGCCCCACCTCCTTAGATCCAAGC
Source organism: Passer montanus (assembly GCF_014805655.1). Lineage (NCBI taxonomy): Eukaryota > Metazoa > Chordata > Aves > Passeriformes > Passeridae > Passer > Passer montanus. Next base: position 411,391 of record NW_024359721.1, on the reverse strand, counting down.
CTAAAAAAAGAATCTCTTTGGAGCTGGATGTGTTGCTTGTAGCTATGTTAGAGGAACTGTACTATTCTGGGAACACTCAGGCTCCTCCAAACATCTCTTCCAGCAGTAACATCATGCATGGTTTTCATCTTAGCCTCAAGGACTTTCATTGATCTCCTATCGAGCCTCACCAGCCAAATCCCAAGTGCCACAGAGAAGGCATTGCACTATACCAGAAAGTCACCCCCAAGCTGGCACTTCTTATCATCATCATCATCATCATCATCATCATCATCATCGCCATCATCAGGTTTCCCATGCAGGTTGATTTGTTCATTTCTCCTCAAGAAATATTTTATCAAGCTTGACTGGAATAAAAGCAGTGACACAGGAGGAACACTGTCTGCTATGATTTTCCACTTATAAAGAACACAAATCTGCATGATGAGCCGAATTCTCCTATTGCAAAGATTATTTGTTACATGAAGTAGCTAAAACAGCAGAAAGAACCCATTCCTGGAATTTATGAGGAAAAAAAATTTTTAGAGCAGCAAAACACCACAATTGTCCCACTCAGCATATTAACACTTACAGTAGTGATGGCAGTTGCAAAAATGTGGGGGAGTATATGATTAAATCAGTATTTCTTAAATAGTTTTGGAGTGTGCAAGCTGATATTCTGGAACAATAATGGAGAACGTACAATGTTCTGAGCTGTCAGAGTTTCTGAGGGGGCAGATTCAAAGGTCTTAAGTCACTTAATGCCTCCCAGTCTCCAGATTAATGGAAGAGGGGCAACAGGACAGGGTGTTGTACTTGCAAGTTGGATGAATTATGATTTGTTTTATTTTTTCTTTTTTTGAAGAAAAAACATAATTTAAATGCTGCTGTCATGGAATACTAAAATTACACAGTGCCATACACAAATATCTTATGAATAATAAGAGCTGGTGCATATACGCATGCAGGTATTTGTGTTGTAATTTAAAACATAACATCACTGCACGCTAAACAAGTTCAGGAAACTTCTCAGAGAGAAATTCTTTACCTCAGGAAGAGGATCCACGATAATGAAAATCAATGTGGCAGACAGAAATAGCATTTAAACCTTTACTAGCAAGATATGACACATCAAAGGAGTTAAATTGATCTTCCAGCCTTCTGTCCCAAATATTGCTGCTGCAAGATGAGCCTCCCTTTCTTTGTGCTGACAGCTACACAGTGTTCCTGTCCTCATCAGTGTACATTGCATGCTGTCTTTGCCACCACCCTCTCTCCATTGCCAGACATCTGAGCTACAGCCAAATATTCGGATTAACAGGAGCAGAGTTTTGCATGGGCAGTGATACTGTGAAATCAATGAAACCCAAGAAATGTGGACCCTGAGCTTGTGAGCAGCCACAGACGTTGGAATATCAGTAAGCAGCATGACTGAGGCTAAACTTGGTATCATAACAAAGCGTGGGTCTAAATAAAAGCTGCCTTAAACTCCCTAGAGGTTTGCTGGTTCTACATGAGGACTTGTCAGAGAGTAGCTCTCCTACAGAAACAGCCATACCAAATAGTGTGCTGGAGTAAATGCAAGCGGCATTGCTGAAAGAACACTAAAATTGCTTTGCTTTCTTCCTTTCTTTCTTTTCTTTTTTTTTTTTTTTTCCATGGATGCTGTATCTTAAGACATTTGTGTATTTCCCTCTCTAGCTCTATGATTCCTTCAGTTATTGATACAACACAGTCATTTTCAGAAGCTCCAGGTGTTTCTAAAGGCCATGTTTTTGGTGGAGAGACTCCGTCATGTGCCAGCCCCAGAGAAGCTGGTGAGCAAGTTGTTCTCTCAGATGTCTGTCAGCCACCAGGAGACCCCGATCATGTCACCTTTTCTGCTGGTATGTTGCTGGTCAGTTGTATAGCTAGCTTTGATTTAGCTGAGTATTCACAGGCAGCAAGGTGTAGCTAGGACAGGAAGCAGCCAGACATAATAATAGACAATTGCCCACTTTACCACAATGGTATCCTTTTATAGAGTGGTAGAATGCCTTAGGTTGGGAGAAACCTTAAAGACTATCTGATTCCAACACCCAGGGACATCATCTGCTTCCATGGGTGGGACACCTTCCAGTAGACCATTTTCTGGCAACTTCCCTGCTGCCCCTTCCCTGCTGCTCTGTTCAGGATGGCATGTGTTCCCCAGGCAGCTGTTGTGACCTGCAGGAAATTTGCAAGCATGTCAAGCTGTAGGACCTGTAAAGACAGCAAGCAGTGACCTTACCTGGAAGCCTAGGTACACCAAAGCTGAAGGCAAAGCTCTCCTGGCTCAAAGAATCCTGGAATATCATCTGTGGGTTTCAAAGCACAGCAGGCAGTAGCACTTATGGGAAGTTTCATTCTTTGGGCCTTTTTATTCCACACATCTTCATCCTTTGCATCTTCTTTTAAAAATCTTTTTTTAGTTTGGAGTTGCTCAAACTTCAGCACACAAAGCAGAGTGTAGTGAACCCCTTGTGTGTCAGTACAAAACCCTTGCTAGAAATGGTTTTGATTGAAGCCAGGCCAGCTCTCACCTGCCCCAGTCTAAGACCCTTTCGGCTCCCCTGAGGAGCGGCCTTGCTGGAAAACTCTGCAAGCCACCGAGTCTGGGGCAGCTCTGTGGCAAGCCAGACTAAAGCACAGCCACACTCCTAAATTCCCCTCTGGGCTGTGAGAGGAATAATATGTCCCAGCACTTTTGTGTTGATACAGAGTACATTTCCACACTGCCAAGTGTGGGTCTTGCTTGCTATGGGGAAGGACAGAAACCGAGCGATACCTTCCCTAATAGCCTGTGCTATAACACACCCCTGTGGGTCTCAGAGGGAGGTTAGCCTAAATAAAAGCAAGGCTTTGGACTGCTACCAAATAGGAGATGTCCTAGAAGAGGGTACATGCCTCTGAATGACAGCTGAGCCATCTATGGCCACCCGCGCAGCAGAGATCACCTGACAGTTCAAACATCGTCAGCAATCTCATCTATAAGCCCACGCCTTTTCCTTTTAAAATTAAAGTAATATTCTGAATAATAGGAGTACACTCATGCTTGGAAAGAGTAGAACACATAGAATCTTTTCTATTTCAGTGTTAAAAAAAAAGAAGGGGACAAAGCAACAGGAATTACTGTTTCTTAACTGAACTCTTGTAGACTGAGTTTTGGTCCAGAGTGGGGGTTTTTTTGTGTGACTCAGTGGGAAATTTCTAAACAAAGAACTTTATGATATAGAGACAATACTTGTAAGAAGCTTTTAACTCTAGATGTGCTGGAGGTCATTTTTAGAACTTCTGGTATCTTTTCTTTTCTTCTCACAGCAGTGCTTGCAAATGGATTGAAATCTTCCTCGGGGATTTCTGTAACAAAGTGAGTAAAAATTTAAGTGCTTTGTAATCTCTATGGGAAGAGATAGTATCAGGTAGAGTAGGTAATTTGAATTACTTAGAGCAATGATGCTTTTGAAAGCCTTACTTCACTCTTGTGAAAACTAGTTGGTAGCAAAATTACATTCCGAAAGCTTCTCTGCATACTCCCCTAATGAACTTCTGATTTACGTGCAGTTTGTAGATATGACTTCTTTCTCCTAATGTCATTAGCTTCCTTTTATTCAAGGCAGATTTCTGGTTTAGGGGGAAATATTATGTAGCATGTATAGCTGCTGTGGAGGAATTATTGCAAATACCTCATTTGTAATCCTTTTGTTCTCCCACTCTGAAACCCCACGTCTCACTTCTCCATGGAGGAGAGGATATTGTGTTTGACTTATTACAAAGCCTGAAGCATTCTTAGGATTAACTGCAGCTAATCACTAAAAATATGCTTTCTCATTTTGGAACTGTTGTGACTCTTCAACATGGGAAAAGTGCTTCCTACTTAAAAATCTATTTTACTTCTAATTTTTGTTTCCCTCCCAAAGGCTGGGCCTGGGCCTGGGCCTCACCAGCATGCCCAATAATGTCATCAGGACTAAGGACATGAGGAGGATGAGGTGTCCCCTACCCAGCAGTGAAACATGCCAGTACAAAGATCAAAACCAAAAGTGACTGGACCTCAGACAAAGGAGGAGAAGGGAAGTTGTTGAGGTCCCTACACGGAATGTCTGATTACAATTCCACCAAGGTGCATTTGAAACTGTCACAGCTCAGCCTCTTCTTCCCAGTGCCTGTGGAGGCAGGTTCCAGCATGACACATCCCATCTTTGACTCACCAGGTAAGGCTGGAGTTTCAGTATGAAAATTCGGCAAATATTGACTTCTTTTGACACACAGACACTTTGTTCTACCTATGAAGCAATACATTTATGTAATGTTTTCAGCTTACACAAGACTATGGTCTGGAATGAGTAGTTTTTTTGAAGGATAATGCTGAAGAAAGTGATGTCAGATACTGTCAGTGCTGGGGTTCAGAAAACTGACTGCTAATCTAATGTTTTCCAATAAGCCACCCTGATTTACAGCGTGGAATAAAAGTTATCTCCAAAAGAAAGTGAAATAAATTTGTACTTCAAGGCATAAACAAGCTTCATGAGAGGTTGGGATAAGAACAATATCCCTTTCTGACACATTGCTTTATAACTGTGGAATGTGAAACTGCTTGCATCTTTCTCTGAAGGGTCTAGTCCAGGCACTTTTAGGTACTAGGTAAGTAATTTTAAAAATTTATAGATTCTCCAATTTCTTTCAATGGAAATATAAGTTTTCAGGGATATTTTGCACTGGTCAATTGCTATGTAGAGCCCAAGAAGTTAATTTCCTCAATCCCATTTCATGATTGCATTAGAAGGAGTTCACAGATGCCCAGACACCAATGAAGCACATAAGGAAAACCATGAGACAACTTAGAAGAGGAATCAGATTCTGTCTGACAGTTTTCTAACACCTGATGTGTTTAAATCGATGCTTGATTTTTGCTTTTTTTTTTTTTAATTGTAGAAGACGTGCTTCAATTCAGCTTGAAAATAGGCACCTGATGTGTTTAAATCGATGCTTGATTTTTGCTTTTTTTTTTTTTTAATTGCAGAAGACATGCTTCAATTCAGCTTGAAAATAGCAACTTAAGGAAAGAGCTTGAAAGTCTATGGCAAACTTATAAGGACTGATGTACGACACGATTGTAAAGTTTAATTCTAGACTGAAAATCAATGAATAGACAAAGATTCATATTTTTAAGAAAACAAAGACATAAATCTACAGCCATTTTGACAAACGATGTGCAGATTTCTCCTGGGGAACATGCAAAGAAGGCCCACACCTACAGAAAGGCTGTCCCAAGATTATGTCACCTACATGTATCATGAAGGAATTTTCTTCTTGGCTGCTCACAGGAGGATTTTTAACATTTGCCTCCCATTTACTCCACAACATTTCATTGCTGAGTAACTTGTTGTTCTTCACACCATTTTAATTTGATGGCATGTACGAGTAATGCAGAGACCTTTCTTTCCTAAGGGAAATTAAGAAAATAATTCATTCTTTCACTCAGTAACTCAACTGAATTTAATTTGCGTTCATTCTTTTAGGAAGGTGTTTACCTAGTTCTGTCAAATTAAAATATGGAAGGAAAATGTCGATAATGCTGACCATCTTGTCATCACAATTCTTGGTTCTTTCATGCCATGGTTCCTCCACAGAGACTTTAATTTTGCAGAGGGAAGAGCTAACATAAAGTCTTAGAAGGCTTAAATAATATCTGTAATTTCTTCATGTTACTAAATACTAACATACACCATGTGAATGGAGCAAAACTTCAGTAAACCAGTTTTCACATTGATTGGGGTTTTAAAGCTCATTTGTAAGGTTTTAATTCTTTTTTCTTACATTTACTTTGATATATATTTACCAGATGAATTGTATGCACAGAAAAAGGTGTAATAAAAGGGCAGACGTATCAGCTGCATTATGTGTTCCTAAGAGACAAAGAAAGAACATTATTTGGAAATTTCTGTGGCACAGGGCCCTGCTGGCAGCTGCTGATCTCATTCCTATCCCTTACATGGGGTTGTTAACACAAGGACACACATGGGAATGGCTGAGGACTGGAGAGGCCGTGACCAAAGTGAATATTGATTCTCTCTTTCCTTGGTGTGGCTGCCTGTGTAGAAAACATTGATCAGAGGTGCAGCCTGAAAGAAGGCTGAATGAATTAATGGAAGAGAGAACCCTCTCAGAGCTACTGAATCCACGGAAAATCAGTCTGGCTTGGGATGCATCTGGGCTGCAAGTGCTTTGCAGTAGAGAGGAGAGGCTGCTTGTGATTCTCCGGTCTCACGCTCCTCGTTCCAACATCAGCTCTAGGGCGTTAGCATTAGCTGTTCTTATTTCATTATGCTTTTATTTACTGTTGGCAGGAGAGGAGGACTGGAAGCTGCCCAGAGTGCTGGCTGCAGCCACCGAGACCTCTCTTTCCCCAGGGCTGGCTGCAGCACAGAATTGACGGGCGCTGAGTAAATGTGTTTCATATCCAGAGCAAATTTTCCAGAGTGCCTAAATGGCTTGAAACTGCAGGTTCTGTTGGCCAAGATCAAGTAACTTGCTTGGGAAACTGCTTCCAGTTAGCTTTCTCTCTTTTTGTCTTTCTCCCTGTGTTTGTGCATTTTCAATTATGCAGAAATGTATCATTTAGCTCCACTTCCCTTTATTTAAGCAGGCAAGGAACAGCAAGCTTCAAAACTGCAGGATACCTTGAAATCTTTTAACTTCAGCCATTCTGTTTCTGATAGAAACATGTATTTCCTTTTTAATTCTCAGTCATGTTAACTGGTACTGGTAACTTTGTGCCCACAAGCACAGAACACTAGATGGATAGACTGCAGCAAAACGAGTTACATGTTGTATTTAGAAACAAGTACCTTTAAAAAATGTACCTGTCTGCCAAGACTTGGACAAACGAGAAAGCAAGTTCAGCTCAGTACACAGAGTAGTTCCTCACTGCCTGACTTTCCTCATGGCTGCTGGGAATGCCTGACAAGTCAGGTAACACATGCTGAGCAAGAGCCAAAAAGCACTTCTTTGCTTGCAAAAATGAAACAAGACCCTTATTGGAAAACAGCTCTTTTCAGAGGGATTACAGCTGCAGATGATGCTGTAGCCACTGTTCTCAGCCATCAGGCAGAGTGCCTCTCAGGGACCAGCTTTCAGCAGTGTCAGTATGTAAGGTGTATAACAGGGTTAGGTCCAGTTGTCCTGTGCCAGAGCATCCTACCTTTCTTTATACCTCTGTTGCACAAACAACACACACTAGCAGCAAACATTTACATGAAAAAAGCAATGAGGAAATATACCTATTTAATTGTTCACAGTCTGCTAAGTCAGGAGAGCCCCTGGGTCACCCTGCGCTGTTCTGACCTTCAGTTCTTTTCTGTCTCATCTGGAGCTCTGCTGTTTCATGTTGGGAGATCTTTCAGTTTTGGCTTTGCCCTGCCAATAGCATCTGGTGATATTCTCTCCTGGCATGACTGCAACTGTTTGCCCCTTCCTGAGGAAAAGAGATTATTTTTTGAGGCTGTGGTGGTCTGGCAGGTGCTGTACAGTCTCAGATAGGAGGTCTCAACTGGCAGAGTCTCCTGTCTGTTCAAGAGCTTACAAGCTGAATGCCTTTGTAACCTCCTCTTGGACTTGAGGGTGTCATCAGGTGCTGGGGCTCTTTCACACTGCAGGGTTTGTAACATCTGGATGATGCCATGGGTTATAACAATAAATGACACCACACACAACAAATGACTCCAGGGGTTTCTCTGACTTCAGTCTCTAATCTCTCAGGCTTCCTATGCCCCATATCTGTCTATAGTGCCTTCGAAATGACAATCCTAGTGATTTTGACATTGAGGATTCATGTGAAGCTGGTGTAGAGGCTGGTAAGAGACTGCCCTGACCCTCTGGGCCTGGGAGTGTCACTTCTCTCTGCATTTGAACTAAAAGTGGAGAGGGTACAGAAGGGTCAGACAGACATCCATATGACCCTGCTTTCCTCTATGTCATGGCACTTTGTGCACAATTGGCAATTACAGATGTAGCCCAGAAACTCACACCAAGCTTCTGACCTGTTGTCACACACTATTTTATGCAGCATGTCATGTCCAACATGACTGTAATGTCTTCTGTCTTACATCCAGCTCTGTCTCCTGCTTTTTTTTAACTTCTCTCCCAGGAATTTCTCTTAGGCAGACTTTTCTTCTATTATTCAGACTCAAATCACTTTTCACCACTGTTTTGTTCCACATCAAAGCCTGTAGCCTCACCCCCTTTGCACTTAGGGCTCCCAAATGCGTAGAAAACTGCTCTGAGGAAGCTGGTGTCTGTGGAGCTGGGCCAATGAGCTGGGGTGGCTGTACACATTCCTGTTATTGAAAGTAAACAGCCCTGTCCACGCTGTTTCATTTCCTTCCCCCAGGGATTTGGCTGGGCTATCTCCAGGCCAGTTCACCATTTTCCCTGTCTGACAGTGTTTGCTGTGGGCAGTCATGCTTGGCCAGAGGATATGCTCCATGGCTCTGCTCAGGCAAGCCTGTCTCCCACATGTTCAGTGTATGTTGTGTAAAGAATGTCAGACTTTTGCTGGAGCTACTGGCTAGCTTCTTAAGAGAAATGCTGGGAGTCAGCACAGGCACATCCTGCAGTGCTCACTGGGCTGTAGTGATTGCCAGAGCCTCCCTTCTGGGCTGTAAAGGTTTTGCAAACAGCCCTTCTGTGTAGTACTCTGTGCAGCATATGCAGCTTGTTGTATTCCAGAGACATTGCTGGGCACTACCCTTGCCTCACCTGAGAGCTTTGGAAGCACAGTGACATGTGTTATACTTGTCTGAGAGCTCAGCAGTGACCTCTTTGTGATGCTGGCTGATCTCTCCAGGGCTGGATCTGTTTCTCTCAATAATTTCACTTGCACTCTGGAATCCCACAAGCAGCTCTTGTTTTTAATTAGAGACTCCATAATGTCTCCAAAGATATGTGCAGTGTCAGAGATCTTACATCTGAAACATAAGGCTCAATTGCCTCATATTTTTATTTTCGGTTTTGAGCACAATTACTGAGTCCCTCTACAGTCTTATTCTGTCCAGGTCAAGTCTTCAAAAAACTTTCTTGATGGTTCAATTGCTCCAAGTATTATTTTGAAAATAATAAGTGACTCTCTCAAGTCACTTATTGTCCTTTTTGTTCAGCGAGACAGTGAAAAGTTTTACTTCCATTTTTCCTCACTCTTTCGTGGCCAACTCCATGTATCAATTCCCTGCTCACATCAACACTTCAAACTGGCTTTTTAAGCTCTCAGTGACTCAAGTCCCTTCTGGCAGTTTGCCTGCTTCATTCCCAGGGTGTCTTTCTGTGTCTACTGCACTGGCTGATGACATAAACTCTGTCTCACCTCTCAGAAAGGGACAGTTTATCTCCAGCTGCAGTTCATCCCTTTGGAGTAGCACAGCTACTGATGTTAATGAGAGAGAAGTCCTGTTTGAGTCTGTAGCAAACATGCCTCAGGTAGCTGCAGCAAATGAGGAAATATTTAAAGGTGAGCTATGTCCTAATATCATCTGTTGGAAAGGACTTTATGTTTCATATATTTCATGTTATTGCTCTGAAAGACTAAACGCAGGAGCACATTTCCAATTGAAATGCTTGTGGAAATTAAATCCATGTTTAAATGAATTTGAAACTTTTAATGCAAAATTGAGCACTTAGAAATTTTGCATCAACTCCAACTTAATTAAAATTAATAAGGTTTCAGAGAGTTTTAGTTGGGATAGATGAGGAAAGAATTTGGCCTTAAATGTGTAATTAAAATACAATTACTTTGGAAGGAAGTAATTACTGAGGTTGTACCTCAAAAGCATACCTAATGGGCTATCAGGAGACAAGGTTTATGTGTTTGGTTCACAAGCTATATAAGATATAAAAGGATGTAGTCACTGAAATAAAGAGGTATTAGCCAGATCATTTAGGTAGATAGTAGCAACTCTTTCATGGTCAAATCATTCTGGCTACATTTAGGAAGGGGACTGCTTCATCTTAGTTTGGGGTGTGCAAGCATCTCCGTAAGTTTTTCTTCTGACACATTAAATTGTTTCCCAGCCTTCTCATGGGGCTGTGAGAGAAGAAAGCATTTTTCAACCAGTGTCAACCATCTCTGGATGAGGAAAAAGTTAGCACTGAAAGACCTCAGCTGTCTGATTTTAGGAACCATTTGACAAAGTACTTCTCAAAGTGAAGGACCTAATCTGACCCTGGTTAAAACCACGGAAGGAACACTCCTCTTGGTCCCTGCACCAGTCTGCATGAAGCCCTGAGCATAGAACCAGAATTGTGATATCAGTTTTGCATAAACCTAAACTTGGTGGTTTTTTACGTTATTGCCTGGCACACCTATGAAAAATGGTTTAATAAATATCACATTCCACAACAAGCACAAAACAGACAGGTTTGGGAGTTAGAGTTGAAGGGTGAGCACTAAAAGTGAAGCCACTTTGTACTCTGTGGAGACAGAACAATCCATCATGTGTTTGATTTGTTTTGTTTTGTTTTATTTGGCCTTTTTTGTTTGTGTTTTTGGTGTTTGTTTTTTTTTTTTTTGGGGGGGGGGGTTTGGGTAATGTGATATTCTTTGGTTTTGAAGTCAGTGGTGAGGTTTCTGTTGACTGTACTGAAGTTTGGATTAGGTTCATGGAAATAAATTAATTGTATTTTATAATAAACTATATAGATAGTCAAAGATGCAAGGTGCACAGGCCCATTTGGAACAGCTCCTTTTCAAAGGTTTAGAGTCATGGATTGCATTGAATGTCCTGGAACACCTGGGTATAACCTTGAGTTTAAATCACATCAAGATGATTTGATTGTAAGTTCTTGATTTAACCTTGTTTCTTCACATAACTTCCTGAGGTGTTTAACTGTGCTTTTTACAAGTTCAGTGTGTATTGTAGAAGAATGTGGGAGGGGAAATGTGCATGTCTGGGCTGTGCAGTGTCCCCTGTGATACAGTATCAAACACAGTGTAAGTAGCCTGATGTTTTAATCAACAGATACAAGTCCTTGGCAAGGAAGTGATTTTAGCACTTAGTGAAATGCACTCTGCTGAACTGTTGACATTCAGTTCATAGTCAAACTTTTATTGGTGAAGAGAAACACACCCTTTGTATTGAAGATTTAGCTCAGTAAAATAAAATTTGGTGACAGAAATTTCTCTCTACCCTTACATTCCCTGCAGCAATGTTTGTTACATGGATAAGAAACATGTAGAGCTTGACTTAGACTTTTTCACACCAAAAGTCTTCAGTACTCAACTCAACCAGGATATTTTTCAACTTTTTTTTTTAATTCAATACTTATGATCTGGGATTGTCAGTGTTGTGATACTTCATCACCTAAAACTGTTTCCGTATTAGAGCTCCCAAAGAAGCCCGAGAAGGGGTGTTTCATGTATGACATTATCAGCACTTATCAACAGTGTAGGACTGAGTGAACTCAGCCTTCTGTGGCTGTAATAGCACAAGCATTTCCTTCCCTTAAATAGTTTCTTTCTTTTCCCCCAGGGTCTTGTAGAAGCTCACACCTGAAAAAAAGCAGCCTTTATATCTTCCTCAAGCTAATTAAATACAGATTCAAGCAGAGGAGCAATATTGCTAAGTGTCCTTTTGTTAACTTGTTGGTCTCTGAAGATTCTCACATTTCAGCCGTGACCGACCTAAGTGGCAGCAGAGTTCTCAGCCATGGAAACCACATCTGGAGAAAGCCCACCTCTCAAAATCACAAAACTCTTAAGGATTTACATGGGGTGACATTAATTGCCAGGATGAAAGAAATGTACTGAAAACATACTCCCAATCACAAAGGTCACTGAAAAGCAACACAGGTTTGGCTTATGCTGAGTTTTGCCTTTTTGTACCCATATGAAACATTTTTTTAATGCTTCCAGAATGGGTGGACAAATTCATCAGAGCAACTAATGGGCTGAAGTATACTGCTGAAACAGGCAAAGACTATTGCTTATGTCCACACAGCATCAATATCAGCACATTTTCAGTGTGACTTACCTCCTGCAATCTTCAGTTTTCCCCCAGAGGCACTGGTGGAGCAGGTGCTGTCAAATGGAGAGCATCATGATGGCTGAGCCCTATTAGATGTGTTCAGAGGCTGGATGGAGGCCATTCAAGCTTTTTCACCTATATTTTATACCAAGTTTGGAACAATGTGTTTTAATTGATATGGTGGTGTTCAGCCAAATGTTGGACTCGATGATCCTGGAGGTCATTTCCAACCCTAATGTTCTATGAATATAGGTATTCACTGACAGACATCTGTGCCATTCAGTTTACAGGATTGTCCAGGTGCTAGGGATTTGTATTTTGCATCCTTTACACAGATTAAAAGATGTCCTTAGTCTAAGTTTCTAATTTTTAAGCCCTGTAACAAGACTATGAGTTATGTCTGAGAATATCAGGATTTGGCAACAGTTTTGCACAGGGACATGGGATAATGCTTACTTCCTTTTTTTCCTTTTTTTCTTTTACTCATTAAAGGCAAAACACAAATCTGTGCATTTTTAAGCAGCTCTTTGAAATTTCATGGCCTTATAATTACAATCTATTGGACTGAAAGCTAAATCTGAAATTAGACATAAAAATCACAATATTACCAGTCCTGGATTTAAGGCTTATATTGCTGTGAATTTCTACAAAAAATATTTAAGAATCAATTTAAATGCTAATGTACTTGTTTGCCATAAAACTAGGCAGTACTCATACTTAATAGCTGCTTCAGAGCCATAGTATGGGTCTTTCCTTCACTGGACTTCACTTGTAACATTAAATTTAGAGATGTTTCTGTGTATCACAGACCTATGCAAAAGGCAGGGGAGGGTGGGGAGGGACGGAGTGTTTTCCTGAAACACTGAAGAAAGCAACTTCTCAAAACCTGAAATTGGTCATGTGGACTTTGAAAATCTGATTGTAGAGCCAGACATGAACTTGTGGAATCCTGAGGAAGAGTTGAAGGCAGAAGTACTTGTCTCATCCTGCCCTGTACCTGGTGACTTGCTGTGGTCCCCAGCATTGCATGTGGGATGTCCTCTATAGTTCAGACACTTCAAAACTGGATCCCTCTGCCAGCTTTGTGCAGTTCCTTTAGGCTGCCCTTTTTGGGGACTGCAGGCACTTCCCTCTCTGGGTGGTGGTGGGGTAACAGCCCATTAGAGACTCTTTCCATTTATATCAGGAGCAGTTGCTTCATTGCTTCTGAAAAGCACATTCTGTGACGTCTATCACACCATCTAGGGCTGGCTCCCAGACCATGTGATAGGGAGGAGGGTGAGGTGGCTCCTTTGCCCCGGACACAACGAGTGACCTTGTTAAACTTCTGATGTGAAGGCCTGGGAACAGCACTTTCCCATACATTTTCTGAAGCAGTCGTGGGTAGTGCTGTACAAGGAAAGGGCCCGGGGCCAGGCCAGCCACACAGACCTGGAGCACCCCCATTCACAGTCACTACCAACTCAATCCTGAGCTGATGAAATCAAGTTTGTTGTGAGGCTGTGTCCTGTGTTCGGGCTCTCCAATGTCAGGAGATTACTTGGTGTAGGTTCCCGGCTCTCTGCTTCTCTGTTCGATTTTCAGGCATATCCATTGGATACATCCATCTGAGGAAACAAGATGTGCCTATGGACACACTATCATGTATACACAAGCACAAGATGGTGTTGGCCCCTTACCCCATTTTGGCCTGTGCTGACCAGCACTCATCCAGCAATTCCCGGACATGATATAAGAGTCATATAAGGAAAAAGTTGTTGAATCACATGGGCAAAAAAGCACTGTTCTGCGCCAGTGAAACAACTCCAGATATATTTAATTCATTGTTGTAGCATTTGAAGCCACTTTCATTTGATCAAAATTGTTTGGAAACTGCCTAGCAAATCCCAAGGTCATTTGGGAGAACTGGCAGGGAAAAAAAAAGAGAGAGTGAAAAAGCAAATAAACACATTTGCCAGTAGCAGTTTTTTCTAAATAGCTAGGCTGGAAAAAAAAAAGGTGAAGAAAGCTTCCCTCCTGGTACTTGTGGATTGGGTCAAAACAGGGCAAGATATCCACAAGTATGTTCATGATCCACAAAATATGTATGCAAGGAAATGAAAGATCTGGGAGTGATAAGTTGAAGGAGAGTGAGAAAGTTGCTCCAGCGGAGCTGTTGATGGAGGAAAGCTGCTCCTGGTGTGTCCCCACAAACAGAGTGCCCTCATCAAGACAGCTGAAACACCTTTGGACTTCCTGTCAGAAGAGGAAACATGATTTTGTAGTGCAGCCCAGTCTGAAAGAGGAAGGAGGGACAGGACCCTTGTTAATCTGGCAATAGTATAGCCTGTGGGACAGAGAAGATAGGGCAGTTCTGGAGAACCAGACACTTGACAAGCCCAGCAGCTGCACAGTGCATGGTGCCATCTTGTTTGTACTGTGTTTCTGCTGCGGTTGTACCCAAGAGAGCTGTGGCATGAGTGTGGCTTCTCTGTGCTAGGTGTCAGGCACCCCAAAGCAGCAGAGAAATGTGGCCCCTGCCAGCAGACACTCACACCAGAGAGCAGAGACACCTTCACTCCCTTTCTACAGGCAGAGGGGGGATGGGGCACCACGACATTCTGCCCTTCAGTGTCTCAGTGGCAGCAAGAGCCTCGGGTGGGACCAAGGTGTGGAGACATTTGCCTGCACCGCTTCTGAACAATTGGAGACTCATTTTGTTGATTGCTCATCACATTGATTGTTAGTGGGTTTGGAATTTAAATATTAAAGTATAGGTTCAGAATTAGGCAGGCAGAAACCTTAGCCCTTTTTCATTAAGAAAATATCTGGAGGCTTTTTTTGCCCTCTTGAATAAGGTTTGAAAAGACAAGTTGTCCTCATAAAATCTTACAAACGCCCACAGGACAATTTTACTTTGAAGTATCAATGTGACAGGGCAAAAGCAGAACAATTTGATAGTAATGATTTCAGTCACCATCCTAATGCTTCATGTTTTAAAGATCATTTTGCAATAAAGACATCATGATTTTACAGTCACATTAGAATAATAAACCGTAGCACTTAGTGAGCTCTTTTCCTCTAAGACATGAAATAAATTGGAACAATAAGTGTTTTTCTCATTTTAGAGTTGGAGAAACTGAGGCCCAAGGACGTGACCTTCTCACAGCAGAGTCTGGGAGAACCTCACCTGTCTTGTTGTTCTGGGGCTGCTCTTTGGATCATGCTGTCCCTCACCTGCTAGTCCAGACAAGATGACTGATGACAACTCTGCAGGAGAGAGCAGATGCAGACTGATGTTCACTCTCCCTCCTTTGTAACTTCAGGCACTTCACCAAGACACCTCAGATAGGAGTATTGAAACTGTCATTAGGAAACAAAATAAAAGCAGAAACAAGAAGTGTCAGGATCCATTCACAATAGAATAGATATATACACAATAGATATTACACAATATACACAATAGACAAGCTGAATACAATTCACCAGACCTGCTGATAATCTCAGGAGGGAGGTGGGGTGGCCAGAGTCACCTTTTCCCATCATTTTTGCTGACACATTCTCTGTCCTTTCATTTGTCTGAGAGAGGCAGTAGTGTTGTCCCCAGCCTGGGTGGCTGCATCTCACCTGGTCTCACAAGAGGCTCCCTCACTGGCATTGCAGTCGCCAAGAGGTGGGAACACAGGGACATGCAGCTGGTACTGAGCATCCCTTTGAGTGCAGCAAGCATAAAGGCAGGAGGCTGATGATATGTCAGATTTCTAATTAAGATTCACCAGTCTCCAACCTGGCTTAATTCATTATTCATCTAGAAATTTTCCTCCTTAACTTCCTTCTTTTCTTTTGCTGTCACCCACTAAGCAAAGCCTCTTTTCCCTCACAGAAGCTGCATCCCCATCTCTGCTAATATGTCACACTCAGATTGTGACAGAAGAGAAAGAAATGGTTACAAACCAAGTCCTGGAGCAGTCATCAATATTTACAGGGGTCTGACAATGACTTATCTTAGACCATTTACATTTAAACTACAGACATGCAAATGAGGTGCTGTTTGCATCGTGAGCAGCAAGGGTGGGATATTTCTACACTAGTAGAGATCTGTTGCTATTCCAGAAATATTTCTTTTTGTTGCTGCCCTGGCATCTCACTGTAGCATGCAGTTAGGTATTCAGTTAGGAAAGGCAATGCAAAAGACAGAGTGGGTTTCCTGGCTCAGAAACAGGAAATTGCTTAAAATTTTGGCAGAGGAAAGAAGGGAGGAAAAACTCTTCACAGCAGTTGTTCACCATCAGAGCCTCTGCTGTGCTCTTTCATGGCAGTTGCCCAGTGAGCCAGTGAGTGATGAACTGATATAAAAGATTGATCCAGATAAAATATTTAGAGATTGACATGATTAAATATGCAGGGTTTGAATTTAACATTTCACTCTCCACCATTCTTCCCCAAAACATGATCCCATATTGCACACTGTGGGTAAGATGGCATGGGGAAAAAGGAAAATTAAGAAAAACCTCTTAACTGGATGTTCTCATTTTGGGCCTTCAGAGGAATGAGTTTGTGCTGATGAGGATGTAAGCCTCAAGATGAGGTTTCAATGCAGCGTACCTGCAGAGAGAAGGAGTGCTGCCGGCCTCCCTGCTGCCCCAGGGAAGGGCCTGCAGGTGCTCTTGCTGTGATGGTCACGCTCACTCACCGCAGCATCCTGGCCCTGGGACACAGGTTGAAAGCCATCCAGAGCATCAGATGGCACATCAGAGAGCAGAAAACAATTTCAGCCACAGGATTGTTTCTGGTAGCAGCACTCATTGCCAGTTCAAGGTTGTCAGCCTCCCGAACTGACTTTTATTCTCAGATAGGGTGGTTGTTTTTTTTCACTTAACATAGCAATCTTTATGCTAGGCATCACTTGCAGAATTGGCTGGAAAGATATAGATTATCATTCCATCAACTTCCCTAGGTCTGAATCTTCATGTTTATTTGTCTTTGCATGACTGAGGAAGGCACTCAGGGCTGCTCTGGGAGTAGAACCTGCCCTCAGGAATTAGGAAAAGTCCCACGAGTGTAAGAGATAATTTCACTACATCTTGGATGTGTGAGATGTGGGAGGACACCCCCCTTTTTTTCGCTGCTTGCTTATGTTGCTGTGTGAGTTATTTCCAAATGATGAAAGTGTTTGCCAGGAGTAGACAGGTTGTTGTGAATGGCATAGCTTTTGAATTCTGCGTATAATTACCCTTCTTTCCTGTACATTTTTTTCCTTCCTTTTATTTATTTTTTTAAAATTTTTATTTTTAGGCCCAGCATCTAGTAGATTTCTTGCCTTACACTAAAGTCTTAATATTCCATTGCTTGATTTCCATGCTAATTAAGCGCGTGGCTTCTCTAAATAACTACCACATCCTCACTTACTTAATATGTACTTTTATACCCTTAGCAATGATCTGATAACATTGTCAGAGCAAAATACAGAACAAGAAACTGCAGGGATTAGATATCAAGGAGGACACTGTGGGGACTGTGTTAATTGAGGCAATCAGCAAGATTAAGATAAGTCTTGCTGCTTCTTCATATTGGTCTTAATGACACAACACAGACCCCAAAGCACTTTACCTGCTGTACAATGTGGTTAAGTCACTCTCTTCCCTGGGGTGTGGAATCTAATCTGCTAGATAAAACACTTAGCAGACTCAAACCAGCTGGTGTTAAAAGCGGTATTTCTAAGATACAGCAACCTGTGTGTGAGGCTTTAAAGAGTACTAAAAGTAGTGAAGGCCAATAAAAGTTGTCATTTGGTGTGTATGTGCATGCACACAGAGACAGAGAGGTAGGGGTGGGTGTGTGTGTGTGTGGGTGTGTGTGTGTGTGTGTGTGTGTGTTTGTGGTGTGTGTGAGTGCACAGACTGCACTGACCTGAGTTGATGCTGTCCCAGTTTCAACACTGAGGCTTGCCCAGGTGATCCCCAGGGGATCCCAAAACAACATTTCCCTGAATTTCCAATAGAATCCATGGGTGTGGACGTGACACAATTTAGCATTACAGTTTTAAAAACTACTACTCCTGCTTCAAAAATATTAATTTTTCTTTCCCCCACCCCCCACCCCAAGGCTTATTTCTAAAATTAAAATGAAAATACCTGTAGAACAAATGATTTTGCATAAATAGTCTTTGAATAATGGAACTGTTGACAAGTAAAAGAAAGGCACTACCGAAACCTTTTCCAAATCAATTCTTGACAGACTTCTTCAAACAGAGATAAACATTGCTTGTGTAATGATTTGCCACATGACCTTGCACTTGAAGTGCCAAGCAAGTGAAAAATAGCACATTCAAACAAGAAAAAGTGCTGATTTTGATTCCCAAAATAATGTTTTTGCAGATGGAACTATTTTTGCTATGGACTAGCATGCACATAGAGAGAGAAAGTTAAGATTTTTCCTACCGTAATATATGACATTTCCCTCTCTGCTAGATAACTGAGAGGCTATTTGGGCTCACTAAAAACACTTCTGCACATCTGGGAGCAATACAGCTCAAAAGCAATTCTGGAGGAAGGATAAGTCTTGCAGTCAAAGTGGAGGATTAAAAAGGAGAGTTCAGTTCAACCCTGTCCTGACCTCTGAGCCAGCCTCTTTCTCCCTCCAAGGTTCCCATTCCCATGAGTCTCTGTGGGTCAGGGGTTTCTATTTCACCAAAGACACTTCCCATCTTCTGCGTCGTCAGAGTCCTTGTTTTCCATGCATTTATAGACAGCTAAGAGGAATTTGGGAAACAAGCAGGAGAAAATGAAAGTAATCCCTGATGGGAAGAAATCCAATGTAAGTGGCCTGCTGAAACACCTGGGAGGCTCTGTATGATGTCAGTGCTCAAAGTGCTGGGTGAAACCTGCCTGGGCAGGGCACAGGCTGGGAGGAGGAAGGTGACACATTCCCCACCATTGCTGGTTTGGGGATCGCAGGCATCATGGACAGCAAACCTGCTGTGCCTCTGTGTCAGGGAATGGCTTCATAAACACCACACAACTGTGAAACCAAAACGGTGTCCTTCAGAGAGAAGAGACCCTTTGCAGCCCTAGTCCTGGTGCAGATTGGTGGTCTCCTTCAGCAAGGAATAGTTCCTGCTCAAACAGAAGAACAGGCTGCCTATGGATAGCTGCCATCACTGCCCTGACAAGCTGTGTAACTCCAAGTGCCACATACACTCAATAGTTAAAGACACTAGTTTCCCAAACTGGAAAAAAGTTGCAAGTGAAACTGCGTGTAAAAAATTGTTAGGCAGAAGCACATATTAAATGGCCAAAAAGCCATTACTTCACAGTAAAGGAGCTGAATAATATTGGTGAAAAGTACATTCTCTTTCAGTGGAAGAGTGAAGGCAGGAATAATGAATTAAAAAGCAATATGCAACATATGGAAAAAAGGGGGAAGTAACAAAAATCCATATAAATAAGAGTTTATGAGGTGTAGAAAATTGATAAAGGATACAAAAGACATCAGAAAAAACTTCATGGCTGGTCAGACTTTGTTTCAGAAGAAGAATTTTCTTGAAAACAAATAAATATTAGCAGAAAAACTATCAATGCCATAGACTCATTACTAGCTAAAGATGGCCCAGTCATTAATAACAATTAAGAAGAAAACCCCCAAACTGTTCAACAATTATTTCTGCTCTCTATTTGGAGTACTGCATTTTCTGACACATTACTAATTACAAAAGATATTAAACGGTTTTCACTAGGGTTAACCCATTTTTTAAGTTGTAAGGTCCACAAAAATGGCCCACATGACTCAATGCAGTATATTTTTAGCTTGCGTATGTAAGTTCTTAATATTAATATTTTGAATAATGGGAACATTCTCATAGTTCAGTGTCAATACTGTGCAAAAATTGAGATATAAATTAAAACATGCAGGTAAATACAATCCAGTTTACTTGATGTCAATATCAGGCAGAGTATTAATGGAAAATTTAATTAATAAGGACTGATAAGAGAGGTGTATAATTAACATGGCCATACTGAGGAGGAGTTTGTGTTTTCAGCCTGACCACCTGAGGTGGGAAGCATGGTTACTAGAGGGTGACCAGGCAGGACCAATCTGTTCAGTGCAAAAGGCTCAAGCATGCAGCAGAGCCAGGACCAGCACAACAAAACCCAGTTTTGCTGCCTCCCTTCATCCAAGACAAGATTCTGTGATTCCCCTCTCCAGCTGAGCCCCAGCCCTGCGAGGGCTGGGTAACCCCCACCCAGACAGGGTCACACAGTGGTAGGTAGCACTAAGGAAAAGCCACAGGAGCCAGGGACAGAGTCTGAAATTACTTCCAGAGTGGAAGGTGGAGGAGCCTGGTGGCTCCTGGTGGCAGGGGGAGCCCAGATGACCAGGGCAGTGGATGCAAGAGGGCTGGGGCTGAAACAAAATGCTGGGCACCCAGATAGGGACAGGGGGTCACTGAGACAGGAGTAAAGGCAGCGGAAAGGCAGTGGGAGCTGTGGGAGGAATGAAGAAAGTCTGAATTTGCCAAAAAGAGAGCATTTTCTGAAAGGGCTGCTTCCTGGGCAAGAGATGAGACAGACTCCCATGGACAGAACCATCAGGTCTTGTGCCTTCACTCTTACATGTTATGTGCATGGTCTTCATAAGAAAGGCAAGCTTTCAATATTGACCAGCAAATCTCAAATGGCTTTTCTGTTTTAATTTGTTGTTCTTCAACACAGAAAAGTCATTCAGGTAAATAAATAAGGTGATTGTGCAGAAACTTGTGAAGCCAAAAATGAAATGGGGGCAGGAAGCAGGGCAGTTTAGGTTCTTCAGGAAGCGAGGGGAGCAACTGGGCTGTGGGATGTTCAGTTGGCAAAAGAAAAAAGGAAAAGAAGGAAAGGGGCATGTGATGTAGACTTTAGAGGTTTCATCAAATGCTCTTAACCAGCTTTCATAAATGATGAGTGTGTGGCTGAACTACCCTTTCAAAGGAGTGCTCCAGCAGATTTAGAAGGGAATAAAATGAAGGGTCATTTTTCTCTTGGAGCTCTTTAATTCCTTTCTTTTATTGAATCAGTGAATTGCAGTTTTTGCTTATCAAAGGTCCAGGTTCCTTTGGAGATGTTTGATGGTGAGCCATATTCTGCCTTGACTTCCATCCTAGGCAACCCACCAAGTTCAATGGCATCTTGTGGAGAGTAAAGCAGGACAGACTTTAGCTTGATGTTCTCAACAGTGTCGTGGCTGCTAATGAAGCATGACCTGATCTGGTACTGCTGCCAGAGTCTGCAGTGGAATAGACTGTCTTTAATGTGAAGATGCAAGTGATTCATCAGCACATCATGTATACAGGAAAGTAGAACAAGTTTTCTCTTCTGTTTGGTTTTGTTCCCATTGAGGAGTCACTTGGACGAAACATGCAATAAATAATTTTGGCATTATAGGCAGTGAAAAGGTTTCTTTTCCCCTTCTCCTGCCTCACCCAAGAGTAAAGAAGCTGATTACCTTGTTAGATAACAGTGGTAAGTTTTAAGACTCCTATAAAATAAAGGATAGAAGTGTTGCTTTTATAAGGAAGAATTGCAGAACTGGAAATGATCCATATTTGGGACATGAATGCAAGCTGTTATGCAGATCAAAGTATCTATTTGAAGCTGAATTACTCAACAGCATCTATCTATGCCTCTTCAGCACCTGCAGATTAGCAATGTAATCATGTGGAGGTTGCTATAGCTACATCTCTAAAGCAGGTGGAGTTCTTCATCTCTTGGAGCATTATCTTCATTCTTTGCAAATAAACCATGTAACAGTATATTTAAAATGCCACCCTAGTGGTATCAGCTCCTGTCTCTTGCTGACAATGTCATGTCTGATCTGTCCTTACCCTATTAGTCCCTATTGTTTTCCCTAGAAACAATATTCTGATGTCTAGAAACAAATGCCACTTCCATCTGAGCATCAAGCCTACCTTACAAATACATGTGAATGAGCACCACGGCCTTGCCAACCCAGACCTAGTAAGGTCATAAAGCAAGTGCTTGAGCTCAAGCTAAGGAGGACTGCTCAAGTACAGCTAGCAAATGTCTAGGCTTGTCTTGGGGCTGATGGCATGTAAGACTGTAAGCTGGAGCTAAATACAGCATGTAACAAAACTACCAGCCTTCAGCAACAACATTTTCCAAGGCCTGACAAATGGTCAAACAGCAGGAGTGCTGGTTGTGATGGTTTTCAGCTGTTTTTTGCCTAAGTCACTTTCAGAAGAAGGGCTCTAATCACTCTCTTTTGGGTATTTTCATTTGTTTTATGTTTTTTGCCTGGAATACTTCAATCTTCTTGTTTGGGTTCCTCTACTGTTTACTAAAGCAAAGGGCTATCCACATGACCTTTCCTTCCAGCTGTCTTTCTGCAGTGACTGGCATATGCTGTAACCCTTAACCCTCTGCCAATCAAGACCACAACATGCTAACCTGTGTGAAAACTCAATAGCAATTCCTGTGCAAAAAACTGATAGTCTAAAAGAGGAGCCCTGAAAAGTAGGAAAAAAAGTGACAAGAAGCTAAGAAGAGAAAGTACCAAAGAGTAGATAAAAAAATCATGGTGCATTGACTTGTCTAATTTTGTCATTCTCCTTGTTTGTCTTTTGCTCTAGCTCTGCATCAAGTGCAAACTTTTCATTCCCCAGTGATGGTAGAGAAGGAGAGATTTCTTGCTAAAAATTGACAACAGCAACAACAACAGAGCATGTTCTCCCTCTGTGGCAAATTTTAATTACTAGACTAGAAAGCTGAGTATCAGAAAATGCTCCAAACATAACATTACTTCAATAGCTTTTCAATAGAAAACTCTGGTTTTCCCCAGAAAGCTGATGCTGTTGAAAGGATATTTAGCAAAATAGTATAAATTTTTGCCAATGCCTAACTTCATTCTCAGCACTGGTCTTTTTCCACTTACTTCTTATCCCTCCAGCTGTCCCTTAAGTCATGTCTTTGATACACTGACTTCTAAAATTTTTACAAATTACTGAAATATGGATGCTCCTCAGAGCCTGCTAATTTTTTTTTTTTGTCTCCCCAAAAAGCAGTGCTGCAAAATTTATTTCTATAAATGCAGGCAGATAAAAATATTCCATGTTGCTTTGAGAGAAATCCATCTTCAGGTCAATTGGTGCATTACATGTCCTAGAATCCTAGAACCATAGAATTGTAGAATCATTTAAGTTGGAAAAGACCTTTGTTTCTGTCTCTGTCTTCAGGCTATTTCCTTTCTGCTGGTTTCTTCTACATGTTCTCCAGACTGCAGGTACTGATGACAATTAGGAGAGAGGCTGTTTAGTGATGGCCTTTCCATTTACTTCACAAATGGCTGTTGAAAAAAGGTGAGCCAGACAAAGGCAGCACAGAGAAAATCACATCAGCCTTGTCCTTCTGTTCTTCTGATGCTGTCATGGTCATAACCAGCAATCAAAAGGTTGCCAAATGCAGCAGTGTGCAGTCTGGCTTGGAAAAGGGCATGGTTTTAAAACACAGAGGTGAAGCCAGCGACGGCACCTGTGCTGTGAGAAATGTCTCCTCCTAGCTAGGTGCTAGAAAATCACATCAGCCTTGTCCTTCTGTTCTTCTGATGCTGTCATGGTCACAACCAGCAATCAAAATGTTGCCAAATGCAGCAGTGTGCAGTGGAAAAGGGCATGGCTTTAAAACACAGAGGTGAAGCCAGCGATGGCACCTGTGCTGTGAGAAATGGCTCCTCCTATCTAGGTGCCGAATTCCCATCAGGATTGAGCCATTACAGAACAGGAAGTAAGCTCTAGAAAATGTAAGATTTGGGAGAGGTGTGCCCAATGGACAACTGTGAAAATGGATTTGTTTGTTTTTTAAAGCTCCAAGTCCAGGAGTTTTTTTTCCTCTTTGAGCTGTTTTTTCTCTAAGGTCTATTAAAATTTGTAAACTGTTCATTTTGTACTACAGCAAATTAAGAGTAACATTTGTTCATGGTTTAGCTGCCAGGAACTTGATTTTTCTTTTTGTGGCCTGCCTGACAAACAAAAGGCACACACAAATTTGCATGACCAAGGTTTTCAAAAGCAGTTGGCAATGTGGGCGACTGTGTTTCCCCACCCTGAGACTCCTGCAGTGAACTTCCTTCCTTGAAATCAGGCCTTCCTTAAGATATCTCCAATCAAGCAAACAAAAGGCATTCCCCATATCATTAGTCAATTTTAACACATGGCACCTTAACCATCAAAAATGAAGAACATGGTCCAAGTAATTGTCACTGTGCCTCAATTGCCATGGGCACCTGCAGAACTTCTCCTGAAAAGGAAAAACTCCTGCTGGGAAGTCTCCTGGATGACTTTGTTACAAAGAAAATAAAAGAAAGTCAGTCCGTTTGAAGTGGTAGCAATCAGTACTTGAGCTGAGGCAGAATCTTTTTTCTTTTTTTTTTCCCTGAAAAAAAATCCAAAAGGAAGAGAAAAGCCCATAAAACATGGCATCCGTTTCTTTTGAGGGGGAGCAGAGTGGGAGGGGGAAGCTAAACTCCATCCCTCGGTGCAGCACTGTGCTCACAGCCCCCTAACTGGGCTTGGCCAGGGACAAAGCCTGTGCTGTGCCGTGCCCTGGGGTCCCTCAGTGGCAGCGTGGTCCTGTGCCAGCCCAGTGCATCCACAGGGCTGTGGGAGGGACCCCCAGGCACACCGGCTGGCCCCTCGCTGCCGGGGCAATTCAGAGGCCAAAGAGCTGCAGTGGGTTGCCCACAATCTGCAGCACTGCTTCCATTCTATTCCCATTGCTATGGAAATTGTTTCTGGAGGCAACCCTAATTTTCTTTTCATCAATCAATTAGGGGCAGGCTTTTCACTGGGCTGTTTGTTTCCCCAGCACTGCTCCATTTGATATTATTTTCTCCATGACAAATTAACCACAGCTGGACCTGTCTGAAATTGCTGAGAATTCTCTTCTATAAAGTGAAGGAAAAAAAAAAAGGAGAAAAAGACAGAATAAGCATGAGAAGCAGGAATAAATTGATATTTCATAGGGAAAGGAGTGGGAATAGCAGGGACCTGACGGCTGCCAAGGGAAGAGGATGTCCTCTGATTGCCTGTCTGGTCAGGTCCCACCATCTCCCAGGGTCAGGCAGGCTAACAGTGTGATGCAAAATCCATAGCTCCTGGGTGTATTAGTGGTGACACTTCTTGTTATGCTGAGCCATGTAACCAGCCAGAAGCTTCCTGGAAAAGTCCAGTTGTGAGGTGGTCCCTTATCCCTTTACCACAGACTCAGTCAAGCCAAGACTCCCATGTTTTACATAAGGACATGTCCTCTCAGGGAATAAGAAAAAAGTGGGGTGGGGGGAAGTTCTTTTTATTTGCTACTATAAAAGTCTGGTACAAGGAGCTTTGAAATTCTCACATCATGTGCTCCCTCAGTTCAAACAAACTTGTTTCACATTTTCCCTCTGCCTTCCCCCATCTTCTATGCTTCCTTGCTGCAACAGTCTCCCATAACACATTAACAGATTGAAAATAACCTTCTGCCACCCTTCACCTACTTTGGCCAATTTAAAACTAGACAAACTCCCCAACTACCCCAGGCACTGTGGAAGTAATGTGTGACATGTGTGTGCATATGGGCTCTGACCTAAAGGGAACAACTTTCACAGCAAGAGGCAAGAGGTTATTTTTATTTCCAAGATGTCTGATTTTGCACCCTCCCTTTCCTGCTAATTCTGTTTTTTCTTCTGCTAAGACAATCAGCCAAAGGTCTAGAAAAGCAGTAATTATAGTTATTGTGTGACAGGAACAATGATTCATGAACAACCGGATGCAAAAAAGACCCTGT
Organism: Passer montanus; assembly: GCF_014805655.1. Taxonomy (NCBI): domain Eukaryota; kingdom Metazoa; phylum Chordata; class Aves; order Passeriformes; family Passeridae; genus Passer; species Passer montanus. Next base: position 385,584 of record NW_024359721.1, on the reverse strand, counting down.
CAACGCATTCATCGTTGCTGAAGTGATCGGGTCCTAATGATTAGAGCTATGTGAGCAGCAGAGAGAGAGAGATGCAGAGAGAGACGCATTGAAAGGCAGAGCTGTGCTTTGAGTTGGCCCTGGGTGCAGATATTTCTCGAAGAGTTGTGTGAAAATGGCTATTAGCTGCCTTCCTGCACACCCCGCCTCCGTATGAAGTATTTTGAGGGGACCTTTGGTTCAGAAGTGTCAGCAGGGGAGTGAGCACAGCACCACGTGCAGAAGCAGTTACAGTCCTAAGGCAAGAGCAGCCTGTGCACTGCCTGCATGTGCTTGCGAGGAAACATGTAAGTAATCCAAGGAATACAGAGCTTTGGAACTGCATCATGTGAGTTTTTACAAAATTATAGTAACTGCAATGTCTTTATGTGCAGGATGAGGTTGGACAGGAGCAAAAAACCTGTGGGTTATGGGGGGAAAGAGATGCTATGATCTGTGTCCTTGGTCCACCCAGCAGCTGAATGGCTCAGGATACCTGAACAAGAACAACCCTGTTGATACACAACACCCACCTGTAGGAAGGGATCGCTGGGCCAGGTGGGCAATTGCCATCCCAGCTGACGGCCACCACTGGTAGCTCAGTATTCTCTTCCACATGTTGTCTCATCAACATCCCCATAAACTTGGACACAGGACTTGGAGATATAACAAGTATGTTTGTTGATGAAAGTAAATTGGGAGAAGCTGTTGAGTACCTCAGAGGCAGAGAGACCTGCAGAGAGACCTTGACAAATCAGAGGGCTGAGTAATCACCAACTCTAGGAAGTTTAACAAAGGCAAGTGCTGGATTCTGCGCCTGGGATGGAGCAACCCTGGATGCACGGACATACTGGGGAAGGAGGTGCTGGGAAGCAGTGCCATGGAGAGGGACCTGGGGGTCCTGGTCAATGGCAAATTGAACATGAGTCAGCAGTGCCCTGGCAGCCAGGAGGACCAAGAGTGTCCTGGGAGCATCAGGCACAGCATCACCAGGGGGCAAGGGAGGGGATTGTCCTGCTCTGCTCTGCACTGGGGCAGCTTCACCTCCAGTGCTGGGGGTGGTTTTGAGTGCCACTGTATGAGAAAGACATTGAAATATTGGAGAGTGTCCAAAGGAGGGCAACAAGGATGGTGAAGGGTCTTGAGAGGAAGCCGTGTGAGGAGCAGCTGAGGTCACTTGGTCTGTTCAACGTGGAGGAGACTGAGGAGAAACCTCACTGCAGTATGCAACTTCCACATGAGGGGAAGAGGAGTGGCAGACACTGATCTCATCTCTGTGGTGACCAGTGACTGGACCCAAGGAAATGGCCTGAAGCTCTGTCAGGGGAGGTTTAGGTTACATATTAGCAAAAGGTTTTTAGCTCAGAGGGTGTTTGGGCACTGGAACAGGCTCCCAGGGGAGTGGTCACAGCACCAAAGTTGACAGAGTTCAAGAAGTATTTGGACACTGCTCTCAGGCACATGGTGTGACTCTTGGGGTGTCCTGTGCAAGGTCAGGAGTTAGACTTCAGTGATCCTTGTCCAATTAAGGGTCCTTCCCAATTAGTGATATTCTACAATTCACACAAAATGTTTTGTGTAGAAACCTAAGATATACAAATCCTTTAACAAGGATTTGGAACAGATTTTTCTAAAATATTTAATAATTTGCTTCAACCATTTGTGACGATTATTAATGGTGTTAACCATGTTCAGTCAATCTATAAATTGGGCTGGATGGCAAAATATAGAAATTTCTGGGTAACCAGGGCTGACACAAAATCTGTTTCCTCATTGTGCTCCCTTGAGAACATGCAAAAATCAATAGCTCAGAAAGCCCTTCAATGCCTCTGTCCCCACATGAACTCTATTTTTCCCAGCTGCTACTCATTTACCTACCAAGGCAAACAGATGCTTCCTGAGGTTTGTTGCCAATATTGTGCCATCAAAGGTGAACTGGTGTCAAGACACAGCAGAGTACGTGCTGAGAGACTGAGCTTGTTCAGAAGCCATGGTTTGCTTTCTCCTTCTTCACACACATCTGTACTTATTCATGCATGCACACATAGCTAGAGGAGCACCTGTTATTGGGAGAACAATCTCTGCAAACTCGTGCATCCTGTCTGCTTCCCTCAATCCACAACCTCAGCCTCCCTCCCTCTGTGAGGTGCATCAAACTTCAGGGTAGACCAAAAATGCTATTAATTTGGACCTATTCAAGAACTGAACTTCATCACAGAAGCATCTCTGCCCAGCCTGTAAAGTGAGGGGACTTTGAAGGATTGCCTTCTCCTCTGACTTTGTATAGAGTTGTTCATTGCATGTGGAAAAATACAATATCTTGTTACACAAGTGCTGGGGCACTCATCTGACTCATCATGGCACTGAGTGCCATGGTTTACTTGAGGTGTTAGGGCATGGGTTGGACTCAATGATTTGGAAGGTCTCTTCCGACCTAGTGATTCTGTGATTCTGTGAATTTCTCTGGTACAGCTGCATGGCTGCATCCCTGGCATAAATCAAGGAACTCTAAAGTCCTGGTGACCTACAGTCTCTCTTGTTTGCTGCATAAAGCTTTTAATGATATATTTAGGCTTGATATTATTTTTGTTCCCTTCATCTGAATTTAAAAATATTTCCTGGCAATGGAGTATTAAATAAAAACTTTGAGACTGACGGACTTGGTTGCTTTTGTGGGGGGAAGTAAGGATGTTTTAGCTCTGACAATGGCTCTTCAAATCTTCTAGTTAGCTAGCTGGGAATTTTCTTTCAGATTTAAATACTCTTTAGGATGGAATTAAAATAGTGTTTTTCAAATTTAGTGCACATTAGGGCTTGTAAATTCTCCACTGGTACACTAGCTGGGGGAAGATGCTCATTAATATCTGTTGTTTTCTTACTGACAATAATTCTTAAGGTCTGTTCCACAAATACTTTGTGCAAAATGCTCAATGGTAATTTCCTCAGAGCATTAAGGATTATTAGGGTGATGAGAGAAAACAGTTACAGCCTTGCCTTTTTTTGGCTTGCTCTGCCAAATCACTCAGGAAAAAAAAAATCATCAATATAGTAGCAGTCATCTCCCATTCCCCCACTCTGCAGCCCTGAGCTAATAACTCCCATCTTTCCTCTGTGTAGGGACCAATTATTCCATGCTATTATAAATTCTTTCAAAATTAGGCCTTTTTCTTTGTGCATTAATATTTTGGCACAATATTTTTCAGCTTTCAGCACTACTGAGCAACAACTGGAGTTCTCAGTAACACTGCTTTGGACTACCCTGCTTGTGGGGGGAAGAAGGTGGTGAAGGAGTTCTCTATCTGGATACCTTGGAAGGTGACAGTTCTGGGTGGGACAACGCAGGTGACATGGCTACCATCCCACAGCTTTCCTTCAGCTTGACTGGAGTCAGAGGAAACCTCGTGTCTGTGCCCACACAGGTCACACTGCAGCCTTGGGAATCTCTTCTCCTGGACAAACCAGAGGTTTCCTCCTGGTGGGCACTGTCATGCTCTCTAGCAAGCAGCCTCAATTCAGGAAACTTTCTCCAGTGGTTGGATACCAGCTGATTGGTACAGGACTCCTGGGGTACTGGAGAGTCAGATGATGAAATGCCTAACCCTTAGCTGCTCATGGGCTCATGCTGCTTCCTCTGTGCTATAATGCTCCCACACTGACATCCATTTACTTATCTAACCACGGGATAACTTTTTGTCTGTTGTTTTCCTAAGCTGTTGTGGGATTTGTCTCCAGTAGGCGTATTTCTTGATTAATGATCTTTCTGTTAACACTTGCTCATATTCCATATGGGATCTTCTTGTGTTATCTAAATGCACAAAATACTTAAAACAATAATTTTTTTTTTCTCAGCTCATCACTGTTTTTAATAACACAATTTATTTCTCCCTCCTCCAAAGGAAAAAAAAAGAGCATTTTTTAGTTTGCTCAAACTCATGCTGAATGCTATTTGTGATTCATGTTATCACCTTGTGCAATATTTTTAGAAAACAGATCATGGACAGGGTCTGCCAGGAAGGGTTTTGTAATTTATTTGTCATTTCTTTTCTGCATAGATTAAGGGCTAAATATTTTGATCATAGATGAATTTGTAGACCCCATGTCTTTGAAATCATAGCAGCTATTCAAAAGAGAGAAGATGCTTTTCTTTCAACCAATGATAGTAGCACTTTCCTGGATGCAAGTTGAAAAATATTTACATCAGTTTAAATGAGCAGTGTGTAACTATAAATAAAGAACACAGGTAATGAAGTGTTATCATTGAAGTTGAAATTAAAATTGAATCCTGCCAAAACCTCCAAACGCATCATGACAGAAAAATCCAATACTGTTTGGGGTTTGTTTTTTTTTAGTTTTGTTTGGAACTGTTGTAATTACAGGCTAGGTAAAGGAAAAAAGATTATACAGCAGACATAATTTGTAGTGATTTCAGTAACATTTCTGATGCACTGCCATGAAATGCATGATTACCTGTTTAAGGCATCTTTACACGCATCTACAGCCCGCCTCAGGGAGGTGCCATTGGCAGCACTGGCCTCTTAACCTGAGTGATGTCCCAGGCTGTGTGACCATGGGCTGTGTGACCATGAGCTGTGTGACCATGGGCTGTGTGACCACAGCCCGTGTGACCAGGGGCCTCTTTCCACAGGGGATGCACTGGTGTCCGCTGGGTGACTCCTGCTAGGGCTGTCCCTGACCATGGCTCCCTGCAGCTTGATGCCCCTGCCCAGGGGTGCCCCTGATGGAAGATATATTAAGAAACCCTAGGGCAGAGGGATGTGTTCACTGTCCCTAATTCCAAGACATTAATCTCAGAGTAAGTTCATTTATTGACAGGGCTTGGTTTGAGCGCTGTGCCCTCCACTGTCAGAGAAGGAAAAGATTTGCATCCACTGGAAACACAGAACATTGTGGAAAAGTGCAAGTGGGCTCAGAAAGGCCCTCTGAGATGTTCACACTGAAATAGAAAGCATTTCCTTTTAGTTACCAAGGGTGAAATCTCTTGTTGCCTTTCTGGAAAGCAAGGCTCCAGGCAACTTCTTGTACTTCAATAGCTGAAAATAAAGCCTTAAAAAAGAACATGTCAGGGAATTAAATGAGAACCACAAATTTAGCAGGGCTAGTGATTGCCCAGGAGAATACTGAGGTGAAATGTATAGAAAAGAGGGGTTTTGAGACAGAGTTAAGTGAATTACTGGTCCCATCCATAACATCTGTTATAGTCTTGGCTGCTGGGTACTTACTTTCAAAGAAATCAGCTTCCACTGCTGTCTGCTGAGGAGCCCTAAATCAGGTGTGCAGGCAGAATTACTGAAAATGAATCTGTCAGAGCAAATCCCAGGTAATCATGGAATCCTGATTGGGCTCCCCTCCTGTACCCTTCTTTGCTTTAGGGATAACCTAAACCAGCATTCCTCAAACCTGATGGGAATAAGCAACACAGATACAAGGCAGACTTACTAAGAAGGTTGAAACTTTAAAACATTGGCCACAAGCTGATAATGGCATCTGGGAGTCAGCCATTCACAGGGCATATCAGATGGTGCTCTCTTTGTATCGCCAGTAAAAGAATCAGGGCTGTTTTAGTGCCAAGCAGCAGACATAACCTGATGCCATTTTCAGAAGTACCAGCAGCCCCTCGTGGACAACCCATGCCCAGAACTTGTTACCTGCAATAGCAGGTACCTGTTCTGGCAGGGGTTCAGTGCACAGTGCATGAGAGCTGATGTGTAAATTTGCATATTGCTGAGGAATGGGAGTGAAACACTCATTTCCTCTGAGCTCAGTCCATGGACTTGAGTCTCTGAGAAGAAATGCCTTTTTTCATTTACTAGGCCTGTGTTTAGCTGTGCCTTTCTTATTATAGATGGGAGTCCTCCAGCTTGTCGTTTTTCCTCCATCTATACAAGTTTGTGGAGGAAATTGCTTATGAATATATAAAAGGCTATGGACAATGTCAAGAAATGAGTGTGTAAACATTTCTAGTTTATGGATATATTTTGGGTCGTTCTGTTTTTTTGTTATGGTGATCTTGTTTGTTTGTTTGAATAAAACTTTACTCAAGGGACAGCTGTTGACTGAAGTTGGCAGCACACTCTTGCTTCAGTCCCTGCTCTGCACATGGAAGCCCATTGAGCCATGGCTCCTGATTAACTGCAGGCAAATATTTCAGAGCTCTCCTGAAAGTGGATGAACTCCTTTTCAGAGCAATGATTTCTGTGCTGTTCCTTCTGTGAAACAGGCAGGACAAAAAGCAGGTATTGCCTTCTCACAGTCTCTGTCAGAATTACTCAGAACACCTTTGCTGCCAATGGATGCATAACTCAGATGAAAATGTTAACATAAAAGCTTAGGTCTGGCAAATATTCTCAACATTTTTTAAAAAAGAAAATATTAGGGTTTGGGGTTTGGTTGTTTGTGGTTTTTTTGGTTTTTTTTGTTTTTTTTTTTCATCTATCCATTCACTCAAGTTTGGACAAGGGCAAAAAATTTAAAATCCAATGGTTATATTTAATGAGAAAAGAGTGTATTCTTGTTTGTTTGATTATTTGTTTGTTTTTTAATCCAATTTTAGCTTCCAATTATTTTTCCAAGTATTTTTATTCCTCTCTCTATTCAGGTCATTTGATTTATATGAGGCAATGCTGTGTTTAACCTTACTAGCACTGAAAGCAATAATATATGAAATGGATAGGTGAAAAGGGATAGCAAATCCCAATTGTAAAATTGCCTGGCATGGCAATTCTGAGCCATGGGAAGATGTTAACAAAATAAAATTTACTTAATACTGATGAATGTGACAGTACTGCACCTGGAGAGAAATAACAATAATCAACACAAATATTTAGGAAATATTATTATAGGAAAATACCTCGGGGTTACAGTAGGTAATGAAAAGAGTTCCCATTGTGAGGAAAGCAACCATTGTCCCTGGGGGCATAAAGAGAAATCTGCCATGTGACAAGAAGGGAGTGATGGGTGCAGCATTATGCAGTCTGGGTAAGGCTGGAGCACAGCACATATTTTTAAGCCTTGCTTTCTAGAAAGGACAGTGACAAAGTGACAGAGGACCTGAGGATGGGCAGCAGGAATGGTTAAGGGAACCATAGGTGGGGGAAGGGTGGCAGAAAGCAATTCACAGGGCAGGAGGAGCCCCAGCTAGCTCTGGGATAAGCACTTGTATTTGTGTGCTGTCAGGATGGACCTTCCCTGCAGCAGAGGTGGAAGAAGGGTCTTGGATTAAAAGTGGAACAATTCCATTTAGATACAAGAGAAATGACTTAATAATAAGGGCTATTACACTCGCAATAGAATAAGCTGACTGATGAACAGCTGAACATGACTCACAATTGGCAGAAGGTTTCCAAGGAGAGGCTGGAAAATGTAGCAGTGGGATTACTGTAGAAGAGGCCTCTCAGCATCATCTGAGCACGGCTGGTCTAAAAGCTCCTCTGCTGTTGTTTTCATTTGTGATTCTGGGATCTCATAGGCTGCAAAAAAATTACTCCACACACAACAGAAGAGCTTTATTAATTAAATCCATCTGCCATATGTGATAAGCCTAGACTGTGACTGGGGCAAAAGGTCCAGCCCTGCAAGCCTCACCATAGCTGCCCCATCTGCTTTACAAGCATTTGCAAGTGCAGATCCAGAGGCTGGAAGCGCTGCACTCAGAGTCGTCCGCAGAGGTGGCTTTTACCTCACGCATCTCCAAAGAAGGCTGGCACAGCTCCTGCCTATTTTAAAATGTTTGCTTCTGGAATTCGCAATGCTTGTACCAGTTAAATACTAAATTATCATAAATGTAATTTACATGTTTCCCAAATAAGGGAATGCAAGCGGAGAAGAGCTTTTCTGAATGTTCATATTTCCAAATTAAAGGAATGTAAATGAGCCTGCTGTTCAATTCGGTGTGTAATGTGTTATTTCACGGTTGTCTCCTTGATATTACAGTCCCCCTTTACATTAGGCAATGTCATATCCCACCCAAATCACCATGAGATAAAGATGTTCTCCTTTAATGTAATAAAGGACAATGACAATATTTCAACAGAGAAAAGAGCATGCATTCTGATTTGTACAAATGCACCATCTCCCACTGGAAATACTCCACCTTGTCCCCTCCATCACAGTGTGCAGTGTTGTGCAGCACCTTTCAACAAAAAGCCCTTTGTGGCGAGGCTCCCACTGACTCCTCATCCTTCCCTCAGCACTCGACACCTTTCTGAGGCAGCAGCTGCTTCAGAGCTTCAGAGGGACTGCTCTGCTCCTGACAACACAGGTGGGATGTGATGCTCAGGAGCTCTGGCTGCTTCTTGCCAGAGGATTTCTGCTCTGCTCGTTTTTCCTCCTGTTCTTATAGCCAAGCAGAGGGAAATTATAGGAAGGCTCAACATTCATTCATTCATTAAGTGCTGGTGACAGCTGTTCCCTCCCTCTCTGTAATCTTTAAAGGAAAAGCTGGCACACTGTGTAGTGTGGTTAAAGGGACAGTGGGAGGAGATTGATTTGTTAGACTTTAAAGGAATGATTTGTTAGACTTTAAGTCAATCATAGCTTAGTCTGGACAACCATAAAACATCTTTACTTCCACCAATGGGTGAAATTTATAGTGCTGCTTACTGGAAAGTGAAATGCTCCCACAGGGTGAGGGGAATTCCTGAGAGTTTCTTTTTCAAGGGAGAATATGGTGCTCCTTGTTTTTCCCTCTCCATATTTACTTCCAGCAGCCAGCCAAGTGTATCTGTTTTGGTGGCAGCCCTTTGGTGGTGTAGAGAAGCAGAGAGCACATTCCCAAGTCACAGTGGTTTAGGGATAGGGAGATCTTACCGCTTGCTGTTCAGGCAGGGTTTCTTCTGTCCTTGACATAGTCTTGAGTTTTTCCCCCCGGTTGGCTGAGGACAGCCAAGGCAGATGCTCTGGCCAATTCCTCAGCTCTCTGAGCTGCTGAATCTCTTGGGGTGCACCCAGCACCAGGGCATGGCAGCTGCCCCACCCTGCCACCAGTATGCCATGGTCACCCCTCTGCTTGGGCCTGGGTAAAAGTGGGAGAGGAACCTCAGGTACCCTTTGTGTTACAGCCACTAATGTCCTGCTGCTTGCCCTGTGTGTCAGACAGAGATTTCTCCTGCTGGATCCACCATCCTCCTTTCTCAGCTGGGCAAGCATGCACATGTCCTTCTGAAAGGGTGGCCCAGAGCACTGGCTCCTTGTGCCCTCTGGAGTGCTGCCAGAGGACTTGTTTTGGGAAGAAGGGTGACTTCCTCACCAAAGAGTACAAGCAGTATCCACGGCATGACAGGGAAGCCCAACATTATTTCCTTCAGCTCCTGACACCATAGGTAAGCTGTAAAGACCATTTTTTTAGAAGAAGATAGGTAGAGCCTTGCAGCTGGACAATAGCCTCTTGCTGTCCCCAGGAGCTTTTAAACTGAGCTGCTGTAGGAGTGGCTCTGCATGGGGGAGCTGACCATCTCCCAGGTCTCAGCAGAAGCAGTCTCAGGGCAAAGTGATCCTATTAAAGTGCATCCCTTTCCCTTTCTAATATTTTCTTTGCCTACACAAATATTGCTTCATCTAAACACAACTCCTGCGTATGATTTGGCCACAGCCTACAGAGACACAAAATTGCTCCCCACAAAGTTAACCAAATTCTGACTGGGTTACCCTGATGTAATTGCAGCCCCCTGACACGTAAATTCATGCAGTCATCCAGATTCACAGCATTGGATCTGAAAACACTCACTGCTGTTAATACTGCAGTTGCTCTCCACAGCCAAGTCTAAGGCAAAGTGTTGAATGTTGAAAACACTGGAAGCTTATGTCTTACATCCAGCTCTGCCACAGGTTTCATGCTTATGACATCTTGTCTTTCCTCTCTGAGAAGTTGATGCTATGATGCTGACTTGGGGGTTGGCTGGTTGGTAAAATAATTTTTTCTGGCTGTAACACTGTGATATGACAAAGCAAGTCTTTCCTAGGAATATATATGTCAGAACAATTTCTCCGTGGCAGGCAAGTTTCTTTTGTCCAGAGGGAGATGTCCCATTTCATCAGAGAGAGTGCTCTACCTCAGCTGTGGAGGAGTAAATGGAAAACAACATGTTAGTGCTCCATGTAAGGCAACAGGGAGCTGGTACAAGTTGTAATTCACAAAGGAGAAATAGGTGAAGAGCCTCTGCCATTTACCATGTCACTGGAACAGAAGAAGGGGCAGCATTTCCTCTTACAGAAGATGGCAGACCCAAACCAAACCTGCATGAACCAAGATGGGGATTTGGAAGTTTGGCTGTTTCCATCTTCCAGCCAACTGCTCAGTCACAAAAGCAGGGATCCTGGCTCATCCCTGTCAGTGTGAACATCTCCCACCACAGCAGCAAAATCACTGCAAGAAACAGAGTGGTTAGGGCACATTTAAATGCAAGGCCTACTCTGGGCTTGAAGGCAAATCCCCTCAGCTTGGATGTGCTTAACATATGGTGTGCTAACCGTCTCCTGGTTTTTATTAGCATTTTTGAAAGGGTGGATTTGCTTCTACTTCAGAATGGAAAAACCCTGGATTTTTTTTTAATGAACCCATATCTGGTTAGCCCTTATTCTGATCAGCATGAAATGCCTTGAGAGTTATCCATTAGGAACACTATATAAGAAGTATTATTTTTCAAGTGTCCTGGAACACTTAAGATTTACTCCATGTGCTCTAAAATTGTCATTAGTTTGCTTATTCAAAATACCAAATATTTCAGGCAGAACAAAGGCAATGCTCTTCAGCAAGTACTAATTTCACAAGAAGTTTTAACTTCCAAGATTTATCCATATTTTAGCATAAGTCTCATTTGCAGTTATTTCATGCAGTTTTCTGCTTGAAAAAACAGTCTTAGCTTTAGGAGATAGTATATCTTGTCAGCCTTCATAATGCAAAAACTGTTAAAGCCATTACTTGGTTTAAATGCCTTGGAAGAGAATTTCTCCCCAAAGAAGTTTTGCAGAAACTTAAAAGAAAAATGGGAACTGAAGTTCAGAATGGAAATAATTTTGCAGCCTGAATTGCAGTGGAGGTGAACGGTATGGGCGAGAACATAAAATCCTTATTTCTGCTATTGCAATGCTAGAAGGCAGACGTTATTCACCAGAAAAGACGAAGATCATAAGCCCAGCCAGTCAAAAAATAAAAGGACTGGTCTCTCACGGTGGTTTTCTTTTATAAACAGCACTGTAATGGCCAAGTTGTTCTGTAGTGCTGGCTGACTGAGGCTCTCAATTGCATTCCCTCTGGCAGCAGGAATACCACTGGACAATCAGGTTAAAGTGAGGAATTTTTAGTCTAACCCATGAGCCACCATCCAGCAGCAGCACGTCCCAGCTGCAGCAGAGCCACCTTGAAAGTTGTCCTCCTACTTGAGTGAAGTGGCTGCAGGCCAAAAGGGATTAAATCTGCTGCCTCTCATTTTTCTAACAAAATGGAAATAAAGGTATCAAAACAGAAGAGTGTCCCAGGATCAATGCCTCCTGCTTTGAAAATAAACATCCCGGCTTCCCTTCTCTATTTACTGCATTTACCATTTATGCAGCAGCAGGAGACCGTTATTGTGTGACAATGTTCAGCTCTACTGACATTACCTCTTAATTATATCTTCATTAAAACCAAATTAGAAAGCGGTCAGGAAAGTTAAGCCAACTGAATTGCTCATTTGGCTGAACACCCTGACACTTTTTTTGGAAAAGTAATGCTGGCTCTTGCAACAAAATGTTTAATGATCTGCCTCACTGCTGGGAAGTGTTGATTTTCACTTTAAATGGTGAACTTGCTGCTCAGTCACACTGCATTCATTCTGAATGGGCACTGCTTAGCTAAGTGCTGGCATGGCAGTACAGCTGGTTTAGCCTTTACCTGCAAGGTGATGCTGTTGGATTGGGTTTGCTACTGCTGTCTCTTGACAGCCTTTCTTCATTAAAGCTGCAGGCAGAAATAATCCGTGCCCTGATGGGCACAGAAAGAATCAGGGAATTGCATTCCCCAACAGCAGAGTTGGTACCTCCCCTGCACTATGAGGAGGACAGAAGGATGCTGGGACAGACATCAGCTCAGCCAGCTGTGGGAAGCCTGTCCTGCTCCTGCAGGGCAGGGCAGGGTGCCAGCCAGGCCAGCAGCATCGCTGCTCCCTGCAGCACACCCCAGGAGAAGGTGCCACACGCTGCCAGCACCATGCAGTGACCTTTGACATGCACCAAGCTGGGCTGCCTGCACACACTTTGCCTGCATGCTGGGGCAGGACAAGGGCACCGTGGCTTCTGAGGCAAGCCTTCAGCCAGCTCTCTGTCCTGCCTCCATGCAGACACCCTGTCTCCCTTGTGTGCTGTGGGAGGTGAGTGAGAGACACCCATGCTTCATGTCTGTCTGGCCATACTTGTGCCACAAACATCAGAGCAGAGCTCAGACATCCAACCCTTCAGTTTTACAGTTCCCAAGTCTTTCTCATGTCCCAGTGCTGCAGCACCTCCCAACAAAAGTTTCTCTATAGCCTACAGCAGTCAGGATCTTTGGGAGTGAGTTGTAGCATCTAGACCGATGAGCTCAGGTTTTACCTGTCAAGTACAGCCACAAGTCATCTGACAAATATCATCAGCCAGATGAACTGGGGAGAAAACCTCCATGAACCTACGGACACAGAAAAGGTGTCACAATTGCCAGTGCTCAGCAGACACACTCCATATTACCCAGTCTTTCTGTCATCACAGTAGGCTGATTTCCAGGGAACAATCAATTAATATCTAGGTATAATACAGGGGAAAATACTTAGAGGGGAATGTGATTTTTGAGGAGGTATTCTACATAAAGCTATGTAGGAAAGAAAAAAAGAAACTTCATTTTGAGAAGATGATGGATATCAGATTCCTTATGGCCCAGGTCTACCAGCAGAAAGGGTTTGCAGAATCTCAAGTGAAGAAAGCCAGAGGCGAAGTTTACCTGCAAACCTGGACAGCTCAATATCATTCATGCTTAGCAGCTTTGACAGCCAGAATCACATGGAGACATGGGAATACTGGGATCATAGATCCCTTGGTTCCACTGGTCTGATATGCACTTGCAGCTGCAGTTTAAATAAGACAAAATATATGTTTTTTGTCTGAAAATTGAGAGCCAAAGAAGGAAGGATGTGTGAAAAATGTCTGGCTTCTTCTTGTTCAGAGTTTAGAGGAAGAGAATTTTTAATGGTATTACATGGATGCTACAGGGCAGAGCAGGCAGAATAAAGAAACCTTGCCTTTTCAGAAACAAGTTACCAGCTCTCCATTATATGTTTGTCAAGCAATTTAATGTGAAATTTCCAAAGAGAATCAATGCTGGCACAAATGCTGGGAGTCAGTCAGTGTGCTGCATATTTACAATGTCTGACATAGAAAGCCCTGCAGTTTGGAGCCCTCAGTCCAATCTCTCTTATTCCTCTACCTCTCAGATGTATAGATGCAAGGAAATGACTCCAGTTGTCACTAAGTGTAGTAGGGGAGTCATCCTTAAAAGGTGATGATCTGCCCAGGATGCAGTGGATGGATTGTGTTGCATCTGGGGTGGGGAAGTTAATCAGAAGGAAAATGAGCACAAAGAGGAGGATACAAACCTTTTAATCAAGAAGTGATAATGAATCTCTTTGGTTTGGGTACTCTAACCCAAACCCAGAGAGGAGAAACTGTTTGTGTTCAGACAGGCTGTTGTTTCTCTGAGGTCTGTACCTTATATTTAGTTGCTGAATTTTATAGATAATTTGTGATGCTTCATTTTCAGGTCAAAACAAATGTGGCTTAGAAGGAAAAAAGGCAGAGAGACAGAGACCAGAAACATGTAGCAGAAATTAAGTTGATGCAACAATTTCTGGTTCTGAAACAGAGCAAGTAAGATAAGGATGTAGCTGGTTTTGTGATCACTGTAATCAGCATGACTGACTGCTTACAGATGACTAATTTTCAGTTCTAGGGAGGTAAGTTGAGGCTTACATAGTTCAGCTTTGTGCTAGCACTACATGTAATGTAAGACAAACGACCTGTGAACTCCTAACACCAAAGAAATTGTGTATTATAAGAGAGCACAGAATGTAGACCTGGGGTGAAGTTACAGAAATACAGATTTGGAATCAGATGAAGTTTTAAACAAGCCTTGAGGTGAGTTTTCTTTCATTTTAATTTTTGCTCAGATCCATTCAGGCCCATCTGTAGTTTAAACAAATGTGATCATAACACTTTCATGGGTAAAGGGAAATGGATCTTGATAGATGGTCATTATATTTCATTTCGTTAACATTTGAATAACCAACAAGAAGAATTAACTTAATAAAGCAAGAACTGAGGTTCTGAGAAAGAGGAATGAAGAGAAAGATAAAAGATTATTAAATTAAATGAACTACAGCTGTGCTGGACAGCCTAATTATAACATAAAGAGGAACAATGAAGCAGGGGGACACAAGTATCGACAGATGTAGATAAATAGCACAGAGGAGGAAGAGAGCGTGGGAAGAGCTGAAGTTATTGCAGGAGAAGAGAGGTAAGACAGCAGACAAAGACAAGGTGCCTGAACAGAATATACTTCTGTTCAAGAAGAACAGAGAGACCTAGGGCTGAGTACAAGCTCGAGGACTGTGACTCCAGGAGCACTCGGAATGAGGCAGGTTGGAGGTAGGACGCTGCAGTGGCAGAAGCTTGCAGAGTGCTCTGACTAAAATAAAACATTACTGCTCTTTTGCTCCCATTCCACACTGACATTACAACCCCCTGACTAGGAGGGGTTACCAGGCACATCCTAGTGATAGGAAGACATTCCGTTCAGTGCTGAATAGAAACACTTCACAGCAAAATACACCAATGTAATTTTTTTACACTTTTCCTGAAAAAGAAACCAAACAAAATCCAACATGAGTGCCGAACACAATTTTGTTAAAACGCAACAGGAGAAACCTTCTTGAAGAAATCTGATCCTCCCTGCTGCTGGACACTAACAGCCTCAGTAATGTTACATCCATATTGGTCATCCAGGTGGCCCTTGCACCTGGTTGTGTCAAGGGAAATTACCAATAAATGCTGTTATTTACAGTCCCTGTTTCTCTAGGCAAAGTCTAGTCTTAATCAAAGGCAGTTCTTATCAGAGGTGAGAGTACAAGAAAAGGGGACTTCCACTCCAGCCCCTCCCACGTCCTGTCTGGCGCAGGTCCCTGGCAGTGGGGTCTTGGCTGGGCTTTGCCACTGGTGAGCTGCAGGGACACAAAAACTACAGTGGTTTTGACCTCCAAAACTTCCTTCCAAAGAGGGAAGGCATTGTGTGCTGCCACAATCGGTGGGTGTTAGATCCCCACAAGGGAGCGAGAGACAGCCTGAAAAGGAGCTCTGAAATAGGGCAGAGCAGACTGGTGCACAGAGGAGGTCGGGGGTGGGAGACAGGATTGGAACAGGATGGAACAGACTAGTATGTCTTTGTCACACAGCTGTTGTCTATACCAGGACATGCTGAGGGAAAAAGGGCAAGTTATAGAGGAAAACAAGTTGAATGAGTGACCTGAATGAGTCCGTGCTGAACTTCCAGTTTTATGAGGAGCTCTTCAGGAGTAGACACAAATGCATAGCAGAGAAAGGATGCAGAGAAGCAGAAAAACAGTACGAACAACACATAACAGTTACAGGTAAGTAAAACTGAAACAACAATGTGAAAAAGAAAAATGGAACAAAGTGATGTTTAATGACACTACTTTCCATGCTGAAAGGGCATGGAGTCTATATGCAGCTGGTGAGAAAAAGCTTGAATTTTAGTACATCTTTATCATGGGATGGCTCAACAATTTTTTTTCCTCTACTGTCTTTCTTCAAATCTTAAGTGTGTCACTAAGCCATAGACCCCAGGAAAAAATAATTAGCTTGCACATGGCTAAATTTTAGCTGTTGTTAGCACTGAAGTTGCTGAAGTCAAAGGGGCTTTTCCTGCAAAACATCCAATTCTGCATGAAGAGCAGCTTCCTTCCTACACTAGTTTTCTTCTGTTTTTTAAACACATGAGGTGTTTGAAATATCACCATTTTAAATCAAAACCATGAGTATCTTAGTATCTTCACAGTGACAAATGTCTACATTATCCTCTTTCTTAAGGAAGGCATCGCAGCCACAAATTTTTCATGTCAAAGCTAATACAGTGACCCATGGATTACATAACACTGTTGAAAAAACAAACTGGATTAAAGGAAAAGTATTTTTAGCTTTTTAAAAAACAAGTTTATCTTGAAAAGCATGGTGAAGCTGAGTGGTGGAGTGATGGGACACCATCACAAGCAATTCTCCACACAGTGGGTAACTGAGATAACACAGTTACTATTTGTTTTACTTATCAACTTTGAGCATTTTACCTTTAAAAACTTCATGTGGAGAGCAGTGCATTCCTCACCCTTGGTGGATGGCACATATCATAGCAACATTAATGTGCCCATAGCATCTCTGCTGCTTTCAAGGCTCAGCAGGGTGGTCTGCAGACTTTGGGCAGATGAGGCCTGGGGAGAAAAGGGGCTCTCCTTCGCATTGGACTTTTTTCAAGTGTGTGAACAAGTCCAATTTCACTAGGAATGGAAACCCAGGCTTTAGGGCAGGCCCACAAAGAAACTCTCTATGTCCTGCTCCCTATCAGCTTTGTTAACCTCATGTGAGCAGAAGTCAACAGCAGAGCAGACCTGGTGGTGACATTTAATGTGTAAGGGACAAGCAGTCCTTAGTCCTTGGCTTGTGATTGAAAGAGCAACTGAAGAAACAGAATCACACAGCCTGTCCCGGAATGGGAACAGCACAAATTTCTGCTTCTTAGACATATACATACAAAGAGAGCTTACCTAAAATGTGGGTCAGGTTAGGAATTTTTGCTCATTATTCAACATAGATAAATTAATGAGCTACAATAATAAGCTATAATTTGCCTATATGTGACTTCTATGCCTTCTTTTTGCACATCATCCTGTATTTCCAAACCACAACCCTTCCTATGACATTCCCATTTAATGCTTCCCATTTTTCAAGTCCACTCATGCCTTGGTCCTTCACCACATCATGAGAATGCAAATCCTGCTGGGTTCCTCTAGGCTTATTGATAAAAGAACCTCTGCATTAGCTGGAGAAAGGACACAAAACCTCAAACAGTGGCTGCCAATTTTCTCCTTTGATGCTGCTTCACAGGGCTTGAAGGAATTCAGTAGGACCTGGGCATTCAGATATAGGCTGTGTTTTTCCACTGTGATAGGCAGAGACTTTTGGCTGTTAACAAATACGCTTGAAAATTAATCCAACGCTTTACATTTGAGTAAATATGGTGTATTTTTAGCCTTGCTGGAACCTAACATCACTGCCTGCAGACGGAAGGAGCTGTCATATTCCTGCAAGCATTTTTATTCCTATGGAATTAATTACTGCATCAAATCAAATTTGACTCTCCTCTGGCACCTTATTTGCAGCTGCAAGCCAGCAACTAGACATGATAACCCGAGTGGAAGGACAGAAGCCCAAGTACAGCCTGAGCCGATAAACAGAAACCTATGTTTTTGAGACTGTGTATTGCAGACAGCAGCACTGTGCTCCCTTTGGCAAAGAAAATCATCCTGAGGAAGAATTTATCTAGTGACTGACAGGAAGCAGTGGGCTATGAGCCTAGAAGATAATATTTTGGCTGGCTCATTTCTTCTCCTCAGAAACTCTCTCCTGTAGAGCTCTGTGCAGCACAGCACTTACCAGGGTAACCGGTAATGAGGTTGCATTTTGATCTTGTTTATACTTTATAGAGGCTTTCCCTGTATATAAATTTACTTTTATAGACTACAGAAGATGAGTACTCTCTGATCATTCAACTAAAAAGGGTTTGCTTCTAATACAGAGTCTTCCTGTGCTGCTTACATCATATCTCGTCAGGACCCAGACTTTATAGCTGGTTGCCTCAGAACATTTATGTTTTAGATGTCCTCTCACCATTGTATTTGTTACACTTACAGCATTTTTAGGTTCACCCTGAAAATAGAGGTGGACATCTTCCCACCTGCTCATTTTGAAATGTTTTTACCAGAGATCAGATGTTATGACCATGTTTGTGCCATGGTGAGCCAGGACAAAGGAACCAGATATGGAAGTGAGCTCAGCCCAGGACTCCTGACTCCTGACAGCACAAAGCCTGCACTCTTACTGTGCTGACCTTGGCCTTAATGAGAAACAAGGCTGGGCACTGCTCTATTGATGCAAGGCTGTACTGTCAGAGGTATATGACCTTCTCTTTGCTGATGAACGGTTGTTGACCAGAAAAAAAGCAGCTCTGCACAAAACCCCTCACTTTCTAAATAAAACAGAGAGGTGGAAGCAAGTAGATATTCCTTGGCTGACCCATTGCCTAGACCTGGGCTGATGAGAAAGTATTGCCAGCAGTGCCAAACCGAGATCTGGGCATCTGTTTCCACACAAGGATTATGCACCTGTTCAACCATGGTTTCCTTTCCCTCCTCAAGGTGAGGCATGAGCAGGTTGTTGCACTCTGTCCCATGACCAAAGAGGAATTATGTTGATGGTGCCTAGAGGAAGTGTCTCTTTCAGTCAAAGCTCTGAATTATTAGTGCTGTGGTATATACGATTCATTAAGGTTATCTGAACACCTGTTCATAAATTTCCTAACTCATTCAACAAATATGTGACCTCAACTGTGCTATTCCTTAGCTAAAACACATAACAGCTGACTGATATGCAGGCAAGTAACACTGCTGGTTATTGTAGTTGAAAATGAAAGGACACGTGGGCAAAGAAGTCATCTAAGGACCAAAGTAATTAGAAAAAATTATGCCCATCAGCTGTTGTGAATTTATGAGAATGTGGGGGTAGATTAAGAAAGGGCTTTACCCCCTTCAGAACATCTTTCATTAGCAGAAAGTAAAGCCTTTGTGAGAGGGAACCACAGCAGCATCCAAATTGCCTGATCTGAAAGCGCTGCTTCCTGTTAGCTGTCACTGTTTCCTCCAGCTTTTCCGAGGCTGCAAGCCAGCAACAAGCACATCCCGACAGCCAGCCCCAAGCTCAGCTGTCTGTGTGTGTGTATGGGCATTTATCATGTGTAGTCTTCAATTTGTTCCCACTAAACTGCCATTTTGGGACAGGGAGTAGAAGAGGAGGAACATTTAACAACATTTATGTTCCCAGTATATAGGACTACTGTTTTCCCTGCCGGGTCGTGGTGTATTGTTTTTTCTTTGTGGTCATTCCAGCTGCTCCTCAAGAAGAGCTGTCCCAGTATCAAACAGCTTGACCAGTGGCAGGTAGTTCCTCAGGTTCTGGGTTGAGTTCAGCAGGAGGGGATTTACATGGAACCTTGGCCCACAGCATTCACAACAGGGAAGACCAAAGAGCAGTCAGAATATCTTTGCCTGTCCCTTCACCCCTGCCTCTGTGCCCCTCCCCAGCTGATAGAAAGCTCCACACTGGGGTGATGGATAACAGAAAACAGAAGCATTGGAAGGACAATGCCACAGTGAGACATTTCTCAGCCTTTCCTCATGGGTCACAGCATTATCCCAGAGATGAACTCTGTTGTGGCAGCACGCAAGAGAGAGATCACTCTGTTCCCCTGATAAAAGGAAAAAACCCTTCCTTCTCAGTTCTGCCATCTGGAATAGTGTCAAGTCAAGGAGAGATGACATGCCATTGCCTCCATGCATACACAGGAATTGTGGCACATTCAGTGATTTTCCAAATCCCACTCCAAGATGCTGTGAACAAGCCAAGGGAGCAGTGCCCAGGTACACAAGCATAACACTGTGTGCCCAGGGCACAGCCACACAGCTGATTTCCCGAGGAAGGTCACCAAACTGGCTAGAATGGAGTGACAAGAAGAAAGAAATTTTAGCAGCTGGCAGAGGAGGAATAGGAAGACAGACCACATACAGCAATGCCTCAATGACAAGATGGCTCTTGGCTGGCATCAAAAAAAGCAATATGCTCCAAGACAGGCTCTCCTATATCTTTCTATAGCCAAGAAACTGCTTCATAAAATTATTATTGTACACCTGCACAGAAATGATTTGGGATATTATTAAAAGGATGAGTTAATCATCAGGATTTAGGGCATGGCTAGGACTTCTCCAAGGTGATAAGTCAGAGTGTACCAACTAGAAAAAATCAAGTGCAGCACCAGCTTGATTTAAAAATCATCCAAAGTGAATCAGAAAGCAGATGTGCCTTTAGCTGATAACAGTGAGGAAATGAAATCTCTAAGATCTGGGTCTGAGAGGTGGGGTATAGGAGAAATAGATTTAGCTAGCAGCATCACCTTGTGGGAAACTTCTTAGGCAAAATCTGTTCTTTCATAAGTACATTTAGTTGTCAGGAATTGAAAGTAAAATCTGGGCAAGCCCATGTGCGGCCTGAGGAGAGGCTGAGAGAGGAGGAACTGTTCAGCTTGGAAAAGAGATGGCCAGGGAGATCCTGTCATTGTATGTAAGTACCTGACTGGAGGCAGTAAAGAAGATGGAGACAAGCTCTTAGTGGTGCCTGGTGATAGTACAAGAAGAAATGAGCACTAATTGAAATTTAAAAAATTCAATTTAAATATAAGAAATAAAAACATTTTTACTGCTAAGCTGGTGAAATATTGGGACAAGTTGCCCAAAGACACTGTGAAGTCTGTGTTCTTGAAGGCATTCCAAATCTGACTGGACACAGTCTTGAGCATCCTGCTAACAGCCCTGATCCTGAGCAACCTGTCTAGCAGATGCTGCACTGAGCATGGGGCATTGGACTGGACAATCTCCAGGGGCATCTTCCAGCCTCAGCCATCCTGCTCCTGTTTCCTCAGGGAAAACAGGACAGTGGGAAAGCTGACAGAGCCCTCCAAAAGAGAGAGGCTGAAGGGTAAAAAAAGAGGCTTGTTTTCTACAGTATACTTCCAAGTGGCTCTCCCAGCTGTTATTACACTGGTGGCCTAATTAAACCATATCCTTTCCATGTTGGTTTTTTTCTCCGTGGTTATCAAAGACAATGTTCTCATCTGAGTAGTACCATTCTAGTTCTAAATCTGCTCCTACATCCCTTCCAGTGCTTTGTACAATATTCCCTGTTGCCAGGGGCAGCTACATGAAAACGGGACTTTAATTAGCAGAGAAGATTTCCTAGTCTCCTCACCTCCCTAGGGCCTGTCCTGCATCTCTAAGGGCATCTGTCTATCCATTATTTACCACCACAAAGGCTCAGGGACCTCCAGAAGGATCATATTTTCAACGAAGCAGGGTGTTCCTAAAATATTTGACGGTGTATTATAGGGCTCCAGAGAAAGAATTGCACTTCAGGTGAGAAACTTTAGGCTAGGACCTGCCTTTCAGAACAGGGATGCCAACGGTGCAAAAACCAAATGCATGCCTGGAAGAGCCCCATTCCTATGAGTCTGGATCCTCACTCACTGAATGTCTGTGTGACTGCCCTGAAGGCAATAGAACTGTGATGCCACACAGGGATGTGCTCGTTCACCTGTATGATCCATGTTTGACTGTTAGTGACTGTACTTGCTTTTACAAATTTCTATTCTACCAACAAATCGAAAGATAAGAGGCAGCCCCTCTGTAAAATATGGCTTTGGACTTCTCCAGCTGCAAAACAAGTAATAGAAAATGCACTATCTAAGCACCAACTATCTAAGCACCCATTTCTCATCTGTGTAAGGGAAGTGATACTGTGTGTCAGGTAACAGCCTGGAGAAGTTATGCAGAACTTCCTTGCAGAGTTTCATGTAGGATGTTTTTTATTTTTTCTTGAATTATTCTAGGTAGATGTGGCAAGGTTTCCTGCTGCACAACATTTCCTCTGAATGCATGTAAGCAGTATCTTCCTCTTCTGCTGAGCAGGGTACTCAAGTAGCATTTGCCAGCAAACGTGAAAACTCCAGGAGCCTTTTGCTTTGCAGGCATTGTTTCTTCAGTTCATTATCTATTTATAGTTCTTGCCTTTGATCGATGTTTGTATTTAACCTTGTATTTCTTAATTTGTAGGTCAGTCTGCATTTACCATGGTTAATTTATTAGGGCAGATTCTTCTTCTCAGTCAGCTCGTTGGGGGAGGAAAGTGTGTTTAGGTGCTGTAAATCATTCCAAACAGATCTCATCTAGTAACCTTAGTAACCAAGTTTTGTACTGGAGCAAGTAATATTTTTATGGTGATATTTTTTCACTGTGAATAATAGAAAAGTAATGATAAAACAACACATTTGAGGATGAACTTGCCAATAAAAATTGCTATAAAAGCAGCAGCATTGTTTCAGAGCAAAATTATAGCCAATTCTTTCCCAGAACCTCTGTAAATTGTCTCAGAGCAAAGCTTTTCTCCTGTGTACACTATAAGCTAATTCCTCTATTACTGGATGTTGTAATGCAGGCTCTTAGCATATTTTATAGAACCTCAAGTCACAAGCTTCGTTAAACAGTAATGCATGCTGCTTTGATCGAAAGGATCATGTGGATTGTCACTTTCATCAAATATCACTTTCTGTGATAAAGAAAAGGCAAATGCTTCAAAAAACACCAGAAAGCTTCATATCAAGGTAATCCTGAAAGTCTAGATAAGCACCAGTTCTCTGCATGGCATTGCATCTAAAAGTACCATCAGAAAAAAAATCCTTACCTGGGCAGGGGCACCTGGACTGCTGACTTACAAGGTGTGATTTCTTTCTCACTCAGGTGTTTCAGATGTCTAGAGCTGAGTTTTTGCAAATGCTCCTTCCTTGAGCTTAACTCTTATTCTGTGTCCAGCTCTGATCACAGAATCATAGAAGGGAAGGGACCTGAAAGATCATCCAGTTCCAAACCCCTGCCATGAACAGGGACACTTTCCGCTAGACCAGGTTACTCAAAGCCCCATCCAACCTGGTTGTCAACACTTTTAGGGATGGGGCATCCACAGTGTCTCTGGGCAATCTGTTCCAATGCCTCACAACCCTCACAGTAAAGAAATTTTTATCTAATGTCTACTCTAAGCTACTCTCTTTTAGTCTGAGTCCTTTCACCTTTGTCTGGTCACTAGATGCTCTTACAAATAGTTTTTCTCTGTCTTTCTTGGAGTCTCCCTTCAAGTACTGGAAGGCCAGATTAGGTCACCCTGAAGCCTTCTCTTTTCCTGGCTGAACAATGACAATTCTCTCAGCCTTCCCTCATAGGAGAGGTGCTCCATCCCTCTAATAATTTTGGTACCCACTCCAAAAGGTCCATGTCCTTCCTGTGCTGGGGACCCCAGAGCTGGATGCAGCACTGCAGTGGGGTCTCACCAGAGCAGAGCAGGGGGGCAGAATCCCCTCTCTCACCCTTTGGATGCAGCCCAGGATTCCATTGGCTTTCTGGGCTGTGAGTACCCATGGCTGGCTCATGGGAATTGGACATTTAGCTGTGATCCACAAAACAGCTGATCTGAGAGGTGGTTTCAGAACACGCTTAACTCATGTCACATCCTCAGACATCACTCTCTTTTCAAACCAAGTCACAAAAGGAAGACAGAGACAGCAGGTGGTCAAACCCTATCTTCCCCTCAGCACTGCCCTGGGAATCAGGAGACCTCAGCTGAGAGGGAGGCAGGCCCACACATAAAACATCTCCCCTCTAGTCTACACCTCCTAATTAGTGTGGATTTGGTTCTTTCAAGACAAATGAGGAAATGAAATCTTGCCTCCTTTCCTCTTGGGAAAACAACTCTTGCCTTTGCCTCCAGGACCTCTGCTCATTGTTTTCAAGGAAAACACAGGGAAACAGCTTCTAGCCTGAGAACACTGACATTCCTGAAGGATGAAAGTACCCTCCTACTGCCTCAGAAGTGCATCCCTAGCCCAGGTTACTCCTCTGGTTAGCATTGGCCACATGCTCAGCATGCTGGCTCGGAAACCCCTGTCAGAAGCGGGGGACTTCCCAGGCACACAGGTGTCCAGTGCAGGGCTCCAGGTTCTGGATTGCTCATTTCATTATCACGTGTTGCCGCCTCTGACTTTCAGACTTGCTGGTACCTTTTCAGGTCTAGCCTGATGGAGCTTTTCTAAGCATACTGTGAGGCTTTGAATACAAACCACAGCCATGGTGGCTCCTCAGAGACACAAGAACTTTGTTAAGTCAGCTCTAAGTTACGTTTTGTCACAAGCCTGTCATACCCGCTGTGTCTGAGCTGAAACCATTTGCTATTCAGCACAAGAACTGAACAATTATTTGGGCCAAGAAGAGCAAAGTGCCATGGAAACTGAAGTGGGACATTACGTGTTCACACAGGGCAAGAGTCCTTTGCTCTCTCTGTGCAGAAAGTGCCATCAGCTCTTGAATAAATACGGGCAGTCAGCACTTCATCTTCTGCTTTATCAGAAAAATAGACCCTTCAGCCATGTCAGACTCCTGGTACTGTTCTCATCCAGGAAGGCTTAAAGGCCATCAGGACAGCACAGGAAGAGGCTCTAATCTTCTGATAGCCTGGGTATTCCACAGAGACTTCAGGATTACTCCTTGAGTGAAGACTGAGCCACCTGTGACTCGCATACCAAGATATTCACCTACTCCTTTTCTGGGACGCCTGCTTTTCCTTCTCACCCGTTTCTGTGCCACCCACAGCACCTGAGCTGCTTCAAAAAGATACTCAACCCCACTCACCTTCTTTGACAGGAGATAACATCCTCTGTGAGACACAACCACAGCACAAGGTCTTTTCCAGCTGGACAGGTTTGGTGGCTTGGCTGGAGGATGGACCAAAGCTGCCTCTCTCCCATCCCTGTCTGGTTTGTACATCTGTCATCATCAGTGTGAGAGTGTAATGATGCCCCAGGCACCATTCCCAGCAAAGGACATCATCAACCCCTGCCAGCACTTTTTTTAATGCCACTGCAGATTTACAGAATGAACTTTTAATCATTTTTTATTGCTAATTTCACATTCTATCACTCTGCTCATGTACTCAGACCATCTTTTTTGCCTTCTCTGTGCATGAGATGAGCATCCTATTTGAAACCTGAAGCAGAAGCAGGCTATGTGTCCTTTCTCTGCAAAGAGCAGGCAAGACTGAGGAAGTGACTTGGCACAAGAGGCAAGGCAAGAAGGAAGCGAGAGGAATAAGAGTAGCCTTAGAGGTAACACAGCTATTCTAGTTTGAATACGTGGTGGCAGAAATACTCAGACACATGTCTACCATTTCTTAGGTGCTGTATAATGTCAGACAGAAACAGCAGGACCTGAGGGCATTAAGCATCCAAGCATACAGAAATATTTGATCTTCTGAGATTCAAAGTAAACTACATATATATATGTATATATTTATTTGCACAATCCAAGAACCTTTCTCAGAGACCCAAAGGAGAAATGAGAGTGCTCAGGGTAACTTCTGAATTTTGGCCACTGGCCTTGAGGCTTTCCTAAGAGATTTTCTTGTTCTGACAGTTTTTTTCTTCCTTTAAATATGGGACTGAGTTGTATTTCATCATAAAAATGTCAGAAAAGCCTTACATCAGACCACTTGAAGTATAGCTCTCCCCTGATATCAAAACCAAGCATTAAAGTTTGCTTTTGGCAAGCTTACAGAGAGTCTTCGTCCCTACCTGCTAAATATGTTAGGTTTCCAAATAATTTCACAAGCTGTTCCAGATAATCACACAGTAAGTAGGTTAAGCAAATAGACTTATGGCTTCTGTGTTTTTCCCAGCCAAGTTTTTAATCTCAGAAGTTACAGCAGAAAATCACTTGGATATTTCTGTTACTGGTGACTTCTGGACTGTGCTGGCACAAGAACAAATAACTGAAGAAGGACACAGCAGCACTGATATGACCACAGTGCCACAGAAACCCACATTCCCTCACACTATATGGGGCATGGATTTGTGAATAGCACATTGGAAACATTTGTGGCTTTATTGTTCCTTTCAAAGCTCACAAAGTCAGGCTGGAGTATTTGTGATTATTGAGTGGGTAGTCGGGGTGGTAGGAGGTGGGAATGGAGGCAAGAGTCCTTTCTGCATTTGAGCTGGCCATAGCTCCTGGTGCTTTTGTTCAGCCTCCATCAGAGTGCTAACAACAGGGAAAGAGACTGTAGCTTGGAAATTTTAGTTCTTAAACTCATTCACTCATGATCAGCCCTGAGACCACAGAGGTTACATTTATATTAGTTTAATATTTATGAGCCATGAAACAAGATGTTTCTGGTGAATAAAAGGTGAACTTCTACGTGAGCATGTAAAACTGAACTCTGTTTGGCCTTGATAGTTTGAAGATAAAGTGATGAACTTGAACCTAGAAGAGGAATTTGTGTAGACCCTCCTGACCAGAAAGGTGACACACGCTTGCCCATGTGAATTAATTTGCTGTCTTTAACCTCTTGGTGCTACTACTGACACTGACATCACTTTGCTGCAAACAGTCCATCCCCTTTGTCAAGGAGCGCCAGCTCCTGTCATCAAGGGGTTCATTAGTTTGAAATGAGGAGCTCTGACACAGTTTGGGTTTCTTCACAACCCTGACTCCCTGTTCACTGTGAAGCAATCACATTACTTTAAGTGCTCCCCTCTTGTCAAGTTGCCTCCTCCCTTACATTGATGTTTCTGTTTTCAAAAGTGTCTTTCATGTAAGAAGCCAAATAGTTTCTGTTAAATTAAACACATACTATTATCTCCCCTTTTCTTTCACGTCTCCCAGGAAAATCAAAACCAAAGAACAACAAAACCTGTTCTATCTGGCACACAGATCTGCCCCTCATTGCACATCATGCCAACCCCCAGTGAGAGAAACAGTGAATTTTCCTGCTGTTTGCAGGCAGGAAAAGGGGAGCACAGCTCCTCCCACCTGACATTTCACAGCACTGGTGCAACTGAAGGCTTCAGCCACCTCGGGCAGCCCAGCAGTATTTCCAGTGTGTCTGCTCTGAGTTTGCCTTCCTGAGAGGAACCAGTAACAAAATGTAAAATATACATAAGCCCAATCTTATTAAGAATGGCTTCCTGATTGCTGCTGGGTTCTCCTGGCTTCTAATCCTAAGGCTGCCATCCTCTATTCCCCGATAACACACACTCAAGTAGGGGTGGGTGTCCCACTAAGCACATTGTCACCAGCCAGCAGTGACTGCCTCCACTTCTGTGCCCAGCCAGTGCAGCAATTGCACACAGTATTTGCACTCAGAGCTTCACACCTAATAATACTTCAGCACCTCTTTAACTGCTTTATCCATTTTTGCCCATTTGCAAGCCTCAGGCTCCCGATAAGTAGATGGTAAGTGGAGCTGGTAAATTAAAAACCTACATGCTTCAGGCTTTTAGCATTAAAAGACCCCAAAGTTCTCCTAGTTCATACCATTTGCCATTAACATCGACTCCACTGTCAGCAGGTAAATCTGGTGGTAATATTTGCCTATTAAAAAGTCTATCACTGGCTTCAATTCACCAGCATTATCATTTTCCAGTGTTAGAGAGCAAGTTCAGAGGGTTGCAAATACCTGAGAGTGTTCTGCCCAAGGAAGATAAATGTCCATTTTTAAATCAATGTTTGGTGACAGAGAACTGGAAAGGGCTTAAAATAAAGAAGGAATTAAATCTGTGTGTCCTGGTATAAATGAGTTGCTGTTAATGGGCTTTTCTGATAACACAGAAGAGGCAGTTGTGTCCTACCACAGCCCCAGGAGGTAAGAGCTGTGTTCTCATCTTGACTCAGATATTGATGTGCTGGGTAGCCTGGGGCTTGCTGACATCTCTTACTCCTACTTCTCTCAGCTGATGGCAGGACCAGGAACCAGAATAAACCAAGTGTATTTGCACAGCAAGGGCAGTCATACAAGTGGCCCACCGTTAAAACATAGATCAAACCCTTTTTGTTCTTTCAGCTTCCTTAAGGCCTATGCTCTTCTCTGGGAGATTGTTTACACTGTAAATTGTAACCAAATAAGTTCATGACTGTGAACAAATTAGTGACACCATTCTCTCTCATTCTCTCATGTGTTTGACAAAAGTGGAGAAAACACATGCAACAGCTTTGAAACTAAAAAACTCAGGTCAGCTTGAATGCCTGATATGAAGACATCTTGAATGTTTGTGCTTTAAATGTTG
Organism: Passer montanus; assembly: GCF_014805655.1. Lineage (NCBI taxonomy): Eukaryota > Metazoa > Chordata > Aves > Passeriformes > Passeridae > Passer > Passer montanus. Next base: position 357,497 of record NW_024359721.1, on the reverse strand, counting down.
TATTTTCTGACCTGCTCTATGGAATACTACACATCCTACAGGAATGTTGTGAAGAGTACCTAGAGTATCACTGGGACAGTCAATCATTTTTACAGGGAATAAAGATGGGCCATGCTCTGTTAGGGAACTTTGGAGATCTCAATTACCACGTAAAAACAAAATGCTCTTGAAATGTCAGAAGTGTGGCAGTGTGGGCTGATTCCAAGGCACGGGGCAGAACGCTTCTGGAGCACTGAAATTATGTTTGGTGCTTTAGGACATATAAAGAGCACAGAATAAAACCCAGATCAGATAAATAAGATCATCTTTCTTATGAAAGAGGAAGTGATATTTAATATTTCTCCCTCAAGGCTTATAAACAGCTGCCACTCAGGCAGAATAGATAATACAAGTTTCAGAATAATCCATGAAATCGGGAATTGGAATATAAACCTTTCCAAGTGTAGTTTTTCCTTCTGGGTACCATGACTGCTCAGTGCCACTGAAAAAGGGGGCTGTTGGCCCCCTGCAAGATGTGTTCACAAATCACAGAGGAAAAGCCTGCCTAGAATGGAAAGCAAGAAGGATATGTTAGATAGATAAAGATATGCCAGCACAAATCTTTAAGGATCAGTTTATGAATATGTTCTGGTGTTATTAAACTCTTCTCAGATATTAATGACATCCCACACTAAAACCAGGTAGATTTTACCCTTGTTGGCAGGGATCAAATTCAGATTCTGAGCAAATTAAGAGGCTTGAAAAACTATTCAGCTCTTTGCTAACTCTTTGCTCTTTGTTTTTTTCTTAGTAACTTCACAAATTCACTGGAAATTGCCAGAATTCCGCAGCTGTGGCAAATATGTGTTCCTCATGTTCCTCCTCAGTAGAGTATGGAACCCTCATATCAGACTAGTATTCCCTTCCTTTTCTCACCTGCTCTCTGCTTGCCCTGCTCCTCAGCCTTTCTGGCTGCAGCATTCCTGGAATAAGGAGCAAACCCCACTGGGAGTGCAAGGGCCTCAACACCAGGCAATGGCAGGGATGTGCACAGGGAGCATGACTCCAAACAGTGGAGAACTGTTTTCCAGGGTCTTCTGCAGCTTTTAAGGTTTGGGTGGGATCAAGGAGGCAATAAGACAAATGTTTCAGTGGCCAACCTGCTTCTGTTTGGAGAAGCATTATCGCAGGGATGGCTGGCAGCACAGTGACGCTCATGTTATCACTTAGGCATCCGAATTCTGGCTGCAGATTTGTTCACTCTGTCACAGAGAAAGACATAAGCACAGAAAAGCAGAAAACAGCTAATTAACTTTCTCAGTTGGCCAGGGAACCAAACTGATATGTTTCAGAGAGAATCACAGCCTTCAGGCGGAGACCGTGGGTGAGACGGATAAAAAGTGGTGAAGCAAGGTTTTCCATAAGAAAACTAACTTGCTAGTGTACTGTGAAAAGTTGATAATGAGCATTGTCATGGCAGCATTCAGCTGAATCACTTCCCAACAAGCTCTAGAGCAAGCAAGCAGAAAGAGGATAAGCCTCCATTTTCTCTCCTGGGTTTCTTCCTTGGCCAGAAATGGAGAACAGAACTAGAGCACGATGGGAGGGAAATCAGGGAATTCTTCAACTCCCTGCAGCTTTCTCTACAGTAGCCCCTGAATGACTGGGTTTTGGCATATAGATGCTAAGAGAGGTTTGTGCTGTTTTTTGCAAACCCTGCATTTATGTAGGAGCTGGAATTCTTGCACATGAGGAATGTCTTTCCTTTAGAGTTTTCCTTTATCACACGATCAAAACCAGCCATTACCCATTCAGTGATCTGAGATCACACATTGAAATTTAGGTGGCCACTCATGGCCTGCTCGGCATGAAGAGTGGATCAATGAAGTCTGCAGAAAATCTGCTCAGTAATATTGGGTTGGTCTTCTCACCAAGGAGATTGCTAGAGATTGCCAGAGACTACAAATTACTTCATAAATATAGGTCTGTGAACAACTTATAAGCAAGAAGGGAAGTGAATAATTCATCTTTATTCACAGGGAAACATCTAATCCTTTTTTTTGCAAGCTAAGCAAATTAAATCCAGGAGAAATATTTAAGATTAGAGTTGTACTTTATATGTAAAGTTCCACAACTTAAACATTTTTCTTTAATTTAATTGTTATAGAAAGTTTGGCCAGGAACTTTTCATTACCTGCAGCTTTGTATTGGCAGCCAGGAAGGAATCCCTGCAGCAAACTTCCAAGATATTCCTAAGAATGTGTTCCTCAAAATGTGTTCTATAAATAAAATGAGAACTCCTTATAAAAGTGAATTACCAAGACCTGAGCCGTGTAGTGGTATTAAAAAAAAATAAAAGAAAGGAAAATTTAGCAATAGAGAATTTATTAGAGAGAGTTGTGGCTTTCAGCTGACTTCAGTTAATATCCTTTATTATTTCAGTGGCCACTGTCTGTCTAAAGTTCTAATTGTTACAGGCATGGAGCCTAGATCAGAATGAGAGCATGCTAACTCAGTGAGATCCTTTTTGCTGGCTTCAGCCAGATCTGGGACATTGCTATATCACAATTTGCCTTTCCTATCTCATGCATGCTTTCTTCTTATAAAGTTTTCTGGGGCATATTCCTTAGAAATAGAGAGTTTTAGAGACAAAGAGCTCTCTGCTGGGCATATCTGAAACTGCTAAGCCAAGAAATAAAATAACTGGGAATTTTACGCATTGGGTTTGTTGTAAGTGCATGCCAGAAATTGCCATGCTGTTTAAACAAAACACACAACTTGTCCCAGGCCTGAAAGACAGAATTTCTGCAGAGGTCTACATGCTCTGGTTGTTCAAGTAGGATCAAAAACATCTGATTTTGATAAATTAGAAAATATTAAATTTCAAGAATGGAAATCTCTGTCTCTAATGTCTGGTGTTTTAAGCACCTAAAATTACATGCTAGCAGGTCCCATGCTCTTGGGGAGCATGCTCTTATTTGTTACTCTTCTGCTGTGTCCACATTCCAAGATAAAATTATAAATTCAGTAACTGGCATTTAGAAAAGGCTAAATTTCTTAACTTATTATACAGGAAGATTATCTCAGGCTGGCATGTCATCTTAAAACGGTATTTTTATACAGCTTGAAAATTAAGACCGTATTAGACCTGATTATATCACATTTGACCAGCACGTTGTCATAGAATCTATTTTAAACACCCAAAAATGTCATTACCACTGTTATTATTGTTCATTACCTAGACTAATAGGAGCCCCAAGCTCTTGCCCAGGTTCTAGAGCCAGTACAAAAGGAACCTACCAGTTAACATTTCCTATACAGCTGAAAACCTGAAAAACCTTTCAAAACTACCTTTAAAAGAAGGCAGAACTCTTTCTTCAAATTCTTCTCAGAGGGGCTTTTTCTTTGTCTGAAAAGAACAAAGAACCATATTTCAGATTTGCAATCAGACTGAGACTGAAAACAAATGCAGCCATATAACCTGCTGTGAGACAGAAAGTGTATGAAATTATTTTCTGAACTGTGTTGCAGCAGAAAATAATTTTTGAGCAGATAAAGAGGAACCTCATTAAATAACAGGACTAGAGCAAAGTCTGAACGACCAGGGCTTGCCTGCTTTTCTTCAATTTTATACACTTAGTCTCATCATTAGTCTTAGCAAAACACCTACATCTAGTATGGAATTGTTGTCTTTCAGGCAGCCCATAGCTACAAGATTTAGGAATGTGGGCATAAATGTGACAAAATTAAATATGACACAATTCTGTGTTATAGACTGAGAGGCAAACAGACCCAGCATCAGTGAGTAAATGTTGAATGAATGCGTCCTCCTGAGCTGCAGATTTGGTTGGTTGTGGAGGGACTTTCAAACAGATGACAACATCTAAGGGAAAACAGCCAATAACCAGCTTGGTGCTGGCAGAGCACATCCACCTCCTGTGCTGCTGTGACCTGCAGGAGGGTGCACACCTGCCTGTCAGTGCGGTGTAACCAGGAGCAGCCCCTTGGGCCTTCACAGCCCTCCTGTGAACCATCAGTCTAGCCAAGACTGAGATGCAGGCTCCAGCCATCACTTCCCATGTCTGAGGGGACAGCTTAACCATACTGTGTGCTGAATTTAAGAGTCCTCTGCTATCAGCCTTCTCCTCGAATGGTTGTTGAGGGAACATGTTAACGCCTCCTCCTAACCTTCTCTTGGATAACTGAACTCCTGGAGGATGATGTATTTTGTGTTCATATTGTCCTTTTTTTTGGCTTGTTTTTAAAATTTCTTTGCATCTTTTCATCATCCTTTCATCTTTTCATCATCCTAGCATCAGACACCAGTACATGCCAAGGGTGTCTTCAACAGCTCTGCACACAGAGGCGAACCTCAGCCTCCATGACAGTGGGTGCATCCATCTAGTTATTTACCCAAAATCAGTGTTTGATTGCTCTCTCTTTGATATCAGCTTTTGAGGACCTTCTTTTCCCTTGGCCATCCTCCACAGCATCCCCTGCATTTCAAGTGGGAGTGCCTAAAGAATGGGGAGTTTTCAAGCCCTAACTGATGGCTGAGTGTGAGGCAACATGGCAAATATTAATTGGGACTCTATTCTTGATATGCTAAAAGACAGCAGGGAATAAAGAACAAAGTCATAGCTAGCAAATTGCCTGGAAGAAAAAGATGCTGCCACTGACTACAGCAAGTCACCTACTGTGTTAACAAGCTGGACCTTCATTAATGTTTTTAGGGTTTAGTGCAAATTTCCTCCACATATAAAAATATTTTCAATCATGCAAGGAAGAAGAGGCCAACTTCATCCACTTTTTTTTTTCAGGGCAACAAAAATACCCACATAATGGGAATGCTCACAAAAGAGCTGAAGAGCAGACACTGGGCAGTATGACCAGAGACAGTCGCTGCCATCCCTTCACCAGGGTCCTGAGACACTCAGCTTCCTCTTTCGAGTAATGATGAAATTCAAACAATCTGAAGTGAAACATCTGTGAGCAGGGAAAGCTGGGGACATGAACAGCTTCTGTCAGAGCAAGATGCACAACCTGCATTATGCAGAAATATGGTGAGGAAAGCATGAGGCTCCTGGAGCAGCAGGGTGATAGTGGTTATGCAGAAAAATCTAGACAGTGTACAGATTAAATTGTGAGGGTTTTTTTCCTTTTTTCTCTTTTTTTTCTTTTTTTTTTCTTTTTTTAAAATTTTAATTAACCACCTTGTTTCTAACTACACCATCTGTGGTATCATGTTTGCTCTTTATAAGGTACTCTCAAAAGAAGGATAATTAGGAATTTAGCAACAAGATAGTACTTTTAATATTTCCTGTAATATGTTTCTAAGGACTTATCCATATGTTTTGAGAAGGCTGTATCATAGACAATCAGTGGGAAGCCAGGAACATGAAAATAAATGCCTGTGGTAGAAAAGCTAAGAAAGAAAATAATAGTGGTCTCCCCCAGACCTGTTTCCTGCACTCTCTCTAGAGGCAATAGGTGGTAGCATGTTTTCATGTCCAAGTATCTGGTCAATGGAGCAAAAAAGGCAGCTTCCACCATGAGGAAAATGGGTAAAATAGAGGCATATGAACATGAAACAACATCAAAGAAGAGAAGAAACAATTTTCCTCCTAAAAATCAGTTCAGTTTTAGGGTAACAGCAGCTGTAAATGAGAAACAGGTTGTGTGAGCTGCCTAACACACCACATTACATTACATTACTCTGAGGACAACATGATGACCCACTCTAAAAGCTGCAGAGATGAGTCTGAGAGCTGGTACCACAATGACAGGAAAAAAAATCTGCCCTAAATCTAGAAAGAGTTTTTGACAATTATCTATTCAGAAATACTTCAAGCACAACAAGAATAGTGTCCAAAGCACAGCTTGTAAACTGCCATCATTTATTAAAGTGAGGACATTTTGGGACCTGGGAGATATAAAACTGAGCCTCTGGGAAAAAGAAAAGACTAAGAAATAAAAGAGTCAGAGAGCACTGCTGTGAAAGGTAAACCATTTTAAAAAGTTAAAGATGGAAAAGTCCTGCTAGGTCATGTAAGTCAGTGCCCTTACAAGTGCATGAGAGAGAGACACAACAACAAAAGCGCTCTGGGCTCGAACATCACACACTGGCTGAGGCTGAAGTGACAAATTACAGGGAAAATGGCCAGCCACCTCCAGGGAGGGTCTCTGCTGTGACCTCAGGGGAACCAGAAACACAGGGCTTGCTTAATCTTGGCACCTGCCTGTTACATCTCTCTTGGGAGGAGAAGTATCTTGGAAAGACAATCATAAATATCTCCCTAAAGCTATTCCTTTTTTTGTTGCTGATAAATAAAAGACATGAAAAATTCCAGGTATGAGAGAATACCAGGTCAGTGAGGGAGAAATGGGAGAGAGTTTGGTAATGGATTGGATCCTTCTGGCCGAATTATGTTTCCAATTATTTGTAGGAATAGGTCAGTGACAGCGGTGCAAGCTGCTTTGCTCAGAGGTAACAGAACCCAGAAATGAGCAGCAGCAAATAGAAAAGAAATTGGAGAAAATAGGAGAAAAGAGAAATGACAAGGACAGGAGAAACCTAGCTGAATTTATGCTAACCCAGGTAGTACCGGGGAATAAAAAGGGCTTTCACAAATGTCCTGTAGGGGAAAGGAAAGCCAGCCAGAATGTAGTTTCATTAATGAGTGAGAGGAAGATAAAAAAAACCAGTATTTCTTCCAGGGCCAAATCACCCCCTATTTTTTTTTCCAAATAAAACAGGGAAAAAAAGGATGTAACAATTGGAAAATAATGAAAATCCTATCTAAATAGCCAATAGTGTAGAGCAGGTTGCAGGAACAGTTGGAAATTTTGAATATCCACCATACAGATCAGCTGGTCTGGTTGCATTCATCCTCAGGTGATGAGGGAATTAGCCAATTAAGTTACTGAACCATTGGCAATTATTTTTGAAAGTCATGGAGAACTATGGAAGTCCCAAAGGCTAGGGAAATAAAGCAAATATAGTATTGATTTACACAGAAGGAAGAATGATCTTGGCAATTACTGCCCAGCACTTTTATCTCCAATCTCCAGTAAAATAATCGACCCAGCAGTACAAAAAGAGCTATTAGAAAACTTCAAGAGGGCATTGGAAACATGAGCAACAAGTGATGTGGGATAAAGAAAGAATCCATTCTAGAGGGAGTTATCGATGTTTTATACATAGAAGACTAGAATCAAAAGGTAAGGGATAAAAGTAATTAAATCGGAACAGAAGCCTCCCTTCAGCACCACTTAAGCACATGCTTAAATCTTTCCAAGTCAGTTTTGAGCAAGCATTGCATGAAAGGACAGGCTTGTTTGCATTCACAAAGTTCACCAATGAACATAAACAATTTGCTTAAAAAAGACCTACAGGAGGAGCAGCAGCAGAAGGGAGAGTGATAAGGAGCAATGCACAAAACTGCAGCAGAGAGACTGATGAGGTAGCAGGAGCAAGATGTTCACAGGGTTCCTTCAAGTTCTACTCTGAGTAATACCTTCATTTGAAATGCAAAAGATGTTGCAAAGTGCACACTCAGGAACTGAGGGGAAAGGGCAAAAATACAGCCATACATATGTAGCTAGAGAATTACAAGTGAGAAGTAACAAAAGGAAATCCAATGTAAAACAAAACCTGCACAAACCCCTACTAACACAATACAAAGCAAGATGTTTCAAGAAGGAGAAGTTCAAAACAAGCAATGTCAGGCACTCAGGAAGAATAATATTGGGCAGCAAATTTTTCACTTTTTGAAATTATGGATAAAGCCTGTAGATCGTAGTGAAGAGGGATGATGGACTTTCTCACCTGCTCCATGCTGGGGAAGGGGAACTCACAGAGAGAACCCTCATTAAATATGTAATTAGAAAAACTGTAGAGGGTCCAAAGGAAAAAAGGCAAAAATGAAAATGGTGTCAAGGTACAGTGTTTGAGGAGAGACTATGACATTAAAGTTTCATCATACAGCTTTGCTGTCTTACAAGACTTCAATCGTGCCATCCACTGCATGTCCTATCCAGAGAAAATTGCAGAACGGTGTCTGAGAGCTGCTCACATACAATCACTTTTTTCTGATGTCTGTAGCTCCATTTCTGGCACACATACAAAAATTAAGAATTTACTGCAAACCAAATACCTCCACAAAAAATGGAAAGGTAAGGAGTGAGATTTTGTTATGCTTCTTGCAAAAGCAAAATCAGATACCATAGCTTAGAGAAAAGGGGAGTGACACAGATTTAAGGCATGCATTCCTGCTTCTAGACCCAAATGACTCCAAAATTTTATAAACATAAGACAAAACTACCTTTGAGATTGCCCTGTGGACTAATATAATCTCTACAGCATTACCTGAGATAGATGTTAACAGCACATCAGATGTATACCTGGTATGAGGGTTCAGGGTTGGGGGTCCCTCAAGAATACTTAGCCCCAGTTCTGCAATGATTTTCTAACTTTACTTTTTCTAACTGATGGTAACAGATTTTTTTCTCCTTATATTATTTCCTTTATTTTTTGCCATCCCTCGTTCAGATCATCGCAATTATTTATCATTACTCCTTGCTATTTTTAATGCTTAATATCTGTTTGAAGAATGCATACTCAAGCCTTGAAAAAGAGCCACATAGTAATTCTGCCAATTCATTGCAGAAAATTATAGGTAGACAATGGTGAGAAAATAATGTCAGAATAACATAGAAATGAGGGAACATACATGGCTGGAAAAATCTGATATATTAAATACTGATATAACTGCTTGGCAGAAGGTCATGTAGGTGGTCAGCTATCATTCCTAAACCTCTGATTTAAATCAGGCAGGCCAGAGTTGACAAAAAACTTAATAACCATTAATGATCTCGTGCTGTCAGCTCAGGTCTGATTATTAGCAGGTAACTGTCCAAAAGAGGTGTGGGCTCACATACACGCACAGAGCAGCAGGCTGTCTGATTACCTGCTGCTAAACAGGTCAAGACGAGTATGAAATATCTTTTTGATGGCATCAAAACATCAGCTCAGAATTCAGGACTGAGCTGTGCCTGGATGATGTTGAGAAAGAGCACTCTAGCTGCATTTGCTCACTGGCATTTCCCTTTGGAAGAGGATTTACCAGGGAGGCTACAAAAGACTCAAAAGCACCTCCTTTTGCCTGCTGCTGCATGGCTGTATCCTGACATGGGGGTGGAAAAGCAGCTGTGCTTCTTCAGGGTCCCCTGTTTCTATCACAACTCCCAGCCCCATTTTAGTCTCCCAGTAATGTTATCAATCCCCCAGCTTTTCTAGGTATAACTAAAACCACCATAGCCAGGCACAGTTATGGCTGCTGTAGGATTTTGTTTCCAAGATCTTATTTTCATTTTTGCAGAAATATCTGTATCTGGAGCCAAAACTTCCCAAGACTGCTCTACGCCTGAGGGAAAATTTTGTTTTGTCTTTTTGAAGGCTTGATCAAATGCTGTACAGCCAGGGGTTTAGAACAAGGAGACAAAAGAAAAAGAATGTGGCTTTTTTTTATAGCAAAAATAGTTGTGACTTTATTTGAGCTTTCTTTATAGTTTCAGCCACAAAGAGATCAACTGCAAAAATGTTTGACAGGATGGTAGCTTTTACAGAAGACATTATGAGGTTTTGAAAGTCATATTTAGTGACGCAGGGAATTTTGTGCACACACTCTCCTCTCTCAGCTCCAGCACCTCTAATAATACAATTTCCAAACAACATTCTCTGAGACGGCTGCTTGCTGTCTCATCTTTCTGATTTTGCCTTTTTTTTTTCAATTTTGAAATGCTTCATTTTAGATTCAGAAAGCTGATGTGAGTTAAAAAAATGCTCGCATAAAGTATCTGCATTCAAAACAAAGGAGTGAGAATGGGAAGAAATACAAAAACACCACCTCACAAAATAATATATTCAAATCCTTTAACAATATTAAGGTAGCACTATCCCTGGGGGTTACCTGCTTACTTTTGACACTTTTTTGGCTTAATCTCCACCTAGATGAAACACTAACTTGTGACCAGTTATAGTTCCAGCCTCTTAGGAAAAAATATAATCAGGCAATGGTTAATAAAAGCAAGCAATATGTTATTTTCCATCAACTCAGCTGAAGAATTTCTTCAACCAAAATGCCTGACACAGCAGCTATCACATTTCTGAGGACTCTCTAAAGATTTACAGCAATTTATTCTCAAAAAAATTAGAATCAAATCTGATTTTAGGAGCAAAGAGATGGGGGAATTATTGCCTGGAGGATTAAAAGAAAAAAAACTCACTGAAAGTCTGGGTAATAGAGTGAGAGTCTTTCAGCTTTGGCCGTTCAAGGGTGGCATTTTTCAAATATACATGTATTAAAATATATAAATATTTCTACTGGTCTGTGAAGTATTACTGACTCTGCCACAGTCTCAGCCATTCCTGAGGAAGCAGTCTCAGGTGCCAGTGACAGGCTTCAGCAGCCACACAAGGAAGCCTTCCAACTCATCAAGGTGAATTAGAAGCCTAGCAGCACTGTGTTTAATATCCCCCTTGGAAAGGTACAATTCTGTTTTCAATATAGCACTCAGGAATAGCATTCAGGAACCCCTTGAAAGTCCTAGGCTGGAAATCCCTAGGCCATCCTATTTCTTCATGCCTTTCTGGGCTGGCTGCTCCCTTCCCTCAGACGTCCTGAGGCAAGAATGCCTGCTCCCCAAAATAGCTCAGAGCTGACATCTTTACCTGCAATGCTTGCTCAGCCCCACGGTCTCTGATGCACAAACGAACCAGCGGTGCTGAAATGAAAGATAAGAATTTTTTAATTGCAGTCGATGAACTACTAGGATTGTTAATCCTTTTTACATCTTCAGCAATTTTTTATTAGCATTGCTTTGAGGAACATTTAATAAAAAAAAAAAAAAGTAGTTCATGGATTCTTTTGGGCTTCACTCTGATTTTGGGGTTGAGCTAAATGTTAAATCACAAAGGACTAAAAATATTTCCTACTAGATTTTCTTTAAATTTAGAATGGTGAGTAACAATGCAATTTCACTCCTCTTTAGCTGGGACTGGTCAGGCTACATGGCAATTATTTTGTCCAGCTTTGTGTCCCCAGACACAAGGATGTTGACCAACAGAGTGAACTAAGCAGAGGGCCACCAAGATGCTTCGTGCTATGTGATATAAGCCTGAGGAAACAAGGCTCTGCCATGCTAGAGGAAAAAACCCAAAACAATCTACTAGCAGCCTGCCAGTACTTACTGGTTATTGAGGTTAATGAGAAGATGGGAGCAGGCTCTTCACTGAGATGTGTGATCATAGAACAGGACTGTGGCCATGAAATAAATAAAGGGGCGCCCAGACAGGATGTAAGGAGAAACTTTTCCCCAATAAGACAGTCAGATTTTGGTGCAGATTATCCAAAAAGGTTGTGCAGGCTCTATCCTTGAAGGTTTCCAGTGCCTGACTGGGTAAACTCAGAGAAGCCAACTCTGGCTACAGGAGGCTCTGCTTGCAGGTGGGATCTCCCTAAAGCCCTTCCCTCCAGACTATGTGCTCCTGCAGCTCTCCCGGGCACTGCACACTACAAACTGATCTGCATTGTGGCCACAGCCTGTGGTGACCATATACAGTGATTGTCTTGGTGGAGCTCAAGGGCTGGGGGGATGCCTTGAAGGCCTCCCTCCTCTTTTGCTGCACACTGGGGGTTTCAAGAAACATTGCCTTCAAGCTCTGGAGCATTACTGTAGCCCATAGTGTTAATGACCTAGTGTACTGGCACTGTATTCAAGCCAATCCTTTAGATATCCTGGATGAGTCTGAATTATCTTAGTCCTCATATTCTGTTTCATAAAGCAGAAACATCCACAGAAAGAAGCAGAAAACTTTCAGGGAGATTTTAATCCAGTGCTTTGCTGCAGAAGGCTGCTTTGTCCTGCTTTCTATTCGCACAGCTCCTGGAGGCAGTGTGCCACGGGGATATGCAGCTGGGGAGTTAGCTGGGGCTTACAAATACAGCTATTTCCCTAACTATTTGTTGATGTGCTTTATTTCTCTGTTTGGAACCACTGCCCATTTAAGAATACTGTTATTAACTGCTCATGCAATTGTAATGATCCAGTTCTGCAAAAGGTGTTTCTCAACACTGTATTGAAATGTCTAATGATTTGCACAAAACCATTTTTGTGGTTACTGAACAGGCACACACAGCCCCACAAGTGTCAGAAACGGCATGCTGAGAAGCCAGAGTTATCCCCTCACTTGACTTGTTCCTCTTGTGCCTACTTTCTGAAAGTAAGGGGACACACCAGAGACTTTTCTGTCTAAATTGGGAAAGTTATTTTCAGCATGACTAGTCTCTGCCACACAAGGCAGTGGAGGTGGAGGTGTTCAGGGCTTAGGGACTGAGCTCTTCCATATTCCCACTGCTGGATGGGACTCAAATGTTTTATCATTCTGGCCTCCTTACCCATCCAAGCAACAGTTTCTCCACATAGCAACGCACAACCCTCTGCTAGAAAATTAATACATGTCCCAGAGCTGTGGAGACAAAAGTCCTGAGGACTTCAAAAATTGCCCCAGATTGTAGGCAGATCCATGCACATAACAACATATTTTAAACAGGCACTGTCCCCATCCAAGCTCATGCTCCTGTTTTATCTGTGCATGCAGCCACAGACTGCCTGCCCAGACAGCTGAGGACAGTGATCTGGGAAGTACACTGCGCTCCTCCAACCAAACCATCCACAAGGAACGGTGGTGACAGCAAGGGAGACTCCAGTGCCAGCTCTGGCCCAAATTCATGGCTTTTCCTGCTGCAGCTGTCTCTCTGCCAGAAGCCGGTGCAGGGCTTGGTTTGGGTTACCTTACTGCAAAGTTTCAGAGCAAAAGGAACTATGACATTGTTTAATGCAACGTCTCATGTATCAAAATTGCACCTCTTGTACAAAATAGAGAGTAGACCTGGATTTGATTAAAGACACCTGCTAGACAGGCATTTGTGGCACAGGAACTTCTGCCTGGAGTGCAGACTTTGGCACCAGGAGCTGCACTGCTGTTTGCCCGGGACATAGAACCATCTGCAGTGTCTGAAGGAGGGAATAATAGCAGCCTTTTCTTTCCCTCTGCTGGCAGAAAGGAGAGGAGCACTGTAGCTTTGTGCTCATCCTGAGCCTTCAGAGCTGGGTGCTTCATACTTCCTTCAGTAAGGGAATGTAACTAAAAACAACCATACAGATTTTTCTTTTTTTCCCATTATTGAAATTTACCTCTTTTATGAGACTCTGTGCAATTTTTTTAGATTAGAACAAGTGTTTGCAACCTGGTTATATGCTCTTGACAACAGTGTTTTATAATGAATAGACTTGACAGCCCTCTAACTATTGATTCTCACATTAAAAGAAATAGATTGAGATTTCCAGCAGAATAATTATACACATGTAAAATCAGGGATTAATGAGCTTTTTCTAGGAGAGGTAAAACCATTGAATCATAACATGTAACTTTCATATCAAGGGCAACAATCACAGTGTCAGGAATTTGTAGCCATGCATTAAAAAAGAAAAGAAGCCCAAAATGTGTACTCTTTTTACAGTCCATGCATGCTATCAATTCCTCTGAAGAAGCATGGGATGTATTTCAGGGGGAATTTATGCTGCACAGCTTCACATTAGTTTTTATCCTGATATCATCTCTGCATTGTGAGACTTCCAGTTGATCCAGTGGCCCCCAGAAAAATCAGCCTCCTCACATAAAATAATTATTCACCTTTGCATACTTCCTCTCCCAACCTTCAAACACATTCTTGTAAAGCTCAAAAAGGAAACTTTGGCTGGCTAGGAGTTTTGTTGTTTGCAGTCTGGGCCCTTAAACCTGTTGGTGACCAAGGACAGAGGATGGGGAGACTGAGAGCCTGCCCCCACATACCAAAACCCATCATGTACTTCTACCACTTCTCATTTGCTGTGGATAGGAAGACAAAATATGGAAACAGTGCAGGAAAGGTCATTCTCAAGTTATTTCAAACCCAGACGAAGCTCTGATCTGCCAGATACCTTACAAGCAAGTCGAGGTTTTTCATGAAATTCCGTATCAATTTCCACACCAAAGAGGTTCAGATAAGCTTACACCTCTGCTTGAACCTCCAAACCTTTTGAAGTTTGCCATCACTGCCGTTTTTCTCCTATGCTGCTGTTTTCTCTCACTCTGACTTAGTTCTTACAGAACTACCCAGCCCTGATAACCATGAAGAAAATGATAGGAAAGAGGACTTAAAAATAGAAGCAAAAGTAGTGTTTTCAGAAATTACAGGCTGGCACATGGAAAATTATGGCCAGTGATCCTGAGAAATCCTAACACAGAGTATCTGGTAACTGTGACTTTGAGCACATGCCAGTAAACCTAACACAGACATTTTCTTGTGTTATTTTATACCTCTGCTCATGCTCACCTGTCGTGCTCAACCATTTAATCTGAGATGACAGAAGGAAGACCTACATGCAGAAAGATATGGGCTTGGCAGTCAGGAGATGGCTGGCCCTGTTACCTGCTGCCCTGGGCAGGTCATCCTCACCTCTTACTGTCCTGACTATACACAGAGGAGTCAGAAGATCTCTCTCCTTCCTAGGTTATGGTGAGACTTCACTCATCTTGCCCCAAAGACAATCTTCCAGTGAACTGCTAGCATGTTTGACTTATATAAAGGTGGGCCAAATTTTGGTGCTCTAATTCATCTTGGAACAGGTGAAATCCCATTTTACCCCCTAAAAAGCTGGGATCTGTAAACAAGTCGAATCAACACCTTCTTCTTTGGGACTGCAGATGGCAGAGAAATATGAGAGGGCATAAGTGAAATTTTGAATAATGAAAATAAACTAGGAAATTGAACTGTTGCCTGCAAACCAAAGGCACAATTCCCTACAGTGCCTTTTCCTGGGGCCAGGAGCACAATGGCTATTTGTTATGAGCAGAGGTGTAGTGCTGCCATGGTAATTGAAACAGACTGCTCCCTCCGGCATACACCAAGCAGCAGTGGTTTACTGTGAGGGAGGGCTAGACAAGTAAGAGAATGGAAGACAGAACATGTTAAAATATGGGTAAAAGTGCCCATGAATAGCTAAAAGCACGACCTCATTGTGTTCAGCACCACACCAAGCGCAGCAATACTAGAGGTGGCAGATCACCTATTTACCTGCAGCTTTTCTATTTCTTCCAGGAGAGCAGTGCTTGCTTTTCACTCTCGGAGTTCTCCCTCAGGCCGACAGGTTGGCAATTGCTGCTTGATCACTGGAATATTTTATGCAACAGGAATCTCCTGCAGGGATATGGCAATGCAGTCCTGGTTTCTCCAGCTATTTCTCCCTTGGTTTCTCCAGCTGTTCCATGCCCAGCTATATCTTTGAGCATTGTAAAGTGTTAGCTGTTGATCATGACGAAAACATCTATGGCTGGAAGAAAAGAGAGAGATTTGCTTCACTTCTCCATGGTCAGGACAAAGATGGATAGTATTTTGTTGGTTTTAGGGTTTTGTTCTGTTTTATGTTCTTCTAATGTACTCTCTAGACTTATTCTCTGTAATTTCTCACTTTGTAGAAAAAGACCTGTGGGTTTCCTTCAGCTCTCTGCCAGTATCTACATAAAAACATGTGGACAGAGCACCAAAATAAGTACTCTTGACCCTTTATTTTATTGTTAGTAATTGGAAGCATTGTTAGAATCTGCTCAGAATCACAACGACATTCACAATGTCGATATTGGTGGGCAAGATTCAAGAGCACAGTTCCAGCCCTGGGTGAGCATGGTCTGGGATACTGCAACAGCCCATGGAGAGACTCAGGTCTGGGCTTTGATGTTTGGTCCTACTCCCTGACTCCTACTCACTGAAGCCTAGAATCAAATGTAAACCTCGTGTCTCAAATTATCCCTCTTAAAAATAATATTTCTAGTGATGTTTGGACCAAAGAAACAGCAGTGAATAGCTACAATTCTGAATGCTTTTTCTTAATGCACACAATATTTCGTGAGATCTCAGAAGGGAACTTGGATGCTAAACTCCCATTTCCTTAACAAAGGCTGTTGCAGGAATGCATTGGTGGAGTGACAATGAAAGCCAGCAGTTGCTTTCATCATTTTGTCTTCCAGAGCAGCAATGATAAAGCTCTGGGCTCCTGTTCCATGGTGTTTCCAAATGAACAGCACTTCTTTTGCAGCCACTAAGCTGGGAATTTGCTGTGTCATGCTGTTCTGGAAGCTTACCAAGAGATTGAGAACCACTCTGGATTTTTTTCTCCCATCATACCTTTACTAGAAATAAAAGTTTTAAGAGCCAGATTCTGGAGCAGAAGCTTCCTTGCCACCATTCCACCTGTTAGTCATGAGCATGTCCACTTCTTCCGTAACAGAATCATGACATCTGTGATGATAAGATGAACAGGAAGTAGCAAAAGATATTTTAATTACCAAAGATAGAACACATTTGGAGGAGAGATCTAAAATCTACAGATCTCAGTAGAAGCCTTTTTCCATTGAACTAGGCAGGCTTTTGATCAGATCCCCAGTTAAGGAAAATGGTGTTGCTGCTATTTAGCTCTTTTTCACCATAGGCTGATCAACCTCTGCCTTTGTTGCTCATCTCAGAGTTGGCCCTCTGACCAGCCTGGACAGAAACACTGGCTCCTTGGCTTGGCTGGTTGTTCTGCCTTTTACTTCACCTCTCCATTTTCCCTGATTCTTTTCCTGGTTGCTAAATGCTCTTTTTGCTGACTCCCAGGAGGAGAGACAAAGTTTTACAGAAGAGCAGTGAAGCTGAAATGGCTGCTACTGAGAAAGAAATCCCTGGGTCTTCACAGCCCTGCAGAGCTGCTGAAAAGTACAATAAAGATGAGAATGGTGAAGAATGTATAAGAATGGAAATTGCTTCAAAGGGCCCACAAGATTGATATTGCTCATGGACCATAAGACACCACCTCTCTAAGTGGCAGGGACAGTTTCTCCACTCTCTAAGAGATCCTTATCCTCCTCAGGACATCTGCAGGAGACCATTTCTGTAAATTGCAGTTCGAAAGTCTGTCACCTGATGTGGCTCCTGGGGGAAAAAGCAGCATCACTTCAATGCAATCTCAGCATGAAAAAGTTAAAAAAGTGTATGTCACTGAGAAACCAATTGTACCTGCAGAGAAAAAAAGGTCACACATGAATGCATGAAAACTGGACATGCTGCATAAACTGTTGATTGAAATCTCCTTTTCACTCACATGTGAACACACTGAGCGTAAACAGGATCAGGACACAAAGAGAAATAAGACTGACAATTTTTCAGATTAATGAACTTGGCTGCATTTTCTTTCATTTACTTTTCCCATGATACACTGGCTACTTAGATGTTAGGTGGACTGGACATACTTTCTCCTTCCACTGGTAATTAAAATACTGACATCAATATTATGTACAGGAGAAATAAAATAATTGGGACTACTGGCTTCTTCTTTCATGATGTGAAATTCTGGAAGAATTTGACGGCCTTGCCTCTGAATTTCAAAGCAGATGTTACTTGTTGCCAGCAGTTGGATCAGTCTGTGGTGTAAATGATTGTGAGCACAGTGACAGTGCCGTTGATTTCATTACAGCAGCTCCTATAACACTGTGTCATGTGCTTTATGGTCTTACAAATAACAATTGCATAAGCACAGCCTGCAGTGCCAGCGGTTATATTATCTCCAGGACAAAGAGAGATGCATGTGGACTTAATGAAGAGAAAGTGAAGCATTCGTTAAGACTGTAAATGAAATAGGAAATTATTTCATCTAGAGGAGCATATTGGGTGCCATTGCTTTGTTATCTGATTTCCTGTTGCACTAGTAGAGACAGTGTGTTTTAATTAAGGTTTTAAAAAGACTTCATTGAGAAAAGATTTATGGAACCAGATTCTGTTATTGCGGTTCTATCAAAACCAAAGGGCTGTGTGGAATTGCCTAAAATTTTCCAGAATTTCCTTTTAAAGGCAAGCTGGGGAAAAGCTATGATTAAAATATGCAGACATAGCCTTTCCATACAGTCATATGACACTTCCGTCATCCTGATTTGAAATAATTTTTTGTCTTAACATTTTAAAAAATTTCATGTTGTATAACATAGTAGATTGCACATCGTCATAAGCATATTCATAGCACTCCAATTTGCCCTTTGTATGTTTTGCACATTATTCAGTGCAATATAATGCAAAACTAGAAGTCAAATCCATAAGGAAACAGATCTAACTGCTTTAAAAGCACTTGTTTCTGTGGATAATTGAAACATCTTTCAACATAGTTCTTATTCATGGGAGTGATGCTCTCCAGCAAGTCAGATGTTCATCTTCCTTCATAACTTAGATTCAAATCAGATGAAAAATGAAGAATGGGAAGTCAGGAAAGCCATTGAAGAAGACAGGAAAGATAGAAAAGCATTTTTACCTTGACACTACCAAAGCTAGAAAGGCACAAAAAAGGTTACTGGAGAGACAGTGTGCACATGAATACATGCACACACAGACCCACCCATGCAATATGGTATAATCCTTGCTCAGCCTCCATATATTCTATCCCTGGCCTTATTTTGGCAATTGATGTAATGACACAAGCTGAAAGGAAGTGCTTTCTATCCAAAGGTAGCAATTGCAATACACAGGATATGAAGGAAGCATCATCACCTGGTGGAAACCGACCTCAGAAAGACAAAGCTCACAAAGTCAGTGATGTCCCTTTTAATCACGAGAGCTGAATGCCTAAATGTGTTTGAAGATTCGCCCCTAAACAACAGCTCCAAGGACCCAAAAAACATATAGCTGAGGGGTGTACATAAGCCAGATATTTTTAAAGTCCTAATTGAATGCTTTAGCCACAAAAATCAGTTTCCTCCCCGCCTGCATGAGACTGCTGCTCATGTGGCATTCACTGCCTTATGTTCTCCCGCGATAACGGGTTGTAACCGTATGCACAGTAGTCTAAGCTGCTCTCAAGTAACAAAATTATCAAAATCCAAATAATGTTCAGTACCACAGCTTGCTTCAGTAGTCATAATTGTAGAAACAAAAGAAATCCTCTTTCATTCCTCATTAAATGCTTTGATGGTGTTAGAAGGAATGTCCTGAATTTCTTTATTTATTATGTTACATTAATAAAGCAAAGAATTCTAGGGAACTGAAAAGCTTTGAAGAAATGCCTTTCAATCCCAAACTGGAAAAGATTATCAGGAGTAAGCCTAAACTCTTTAAAAAAAAAAAAAGTAATTTAAAATGACCAGAGCAGAGTCAACGTCCACTGTTATGGGCTGCATCATTCATACAGAACAAGACACCTCCTGAATAACCCAGAGCTGTTAAGGACCAGATTTTGCTCAGAGTAAGGTTTTTATCAGAACTGGCAGCAGAGAAATGTGCAAATGCCTGAAAAGCACATAGAGATTGTGCCACGATACCAACAGTCTCTGGAATATTTCTCCTTCTAAGGTACATGCCATTTCATTTGAAGGTCAGGCCACTTTCACTTAACAGTAAAAGCTGTAGCTCCTGGAACAGAAGAATTAATTAAGACCCAAATGAGAGGTGAGTTTTTATTAATCACCCTGAAACGTCTAACTTTTCCCAAACCATCATACTGGTATGTGAAAATGTTGTTAGCCATTTCTAAAGTCAAAATTGCTTAAATTGCCTTCACATTGGCATTAACAAGACCCTCCTAAAGTCTCTTTTTACTAAAGCACACTGCTCTTTCTCTTTGAATTAGTGCCAAGGGTGCATGGAGTCCTGCCCAGACAAATTAAACGAGGAAAGAAGGAAAGCCTTGGCCCCTCAAATTCAATTGAAACACCTGCACAGGCATCTGTGTGTTCAGGATGGTCTTTTGCTCAAGAAGGCTACAGCTGGAAGCTATATTTATCCTCTGTCAAACATTATGGGAAAAATGAGCCTTTCCCAAGGGAAATATTTTGCCCTTAAAGACATCATATATACATAGCTGAGTCTCCCCTGGGTCTGAGTGCAGTAGTTCAGATGCAAAGCTCCTTCTTAGGCATCATGTCACCCAGTTTTATTTTGTGTTTGAAAATCTCAGCATTCTAAAGGAAGAAATGCTATTGCTGCCGCACCTGTACAGGTGAGCACCTCACACTTGGTACTTAGAGCGCTGTGGGAAGGCTTCTGTCTCTGGGAAGTTCCTGTCCTTATGATGGCTCTGGCCCTTGTCCCTGACCTGCCTGAGAGGAAGAGTCTCCTCTGGACACAATCCCATCACTGCTGCAGTTAAACTTGGATGTCAAATGGAACAAGTTACCTTAGGAGGGAAAACATTTCTATTTCAGGGGGTGGAGTCAAGCTGCAACAGAGGGAAGATACCAAGTGATACAAAAGTATTCTAGGCATAGGAGCAATGCAGTGACCCTCAGGGGGTATACTGCAGCTTATCCCTGTTCTCCAGTGAGTCATGCTGCCATTTTCAGCTGTGTGGGAATAGGGTACAGCATTATTCAGAGGAGTTTCTACTCACATCAGTGACGGAAAGATGGGAGAAAAATTATTTTAGCTTCTAGAAAAGTTACAATTAAAATTAGATTTTAAAGTAATGCAGAGTTATTAATTAACCAAATATTTGTGTAGATAGTAAAAATGCAATCTCATTTCATGCAACCAAATGGAAGCAAGGAAGCAAGACAAAACCATAGAAACCTTCATGTGCTTTTGTCAGATGCTGATGACCACCATGCAGGAAGCACTTTCTTTCACTGTCACCCTCCCACTGCCTGCTAACCCTCCACAGTGTCCAGCAAGTAAAGTGCCACACCACCAATTCACCACTGAGACACAGAGGAAGAAAGTTTTCTTTCTTCTTCCTCTATGTATGTATGTATGTATGTATGTATGATGTATATGTGTATCTATATATATATATATACACACATATACATGCATATGTATGTATACATATATATACACATATACATGCATACATACACACATTTTTTTTTTTATTTTTTTTTTTACCATGCAACTCCGTCCTCAGTGGAACATAGCCTAGCAGTGCTATGGGCTATGACTGGAGACTGGAGAGTCCTTGGGAATGCTCCTTACCAGCATGGCTGGTGACATGTCCAGTCTCACCCTACTGTGGGTGACTTCTCCACCTCTGTGAGGGACAAGCTTGAAGGAGGTTTTCCAGTGCAAAGAAGGAAGTGAGCAGGGACATCTCTCCCAAAAACCACCCCATGCTTCAAAGCAGAACCGAGAGCCTAGTGGACAGATGTGCAGAGAATGGCTTGGGTAAAGTCGTTTAATAATTGAAAAATACTGCTGCATGCCTTTCCAGAAAAAAAATACCTTTGACTGCTTGAGGAATTATAACTAGAAAAATGAAATATGAAATCTTTCCAGAGACCTGATATGTTAAAAAAAACCCACCTTTTCTCCATCAATTTTTACTGACAGCAAAAAGACCTGTGAGTGGCTTTAGGGCAGAAACTTTCCTTGAAACATTCTAGGATGTTCTTGGACATTGAGACTGAAAATGTAATTTAATAGTCACATAAGAAAATGATCTGGAAGGTTGAGATCATCCAATCAGAAAATAAACAGAGGTTATGTGTCTTATGATTGCAAATAAAATTCAAGAAAATTTGAATTTCAAATGCATCCCATGACTTGTTTTTGAACACCCACTGATAGTTTGAGACTCTCTTACATATTATTTTTCTTATATGTACAAATAGCAATGAAAACAACAAATGTCAAAATAGAAATTATTTCAAGCACCTGTGAGTCACAGATAATATTCTTCTTTTTGCAAGAAGCAGTCCAAGAATATCTACATCCTATGGTACTATGAAACTCCCTTTCAAATTCTCCATTATAATAACACATTCTGTTAAATTTAATATTTTTTCCTGATCAGATAATTCACAAAAATTATTAGTAAAATATTTCCAACAACAACTAAATTAACTACAATGTATTAATAGACAAACTGGTAAAGAGAAAACAGAAGAGAAATTAATTGAATAAATTATTCATTACAATTTATTCAGTCAGCTTTGATTTAAATGCTTGTTAATCCTTTGAGGGTTAATGTAGTACAATGTTACAGTAGCTCTGGTCAGGAATTCCAATAGATGAAGTGTGATATTTTTTTTCTGAAAAGCAACACTCAGATTTTCCATGAAATGCCAAAGCTGAATAAAAAATTATTTTTGGGCTCTCAGAACATATTATTTCAGTAACAGTTTTCTCCAGCAAGAAAATAATAATTTGTTTCAATAATGTCAAAACATTACAGTATAAAGTACTAATATAAAACAATAAAATAATACAGTATCATAAACCCCAGAAGTATAATAAATGTGCCAGATTTTCTCCAATAAAATAATTTACCAAAAGTGATAGCTGTTCTGTGAAAGATTTGAGCAGACTAAACTCTCTCCTGACCTTTCTGCCCTGTGCTAAAAGTTCATTCTTGCTCTCCATGTCCATACTGTATGGAAAGAAACCCCTATTCAACACAAACCATAATTCATTAATTATAATTTCTAAGTTTAACTATGAAGCTTTATCAAGATAACTCCTCACAGGCACAGTGTTCAGCATCTTAGAATATGGTGTTGGCTTGGCTGGATAGGCATAGCAACAGTCAAATATCTTATTTCTGCAAGGGCTGCATCACATCTTCACACGGGGCTCTTAGCTTTGGGTCCATTACTATGGCACCACCTCATAGCAAAAAATCAAGTGTTCAAGAAAAAATATTCACATTACACAGATTTAAATACAGATCACACATTTTAAAGACCAAAACCAGTGTCAGAAAGAGCACAGACCCAAGTTTACACATCCACCTGGGCTTTTAATAAGCCACAAAAGGGCTCACACTCTCTGTGTTTCCTGCTGTTAACAAGCTGTCTGAACACCTGTAAAGCCTCCCAGCAAGGATTCAGCTCCTAAGCACAGTGACCTTTCCTGAGGATGCTCCTGATGTGGAAATACACGGTGCCTGTGCACATAAACCTTTCCTTGGCTGCAGTCGATCAAACCTCCTGTCTAACTTTCTCCAGCCTATAATTTGAGCAAGACATAAGTTTTAACTCTCCTTCCAGAGGCTTATTGACTGCCCTCACCTAAAAATGAGCAATGGTCTCTCCTCTGGGGTCTGCGTATGTGGAATCACCTCCTCTCAAAATGACAAAGGGCTGAACAAACTGCAGGCACAGCAGTGGCTTGCCAGGAGGTTAAACACTGGCCCTGACCCGTGGAGGCCCAGCTCAGCTCCTTCAAACCTGCACATCCACCAGACATGGAGAAATGAGGCTTGCAGGAGTCCCTAAAGGGCAGGAAAGGGTGATGTCCACAGCGTGATGGATGCTGAGCATAGTATGGGCAAACACCTGGAGTGGATGTGTGACACAGCTCCAGCTGGGAGGCTGCAGGGGACTCAGCAGGAAATTGTCCCATCCCCTCCAGAAGAAGAACAAGGCCTCTCAGCTACCTGAAACCTATGGAGAGGGCTAGCAGACAAATCTCAGGGGCAGCCATGACTTCTCTACAAAGCTGTACAGGCTGGAAAACAACACTGCCTTTCAAAGAAAATGACACTTCCCTCTCCTCCTCCCCTCCTGGGCCTGCTCATGGGGTCCAGCGAGGATGGTGCAGGATGGCAATAAAAGATGAAAAGATGGATAGCATGGGCAAGCTCTCTCGTGCGTGCACAACCTGGCACCAGCTGGGACTGTGGCACCAAGAGCTGCCTGCCAGGCTGAGATCTGGGTGGAGGCAGTGCCCAGTCCCCAGCACAGACAGACGGGCAGAGGTGCTTAAGCTCTTGTGTGTGCACAGTGTATAATTAGGGATAACAAAGTCTGGTGTTTGAAGGTTCGCTCATGCTGTTCAGTTAATTATGATAGGTAATTTATATCTTTTATTGTTCTGTGAACTCGAAACTTCTATTTCAGTGAGACTCGAGCGACAGCTGATGTAAAATGTGCTCTTGTAAATAAACATGGGTTGCAGCAACTGGAGGGAGGATGTTCTACAGCAACAATCATTCTCGGTTAGAATATTGGGGGGAAAATTGCAGCACATTAAGAAAGCAATAACACTCAACAGGGTGTGCATTCATCAGGCAATATGTATGCACAGGGAGCACGCAGGAGCACGGAGAGCAGCCAGCCATGCAGGCTTCGGTAACAATTACTCTGGTGAGGTGAGTCGGGCCCTGCTGATCAGTGCAGAAAGCAGTGCCGAGAAGAAACATCCACCAGCTCAGCTCTCACACACTCCAAGTGCCACTAAGGATTTGCCACACCAACAGGGCAAGTCACACGCTGCCTCTGGGGCCCCATTTTCCTAAAGGATGAAATGGATTAAACTGATTGACTCTCCCAGGGGAGTCACTTGTTCCGTACCAGAAAGAGTGGCAGTACTGCTGCAGCTGCTGACCATGAAATGAGGATAATGCATCTCTGCAGATGATGGTGGGGAAACTCCAGGCTAGCACAAGTGAGTCACTAGCACTGTGCAGGATTGGTAGGAAGGGGGAGCAAGCCACTCCATTCAGCAAGAGTGGTGTTAATTCCCAGAAGGGTCTTTGCAAAGATCAGAAGACAGAGCAAGCCATCAATATATACTCAAGACCCCTGCTGAGCCTGATCTCTCCTGTAGTTTCCCAGGACCATTCCTCAGCCAGTCATCCACAGAGGTTGGCTCCACAATCACGTGGCATCCTGGGATGAACTGTTCTGCAACTATAAGGAAGATATTCAAAAATACTATCAGAATTGGAAAAAAAAAAAAAATTTTGGGATTTTTTCCCCCACTTTACATTTGCAACTGTGCTTTTTTAGGAAAAAAATGCTTTTCATATGTGCTGGGTTTTCCTTTTTTTTTTTTTTTTTTTTTTTTTGAGAAACCAAAGCAAATAAAAAAAGAAAAATATTCATTCTAAAAGGAGAACAAAATTAGCAAGGCACACCTCAGGGAATCAGGCAGGCAATCCACAAAACAGCCTTCAAATGCTCCAGCTGATTGTTCCTCACACTCATGATGTATGTGCACATGATACGCATAAATCCACTTGCCTCACAGAGAGAAAACAAAAAGGGAGCGAGTTCATGGGCTGCTTTTCATTCATTCACCATACACATGTTTCATTGCTGGGCATATGTATGCAGGGCACATCCACAAAGAGCAGCAACAGTTACATATGGTGCCTACTGCTGTTAAGAGCCTGTCACAATGCACTTCCCAGTGTTTGAACCAGGGTAGGCTCATTTGAAAGGATTTTGCCAGCCACTCAGACTCACATTTTGGAGGAGATGGATGGGAGAGGGTTATAGGACAGCTTTAATGTTATTTTTATGCACAATCATGAAGCTAAATTCCTTTCCTTTATCTCTCTCCCCTCTAGCTGACATCTCAGCATCTACTTGAGAGCACAAATTGACCAGAAGTCTGCATCTGCCAAATAACTCTCTTTCTTCAGCTCTATTCATTAGCCATCTCTTTTCATTCTCTCCCTCTGCCCTTCAGGAATTAATTCAGTGTATTCCTTACAATATATTTCTTTCCACGAACTATGTTTCTTTAATCTGAAAGTAAGCCAATGTCCTGAATCAGGGACAAGAAATTCCTCCTTCTACTGTCCTACCAACATCCAGGCACAAGTAGATCAAATACACAGTGTTATGTGTGAATAGAGATACAAGTATGGTAATTAGTGGAGGGCCAGGTCAGAATTTTAGGGTGTAATTTTCATGTGCACACCCATTTCAATGCTCTATTCCTTCTCCTTCCAACCTAGCTTGTCAGTCCATTTTTATCCTGCTGTTTACCACTGTTTTTTCTATCTTTTGTTTTGTGATGTTGGACATGGCGAGAGTTCATAATTAGGTGAATTTACCTGTGATACACCAAGGTCCTATACGCATGACTAAAGGACTAACCCAACAGAGAGTGAGCTTATTGCTCCCAGCCCTTGTGCATTCCCACAGAAAGAGCACCAGTGCACTACAGCAGGCATCAGGATTGGCCCTGAAGGTCCTGTGTGATTCTCAATTCCAAATGACACGCAGGTAAATTCCCACCAACTCTATTTGTGCATCAGAAATATGACACAAAATTGGAGGATGGAATACCTTTTTTATGCAAAAAGGCTGAGAGGGTTGGGTTTATCCAGTCTGGAGAAGAGAAGGCTGAGAAGGGGAGAAGGGGATACTATAGAGCAACCTTCCAGAATGAAAAGGGGGCTTGCAAAAGAGATGAAACCAAACGTAAGATAGGACAAAGGGTTTTAAACTAACAGAGGGTTGATTTAGGTTATGACAATGAGGGCTGTGAGACATTAGTGCAGGAGCCTCAGAGAGATGTCCTGTCCTTGGAAACATTCAAGGTCAGGTTGAGTGGGACCCTTAGCAACCAGTTCTAGATTATTTCCCTGCTCATTGCAGGAAGGTTGTACTAGATGACTTTTAAAAGCCCCTTGCAAACCAAGCTATTCTATGAATAAAACAATTTTTTTATTAATTTGTAAACAGATGTACCCATTGCCTTTTATTAAAATAAATAAATAAATACAAGCAACACATACAGAAGGAATTTAATATCACCACAGTTAAGTAGAAAATACCCTGTTATTACAAACCTGATCTTGTCCCCCTATCACTATTTAGCTTTGCAACAGTTAAACCTGTCTTCTTGAATACTTAGGTCAGGCAGCACTTGTACTACTTCCTCTCTTTTCCTTGGCCATCTTCAGATGCATTAGCACACTGTGAGGAACCACCATTTTCCCCTTTCTCCTGGAATTCCTAGCACCTCTCCCAAGGAAAGGAAAAGAAGCTGTTCTCATGCTCCACAAAGAGCTTATAGAGTTGGCCCATGCTTAGCAGCTCCAGTTCAGGACAAGCACCAGATGAAACAGGAACTTTATTTTGATGCAGGGACAGGCATTTATTAGCTAAGAGGTCAACAGCCTCTCCAAATCTCAACAGCCCAAACCCAGGCACAGCTTCAGAGGATGAGATTGGTGTGGGTGGAACAGGAGAGCAAAAGCCACATGCAGAGAGGAAACAGACCATGGAGGGGTGCAACTCAGTTCCCTCTCCTCTGTGTGCAGAGCAACAGGATCCCTTTATCTCTTTCAGCTTTGGATAAGCTCGAGCTCAGATTTCTGTTGCTGCAGGTCTTGCCCTTTTTTTTCTGCTTCTGAATTCAATAAAGCACAATGTACTACGACTCTGTAAGCATTTTAAATTACTTCACATATGGTTTTGAATGTTTGACAGATTTATATTAAATATAAATGGTTTTTATGAAATAACTGTGTGAAAGTGTTTCTTTGCAAATCACTGTGTTGGCTGTGAGCAGAACTTAAACCCAGGGCTTAAATATACCAATCATAGCTTCAATTTTCCATTAGGCTGTCTGAAAAGCCTCTGGGAAATAAAAACCAAACTCACAAACATTTCAGCTTATGGTGCACCAAGGGGTTAAGCTAAAGGACAAAAACAGAAATATAATTTTAATTGTGCATATTTTACCTAGTTACTCCAGTAGCTTCTGCCTCATAAATTCTCATGACAATTGCATAGTGCTGAACTTATCTGCTGGGAATCCCAAAGGAAAGGCTTAACCCTTTTACTTTCTTGAAGTTTGCTAATTAATTCTATTTCTTTCAGCAAGAGGAGACAGCTTACCCAAATGACCAGTCCCGAAACAAACACTGACGTAGGTACTGTACTGTACTGTATATGCTCTGTACTTTCAATTTGCCTGCCTGGGTCACTGAGGAATAGGCAAGCTCATTCAGGTAAAATTAGAATTGACACAAACCTTGCTATTTAAATAGGTTTTTGAAATACGGGGGCCTGTTAACCATTGCTTTGTAGGATGGATCTGGGGGCTTATGTTTAAGATAATGTCCCACTGAAGTCACTATGGGAAGGATGGAATTAGGCCCTGGGCAGTTTGTTTTCCCCAGCAGTGGCTGCCTGCTAATTGCAACTGTTGAATGTATGCATATTCATTACACCATGGAGCTTAGGAAGCTGCAGCTAATGTACTGAATCAGGCAGTAAATCAGACTGATTAAGATACACTTTGCTTTAAAAGACACACTAATCACACAGCCTTATCTTTGGAGCTGACTTTCAAGTCACAACACAAGGGATGCTGTAGGGAAGGCAGGGACCTGAACATGTGTTTAATGTCAACCTCCAGGAGCAGTGGGGCCCTGGGGATCCAGGTGTTTCCTGCAGGACTGACAACCAGCACAGCCACTGCAGTGGGAGGACTGACAGTGCTTTTTGCTGAACCCCAGTGATCTTAGATTTCCCACAGCTCCTCCTGGCTTCTACCACATACCAACAATGGCACAGTTAACCCCATCCCATAAGCAGCAAGTCTTGGGAGACTCCAGCAGAACCCCCAAGTGCAATTTTTGCAACCCAGGAGCTAACCCAGACCAGTGTTTGCCACTTCTGTTATTTTTAACTCTACTTACCAGGGTTCTGGATGTGGTAAATCCATGCTTTGTGATAAACTGGAGGGAGTCAGCTGGAAAAGGCTTAACCCAATTACAGAATAACTGTCTCAGAATATATACAAGTGGCTGAATCTGCAAGCCATGCCTCATGCTTGGAAGCCCTGGGGAGCTTATAGTATGAGATTTTGGAAGGTGTGTGCAGGCACAGATGTGCTGGGACCTATTTCTGCTCCTCTCATCCTTGTTCTGTGCTACAGAAGACAACACGCATGAAGGTGCCCTGCTGTATGCACAATGGGGCTCCTTTTCACCTTAATGCACATTTCTTTACTTGGCTCTCAAATACACTGTGGGAGTTAATGCACTCTCAAGGGCTGTGGAGAATAATTGTGGATTCATTGTAGAGCACCTCTGCAATAATATCTGCTTTTAGTGTTAGCCATTTCATGTCTCTCTGTCCTATAGGAAAGAAGTTCTTCCTTACACAAGTAGCTCTGCATCTGCCTGGAAGTTGAGCGTGGGAGAAGAACGAGACCTCTATAAATGTGCTCAGTGAGTTAAGTTGTTTGTTTTGGGATAAAGAGCATGTTATGCTGATACCTTCAAGTCTTTAACATTCATGACTCACAATTTAAAGCCTGAAACATGTAGTGGTGTTTGTTTCCAGATTTAACCTTCTGAAGCCCCCTTTGCTTTTGCTCCAGACTCATTTAGCTTGATAGTTATGTGAATTCCAGCCATTGGACTGAAATTTCCACCCTGGTTTGAATGAGCAATACCTCCCCTTCACACAACCATGTTTGAAAAGGTGCATACACACAAAAAAAGGCACTCTCTGGTTTCAAAGTCTGCCAAGTGTTTGCAAACACATCTCATTTTTGTCTCGTTCACTCTCAACCTTCTCTATACAGAAGTGAAAGTAGTGGGAGGAAATCTTTCTCCCCATTTCATCTCTCTAGCTATGCTCCTCTCAGCAGCAACATACACAAAAGGCACTACAGTCTGTAAGGTGTTATTTGAAGGATGTATTGGACTTGCCTATTCTGCCACAAATTTTGTCAGATCTGACAGATTTGTTACTTTCCCCTGGCTCCCCATATCACAGATACCCAACATAGGAGCATTTCTGCTGTGTTTGTGCAAAGGACACACATGCTAGTGCAAATGGTGACAAAGGTAATTTCCAGGAGACATCTCTAAAGTATCAAAGTCACAACAAATGCTGTGAATTAAACCCTAGGTCAAAGGATTCTGCATCTGGGATGAGCTTGTATCTCATTCTCAGCATTAAGCATCTTCTTTATCCTAGTTATGTGACACCAAACTCAACCCTTAGCCATCCTTAAAGCCTGCAAGTGTTCAGAGCTGTACCTCAGCACTTCAGTTCTGTGTTTAGCAAGTGCTAATGCTTCTGGAATACACTATCTTCCTTCTCCAAATAGCCACCATGCTCACTGCCTCTGCATTACTCATCTTCACTTGAATTACCCATAGAGGAAGGCTGGGAAGACAGCAAAGGTGAAAGGAACAGATGCAATACATTAGTCACTATAATAATAATAATAATAATAATAACAACAACCAAGGGAAGAAGTAGTGAATTAGGAAACAGAAGTGAGGAAATATTTCAACTGAGGTTTGAATGCACATGACATAATTTGACATAGAGTTGAGAGAAGACAGATCTCCCACCAGCCACATTTAGCTGTATGGCAGGTGAGAGGCAGAGCAAGACAGAGAACTTAGCCTGGAGCAATCCACAGAGAGTTTTGAAAAGAAGAGTAACTTATAGGCAAAACACAGCCTGAGTGGGCAGTGCAGTTGTGGTCAATCCTAAATTAGCAAAGAATTCATCATGGAAAAGTGTGATCATGCCTTGAAATAATACTGGCAAAAATGGCAAACAGCACCCTTTGGCACATCTTTCAGTAGCTGCAGAGCAGGCAGCAGGAACAGTCAGAGAGGAATGACTATTAAACCATTCCTATGAGATGGAGTGGCAGAGTTTTACCCAGGACAAGAAGGAAATCTGTAACTCTGATTTTCTGTGACCCTGCCTGTGCCACTAAGCAAGGAAAAATCCATGACAGGGTGGGGATAAAAATGGTGTGTAAATCCAAAGGATGACTGACTGTTTCAGCTACCTCAATCACTGTGTGCTACAGAGACTCTCTGTTCTAACTCAAGATACTGACCCAGTTGCTCAAGCTGCCATCTCTACCACCTACCTAGCACCAGAGAGGATCGCCCTCTTTTTCAACCACATGATATTTTCCTGTGCCCACAGTTCCAGCCACTGTTTGTTCTTCAAAAGGCACCTTGAGGCTAATGTCCTGAACAGCCCCTCTTCCACAGGTCTCACACCTTGAATGGCAGTCAGAGCAGCAGGGACAAAAAGCACTACAAGAGGAGCATTCAAGAGAGGCAAAACAGATAAAGGACATCTTTTGTGCTTTCAAAGCCTCTCCTATCAAGTTCTGCAGGTTTCTAACAGTCACTGCCAGAAAAATTCACATGGCAGAGAAACTCGCCTCATCTCTTACTTGGCAGCAGGCTCTGCCTCCAAAGCAGATTCTTGCACTTGCTTGTCTGTCTCCACTTTACAATCTGATTTTGCTGCACAATGGATCACATTTAGGATACTATTATATTAAGCCATGTCACTTCACTGCCTTGTGCAAAGCCTGTTAGGTATATGTAGGAAGAAAATATACATTTCTTTAAGGCACCTAAAGAAAATGGTATCAAATTGGCAAATGACACCTCCTTTCTGAGATGAAAACAAACAAGTGTTTCAAAGGAAATGACTTTCAATATATAATTTTCAAAAGTAGATTTTATAGGTTGATGTAACTAGACCGTATTCATAAGAAGATATCATCTTAAGCCTAGGGCAAGGGAAGAGGAAGCAGCAGCATGCTGCATAGGCAGACCTTTTGCCAACAGCAGAGATTAACTAGCATGCAGATATACTTTATAAGGGTCCAAATGGATGTTGAGCCACGAAGAAAGACTGCAGTTAAGTGGAAATAAGCTTTGCTGAATACATGAAATGCCAAAGGATCTGCAGAGGAACTCTTAGCAGAAAGAGCCATTAATCACTGTAACCAGCTGCATCCCATATACAGTGCTCACCTTGTGAACCTGAAAAATATTACTGTAATAAGAAAAAAGATGTCCTTCAAAAGCTTCTTCAGGTGCCCTGTGCAGAGACTGCAGTAACTCTTTGGGACAGATTATTTTCTGGCTGTATTTCTTAGTAGGCGGATTCCTCTGCTCCATTTCCAACAGCAACTGACATAACTAACACCACTTTCATCTGTCGCAGTCACCTTCCCCTATCTTTTCCTTACAAAAAGAGCTCAGACAAGTGTGGGAATGGCAAGGGGGGGAGCTGAGCGGGGAAGAAATGAAT
Organism: Passer montanus; assembly: GCF_014805655.1. NCBI lineage: Eukaryota > Metazoa > Chordata > Aves > Passeriformes > Passeridae > Passer > Passer montanus. Next base: position 325,621 of record NW_024359721.1, on the reverse strand, counting down.
TGGCTTATCCAGTTGTAAACTTTACCACCTCCCTCCTGCCACAGGTAAAGCTAAAATTCCCAAAGACCTTTCATGAAGGGCAAATACCATGCCTTCTTTTTTCTCCAGTTCTTTTGATGTGGCTGTGATCCTAATCAAACAGTGAAAAATAAAATCCCATGCATGGAAACAAAATCACCTCTGGCTTCAATCTGGCTTACATTTCCATCCCCTGGAGTTGAGTCAGCATCAGGCATTCCAGCTGCTTAAAGAAGAAAAAGGTGATCTGCAAATATTACTCACAGGCGGAGGCAGCAGCAGGCAGGGACGAGTGAGTCAATTCCCAGTTGGCCCCAAGAGTTCCCATCATCCTCTCTACATCAGCACATTTTAAAGTAGGTCCAATATGACCTTGTAAATCCCCTCCTACGTCACCACAGGGGCCTTGAGGACCTCCTCCTTCTTTATAATTCAGCTTTCATCTCTCTCCCTTTTTCATGCATATTGCATTTTATAAGTCACTTGCCCTAAAAAAGGTACAAAAAGTTGCCTGTGTATGTCAAGTTGCCTACAGAGAAGGGACTTTTCTAAGCAAGGGCTCTAAGCTGGGACTATTCACGTTAAATTGGAAGCTAACTCCTGAGGATACCAGGACTGCTGTCTGGAACACCCACTTAATTTTCTAAATATAAATTGCTGTTATTCTTTCTGTGTCTTTCTTCTCAAGTCAGTTGAAAGGGGACCTCAAGGATTATCTGGTCCAACCTTTTTTGGCCAAATGATGGTAGCAGCACGATCTAGATAAGATAGCTCAGCATCCTGTCCAGCCAAATTTTAAAAGTGTCCAATGCTCAGGAATCTACCACTTCCCTGGGGAGGTTATTGTTGGCTGATTGTTTTCATTGTGAAAAATATTCCTCATATGCCCAATTATGACATCCCCAGAACTTACTTATGTCCATTACCCCCCATCTTTTCTGTGTGGCTCCTTGTAAAAAGACATTGTTCATTTTCTTTGTAGTCTTTATATGCTGAAATGTGGTGACAAGGTCTCCCTAAGCCTTCTTTTCTCAAGACTGAACAAACCCATTTCTCTCAGCCTTTTCTCATATGTCAGTCTGCCCTCTATCTGGCTCATGTTTGTGACTTTTCCTCTCACACCCTGTGTAGGGAATCCAATTGCTTGATCACCACTGTAAAGTGCCTGTACACAAACACACACAGCATGAGGAATAAACAGAAATAGAAATGTGTGTGTGGTCACAGGGCCATGATCTCATTGCAATTACTAAGACATGGTGAGACAGCTCACATGACTGGAATGCTATCATTGGTGGCTATGTATTTTTTTAGAAAGGACAGGTCAGTGAGGGGCAGTGTTAGAGTTGCTTTTTCATATGAGAGAGCAAGAGGAATGTGTTGAGCTTTACCCAGGGCCAGACAAATGAGCTGAGGGTTTACAGGTAAGAATTAAGAGACAGGCTAATGTGGGTGATACTGCTGTGGGTCTTTACTGTAGATGACCTGATCAGGAGAAGAAGCTGATAAAACTTTCTAAGGTCAGCTGAAAGTATCATCGGGGTCATGGTTCTCTTGAGGGGCTTCAACCATACTGATATTTGTTGGAAAGACAAAATGGCCTGGCACAGACAGTCCAGGAAGTTCCTGCAGATCATTGATGAAAATATTTTGATGCAAGTTGTGGAGGAGCCAACAAAAAAGGGTGTGTTATTGGACTTTGTACTAAAAAAACAGGAGGAACTGGTTGAAGATGTGAAGGTTGTGGGCAGCCTTGGCTGTAGTGACTATGAGATAGTGGAAATCAGGATCCTGCACAGAGGAACCCAAGCAGTAAGCAGGACTAGAACACTCAACCTCCAGAAAGACAACGTCAGCCTCTTCAAAGACCTGATTAAAAGAAACCCATGGGTTAGAGCTCTAGAAGAGAAGGGGGGCCATGAGAGGCGGTCAATATTCAAGCATCACTTCTGTCAGGCTCAAGACCAGTGTGTACCTATGTGCAAGAAAACAAGTAAAGGGGCAGGACACTTGCATGGATGAGCAGGGAGCTTCTAGTGAATGTCAAATGGAAGAAAGAAATTTATCAAATGTGGAAAAAGGAAAAAGCCAAATGGGAGGACTAGAAGAACATCAGAATATGAGAGGATAAGATGTGGAAGGCCAAAGTCTGCTTGGAACTGAGCCTGGCAAGGGATATCATCAAGGACAATGAAAGGCACTTCTACAAGTGCATGAATAGTAAAAGGAAGATTGGAAAAATATGAGGCCACTGTTGAATCAGATGTGAGTCCTGGGGATGGAAGACACAGATAAGGCAGAATTACCAAATGCCTTATTTTCTTCAGTTTTACTGCTGGTGTCAGCCCTCAACAATCACAGACCTTTGGAGGAAAAGAAACTGAAGAAAGGAAGACTTACCCTTGGCTGTAGAGGGCTAGAGATTTGCTAGACAGAGTTAGCAATCATAAATCCATGGGATCTGATGAGATACCCATGGGTGCTGAGGGAGATTTTGCTAAACCACTCTCCATCATCTTTGAAAAACAGGAGAACAAGAGAGATACCTGATGATGTGAGAAAAGACAGTGTTACTCACACCTTCAAAAAAATGGATGACCCAGGAAATTATTGGCCAGTCAAACTCACCTCCACCCTTGGCAAGGTGATGGAACAGATTACTCTGGAGGTCATCACCATGTATGTAAGAGAAAGTCATCAGGAGTTGTCAGTATGGATTCACCATGGAGAAGTCACGCTTGACCAATTTGATAGCCCTCTATGATGGCATAGGGTTAATGAGGGGAGAGCAGAGGATATTATCTATTTCAACTTCAGCAAGGCTTTTGACACTGTGTCCTATAACATCCCCTTAGGTAAGCTCAGGAAACGTCTGTTAGATGAACAGACAGTGAGGTGGATCAAGAATGGCTGAACAACAGAGCTCAGAGGGTCATGACCAGCAAAGCAGAATCCAGAATGAGGAACAATTGTCATAAATTTAAACTTTATCTTGAGGGCTGCAGAGCACTGAAACAGGCTGCCCAGGGAGATTGTGGAATCTTCCTTTCTGGAGCTATTCAAAACTCACCTGGACACATTCCTGTGTAACCTGCTCTATCTTACCCTGCCTTGGCAGGGGGTTGGATTGGATGGTCTCCAGAGGTTCCTTCCAACCATAGTGATTCTGTGATTTTGTGATTAATTCCATATCTTTCCCAGGGACTCAAATAATATTGATGGACCTATAAATGCCTGGATCCTTCTTTACAACTATCTGGTAGATGGAGGCAATATCAGCCTTCTTCCTGTTTTCTGGGATAACTCCAGTCCCCAAATTTCTCAAGGACTATGGAGAGTGACATTGCAATGATGTCAACCAACCCTTGGTTGGATAACACCCTTGGGTGGATAACATCAGGGCCCACCAAGTTCCTATTCACACACCAAATCTTCTTTAGCTTATGGTATGTGTGTGTTTGCATCAACCTGGATTTTTGTTATCAAAACAATAGTGCTGGTAAAGAGAATGTGCTAAGAACCTTTTCAGCATTTTTGGGAACTAATTCACCTCTCTTGTTTGACAGCAGGCCAATATTTTCCTTCTGCTTCTCCTTGTTGTTTTCATACCTTAAGAACTCATTCTTGTAGGTTCTAATACATCTGGCCAATTTCAAGTGAAGAAAAGGTTTTGCTTTTCTAATTGTATCTCTATGTGTCATAATTCTCAACCATGACTACCTCACGACTGACTTTAATGTGAAGTGTGCCTGGTACACTGGTTCAGACAGACCACACAGTGCAGGGCTCACCAGGTTGCACTATTGTCTTGGGATAATCTCATTTACTGAGAGGTCTCTTGTGAAATGCCTGGGGCATTGGAAAGGCTAGAATGCCTCATCCAACTCACATTCAGACTAGCCAAAGGAGGTGTGGGTCAAGGTCACCAGCACTCTGGTGTATTCCACAAACTCACAGCCCCTTGCAGGAAGAGATGGAAACTGCTGACAGGTTTTATTCTTGCACACACAGGTTCTCTGAAGTTGTCTTCTTATTTAAAACACAGTTCCTCAGCTATTGTAAATTACTTGAGACTCTCTGGCTTTCACAGAGTAACCCCAGTTTATAGCAAGTGAAAACTGAGATGAGTTTCCATGCTTTTCACAAAAGAAAAAGAAAATAAAGACCAATAGCTTGCCAAGTGGCAGACACTTCAAAGTGATAATGCTTAGGATGTCTTTCTGTAAATGTATTTATTCATTTATTTGTATGCCTTAGGTAATAGCTCTCAAATTTTGTGTCTAGCATTGTCCTCTGTCTAATACAGTCCTTGAAATGACTTGTCTCCCTCTTGTAGAGAGATTTTGCTTTAAATGTGCTCTACAGCTGTACAAGCTGTGTAACACAAGACACCAGACCCTATCTTACTCACACAGGTATTGGTGAAATTGCTCATACTTTCAGAAATGGCATCATACAGTGAACGTAGACAGCTGAGTCTTGTTTCCCTTATTGACAGGTACACTGTCAGCTCATTAATCAGTTGCTAATTTCCCTTCTTCCTGTATAGAGTGCCAACCCTTAAGGGCATATACTTTATCATGCTGAGAGTTTGTTGACCCTCCTACACCTCCTTTTAACAAGCAGCAACACATCAGAAAGATTACCTTGTGTCCACTGAGTTTATGGTGATGACTTAGGCAGAAACACCCAAAGGAAAGTAATGAATGTTTTCTACAGAGGGATTATTTCACACCTACCAGTGATGGATTTGCATCCCCTCATTGCTGTATGATTCCCTCAGCCGAATCCTCCCCAATGACTTAATAACCAAGGTGATTGCCTCAAGCAATTAAAAACTCCAGGATCTATTCCAAATTCATTTTCTTGCCAAGTTAACAGTACAGTAACAAAGGTAATTTAGAAGCAGTGAGTGTTCTTCACTTACCATTTTCCTCTATGGTTTCAAGTCACTCTGAGGACACTGTGTCCAGAAATGGGAGCTGAGGTAACAAGCTGAAGGAAAATGGGGAAGAGCTCTTCCCTAATGAAGCCACTGAGGGGCAAGTGCAGGTGGGACATAGCTGTGTGTTTCTCTTTGGCACAATTGTTGCCTTCCATCCTTCACACCTTTCTGCTGTTTAGGGGTGTAATTTGCTTACTTCACATGGCAAGACTAGAACTAACATACCCTGACCCAGTCTCTGACATTCAATTCTAGTTTTTTTCTTTCACACTTAGACATACACACACTTTTTAAGGAAAAAATCCCATGAGTGTCTAATGTGCTTCATAGGTCTAAACAAGAAAAATCTTCCCCCCAGGTTGGAAAAGTTCCTGTTATGAAAATCTGTTGACCAATGCACAAAACTGTGGCTTCTGAGATGTTTTTCTACAGCCTTTGAAGTAAAGCTGACTTGAAAATAAAAAACTATGCTTTTGCACAGAAAAATTCAAAAGGAACTTTTGAAATGAGGTGTAGAAAAAGTGTTTTTGTTGAAATTTGCAATTTTTGAGGGGAGGTTAATCAAAAACTGGGGAAAGTTTTGGTCTTGAGAAATTTTTATCCTGTTTTGAAATAACATATATCTAGGAAAATCTTAAAAAACAATTCAAGCAGGCCTACATTTAACTTCTTGGAAAAAGTAATTTCAGTCAGGTAAGTTAACATGCAGACCTGCAAGCTGATTATGAAGATAAGAATTAGAAGTATTCAGAATTTGAATTTTCAATTAAATTTCCACATCACATAGACCAAAAGAGGACATTCATTCTTTATATAAACACATCACCTTCAACCAGGAGGGGAAGAGACTGAAAAATTCTCAAACTTTTGTAAGCATGTTATAAAAATATCATACTTAATAAGGAAAAGAATACACTCTTTTGTAACTCCAAACTGTCCAAGCTTTGTTGAGAAAAAAATGTATGTTCTGAAAGACCAAATACACATTTTTGCCAAATCAGAGGGGAAAAAGTGATATGAAATATCTGCTACAATTTTAAGTACATTTTTAACACTACAAGGCCTCCAGCACTCATTCTTTTTCACCCATCTCACCTCCACCAGGTTTTTAAAGGTGGTAAACATCTAGCTGGCCTGATTTTAGCTCAATATTGTGACAAAGTATTTCCAGATAAAAATAATGGCATAGCTAGGTAGCTCTGCTCACATTTGTAAAGCAGCTTGGTATTTCTTTTAGGGCAATAGTAACACAAAGTGAGTGTGGGACACACATAAATGCAGAAACAGTTTCATTTGCTTGAGTGTATTTATGCTCCACTTTCAGTTTAATTTACTTTTCCAGCCACTCCATGGCTTTGTTCCTTAAGTTGTTTGAATCAAAACAAACACGCACATATATTTTCCATCAGTGAGACAAGATATTTGGACCATGCTATAGGAAGATAGTGAATAGGGTGTTAATTGCCATCCCCAATCCCCTTGCAGCCATTTAAAAAAACACAAGCTGTCTATTGCCCTGCTATAATTGAGATGAACCTTTACCAAATGTTTCACACACCAATCCAACACACCGCAGTGTAATAGTCTTCAACATCTTCCTGCTTTGTGGCTTTATGAAGGCTAGATTTACACTAATTTGCAATTAAAGGAAGGATGACTTTATGCCAAATATACACTTTTGAACCCCAGTCATGTCAGTACTACAGCTGTTCAAATAAAGTTAAATATCCCTAATAATTGAAAAAGTGGTTTTAGAAATATTTTAATGATGAAATGTCTTCACTGTAGGCTTGGGATTACTTGGACTCTAAATGAGTTAATTAGTAAAAAAAAAAATCCTAACAGAGAGTGGAGCTGTTGATCACGTAGACCATACATGTGGATCAAAACATGAAGAATATCAACACCAACAGGTTGAGTACTCCAAGGTAGAAGCCAGTGCTAAAGCCTCCACTTATCCAGAAAACAGGGAAAACAGCCTGGTGAATGGGTATCTTCCACAGAGGAATGATTTGTGTTTCCTGAATGGATAAACAAACTCTGTCCAAAGCAAATGTAAATGTATGTTGTATACTTTGGTGGGGTAGTGAGGAGGGGAAGACAAATTCTTCTGCCAGTCTGCTGCTCTCCCTGTTTGTAGTAGCGTCCAGTGACATTCAGGTGCTTTATCATTTGTAATGTGGCTCTACGAAAAAGAAGCCCTGAAGCATTTTTGATTCAGACAGCATTTTCTGGCTAGAGGAATCAGGGTCATGATCTGTGAGAAGGGCTCTGGAGGGAGAGACAGAATTTGCTGTCCCTTCCCAGACTTTCCAAAAGTGAGTCAATGTTCCATTGAACCATAAAATAGTTTGGATTGGAAGAGATCTTGGAGATCATCTAGTTCCAAAATCCCCACTATGGGCAGGGACAACTTTCACTAGACCAGGTTACTCAAAGGCCCATACAACACGACCTTGAATACTTCCAGGGATGGGTCATCCATAACTTCTCCAGGCAATCTGCTCCAGTGTTTTACCACCCTCACAATAAGGAGTTTCTAACTAATATCAAACTTACCCTCTTTCAATTTACAGACATTCCTCCCTGTCCTATCACTACATGCCCTTGTGAAAAGTCCCTCTCCATCTTTCTTGCAGGCTCCCTTTAAGTTCTGGAAGGTGGCTGTAAAGTTTCTCAGAGGCACACTGCTCTTCCCCAAGCTGAGCAAGCCAAACTCTCTCATTCTGGCTTCAAAAGAGATAGTCTCCATCCCTCTGTTCATCTTTGAGGCCTCATTTGGTCTTGTTCTAACAGGTCTATGTCCTTCTTATTCTGGTGGCCCCAGAGCTGGACACAGCACTCCAGGTGGGCTCACAGCAGAGCAGAGCAGAGGGACAGATCCTCCTCCCTCGCCCTGCTGGTCACACTGCTTTGGATGCAGCCCAGGACACAGTTGGCCTTCTGGGATACAAATGCACATTTCCAGATGCTCTACAGAGCTCATCCACCACCACCTCCAAATCTTTCTCCTCAGGGCTGTTCTCAGACCATTCTCTGCCCAGCCTGTATTTTCACCTGGGATTGCCCTAACCCAGGTACAGGACCTATACAGAGTCCAACCGAGGCACTAATTTTTCACTGAGTCTCCTAATTTGTAGTACAGCTGGTTTTTGCCTTAAATATCTAAAAGATAACTTTTTGGAGTGTAGATGTTCAATATTTTTCTGCAGGAACCTGTGCGAAAAATCATTAAACATGCTTTAATATCAGGCTATATATATTGACTCTTTCAGACCAAAACCTGAACTGTTCAGACATTTTTATCCACATATAAACATGGAGCAGTAGGAGGCCATCCACCTATAAACTCACAGCTGAGACCATGGATGGGGGGCAGTTTCCCTCAGTGGCCAAAGAAAAGAAATGAGACTGAGTTATTGAGCACCTTGGAGCAATAAATGGCCTTGTGTCAGTGTCCTATATGGATGTCAGAAAAACATCAGCCAGAATTTAACTTGTGAAGCCTTAGATGCAGAAAGCCATTGCACAAGCATGCTGGGAGGAGAAAAAAATGTAAGGAAAAAAAAAATCCTGCAGCAGTCCTCTCAATGCTTCTTTCCTGATGTATGCTCCTTATGGGCATTCATCTTTCTGCCAAATATTTTTGAAAAACCTAAAGACTGCAGGTCATGAATAACTAATCTTTCAGTGAGAAAGGCATGAAAACATGCTGGCAGCAGGGGGAGGTAGGAAAGGACTAAAAGAAAAAAGGCAGTTTACAGGCTTTACAATCAGTCTCTCATACTTCATCAATCATCTGCTGAGAAGGCATTTGAGAGGGAGAGTCTTTATGTGCCCTGTGCCCTCTAATCCACTACTGAGATCCACTGTTGACAAGAGCTGGTAGCAAGGTAAGTATGCACAATAGTTCATTTAAGAAGAAATCAACCTGAATGGCTTTCTCCTGGCTCCAGGCCCAGGTGCACAGGAATAGCTGCAAGGCACCTTCCATGAGCTAGAAAGATGCAAATAGCAAATAATCCTGGCTTCAGGAAAATGCTATGGAGACCCACAGAGTAAGCACTGTGTGATGGTTCTGCACAGAACAGAGCCAAGGCCCTGGGTGTGAGCACCATCCCTTCCCAGCACTGCAGGAGCAACACACAGCAGCAGCGGGGCACAGCTGAGATATTTGCTCCATCACCTAAGCACGTCTGGAGTAAAACCTTTACTCCACCACTTATAGAAAGGAATAGAATGCATCATACTCATTTCCAGTTCAACTGTACTGACACCTGTCAAGCTACACCAGGATAAGCCACTTTGTGCATTCATTTCTGGCACAAAAGATACCTTAGCAACTTCTGTGGTACCATGTACATAAACAAAAAGGGATGTAATTGAACACAAAGGAAATGTCATTTTCTGTGCCAGTTAATTTGTCTTGAAGGTGAATCTTGGCACAGCTGTCCCTATTCTCTGAGAAGGCAAGAAACAGCTCTAACAACCAGTCTAAGGAGAACTTCACAATGATACATACTGTATCTCAAACAACTTGACATTTTCTCTAGTGCCCCAAATATGTCTATAGTTTAGAATAAGCTACATGTAAGCTTAAAAATATCCCATAGCTAGACACAGAAGACTAGAAGAGTAAATTCACAGAAAAGGTAGCTTTCCAAAGTAGAGTCTGAAGGTCAAGAAAAGCAAGGTGCTGCTTCAACTTCTGCAATTCAATGAGGTTCCTGCAGAACATACAGCTCAAATGGGAACATTTAAGCAGATTAATTTAACATTTCTAAGCCAAGTGTGTTACAAGGTAGAATCTAGCAAAGTTCCCAGTTTGTCCTGTTGATGGCATTAAATTCCATACCACAGAGGTGTGATAAGAAGATCGACAATGATTTTTGACACCAGAACTAAGGCTTCTACCAGCAGTCATCAAGGAAACCCCCTGACAGGGTGCCTGAGGCAGGCTTGACATGTTCTGTGCTGTGAAACACACCTGAAATGTTACTTCTGCTCAACGTGTAATGTGCACAGAGAGGAACATCATTTGTAAAGGTAATTTGTAGTACAACACAACCTCGGGTATATTTGCTCTACTCACAGAAACCTACACAGGTTCAAAAGCCTTCAAAGTTCAGGACCTATTTCAGAGGTTTGATTGCTCACTGAAATGCTAATACTTGGAAAGAGAATTTTAACTGCAATGTAACTATACACTCCTCAATTCCTGCTTCTCTGCCCCTCACTTCCACCACATTCTATAGTTTATAAAAATTCTGATAACAGCAATTAATTTTGTCACTAGTAATTAACCCTTGCAGAAGACAGAAGTCTGACCCTGAAATAATAACCACCCTTTCTAGCTTTTTTTTGCCTGTACATCCTGTGTTCATTATATAAGCACAGATTCTTCCCTTGCTTATTTTTAAATGCTTTGTCTTTGTTATGCTACAAATGCAATATTTGAACAAACACAAATATAATGCTGATATATGTGAAGAGTCTTCATCACAGAACTTTTTGTTGTCATTCAATTCAAATGAGACACTTGCCTATCCCTATCCAGTAAAATGGTTCCTGCTACAATTCATTCAGTACAACACAAAACCTGGAATAGTAGACTGTGGCTTTATATTTTGATTCTGTCTGTAAAAGATTAATGAATGCCATGATCAAGCAACACTTGAATGGGTCTGAGACACAGAGGCTATTTGTCAAACTTCTTAAAATCACAAGGGTTAGAATGAGAAAAACACTTAGAAAGGTGTCAGAGGTATTTGTTGTAAGAGCCCAAGGAATATTTCTATGCTCCTGAAAATCTGCCTTTAAGTTCCAGAAGAATCATTAACCATATTTTGGACATTGCCATTTTCTGTAAGAATAGAAGTTTTTGAAACTGATTACAACAGAGAATACAGATTTCATGCCCCTTAGTGTGAGTTCTTCAGATTTTCCAGTTCAAACAGGCTTATCCACACTTACAAGCAAGAAATGGGGCAAGACTCTTCAGGAGCAGATCAGCAGCGCGTCCTGCAGCACCACCCTGGGGTTCAGCCAGTCCCCCTCTCCCTTAGGCAGTGCACAAATGCAACAGAAGAAACTGCTCAAGCCTCAAAGGGAGGAATCCAGTTGTTGCTGGGGACCACTGAGGCCAAAAACCATCTCAGTGAAAATCTCAGCAGGGAATATCTCAAGTGTAGACAGGTGTTCTACCACGCTAACACAGCTTTCCTAGAGGAGGGAAAGGCCCCAGCACCCTCACTACCTCCCTAACACCACCCCACCCCATCTGTACCCAGCAGGGCTGCATCCACCCCAGTGCCATGGCCCATCTGCTCAGCATGACTTTGATGATCTGTCCATGTTTTAAGAGTAAAAGCAGCTGCAATAGGTGGGATCAGAAGTCCATTTAGCCTTGTACTTTATACCCAACAAGTTTTCAAAAGATTCCATCTAGAGAAGAGTTTAGGAGCTGGCCTTTAAACTTCCCCCAAGCACTCTCCCATGCACTATACATGCTTCAGGAATTTCCCAAGCCAGGCACATTTCTAGATTTTTATATGCTCATTGCATCTTACCAATATCTCTGTGCCTTTTTGGCATTCCTCCCTGTTCTCTGCCCCTTTCCTGAGGCAGGTTAGCACAGCTGTGTTGACTGACTTCAGTCATGCTCCAGAGGCTGAAGTGAGAAAGTAGAATAAATTCCTTGCTTACCCAATGCTGCTCTGGGTTTGCTCATATTTAAAAAAAGAGGTTCCAGGAGTCTCCAAAATGGGGGGGATGGGGGAGAACCTCCTCTGCTCTAAAAGAACTCAAGTAAAGAATAAGGAGTTCCTAAGTGAAAAGGCTTTTCCAGAAAGGTAGATGTGCTGCTGGGTAAGATCAAGACAGCCATCTTCAGGTGGAGGCTGTAGGAAGGGAACCAACTGCTGGTGCAAATCGGAGTGACTGCTGTCTATCAGATGGAAACAATTCTGGGAAGAAACGGGTTTGAAATTCAGCTCTTCCTTGCTTGCCACAAAAAGTAGTGAAAAACCATGTTTGATCAGCCAGAGGAGAGGACATGCTACATGAAGTACAGCATTTCAGCTTGGAAATAAACTTGCTCATGGTCTTAACAAGCAGTCTGGAGAAGGTGAACAAGGGACTGTTATTCAATTTCATAATGTATCACCATGGAAGGAGTAGGAGGGAACTGGGGAAATTATCAGGTGGCAGGTTTAAAAAGAGACACAAGGAATTTCTCTTTCACACATGTATACATAAGTGTGAAAACCACTGATCTGAGACATTGCTGACACCAAAAATAAAACTAGGTTAAAAATAAAATGGTTAGACAAATAACAAAATAGGTTCAACATGGGCTCTTAAATATGTGATGAAAATACATGAAGTCTATAAGCCACAGACTGCTAGAAGGTAGGACAAGATCAAGGAAAAATCACCCTGTGCTCCCTCATTTCTCATGTTTTCCTTAAATCTCTGCCACTAGCCATTATAGGAGAAAATACTGAGTGAGATGAACTTTTAGACTGACCCTGAATTGCTGTTCTTATTCCCAAAATTCAATTGAGTTTTTCAGCAACTACTTGTAAAAACATTTGCTTCTGCTGTCACTGTTCTAATGGAGTGTGCCAAGATGTATGGAAATTAATTATGCTTTTTTATTTCTGGAATGTAGGCTGTGGGGATCTGACATTTAATGCATCAAATGCTCTGCATACATTCTATATCTGGTAAGTGCACTTCTCACAACTTCATCAACAAGTTATGGTTCACAGTCCTGATATGATTATAACATTAATTCCTACTGTCAGAGTGTGTTTACTGCACCAGCTTCCTGAAGATGGCTCAGAGCCACTGAGTGCAGAGAAGTTCTGTTTCCTCTAATCAGTGACAAACCACAATCTAAACTCGGAGGAGAAAGTCCTACTTTTTCACTATCTCACACGTCAAGAGAAAAAATAACACATTTGTCTGAACCGACTGCATTTAAGAAATCCTCCATCAGGATTTAATAATGGAAGATGATATCATCTTTATCTTGCTGCTGTGCTCTGGTCCCAAATCATTGGACAAATGTTATCTGGCAGTCTAGCAGGCATGGGGAAAGCCACACTTTTCTCTAGGCCAAGCTCTTTGCAAAAGAAAGTACATTAGTTCTCCTTAGGGCACATTTTTTGTCTGTCCTCATTCCCTGCCACTTCAGAACCTCTCAACCACTTCCCACTGCAACCCCCAGGGCTTGCATCACATGTCGCTTTCTGCCCTCACCCTCAACTGTTCTCTTGCCCTCTGCCCATGAGCGTGGCAGTGCCTCTTGCCCCACCACCCTGCTGCTGCCTGGGTCCCCTTTCCCTCTGCCCCATGCCAGTGTAATCAGGGCACCTCTTCCACACAAGGCCAGCAGGAGAGCCAGGACAGAAGAGAGGTCAGAATGCTCAGGCTGGGAGTGCCAGAATATCATCCAGCACTAACCACTGCCTCGTTTACTGCAGTGTTACTTGGGTTTGAGCTCCAGAGAGAACCAGGCACACTACAAGACTTCTGCCCCTCTGTTTTTGTCAGCTGTCGAAAACCACCTCCTTGTAAGCTCATGTGCCCCCAGTGTGTCCCCAAGCCTAGGCTGGATGCTTGAATTCAATCACATATCAGAGGTTTTCTAGTCTTCCTCCTTCCTTTCCATTCCACGAGTTTTGCATACCATTTTCCTGCCTCGTCTCCCACTTTCCCTTAGCAAAATTATTTTTTTTTACCCACTGAGTTGGCATGTTATGTTATGTATTGTTCAACAGATGTTAGATAAGATAGGGGTAACAGTCGGAGAGTGCTCACTAGGGTAGCTTCCCACCTTCTGCCTTTTTTTTTTAACCTCTAGAAAATACTCAAGAGGCTTGAAGCAGTGTGTGTACTGAGGTTTAGTCTCTTTCCTTTTTTCCCACTTAGTGACTTATCATCCCCGAACATTCTAGTTCTGCCCCTAAGCACCCAGTTTGTCCCTGGAAATCCAGGAGTTAGGCAGGTACAACATTTAAAGGATACCACCACCACCATTCTTTACCACTTAACTCTAATGAGCCCTCACTGGAGTGCTCCTAGAACAAGGTGCAATGAAAATAAGTTCAATAGAAATAATTCAGTGGGGACCCTCATGCAAGATGAGACCTAAACTGTCTTTTCTTCCAGGCCTGTGTTCAGCTAACACCACCTGCTCCATCTATTTTCAAAAGCTGGACCATTTTGCTGATGAAATAGCTACAGACATTTTGTGCCCATTTCATATTTATCAGCAGGTTGCTAACAATGCGGAAATGAGCAGAACAGCAATTTGTAGCTGTGCTGTAACACACAGGCAGCCCTCCTCCTTTTGATTTACGATCTTTTTTTCTGTATGGATCTGTCTTAATGACACTCATTTATTGACAAAATCCTGCCTTTTATAGACTTGGAATTATTTAGAGGTCAAAAGAATAATTCTTTTAATAATACAGTTTCTGCTTCCTCAGCAATAGTATTTATGAAACCATCTTTCTTTTGCTAGGTTATTTCCCTATCTTTAGAATAGCCCATTTCCCTTTTGCTCTGTTAGGCATATTTTAGCAGGAGCAAATGGATTATTCTCTCATCACACTCCATCGTTCCTCTTGACCTCATCTCTGAAAATAACAAAGTGATGAGCAAGAAGCCACTGAGACTTTAACTGATAATCCTTGAAAGAATGTAATTTTTACCTGCACAGGGCTTGGATGGTTTAGTTAAACCCTCCACAAGCCCTTGAAGACACATAGACTGTGCCCATACTGCAGTAAAATGTTCCTGTCTCAGCACAGAGGCCTGGGCTGGCTGCCCCCAGAGCTTTGTGCCACAGAGTGGTTGCATCCACCCTTAGAGAGCTCATTTCAGGCCAACACCCACCAACAGAAATTCACAGCCCATATTCACCAAGGTGGATGCTATCAGCGAGTGAGATACATTTTACGCTAAATTGTGTAATTTAGCTAAAGTGACAGAAATTTTACGCTAAATCGTGTAATTTTTAATTGATAGAATAGTTTTCCTACAGTTCAGTCAGTTCAGGATTGACTCAGTCACTGGGCTGTTTCTGACTGTGGAGCGAGTCCTACATGATCATAAATGCTGTGCCTAAATGGCACAGCTCCAGATTCATTCAGCTGTTGACACTGACCCACAGTGCTGCCTCCAGACAAGGGCTTCTCCTCTCAGGGCTGCCCCTTCCTCTCTCATTCCTGTTTGGATCATGGACCCTTTGCATAACCAGCTCATCCTCTACATGTTCACACTTGCAAGAGTTGAGCCAGGAGATTTCAGACCCAAGTCTTATAGCAGCTAATGCCAAGAAAATAATATTGTCATACAGAGGATAATATGGCTATCTAACAAAAAGCAATACATCACACTAAAGATAATACACCACTGCTAACAGAAATAAAAGGAAGAAAGATTCCAAGGAAAATGAAAGTCTAAAAAATTCCAATATGCTCCATAAAGTCCAATAAACCAAAAAGACAGAACTAGGCAGCAAGCATGCAGCAAACAAACCACCCTTGAAAAAAGCATTTTTATTCCCAGCTTTGGACTAACAAAAACTGTTCCAAGCTGCAGGCTAGAATAGCTAAACTCTTAATATTTTCTAAGACCCTCATGACTTCTACACATACATCATTATTCCATCTCTAAGATTTTAATTTATCAAATGGTAATATGACTTTCTATCCCTATTTCAAGCCTATCATACCAGAAAATAGGCTTATACCAGCAGACTCCATCTTTCAATAAAGGAGCTGATGAAAACTAAAGCTTCTGCCAAATGTACATTTTAAAGCAATATAGATTCTTTTCTGGGCAGGTGTAGGGTTTGGCTGTTTTTCAGATTTTTTTTTTCTTTAGAAAACATAGAGCAACACAATAGTAGTAGTTATGCTCTCCCTTTCTCTTACCAACTCAAATCAGTTTCCTTTTCATCGTAATTCCCCCTTTCCTTGAGTTGTTTGTTTTTTGATGCTTTTTTTTTCCTTTTTTGTTTGGAGGGGAGGCTATTTTTGTTTTGGTTTTTTGTGGGTCATTTTGGTATTTTTCCCCACGAAACTGAAACACAGATGAGTAAGGAAATCAGGAAAAAGTTGTTGAAGTTTTTCCTTGTAAATTTGTGATAAATATACTTGTGAAACTGTGATACAAGATCTGGTCCAGGTCCAGCTAGGAGCAGCTGCAGACAGGGTTGGAGTTGGACCCTACAGCACTGTGTGTCTAAGATTCATCCAGGAGAAAAGGTCCTAGACCAGGCTGGAGACAAGCTGCCCACAGAGAAGACTGATGTAAGGCAGTTTTGGATGGGATGAGCTCATTGCCATGGCTCATCATGTCTCCTTTTGCTGTTCTTGCTGGATAAAACCGTGGGGAGGAAATCCAAACTATCTCTGCTCCGGCCATGGTGTGCTAAGTTTGGGCATGGAGCAAGATCTGAACTCCCCAGGGTTTCAGTAAATTAAGATCAGGATTTAGGTTTAGGCTTATTTCTCTCTTATCTGTTGACTTTTCTTCAAGTGCTGTCCTGAGTCAGGGAAGGAAAAAACTCAGAAACACCCCAGAAACACTGTGAAGTTACCTAACCTCGATCTGAATTCAGCTCTAGTCACACAGCTCTGCAATCTTTCTTCTCCATTCTCTGAAAACCGCTTTCTTCCCTCTTAACATGAAACAGTCTAATAAATGCATTGTTCATGGAGTCCCTTCTGCTATTTTTTTTCCTGTTAAACTCCACCACTTCACACCTGACACCTTCTGACTGAATGGTCCTTCTTAACCTACAAGTTAGAAAAGGAATCAGAGAAAGAAAAGGACGAGGTGGGGGTGGATCTCAAGCACTGCATTTATGCTAATGCAACATGAAGCCACAATCAGGAGCTGCCAGGGAAGGGATGATTAATAATGAGAAGAATATAAGACTTAATTTTGCAAACGCACATTATTTCTCACACAGATTTAAAATTTAGGGCTCAGGGCTGGAGAGCAGCAGTTAAGGGAGCAGAACAATCTGTACAGCAGGCAGAGGTTATAGCTAGGTATTGACAGCACAATCATCATATACCATTATAAAGCCACTGAACACAGTCATAAAAACTCCTCTACCATGTACCCAAGGCCACAGACTGTGTGCTAGGATTATATTGAAGGTGAGATATGATGATGCCACAGTGTTTCCAATTTTTATTGACATTCTGGCCTTGAGAGTTAGGAGATGTCAGAATGCATCTGTGTATTCAGAGGAAGACAATGATAACCCCTGCCCTATCTCAGTTATATGCAGCAGCTTACTTGGACTGCAGTGCAGGTG
Organism: Passer montanus; assembly: GCF_014805655.1. Classification (NCBI taxonomy): domain Eukaryota; kingdom Metazoa; phylum Chordata; class Aves; order Passeriformes; family Passeridae; genus Passer; species Passer montanus. The sequence goes on along the minus strand of NW_024359721.1, from coordinate 308,312 downwards.
AAAATGAGGAAAAGCAAAGGAATGCCACATCAGAGTAGTGGCAGCCCAAATAAGACCAGGCAGTCCAGAGTCATCTGCCAGAGCATGGACAAGAAAACCAATTATTAAATACATGTCAGTACAGTACAAGCTCAATACACAGCAGCAGGTACTGCACATGGGCGTATCACGAGCTGACTTTGACACAGAGGGTTTGAAACGCAAAGATTAGAGGACAAACAACAGGTGAACACAAAAAAGAAGTTACTCAGGTCAAAATGATGTATGTCTGCTAAAAACCATTATCTCCAAGTATTTCTGAATGCATTTGATTTTCAGTATTTTTCACTTCTAGGTTCCCTCAGGAACTGTGTGCAATACACAAAGGCTCATCTTCTGCTGTCTTTCACTAGCATACCCCTCCAATAAGAGAGGAAGATCAGAGCCTGGTGCCCATTCACTCCAGAAATCGTAGCTGTTACATGTCCTTCTCAAAGAGATCAAAATACAGATTTAAATCACTTGCCCACAGCTATTAGCAGGACCAAGCTCTGATCTAGGAGTCCTGCCCACCAGTTCAGAGTTAAATCGTTAGACCACATTGCCTCATGGAAACTGGAGCTAGCTAATTATTTCCTGCTTGTAATTACTTCAAACCTCATGCTCCTTTACACATTGCCATGGCCCATGAGGGCAGAGCAAGTTGCAACACTTTTCTTGGGGCTCTCACTGCCGAACAGACTAGGGTAATAGCCCTCATAAGATTTTGTCTGATGTCAGAGCTGATGAATGCCTTTTCCTCTTGCAAGATTGTAATGAGCAGAGAAAGCACAACAACATAAATCTGCGGCAGTGACAGTGACTGCGGCCGGATCAGGAACAGCTCGCGCATAACCAAAGTCTCGTGGGATTGCTCCTCTGAAACTCACTGCTGGGTGCTGCTGGGGACCTGTGTGCTTCCCTGCTCCCCATCACCATCCCCTGGTTATCCAACAAGATGAAAAATAACCTTACTGATCCAATGACCTCTTAGTGTCAGAAAAGGGAAAAAAAAATAGCAGCAAGTTTAACTGTGCATTGGGACATTAATTTTAAAAAGACTACTTCAAAGGCATGCAAGCACACTGCATGACCCAGAGCAGTCAGTTTTCTTCTGTTCTTTGAGGAAATTGCTAACCCAATTTCAATCCTACAGATAAAAGTATTTTATGGTTCCAAAAGTCTCTCTTTCAAGTGGGGTTTAAGCACAATCATGGGAAAGGCTGCATCATATGTTTGTGAACGCTCAGCGCCTCTTTTATCTCTGGTTTGGGCAGTAAAAAAACTGAAGAAAAATTATTTAATCTTGTCATTAACTTTCTTGTTAATCTCAAAATGAAGGCTGAATAAAGTCAAACCCCAGTGAAACAAGGGCCTGAGATTTGGATGGAAAAGTCTAACACAGGACAAGGAAGGAGCTGTTTCTGGCTAGAAAGCTGACCACTGTGGTAACATTTGTATAAGCAGCTCTGCTTATACAAAGCAGCCTTCCCACAGTAATTGTCTAGTGTGCAGTACATGAAATGCTGTGTTACGCATTGGCAGTTTTTGAGGCCAAGTTGCTGCTGTAAGAAATCCACAGGATGCTCTGGGGTGGAATAGAGACTAAAAACTAAATTTTTGTTCCCTGAGATATTTGGAGTACCGCCCAGCCCGTGTGCTGGGACAGGTTTTGTCCCACTGCAGGGGCATGGGTACACATCCTCCTCCTTGGAGCTGCTTGCTCCAGGAGAGAAGGTCAGTTTTAGGACCTCGGGGACAAGCACATTCCTTCATAGATGATTGCTCACAACTTTTGTGGTCCAGAGCTGGCTTTAACCTCTCCACAAAATGGTTTGTGAGCTGGGGCGTAGCCTGTGAATTGTAAAAGGGCAGAGTTGCTGGGAAAATCTCAGTCTAGTGAGCCCCAGAGGCAACAAGGGGTTATTAGAGCCTTGGGCCATGCTCCTAGCCCAGAGCATTTTCTCCTCTGCTCTTGCATAAAGGAAAGCCAAAACTATTTGTCTTCTTGTGGAAAAGAAATCCCTAAGAAATCTGTGGAGCAGAGAACAGTGAGGCATAAGCTGCCTTAGCAGTGTTAGAACTTTGCTTGTGTTTGCAGCCTCCTTGAGGCAAGAAGGGGGAGCCTTCGTAGCCACTAGTCTCTTAGAAGAACCACACAGTGCCCATCAAGTCACTGGGGATGCTTGTTACTTGCAAAATGGTGAGTAGGTTTTTAATGTAACCTATTCACTGGGCATCCTGACAGCTGATGACCCTCTCACTGGGGTCAGAGATCATTATAGAAAAAGCAAAAGCCAAGCAGCCATCCTTGCTGCCAACACATCAGTATTTTTACAACAGCTAAGTAGAGGATTCAGAAGGAACCACTTTGCTTTTAAACCTTTTCCCTTCAAACAAGTGCCAACTCCATTTCCAAAATTACATGCTGCTGTCTAAAGCAGTCCATACAGTTCTGCCCCAGTCCTGTTATTAACTGGTGTCTCATTAGCCACTCTTGATTCATACCTTTGTGCTGACAAAATAAAATGATTGCTGCAATGTTGATCACCATATCTGGAATTTTGCTGAGATGGCTGTATTGCAGATATTGGTTCCCATCAATACCTTCCTTTGCTTCTGAACTTTAACAGCATAGACTGCAAAGCAGCTCTCTGAAAACAGACTGTTGTCTCTATAGATTACCATCTGAAATTAATGCTGGCTTTTGCCTACAAACTCACAATGTTTCCCAGAAACTCTCATGCACACATTTGTATATCATTGCACCAGCCATAGCATTTTTTTAGTATTTTTCAGAAAGTTTGGGAGCAAATCAGCCCATGCCAACTTGAAGTTCATCTTCCAAATTGCCTCACCTCTGAAATGTCTGAGGCACCTTCTAGAGCCACAGGAACAGCCTTCCTGTCTCAAGCCTACTCAGAAAAAACAGCTGAGATGCTCTTTTTTTTAATAAACAGATTAGAGCTCATCTGCAGTTATGAAGGTGTTTTGCATTTTCAATTTACCTTTTACAACAGACTGAATGTTTGCCAAATGGGGAGCTTTTTTCTGTGGGGAACTCACAGGCTTACTTTTTTCATTTTAAACTACTGGGTGCCTCCAGAGCTACTGGTGAGCAGCAGTCACTTCCATGGTACCCAGCCAGAGCAGCCTGGCAGGGAGGACAGGCCACTCTCCCCAAGCTCCAAACAGTCATGCAGCAGGAGAGACCCAGCTCAAGCTCTGCTAATTCATTCATTCAGCAGGGGAGACTCAGCTCAAGCTCTGCTGATTCTCTTCTGATGCTTCTCCTCCTTCGTGGACTCCCATTGAAAATATGCTAAGATAAAGCCCTGGTTTTCAAGTCACATTTCCAGAGCAGCCACCACAAAACTAACTTGAAAAATTCTAGTCCTTTCTAGACCCTTATGGCCCCTTGGGGTGGTGCCACTGCACACCACACACCTTATTCCTAGCCAGCTGTTTCGGTTCCCTCAAAACAAGTCTTTTCACCAGACTCCTCTCTGCAAAAAGCTTCCCTGCCCTGCTTTCCTGCCCCTGTGACAGCACAGCTGTTGGCACCATCGAGTGCCTGCTGGCATCCCAGGGCTGGCTGGCTGGCTGTCCGCATCCTACATCCCTCATGAACGTAGCAGGGTGCCACAGCTTGCAGGCGAGAGCAGTTATTCACTCCATTTCACTTACCCCCATTTACCTCAATCCCCCCATCTGTAAAACGCAGATAACATTTCTCTAGCTTGCAGGAGACGATGATCACATTATTTATATCCAGACTCACGTTCAGACTACGCAGCTGTAAACAGCCAGTGATATTACATAAATGTCATTAATGTAACCACTCACAAGAACGTGGGAGGATTTGTGTAAAGGCACAAACAGGGACTTTTAGCGGAGGAGGAATGCGTTTCTATTCTGCATGAATCTGAACACAAATATATATGACAACAATTAATACTACTGTGGTTTTTTTAGGTCCCTCCTGGCAACTATTGCAAGAAATTATTTCTGTTTGAAAGTTTAACATTTGTATTAGTCTTTGATTTAAATAAAAGACAGAAAAAAGGCAGTGAGGAAGGCAAACACTTCTCTAGCATTTGCTACTTCTTGTTCCTAAAGTCTGCTCTTGCTTACAACAGAAAACTAAGCACAATTTTTCCCTCCTTCTGAAACTCCCTTCAATCCTCTGAAACTGTAGTGGTGACTGCTTAACATTTGAGACATGGGCTGATGCTCATCCCAAATCTCTGGGCTTTTGAAGCTGCTCAGCCATAGCCAGGTCAATAGACACACTAGGTTGCGCCAAATTGACTCCGAAGGCTTTCTGCACAGACTCCAGAAAGACGGGAGTTGCTCTATTGGATCAAACTAAAGGGGCAGGCAGTCCAGGATCCTGTTTCCAATCCTGGACAATACCAGATGCTTCAGAGGTTAGATGCCGTTTAAGCCCCAGCGACTTCTTTGTACAATAAATTTGAACGGTGTGGAGTTATATTGCGACCTGCTGAGAAGAAAATTGAAGATATGGAAATTGCATTTTGTGGCTGAAATGCAATTCAGACCAAAGATATTGTGAACTAGAGGGCTGAGAGAAATGGTCTGAAGGTCTGGAAAAGCAGAGCTGTGGAATCCTGTGCGGTAGTGTAGCCATCTAGTGATCATTTCAAGAAGACTCTCTTTTTCTTGGGGAAATGTCATGCAGCACATTGAGAGACAGGGCCAATGATGCTGTTTGAAATTAAGAAGTAAGGGCGAAGATCTGAGAGTAACAAGATGCTGTATGTGTTGGGGGTAACATTTACAAAGCTAGAAAACATGATTACAAGAGGTTGGGATTTCTGAAGGATCAAAAGGTTTATCTGCAGCATGCCTGCCACCTGCAAGAGCATTTGCACAATACAGGGATTCAAAAAAAACAACAAAAAAACAACATCCAGAGAAGAGAGAGCTCACATGCCAGAAGATATTCAGAAGTGCTTGCAAATTGCCAGCGAGGACCTGAAGAGTAAGACTTGCACAGCAGGACCAAAATTCTCTGCCAGGTTGCTCATAGGATGCCTATTCAATTTCAGCTGTAAAAGAGCAATCCAACTAGAAAGAAACACCTTTTCCCTAGACCTCAGGTGGAAGATTTTATTTTCTTCTTAGATGGAAAAAGAATGAGAGATTCCCCCTAAGTGCAAACTCTCTCAGGGTATCAGGAAAAAGGACTGTATGTTTGACCAATATAGCAGGGATTTTTACTGTATTGATGCATTTATGTCTAGCAAAGCATGGTGTCAAGCAGCAACATACCGCTGAAACCAGCAGCCCTGTGCCACTTTACACCACACAAGCAATCAGAAATCAGCATGGCAAGTACAAAACTAAGAACTCAAGTCACTAAACCAGAACCAAGATTAAATGGTCCCATACCTTGGCTCCAGCCATGGCCTGCACATTATCATACCACAGCTTTCTTCTGAGCCATGTTCTGTCCCACACCACCTCTGGTAGCTGAAGAATAGTTTAAGCTTTGAAACAGGAGGCTTAAGAGATCTGTCCACCCCTCAGTGTTTTTAACAATGGTCATTATGGTTGCTCTGTCTTCTTCATAGACAGACATAAGGAAATCAAGATAATGTGGCACAAATTACAGTAATTAGCATAATAATTCAAACTAAAGGCTTAATAAAGTTTTTCAGTATTCACACTATGACCATCTGCTCTATAGTTCACTTATAAGCAGACAGAGAAAGTAAGTATTCCATTTTTTCAGTACTGAATTCCACCTCCTTAGTCTTATCATTCTCACTTCATGAAAGAGGGAAAATAGAAGTGCTATCCTGTCTCATATCTCTGCTGTTCTTCCTTATATTATTTTTATTCTTCATTATCATTAATGAAAAGCACTTTTATTCATCTTCTTTCTTAGGGACATACAGACCCTGTCCCATTTGTGCTGTTTCCCTCATGCCCTTAAATGACCACAGCAGCCATTCTCTTGCTCTGCATGTGGGCAGAGCATACGGACCAAATTCCTCCGGGACTCAGCATCCCCAGCTAGACTGGTGCTATACTGGATGCATTGCTGCTGTACCAGACCTCTCCTCATCGAGACAGCATCACAAGTCACCAGTGGGTTGTAAGGGCACTCAGGTCTAGCTGCAGCTCTCATTTTTCTTGCTTATTCCTAGACTGCTCTGGGTTTAGGCCATATATAACAAAAGCACTGAAGTGACAATAATCGTGTCGTTTCCACTGCGCTGTCACAACGTTCAGAAAGTAGCTACTCCCGTGGAGGTCTCTGCAACTCAGCTGGATGCTGCATCTTTTCTCTTTCTGTCCTGTCTCTAGTTCTTATGATCCAGTAGACTTTGTGAAGCAAAACTTCTCAGCAGGTTATAACAGGCATCGAAACTCCTGCTGGTTTTTGGGAGGGTTTGGACTTTCAGCTACTCTATAGCAGATAGCGACATCTGGGCCCAGACTTAGAAAAGAGGGGCAAAATTAGTGCTACAGAGAGAGGCTGGAAATAAAAAGAATAATTGTGTGTACAGTCATGGAGACTTAGAATTAGATAGAGGAATAGTATTTATCCATTACTGAACAACAAAGAAGCTAACAGTGTTAAACTTGAGATTAATTTCCTCCTCTCCTCTGCCCAACAGGTACATTAAATAAGCAGGGAAAAAATATGAACCAACAAAAGAAAAACAATAACTAAATATAATTCAAGTTTTAACTCAATCCCTGTCTTTTTCTTTATAAATCCCTCCTGCTTCACCAGAATTTTCCAGGAACTGTTTTCAGATTTCCACCAACTCTGTTGCTGGTCCAGCACATGACACTATAAATAGGGAATAGATTTCTTAATTTTCTCAGTCAAAGCAGCTTCCAGCAGGATAATCCCAACAGGGCCTGGTGGGTTATCTACCATGTGTCTTCTTCAGACTTGCTATTTATCAGGAAGCAGCCTCTACTACAGTAAGCATGATCTAAATTCTCCAGTTCTGGATGCAACCTTGAATCTGGAGGTATTGAAAAGGATTTAGCTCAGCAAAGTCCAGCCTTATCACGTAATTCAGTTCAGTCGTAGAACTAGCCGTCCTTATTTTTCACCTCTATGTCATCCGCAAACTTTAATAACAATGACTTTATACATTCTTACGAAAATCTAGGGGAATACAAAAGGAACTGAGCCAAGAAATTACCCTTGGGGAACCCTTGGGGCTTACTACTTGAGATTTATTGGTGAGATGGCTTAATCCATTTAAAATGTTCTACGTTTTGTTTATCCTCTGCTAACCTTTAATTAGAATCTTCTGTGACACTGAGTCTGATGTCCAACACATTATGAGAAGCACATCATGTGGGTATCATCAGTGAAATTATAATCACATCAAAAAGTTAAGTTCCACAGGACATGCTTTCCACAAAAAAAAAAATTGAAAGGCATCAGTTGTCTTCCTGTTTCTCTTCTCTTCTAAGCCTTTTTCTTTTTAGACCATATTTATTGCTATGCAAATCAAACTTTATTCACCCGTGGTTTCAAAACTATCTTTTTAAAAAATTGGTACAATCTTATGAAATCAAGTTCATGTCTGAGCATACCCTTCTCTGATGTGCTCTTCACAGTTTGCTCACAAGCAATGTGTGATCTTCTTGTGTAAATATTTTCTGAACTCCTGGGTGAAACTTATTTGGTCATGTAAATTTTAAGATGCTTACTGTTAGCAATGGCTCTCTAGCATTTTCATTAGCTACTTCCAAAACAGAATTGCATTCTCGCTGTGACTCCAAAATGCATGACAAAGCACCTTCCTTTATCCATAATGAATATTCATTTAGCAGTTCATTTTTTTTCTGCAGTAGTGCCAATTGTACCAAGTAATGAGCCCATGTTTTCTTAAGGGATGGCTTTCATTTCAGTATCTGAATTCTTATTGTCCTCCACCTCCTTGGCATATGTACATAGAAATATTAATTACTCTGCAACAGTTTTGATTGAGGTGGCTGTACATAATGCAGACAATTCCAAAACTGAAATAAAATTCAAAGTCAAAAGGTACATGTTTCTTTTCAGCCTTCACAGTAGTTTTTTCCTTGCACTCAAAATACCTTATATTCTACTTATTCTCATTTCAAAATACTATATGCACTAGGAATATTTTGTTAGCATCTCCACAGAAATTATGTCATCCTAGCAGGAAAATTAAGTGTACCTTTGCTATTTTATGGCAAACAGCAAATTTATTTATTTGATTTGACTCACTCACGGGAAATATTTTTTGTGGAGAATATCCCCCAAGCATTAATTCTACTAAAATAACCATAAAGAACATCTAACACATGGCCCTATAAATAGTTGAAAGTAAATATTCATAGGATCATGTCACTACTCTAGCTAACCTGACAGCCATGCTTGCTGCCATGCCACCCCCAGACATTTCCTTTCCCTGCCCCTTGAAATCCCAAGTTCACTCTCCAGTACAACAGCCTTGTAACCAGCAGCACTCCTGAGCTCTCAGGAACAGAGCTGGCCTTAGTTATAGGTCCCACATGTGCCACTTTGTCCAGGGTGCTGGAACAACCTCCTGGCTGGCAGGGCCAGAGCATGAGCTTGTTATCATGAACAAGCCCTCTGCTTGCTGCTGTTGTCCTTCTATCTTTCACACTTCTGCTCCTTTTCATCACCATTTCACTGCCCACAAAATCAGGTAAGGGTGGCTTACCCTAGAGTGGTCTCAGCACACCTGCTTCGTGGTGGCAGAGGACACTACAAAGATTGCTGGGATCAGAAAGGAAGTTATAAAGATGATGGATATGGATATCCAACACCCCAGAGCAGAGCAGTGAAAAAGTACATGCGGGAGTGCAACGCAAGCTGAAACCACCAAAACCGCACTGAACCAACATGGCACAGCTCCAATGTAACTGACAATGCACTGAGACTACTTTTTGGATGAACACTTTGGCTAGGGACAGCACTTTTGTTTTTCAGGGCACACTAGGGAATGATAAGGCAATAAAGATTTCATAGGAGTCACATCATTGCCAGCAACAAACTCAGAGAGAATTATTAGATGCGGAAGTTTGCCAAATGCTGACAATAAATAAACACTTCCAGTGAGGATCACTTCTTTTTTCCACTATTTCCTGCACACTCTAAGGGATGGCTTACAGTCTGCAGCATGGAAGGTTAAGTTTCTGTGTTTCTCGACCTGCTAGCAGATTCCACCTCGAAAGTTAACTAAGACAAATCCACTTAAACTCCTTGCCACCCGTCCCCCATCTAAGCCACGCTTCCCCAGAGAGAAATGACACTTTTTGGTCCACAAACCCATTTGTCAATGCTGAGTGACTCAAGGTAATATTTGTCATGGGCACAACTCTCTCTTTTCATCTCCAGGTTCTGAGCAGAAATATTAATCTCCTCTCTCTTCTCCTGACTGCTTAAAACCCTTTTCTCCACTCTTCACCTTTAATATCTCTGTCTTGGCAGAGCAGGGCATGAAAACCTAAGCGGTGCTGAACAAAAAATGTTACTTCTATACTCCCACTGCAATGATAGCTGCAAAAACAATCAGTTCTGTTACATTGACCATGATCACATCAATCACTGAATACATCAAGTTATGATATTCCCTGTCTTGAGTTGTGATATATACAGTCCTGGGAAGCTGGCATTCAATTTTTTATTCCTGTATTGGGTAGCAGAAATGGTCCCGAATGGCAAATTTGGATGCAGACCCTCAGCTGCCCTGCAGTTTAAGATATTTGGTTTCCAAGTTCTGGTTCAAGTGCCTTTCCTGCACAGTGGATACTAAACCCAGCAGGTTGTTAACAGCCACTCTGCTTTCTATATAATACACAGAAACCTTTCCCATTGCCCCCTCCGGCCACCCCTCACCAAAAAAAAAGGTGAAAAAGAAAAATCAATGTGATAATTTATCTACACTGCCTGAAAACTCACTACAAACACACACCACAAATAACCAAGTGAAATAGAGAGAGAGAACTTAATGGTGACAAAGAAACTCATGTGCGATTTAGTACAGTCTACACTCCAGTTTCCCTCTGCAGCACAAAGTAACATGCCACCTCAGTCTGGCCATATTTCCTCGTGAAGAATGCTTCATTTTAAAAAAAACCAAACCTTTCTCCACTCTTCCTTCTGTCTCTGCTGTATTTGCCTTTCCCATGATTTTCTGTATGCTCATCTGCATTCATTTCTCTCCCTGATTTGCCTTTTTTTTGCAAAAAAAAAAAAAGAAAAGTGAACCTCTGAGCCAAGGCATATCAGTTAATCTAACCCATCTATCAACAGTTTCTGAGCCACCTTTTCAACCTATGCAGCCAGGGATTTTGGCCAGGCTTTTATCATTTTTATGTGCGCTGCTGCCACCCGCTGTCACAAGGTCACCCTTGGAAATGATACTATGCCTCAGTGGGTACTTTTTCACCTAATAAAATATACAGCACAGTGTATATCAATCAGATCATCCAGGGACCAAATACTGAACAGTCAAAGGGGGGTAAATGCTTCCCTCTGGATCAAATTTTGACTGCCTAGCAAGGGTAACCTCTTTGCCAACGAGAGAGACCGAAAGTCCTGCATTTGACTGTGGGGAACCTCTTCAGTAATTCTGGGAGCACAGTCTCTCTCTTTGCTCTTGAGTTCAAGGGTTTGAACTCAAAGAGGTTATGAACAAGGCTCGTGCCAGACCCAACCATCCCAGTAAATTTCACCCCCAGCACTCAGGCACTGTTTGGTCCATCAGCCCCCCTTGCACTTGGGGCAGTGTTTGGACTGACCTCTGCAGGTCTGGAGCTCATGCATGCTGAAACCAGGAGTCAAAACTCACTGAATAGCACGTACCCAGGGAGAGAGCCCACTTCAAGAAAATGCTTTTTGGATCTCTTGCTGCACAGTTCTGGAGCTGGCTCCCAGTTTTACAAGCAACAAGCAGCAATTAAGGGTGAATTTGCTTTAGCCATTCTGTTTGTTGCAGAGATTCTCTGGACACAGAAAAAGCACCCGATAGATGTAGGGTCATGTTTCTGGTGACCTCCTTTTCCTGTAAATTAATGTTTGTCTCTCCTTTTCTTTCTTTTTGGCTGTAATGTAGTTCTAAAAGCCCTAAAGACAGAAAAGAAAGAACACCAGGAAGATACACCTCCCAATTAATATAAGTCACAGTGATATAAAATCCTTTAGAGTGACAGAATTAAAAAAAAAATAGATATCTTTACAAAAGTTTTGGTTTAAACTCAAAGGCCACCATACCAGGAGGAGAAGACAAGAATGGAACATTTGCTGCTGCTGCTCATAGCACCATGTCTCAGCTCACACCAGCATCATGGCCAGCAAGCCTGGTAACACAGTGCATCAGGTGGGCAGGCACAAGTTCTGCCCAGGGTTCCCCCAGGGCTCACCCACACATGGAGTACTATTTCTGCTAACTGGGCAGACACTGGGCTCCAGGTGTCTTTGGAGCATCAGGTCTGGACACAGAGCTCAAATGCTGGCTGTGGGTGTTGGTGGCTCTAAATTCCTGTTTGTGCCCAGCCCCAGCTAGCATGCACCCCAATCCTCCCATTCCTGCAGCCACACTGCTAACCCAAGGGGATCTATGAGTTCACATAGAAGACTTTTGTCTCTCTCTGGCTGTCAATTCCCTTCCCCTGTTACTTCCCTCTTCCAGAAAAGAAATGAGCTCCCTGCCTCCCAGAGCCGGCAGAATGAATCCCTTCCCAGCAGGACCAGTGCCTGCTAACAGCATGAGATGTTCCTCACAAGCATTGCTAGCCAGTTCCGTGCTGTTTTAAATGAAACACTTCCATCAATGCTACAGGTGGGCTCCAAATACAAAGTTAGCTTCTGTGACCCAAATTTGGGGGCAGCTTGCTACAAAGGTGGCCCCAAGATAATATGCATTTCCCTTAAGTGGACACAAATCCCATTCTCTCTATTTAAGGCACAGGAAAGGCATCTGTAAGCAGGGAAGCCAAATCCAGGTTTGTTACAGCATGACTTCCCTATGGTCACATCTGGGGATATTGCTAGCTTAATGTTGCTGAGTACCTCAGTATTCAACCATGGTCTCTGAGCAGTACAGGGAGACCCTTCCTTGGCACCTTCCAAGCAGGACATGACCTTGTAAGACAACAGCCTTACAAAGGCTAAAAAATCACTGCTTAAAGTTCAGTGCCAGATCTTTGTTATTCTATGTTCCTGAGGATGGCAAAATTGAATCCTGTAGAGTACATCTGCTAGGTCCTCCCCTTCCTGCTTGGCCCCAGCAAAGGTTTGTCATGGTGCTTAGCCAAAATTTGCACTCCAGCATTGCTGCCAAGCAGGGAGGAGAGAGGATGATCAGCCCTTTCTTATAGCTGGAAGGCAAAGTCACACAGTAGAACAGCAGGTGAGAGGGCTGGAGACTGAAAAAGCTCCTATGTGCCAAGCTTCCCATCCAGCAGCCTTTGCACATCCAAGATTGCCTTAGGGAAAAGGTGAGGCCCACCTCACATCCCTGATCTTTGCTGCACCACCTTCAAATCCACAGGCAGGCAATATCCAGGGGCTGGGCACACAGAGGTGTTGGAGGTGTTCCTCTTAATCTAAGTCAGAATAAGAAGGAGGTCTGAGTTCAAGCAGGAAACTGAGCAAGCAGCCAATGTTTCTCTCAGATGAGGTACTAACAAGAAGCATGCAGACAAGAAAAGGCATTTTTTATGTGCAGGAAAAAAATTAATTAATTGACCTACTGGTCAGACAGAGCAGGGGTCAGTTCCTGACAGCAGCACAGCTTCTGGCACAAAAAAAATCATGACAAAGGTAAGAAAGCAAACAAAAAAACTTAGTTTTCAGGCATGCAAGCAAATAAGCATAATGCTTCAAATTCACCTCATGTAGCTGTAAAATCACTTTTAAGGACAGGGTTAGATGGTTCCCATCTCACTGCTGTTCCACTCCAAATAATTAATTGAGTTTATTCAATGGATTTTCTGTGAAAGACTCAGAGGGTAAGGAACACAGCTAAGTTTGCAAAGCAGTGTGTAAATCCACTGTGCTATAATAAGCTTTTATTAATACAAACAAATAATTTGTCCCTCTCATTCCAGATCTCCTAAGACACAAACTAAAGAAATGGTGCAGGACAATGCAGGTCAGAGCCCTGGAATTTTTTCAGAGTGTACTGAACACCACTGTCAAATCTATTCAGCCCCTCATGCCAGTCATTAGCCATCAGTCTCACTCCAGTAAGCAACTCTCCTCCAGCACCAGCATTAGCACCATGACTCTTCATCCCTGGGATGCAACTCTCCTCTCCACTTTCTCTTCCTGTGACTCAAAATGAGAGGGGCTGGGACATTAAATCAGCACTTACCTCTTTTTCTTTCTGGCACCAAACCTTGCTTTATCATCCTCTTCATCACGTCACTTAAAGAGACTGCAGAGATTGACTTATCCAGGCATCAGCCAAGGCAGAAATGCAGAAGGAAAGGGTCTAGGACTGGTGCACCATGATGGGAGTTCCACTGTGTCTGTGAATCCAAGGGAAGGAGAAACCCCTGTGGACTGCATGTAGACCAAATGCTTGCCAGCACTGCAATATTTTAAATCTCCTGCTTCTCCCTTAAAAATATCAGGGAGCCCTTTTTGTCCCTGCCATAGTGCCCCTATGAACCCAAAAAAAGTGAAATCCGGTAACTGCATAACCCCAAACCTGGCTTCAAGTCTGCCTGAGTAGAGGAGGGGACCTGGAGCAGAGCTTTTCAAAAGAACAATATTACCACCACAGCTCTGGGCACTAAGGGGTAAATTTACTTCATTTTCTCCTCCTGCTGGAATTGATAAAATTTCCACAAAGACTAAAACATTCAATGAGCCAGATCAGTTGTCATCTGGTGAGGGCACTCGGCTCAGAGGAGAAACCCTTATGTTCCAGACTTTGTTCCAATAAACATTAAACTGCTTTACAGACACTGGAAACCATTAGCTGGAGAGATGGCATTTCTCCATCCCAGGATACTGTCTGATCCATGGTGTTTGCTAGGGGAGTCTCCAGGGACCTGGGGATGCAAATGACCTCCCATGAAAGATGAGGTTAAACTCATGAGGGTTCTCCAAGTGCTTTGAGCAGCACAAGAGGTGATTTCACATTCAGTTATATGCATGAAGAGGCAATCATAACCCACAACAACCTGCAAGATGTGTCTAAACCCAGCATTTGCTGCATTTGTCTTGTTTTTGCCAAGGGATGCTCAGAATAGAAACAAAATTAAATTATTTGAAAGAGCACTTCTTTTGTTCCAAGCTGCAATCAACAGTGTTCAGTTCATTAGGAGTAAAATAGGACTTTGTCATTTTGGCCTGGATTAAACTGATTTTTATTTTCTCCCCATTCCAAAGAAAAAGTTTCCCTACTCACTCATGAGAGGGAGCACCTCCTACAGAGGCAGCATCCTTACCAGTTTTTGTAAAGATGAAATGTAAAATACAGTGTACAGTGTACTGAGCAAACCAGACAAGATTTCTTAAAAAAATGTTCTTAAAAAATATTTCTTAATTTTTTTTTTTTAATGAAGATATTTTCACAGGAACATTACCTTCAAATAAGTTTGAGAAAGAAGAAGCTTGGATGGGGGCTGGAGTGTAGTTTCAAGTGCCACAGTTTTTTTCAGTAATATTTTAATATATAATTTGGATTAATCAGATTACTGGGCTACATTCTGACTGCTGTCATATTTTAAAATTGTGCATACCCATTTTATAAAACATTTTGTCATTTAGTATTTGGACATGACCAAAAAGGAACAAAATTGAACAACTTGATATTGTCAAAACTCATGGGTATTTCCAAGCTGCTTTTTCTTTAATTTGTATTCTGCAGAAATAGTCACAATTTTCTACTTTTCTGTCCGTTTTGAAAGAAAATAAATCTGAGACTATTTCCTAAGGGATAGGATTGTTATAATCCATTATGTTGCAGTAGAAATGTGGCAGTAATGCTTCTCATCTTGTGGATTATGATAGGTTCTAACTACTGGAGCTGGGGGCAGACTGATGACCAGAAATGTCATTTGTGGTCACTGCAGAGCACTGTGTAAGCACAGACCTGTGGCCATGGCAAGGAGGATGCACCTCCAGGCAGCCACAAACCGTGGCTGTGGATTCCTGTGATGCCTGCTGTGCTGGTGGCTCAGGGAGGGAGCTGCCTGTGTCCATGGGAGTGACACCTGGGAGCAGCAAGCCCCACTGCTGACCTTCCAAGCAAGTGGAAACCCACATGGCTCATGGGAAAGAGAAAACCTCACTCTAAGTCTTAATTTTAAAAAGAGCCATATGATGGGGTGGACTTTTTGCTGTTATTTCATCATTCCCTAGCAAATTTCAATAAGCTCACAACAGCAGCCTTGGGTAAAGGTGCCTTTACCAAGCTTTTCTGTGCAATTGTATTTTCTCCTTTCACAAAAAGCTAAGACATCATGCTATGACAACACTGAATGCAGCCTAAATGCTTTTCAAGGGCTTGTTTTTAAAGCACATTAACTTCTTGCCCAGTGCTTGGCTTCTAGCAGAGGTTCCTCCTGAAGGCTACCCTGAGGTCTTCTGGGATCTGCCTTCAGTCATCAGGAGTCCCCTGATACCACTTTCAGTAAAGAAAAATAAAAACCACAATCTTCTGCTATGTTGACACATGGCAGAAACACCCCCAGTCTGACATGATTTTCACCTAAAGCTCAGGAACAGGAGCTCAGGCAGTCTCCCCATCCCAAACAAGAGGCAGTGTATTTGTGCAGATGAGGGAAACCCAGTTAGCTCCCAAATCACCTAATTCCAGAGGGGACCCACAGTCTACAGAGAGGCTCTGGAGACACTCTGCAGAGAGGCTTTTGGCACCCAGCAGCACTTCAGCCGTCCCACAGCCCCTCCTTGCTTTCAAGGCTGTCATTATTTCAATATCAAATCTACCACAACAGATTTTGTGTCAGGACTGAAGATAAAGCAGGAGGGTGGGTTGTGCTGCTTTGTCTGTTCTTTTTTTTCCCTGAAGAGAGGTTCAGTCTCTAAAATAACCTGCAAATGGCAATGCTCATAGCAATGTACATAGGAAATCATAAATAACACACACCATTTTCTATGTCCAGTGATGAGACGTGAACTGAGAATGCAGCTGTATTGGCCTCAAATTTATATTATTTTCTATTTCCCTCTTGGCTGCTACTCTGATACTGCTTGTGAAAACACAAATACAAGCATGAGTTGGTGCCTAAAAGGTTGGGATACAATCTGGGAAAGGGGATAGTGTGCAGCTGAGAAATCTGGCAGAGTAAGAAACATACTAAATAGGAAAAAAAAAATTTAAAAAGGAAAGGGAAAAAGGTAATCACTGGTAAGAAAACCTCTTCATTTTAGTAGACAGCAAACAAAACAAGAAGAAAACAAACACTCAAATGTGACAGGGGAATTCTTGAGAATTTAAAGTTTTAAAATATTCACCAAGAAGAAAATTAATTTTATAAGGTAAGCCAGTGATTGTTCTCTAGCTAAACTGGATAGGGGGTGTACAAAGGGCTTCCAGTTTCATCTAAAAATGAATTTTATGCCCCATTTACATTTTCATTATTTATGGAGTTTTCCTGATAATCCCTCCTGCTGGGAAGGAGATGACCACAGTCCCACATCTGTTTACCTTTGTTTACAGCTGGGAACACAGCCATGGATTTGTTCTGCCTCAGCGGGAAGGCACACTGATTTGATTATTGCTTTCTAACATACCAAAAGGTTGTTGCTACGAGTCTCACTTAGGAGAGAAATGACAGAAGGCTGGTTTTAGCAAGTTATAGCAAAGGTGAAGATGAGAAAGCCAGGGGTTAAGGTGGCTCTTTCACCCTTTGGTCCCCAGCTGCCACCACTGAGCTTTGTCAGACAAGTCAAGACCAGGGCTCACCTAATTGCTCTGAACAGGACTCCAGGTTCCACCACTGCATGAATGTTTGCTCTGATTTCAGCACAGCTGGCACCTGCACACACCACTCACCTCTCCCTGAGATGTCATGCTGTTTGTGGTGATGATCCAGAGATACAGAGGCAGGTAGGGCTCTTGCTTCATGTATCCAAAGAAGCTATGGGCAAGACTCTTCAATGAAGAGAATCCCCTTCAGAGCTGCACAGGTAGGTGTAAGCAACCTCCAAATGGAGGCCTTTCAGCTTGTCCTCATCCTTAAATAGATGATTCCTTGCTAAATTGTTCTGTCAATCTGAATCAGTCCTTTTTCTGTCATTCCAATTCTTGTGGGGTAGTTTCTGTTTCAAAAGGAAGCCCAGTGCCTCACCCAGGAGTGACCCCAAATCAGAGCTGAGATATTACACTGGGATTTCTTTAGCTTTGAGAAAATAATATGGTCTTTCTACAGACATCTGGGAAGTGATTCAGCTTTTCCAGTGAAGCCTTCTTTCAATAATCAAAAGAGAGAGAGAGAGGAAAGAAACTTTAAGAACTCCCAGGTCAGCTATCATCTGCTACCCACTCACATTGCCAGGACAAGCTGTAGATCAAAACCCGCTGAAGGGTTTCTGACAAGCTGACAGGACTTTTCATGAAAGCTCCTGATTATCCTGAGAAGCAGAGGCACTGATCCACATCCTGCAGCTGGGGCTGGTTCTCCTCTGCTCCCCCTGCTCCTTGCCCTCCCCGCACTGCAGCCAGCCGTGTCTGTGCTGCAGGCCCTGTGAAGGTCACGGTGTAGCCGGAGGATGAAAGGCTGTACAGGAAAGGGCAGGTACCAGCAGACCAGAGCAATTCAGAAACATCACCAAAGCTCAGCTCTTCTGGAATGGCAGCTTTTCTGATGATAATTTGCTTTATTCTGTTTAACTTGGCATGATACAAGAGTAATTTTAGATAGATCACAGCAACAAGCAGGTTTTCTATAAAGGACGAGATATGCAGCACCCTAAGGTGAAGATTCACTGGAGGGGACAGAGGCCTTGAGAGGGGCACACACTAGAGGGGCTATAGAGGAGTGCTGGCATGGGGTGATGACACAAGGACACAGACTGGAGATCCCACAGCTATAAACAACTCACCAATCACCAGTTAAAGTGAAGACCTGGGGCTGGAGAACACTCATTCTAGGGGTAAGGAAGAGAACAAGGCACAGGATCCAACACACATAAAAGGCAACATATATAGTAAGTTTTAGCATAAAATGGAGCTGTAGACAATGGGAAATGAGCAAGGTCTAAAAGGGATGTTAGAGTCAAAATGGCAATTAAACATGGTGGAGAGAGAAAAAAGTAAGGAAAAATTTAGTAAGAAACTATTGGCACCACTTTCCTCCCTCCAAAGGGCACTGGGCAAATAGAGGTTTTCTTTCTTTCATGATTTATAGCATCAAAACTTGGTGTCCAAATATTATGTAAGCTAAAAACATTGAAATTTTCCTGAAAAAAACACCAAATATAAATGTTTTTAGACTCTTGAAAATTCTCAAATTTTGCCAAATTTGACCTGAAGCCACAAAACATCTTTGGCTGAACTGAGCCAGAAAGCTGAAAAGAAATATTCAATGAAAAACTCTTCAAATTTTAGTCAGAGCCAGGGATAAGATAACAGGAGGAGTACTAGGCAAGAGTTAAAATGTCACAGGACTTTGGGGGTTTGGGATTGGGAGAGGAGTTGATGAAGATTTTTTTCTTTGTTTTGAGAAGGTAGAGCCTTTTTTTTGCTAGCTGAGGAAGCTTATGAGTTTATCTAGAGCTTGTACTATCCTACAGCCTTACAGAGAGTGTTCTGAACACTGAATGTCTGCAGGACATTCTTCAATAGAAGAATGGATTAAAAAAAACACTGATAAATACACAGATTCGTTACCTGGTTGAATTAATACATTATTAAACACATAGCAAACATATCTGTCTCTGCAAAATAAATCTTTGGAGAGTATCTGGGGGAAGCAACACACACAGACTTGTTCTTCATAATTTCCTAGTCATCCCCCAGAGGCCAGAGGTCATCACAAGCAGTGGGGCTCTGTGCTCCTTTGGCCTGGCTGGGGACATCCACCCCTACACTGGGTGTGAGAAATCATCTTGGGCAGACTGAAATGTTTCCCTACTTCATTGGGATGGGCTGCAGGAAATAAAGCCACACAGCAGGTTTGTAGTAACATGGGATTACAAATGTCCTATCAAAGTCCATCCAAGGACCTAGAATCTTATATTTCCTCTCTCAATGGAGCACAGAAAATTATTTCAGGCAAAGAGAGTCTCCAGAAAACACACAGCCTTGGGAGGCACTGAAATCCTTAAGGAGAGTGAGCCAAGCATCACTCTTGGAGCAATCCCACTGCAGTTTGTTTACTCAGAGGTATTTACCACCAGCCCCAGGTCTTTGCACACCAGTTGCTGCTGCTGCTTCAGGCAGTTAGTCACTTGCCTGCTCTCCAAATACTATTTATTACTAACTCGTTCCCAAGGTGATTCAATTAAGAAGTCAGAGAAACAGCCACATTGCTCACAAAGCAGTAAAGAATTTCTTTTATGGTATAGTTTGTCATGTGTTCTTCTCTCCTGTATGTAAAGGGAATAATAGGATGCAGTAAACAGCACTAGGCAATAAACATCTGTTACAATTATTTAAATGCCTCATACTGGCTTCATTGTTTAATTGCCTGCAAAGAAAGCAATTTAATGCCCTTATATATTTTTTCCCCTGCCAGAAACACTGTCCTTTAAACATAAGATAAAACATTTTAAAATGCAAACATTTCTTATGATCTTGCATTTTAAGTGCCATGCTGTAAAACATATCCTGGCTTCAGCTTTCCTGCATTTAACACCACTCCCTTCTGCAGGTGCACACAACTCCATGGCCTTGAAAAGTACAGTAGTGGGGTGGTGGTGAGTAGCCAACATTGTTTCCTCACCACCCCTTATTCCCTGCAAGGGAAATAAAGAGAAATCATATATCATTGCAACAAACCGCAGCTGGACAAAGGCAATGCATGCCAAGAAAATTACACAAAACAAACACAAACTCCAATAAAGTGGGATTAAATGGGAGAATTCAGGAGCACTTGATGCAAAGCAAAAATAAAATAAATAAGCAGTGCCAGTACTCAGTACTGACTTGATAGATGTCAAGCTCAGAAAAGACATGCCAGTGCAACCCTTGGATGCCATGGAGGCTTCAGAAGCTGGGGAGAGAGCGGGGCTGGCAACTGGAGCATCAGCTCTGAAACTGTCAGCTGACATTTGTTGTGAGGGGCCGTGCAGATCCAAAGGCAGCGAGGGGAGGCTCAAGTGCCAGTTGGATAAACCTGCAGGAAATCCATGGCACTGGCCCATGTGTCCTGTCCCACAGAGCACAGGAGTGACAGAGAGATGGATGTAGGAAGGATGGAGTGTCAGCAAGAGAAGTGGATTATTTTGTTTACTGAGCTGCATAAAGTAAGATGTGTGCTTTTAATGCAATGTAAAGACTGCATTATGGAAGTTATTACCATGCCATTACTAACACAACTACATCTGAAGAGCTACCTATTAAAGCAGAAACTCGGTGACTAAGAAATATAAAAGCTAAAACCACCCACACAGCTTTCTTACTTCAGCTTTGAATTAAAATACAGTTTCTAATTACGTGATTGTAGATGATATTTTTATACAAAGCCCCTGTCTTCCTCAGTGAGTGACTAAATATTTTTGTTTATTTCTGCTGTGCTACTATAATGCACATCCCTTATCCTTATTTACTTTACACCATCTAAATCCTGCCTCAGAAAAAAAATTACACTTTCCTTCCAATTATTCTCACTGCGGCATCTTGTACTCCACAAATACGAAGAATTCCTGCAGTTGGTTTAGGATATCTAAGAATTACTTTCCTCAGTTTACCAACAAAAGACTAAGAGATGGGAAAACTTAAGTATAGGCCTAACAACAGCACCTGCAAATTTTAAATAACGAGGTTGAGACCCCCATTTTCCAGAGTACTGAGATTTCTTGTAGCTCAGCATCCAGACAAAGGCCCCACCAACCGCCTCTTCAGTTACTTCTTAAAAAAACTCCAAAACCCCTGTATATGTCTTACCTTGGACATAAAGAAAATGAGAATCATGCACTTTGTGGTCAAATTTTCAGTTTATGGGAGAGAGACAAAGTTTGTGGCTGAGCAAGCTGTAGAACCTATTTCTCCACAAAGGCGTCAAGCATCTCCTCTGAGACCATTTTATGTCTTTTTGCAGCATCCTGCCTCATTCATTATGCATTTGCAGCCTTCTCCAGCAAGCAAAGCCAGGGTTCTTCAGACAGAAAGTGCTTTCACTACACAGTCCTGCTCATTCTCATTAGTTTCTTCTGCTCTTCTCTTGGGCACATACTGAAGCAGCCGTCTGTGGCAAAAAAATAACAGAACATGATATTTTAATTAAAGTCAAATTACTGTGCATACAAAGAGCCAAGTTACAGTTATATTGTATTTCTCTGACCTAACTGCCAGGAGGTTGTGTTTGAGCCCAAAGCATTCTTCCCATCCTCATTTGTGCACAGTTAGGAGGAGATCCCTGGGTTTTTAAAAAGTCACCCAGAGTGTGGATAAGCAGAAAAGAATTGGAAGATGCATGACCTCCCTGCCTGCATGAAGCTGCTGTGAACAGAAAGCGTTTTGTGCTGGAGCTAAGGGGGCACTTCCCACACTTGGCAGTGAGTACCTGGTGCTCCTGGTACCACCCAGATGTTGGCACTGGATTTCAGATGCTTTTGCCATCAAGCATATGAGTCCAGGCAATAAATGCCCCCATGTTCAGAAAACAAGGCATATGCTTGCATACATGTGTAAATATATGCAAATATATGCAACAATAGTTTTCAAGTGCATTGAAAAACTGCAGTGTAGGCAGGATGGCTGTGTCTGAAGTTACTAAATGAGCAATATATGGTAGTGGGGCTGCTGTGACCTTCTCCCCAGGCTCAGCACTGTTGTAGCTCTCACTGTTCACACACATGGCTCCAGTCCCTGCAGAAAATCTGCTCTTCAGCCAGCAACCTGTTGTCTTGGTTTCTCTATTGGGAACACTTCAGAGGAGAAGGGGGCTATCTAGAACATGCAGAGGGAAAAAACCCTGGACAAAAATTCTTCTTTGCTTGACTTTTCCAACAACTTTAAACCTTAAAAAAATTAAGCAGAAAACTAAAAAACAAATGAATGTAACAATTCAGAATTTTCACGAAAGTATCCTAGCTGATCTGTGAACAGCAGAAACCATCAAACTTTCTTTCCCATGGGTTTGTAACATATCCCATAAAGTTTCTTCTTCTTCTAGGAGCAGTAACTGCTTCTGCCTGCTCTCATTTGCCTTTGATAACACTAACAAAGTGAAACATCAGTGGCAGCCAATTTGAAAGCACCTGTTGGCCAGCAATCACACACTGAGACACTGCTGAAACTGTCTTGATTTTTTTTTTCATTGGTTGGTCCCAGGCCATTAACAGGACTTTGCTATCTGGGGACTTTGATGTCCATTTCAAATGAGACTGAAACCAGCCAAGAGAAAGGACCGGGACACTCAGGGACACGTGTCACACAAGGCTTGGGAGAACTGGCCAGACAGACTCCCAAAACCATTCCTTTGTTTCAATATTGCAACTTGATGTTGCATCATTAATACAGTAAAAATTAGTAAGCCCATGTTATTTCCGCCATCTTCTCCCCCATAAGCTTAGCTCAGCACAACATGCACAAAAAAGAAGACCCATAATGCTGGATTTGTGCTGTAATTGGAACTCCTATTTAGGACAACAGACTATTTCAATAAGAGCATCCTCAAACATTTCAGATGGACTTGGCACGAGCCCTTTTATGGTGCCACACTTAAATATGCTCAAAGGACAGAGTATTGTTGTCTAGCCTGACTGCCTTTGCATCTCTCCTAGGCATCACAATCAGCTTCTCTGCTTAATGGACCTAGAGCTTTTTATTCCATCCTTAGGAAGTCTTGAGCTTTCAAGGGGAACAGACTAAATCAGCTCTCTGCTCATTGCAGGACCTTGGCAGCCACGCAAGGGCTATAATCAGAGCTTGTCTGTTCGTGTAGTCAATACCACAACAGAACACATTAAAAGACAGATTCAAATCAGAGGGAAAATAACTTGTCAACTGAAGCAAACTCTGTGAAAGATGCTGCTTTCAAAAACACAAAGGAATTACTGCTGTGCTCCCCATCTGGCAGAAACGATGAATCAATAGATATTCAATTTTCCCTAAAAAAGGGAAGAGAGAGGTTTCCAGCATGGACATGTGTATTATTTCATCAGCTATTCTGTTTGCACATTTCAGACAGAAACTTGGCCAGAGAAGTCTGGGAGCTCTGGGTACTGTCAGTTTTGTGAAAGTGCATTTAGGCAAAGTGATTTTAAGAAAAAAAAAAAAAAAAAAAAAAAATCAACAAGAAAAAAATCAACAAAGCAACAATAACAAAAAAACACTGACAAAGCAGGATCCCAGTCAGATAATTAAATCAAGTTGCCATGTTTAGAATAGCTGCAGCCCCCAAAATGAGCAAAACCTCAGTCAGACAGACAGAGACTCTAGACCAAATGTTGTTTTTTCTCTCCCATCTGTTAAAAATAAAACCTACAGAATGGCATGCCAGTTTATCAAAGTTCATCCCACTGGAATATTAATCAGTGCATTGTATTTGATATTTATCTGCCGATAAACATTCCTGAATAATTTTCCTGCCTTTGTGCATTTTTTGCTGTTGGAAGTATTCTTATTCTGCAGTCTCACCATCTACTTGCAAAAATCATCTTTGCTATGCTAAGTAAACACAGAGCTTTATCGCTTAAAGCAATATGGTCTCTGCTCCTAGATGGAACAGAGTTGAAGTTTCATTGATGTGGCTTAACTGACCATGAAGAGAGGAAAGGAAAGGTTAAAAAAAAAAAAAAAAAAAAAAAAAGAGAGTGTAGACCACATCATCCTATGTAGAAAGCAAACCAGCTTTGTCTAGATATTCATTGGAAGAATAGGGGCATGAAAACAGAGCAGAGTGCATCCTGCTGGCAGACAAATGTAATGGGAATGTGGAGAAGGAAAAAGAAAGATGAGGAGAAAATTTAGGGCCAGTGCAGTGGCAGCCCTAAAGGTGGAAGTGAGCTTGAGGTTTTGCTAGCAGAAGGGGTCTTTGAGGGTGCCAGATGGGGACAAAGCACTCAGCAAAAAACAACTGCTAGCTAAGCAAAAAACAGAGGTTGGATCAATCCAAGCTGGACAAAATGGTGATATAAGCAGCACAAGGGACAGAAAGTAAGCAACAACTGTAGAAATTCAGTAGGAAAAGCAAAACCTCTCAGCCTAGTTCAGCAATGGGTGCAAAATAAGGAACCATTTATTTTCAGCGTGACTGAAAGTTCAGCACCAAGGAGACCAGCAGA
Organism: Passer montanus; assembly: GCF_014805655.1. NCBI lineage: Eukaryota > Metazoa > Chordata > Aves > Passeriformes > Passeridae > Passer > Passer montanus. Next base: position 283,867 of record NW_024359721.1, on the reverse strand, counting down.
CTTTTCAGAAGGCACAAGTGGAGCATCAGAGACATGTGGAGACACCAGGTTACTCCATGTTCAGCCTAATCCATGAAGCCCCGATAGGGAAGGAAAAAAAAAACAGTGGGAGAGAGCAGAGTAGAGAGGAATCCAGGCTGGAAGGATGTCAGTACTTGGGCAGCTCAGCCAAGATGGGATTTGTGCAGGATCCCCACCAGGTCAGTGCTAATCCACATGAAGCTGCTTTGCTTCAAAACACAGCACCCTCCACGTGAGGGGACTGGCTTTATTGCCATCTTCCCCACCTCATGAGCACCTCTTCTGATGTTGTTTTCATTAACATGCTAATCATTGTACCAAGAGCAAACCACAGTTACAGTAAGGAGCTAACAGCACACAAATAACACACAACTGGGACCACGCCAGCTCCTTGCTGCCCTGGATGCTCACTCCCTCCCATGTGGCAGTTCTACCCTGACACACTGACCTGAAGAGGGTGACCCATCCTTGGACATCAGTTACTCCCGAGAAGAGTTCAGTGGTTTTCATTTATATAAGTCTCACACTGAATGCACAGACAGACAGACAGACCAGCTTCCTCTGGGACCAGAAGCTCATTCAGCCCAGGGCTCTCCTGCTGCCTGCAGGGTTGCAGGCATGTGGGATATCTGTTACCTCCCTCACCTGCAGGCCATGCTGCTTTGGATGCAGCCCAGGACATGTCTGGCTTTCTGGGCTGAGTGCACATTGATGGCCTCTCACCCACCAGCCCCCCCAAATCCTTCTGGGCAGCGCTGCTCTCCATCTGTTCAATCCCCAGCCTGTGCTGGTACTGGGCATTTCCCTGATCCAGGTACAGCACCTTGACCTTGGTCTTGTTAAACCTCCTGAGATTCCCATGGGCCCACTTCTTGTGCCTATCTAGGTCCCTCTGGATGGCATCCCATCCTTCAGGTGTGACAGCTGCACCACTCAGCTTAGTGTGATCTGCAAATATGTTGAGGGTGCACTTGATCCCTTTGCCTGTGTCATTAATGAAGATATTAAATGACACTGGTCCCAATATGGACCACTGAAGTACATCACTCATATTTTGTATAGCAGCCTTCCCATTCCCATCAATATCAACAAGAATGTATTTAAAAACCTGCTTCCAACAAGCATGAGTGTCAAGATTCCTCTGACGAAAAAACAATCATGAAAGAAGTGTCTTGTAAATGAAAGACAAAAAGGGCTTTTACAGAAGCTAAAGTCTGCAGGGATGTGCCCCCTTCCTGTTCCTCCACTACGCCAGGGAGGATCAAAGAGCTGTGGATTTTCATAGCCAGATGGAAAGAAATTTGATGAACACCTAGGTTAGAAATAAGGTGATGTTTGATCAGCTCAGACTAGTCCCGTGTCAGAAACACAGCACCAGCAGTTTTAATAAAAAGCACTAGATGGGAGTAAAACATCAAGCAAAGTCTGCTTGAGGAGCAGCAGGAAGGTTTTTACAGACAGAGCGAGTAAGCAGGAGGTGCTGCTGTGAAGATGTGCCTTATTCTGATGCAGCACCAGAGTGGTCGAAGTTAACTTAAAATAAATGTGTCTGGAAGAGCTGTAATAAAGTTTGGTGCACAGACAAATAAGCAGAACTTCCTTGACATGATGCAGAGACCTGGCCATCTGTCCAACACAGAGTTACTGCAATTAGAGGGAAATAGAGGAGCTACTTCATAGACTAAACAATTTCCTTCCTTAGGTAAGTGTCTAGAGGTAGTGGGTGGTGGGTGTTCTAAAATGTAGGGAGTATCTGTAATTCAGCTGGCAGGGGAAATTGATGAGCAGAAGTCACACACCTTGGTCAAGAGGCTAGAAACTCAGAAATATGGGAATTTTGCAGGTTTTGCTTTAAAGAAACAAAGGGCATTTACAAACCAGAGAGATGTTTACAGGCTTGCAGCACATTAGCAATGCAGCTTCCTCCTCCCCTAAGCCCATTACCAGAGGCAAGCAGTGCTTTCTTTACCTTTCAGAAAAGACTAATTGAATTTATTCTTTTTTCATGGATCCTCTCAATTCTTATTTTCCCAGAAGAGGATGAGCTCATCTCCCAGATATGTAAATGGTGTTTGCAACACTTCCCCTCTCTTTCCCCTTTCCTTTCTGATGGCCTTCAGGAGGAAGCTGTGTTTTCCCAGAGCACGCAGCCATTCTGAGGCTATGAGGGGTTGTCACATACCATAGCCATCAGTACACTCAAAATCATGCACCTGGGCTGACTACAGCAAGTGTTGGCAGGGAGACATAATTTCTGCTTTGATTTTTATTTTACCCCCACTTAGGGAAAAAAAGACCCAAAACCCAAAAATAACTTTAGGGCTGTTGACGTGACTTTAGAGTTGATGAAAAATACCCAGGACACTTTTGACAAATAAATCTCCCATGTCACAGTAGTGTAGCACTTCTCTGCTTGCAGGTACTCTTATCTGAGCACTGAAGTCAGCCAGAAATGAAGCCCCCTATTGTCTGAGTCCTGTGCAGTTCATGGCCTGGGGAATAAGGCAAGAGGTCCTATGGATATTCAGCTTCCTCATCATTTTCCTCACCAGTTCAGTGCAGAAAGTCTCTTCCCTGGGTTGTGAGGTTAAGCAGGGCCTCCCAATAACTCTCCAGAAGGACTCAACCTGATTAAAGGCTCCCAGGTCCCACCAGCACAACGTGCAGCACTGTTGTACCCCTTCAGAAACAGCCAGCCCTCATCATTTCCAGAGAGGAAACACAACTGCATTTCAGATCCATGTGGGAAAAAACAAGGCACCCACAATAAGAAGAAAAAAGCAAGTTGTGGGACACTGTTATGACTCCACCATGCACTAAAACCCCCTTCCTTTCCCCCTGACCCAGACTAGAACTTCTTGGGCTTTAGGAAAACACCAGCATCATGGAAGGTTAGGAAGAGGGCCTACTCATGGCCAAGTCAGGAAAAGGTTTTGCAGGAATAAGCTGAGGCACAACATCAGTGCCCCCATGGACAATTTGTAGCTGTTCCTTGGTGCAGGCAGGGTGGAAGGGGGAAGCTCTCCAGCCAAAACACAATGCTCCCCAGAGTGAAATAAATGCCAAATCATCCTCCAAGGAAGGACAGAGCACAGCGCTGCCTCCACACTTCCATCTCCAGGTGCCTGGAGCCATGTGGGTGCCAAGGCTGGGGCCCTGGGGCACTCTATGTTGTTGAGAGTATTGAGGTTGTGGAAGGTTACTCCTTCTTCCCTGCTAGCTGCCTTTGCTGCTGCTCCTTCCTCTCTCTATCTGCACATTCCCATCACTTCATCTCCTTCTCTTTGCTCTCATTTCTCTTTCCCTCCTGCAATTTGTCTCTTTCCCTGTAATTTATCCTCTGCAGTGTAAGCCTTTGGCTGGCCTGTCAGTGCCATGGCTCCTGGAGAGGGCATCCTGCCACACTCCAGCACACTAGCCCACAAGATATTAGATCTACACTCGCCTACAGCTCTGCACCTGCAGCACTGACAGCGCTGTCTCCCTTTCCCACTGCTGAAATGAAAACAGAACCTGCTTCACGTGAGAGCCAGCAGCTGCTTTACCAACAGTTCCTGCAGGATTGATAACAAGGACCACCTCCAACACCCACTGAAGGGCAGTTTTGCTGCACAGCTTCTCCTACTCTCACGAGTAAGCAACAGGCACATCAAGCAGAGAGCAATCTGTCATTGACAGGCAACACTAGACTAAGGAGCTTGGGGGGAGGAATACAGCAATAACTCACAGGAGACAGAATTAAAACAACTGTAATTAAATAAAACTTCAACATCAAAATGACATACATCAAACAGGACCAGTCTGTTTTTATTTAATCAGGACCAGCCTTTCCCAAAGACAAGAGCTGATAGGTAGGTAATTCTGCTTGTTTTAGACTCAAAGTCCAGTTGTATTCCATTTGTATTAACTATTTATTTCATTTCTCTGTGTATAAGTGATGGGACATACTAGCACAAAACAGTGACTCTTAAAGCTATATCCACTAACCTAGGTTTTGCATAGAGAGCAAAAATACTACCATGGATCTTGCATTATCATATGATGTAGGAAATAGAGAGGAAATGGCCTTTTCAATTCTCCAAAGCATGCAATTTGACAATTCTCAGCAGTCTTATCTTGTGCAGAGATTAGAACTAAGCAAATAAATTAAAGCAGTGTAATCAATGAATGCATTCCTTTTTCCTGTCTGTGAAGAGGGGAGGGAGGCTGGGGTAACATCAGGCAGTCAGGTTAATGAATGCGTTCACAGGCCAGAATTACTAAATGAGTATTTGTGCACGCACACATACACTGAGCTATTGATTACTCATAACCCTATTTGCAAAGAAAACTCCTCTGAATAGTTTGCAGTTCTGATTAGGCATTGGAACTGTGAGGCTGCCTGTAGGGAGTGCAATTAAAAATATCTGTACCAGACTAACTTACCAAGTTTATTGATTTAACTTCACCGGCATAAAAATCTCTCGGCTGCAGGATATTGCACTGCATTACAGGTTAGAGCTTGTATCATTACACCAGGTTAGCTGAACACAGGCAACATTGTTCTACCTGTGGTCTGCCTGAATGACCCAGCTCCAAGGGTGACTTGAGAGCCTAGCAAAAAACACCAGATTGGTCTCAGCTACAAAATCAAACATTGCAGTCAAAAATAATTTTTAAATGTGCAAATATTACTCCAAAAATAAGGTGATAGGAAGCATATCTAGATCAGATATTCAGGGCTTAACATTTTCAGCACTGCTCCAGGCTTCCTCAGGGCCAGAGTGTGAGGGATTTTCTCATCAGGAAGCTGAGAGAAGCAGGCCGAGCTGCCCCACCTCCAAGCGCATTGTAAAGCAGGGGTGTTAGAGGGTCAGAGTGCTCCAGAAGCGAAGGCAGTACCCATCCAAAAAATGCACACAGTAATCCAGATAGACAGCAAACAGATTTATTGTGATAGCTGAACCATCTGATCTGGCTAGCCTGTGTGCTACCCCTTAGGGACTGTAGATTATCTCCTCTCTAATCTCCTCTCTCCTTTCCCTAACCTGCAGATTGCTACCTGCAAACACATGCTGTTTGGTCTAGCCTTAAACTGTTAGCTGTTTGCCTTAGGGCCCTGTCTTCTATTTGCTCACAAAGCCCCTGGCACATTTTGTCATGGCATAAAGAAGAGGAGAACCCATTTGATTTGCTCCTCCTTGACAGCTGCAGTTTCCTCAGGTTACCTCTTTGTTTGGGAATAATAGCGCTTTTCATACCTTGGATAAATGCGGTCAATCCTCTTATAATATTACCCCATGTCTGCACATTCACTTCATCTGTTTGTCCTGGGATGCTTCCAGCTATTTCAGTGTCTTTCTATGGGCATTCAAAGGCAGGTCTTTGTCTCCTACAGCAAGATGCCTGGTGTAATGCTGAGTGGTGTCCAGCTGCACCGGTCTGGGAAGTGGCAGCTTTTTGGATTGCCAGACAGCAGGGGGCAGGAGGAGTCACCATAAGATTACTACAGGCCCATTTCTCTCCTTCTAAGTGTCCCACTGCAGAAGATGGGAAACAAGCTGCTAAAAGATCCACCTTTTCACTCCCTATTTTTAGGTCTCCTTCTCCAAAGTAGCAGCTGAGTGAAGCCACCCAGGTGACAAAAGGCAGCCTGCTGCCTTCGCCACCAGTCCCTTGCTGCTCCCCACCCCCCCCAGAGCACAGACCACTTCCCCTGCTTTCCCCAAAAACTGGCTTATTGCCCTCCTCTCCAGGTGAAATCTGCTGACCTGGGCTCCCCCACCACCATATCGGGCTTTTCAACAGGAATGTGAAGTAGCTGAATTTGCTGCCAGGGCTGTGCAAAGCTTCAATTCACAAGTGCAAGTGCTGCCATTCCATTTGTAATAACACCCAATGCATTACTAGAGGGAGCCATTACAGTAACACTGAAAACTGAACAGTTTCTCCCCTCAGCATATATGCACAAGAACAAAACCATCAGAAACTGTTTGGTCACACTTCAATATTTCTTTTTCACTTTGCATTGCAGTTAAACATAGCTGAAAACCACTTTGTCCTGATACAAGCTTTTCAGAACATTGTGGTAACATCAAGAGTTACTTGCTGGTATTTGCCAAGCCCTCAATTGCATTGCCATGCAGCCAGCTAGAAAAGAGTCCCACAGAAGGGTAATATTTGATGGTATAATTTTGTATAGCATAACAGAGAAAAAGAAACCGCAGTGCTTTTCAAGTGAATTAATAGTGTTTTATAATGTTTTTTAAAATGGGAAAAAAATGCAGGAATAAAGCAAAAAAGGAAATCAAAAGCACACCACAGTGTGCAAACCTCCTCCGTTCAGTCACTCCAAAGCAGCAAGAACAGCTCATATTTGTGTGAGTCGGAAAGTAAAGTCTCCCAAACTCTTTCCCAGGAAATTATTTCAGGGAATGCTACCAAATTCAGAATAGCAGCAGCACTGTTATTTAACTTAAACAGGGAGCTAATATTTTAGTTTGATTTTGCCCTTTGCATCTCAGACCCACCAAAAAGCAGCCACCCCTGCAAGGGGAAGGGACAGTGCCTGACCACACACTAGAGAGCCCCGGGGGAACCTTTGGTTAACGATTCACAGGCAAATCTCTGCCCTTGGAAGAAAAGCTTTAAAATACCATTAGACCTTTACTAGAGCAGACTTTGATTAATAAGGTCTCATCCAAAAGAATGTTAGCTATTAGACCTGTTAATAACAGAGAGCAAAGATAAAAGCACAAGTACACCTGAGGTGTGTCTCTGTGAGATCCTTAAGTGAGGGGAGAAAAACAATTGAGAGCTGTACAGCTGAGAGAGATACAAGACCTGCTCCTGCTCAGACTTGAAAACAACACTTATTCTCTGTAGCAGGAATAAGAATAGGCCACAAATCATCTTCATTGCTTCATGTATCTTTCTGAATGGGAAAGAAGGCAGGGAGAAACATGCAGATACCAAAATCATCTGCTGAGAGGTTGCATGAGGCTGGCTCTTAGTGCTGAGCTTCCCTATGGCTTTCTTTTTGCAGTAACAACTTCCCCGAATAAATTATGGTTCTGGGCCTTTTAAATCTGAATTTATGGTTTAAAAGGCCCAGAGAACCTGAAAATGGTTCTTCAGCACCATTTGACAGGGTGCCTCTCTTTGGGAGTAGAGTGCCCACAGTGATGACAGCTCAATCACCTCCTGTCACCTCTCCATCCTCTCTCTGTTCTTGAGGAGCACATGGGGGAGCACAGGGAGCCCTGCTCAGCCACCCTCTGACATGTCAGATGCTAACTACTGCTCAGGCTCAACCAAGGCTCTTCCAGCCTTGCCTCAAAGCTATACAATCACTCACTTGCCTGTGGACCTGTGCTTGCACATGTATTTTATTGTAACTCCTCCCAATGCAGCCTGATGAGGAAGGGGAAGGGGTTGCCCTTAGAAATGATGTTTCACCAACTAGAAACAGCACCAGACAAAAAAGCATCCAGAAAACCCAAATTTCAAAAAACCAAAATATACATTCAAAGACAGAATAAGAAGTTATCGACTAGAAACCTAAAATCAGACCTCATTTTCTGATATTCACAGCAAAAGAGTGAATTTACATTTTTTCCTTCTTTTGAAGGTGGCAAGTGTTTCCCAGCTCTGTCGTGAAGACATGAAGGTGAGGAAAAAACACAACAAAGATTAGCATTTTGTTGTTTTCCTGTGATGCTCCAAGGCAGGATTTTTCTTATGGTACTGTATATGAAACGTTATTTTAAAAAACAATTTGGGAAATTTCCATCAAAATCACCACAATTTACAGATAGAAATCAGCATATCTGTTTCATCAGGCCCTTATGAATATTTGCCTGAAGGGTTTCCTATCAAATCATGACAGATGCATAACAACACTACTAAAAATGTAGTATCTGTTACTAATGCATTTGATGTATATAATATTATGTACATAATATTATACTGTATCTGTTATCAGACAGCTGTCTCACTGCAGTGGATCACCCCTCTTTTCTCCATGTAGCCCCAGCAAGTAAAGCATGCAAAACCCATATTAACCTCTTTTTAAAGCTCCTGGTTGCAGAAGATCAGCGATGAGAAGGAGCACCATGAAGCCACTGAGAAATTCTGTTTAATCAAAATCAGAGGGCTCTTCTTGTCTTCTTGATGAGTAATTTCTCCATAGCACTGTCATCATCTCCTTTCAGGATAAAATAGGATTTTTTCACTCAGGTAAAGCTTAAAGCAAATATTGTCCTAGTCCTCTTTCTCTCTCCAGGCATGCAGTGGGCCCAATGGCCCACAGGGTCCTTATGTTTCTACAAGCTGCAGGTGATTTCTTGGTGTTTCCAGATAAAAACACACTAAATTAAAGAGGAAGGAACTGCAGGTCATCCAAACAACAGTGCTTCTGTGAGTGCTGAGGAGAACATCAAGGGGCCCAGAGGATCCAACCCAGCCGTGCTCTCTGCCTGTGAAAGGGCCAAAGTTCTTTTACGACAACTTACTCCCAGAGAAGAATGGCAGACAGGGAATTTAGAAGGAAAAAAATGAATATTAGTTAACAAGAGCAGAAATAGTGGTCAACAATCCTGATATTTTTACACATATTTTTCAATTTTTCAAATTTTAGGGAAAAAACTCCTGTAACATTAGAACTTGAAAATCATTATGGGCAACTGGGAGAGATGAGAGATGTGGGCAATCTGGTCTGCAGATCACCAGCAAACAGCACGGAGAAGAAATTCAAGCCTACATCTGAACCCTGCCAGGATACAAGTTTCCCTATGCTGGCATGGCTGCTATTTTCCAGGAACAGGACCCGAGCTGGTTGCTGCGCTCATTTCCTCAGTAGTTATTTTCTTGGAACTCAGCATAGTACTTCTTCCTTTTTTTTCCTCCCCAATAGAAAAACATGTGATGTTATTTAACGTGACATGCCAGCTTTCCCATCATTTTAATTTCTTTCAAGGAGAAGCACCCCACACAGAAATACACAATGCTACACAATAGCATGTCAAAAGGTCTGAGTGGAGAGCAGGGAACTCTTTCAGAGTGTGTCTAAGAGGGTGACATGTAATTCAGGTTTTTTCTTCATTTTCTTTTATTTTCCTCTCTTTTCAAGCTTTCCAGTCAAGTGACATTTTGTTTGATATTCACATCATTTCCCAATTACAGTTCTTCTAAAATTCTTGTGAACAGCTGAATAACTCCTGGTGTGGCTTTGTTACAGCTCATTTCACTGCATTAGCTTCCACTGCCTCTCCTCTTCAGAGGCTGAACCTGGAGATGCAGTTCAAATCTCCCCCTTGCATCACTCCCTCTCCACTTTCACTTTTACTGAAGCACATCTCTCTTATCTCGAGTTCCATTTCACAACATTTCTATTATGACCTGGTTTAGTGTAATTCTCCCAGTGCATGATAGCTAAAAGAAAGGTTAAAAGGTATCCCAGAGGTATAATTGCCCCGGCAGCTCAGCACTACTTACCTGAGGCATTCCTGAGCAGGCAGGGAACTCAGGGATGAGAAGGATCAAGGGCTGTAACATGACTCTTATGTTCAAGACTCTCCAGCACACTTTCACAGTTGAAGGAAAGCAGTGCATTCAGGGTAGGATATTCAGAAGCAGTAAAATAAAGGAGCAATCAACATTTTATGCCACTGAAAAGATGGATGCTTGTTGAACCTCTCTCCTGCAAATATTTGTATTCACTGGCAACTTCACAGATATAACACAGCCCATTGAAAGCCACTGGCAGGGCTCTCTCAGGTTAGGCTGTTTACACAGGCAAGGACTTTTTCTCCAGGAACAGCAGCATAAAGTCTGGTCCAGAGGCCACCCTAAATACATAAAGCACTTCTGGCCCAGCAGACCAAGTGTTTAGCAATCTGGCTTCTCTGATTTCCCTCTCCCCATATTAAAATAGCTGTGCAAAAGCAGAGTGGAAAATGACATGCTCAGGGAGAAGATCGTGGTCATTAGTGAGTTCACTTGCTCATGCAATATGGATTCTGGTGGTAGCCAGCCTTGAGTGTAAGGGATTTTTCTGCTGCACAGGTGTTACATGCTGATCACTCAAACCTAGGGCTAAACCAAGGTTCTTTTGCTCAGGGTAGATGCAAAGGAGAATATTCCAACCAAATATCATCAAGAGGTAAAAACACTAAAAAGTTTTTTAATGGCAAACTATAGGACAAATGATAGAAAATTAATGAACATTGGTAAAAAAGTAAATACAATGCAATGTCATTTATCACAGCGTAGACTTAGTCCATTGAACACAGAAAACCTTTAAAGGCATTTGATGCTATGTAACATGAGAAGAGAGTTAAAAGAAGAAAGGGAGAAAAACAGAAAGACAGAAAAGATATAAAAAACCAGACACATAGCTATGAGCTCCTGGGTTGCAGCGATGTGAAACTCCAAGATGAAGGCAGGGTAAAAGAACAATGTGCTTGCCTTGCTTTTTAAAGCCTTGGCCCATCCTGGGCCTTCTTCCCAGGAGGGATTTCTTGTCTTTCAGCCTCTTGGGGACTGAGGTAGGTGACAGTGGGGCTGCCTCCAGCGTGCCATGATTGACCGACACTGGGGCTGGGGATCTGGGGCAGGCCACCACCTCACCAGAGCAAACCTGACCCACTCCTGTCACTCATTCCAAGCCCCCAAGATGTCTCAAATCAGATCACCTTTTCCAGTCTCTGACAATGTGCCCATCACTTCTGCATGCTGTGACATAATGGACACTCAGTGGGGCTTCCCAAAACACATGAGGTTTATTTAAAATGGCTTAATGCCTAGAAAGAGACTGAGGAAACACTTCAGTGCAGATACCAATGTGTGCACTTTGGGGATTTTTTCTTTTTTCTTGAAGAGGTTGCAGGTAGAGCTTAAGGTGCTGCCAGGGCTCAGTAGAAAAAGCACCAGGGGAATCAGGGGCCTTCCACTGGTGTCTCAGCTGCCCTGCTGATGTTATGCAATTAAGAGTATTACAATGACCCTGTGCAAAGAGAATTCTGCATCCACAGGCTGGTCTCATCACTGAAGTTAACATTATTTTTTTCACCCTTTCCTTCCTCTGTTCTTACACATAGGGAACAAATTCCTCCGCCACCCAGAACCCTCACACCTCCACCTCACACCTGTGCTTAGAGGTTGAGATGTCCTTCCTTCCTCAGTCTAGAAGCCAAGCAAAGATTATCTTAAGGTCACCTTTTCAGCAAGAGGCATATTTCTGAGAACATTCCTGACCACAGAGTACCCACCATGCTCTGTTTTTGCTGCACTGAGCCAAGAGTCTATAGATTTCCTGCTCTTAAAATACATTAACGTAATAAAAGTCAGAATTACACAGCCTGGTGTTTGTGATTTACAGTTCCGGGCCAAACACAACAAGTAAGAAATAAGAACATCCTGTGGCAACTCAAACAATCCAAGACTGTTACACAGGAAGGTGAACTTTTTACCTGCAATGAGCTATCGCGTCCATTACAGCCAAAACAAAAGTGACAGAGAAACATCTGCAATACCTTTTCTCTGGTTTTCAAGTGAGTAGATCAACATTGCTAATGACTGACCTTGGCAGCTGTCCTGTCTAATTACCAGCTGCACTCCAACATTATCATCTAATATTAATACCACTGGAAACCCTTGTTACATTCAGTTTATCATGATGTCATGTCTGGCTTCTTGTCTGTCTTGTCCAAGTCTGCACGGGTAACATAGACCCATACCCCTGCCTGTTTCCAGACTGAGTGGGCATTCTCAGACCCTCCTTGTTGGAGATGGTTTTTAAGAAAAACATCACAGGACAAGGAAATCACTGTGTTAGACATTCAGTGTTTGCTCTACAACGAGCTTTAATCTATCCAGAGACTTTTTTCCATATGCAGATCAGTAGTTAATCTTTGTGCACAGTCACAACCCTGGTGACCAACTAATGAGGCTGAATTTTAACTTTAAAATGTGTTCTGACCTGACCTTGGCACTGACTGAAAAACATCTGTAAAGGGCAGCACTTCAGCACTTCAGGTACCTATAGCACCTAAGAGAAGTAACTCTGAGACAAGACCTTTGCCTTTCAAGCCTATGTATCAACAGCAGAGACATGCTTTTCTGACAGCTTCAGCAAGCAGAAAGGGAGAATGGTCATCTCTAAATGCATTTAAATTAATTACCTTAAGACATTTCTGAAGGAAGACCAAGGACCAGTCCAATTCAGTAGAAAACTCAGGCTGAGGATACACTGTGCTGTGTGTTTGAGGCTCTACAAAAGCACCATGAAAAGATGCATTGGAGCTGTAGCTCAGGGTCTGCATGGTCTTCTGAGGGCAATGTATGTTCTGAAAGTCGCATTGAGAGCAGAGAAAATCAAAGTAATTTATTGTATTGATCTCCAGGTTAAATTTGTGGCAAACAATATGAGTTTGTTTTTTCTTGCTAGCATACTTCATCAGCCAGATACGCAGAGGAACTCGTCTGCAGGGATGGCATGGGGGGAGCCAGATCTTCCCTTTGAAGCAGAGACATCTCTGCTTGGCTTCCTCTTGGCACCACCTTCTAGGAAATGGGTCCTCTTTCCAAAAAGATTAATGTAAGCTGGACATTTTCCCTAAGCTAGTCAGCTTGCTGTTGTTACCTATGAGCCACTTTTTCCCCCCCTCTTGCCAGACCCCCAGGGAGATGAGCCCCAATTCCTTCAGCTTTGCCACCTCAGCCCCTCTTCATCCTGCTGGAAACAGCTGCTGCGGCACTGCTTCAGGAACCAGGTGCTGCCAGGGGGTACAAACTGCATGACCCCACTCTGTATAAAAGGGTCACATTAGTCACAGAAAGTGCTTCCAGGAAGGCTAATGAAAGGAAATGGACCCAGGCACTGATGCTCTGCATACTAAGTATCTCTTACTGCAAGGATCTTCTCTGCTCTTCAATGAAATAATATTCAAAGGAAGTATTGGTCACAAACCTTTTCCACTATCATCCTTAATAGCTGGTAAAACAGTTACTTTGACCCCTTGATGATGCTGCATGACCACAAAAGCAGTGGAAGCGGGAATGCTGCCATCAGGCTCAGTAAGTCAGAAAGGACTACACATATGTGGTGGAAGTTTTCTCACAGACATCTGCTTTGAGGCCCTTAGCTCCCATCCACCCCAGCTGAACTCTGGTACCTCATGATATTCACCTGCCAGAAAACCAGCAGTGGTTTTACTAAAGAGAACCTAACTTGGCAGCCAAAATTATGATCATGCCACTAATGTGTACAGGTCTCCACTTCACAGCAGGGTAAACCCAAGTCCTGAGCCATCACACAGAAATTTAGGCACAAGTCTAATATGAATGGAAAAATTTTCCTTTTAGCATGTCATTAAACACAACAGCAAACCTGAATCTGAATTTTATTACCGCAGTCTTAAAAGAGACTAAATTTTAAGTGAACATTGAACGATTCTATACTTAGGATAATTCAAAAATCACAAATAGAGTTACTGTATGTGGAATATACATGTGCATATATACGTCTTGCCCATCATCAACAGGATGATGATGAGCTTTTACAACTCTTTTCTTTCTGCAAGTTTTGGGTTTTTTTACAAGTATTTTGTTTTCCTTTTTCTCTTCAGTGCAAACGGCAAGAAATAGAGCAAATACATTTTTGAGTATTTACACTATTCTGGTTGGAGTTTTTAAAGTGGATTAAGGAATATCAGAATATACATACCACAAGCAAGGAACAGCTGAGCACTAAGGCTAAATATTATCAAAGGGCATATATGGATTGGATGTGCTTCCTCTGTTTTTTGCTTGCACAGTGTCCATAATAAAAATAATAGAGAGCAAAGAGGAGAAGACAAAACAGAAATTGTTTGATATAGAACCTCACATTTGAGCTTGTCTTAGAAAACATAATAATGCTTCAGAAAACACAAGGTAGAGAGGGTTTCCAGAGCAATAAACCCTATTTGCTAAAGTGTAGTACCTAGACAAAAAAAAAAAAAAATCTCTGCCTCATAGCAAAAAAGAACCAAAATATGAAGCTGGTAGAGTCTGGGAAATCCAAACAGTCAAGTAAGAGTGTCAGTTATGTAAAATTCCAATGGACTTAATAGACACAAATCTCCTGGCTCTCTAGCCAGTGCATGGCAGAAGTCTGGAGCTCCAGCAGGTCCCCACTTGTGTAACAGGGCAATCCAGGTTCCTGCCATCATTCTCTCTCTCTCTCTCATGATGGCTGATCTACCATGCCTCTGGGAGAGAATATCAAAATGTTTTTAACATTATTGCCTGCTGAAGTAACTTCAGGAGTTAAAAATAAATTCTGCTTCCAGTGAGGTATGATTTTCTTTAAGCCTCTGAGTTCAGGAGAGCAGCTGTAGTGGAAGGTGGGGATGATTGATTATTTTTTTGCAGAGCAGGTAAGAGCCCTAAACCTCTCTGGAATTGCTTTAGACCCCATCACTGGTGTTTCCCATTAATTTCATTCAAGCAGATTTTTTTTCAGATGAATGTTTATATTGCTTCTGGGTACATTTTCTTAGGGCTGGCAAATCCAGACCTTTCTGAGAAAACTTGCAAAACCAAAGCACTCACTCCCAGCTGGTTGCTTGCTCCCTTGGGATGCACATGTACGCCTCCTGTCAAGAAAGCCATTCTCAGTCCACCTGCAAAGGGGAATTGTTATTTTCTCACTTGAATGTTGAAGTGACACCAGGTGAGACAACAAACTGTGCCAGATGGAGAGGTCAAGACAGCCCAGCCTCATTTATAGTACTGCAAACCCCATCAGTTTTTTGTCTCTTTCAGCGCACGAGCCCCAACTGTGAATAATTTGTTAGTGACAGAAGATACCACCAGTGAGAAGGGGGCAAGATACCAGGTGGGATCAGTCATTTCACCCCCTCCCCAAGCCCAGGTGACTCTGACGAAGACCAGGTTGTTCCCAGCATGTCTCAAGTGGAGAGGGACAGTAGATTCAGAGTAGATTTCCCTCTGAAGTTTGGGGCTCTCGCTGATCCCCTTCCCCATTCCCCAAACCAGCAGGGTGAAGGAAGCATCTCTGCCCCCACCCCAGCACTGCAGGCATCTCTCCTGCTGCTCTGCAGACCACCAGTCCCTCACATTAGCCCAAGACATGAAACACCAAATGAGATCATAAAAAGCAGCAGTGTGTGTGGAGCACAGCTAAAGGTCACTGCTGCATGTGAATTCACTTTTAAAAAATAATTAATTGAACAACAGCCTGACATTTACCCTGCAAAGGGGTTTTCAAAGTTTGCTTGCTGAACCCTGATGTTCACAGGCTGCAATGTTTACTGTTGGGGGAGCAGAGGATCATTGTTATTCTACAGCAAATAAAAGAAAATGGATCAAATTCAGCTCCGAATAAAAGAGGGAGAAAAAAAACCCTATAGGCAAAACTTGCTTGGATTCACTCAGCTTTGCTCTTTTTCCCTGCTTTGTTACGTGGGATTGGTGAATACCATTAAGGCTGAACAAACATTTCCAAGGCAAAAAGTAATTTCCACTGCACGTAACATCTTTCCTCAGGGCTGAAGTTTCATACACACCTTTTCCTACCTCAGGAATATTTGTATTAATGCTATTTGGAGGAATGAGAGTCTGAATAATGGCCAGGAAGGGGTTTCTTTTAGGATATAGTGGAAGGAGAAATGAAAGAAAGGAAACTGTGTTCTCCTTACACCTTTTTAAGTGATAGCACAGTCTCAGTGTCTCATCCCTCTGTTTCACAGATGGGCTGGGTGCCATGATCAGCATCAGATGTGAGGGGCCAACAGCCTAAAACCATTCATTTTATGTGCTTGGCTTCTGCATGCCCATTTCCTTCTGACTACACATGCCCTTAAAGTCCTGGAAAGAACAGGTAACAGACTCACCACTGATGACATTGCACACAGTGGTTGCTTACCCAAAAGCCTGTCCCACACAATATTCATTAAGCATTTTGTCTCAAAAGGAAACTAAAATATGAATTTTCATTGTGGCCTTGGACTAGACTGTACTTCATTTTCAAAGTGTCCAAAATTTGAATGGAGAGCTTCTCATCCTCTAAAGAGCTTTCTGTCTATTAAAAAAAAAAAAAAAAAAAAAAAAAAAAAAAAAAAAAGATTACAAAGTCTTTGCTCCAATCCCACAGCAACTTAGTTTTTTACTAACCTCTGGCGTGAACCATTGTCTAATGCTGTTTGAAAATCAACATATGACCCCTCCTGGGCCCTACTTATGGACACACTTAATGACACCACCACCAGGAGGCTGCAATAGGACCCAGGAGGCTGCACTGGTCGGGCTGCCCTTTGAAATAGCTGTGCTGCTTCCCACAGTCTGTGTTTACCTGTCCAGGGCTCCTATGCCTTACTATCAGCTCTGTTACCTTGCCCCTGCTGGCAGTCAGACTCACTGCCCTGTGGTTCTTAAGTTGCCCTCTAAAGCTTCATTTAGAAAGGGAGTTTGCAGCTGGGGATTTCAACATGTCTTTAAAGAAATTAGCTTTTTATGTGCTGTGATACTGGTTTTTGGTTTCAGCAATGCAAATCTGAGTTTGGTGTCTGTAGGTTCTAACCACAGCCAAGCCTGTGATTCTCAGCATTGCAGTAACTGCAAACAAAAGCTTGACTCTTCTTTACATATCACAAGTCTTGCCTAATCACCTGCTATTTATTAAGACACAATTTAAAGTAAATCTCAGACACTAGCACATTGTAGCACCTGGAATTAGAATGCATAGACACAGCACGTACGTATCTCCAAAATCCCTCAACACTGGTCCACAATATCAACCAAACATTTTTCTTTAAACAGTAAATATTTTCTAACATATTTGCAATAGCTAGATTTTGTTTAATTTATCCCAATCACAACCAGCTTTCTGAGGACTCATTAATACACACAGCATCACACTGCAGACTGTGTGCAATGCAGAGATACCGAAGCCAGACTTTCAGCTCTGCTATTGCATAGACACCAGGGAAAATAAGAAAGCTGGCTGCTGTGTCAGGGTGGTCCCTGCAGTCACATGAGACCAACTGAGTGATTTACCTCATTAGTTTACTGCTAGCTCTGAAATTAATGGTGCAGCCATAACAGCCCAAGCTGAAGAAGCAGGTAGATTTGCAGATTTACTGCAAGTGCAACTAGGTCAATTATTTTAAAAATAATTTTAATTTCCAGAAGGTACATTATATAGCCAGTTAATCTTAGGGCTGGCAGCTAGATGTGGCTTGGGACCTCACATATTTCTTGGCTCTGGATCCCAGCTCTCCCTATCTACTGGACAGGTCTATTTATGCCTGACCTCTGTGACAAACACAGGTGTGCTGCCCAGCCATCAGTGTTTCTCAAGCTGATGCACAGACTCAATTGGCATTTGTCAACACTCAGAACTAACATTTTGCAATTCCTTTATCTACACATTTCATTGGCAGTTTCTCCTGTTTACAGACTCTGATCCACATGCCATTCTGAACTTTATCAGCTCAGGAGATCTGAGCAGGCAGAAAGATGGCAGGTCAGATTTGGTCTCAAGGAAGGCAAGGAAATTCACCTGAAGGAAAATGGCTTACCTGTGCCTACAGGATGCAAAGTTTGGAAAAGGCAGTTACAACTGAGAAAAAAGATCTCAGGATGATCATTGACAGCTCTTAGGTTCCAAAAAATAGAGATTGTAAGAGACTGGGACTCTTCAGCTTGCAAAGTTGGGGGATATCATACAGTGCAATATCAATGTAATGACATAATTTGACAGCTAGTGGCCCTGCTGACTGCCAAACCATTGCTCACCAAACCCCATACTGCAGGAACTATATGACACTCAAGGAAATTGTCTGGAAACTAGCTTTAAAAAGCTGGAAGATTATTCCTTACACAGAAGGTAGTGAGCTTCTGTGACTTGCTGCCACAGGAGATTGTGGATGTCAATAGTATCAGCCTGCTAAAAAAGTAATTAAACAAATTCACAGACAATATATCAGCGTTTTATGAAAGGACTGGGCAAAGCTGTGTTCTGCATAATTTTTACGATGGAGATTTTGGATAATGGAGAACTACGAAGGGCATGAACCAATACCAGAGGAAGGGCTTACATAGTCTCCCTAAACATTCCCTCCTGTTACCGTTAAAATCTGTGAGTTTTTCAATCATCTTCAAATCAGGCCACTATGCCACACAACCAGCATAAATTCCCACATATCATGAATGCAGTATGTTGGTAATGCAGTAGCTAAAGGCTGTGATGGATTAAAATCTGCTTGGTAAGTGTTGGAATGGAGGATATTCCTCTGGCTGCCCTGGATGGCTTGAGACCCTGGCAGGGGGCTCAGAGACATTGGCACGGAGTCAAAGACACCTGTGCCTTTGATTTTAACCCATGGAAAAAATTACCAGCTCTGTGTGAGGATTTACAAGCCGCGAGAGTTCAAGTAGAATTATAGTTAATTTGTCACAGGGTGAAAAAGTAGAATTTTGGGGTTTTAGAATGGGGGTTCAACAGGCAAGATGGAGGAATTTGGATGTGTGCTGTCCTTTCTTCTCCTTCATGTTGTCCCCCATCTTCTGCTGTGATGGTGGCGCTTTTGGATTGGTTTAGGGTAGAGACAGACTGTCTAACATAGGTGATAGGTATTGGAAAATTACTGTAAATAAAATACATGTAGTTCTTAGTATAAAATGTTGACACGACCCCAGGAGCAGGCAGCGTGCCATGAACCAACCTGCTGGACAGACCTCAGCAGGTCAGAAAAAGAATGTTATAGATAAGAAAAAATAACCTTGAAAAGCAGAACCGACTCATCTTGGCTTCTTCTTCGGTCACAGGGCTGGGAAAAAAGAGACTCTTTAATACATTGGGAGCCATTTCAGCAACACAAAACCTGAGAGGTAAGGAGGTTCACTCTGAGGCTTCAAAGACTGCAGAGAACTTCTACAATTTTGACTGGATAATCTAATTCCATCATAGATGGCACAGTGGAGTGGAACTCATCAGATCTTGGGAAAAGTCTGAATGCAAACCTTACCACGTACTGCTTGCCAAAATACAAGGAATACACTGTTATCAGTACATTTCATCCTAACTGAATAATGTGGACCTACACTTATTTCTGTCAACATCCTAAAAATACAGCATCTTGACCTTCACATTTTAGGACAGAGACAAGGAAAACATCATTTGGGAAAGAGCCATCAGCAAACTGGGATTCAATTCATTGGGCCATATCAAGGTTTAATGGAGCTTTTTGTTTTCTTGATTTAGAGAACTGTTTGGGAGAGCAGGATAGAGACACTCTCTAGAACAATGTTCCCTCTATAAGTATCTGTAAAATATTTTATATCTGCTTTTATATCACATATTTTTTAAAAGCAGGAAGTGCAGACTACAACAAAAACCCCTGCATATTCAACTTTTCCAGCAAAATGCCAAAACAACACAGTAACTTGTTCATCTGGTTTACATTGAGTCTGTAACAGAGAATGAACAGAACTGAAGGGAAGGGCTATTTGCAGTGGTTTATTAAATCTCTCTCAGTTGGAAGGGTAATTCTAGTCACAGTAAAGAACACAAACCATGCTCTGTATGTCAGCTGATAACGTCAAATATAACAGTGAGGGAAACACTGACCCTTGCAGGTACTGGAAGGCAGTAGTCCCAGGTTACTGGTGGGAAAAGGGATGTCTGGCACTAAGACACCAACACTGCTGGTAAAACTTTCAATGGTTTCTTGGTAACCCCAAACCTAAGGATCATGCTACCTTACACTCTGCTCACTAATGCATCTCACTCTCAGATACCTGGCAGGCAGCTCAGTCTTCTATAATTCACATAGGTAAATTGGAAATTAGTGGCTTTGGTTTTGCTATCCCAGAGATTGTGAGGGTTGCAGAAATTTTCTAGGAGTAATTTATGCATGACAACCTACAATTTGCTACCAACATATATCAGTAAGGAATTTTGAGGAGAGGCTGGCAAGAAAGAACACAAGCATTAAATCTCAAGAGTCAGAGCTAGAATTACCCACATAATCCATTTACTAAGCCTGTTACTCATTGCAACACAAGTAATCACCCTTGTGATTCTGTTAAATTGACTGGTGTGTCCCAGTCAATGTCTTGCACCTTTAGCTCTGTTTAGATTCCCATAGATTGACTTCAGCATAGAGAGTCAGAGATAGCAACAGTAACTCCTCAGCCCTCTGAAATAGTAATCATAGGTACTGCCTACTCATGAAATTGTATTGATATGTAGTTCCAGAACCACTAACCTTTCACCAAGACAAAGACACCTTTTACTGCATATGAACTTATGACTTTTAGGGGTGGGGGATGTGGAGGTGGGAGGAGGAGACACAAAACCAGCAAAAAATCCCCACAAACAAACCCCACCAAGTCTGTTTATAATAACTTTTTTTTCATAAATTAATGATTACCTAAAACCCACTGCACCCCCTTTCCATAATGATGCATTTATGTGGGAGCAATATCATAATTCCCCTTCCTCCTTAAGGAGTTACACAAACTCCCCTTTACTCAGCAGCCAAGTTACTTTCTGAGGAATTTCTTAGGAGATTAATGAAATAACAGGTCAAAACAGGCTGGTGCCCAGTGCCATCCTAGATAAACGCTGGAAAATACTTACTTAGAAAACTAGATAGAAAGGATCTGTTAATATCATCACAGCTTTTTGATGTGGTTGTGCACTGCAACATCCTGACAGCTCACTCACTCTTTCAAAGCCTCAGCAGCAGCGAGGCTGAGCCACAACTTTCTGCTCCTTTGATCAGCAGATTTTGTTGGGGGCGAGAGGTGGGGGTGAAAGAGTGTGAATTGCTAAATTTAAACAGACAGTTACATCTGTGATAACAGACATTTTTCATCCACAAGCCAAGGGTATTTTCATCATTTAACTTCCTTAAAGAGATTAGCTCTGATTAACAACTACTTTTAGAAGCTGTGTTGTAACACCAGCTCCTCCCAGACTTTTTGGATGTTATTCCTCTCCATCTACAAAAATATGAGTCATGTCTGGTGCCTGCTTCTAACCTTTGCTCCTTTCTGGATGAGAGAAGAGATCCCATAAGCCCTTCCTGCCCTTGGAGGTGCCCAGCTGAAACTCTGGAGCACATCTCCTTCCACAGTGAAAATGTGCAAACTTCAAACTATAATAAACTTTCTGTCTATTCACCACACACCCCACCAGAGTAGTTAGCTGTGAGGCATTCTCTTCAGGCAATTCTGCCCACATGAGCTCAGAGTACAATCTCTTCCTGATACCTATGTTTCCATAGGTCCCATGTCCCATTAGACGCCACTTACAAGATAGGGGCATAAATGGAGAAAGAGGGAGGCTGTTCCTCTGATCCACAAAAAGATGAAGGCAGGAAGCAAGGGACGTGCACACACAAATAAGTCAACACTGCTCCTGATCTCTGGAGATTTTTTTGTTTGGTTTGTTTTTAACAACAGCTACTCAGTAGAATACAGATATGAAGGATGCACAGTGTGTCACTGCTTCTCTGTGATCTCCTGTACTCTGCCTCCACCCACAACCTCTGGAGAAATGGGATTGCTCCACACTAAGTTCTGAACTACTTCAGCAAAAAAGAAAAAAGAAAGTCTCTATGGACTAATTCCATATATATGACAACTGTCAATTTTATGTCATCCATAAACATGAGTGGAGTATTGGCTGCTGCAGAAATCTGTGTGATACATGGATATTACGTTAGCTCCAGTGTGCTGCACATTACTGGTTCAGAAATAACGAACTTAAAATCTGCTCATTTAAACAAAACTGAGCTAAAAGTATGGGACTATACCTGCTCCTGGTATGTCTGCCTTTTTTTTATTCTTACAGGAACTTTTTCCCAGTTTGCTAAGCTTCCTCTCCCCTTTTATGCCTCTTGCTTTCTGAAGGACTTGTGCTAATACTTGGCAGGTTATATGTACATGCACTTCCAGCCAAGTGAAGGAACACCCAGGCAGGGTGAAGAATTTGCAAACTGCAGATTAAGTCCTGAGAGAGCAGAATATCAAGTAAAATGGACAAAAAAGTTACTATTTCAGGTTTTCCACATATAAATTATGTTGCCAACATTCAAACAGCAAAAATCAGATTCATAGAGGTTATTTGGAGAGGAGGAAAGGAGAGAAAATGTGGGGGCTGCACAACAGCTAAACAGAAATGTGGACTGATGAGCACATCCATCCATCCATCCATCCATCCATCCATCCATCCATCCATCCATCTCTGCACAAAGCAGACAACGTGCATTTGAGACAAGCCCCTGCTTCAGCTGCTGACGGGTTTTGACTTCTACATCTGGACCTTGCATTGATTGAGGCAATATAATCCAAACTATGCTTTCATAATATACCTGCGCTTTCATAATACACCTGCACTTTCACAATACACCTGCACTTTCACAAAACAATGGCTGATTTTGAATGTTGTTATTATTCAAACCCCTTTCCACCTCTGGAGAATGTCATCCTGTGTGAAACCAGAGCTGATTTCAACTGAGTTCCTTCTCTGCATGTGAGGCCAATACACCTTATCTAGTCACAAGCAGCTCTACCTCCAGGATTAGACACCTGATTTCATTAAGACTTCTGAAAGCTTTTAATTAAGGATCTTTCCTCTTTACAAATCCCTGCAATCACAGTATTGAAGACACCAGGTGATTTCCTCATTTTAATTTTTTCCCCAGGGGGTTTCAGTAACTGCTCCTTCAGCTGGAAGTCTTTCTGCTGAGCCCTGGCAACAATCCCCAAATCAGAGCAGTGAGGTGTATGACACATGCACTCACCTCTGGCACATAACCAGAAGGAGCTGCAGCACCAGGGCTTCAGGGCATAACAAGGAGGACAGCACCATTCAGGTCCAGTGCCTCTCTCCAGCAGACAGTGTGTCTTCTGAGGTTGTGTTACTGATCTGTAATCTGTGGAATCTCATCCAACTGGGATTCTTCCTTCAGATGCATTTGCAGAGAGCTTTGGCCATAAACCATGATACTGAGGGGAGGTGACACCTGATCACGCCACGGTGGGAAGAGTGGGCATGGGAATTAGTAGTATGCTAATAGAACCTATATCCTATCCTATGTCTGGTCAAGTTTCCAGTTCTTGTTGGTCAGGACCTTTTTCTTATAAGGTCATGTTCTAAGTTTACAATTGTGACTGGACCTTATGTCCCTATACCTGGCTGTGTTTGCCCCATCCAAGGGATCTTTGGAATCTAACCTTTGTACCCTGTGCCACATTTGTTATTTTCATTATTGAAGTTTTTTATTTTCCAGGCTAGATCCATTGCTCCTGTTCCTCATTTATCAGCCAGCTCCTCCCAGCTAAGTCAAAGCAGGGGGATCAAGGTGGGCTTCCAAGCCCATAGTAATCAGCCAAGAAGGGCAGCAAAGGGAAGGTGTGATTTCAGTTCAAACCAGTAAACATCTGATTTTAAACATGCAGAAAAAAGAGAACAAACACTGGGAAGCTAATATCAAAATAAACCTGATTTAAACCAGGATTTTGCTTTTCTTTATTTTTCTTTTAAGAAGCATTTGTAATCCAGAAGAAGTTACAACACCACTCCTAACTCCTCTTATTTTCTACAGGAAACAGAGAAAACAAAAAGCGTTCTGAGGCCCAAGACAAGAAAAGTGTTAAAAGCCTGTTGGCCATCCCTCTGCCCTCACTTCAGGATACTCCCACGTCCTGACTCCTTATACCCCACCTACAAATCAGTTGCATGGAAGCAACTGCAAAACCAGACTGTGGAGAAGCAGAGCAAGGCAGAAAGAAGGGCAATGGAGCACGGAGATGCCTTGAAACCTTTGCTGACAGGGACTACCTAGAGAGATTGTCAAGAGACCGTATTCATCCATTTCATTTGGTAAGACAATTCCTTTACTGTTGCACATGACCTGAAGTGAAGCTCAGGATACAAAAAGAGGGCTGCAATGCTGCAAATAAGTCTGTTAATCTAGAGAGTCCTTTATTCTTGCTAGGCCCCAGAGAACCCAAGAAGCTCCTTCATCTTTTTTTTTTTTCTCCTCAGTGTCAATATGCAAAATACAGGAGCATCTTTCCTCTCCAAAGAGTGATTATCATTCACAGTTCCCCACTGATATCAAGCTGTCTCCTAACCCAAACTTTGAGAAATGAAGTTCCTGCCTTGTATTCCTCAGATATAATAACCCAACATTTACAAATCTCTTATCTTCTTGAAAAAAAAACTCAGATCTGCCTGGACAGAAAAAAACCCCAAAAAACAAAAAACACAACAACAACAAAAAAAACCCTTTCAAGTTTGGTGGATAAAGACACCCCTAGAGAAAAAGGTCTGTGATGGGTGAGTTTCAGCTGCTGAAAGACAGAGGCTGTGGGCAAAAGATCCCAGCCCCAAAGCAGAGGCTGTTTTCTGCCTGTCCTGGCTGCTGCCTTGGCACCCAGCTGGACCCTGCAGCACCCAGTGTGGGTCACAGGTGGGTCAGCAAGCCACAGAGGACAGCTGGCTCTTCAAAACAATGCACCTTGCTTTGCCAAACACAGAAAATGTCACTGCTAAACTCCACAGAAGAACTAAATACACACAGAGCGTTGATTAACAGCCAATTAGCAAAGTAAATGACAAAGAGATTATACTCAATCTGCTTCTACGCCTGTGTGTGCAACAGCAACTGAAGACGAAGGTGCCCATTTAATTACATCAACACAGTCCACACAAGTGGACTAAAAAAGGCTGCACCTCAACACGCCCATACACAGCAGTTTGGATATACCTCATTTTGCAGGCCATTTATCAATAACCCTAAAAATAATTTCACCTACCATCATACAATTTTCATCAATAAGTATAGACAGTGACTTAATTGTCTTTTTCTAGCTGTAAAATATCGTCCACAGACCACAACCCCTCTGTAAAATACCAAAAATACCATGTAAACACATATTAATATACTGTGACTGTTTCTACATGTATATAGGCTTATTTAATATGCACATAGAGGCTTATACTAAAAAAGGGTTCTACAGCTCTTTTCTACTGTAACTGATTGTTACATTTTATTGCACACAAAAATGGTTTTGGTGCTTGTGAAATAAATACTGTTCCCACCATATTCCTCTCAAAGAGCAGCAAATGAATCCATGCATGTACAGTGGCCAGAGGGCAGGGGTGAGTCCACAGGCAGGCGGTTTGGCTGCTAGAGGCCTGACTTGAGCAAGGGGGTCCGTCAGGCAGAAATGCATTTTCATCCACTTGTGTGCCATGGGACCAGCTCACCAGACATCAAAGCCATGTGTCCAAGCACTTTCTGCCCTCTGCAGTTCTCAAACATCAGGCCCCTCTAAGAAGAACTGGTGGAAAGGATAGTTTGGGTTTACACACACCTGGAAGACTGAAGGAGTTGAATGTTATGGTATTGAGTACATGGAGACCCACTGGAATGGAAATGTTTAAGCAGAAAATGAGGTGAAAATTTGCTAGCAGCAATGAAGAGGAGCTTGGCCATTTGGCAAAGTGATGCACGTGGTACCCTTAGCAACAGCCAGATGAGGCAGGCAGAGGAAGGCACTAAGGAGGGTCTGGGATGATGTGAGAAAACAATGCAGTTCTGAGTTTGTGACAGACCCAGGGATGATGTTGACCAGCCTCTCTGACACTGCCAGTGCCTGAAAAGGAATCAGAATGCAGTGGGAGCCCAAAGCAGCAGCCCTAGGAAAGACCTGTACTTACCCCTGGATAAATCAATTTAGTTTCTGAAGATTGCACACAACCTGGAGCACAGGTTTGATGCTGCAGTCAGGACTGTCTGTCTCCAAAATCCTGCAGCAGGAAGCCATTCTGAGCTTAAAACCAGTCAAGCAATCTGTGCTCATCTCCACAGGTCAAGACAATATTACTACATAGAGGGGGAAAAAAAAAGACGTGCAATGGATTGCTTCATTTTTGGCAAACATACAGAGGACAGAAATGATCACCTGAAGCACTGCTAGCTAAGGGGAATTGACAATCTGTCCATAGCCTGCTGCAAAGCACTCTGAAAAGCAAATGAGATTATTAACTTTCAACTGGACACCACCCCACAGTTACAAGTCAGCTGCCAGAAACAACAGTATTGAATGGAAAAAGAAGTTCCAAGCTCTGAAAATTTGTCAGGGAGTCGGTGTTTATTGTGAAGAGTCTGTCCTGTAACAGGAGAAAGGAAACTTGATGCTGATGATTGAACCACCATCAATATAATGAAGAGAATATTTATACCAGTGCTCAGGAAACACAGTTCCTTACCTTTACAGGATAAAGGATGGGAGTACCTTCTCATTGCTGCAGCATGGAAGAAAAATTTCAACTGTTTAAATATAAAAACCTTGAATGCAAAATTACTTCTTACAAAGCTTCACCCTCTAAACACTTTCCTTCTAGAATGAACAGTTCATTTGGTTAAAATATAAGGAAGCACAAAGAGGGGGGGAAAAAAAGCCAGTGCAAACACAAACCAAGGAAATTTTCATAGCATGGGAACTGTATTAAATAATGAAGCAGCAACTGATACTGGATGTTAGGCTAAAGTGTGTTTGAGACAGATCTAAATTTACAACAGATCTACAATATAACAGATTTCTGGTAAAAAAGGTGTTTTAATGTCAAGAAGAGGGTGGCTGGGATGCTGAAAGCTGTTATCAGAGCAGTTGGCTTCTCATGGATATATAAGAGACAGATAAATCTGCATAGAAACCACCATCAAAACTTTTGATTCTAGGTCCCACTTCCACTTCCTGCAACACAAGCCTACATCTTCTGGGGACACCAGGGACTTCAGACAGCAGTCATCCCACCAGCTTGCCACTCAGAGAAGGGTGCATTGGGAGATAACAGCCACCTTCAGTTTCAGGGCAGGAGGATGCCAAGAGAGGTGAGCTCCGGCTCCCCCAAAAGCCTCTGGCTACAACCAAAGCAGATTTGAAAAGTGCCTTGAGAGTGCTACAATAAACAGATAAGGCTGTTTCAGTTGCAAGCCCAGGCAGCCACCTGAAGCAACTTGCAAATTATGTGAACACCAATAGCAAAACCAGGTGCAATCCTGGGAGCTCATGCTGTGTTGCAGCAGCCTGCAAAATTGGGTTTAGCTGGGAAAAGATGGATGTGTTGGGGACCACCTCCCTCAGGAGCCTACCTACGCAGCCTTCAAAGCCCCAGGACAACAATTTCGTTTACGCTTCACCTTCACATTGTGCAATGTTTTCTTCCTTTAAGAAAAGACAGGTGATAGGGCAAGGAGGGAGAAAAGAGCTGGCTAATACATCCTGCCCACTCAGAGGCAGCACTGACATACTGCCTTGCCAACCCCTCATGCAAAACCATCTGCAGTGTGATGGAAACATTGCCTGACAGAGCTCGGGTGGCTCACAGGGAGCAAACTGCTGGTGTCAGCACAATGCAGATAAATGAAGGAAAAGTCCACTGGAAGTGCTGCTTAAACAGAGGAACAATAATGCAAGTTCATTTGTTTGGTAGCTGGTGGTCAGGTTTTCACTGAAGTTAGCTATACTGTGGGTGTCTTCTGAGAATGAAATACCCCCAATACTACTGTAATCTCTCCCTTTTTCTTCTTTGACAGGACTAGATGTAACAAAAAATAACAGAAACACATCCAAATAAGAACACAGCTATTGCACTCTGGATTATTTCCATACGAAGCCTGGATTTCAAACAGGTGATGAACATTGTGTGACATGAACAAGAGTAAAAAATACTCAGTAATGGTCTCTGAAATGTGATTATTTTAAACAACCTACTTAAACCATAGCTAACACACTAAATCCACATGTCCACAGTTAAGAAAGTGAAGCATGAAGAAGAAACACTTGTGCTACTTGTGTGGCCCTGAATGCACTAGAGGCTGATGGCACAGCCACATGCTCAGCACCTTCCCCCTCACTTTTCTGTTTTGAACTCTGCTGTGATTCAAACTCAGCTCAGGAACTTCCTTCAAATGCCTGATCTAAGTTTTAAAAAAGTCAAACTTGTCATCTGAAACAGTTTCTCCCTCTTAAGTCTTCAGCACATGGCACAGTTGCAGAGAATTACATTTATAGCCCAGAGAAGCTTTTCTGGGCACCAGGAAGCAAATCCTGTTGTGTCAGAGTAGAAAACCAAAGTCTTTTTCAGAGGTTTTTCTTTAACCTTCATAGGTTTAGAGCATCACTGCTATTTCTAAGTTAAAAGCAGGCCATGATATTTTATTCAAATTGTTTCCACTTTCTTTTCAGCATTCTCAGTTTATTGGAAATAACTGAAAACTAACTTGCCTACTTCAGCTGAGTGATATCAAAGGTCAAGTCAATTCTAGGCCCATTCTTGAAGCCCAGTAAACTATAGGCACAGAAAGAAAAATTCTTAAAGAACCAGCATTATTTTCATACTTAAAACCAGGGTGAAAATGACATAAGATTCTGCAAATTTGTTATTTGGTTTTAAAACAAACAAGACTGAGAGTTAAAGCACAATACTTTGTTCTAGTGCTATGTAAACAATACTATGTAGCTAAGCTGAAAACTAAAGAAGCAGATTAGTTTTTTTTTTTTAATCACAGGGAAATTCTTGTGTTCCTAACGAGAAGAGGAAGAGAAGAGAAGAGAAGAGAAGAGAAGAGAAGAGAAGAGAAGAGAAGAGAAGAGAAGAGAAGAGAAGAGAAGAGAAGAGAAGAGAAGAGAAGAGATCATAGATACTTTCTATTTACTTACCCAGTCAAGTGCAGGAGAGATCATTTATCAGCAGTGCAAATTAAAAACTGAAGCCACCTCTGCTCTTTAAATTTGGGCACTTGGTGTCTATCAAAGCAAAATCTACAAACTAAATAAAAATCATGCATAACTACTGAAAATTTTAACCATTGTGCACTGAATCAAAATGTGGTGTTAATGGCGGGCTGGGTTTACATGGGCAGCTGCAAATATTTCTGTGACAGCTAGAAAGCCTTTTGATATAAGCATGCAAGTTTTGCTTTCTCATTCTTTGTGTTGCTCAGCTTTTGGAAAGGTCCCAAAGCAGACTGCTTTGGACAGGTGTCATTCCATGCTTCCCCCTGCACTTTAAGCCAGCTACGACAAAGTTTGACAGGACTGCTGATTATTACTGCTAACCCTACAAGTTCCTAAAAGATCACAGAATTTACAGCACTCTTAGGCCCAGAGGAGGGGTTTTCATTTCTTTCATATGATTTAGCAGCTGCCTGTGGCCTTGCACAGTTATACTCATAGCAACTGATGCTCCTGGCTTTAAGAAGATATAAAGAGGCTGCCAAAAAGTGGTCCAATACAAACACTTGAAATCTATTTAAAACAATTGTTTAATGGTTTTCTCTAAGACCTAATCCCTTGCTGCTACACAAAAGATTTTGCTTGCAGTGCCCAGAAGTTTTCTGAAAGGTTTTCATTACACTGAGGAAAAAAATAAAAAGACTGAACATCTTGGGAGAAACTCAAAATTCAGCTCAAGGGTGAGGAAGTTGCTATAGAAAGAGATGTAGTTTTGTCTGGTCAGTGTTCCCTGATTTTAAGCCAGATTTTCATAGGTACTTCTGACTTGACAAAAGCCTTGCTGATGGTTGACAGCCTCTGTCCAGATCCATGGTACTCTTCATAACACAAAACCAAAGAAGCAGCTGTTGGGTTTTTTGTTTTTACACTTTTAAAACACTGTCAAAAACCAATCCAGGTACCAAACAATTTTGCCTTTGCCATGGCTTTAAGCTGCCATTTTGAAAAGGGTTGTTCCTTACAGGTAGGTGCAACAAAACCCATTCATGCCAAGAGCAGTCGAGTGATCTGAGGCAATGTGTGTCACTTGAGAAGGTGGCAAGGAGAGCAGGGGTTGAGTGGCCAATGGCAGCCACAGCAGCCCATGCTTTAGCTGTACCTGCTACAGTGATTCAGTCACAAAGGAAGTCAAATGAGGCCATGGGTACCCATCATCAGGGCTCAGACTCTAGATATAAAACACTTCTGCAACAGGAAGGAAAAGCAGAGAGGAAATAAAGTCAGTGAGATACACACAGTGTAGGGAAGCTTCTGAAATTTGATGCAGTCTTTTTTAGCTGGCTTGAGTTCAGAAGGAGAAGGGTGGATGGTTGCTCTGATTTGGTGAGGGAAAAGCCACACAAAGCGACTGTAACAGTGGAAATGGCAGGAGGCACAATTGCAAGAATAGTTACAACCCAGGAAAGCACAGAGCAACCCAAGAGCAACAAGGCACTACACCCACCTATCTCCTGCTCTGCTCCAGCAGATGTAACCACAGTTACATTTTTGGCATTCAGGACAACGGAGAAGGGGGAAAAAAAAGTGAAAATACATGGTGTAGTGCTAACAGAAGGAGAATAGACCCCTTCCCAAAAGGCAAAAGCGAGATCATTTAGCTGTCATCATCAAAATATTTTGCCAATTCTTTTGCAAAATTGTGTGTTATGTATTCTTCCTTAAGGGTAAAGATTTCAAAATACTCAGCTACCTCAACACCAGAAGTGTTAGTGTGGTTTTGGGGTCTTTTCCCTAAAAAATTGCTTTATGTATTTTTTTTTTTTTGTGAACTAGATACTCATGCTGACAGTTACAGAATCCTGACTAGCGGGACTTTCCACACAATCAACCAGAGACATTTAAGTCTAAACACATTATCTTAAGACTTTCTGCTTCCCCATACCTGCACCCTTCCCTTTCATGAAAAGGGAATCTAAAAACATGCTTTGAATGTTAAGCAAGGCTTCCTTTTCTTTAAAAATAACCCAATTCTACACATGCACAGGAAAAGGGACAGGAAGATGAGCACAATCTTTTCACTGGGATAAGAAGGATGGCATTTGTGGGACATCCCTTTTGTGAATGAAAATTGAACAGGGCACGGAGCAACTGCACTGTTGTGCTTCACTGTTGTGCCCTGTCACCAAAATTCCAGTCCTGGAGCTGGTGCTGCTTTGACCCTTAGAAATATACTGCCCCAGCCTCAGCATGCCTACCTCTTTCAGGATATTCAGAAATCTTTCCTGTGAAGCAGACAAAAGTGATGCCATGCAAGTGACAAGGAATCAGGATGAGAAAATCTTCAGAGGGAGCCTCTTCAGTTCACAGTGTTTCATGTTCGTTTCCAGTTGTCATCACATTTTAATGGACCTCTTATCTTGTCTCTTAGTAACCTGTCTTTGTGACTACCACAAAACTGGGAAGTCCAGGTCTCTGTGCTCTGCAGCCCAAACCAAAAGTTCCCTGTGCATCTGCTATAGAACACGTCAGTGAGCTGGTAGTTCCTCACAGTGGTGACAGGCATTAGTAGCCTGTCTGTAAGAAGCACATGAGCTTGAGCCCACTCACTTGTTTCAGAGAAAGGATTGTAAAATAATGGTTTAAGTTTGGCTCAAACTTGTGAAGACATCTTTTTTTTATCCACTAGGTAGCAGGTACACTTTTTGGCACTCCTAACTTTAAGAAAAATAATTTGTTTTTTCCTAGGACTCAGCTATATGTATCTATTGTAAGTTACTTAAACCAACAGAATGACTCCTGGGAAAGCACAGCTTGCCCCTGTGCTGACCCAAAACATTTCTCATTTGCAGTGGTTGCAGAGACAGCAAAAACTGGTTAAGAAGATACAGCAACTTGGACTTAAGAGAAAATTCCTGCTTTCAGTAAGTAGGGAAGCATTAGACATTAATCTTTCAAAAAATCAGAGAAGTAATTGTTCATTGAGTTTTGTTTTTTTTTTTACTTTCCCCATAACTGCCAAAACTTGAAACACAGTATTTCAACTAGCAGGACTGACGCTTTTCTGTGTTGTTTTTTTTTCTTCCATTTTTATGTGCCAGCAAGCAACAAATCACATTTATCCCATTACCTTTTAACCTGAACACCGTCAGGTAGAATATGAGCTTTTGCTTATACTCTCCTTGATCACATGCAGCTATATTAAATCTATCTTAGCTAGTTAACATTCCTAGTCCAGGCACGTCCTAAAAAAATTGAGCTGAACTTTACAGTGATCAAGCTACATCCACAGGATGCAAGAACAATCACTTCATTAGCCTTTTGCAATGGCTCAGCTTTCAATAAGCTTCATGCTCTGAATAATCAAGACAGTCAGAAGTCAAAGCTCACTTCATCAGTTTAAAAAAAAAAACACATACAAAAGTTTGCATACAGTGAGATTACCTCTAACTGGGTTTCTTCAAGCTGCAGTTTGCATATCGGTTGCACAAATACCACAGTTCTTTATTTCTAGTATCCATGGTGGGAAAAGTAACTCTTCCTCTCGTCATATTCAGGATACAATTGTGCCTAGCACAATCTAAGTTCTTTCTTAGCCACAAATTGTAAGGATTCTCATGGAATGGGAAAGGAGAGAGGAAAATGAGTAAAGACATTTGGATTAATTCCACTTGTGGATTTTAAACTGCTCTATTTTCAAAAGAAATAGGCATGGAATCACCTACGGTGCTAGCGTGAGGTGCCCAACACATCGATAGCGGCTTGTCAGGGGTTGCTTTCACAAACACCTCACTGACATGTCAGCCCTAGGTCCTCACATCACCTGCTTGAGAAGGGGCAAGAAGAACACAGTAAAAACCCAGTGATAATATAACTGCAGTGAAGAACTCCTCAAAGGTGGCTGGTCTCTAGTTTTGACAGCTGATACTACAGACAACATTAGGTGGGCCAATGAAACTAAAGGGCTTCACACTGTTAACTAAAGCAAAACTGTCTATGGTAATACTTTGAAGTAAGGCTTTTGTAGTGCAGGTTTTAACGAAGAAAACCAGGTACCTTCATGTAATAATTAGAGTGGATGGGCCTCAGATGATTACAGGAAGAAATCTACGATGAACTATCACAGTGCACATCTCAAAAAAGCTCAGGTGAAGGTTGGTGCAGGGCAGGAGTGTTGTCATCTCTAAGTGCTATTACCTTCTCTGTGCTTCTGGTAGAATTTGTCCTTTTGACATCTTCAGACAAGTTCCATCAGAGGATGCTTAAGACTCAGGTAACTTCCTTACAGAGATGTAATATCATGGAATGTTAACACACCAATATACAAAAAACCCAAAACCCACAAAACAAAACCAAAACTCCTTACATTAATGATGTCTGCAAAACAGGATAAACCACAGCCTTCTCCAGTTCCAACTGCTCTAACCAGCAATATTAAGGACTGTTAGAGCAACCCACTAAAAAATCATAAATATCTACAAGTGGTAAAATTGTTTCTGCTTTTGAGAGAGTATTTTTCAGGGCAGATGAGATGTTTGATCCCGAGAGTTGTCTCACATCCATGCCTGGGATAAAGCACTGGAGAACTCTTTGGCATAGTGCTCCACAGCTCTCCAAAAAGAGGTCTCGGAGAAGGGACAGCAGCACTGAATGGCTTTGGGAAAATGATAAAGGCATTCCCACTATCATCAGACTCCCCATCAAACCACATTGCCATCATTACTATGACTCTAGTTCTGTCATCTCTTTGAAAAATGAAGGAACCTTGTACATCAGTCTTTCCAGTCCTACAGCCAGGATCACATCTAATGGATGTCTTTTTAAATTTCCCATGCATCACTGACAGGATGAGAACAATTACTGTGTCTTGTTGATGTCCAAGTCAAACACTCAATTAACAGGCAGACTCAAATAACCCCATGTCTGGAAGAAAGTCCATTACATATTCCTCTGATATTTCCCACACAAGATACTGAGGCTTGAACCAGAATATTCAGAGTATGCAGTAAATGAGTCAGAAGAAAATCTGAGGCTCAAAGCACCAAGACAGCAATGGTCAACTGCTTCTACACCAAAACACAAGGGCTCTCTGTGTTGTGGATATAACACCAGCTGGTTATGTTGTGCTGTCAGCTGCACTGTGCCAAAGGCACTGCCTGTTTGCTGTGCAGAATAATCTGACCTGTCCATGATGTCCACATTGCACAGTGGTAGCACCACGCTGGCAGAGGTGCTCTCAGGCAGGTGGCTTCCAAAACCAACTGCAGAGCAGACCAGGTGTGCTGAACTCCAGTGAACCAGGAGCTCTACAATGCCAATGTCTGAGCATTATTGAAGAGTCATCTCCAGTTACTGGCCTGGCAAAGGCAAAAACCTCTTCTATGCTGACCAAGTGCTGAGTAGCGGGGGTGGGAATTTTGGGAATGTGAAGAAAAAAATTAACCTTGTCAGTGATCATTTAAGATCACTCCAGATTTATTTGTCATAAATCTGACTTCAGGAACCAACAGAATCCTACTTAAATGACTTATACTTAAATGGATTATACTTAGATGACTTCTGAAGCCTGCATAAGGCTGGAAGAGCATTGATCCAATTGGACCAAAGTGTCCAGGAACAAAGCATTTCTTAGGAGATTGAGCTGTACCCATTCTACCACTCTGCCCAGGAGACCCAGCCCTGGCAAGTCCATGGCCAGAAAAAACCCAGACCATATGGATCTGGTTTCTACAAAAGCCATGACTCAGAAGATACAATTTCCTCCAAGTTACATTCCAGCACTGTTGCACAGGGTTGAAATGCATTTTTTTCAAGGCAAAAGTACAAGGCAGAAAAGTGGAAATGGCACATGATGCCTCGTGGCAGCCCAGAGCTGTGCAAAGGAATGAGAACAACGAAGTGTTTCCTCACACCAGGGACCTGACTGAGCAGGGCTGAGGTGGCCCTGACCAATTTCTGTACCAAACAAGGCAGCCAGGGCTAAGCATGCCTACAACATTTAACAAACTCATACAACAGCCTCTTGATGGAGGTTGGGTGTACATGCTCCTGCTGCCGGGTTCAATTCTAATTGAAGTTCTAATTGAAGTAGTTTAGTGTGCTTTGTCTGAACTACTTCACATAAATACGCACATATGCACAATCTGTAATTGAATAATTCTTGGTTTTCATTCAGTAATTCACATTCAAGATCACAAAAAACCAGGCCAGATCAGAATAATGATTGGCTCTGACTACAAAGGGTAATTCTGAGAGCTACTACATTCAAGCATGCCCTAAGTATGGGTAATACAGTCAGTTCCTGTGGTTTTCAGCATCTGGAAATGTGAGAGAGGATTTTGGGGTTTGAGATTTGTTTCCAGTTCATTCACCATGTAAGTATAGCCACA
The DNA here is from genome assembly GCF_014805655.1 of Passer montanus. Classification (NCBI taxonomy): domain Eukaryota; kingdom Metazoa; phylum Chordata; class Aves; order Passeriformes; family Passeridae; genus Passer; species Passer montanus. The sequence goes on along the minus strand of NW_024359721.1, from coordinate 248,711 downwards.
TTTAAATGGAACTATATGTGCAACTTGATCTCACTGCCTCAAGCATACATTTCTTTCATCATTTCACACAGGGAGAGGTTTCTTTACTCTGGGTAATGGAAATGATACTCCCACTCCCAGCACTTCCCCGACTCAGAAGAATACAGGAGAAAGCGCAAGCAAAGGGTCATTGCCATTCAACAAGCCATCACTTACTGTATTACAGTGATCATCTGTGGTGACAGCTGTTATATCCCAAGACCCTGGAATACTTACCACCAGAACTCGTCATTTGAGCCCTGTCTATCTAACTGGCCTAGGCTGAAAATGTTATTTTGCTAATCTGGTTAGCTATCTGAAAACATTTTCTGACCAATAAGATCCACTAGAGACTCAGATACCCCAATTAATCAATTCATGAACATCAAAACCAGGAGAGAAAACAGCAGCTAGAAAATTCTTCCTGTTTTCACTGAACTCGAAACCAGGTTTTTGTTCTGAAACAATCCAGATCTCCTCATCGGGCAGCCAAAGCAACTACAAAACTTACTCTTAGGTTCTTTGGTCTGAATATTTCCAATGCTGAAGTCGCCACAGCAATAAAGGCTGGGCTTCTTTCCCACTTCCTGTGGACTGGACATGGACCAAACAGTTTTTCTTGGACCACTTCAGAGGATTGGTGCCTCTCTTTGCCAAAGTCAAGTTTGTAGGAAAGACATATTTCCAGAATTTAGAGGAAGTAGTGGTGATGTCTCTTGAAACACTGGTTTAACCTCTGTTCTATTGCAAGTTCACTCTCAGGATATGAACTATATACGGCCAATTGGTTATAGTCCCAGAAGCAGGAAAATGACAGAGCAGACAGTATCTGCAAAGTAAAGATTTATAATGAACTTAAAAATGCACAGTGAAAGGTACAGAAAAGTTGCAGGAAAGAAAATTTTGACTATTTGTGGGGAGGTGGGGGATTCTTCACCATGAGAGGTGTCAGACACAGACAGGATGGCCAGAAGGTTGTATCCTTCAAGACATGGAGGAGCTGACTGGGTGAGCAATTTGATCTAACTTTGAAGTCACCCCTGCTTTTGGAAAGGTTTAGACCAAATGACCTGCCTGTTCCAACCCAAGAGAAAAGCAAAAGTGGGAACATTGAAATGTGTGACTGAATCAGTATCATTAAGTACTGAGGAAAAAGTCCCAAGTTATTTAAGACATCAAAATAACCAACCCTAGGTGACCAAACAGCATACATGGAAAGAAAGCAAAAATCTATAAATTTGACTTAATGCAAAATGGAACAAAGAATTATTTCTATAGTCCTGTATAATAAGATAAATATCCAGAAGACTAAAATGCCTCTGAGGATCACTTCCTGAAAACATTTACTTAATGCACTATTGGAATGCCTAACAAATAACACAGAAATAATGCACATCTCTAAGGCAATATATATGTCCTCATCACTATCCTAATAACCACAATCCAATCTTTGGAAAAAAAAATAGAAAAAAGAAGAAGACTCAGAGAAAGGTGATGAAATAAAAAGAAGACTCAGAGAAAAGTGATGAAAATGAGACAGGACTTAACAAGAGGTGAGGCCAAAAGGCTTTTCTGAAGAATACAACAATGAAAAAAATCAGTTATCAGACCTCCCAATGACAACCATCTACTGAAAGAAAAAAATAAGATACATTTAAAACTTAAAACAGAAGGAAGTTCTGTGTCTTACTATTTACTCCAGGGGCAAGGAAACCAGTCATGATTGTTTCAGTGGCAGGTTACTGTCTATGCCCTGAACCAGTGCTGTGACAATTACTTGGTTCGTTGTCAGAAGTAACAGTTTGCTTTCATCTCAGAATTCAATTCTGATATGGAGCAGCATCACCAAGCTGAATGGCCTGGCAAGGTAAGGGGCAGCTTACACTGCATGAAATGCAAGTAAAATGCTACAAAAACATCCTGCAAGATTCATAAAGAAAATAAGTGAACAATGTAGTGAATTAGTTTTCATCTCAATGTCATAATTTCCAGTCTTTAGATAACCTATTAGTTATGTGTCAGTTTTGTTTTCTGCATTAGAAACTTAGTATATAACTACTTACTTATATAAGTACTATTTTGTTGTTCAAAGTACCAAACACCATGCTCATCACCTTCACATATCACAACTATGCTTAGCTGAACAATTCTCAATCACCAGTGGTTGGAGTAAGATGCAAACCTGAGAACTATTTACTTTAAAATGACTGTAAGAAATGCTATAATAGAACTGAGAGCAAACAGCACTCTGACACTGTGCAAGCTTTAAACTTTTCACATTGCTCTCTTACCCTAAATCTCTACTGTTTACAATTTAGTTCTAATCAGATACAAGGCTCCTAAAGCTACCAAAATTTATTCTGTAGCATTTGTTTTCCTACATTTCTTCATTTGAAAGCATGAAGGAACAGTTAGTGTAGTGAAGGAAAGCTTTGAGTTACTATTTCTTAGTTAATCTTCTGAAGCACATTTGCATCTCCTTACTTACCTTGAAGGGGAAATATAGCAGAATAAATCTGCCAGTGTTTTGCTCATCTCTCTGAATGCGCTACATTACTTGAATACAAGAAAGAATTAAAAAGGATCATCCTAATTTTGTTTCTAACTTGTAACATAGATTTTCTCTTTTGCTTACAGTACATATCTCAGATAAGAACTATTGCTGTGATAAAATCAAAAGCGACTGCCAAGTCCCTTTGAATGGAACTACCATAAAAATAACACTACTAAAATACAACTTAATACTGATAAAGTGACAGTTTGAGACAACAGTCATAGTCATATGTACACACAGATAACTTTTGTGACTTTCAGTATCTGAAGAGACTCAAGATGACCTAATCGGACCTGGCACAGTGTAGTTATCTAAAGTTTGTATCAGAGTGTGTAATTTACTTCAACTCAGTTAAAAGGCACTGGTATTTCTCAATAAATGTCTTCAGACAAGCAAATGAAACGAGATGGAGAACAGAACACTGCCTTTAGAGCATGCATAGGAAATTTATACTAAATACACTGAGCACAGGACAGACAAAGGACAACAAGAGAGCTTACCAATTCTTTTCAAAATATAACTACTGATTTTTTTCACTACCATGCAACTATTTGCTATCAAGGTTAAATAAGACAGCAGTGGTAGTTCCCCCCCCCCCTACATCTCATCTCAACAGCTGAGGAACTAAAGTGGGATTTCTACTGGAAACTATTCATACATCTCGTAATGCAGGTGTGTTACACAATAAGGAAAAGACAATGCTTTGGGTTTTTTCAGAATGGGTTAAATAAAAATACATACAGAGGTTCTTAAAATCCTGTCTGAAGACTCAAGTACAAGAAGACAGACTAGATGGAAAGGAATTAAGTATGTCTGTAACTGATGGAGCCAACTGATATTCCTACTCAAAGTTGGTATACAGAAGCACTATGCCTGTAAGTGGAGGACCACTGCTGGGTAACTACAGCTGAGCAGAGTTCTAAGGAAGATCACTTTCAGCAGGGAGCTCTGGTGACACGAGCTTCTGTGGCAAGAGAAGCTCTAAGATAACTCTGTGTGTTCTGTGGCTGTGTTTGAAAAGCACTTAATATGACAGAACATTTGAAATGCACCTTGGTGCAGGGATTTTTTGCGGAAGTCCTGTGCTGTGCACCAACACAGCACAGCTGCTGGGCACGTGCCATGGAGACATGGAATAAACACAGCCCACTGCCCTGAGCAGCCCCAGTTACCCACCATGGGACTGGCTGAGCTGAGGGGTTTGGAGCCAAACACCTCAGGGCTGCAGCCACTCTTGGGTCTGCTGCTTCCCCTCCCCATACTCAGCAGGAAAGAACTGGCAACATACAGGTTGGAAATCTGACTGCTCCTTCTGCTTGCTGACGACTTGATACATGCATTTTAAGTTGTGCAATTATTTGTACTGCAGTTTTATGTGACCAACATGTAAAATGACTTGCTGAACTAAGGCAGAATCACAGTAACACTGAGGTCTGCCTACAAGTTTAGTTACCTCCCAAGCTCTGCACTTCAGTTTTGTTAAGCGGTATCACAGCAGGGATCATAAGGGTTGAAAATATAAAGTGAAAATGTGTTTTGTGTGTTCAGTGATGTGCTGTGTGCATATGAAATCTGAAAAAAATTAAGAAATTTTTAAAACTTACAGGACTTTTGCACTGCATTTCAATGCTCCTGCTTCTCACTCCATGAAAGCTTACCCAACTCTGATTTAGAGCCTCCTTGCTGGAAATGTTTTTAAAAGAAAGTTTTGTGTTTCGGAAATTGTTAAATTGTTTCTGAAGTAAAAGATACCACATTCTTAGGCACCACCAACACACATATCCTAAAAATTGCTAGTTTGCTAAGATTAAAAAAAAAAGTTGGCACTGTCACCCACCTTGTCCTCTTCGTTGACCATAAGAAAGGAATAAGTGTTCTCACATAACCATTAAGATGGGCTTTTTCCTTTTTTTTTTTAAAGTCATCTTGGCATACTTCAATATATTTCTCATAAATTACTTTCACAAATCCACTTCAGTCTCATAAGATTTGCAGGCTATCCAAACAAAGGGGTCAATAAAAGATAGTTAGATATTTGGATGTTTTATCTGATATTAAACCCACATTGTCTCATCCTATGTATTTTTCAAGTAGCAATGTAATAGCACAACTTTTTAACCTTTCCCCTGTTTACTGTATGAAAACTCTTGTGTACTGCTGCAGAAATAATGGAGATAACACTGACAACAGCAACTTGGGATAGCAAATCTAAAATGGCTTTAACAGCCAAATATAATTTCACACAACTTTTTCATGAGTCTAGGTTTAATTTGCTTTACAGGATGGTTGGCCAAACAATGACATTTATCATAAAAATATCCTCTCCATTAAGGAAATCTCATTTTTCTTTCCAAAATAAAATTCAATGCATACTCTGAGCAGTCAGTGGCTCATTTTCAAGATCAGCCCACACAGATTTTTCTTAACAAAACAAAGCAATTCAGTTAAAAAATGCAGACCAATGTAATGACATAGTCATATTGCTTTTGGCTATGTTAACTTTAAAAACCATGCCAATTCCACTATTTTTCTTTAGGTTTTATTAGAAAAAAGCAGCAGATCAACATTACAATTCAGAGTCTAATCTAAATATGCACTTGACAATGAAGCACATCTGAATATGAAGTGAGAAAGGATTCCAGAAAACCTTCAGTTTTGCCAATCTTCCATCCAAATCATGTATCTTTTCTTCTGGCTTTCTGATGACTGAAATCAAACAAGGAACAAAAGATTTATTGCTATGAAAACAAAACTGCAGTACAGTAGTAGAAGTCTTGGGCGCTAAAGCATACTGAAGTTAACTTAATCTCAAAGTGTACTTAAATCTTTTGTTTGGCCATGAAAGTCCATAAGCTGACTGACCCAAGTATAAATTGAAATGGCAGGTCTGGAAAAAAAAAAGTTAGACAGCATGTTAACCTCCAGTTTTCAGACAGTAATAAAAAGATACAATTCCAACAGCCAAGAAATTAAAATTAAAAGGAAAGTGGATCTGACATTCAAGAGCTCAATTTATTCTTATGCTCATTTTGTTTGCGCCCAAAATAATTTTAGACTCACCAGGACAAAAAAAAGTATTTATGGACTATCACACAATTGAAAAAGAGAAACAATTGCCTTTTGACTTGGTTATTTTCCCCCACTGAGGTATAAAATCTACATATAAATTTGATACTTCACTATAACAAATTGTACTTTTCATAGTTCTGATTTAGTTTCATTAAACCCTGTTTACTTTTTGCTTTTAAACCACAGAATTCTTATGTCATGATACCGAATCTGGTTTGCAGCTCTTTCATTTATTTGTGGATCTATATTTAGTAGTCTGGTTACCACTGCTAACCAGGAAAAAAAGAATTCTTGAAACTTTCTTCATTACAACAGCACTTTCAGCAGAGGTTACTGATGTGCAAGCAAACTAAAACGATATGCAGCTCTTCAGAGAGACTATTTCATTGATTATGTTTCCACTGTCCAAAGGTTTTCTAAATTATTTGCTGGAAGAAACTCTTTCGATCTTGTAAACATCAGTGGGCACAGTTTCACTGCTATGTGTGGTAGTTTCACATCCTTATACAGGAAGGCTGGTTCACAGATGCTGAGAAGCTGCAGGAGTTCTAACAGCTGAGGAACTGTGGATTCTGCTGAGCAGAAGTTTCTTCTGTTGCTACTTAACAGCGTAGCCAAAGTATCAGCCGAGGTAGCCCAGTCAATCCTTGCTCTTCTTTAGGACCTCTCAGAATATTTCTGGAAGGGTGACGTTGCGGAGCAGCCACTGCTGGGAGCGGCTGCCAGTGCAGTCTCTGATGCTGGGTACCTGGCTGTCCTCTTCTGTAGCTTTGTCCAGGCACTGGTTACTATTCACATGCAACAGGGTTAATTTCTTGAAGAGAAAATAAAAAGAAATTATCTTAATAAGAATTGCCAGGCATAAGGTAACCAAAAAATTTCTAGTTGGCATCAAAACTTTTCCATAGGCAAGTAGGAACTAGAGGAGACACTGTGATTACTGACTGCAGATCCCTACCCTAAAAACCACTTAAATATGCTATATGACATTGTAGACACTAAAAGCAGTGCTTTATGAAAAACAAAACAAGTCTTAACTTGCAAATTATGTTCTTTGTCAAGCAACATCCACCATTCTTTAAATAAGGCTATACAGTTAGAGATATTTGAAGAGTTAGAAATAGCAGGTTAGTAAGATATACAACTTCAGTTATTAGTTATAACAGTAGCTTTTATCAGATCAGAATGAACGCATTTATTATATTTTCAAAAGTACTTTTTTTTCCTCAGCTGGGGACACAATACTGACCTTACACTATGTTCTTTCAGCACTTTTTGGGCTCTTTTTAAAAAGTATGTTCTTTAATGAAATGTACGTGCAACTTCACATAAGTGTATATCTTTTGCAATACCTACTAATCCCACTTATGTAATCTTTGGTAAACCACTCCATCTACACCTCAGCACTATCCTCATGGAGAAGAGATCCTCAGAAGCTGCATTTCCTGCCACTGTTCTACAGATGCTCCTCAGTACACCAACTTGCCCATGGTACCACAGGCATTACTACCTGTATTTCTTCTCTTATTCAGCAGCTCAGCCAGGACACTGGAATGACTGAAAAGTCATGGCATGCACAAGCAACAAAGGGTAATTTAAAAAAATCAAATTAAAAAACCTGAGCATATCAATCTCCTGCACTCATAGAGGTGCTGAAGAACAAAGGAGGGAGTTGGACAGAGGAAGAAAGAAAAAAAAAAAAAACCCAGGGAAAAAAAAAATCACTTAGCTATGTAGGCAGGAGTTCTTTTTAAGTGCCCTATAACTTTTTTTTTGTGCTTTGTTAGCCAGCTTTCAGTTATAATCACTTAGCTATGTAGGCAGGAGTTCTTTTTAAGTGCCCTATAACTTTTTTTTTGTTCAGTTACGTTGTGAAGATTATGCCCGGATTTTCTACTGGCAACATAAAGAGAAAAAACATATATAACCAGATTTATGCCTAAGGATCAGCATAGGGGAAGTCTATGACAATCACTGCAAGACAGTTTATTGCATTTAAATGTCTAAAGATGCATTTTTATTATCACTGATAAGGCACAAACCTTATGAAAAGCACTTGCTCTTTGCTAAATCACTGTAGGTAGTAGTATTACTTATAATATCTGCTTAAGTCAGGTAAACTAACTATATTAAAACCAAGACAAACTTAATCCTGCAAGCCTTCAGCTTTCTTTAGTGTCCTGTCAACAACTGCCAGCAATGTGCAGAAATCCTAGCAGAGATCCACTGTCTTCTACATGAACTGCCATCCTAATCACAAAATCATCATTCACACATATTTGCACTTGGTCCAAAAGGCTGCAGGCTTTGTTAACACCTCAGCTACTGAAGTCTATAGCAAGTGTATTTAGTCAGAAATAGCCCCCACCTTGCTTTTTAATTAGTAAAATGACTTTTTAGTAGCTAAATATCTGAAAGTTCTTTTAAAAAATAGTCACTGCAAATACTGGCAAGATTCTTCATCCAAAAATTGTCTCAAAATTTCTTTTGTAATAACATATTAAATTAACAAGCTCAAGAACTACTTTTTTTTAACTACTCATGAAATCAGAGCTCTTGACTGCATTACGCAATCACAAAATCATTTCTAGAGATGGTAAATCAAATTAATGATGAATTGATCAATGGACAATGATTTCTAGAGCTGGCAGTTCAACATATGAACTTCAAAGTAAATTTGCACATTGTGTAGAAGAAAGAACATGATTTAAGTAAAGGTGTTTTAAGCATCTATACCTTAGACATAACATGATTAGAAATGTAAAATCACCTTTATCAGTTTGCAATGCTCATGTTTTACTTAGACAAGTATTTCCTTTTAACTTTATGCAAGACAAGTTACTGAGTGCTAAATTTGTCACCACATCATTACTCTTATCTTTTATTACTGCAATAGATACCTGGAATACTCCTCCATTTTTGATCTGATTGTAACACAACACTACACTGTCAGATAATATTTCTCCACAGGGTCCCAAAGCACATCAAAAATGCTCTTCCAAAAGTTCCCTCAAACTCACCAGTTAATTAAATCAACACAGATGTCCACTGTGTGACTACATAGAGAATTAGTAACAGAGGGAACACAATCCTGACTTTGTTTCCTGTTTTGTCTGTCCAATAGTGGTCCACACTGGAATACGTTGCACTGCAGGCTCATGTAAAAGCCAAAGTTGCCTCATTTTACAGTCAAAAGTCATTAAAAGACTTACCACTGGATCATATTCCCAAAGCTGATTTCCTTTTAGATGGTGGCACTTGAGCATTGTTACTGGGCCGTTAAGTTTGGATACATCTAAACACAAATCATCTGTCCGAATTTCTTTGTTGGCAGTATATGAGAAAACCTAGACAGAAAAAGAATGAGAGGAACTGAAAAAGAACTGCTTCAACAAAAAGATTCCTGTAGTGGTGGGAAAGAGGAAAATTTGCGCATACTTCATTTATTCCCACTATTTTTTTTTCTTTCACTTTCTGTTCCCTTCATAATAGTGAGGCATGGAAAGACTTTTAAAATTTTTTTGGGGGGAAAAAAGTATAAACACAATCACAAGCTGGTCAGTCAAAACAGACTTTCTTTGGTTTGAAGATTGCTTGTTGTGAAGGAACAGGAGAATCCCCACACAGAGGTAATCTCTGTTTATGTGAAAACAATTCATCAATAATTATTAAGAAAGTAGAACAGAAAAAACAGATGAAACATAAATCTCACAATTGGCACCCAGAGAAAGATATATTAAAAATATATTTCAGGCACAGGCATGTTTGAGTTTGTTTTTTTTTTGAAGTAACAATGCCAATCAGGAGTTCTAACAAGAATATATTTCCAAAGAATCTGGAATTCTAAAGAACCAAAGGAATTCAGGTGGTGAAGTCTAGCTCATAGCAGTATTTTCCTCCCATGATTTTGTTTTTGACTTTAAAGTTGATCTAAAATGTATTGCAATCAGGCCTGAAAAACATACAAGGAGAAACCAACACCAATCTTCTCATGCGTTTCCTCTTACAGGTACTTTCTTTCATGAGTATACTTTGAAGATGACTACTGAAAACATCCAAAAATTGTCACAATAAGCAGCGGCACCTCAAATAATTCAATATACTAAGAAAATTCCTTGTTAAAAATTGTCACCTGATTGCCACCCATTCCATGGCAGTTAAAGATTCCAACTTTCTCATTTTCTTTTCTTGCCATGTTATCCAGACATTGATTTGTCTCCACATTTCTTATCTGGGAGGGGAAAAAAAAGTACATCACCAAAGGCTGATATTTTTAAAAGAGCATTAGGTCCTTATCAAACCACAGCGGGCACCAGTTCTCTCCATGCACCAGAGGTTATGTGAAATAAATTACCCATATTAGCAATGAGGCATCCATTGTCCAGGACTCAAACTCTCAAGCAAATGTTCAAGCTACCAGGTTACAGAACCATGATTGTTTCTTTGCCTTCTTTGGGGGATCCTTCCACCTTGGGGGCACTTTTTGCTCAAAGATTCAGGTACAACAGAATGGACACAATTGAGTCTGCAGCCCAAAACCTCCAAAAGTACTAATCCCTATATCACCATATAGTAAGCAGGCATGAATATCAAGTCTCTTGATAGTCATAAAGAAGCACATTCTAAAAGTGTTTCTTTTAAAATCAACGGTACAAAATCACTCTACAGAAAACTTGATATTTAGTTCAACACGACTTGGAAAGGGTGCCTACTTCTTTAGGACAGCATCATCTGTTAAAAAGGTTAAAGAAAAAAGAGAAAAGCTCAGCAAGGCGTAGGCGTCACTAGAATTTGCTGGTCACTGATGAGGGTTCTGGGGGTAAAGCTCAGAACAGCTTTTAGGCAAGACTTTGCTTGACCTAGTATAGCTTCCAAGCAGAACTTCATTCATACTCTATGTAGAGAATGTTATAAAGAAAGTTATGCACAACAACATTTCCAAAGGAATATTTCTAAAGCCATTTATATCACATTTTGTACTGCAGTAGAAAAAAAGGAAAACATTCGAATTACAGTACTGTATACCAAAGTTCAGTTGTCTGCACCACTGAGAAGCCAGATTTGTCATTCTACATAGGACAGAAACACAGGTGCGAGATATTTGAACTCTGGTGGAGACAACTTGCATGCACTACTCAGCTCAAAACACAACTAACTGCACGATGTACTTCACATAGGGAAGATGAATACGAAAGATGAAATCTTACCTCTCCCAGAGAAAAGTAATGGCGTGGAATTTGGGAATCAGGATAAACATTCTCCAGGTACCAGGAGAAAGGCTTGCACTGGAGCTTGCGCCTTAGCCCAAGTCGTGATGATATGTCCCCGTAATCAACTTTAGTAACTCCTGGGGAAAAAAAGGAAGATGTATTCAATGGCTGCCGATAAATACCCCTTAATTCTGCTCCATAAGAAAACCGATCAGTATAATTTACTATTTCCATGAAAGACTTTCTCTTTAAAAAGTCATGTCTATACAAAGGGATTTTTGCTTAATACAGCATTATCAACATGTCTGTCAAGACCCATGACCTCTTTTTCCACAGCTGACAGGATCACTACATCTGGGCTGTGAATGACAATTTCTTACCTGTGGTTTTTGGAACAATTTGAGTGTAGTTGCTTACTAAGGTAAGAGAGAAGAAAGGCTGAAATCTTTTTAGTAACTAATGCCATTCCATCCCCAGTGGTAACTGGAGTGCGTATCTATGCAGCATAACACAGCAGTCTCCTTCCGTGGAGCAAGCAGAATTCCAATTTAATTTATTTCTGTAAGCCAGGTACCACCTGCTGGACTCTTCATAATCTAACTGCACAAAGAAGCAGGCAGAAAACAGCCTTCATACAGAGCACTAAACCTTAAATAATTCAGCATTTGCTCAATATAACCGCAGCATTTGCAGGAAGCATGTTCACCATTATGACTGTTATCATTTCTTTGTGGTAGTTTGCTTGCCTTTTTATTCCATTGCTCCTCATTTATCAAAGTGTTCCTTCTTCCTGTACCTTCCCACTCCTTTAGGGTTGCTTTAATTCCCTCTGAAAATTAATATGTGCAACTCCCATCTGCAGATGGATGGTGTGCATGATATTTTTGCTTCAATCAAATTCAGCACTATTGTAATTAATATCCTAATAATAATAATAATAAAATTTTCTATTTTTCAAGCATCATGTCTTTTTTCTGTTTCCCACACCACACTCCATATCACACAGATCAAATGTAGTACACTACCAAAAAACCCAAACCAAAAAAAAGAACAAAAACTGGCCCCAGCAATCTAAATTCCTGTAACAGACTGGCTACCGCACTACAGAGCTCCAGGTGCACACATTTTTCAGAAATCTCTCCACTTGAAGGACTGCAAGTTACCTCTAAAATTCTTGACCTTGGAAAGAGTTTGGGACATTTCTAAGCTGGCATACTGTGTGTTAAATGGACTTGCCAGCAGATGGTGTCTTTCTACTCAATTGAGACAGATAATTGGATCAAACTTTAGCTAACTGTCTGTAAATAACACAGGAAACCACAATATTTCAGAAAGAAAAAAATGTTAGCCAGGTTTTTAGGATTTTTTTTCTTGATGGAAGACTTTATTTTAATAAATATATTGGAAAGCAATACTGGTAAGAGAATGAAAGCAAAGGAAATCTTGTTTGTATAGAATGCCAGAAAAATTCTGTCTGGGCTTTCAAGTCACAGAAAAAAATCCCAGAACCAGGAAATACAAGACAAATTAAAAACAAACAAACAAACAAAACAAAACTAAAAATAACCCCACAAAAAAACCCCAAAAAACAAACAAGAAAAAAAAAAACCTGCCACAGAATGCTGCTCTATCTTCAAGAAAGCAAATATTTGCTCTACAAGAAAGCAATACTCTCTCAAAATCTAATGCAAGAACAGAAAGGTTCCGACCACAGCTCAGTACTGGATTGTTCATTTCTCAGTGATGAAAAAGCAGCTGATGGATGGAAGAGTTATCATGCAACTCTTGCAACAGCTTTACAAACAACATGCAACAACACTCAAAACATACTCAGGTTGCTACACTGACCTCCCAAAACCAGCACTGTTAAGGCTTTATTGCATCACTGAATGGCAATAAGAATTAAAGCCACATCCATGAATAATGAAATGGAAAATGAGACCTAATAGCATACAAGCAAGCTGTTTTTTAAAGTAGTTTTAAATGTCACCACACACAAAAAAAAGTGCCAGCTGATTTTGCTCTTACATTGTATTCCATTAAACCATTTTTATTCAGAAAGGTTTTCAAAAAATCCCCTCTGAAGTCAGGTCTGCACCAAACCATACACAAAGACTACAGCTAGCAGCACGTTAGCAGATGGACTGAAGAGCAGAACAGTCAGAGGTGCCCTTGGGGTGTCCTCTAGTAAGGCTGAATTATTCTGTTTCCAAGATTTTTGGTACCTTATCGATATTACTCTAAACCTGCTTGAGTATTTCTCTCCAGTGCAGTACTCTTACTTATGGGGAATTTCTTTTGGGGGAAAAAAGAATGGAAGAAAACAAGGAAAACTGCACATGTATAAAGCATACCAAAAATTAGGTACAGGTTTAAATCACTTTTTCCTCCACAGACCAGTAAAATTTATATGTATATCTGCAACAGTGACATATAACCTTCTAGGAGTTTTGGACATTTGTTCAAAGGCTAAGCTAAAAAACAAAAACCAAACTGCAAATAGTAAATTAGATCAGATTACCTCTGAGGAGACCATTATGCCAGATTCTGAAGGAATCATAAGAAAGACAGTCATGTCTACTTGTTTTTTCAAACCTTTCAACCATGAAAAAAAAATATAGGAAAGAATCATATAACTACAGAATAGTTTGGGTTGTAAGGGACTTCAGGATCATCTCATTCCAACCCCTCTGCCATGGGCAGGGACACCTTCCTCTACACCAGGCTGCTCAAAGATGCATCTAACATGACCTTGAACATGTTCAGAGATGGGGTATCCATATCACACTAATCAGAAATAGTATTTACCTTGCTACTGTCATCTTCATTTGACCATAACTATAATTTTCCTCAACCTCCCTGCCCTTAACCCTAATTACATTTACAAGTTTGGGCCTCCCTGATGATTCTATTTGTCACACAGCTTGTTGTTAGCTGCGAACAATCACATGCTTTTTTTTTCCCCCACACATGTGCTTAAAGACATACTCAAAATATATAAAATATTATGAAAAATATAATACATAAAATATCGGTAATGCAAAAACATCAACTTCAAATCATCCAGCCACAACAGCACCAGGCATGTAGCAACAGTTGTGCCATCCTCAAATTTTCAAGAGCTGAAGATTTCCTTGCCCAAGTTTAATGTGTGGCAATATATTTATGCTAAACTCCTTTGAAAAAAATAACATGTTGTTATCATCATGATTAGAAATTGCTCAGTCATTTGCAAAATCAGAGTATGAAAACTATTTCATCCAAATCTAGTCTTCTGATAAAAAGAATATAACTTGTTTTTATTTAGTATTATGAAACTCTATAAGCAATAATAATTTAAAAGCAATTTGAATAGCTGCATTCTTTGCATTCTCAATTAATGCTAATAGGGACTAGTATCTGAACACAAAACCACATGGAAACATTTAGTATGTACTTTGAACACAGGCTTTGCTACACTGCAAGATGTGGACGTAGTCCCTCCTCTGACCTCCCTATCAACCATAAATAATGTTTTCCATTTCCAGTCTCTATACACTGAACCCTGACCTGCTGTGCCTGGCTAGAGCCCAGGGCATGCAGTGATGAGATATGAGGCCTACAGACCCAGCTTTCAGGGTGATGCACCCCTGTCTTTCTCTAGGTGACTCCTGCTTAGGTAATTCCACAGTGCTGTCTATCCAAGCTTTCTGCCTGCCCACTTAGTCCCAGGACAATACACTAATCTCCTCGCTACACCCCAAAATATATCTCAGAATACACCCTTTGGGGCAAAGCTGACCAGCCTAATGCTTTGCAGCTGCTGCTGCCAAAGGCGCAGCTTTCCCTTGCTCACCTTCAGATTCCTGCTGTACCTCCTGTGCTGACAGATTCTAACTGAGTCCCGGGGAGCCAGCCCACAGGAGAAGAAACAGCCCTGACAAATCCAGAAAGTCCTAGAAGCAGCTGCTGCAGATGAAGGATCAGCAGGTGAGGGGATGTGAAGCCCTATTACCTTCCCTGCCATGAAAAGCACACCTGCCATGAGCAACAAGGAAAAAGCTGTGAGACAGACATCAACATCTCGTGAAGTCTCCTCACATTGTACAATACAGTCCTAATCTTTCAGCCTGAAGAAAGTGATGAACAACCAGCACTAGAAATGAAGAAGTGGCAGAGTCCACAGAAAGAACAGCTGGACCCAGGAAACAGATTATTCACATGCTGTATTTGTTTTCTGAGAGCTGAAGAGAAAATGGTCTGGGAAACGGGGCCCTGGTGTAACACATGGCTGCAAGGAAAGCTAGCAGCTCCTGAGAAAGGCCTGCAGCAGTGCCTGTACAGCAGAAGAGCTGCTGCCTGCAAAGAGAAAGGCTCGATTCTGGCCAAGCAGCAGCTGCAACAAGCTCCTGCCCAACCTCCATCTGTACCTAACCACTCCTGAGCAGACAGGTGGCTTCTAAAATTCACACAAGCTTAATACAGACAAGTAGCAGTTTCTATTGGGTTACACTTATAAAAGAAGGAAAGGATTTCAGGCTTACTTTTCAAGAGGGCAGCTTTCCATTGAGCTACATATACATCAATAGTAAAGTCTCTTGAGTTCCTATCATTCAAGAAGCAAGACTTTTTTTCCCAGACAGCACAGATTACATGAAGTGGGAAAGCTACCTGAGAATCTTACATTTGCTTTTCTGGATGAATCCCTCTGTGATTCACTATCTTAGGGGAAGAGAAAAGAAAATACAAAGGAGGAAACAAGTGTGTCTTGTTAGCTAGGCTCAGTGATGCTTGTCAGTATATTATCTCCTCCAAAATCCAATTTTTTGCATCCATATCAACTAGTGAGAAAAATCCTAGGTGCACAGAGGATTGCTTGTTTTCCTCATTCATCTGCACCAAAAGCTTGCAAACAAGCATCAGCCTAAGAATCCTCACCTCACTCCTTGCAAGGGCTTGTGACACTGTCACAGTAATACTGAAAGCACACATTTGTACTAGCAAACAGTTTCACAGCCTGCACACTCTGTTCTGCCTGAGGATTACTACACCAGCACTCTGTAAGAACTATACATTTAAATTTTTATATTAGAAGGATATCTGGAAAAGCTAAGTGAGCTAAGCTAGCAGAGATTCACTGAGTTCCTAAATAACTAATGCCCACAAGTAATACCTGTACTGATGCTATTTGCTGTCAATGGGCAAAATCACAGTCTGCAACACTCAGCTCAGATTTGGGACATCAGAATTACAAGAATAAGCTGTTTGTGAACTTCCCAATATAGTAATCCTTGTTAGTTAGTATCTACTGGCTCTCACAACTTACGTGGATTTGGGAGGGTGAGAGACATGAGCATCTCTGAATACATTTGTGTGTTCATTCCCTGAACAACAGGTTTCACCAGAGCTAAAGAATGACCCACAGTACTTGGCATTCTCCTCACAGCCCCAGGCAACAAATCAATTTCAGCATAATCCAACTTATTCAGATACAATATTACCCTATTCTCGAGACACTTGAAAATTCTGGGGTTGAACTCCAGTGCACGGTCAGTACGGTCACGGGGACACAAACAGGAGCGAGTGACAGGGGGTAGGTGCAGATGCTCTAAGAGCAGCCTGGCCAGAGCACATCCCCACCCAACAATCACTCGGGCCATCAGCATACAAGTTATGCAGACATGCTTCTTTTGAAAGGAAAGAAAATATACAGTGCAGTTACAGATAACTGCTTAACTTATATTCACCATTTCAGAATTTTTACTGTCTTTAGGGCATGTATGCATATTCTGCAGTATGCTATGAAAGTCATATCAAAAAAATCCCAATCCTACAAAATTCAAAGAGTGTAACTCCTTTTGTAGCTTACACTTACCTCACAAAATGAAAGGTGTATAGATGTGATATATAAAGTAACAGAGCCTTATCACAGCTTATCAGTAACTAATATTTTAAAAAGAATTTGATTTCTTTTTATAATTAGGTCTTTCTGCAACTTTGTATTTTTAAAAATCTAGCTTAACAGGGATGCATAAGAGCATTCTTTACCAAAAGATTGCTCTTATGCATCCATTTATACACAACCATATTTATATAGATGTATATTTATAGAAAACGTTTTATATATATTTACATATGTTTATATACAACTTTTCTGAATATTTTGACATGTTCATGTTTGCATTCATAATGCTTTATTAATTATATACTTGGGCAATAGAAATAAGCTGTTAGCCTCTGATTTCACATAAAAAGCTTTGAGTAGTAGCAAGACATTTTTTTTAAATTAAAAGTCTTACACAGTCTCATTTGAGTAAAGCATTCTTTTAAGACAAAACCACCATGAATATGCACTGTCAGTTGCTTTCACAAGTGCCTATAAAATCCATAATCTAAAATTTGACACTTTTCAGACTCATATTACACTGTATTACAGCTTTTAAATGTCAATATTAACATAGGTTTAATAAGCAGGTCATAAGGAAATAACTAGTTTTAAACAAATTTCTTTGGAAAAACAGATGCAGCATATAAAACTATCACTTAATACATAAGGTCTAATGTCTCAAGTATTTAGAAAGGTTGGCTGTTGCTACCTGAAGTTTGTCTTTATATAACAACAAAAATAACATGTAGTTGAAATAATAATTCAGTATTTCCCAGGCTCCCTTTCTTCTCCTGAATTTTTTTCAGAAAATCTGAGTTCACAGGACATTTTCCCACATATTTTACATCCTCTTGTTTTGCTAACATCCACGTAAAGAAGCAACAATAAATATGATCACAGTCAATTATATTGGCAACTTGCCCCTATACCCTAGATAGTGAAATACAAATTCTATCGAGACAGAAGATACTCACTTTTGCCACACTTCCTTTAGGGTTTCACTTAAATCACTTGTGATGTATTCAACATGCAATGCCTACAACACGGGAGCCAGAGCCCAAATTTCAGCCCATTGTTGAATGTGCTGAATTGGGCATTTGGATGGCTAATTTTCAGCACTACAACTGAGCTCTTTGATGTTCCACTGAGCTTCAATTCTACTGCACAGGAAGCTCATTCCTAAATCATGTTCATGTTAAAAAGCAAGCAAACAAAAACCCCTTCAGGGCATGTCTCTGGCTAACAAAATTATTTTTCAATTACGACCTTACTTTTTGTACACTTTAAGTGAGTTCTGTCTTAACAAACTTCAAAGCAATAACATTCTTATATAAATACTCACATTATTTCCCAGTAGTAGCAACATTTTAATACTTAACAAGTATTTCTCATAACCAAAGACCTGCTCACCTGGGGAAATAATGTAGAAAAAGTTTTTGAATTCATCCATCCAGACTTCTGCGAGCCGCCTGTTATTTTTATTGATTATCTGCCCTGTACCTCCTGGGAAAGTGTACGGTGTTGCTTTTCTGAACACATGCCCAACATGTGAACAAGTTACAATTTCCAAAGTGCCACCACACTGCCAGATCTAGAAGCGAAAGAACAATTATTGCATAGTTACAAGTTGTTTAAAAAAGTTCCAAAACATTAATCACTTGCTTCTGTTCAAGGTGGGGAAACAACATGAGCGGAGGTCTAGAACAAATGCATACTGTATGGAAGAGAACTGCATGTTTTTTCCTGCTCAACAGCTAAAGATGCTTGCAAGCCCAAGCAAGGCAGCATATGAAAGTACTTCAGCCCCTAGAGCAGTACCTCATCAGCCAGAGATTACTTAAAGAACGGGGCAAGCTGACCACAAAGGAAGGAAAAGGCTCACATGAATCACAGGAACGAACAGGTGTCTAAAATAGTCAATTATAAAACAGAATCTCCACGTAAAAGAACCCACACACTTCCCAAGTCTCTGAAAATACTTTCAGTTTTATCTTGGATCTTGAAAAATAGCAGATTCAAAAAGCTGAAGTACTTCAGAAGAATCCCCACCTATGTACTTTCTGCTGACAAGCAAAGTCAAAGGAAATGGTGCCATTTGGTAGGAACAAAAATGAGAACACCACTGGTTAGGTCCACAACCAAACAAACACATGAAATGATGAAGTTAGTAAAGAGCAAGAAGAGAGGGTTTGTAACAGAGGTGCTCACATGTCATTGGCACAATAAACGATGCACTGGCCACATCACTCTTAACTGATACTCCCACAATAGCTTTACTACCTGAATTCCTTTCAACACAAAAACACTCATTCTTCAGACTAACCATCTTAATCTTTTAATCACAAAGCTATACCAGCAATTCATCATGCATTTTTTACTGACAGATACAGTCTTTGTGTGTCTCTGCTGGTGGAACTTAACAGAGAAGGGAAGTGCCAGCTGCAACAAGAGGACACTGATGGAGGTGGCAGATATGTGTTTTACAGAACTCCAGATGCACTGTCCTGTTTAATAAATTAATGATTAATAAAGCCCTGCAGAGTTTCACCTACCCTGAAGGAAATTTCTAAGTTTTCTCCACCCCAAATATCCATTCCAGCATCATATGTTCCAATTTCCTGAAAGTAATCTCTGTCTATTGAAAAAAGGCCTCCTGCCATTGTAGGTGTCCTGAAGGGAGAAAAAAACCAAATTACATTAGTCACTACAGAAACATACTTAGATACATTTCACACTTACACTGACAAAATAACTGTTTATTTCCCCAGTTCCTAGCATATTCCTTATCAGTAAGCTTCCCTTGAAACTCTGTTACTCTTGGTATACTTGCTAGCCCAAATTTTTTCAGAGATGGAATTAGTAGTGGCAATTCTCCTTATTTTCTCACTTCAAACTGGTATCTGGATAAAGAAACAGTCCCTAGTAAGCTGCTGTCATTCCTGAGAAAGACTTCTGCCTCCAATGCTGGTAACTCATAAAAAGGAAACCAGTTTCACACAGGAAAATTATACTTCAGGCTACTGTTCTTGAAACAGTTTTGGGAGGCCATTAATCAGCCTGCTTGCTTTAACTTTTATTGCTTCATACAAGAAAATTGTACAGTCAGGGTTGCATCCAGATTTTCCTTACAGATTCCTTATTGGTATAAAAAAATAAAACTCTGCTAGTAGTTTCTCAGAGCTTTAGAACCATCTCCCAAATTTCAACTTTTTTAGACAACAAATATACAATAAGTAAATTGCATGTTAGGCCAATGACATAACTTTATAATTCAATTATTTACACTTTTAGCATAAATTATTTTATATCACTAGCTCTTTTCCTGAAACATTTAGGGCTTTTTCTGAAACACACATTAAATACAAACTAGGTCACAAGCTAACTAAAAACTTATGTGTCCTTTCACCTGCTAAAGGGAAACAGAGGGAAAAGAGCAATATCCTGAGAAGACCTCTTAATTTCTTAAACTAAAGACAAACAAAAACCAGCAGAGGCTGGATCATCAGCTTTACTCTAAGTAAATAATGCCCAGTTTTCAGAAAAGGACAGAAAATGTAAATTTGCAATTGTTAAAAGGTACATATTACACACTGGCTATCTTCCTCATTACTTTTCTTATAAACCTACATGACATCCATATATAAATTTACCTCCCATCTCATATTTTAAGACTTAAAGTTTGCATATAAATGCACATACACCAATATAATCAATATATATATATATACACATGCATATACCAAAAAATCAATGCATGTTTACAAAATACATGCAATACATGTTTACTTTGTTATACTAAAAGATAAAAACAAGGTCAATTTAAAAAAAAGAAAAAAAAGCTTTGTTAAAACCTTGTAAAACAAGGTCAATTAAAAAAAAAAAAGAAAAAAAAAAGCTTTGTTAAAATCCTGTGCATCATTATAAGTGCTACCTGAAAACTAGTAATTCTGCATTCTGCAGTAATTAACATTTTGTGCATCATTATAAGTGCTACCTGAAAACTAGTAATTCTGCAGTAATTAACATCGAACTGAAAAATATTTTCAACGTGACAAAGTGATTGATTCCTTTATTGCTACCAAAAGTTACTGACAACCAATCCATGCAAGAACAGTTTTGTTGTTCCTTCAATCAGACAAAAAAGATGCTACAACCTTTGAGTAAGTACTTAACAAGTACTTACTCTTGAGTTTATCATAAAAAGCAAATATCAGACAAAGATTTTAAGCAGTTTAATAATTTCTCATTACCTAACAGGGAGGGTTCGGTCTCCTTTCCGTCGATCCATCTCTCTCTGAGGAACAGGGTACCAACGAAAATTCAACTTCCAGTTGAATCCACCATAGGTCATGTCAGAACCTGCCATATATTCAAAGGTGTCATCACTGATTACATCAATGATGGGACACACTACTGTCCTCCTAGGAAAAGGAAAGAAGCAAAATTATTCAATTTTAAACTAATAAAATCTATTAATCAAAAGGGCAATCAAAAGGTTTGGGGTTTTTAAAAAATTATAGGCTTTACACATACAGTTGAAATTTTTATAACACCATCTCTTAACAACATTATTCAATAAATTATTAACAGGAAACATACTAAAATTCTGTCTTGCTAATTATAAATCTGATGCAAATTTGGCAATGCCAGATCTTTTTTAAAATAATTTTTGCATTATTACAAGTAATAAATATTCATCCCTCCGAAGACAGAAATAATGATCCCAACTTTCTCAGTGCTACATAGTGATTAGATAGAAAACAAGAGGTTCTTGTTTCTAGTTGAGTGGTAAAAGTAGCTTGTGTGTTTTGAAATTAAAACTTGGATATTAACTCTGGGCAAGTATTTTTATACATCCTCAGGACTAAGAGATGATGGTAATTGTTAACAAAGTACAACTACTGCATCACAGCTGACACAAAGTGGCCTCATTGTCCACTGTCCTCACATTATTAACACATATATTCACAGAAACCAATTCTAATCATCTAAAAGACACTTAAGTAACCATGCTCAAAGCAGTCTTCTTCTCATGGGAAGCCTTGTAAAATGATTCAGAGGCTGCTTGCAAATGAATTCAAAGGACTTAAGCCAAGATATTTGCACAAATTGTAACAATGTATGTATTGTAGTATCACAAAACCTCATTAAGGTAACAAAGTTTACTTTGTCTTTGCACAGTGCTGAACAAAGATTCTTCATTATTTGTAGCTTACTCATCATGTAACACTATATTTTGTAGCATCAAATTTTAAGTGTGATTTTTATCTATAACAATAAAAAACTAGGGATTTTTAACACCATGTTTTATTCTATGTAATATGTAGTCTACTGACAGACTACTGCACAACTACAGCTACTGTTCAGATGTAGGGATATTTTATAAAGCAGACAATTCTCTCACCTTCATCCCCAATACAATTTCCATTGTGTATATAAGTGTAGATCAGCATGATTCCAGTAATTATTCTAACTTTAGAATATACATCCCAGAAGACCAAGACACAGCCCAGATTTCCACAATCAAAACCATTATGTAATAAAGAAATCAGAATGCGAGCCTGAAAACAATTCTTGTTCACAATGTTGGTGCTACATGAAATCAGGGCTTGATTCCTTTCTCAAGAATATCTACCCAAATTCATGAAGGACTAGGCCAAGCTGCAGACTGAAGACCTCAATTTCCCCTAATTCTTCAATTTCATTCATTGCTCCAGCTATTTAACACATTATTCCATGCATCCCAATATAGACTTCACTTGAAACAGAGTTTTACTTTTAAAAGTTTAACTGAATTAGCCTTTTATCTTTACACCAATGACAATTTATTCAGCTCTTCAGAAAGTAGATATGTGCTTGTAGGCTATTTTGTAATACTTGGAAAATTTCTTAATAAGTGAAAAAACTGAAAATGGGAGAAGAGGTGGATAATTACCTGTCAGCTTTGATCCTTGCCAGCAGAGGTTCAAGCCAGCCTACTGTACATTCACAATGAGCATCTAAGAAGGTGATGACCTGGCCTTTAGAAGCAGCAGCCCCCTTTAATCTTGCTCTAATCAATCCAGAACGCTGTTCCATTCGAATCACATGAACAGGTACTTTTAATTTTTTCACATAACTCTCCAGTGGTCTTTTCAAGAAGTCTGTAAAGAATGATCAAAACCGTTAGTTACGTGGTTCAGCTTCTTTTTTTTTTTTTATGAAGAGCCTTGAATTAAGATACATTTCCCCTGTTCTTGTCTATCCTTTTTCTACTTTCTTAGATAGTTTCCTCTACACTTCACAATATTGCTTTCCACATCTCCCAAGTGTTTCGCTCGATAGCACAGAAAGTTCTTCCTCCTCTTTATTTCTTCATTATGAAAAAACCAAAAAAGAAGAGAGGGTTGAACACTTACACAAAACCAAGATGGGATTCACAAGTTTTTATGGCAGAGATGATGTGACACTTATTTTCAAAAACTTGCATAAGTGCTCTTGCACTTGTCTACCAAGGAAATACTGAAATTGTTTGACAAGCTGAATATAATGAATTGCCTCCTACAGCAATGCAACTTACAGATTTCTTTGTGAGAAGTTTAAAACACAATCAAACTGATTTTTCAATTGTGCTTTCGCTAGGGTTTTCTGGCTAATATTTTTCTATTAGATTATCACTATAACACCTAAAAAGAAAGTATAATAATCTATACATAGATGAGAATCTCTAACACCAACAAATCTCAATGTAGCATGAATCATGAAGAACAAATTATTCAAAATACAACAGTCAGTTACCATACATCCAGAGACTAAAAATTACTTGCACTGCAAAGAGTTACTGGGTCGTGATGACTGATGCCAAAGGAAGAACAAAGAAGTGAGGGAGAATGCAATGGACAGTCACAGAAACAGACTTCTGCAATAACTCGCAGTTTCAAAATGTGTAAAACAGGCAATAGTCTTATTGCACAGCTATGGAATATCAGATTGTACACTCAAGGCACATGGGAGTTGAAAGTTGTACCACAACAGTGCATGGCCTGTAGTAGGATTTCACATAAGTTAGAAAGTACCTCATACAAAAATAAATGTGACACTAGAGGGGTGGGGGGGAGGCTTGGCATGAACTCTTAGTGACTCTTTTGTAAATCTCAAGAGGGAGGGTTGACTTGAAGGTGATGACCATTCCTTACCACTTCTCCAGATGAATGAGTTCTAATTACCTTCTCATGTTTTTCTGTGCATTGTTGGACTGCCACTAAAACCCACAGAAATAAGTTCTGACATGTTTTGAAAGCTAAACTGTGCTAAAACTACATAAGAGTTTGATACATCTAAATATTTGTCTCCAGAGAAACTCAAAGCAACTTAATTCTTATTTTGCATATGAACAGAAACTCAAATTAATACATGTTTCTTACTACAAACAAGTGTACATGTCAGAACATTTTGCAAGGCTTTTGGGGTGGAGTACAGAGATCTCGACTGAGTCTGTAGCAAATGCAGTCTCATCTCTTTACAGCGTAGCTTTCCAAAGCCATTAATTTAAAAGAAGCATGGCAATGTTTATAGCTTTAATGTACACATGAAGTACACAGAGAGTGTGCAGCATTTCTCTCTATGCTCACCATCTGATGAGCAAGTCACACAAATCAATATGTTTCTCTGCACACCTCACGTGCAATACTGATAAGCTTTTAAAGTAGTTCCATCCATTTTAAATGAATTAATATGGCCTGTGACATTGGTTCTTGAATATAGTTGCATTAACAGAATGGTAAAATTCTGGCAGAGGGAAGAGAGAAAGATTGCAATAATACAACTGCAGCCAGTCAAGAACTTGCATAAAACACAAACTTACATTAGAGAAAATCATGCTCAATGTATTGCACATGAAAATCTTGAGTCCTACCTACATTTTCTCAGTAAAGTTTCAAATTTCAATTTATCAAGTGCTTTTAACTTTTTTTTCCTCTGAGAAAGAATCAGAGATATGTGCAGTGTTTTCACTACAGAGGGAAAAACGTTAAGAACAGACCTTCTCTCATGTTTAACAATGTCCATAAGAACATTCTTATGAACTATCACCTTGCTCAAAACTGCAGAAGGGAGTAATCCCAGAAACAAAACAGAATAAGACCTCCAGTAACTGTGCCCTTAAAATATCAGTAGAGCTTCAGCAAAATATGCAGAAAAGATAAAGCTTGATCTCTCATCCCTATAAAAGCACAGTAAATAATTCAGGCATCAAGATTTCCAAACTTCCTCTGCTACCAGCACGTAGGGTAAAATGTTCAAATCTAACCAGCAATTTTCTCTCCAGAACACCCTCTCTAAGAGCAATACACATCCCTTACAAATTGCTCCCTTTGTTCAAGTAGCAGGAAACTAGCTTTTTTGATTAATCATGCATCCAGAAATTAGTAATTGTTTCTTATAAGGAAGACTTGATTTTTTCCCCTAAAGAAAAAAACCCCAAACATTTGAATAATATTTTAATGAATGTAATACACTTTGGCCTACAAGAAACATCAAGATAAAGCCATGAAGATGACTTTTTTATACAAACCTATTGGTCATACTGAGATAAGACACTGAGATGAGAGGTTTTATGCATTAGAGTCAGCTGCTTATAAATTACCCAGGATTAGAACCGACTCATTTTTTAGCATTGCTTAATATACTTCACAACAGAATGAGGTTTGTTAATATTTTAAAAAACCCAAACATCTCCACAATACTTCTAATTTGGAACATTAAGAATTCATGTAGTTTCACAGGTATAACTATAACTCTTTGTGGTGGATATTCTTTTAAAGCCTTTTCTCTGTCAAAAGGGTGCATAATTTTACCTAGGATTGAACATCTTCTGTGGAAGTAGCAGAACTAAGGAAGACAAAAGAGCAAATATATTCAGTTCAAGTCAACTAAGTGCATTAGTTGAAAAATACCTTGCCAATTCTATTACCAAGTCACACTCATATGAATATAAATGAAAAATTAGGTTTCAACCCTTTTTTTTATTAAACTACAATAAATCACAGGTTTATCATTTTTATGAGCATGCAAACATGTAAGAAGAATGAATATTAAGAAGTATGAATATTTTTGTAAGTATTGCTGGCAGGATTTTTAGTGGCAGTCAAATTGCTTTGACCTGTAGCTAAGTTCTGTGGATGTGTCTATCCCAATGCAATCTGCCTGCCACCCTGGCTACTGGGTGCTGACCTAGTCTGAGGTACAAGCTCATCATGTTTTCTCCTGTTAACTGTTTCAAACTAGCTATCAAAGATCAATACTTCAAAACTAAAGTTTCAGTTCTGATCAGCAACTAGAGAACAATTTTACAGATACGTCTTGTTTCTCCAATGCTTTTCTTTTGGGTGTAAATAAATGCATGCTATTATGCAAATTCATTCTTCTAAGAGCATGACACTAGCAGGTACAAAGTGTGCTTCAGGCAGACTGAATGCTTACTTTATTCCAATTAAAATGACTCTGATGTTAGGATTCAATATACAATTCAGGCTGCACATTGTATTTTTCTCGAAATGTATGCTGTTTTAATTCAACACAAACAGAATGCTTAAGTAGCAAACACAAACCCTTCACATCTTCAGGCATCGTACCCTTCTGTTTTGTTTAATGTAAAAGCATGCTTGATGGAACCATAACAAGTTCTTGGAAAACAGAACAAAAATAACCCCTCTCAGTAATTGTTGAAAATAACAACAAACAGAAGATGCCTAAGTGATCTGAAATGAAGATCACAGGCTTCAAAAAGAAATGCTGGAACAGGTTCAGTAACAGCACCAAAGAAAGTATGAAATGCTCTATCTTTCAGCCTGGAATTAAGTTAATATATTTTTATTACCAAACTCAGAGACAGAAAATTTATCTAGAGAAAGCCACATGCTTTTTTAAGTGGACTAAAATTCTATGATTCATAGTGAGGACATCTTATTGCTATGCTGAAATTGATTTCTTTCTAAAACAGAAACTGAAGAGGCAAAACATAAGTGACATGATGTCTACATATTCTAATATTAGTTTGCTTTTTATTTCTAGGTCATACTGAAAGCTGACCTGTCACAAATAATAATTAGCACTGACTTGAATTAGTGCTAAGAACTGTTTTGATAAATAAAATGTAGAATTTTTACATAAAGGTTAAAAACTACAGCTAATCAAGAAGTATAATTACAAATTTCCCACAAGTGCAAAAAGCAAAAATTTGACGTTTTGCTTTGTAAAAGCAAAATTTGATCATGCCTCTCATTTAATCTGGAACACGTTTCTGTGGCACTTTGCATAGGCATTTCTCCTCTGCTGCCGGAACGTAATTGTATTTAATGCTCCTGTTCTTTCTTCCAAATTGCACTGGAATTAACTGAATCACTTAGAGTTGGGTAAAAAAGGAAAAGCAAAAGTAAGCAAGGGTGCTCAAGAGAGGAAAGGAGCAGAGACGTGTGCAAACACAACCCGAGTGAGTGTGCTGTGCTTCCCCAGGAAAGCTGAGCGGTGCGAGCTCAGCTGCTGATGGGATCTGTCCATGCTCCACAGGCAGCTGTGCCCCACAGCGACCCAGCCAACCAGCCAGGCATCATGCAAACACACACAGCCTGAAGGGGCAGAGCAAAAACCCACTTGTAGCTCTTCAGCTACAAAAGCTCCCCTTAACCACTGTAAGCTCCTAACAATCCTAAAACCTCCCCTTACACTGTAACCCGCGTATCATGGGGCTACTTGGGGCAAATCCAGCACCTCTCTTCAAACATGCAGATCCTGGGCAGATCTTGTCAGCTGGACAACAGTCAGACATCTTACTCTGAAGCTGGAATTACCATAGGCAGCAAAACATGAATTCTGCATCACTAGAATGAGAAGCAACAGGCTGAGATGTCAGCATGCTGTAAAATCCTTCTATGACTCACACATGAGAATTCCTTCTGATACAGCCTACAACTGGTGACTGTCAAGACTTTTTCTCTAGTGGCCTACTATACTGGTTCCAGTAGAAAACTTTCAAAATAGAGGAAAAAAAAGGTAGATCAATACAAAAATGTAGACATGTTTTATTTACTAAACTTGTATTACCCTGTCACCTCCTTTTGCCAACACAAAGAAAAAAAGTACTTCATAACCCATACCATCAAGAAATACTAAGTAAAGAACAAGCCAAATATCAACTATTAACCAAAATTAAATGTTAACGATTATACAGAATATTATTTTTATTTCTAATAGATTGCAATTAAAAATACTATGAAGATTAAAAACTATATAATTTTTTTTTAAATCAGCTTCAAATTTTGCTTATGATACACAGCAAATGTCATTCTGTAGCATGGAGTTTTCATGTGGAGCACTATTTATTAAGGACTCGAACCTGTTGCAGCACAGAAACTGAATTTTAGTTTCCTATGAATGGAATAATCAAAATTGATCCCTCTGAACACCGAGCGTAACGGTGGCAGTGACAGTAAAAATATAACAACAAATAGAGCTGCCTTTGCTATTATTCACCAAGTGATTCAAGTATTAAACACCCTCAAGCTGTATGAATGTGATCAAATTCTAAATGCAAAACACTAAAACTGTATCAAAACACAAAGTCCATGCTGCCAACAGAAAAGTAACCAGACAGATGAAGTTACACCAGCAGAATGATCCATTTGTATTTCAAAATGGGCACTGCTCTCTCTGCCTTCACCTGCCCCAGGTGCTGTGTTCTGCTGAAGAGGGCTAAGCCCACATCAAGTCAGCTTCAGTTTTTGAAACAGAACTGTCAGAACCCAGGACATCCCTCTGGATGCCTTGGATGGCTCAAAATCCTGGCAGGGGCTTGAAGACCCTGGCAGGAAGCCAAAGACACCTGGGAATTCTATCTTAACCCACAGAGCAAATTACCAACTTTATATGAAGAATTACAAGTCACAAAAGTTTAAGTAGCATAACAGTAGTTGTCATAGAAGTGAAAGGTGAAATTTTGAAGAATTTTGCTATGGGGGTCTAGGGGGCAAGATGGAGGAATTTGGGCGTTGTCCTGCCCTTCTTCCTTCTTCTTCCTAGCCTCCATCTTCTTGGTGATGCTAGCATGTTGGGATTGGTGTAGAGTAGAAAGTCACTGTCTAACATAGGTGATAGGTATTGGGACACAACTGTGAATATCAAATATGTAGGTCATAGTATAAAAGACAACACCTGCCTCATGGGTAGGGAGTGTGCTTCAGACTGACCTGCAGAAAAGACCTCAGCAGGCCAGACAGAGAAGGTTTTAGATGAGAAATAATAAACAACCTTGAGAATGACAGCCGAAGACTTCTGATCTATCCTTTGACAGCTGGGTTGTGGAAAAGAGACTTTTTAACACCCCTCGGGGTCAGCTTGACCAGAGGAGACCCCGAGACACAACGAGTGGCAGGTCGGGCACCGGCGCCGTGCTCACCTCTCTCGCTGGCGTCATCGACGAGGACGATCTCCTGCAGCATGTGCCGCGGCGAGCGGTTGATCACGCTGTGCACCGTCCGCAGCAGCGTGCTCCAGGCCTCGTTGTGGAACACGATGACTACACTCGTGGTGGGAAGGTTGTCTGCATACACCTTCGTTTTACACCTGTAAACCAAAACAAAGCAGGTATTTGTAGAGGTCAAGCCTTTAGTTACAGCTGCAAGTCAGGTTTCCCTCTTGAGGATTGCTACTAACATCCCAGATATATTAATTTTATGCAGAATGTGACAAAGGAGCACAAAGTACATATTTTATACATGCTCAAAGTGCTACAAAGTTCACCAAATTACAAGAAAATTATATTCACTTTCCAAAGTTAGCATGAAAAACCATAAGTTTAGTTCTCCCAACAGCATATATAGGGCATTTATGTAAACTATGACATACACTTCAAGTAACCCCACATGCAGCCAAAATTTTCACATTCTGCAATGCTATTTTGAAACAAATTATGTTTTCATTATCTTCTAGGAAAATTAATACACTGTACACAAAGTACGAATCACAGTTCTGAAAAAATTCCAATTCTGCTCTAAAAAGTAACCACACAATTGTAAGTGTTCTCTGCACAGATCTGCTCCTCCTGCACATTTAAAAATGACACAGTTACTTATGTAAGATTTGATGCTATTAATCCTTTAAGAATCCAAATTAAAGAGATATATGCAGATCTCAAAAAGAAGGAAAACACCGAGGTGTAAAAAGAAGTATACTCAACGGAGATCTATTTCAACAAAAAAGCTTTTATTAGATCCCAAATTGTTGAGTCAGTTCACTGGAATGCAACCTGATCTAAGTGCTACAATACATTAACAAGTATTCATGACTATCCTAGCAGCAGCACTGTCCAAGGGCTTGAGAAGCACAGAGTGCATATCCTCTACCCTAAATATCCAAAAGCAGTGCTTAAGGAGCAGCCTGCCAATACAACAGGATCATGGTGTCAGCATCCAACATCATGCCAAACAGTGACACAAGGAATGTTAGCCAGAACTGGGCTCCCAACATCAATATTTGATTAGCTGGATAACTCATTTAGCCAGAGCTCTTCTCAGAGCAGCTCTCACACAAACCAGCAGTTCAGCTCTGAGGTGGTGACAAAAGCCCAGCATGCACAGACATCTCAGAAAGGATCAGTAAGTCCAGGTGCAAATGAAGAAATACCTGGAAGGGGTTCTGTGAAACCATTTCTGAGAATTAAAGCAGTTGGATCAGGCACTATCTGCCTTCAATATTATGCCTACTTATTATGCAACTATGCCAAATTTAATTATTCATCACACTGAACTGAACATTATAAAATCTTTATGGAAAGCTTCCATATATCCCTATGTTATCCTGATTCATTTTACATGTTAAAAAAAACCCAAAAAAACAAAAACAACTTGCAAAGCATGGCAACTGAAAAAGCTACTTCTTTGGTATACCTTGAAAAATAAAATAGCTTTTCACAAAAACACTATGAATTTCAGATGAAAAATTCAATCATAAGCCAAATAATTTTATCCCCATGTTTGTCATTTGTTCAGTCTACTTTGCTACTTTAAACTCAAAATGTTTTATTCCTTCTGCTGCACTGCTCCCTAGACCAGAAAATAAGTTTCTGACTGTAGACCTTCAGCTACAATAGTAATACAAATCCACCAATTGCTCCTCTACTTTTTGGAAGAATTTTTGTAAAAAAGTTGAGAGAAGCCTGTTAGCAGTTCTCTATGAAAAGCAGTAACAATGTGTCATTCACAAGGAATATCATGCTGGGATAGGCACAGGATCTACTATTGTAGTATGAAGTCTCTCATCTTCAGCCTTACCTTTCATCACGGTTTTACAGAAGATTTTATTTTACTGAGCTCATATCAATGAGCTGGTATAAACATAAGCCAGGTGATCAGGGCTACAATATTTACACAGCATTGCACTGTCTGAAGTATAAATATACCAAAACATTTGAGATCTGTCCTTGAGGGGGAACTTTTTAGCACTAACAGGAAGGCTTACAGGAATTTTTTGGGGACCCTCCTCCCCGTTGTAAGGCATTCCTCCTGCTCTGTCCTGCAGAAGGTGAATCTCCAGCTTGCCAAAATGAAACGTGTCCATTCTCACTCCCAGAGGTCAGCCCTTCCTGGGGTAACAGTTCAGGATGATCCTACGCTGGCACTTGGCTGCTGGCTGGCTTTAACCCATGGCACTTGTTTGCCAACACGTGAAAGGCTGCCAGGAGTCACACAGGGGTGGTTTCATAACCAAACTGGCTGGGCACTTTTGGATGCTATTCTTAAAAAAGTGCTTGGCATGAAATTATTCTGGATTCATTGATGCAGGCAAGACAAATGAAAGGGTTGAAATGATGAGATCTGATTTTTAATACTCCTTTTACCTGCCCTTCTATATACACACCTTTTAGCTATATCTCTACAAATAGCTATGAATACATACAAATAAATCCTCCTGTTATGAATTTTGAAACCACAAGTAACTCCTTCTGCCCCAGGAATATATTGCTGCAGAACATAGGACAAATAAAATAGAACACTTGATGCCCATGATTAGACATTAGCCTTCTAAGGAAACCTCATGTTTTTTCTATTAACAAACATTTAAATTAAGAATTCTTTTGTCTTTCATTTGAAAACAAATTACCCCAGAAAGGAGTACTATAGAATTTAAAATAAAGCATTAGCTTCAACCAAGTTATGCAACATTAGAAGCAGAATAAAACCATGAGGGGTATGACACACAGGCTATGAATTAAGGAC
Organism: Passer montanus; assembly: GCF_014805655.1. Taxonomy (NCBI): domain Eukaryota; kingdom Metazoa; phylum Chordata; class Aves; order Passeriformes; family Passeridae; genus Passer; species Passer montanus. The sequence continues at coordinate 216,746 of NW_024359721.1, read as the reverse complement.
AATTTGAATTTTAATGAGCTACTAATACATTATGTTCCTTTTGTTGGATCATGCCTCAAACTGTTTTAAAATTGAGTGCATAACATTAGGAAGGCATACCATCCCCAGTAATTTAATGAAGACTCCAAACAGCAGCTGAGAATGTCTACTCCTCATGGAATGCATCATCCTTCCTTTAATCTACAGCATTCACTGTAGATGATGCAAACTCTCAGCTAACGTGACTCCATACATTATTTAGGTTGTGGAAACTCCCCCAAAACATAATATATTTTAAATACAAACAGAGACAGAAAAAAAAGCACAGATTGTTAAGACACAGAGCAATGATGTTTGTCTTCCCAAGTCACTGTTACAGGTGATGGAGCCCTGCTTTCCTGGAGGTGACTGAACACCTGCCTGCCCATGGGCAGCAGTGCATGAATTCCTTGCTTTTGTGGCTTTTCCTTTCTCGATTAAACTGAATATCTCAACCCATAAGTTTTTTCACTTCTACCCTTCTGATTCTATCCCACTGTGCGGGTAGTGAGCGAGTGGCTGCCAGCTCACAACAGAAATAAAGTGGAAAATTACATAGGAAATAGAATTAAAATTATCAAATATTTAAAATTTTCTCACATCAAAATCAGATGTGAGAAAAAATAATTAAGTTTAATACCTAGGCTTTTTAAAGCTGTTTTACAAAAACACCACTATAAAGACATAACTCTGCTCTGACCTTTGCAGGATGCTTACACTTACTCTTCACAGAATTTCATCTTTTTGCAATCTTGCATTATATATTCAGAGTACTGACTACTGCATTCTGGTCTGGGACCTTCAACCTAAGGACATGCACTTGTTGAAGCAAGGAAAGCCACAAAGATGTTCAAGGGCACCTCTCCTATGCAGACAGGCTGAGAGAGCTGGGGTTGCTCAGCCTGGAGCAGAGAAGGCTCTGGAGAGATCTTATAGGACCTTCCAGGACCTAAAGAGGGTATAAATGAACTGGAGAGGGACTTCTTACAAGAGTCTGTAATGACATGACAAGGGAGAATGGCTTTAAATTGAAATAGGATCTGTCTAGATTAGGTAATAGGAATAAATCCTTTACTGTGAGGCTGATGAGACACTGGAACAGGTTGCCCAGGTTGTGGATGACCCTGGGAAGTGCTCACAGCCAGGCTGGATGGGACTTTCAGCAATCCAGTCTAGGAGAAAGTGTCCCTGTCCACAGCAGAGGGGTTGGAACTAGATGATCTTTAAGGTTCCTTCCAACCCGAACCATACTGTTCCATGATTCCATAATTCTATGAGAATAGTTTGGCCCAGTTCATTACAACTACATAGTAAGTCCACATCTCCCCAAGAACACAGGGCAGTGTTAGAAGCCAGAATACTTTATAACTTGAAATCACAATTAATGAACTAAAAGCAAAGAAAGGTGGACCAATCCTAGTATTTATCTATATCACTGCTAAAGAAGACCAATGACAGTAAAATAAACACATTTTGTTGTCCCTGACAACCTGTACCCAGAATCCAAAGTTTTAAGTCCATTACAAAAGCTTTTTTTAAATGAAAGGCTAAAAGCTACTATAAGTTTTGTTTTGCTTGTCCATTATTGTGACTCTTTGTGAAGGCATAAGTTGAATCTTTCATAGAAGCTTTGCAGGTTTTACATGGGAAGATGTTCAGGAAAAAATCCTGAGAGAATTTTATTCAATGGACTAAGTATAACCACTTGAAAACTACCCTATGCTACTTCAAATGCATCTGAAGATCCTCTGAATAAATTGCTTTCCTACATTCTCTTTCAGCCCAGAGTACAAATAGTCCACAGGAGACATTACAAAAATAACCAGAAGAGACAACAAGTAAGGCAATTATGTCCAAATAAAATTAAGCCATTAAATCTCAGAGTTTAATTGTTGCTTCAGCACAAACTTGCAGGCAAAGAAGACAACTTTTCATTTTGCACTTTCTACAACATCACAACCATACACACTCAATCCTTCTCCACACATGACAGAACTGGAAGCCTCTCTTCTCTCATACCAAAGAGGGAATAAGGGAACAAATGTACTTCACCACTGCAAGGGCAGAAGAAATCTACCACATGATCCTACAAGATGCTTCAATTGAATTCATCAGAAGGTGAAGTTCTTCTAATACCCATCTGATCTCCTCAGTGTCCAGCTCAGAGATAAAAAGCTACCCACCTAGCCACAGCCAGGCATGCTGAGACTCCAGAAACTTGGGAAAATACCCATACTGTCCTCATGCTGCCTCTCTCATTTTACTGCTGGGTCTTTGACAAATATTCCAAATATGACATTAGAAAAACTCTGCAACTGTGCAGCCATCCTATTACAGAATAGCACTTGGCATTTTATCAATATTTTAAAATTGCATTCATGGATCAATTTACTTAGAAATTATTCCTGAAACCTAAGATTGAGTGCTACATGCGTAATGTTGGCAAATCTTGAAAGACATATATTTACAATATTAGTAGTGATCTCTGCACACCCTTCAAACACATACTAAATCATTTCTGAAAGTGAAAAACAAGGATTTACTATTTGGATAGCTCTTAAATACCTTTTCATAGACTAAAAAAAATCACATCCCAAAAAAAGCTACAAGCAGGGAAGAGGTCTTAGAGGAAATCAGTTATACACTACCATAATGCTCATGCAGTGAGACACAATGAGGAAAACCTCTTTCACTGAGACAAAATATGAAATAAATTTTAGATCATTTTCTAGAAAGATGAGGGCATAATTATAGTCTGCATTAGAAATAAATGCTAAATATCTAAGGTATTACAGGGAAGGTTTCTACCCCTCTGATACTGCCAACATGTTGTTCTCCACAGAGGAGAAATGAGACAACAAGATACACATTGGAATTTGTTTTTTAATATGGGTTGTTCAAAACAAGGCCACTGATACTCACCTAATCACAAAAATTAACAGAGTCAGACACTACCTGAGCTATGATCTGCTCTACTTGTTTCCAGTTTTATTCCCATATTCCACCAGCCTTTCAAAGGAACAAGCCATGAGCAATAATTTACAATGGCTCAAAAACATTAACAGCAGTAAAACATGTATGCAATCCTTGTTTTCTAGCCCAGTGCACACAGCCCAGAGCACTCTGATAAAGGACAGAGATGGAACACAAGTAGAAGTGTCTCCTGTGCACTGAGCAGCTCAGTTAGGAAATCCCAGTGGAGCTCAGATTGGTGCTCGTACGTGCAGTACGATAACACAGTGCCAATGCATTTTTGAAAGCTGAACCAGCAACAGATTGGGGCAGGAAGGGAAGCATGTTTAGTCATCTTACAAATTTAATACAATCTTTCATCTTGGATGATACAAACAACAGTTATAAATAAAAACTGCAGTTATAAATAAACTGCATCTCAGGACTTAAATTTGACAATGACACATAGGAATAATCCAAGTCTTGCTGAAAATCAGGTTAGAGCTGAAGTATTGAGGAAATACTACACAGCACAGCCTCTGTAATAAATTTGTTTAATATTACTGATGCAGTACAAACAACTCACATTTCAGTATTAAAATACATTGAGAGTCTCTGGAAAGTAAACATCAGTATCCTTTGACTTGAAAACACACATTTATTTTCCTTTGAGGTTACAAAAGTTAATTCTAGATCGATAGAAAACAAAATCAGAAAATCTGAACTCCCCTCATGAAACTTCAGGTTTAATTACTGATATCTGATGAATATCACTGCAGTGCTATAAAATGTCAGTATTCCATTGCTTACCTGCTCATATGCTTTAAGTTATAGCCTGCAATAAAGTTAATGTTACAGAGCTGAGGCACAGCTATGCCCAACAAGAAACCTCCTCTCTACTTAAATCCAGGTGAAAACAAGTTTTGAAATAAGACTCTGAGAGTCACCCTGAAGCTGCTGAGACTGACCTATATTTCCATCAAGGGAGTACGCCCTGTAGCAGGGTGTCAGAGAAAATCTACTACATCAAGAACCACCAAGACTCAAGTCACATGTTTTTCTGGTAAACACTGACTTAGTCTTTCCTGGATCACAGAATCACAGAATGTGCTGAGTTGGAAGGGACCCACAAAGATCATAGAGTATAAGCAGCAGCCTCATAATATCATTTAAGAGGGGGTGCTAATAAATCTGTTTTTTCCATAAATTTTAAGAACACTCCAAGGTCCTAAATTGAAGACAATCAAGCTGGATAAAGATCTGATTTTCATATAGAAGCAATGCAGCTAAAAGGACTAAAAGCAATTCTTCTGAGAGACATGGGATCACTAGCTGTTGTAACATGCCAAACCACATTTCACTACTCAGATTTTGCATAGCACCACAGCTTTAACTTGCAACTGAACAAAGAGAAAGCACTGCAGATAAGGTTGCAACAAACTTCATGCTACCCTGAATCTTCTTCTTCCAATCAAATCAGAACAATTTGTTTTAGCAAGAGGCTTTCTTTTCTGTAATTCATATCACGACTTCAATTATTCTATCTGAACAGGTGCCCTGGATGCAGACAAATCCCTTAGCCTTATTTAAACATTTCAACGCAGCCTGCTTAATATCTGCCTTCAATAGTATTACATAATTTACCTGACATCAAGAGTATGAAATTTTCCTTTCTTCTGATCTCAAAGATTTGGATATAAGAAAGGTCGCATTATCTCATGAGTCAAGTAGAAATCTTCTTAAACCCTGAAAACAAAATCCAAAATGGTTCTTAAAACCATTGTGGTTACAGAATTCAAGCAGAGCTTCACAAAAATAATAGTAGCTGCAGTTGACTATTTTCCCTATCCTGAAAGCAATCACAGAAAAGCATCTCTTGACAGAAGTAAAACCAATTCTGTCCTCAGAGACTGAAGTTGAACCTAGATCTCTAGACCAATTATTTTCCATACCTAACCTAACAATCTGAATAAATTTCAGGATATGGTAGCTCATCCAAAATGGATGAGCATGAATAAGAAGATTGCAATTAAGAATCAGACTGCCAAGAGTTTGTGCACATATACATCTGGGTATACATATATATACACACACACATCTGTGTGCGTGGGTGTGTATAGTGTAACCCCCTCCCACCACCTAAAAAAAACACCAAAACTGTTTACAGGAAGTAAGCTGATTTTTAATGCTATTTTTTCCCTCTAAGCTTTCTCTAGGGAAAAGGTTTATAGGGAATTTCTTTCAGCTAACTCACTAAATCAATGTGAACAAGAACAATTCCAAACATTGATTCTGCAAGAGGCCAGTAACAAGCTATAGGCACCACAAAAACCAGATGAAAAAACATTCCTGCCTGATAGAACGGTAAAGTCTTTAATACCTCACATGTTTTCAGACTTCCATGACATTGCTGAAAGTTACACTTTCAGCTGGTGATGAGGTCAGCAGATTTCTCTACAGATGCCAGGTTAATTAACAGCCTGGATTTCTAGCTTAAGTCAAAAGCTCCTGAGTCTTCCACCACTTATGCTGACAACTTTGCTCCTTTTCTATTGTCTTTACATTACTATGACCTGAGCTAAATGATTACCGAAGTTCACAAAGTATATCACAATTTATGGAGCTTAAATCCCCATGGCCTCATGGGGATATTAATGCTCATGTTCTAAAAGAAAGCTTTTCTCCCCACCACATTCCACATAATGCAACTGTGGGCTGCTGCCAAAAGCAATAAACCCACCTTTTGCCATTATAGTTATGTCCCATCCCCTTCTTTCCACCAGATCTGGTAGTTATATGGCTGCTGTGAGTGTTGCTTCAGTTTGCTCAATCAACAAACATATTTTTTTTCTACTTTTTGGTGTCCATCCAGCCAGTGAACATCCAGGCCACACAATCATCAGCTTAGTATCAACGGAAGTGAGGAGAAAATGTCTTTCATCTGCAGTCGACATTTATACCAAATTATATATAGTATAAAACTACCCCTTAGCTATTGTCCTAAATTAAATAACTAAGTAGAGAGCACACTTTTACAGGCCTCATATAGAAGCAAATGCCTTGAGTGCTATCTTTTAAAAACCCATGAAATACCACACTTGAGTCCCAAGACTACACTCTTGCATGTGTGCCTTCATTTGTTTTACTATGAATAGTTCTACTCAAGCTATTTTCCTCACATTGAGGTTGTGTTAATTTTATGGATGTGTTATATTTTGATTCAACTATAGTATCCTAAAGTATAGAGCAAATAAATTTGCTTTGAGAACATAAAATTCTGAATTCCAGTATATTCTCACGTGCATATGTCATACTTAAAATCAACATTACATTTTTAAAGCACAGATGTGAAAACCACATTGTGGTAACTGAAAAAAATTATATTGTATCATCTAATTAACAGTGCTGAAATCTAAATTCTGTTCTTTCTAACCAAAGATATGACAGAATCAGTCAGAATTACTATTTTACTAGATTTACTCAGAGAGAAGACCAACATAATTGTCATGAACTTCACAGCATACATGTAACGTGGAAGAATGGCTTTTAACTTGGAAAATTGTCTACTTTCTCCCAGTTGTGGAAGCAAGTTTGGCAGCAGGAACTGAGAAGGGTAGTTTGATCCAGAAAAAACTGCTCCAATAAAAAAAATCTGACAACATTAATGAACCAGTTAAACATGAAGATCTCAGAAATAGGCACCTTTCTTTTTTCCATTAAGTGGCTGAGGCTGTAATTTGTATGGATTTAAACACAGTTGACTCAAAATACATAGGGTCATCTGGCTAAAAACTCTGATTACACCTTAACATGTTTTATAGCACTCAAAATACCAGCTCACCTACCTTCCTGAGCACAGACAGTTTGAGAAAATGATAGTTAAAAGATCCAGAGTCTATGCAGAACTAACCGAGGTAAAATAAGACATCTCATACCTTAATTCTGTCAAAATTATACCAACTGGAAAAAGGGAAAAGGAAGACCTTTTATGCCAAATTGTCTAGAACCTGTAGCCTTGGAAAAAGGGTTGCTGAGGGATCAGCAAGGAGCGTGGATACTCCTGCTTGCTGCAGGTCTGCTTGAGAAAGCCCATCACCATTCCAAGAAATATAGACCTGCAAAAGTGACACCCTACTAGCACTGCATCACAAGCTCCAGTGGGGACCAGAGCTTACATGAACACAAAAATCATTCTGTCACAGCTATGCCTTCATTGTTTAAAGACTTGATTGCTTGTGCCTGGAAAAAAAAGTGTTTTAAGCAGCTCTTTTCAAGTGAAAAAATCTCAGAATTTGGTTTAAACTCTCACAACAGGGAACAAATGTCTACTTAAAAGTTTTATATATTCCACAAATTGCTAACTAATGAGTTCAGGCTGAAAAGCTCAGCCTTAGAACACAATACTCATTCTTCATTCTGCAAAGTGGTTTCTGAAGTCACCTCCAACAGCACTGAGAGCCAAACCAAGTCATACAACATGTGCAAATTTCATGCTTCCAACCCCTCTACTTTCCAGCCTGAACACCAATCTAAAGCACACAGGCAGAGCTGAACATGTACTTTACTCACTGGCATCTATTTTATTCATTGCCTCCCTCCTCTTCAGCAAAATCAAGACAAGACTCCAGTGTTCCTGATCATCCATCTTTTACTCTTTGCTGTCATGTCAAGCCCACAGCTGCATATTTTCCTGGCAACTGTGAATCAACTCCCACTTTGATGATTGATTCACAGGCTAGAATAAGACATGCTTGCAAGAATAATTCTATTAACAACTTAAAACCAATCTGGTATGCACAGCTGCCTCTTCCCCTGCAACAGCTTTCCTCCAGAGGTTGTAGCCTTGTTCATCATATTAGTTTGTTAAACTAACAAGTCCCAGTCCAGATTCAGGGGAGTATCCAGGCTAAAAAAAATTCTTCTGGTTTAGCTTTTTCTGTTGAGCAAATCACACTCAGCTGGAATAAAGAGAAGTAGAGCAATGCTCCTGGTTACAGACACAAAGTGACCAGCAATTCAGGCACATGTCAGTGATTTTATAGGTGTGTGCATCAGTAATTTTGTGCCAAACAATAAAAATAGATATAAACCTGTAAATACAACTGGGGCACACTTGGCAGAACAGAGATGCCAGCTTCTGAAGATGTCTTGTACTGAGGAGTTCCCTTAGCTGGAGAAGTGCCTAGAAGTTATTAAAGAGTTCATATTTTTGTTCTTCTAGTAAGGGAACAAAATTTCTTGGCCAAAACAGAAACAGGGTGCCCAGAGTGATGAGAGATTAATCTATGAGCGCTCCAGGACCAACATACTTGTTTTTGCACAGGTGATTAGGGGTTTGGCAGAACTAGAAATTAATTGAAGGATGAAGCAGTCTACTTCAAAAACTGCTCTCCAGCTGACATGTCATGCCATTTCCATTAAATACATGTGGCAAATTGGTCCTGGCACTCTTAATTCCACCAGCTTTCCAATGATTAACCGCTAGGCAAAACCTCTGCAGGCTTCTGTACTTCAGAAAAACTGACATGCTGGAGAATTAGAGGACTTGAAATAATCACTTCTTCCCGCCACACCACATTAAAGGAAGCAACTCACAAAACTTGTGAAGAAAATAATTACATGGTTGAACAGGCTAAGCGTGCCTTTGAACACATCCTGCTTTTTCAAAACCTTGATTGAAAGTGCTACTGGCAGCTGTGCTGTAGGCACATAAATGTGGTAAGGAATGATTAAAAATTACCCATTCTCCTTCTCCACAAACTATTTCCATATTACCAGAGACATAGATAGAACAAATTATAACAGAAGTAATTCCACTAATGCAGCACAGAGTGTTTCTGCCTTTGGAGTATTTTGACTAATCAGATAAATAGTTGCATCAGACATACACACAACACCAGAACGTATTTATAGTGTTCATAATTCTGAAAATGGTTACAATGCTCTAGAAAAGTAACACTGATACACACAGATTAAGACATCCACACAGTATTGTTCTCAAATTTGACAGAGAAATATTAACATTCTACATGATTTCTTAATTACCATGACCTTATAAAGTACATGTTGAAATATGACAAATATAAAAGATTTTTGGGAAGGGTTTTTCTCTCAAAAACTACTAAAAATGCATACACACCTAAATGTTAAAATTTCGACAGGAAATTACAAGAACAGAAAAAAACAACTCTGTCCTGAGACTATACCTAAAATTTTATACTGATTCCACTTTCACAGACAGAGTATAGTGAGAGTATTATTTCCAGAAAAAAATGGAAAAGAGAAGCAAATGCAACACTACAAAACTTACAGCATATGTCTCACTGTGAAACACAGAAAATGCAGAGCATAGCCAAATGTGAAAGACAAAAATTTCTATTTAGCTAAACTGGATTTTGAAATAGCAATTTCAATTGCCTGCAAATTTGAGTGATGCCTAGGTAATAATTTTTTAATAGTTTATAACAATTTCTTTTTCCATTTTTGTCTCAAAGTCTAGACCTCATAAAGGTTGAGATTAAGTCAACTTTTTAGAGCCTCAAATGCATGTTTTCATATTTGAAAATTAATTTAAAATTAAAATACATTATTTCAATCTTGTGAAATCATATTTTGAAAAATATGCCTTCATTATTAGGAACACCAGCAATGCGTCAAGAACACCAGCCCTACCAGGAACTCGCAGAATCACTTTCATCACAACAGATGAAGGCACCTACAAACCAGTTCTTTATCACTCATTAAAAATGAAAAGCAGCAAGAGCTTCATCTCACTCTGCTAATATTATCTTCTGACAGAGGAGATGAAAACAATTCATCCAGGAGCTAGGCCTTGTATATAAAGCAGCAAAGCAGAGCTTCTAAAGAAATTATTCTTGCAAGAAGATAATGTAGATAATTAGGAAAATTTTGTTTCAGAGGTTTTATTCAACCTGAATGCCCCTTTCATAAAGAAGAGGGGTTGAGGTGGAGGGAGCGATCATCTATCCTATCATAGTCCCAGGAGAGTAAAGCAATCTTATTTTTTGTTAAAACAAGGCTACAATTTTCTTTTTAATTACTTACGACTCAAATAGCTCTGAAAGGATCAATATTCTAGAGGCAAGATCAAAACCAAACCAGATGGATATTAGAAAACATTATAATGCAATCTAAATGAGCTTTTGCACATTTCATTAGGTAAGAAAATTTTTGAAGTATTTCTCTCATCACCCAATCTCTTTTATTTTATATAAGGCAGGACTTTAGTCTGCCTCATTACAAGCAATGCATGAATTTTTCAAACAAGTGATTTTTTCCTGAAATGCTGATGCTTAAGTTAACTTTCCTTCAGCCAAATTAATTTCTATTCTCTGAACAGGCTTCATATTTGTAATCAGATTCAAAGTTAAATAACACTGAAGAAAACTGGTCTCTGTTGGTCCATCTTATTTTACTAATAAGTATCTTATAAACAGGAAATTCTCCAACTGTTTGCTTGAACAGTAATATCTTAGAGACCTGTACTGTTGTTTTGGATTAGTCTTCACACATTCTTCATTTAAAGACAGTATATTTTCAATACAACATAAAGTACTTTACTTACCCTTCTAACCTGACATCAGGTAAAGATCTGTTGAGTGCAATCATTTCACTTGCCATTAAATTAAATTGATTTATTTTAAACATTTCTTTCATTTTCTCTTGCTCCTCTTTTGGAATGACCACAGGCTTCCCCATCTCTCCAGGTCCTTCATGTGGTTTTTGCATGGGTTCTGGAACTTTGAAAAAATAAAATGTTATTAACTCCTTTTAAACTAGTTTTTATTTATAAATTTTGTTTATAAATTAATTTACACTGTAGGAGTGCTCACATTTAAAACAGTCCTAAACTCACCATGTTTTGAAAATGAAAACAAATCTTCACATTTGGAAGTTTAACAGAAATAGTTAAGTGCTTGTCTTACATACCATAATTCATGTTAAAAACCAATAAGGATTTATTTCTATCCACCATTACATCATAATTGACTTTATAAAGTTCCTGTATAGGAAAATTCAAAACTTTTCCAGGAAAGCCTGCATGTGCAAGAAAAATCTGGGATATAAAAGAGGGGGAGACCTCACTGCAGTCTGCAACTTCTTCAGGAGGGGAAGAGGAGGGCAGACACTGATCTTCTCTGTGGTGACAGTGACAGGACCCGAGGAATGGCCTGAAGTTGTGTCTGGGGAGGTTTAGGTTGATATTAGAAAAGGTTTTCCACCCAGAGGGTGTCTGGGCACTGAACAGGCTCCCAAGGGAAATGGTCACAGCGCCAGCCTGGCAGAGTTGAAGAAGTGTTTGAACAACACTGTCAAGCACATGGTGGGACTCCTGGGGTGTCCTATGCAGGGCCAGGGAGTGGACTCAATTACCCTGATGGGGCCCTTCCATCTCAGCTTATTTTGTGACTCTGTGATAAATGATGTTCCAGAACAGTAAAGGTTCAATTAAAGTGTAGCATTACATTTATTTCCACATTTTTATTCTGACAGAATTACATTGGCAGCAACAGTTTAGCAATAATTTCTCTTGTTTCTACTAATGTTATTTTTATGCAACAAAATTATATTTTGAAGGTTAACATTAGTAACAAAACAGTATCAAAACTACACATCTTAAATGTAACACTACACATCTTAAACCCAAAGAAATTTAAATATCAAATATCTGATCAAACTGAAGAAGAAAAATGGGAGGAAATTAATTCAGACTCTTGAATTATTTAGGGTTTTAAACCAAATATGTAAAAAAATCAGAACCTTTTTTAAAAAGTTACACTTCTCTTTACAAGTACCATTCACTTTTCTCCTAAACAGAAATGCTCAAATACTGAACTTGATGTATATTACTGCTTTAAAAATTCAGCAAGAGTTTTAATTTAAAAAATAGCAATTTAAGATCTAAACAGAGGAACAGAAAGTATTTTAAAATAAAGATACCAAATCACAAAAAAATAAGCCGAGGTTCAAATTATCTTTAATTTGCACCTAGGACAGCACAGTGTGATTAAACCTTAGGCAGAGAATAAACAGACACATAAAGAATGAGAAGAAAGTTAAAAAAAAAAAGACCTGAGCCTTCCATCCTTGTTGAAACACTAAGACTTAAATATATATTACTAATAAATGAGCTTTTTTGCTGGTCTGCATTTAGTAACAAGCACAGTGTGCTCCTTGAGAAATTTTCATTTTCAAGTACCTGAAGCGATTGCGCTAGTTGCATCCACACAGGAGCATTTAGCAGAGAAAATCCTCCCATGACAGGGGTGCTTTCTTTTAACCAAACTCTGCTTGATGGCCAGTTGAGCTATAAAACCCTAGAAGATGCCAGCCAGCCACTCATCCACTGAAAATGGATGGAGTAAGTGTGTTCGAGCAAATCCTGAACAGATGGGCCGAGGTGCTCGTTCCAGCCACGGGCTGAGCTGAGCAAGCAGTTTGCTTTGCATCTTTGCCTCTTCAGAAGGTATGGTTGGAACCTGCATCAAAACTTGCTGACTTGCAATTGCATAACCTTTTAAACCAGAATTTGTGCCTTCCAGGGGGTAATTAACTTAAAATTATGGTCTACAATAAAGTAATTATTTGGGCTTAATTTTATACATTCAGCGTGGTATTATCTGGGCTATCACAGCAATTTTTCTTAAGCGTGTAGCAATGATACATAGGTTCTCTTAGATAGAAAGTGATTTAACAATGGGTGTTCCACCTAACTAAAACAATTTAAAAAGCCCTATCAGAATGTATTGTATATAGCATGTTTTTTCTGAGTTCTGAAGAGTGTCTTATCCTACAAAATTATCTGTTTAGAAGAAAAAAAATAAATTCCTGCTTCATTTACACTTCCAGTTCTTTCTTAACTTTCACTAAATCAGTTAAACTGAATAGCTAAATCAGCCAAAAGCTCATCTCTCACATTTGCAGATCTTCCTGTTAAGATGAGAGTTTAGCACATCAGTGACTTGGATACTGGTGTACAAATTCCACAAATTCATCAGTTGAATTTTTAAATTTCATTAGTAAATACGTGCTGCTTGATTACACATTTTACCTCAGTACCTCATTCTCCTTGTAGAAAAATCCCAAAACAACTAGCTAGATCCAGATATTTTGTGCAACTCACTAAATGCAGACAATCAAGCTGAGGTGCAGGCAGGGCAATGACTTTCCAAGAAAAGTTAACCATCAGAAGATGTTCTCTCAAGTTTCTCAGAAGCATCTTCTCTTGGGTTTTTTTATGGTTATCTGTTTTCCCACAGATGCACGTAGGTTTCACACAAACACCAACCAACAACGTTCTCCCAAAATTACTAACAAATGCATTGTTAAGAACTCAAACCACAGTGCTCTTTTGTCAGTTAAATACAGAAAAAAATTTCCTTTGAAGGACTCTAAGTACTGGTGGCATTCTTCTAACAAATAGAAGTTAAATTTATGGCTACAGGCTTCAGAACTAAATGAATTACTAAATCACCACCTGATTAAATAAGAAATCTCGTAAGGTATTTCCAGATATTTCTTTTTTTTATCAATAAACCATTAGTTTCAAAGAAGGCTTGATCTCTTCCACATCTTCATTAAAAAATCAGGAACTCTTTATCTCTGTGGACTACAAATTTCTTTTTACCAGGTAATATGCCTGATGAAAACAAGATAATTCGAAATCTAAGACCATCTAAAGCCAGGAAAAAGGGGTGGATTCCTCTGGTGAGATGTCTTTAGAGCCCACATAAACTGACCAATGCAATGTCCAGTCACCTTTGGAGGCACCACCATATTTACAAGAAGCTGTTTGGACAGGTAGAAGTTCAGAGCAGTTCTGCCTCTTACACACACCTCAACCTTAATAGAACAAGATTGATTTATGATAAATGGTTCACATTTTCAATAATTAAATCTTGAAATTACTCACTTTTCTTCTTAGGGTTTTTTCATGCAGCTGGGATTATTCAGAAACAAGACACAATTTAGAGATTCCATCTTTATCAGAGCTTGAAATTCAGAATACAAGGTTTTGATTGGCAATTGACAAAAATGGCTGGTCCTAGTTTAATTTTGTCATTGCTTCAGGAAAAGAGTGTAAATAGCCAGGAGCTGAGATTACATGACTCTTGCAATTCACCAGTCCTAATTTTGAAAGATTCCCCAGCGCCCAGGGCTTCTAATCATTACACAAGGGGAATGCATCTTGAGGTAGGAAAAAAAAAAGGGGAAGAGGACGAATCTGAAAGTTTATTTAGAAAACACATCAAGTGCCAAAGCTGGAAGGTTTTTTTTTTAAATCAGACCTTTAGGAAGCCTATAACTGGGGGTAAAGTATGACTCATTTCATCTTCACTGAAGTCAAGACCTCAAGGGATGACCTACAGGGTTCTCACAGAAAAAAGACAAAGCTACACAAAAAGAAAAATCTTTATTACTTTATTAGTAAAACCAGGCTACCACCTAGGTATATTTTTTTACAAGAATGGTCCCTAATTGTACTGTTAGAGAACAGCTTGAACCATCTCTTTAGGTCTGGAACTTGTTTACATTTATTAAGTAAGCTCTGTTCCAGGCTGTGAAATCTAAATTACAATGCCAATCCCCATATGCAAACAATAATGCTCAAGTAACTATCTTATGATTATTAGATTTGGAAAAAAAATACTACATAACATGGATGGTGTTACTAAGGTTAAGTGATTTTCTTTCCAATTCACAGCAATATTTGAACATACATCAGCTGCCTTCCATAGACAACAATTAATTATTCTTAATGGGTTTTACTCATTAATCATTGGGAATTTAAAAAAGGGAGCCACCACCCAAGAGATGTGGCAATAGGAAGAACATGTGGTGTTTTGGATAAGGTGTGTGCACCATCCACATCAGAAGAGGTGAGGCAACCTCAGAGCTGAGCACTGGGAGAGGGCTTTCCCCAGTTTTCTCCCAACCCCTCTGGGGTCGTCATGGCAGGGAGAAGAAAGAGCATCAATGCCAGTCAGCACAGCACAGGCTCCTCACAGCTCAGGGACTGTTGCTGGAAGAAGCACTGCTGGGTGTTCTGATCCCAGCTCCCCAGGTGACCTGATGAAGCCACTGCAGATGTCTTCTGCCATGGTGGAGGGGGTGGGTAAAAGCTTAAGTCCACAGTCAAATCATCCCACACAACTACAGTCACTGGATTCCAACCATCCCTTCGTCTGGTATAATCTTAGTTACTCAGTCTTGTACTCTCCAGACCTCATGCCAAGCCCCCTCTTCCTAAGGCACCTCCACCTCAGCGGTCTTCCTACCTGGCTAGTGGCCCAACCCTTTTCTACCTCACCTTTTGTGCCCTCAACTCCACATTTGTGTCATTTCAACTCCCAGTCTTCAATCTTTGTCAGAGCAGACACCAAGGCTTCTATCTTACCCACCTTTCAGTTGCCCATAACCATGTACACTGAGTTTTCGACAGTTGCACATTCCCTTACTATTGCTTATTTTGAGCAATTTTAAAAATATTACAATATAAGCAGTATAACTCAAGTATTAATATTAAATAAGTAAAATTAAATTAATTTAAATAATAAATGAAATATTAAATATTACTGTATAAGCAGTATAACTTAAAATTGCATATTAGACACATAACCTGAAGTTCCTGATTTAAGATGGTGGTATCTTATACCATCAATACCAATGAGAAACAGCCCAAAGACAATTTTTGCTATGGCTCTTGCCTAATTCTATAAAAATAAAATCCTTCCATTTTCTGTATTAAAAACCTATGGAAAACGTCCTTCAAACTTCATGAAAGCCCAAACTGTCCAAAGTTGTCCTCAAAATCCTTTGCTCCTGCTGAAATAGCTAAAGATTGATTTTTCCAACTGGACAAGCACAACTTAAAATTAACAAACTCTTCAGAAAAACTTACTCCTATATTGAGTAAGTTCATTAAATGCCATGGAATTCTTCCATAAATTGCAAAGAGAAGCTATATAGCACAGTGACATGGACAAGGGGATATTAAATTCAGAACACTAGCATAATTTATGCTGAATCAAGGAAACTAATTCAATTATGAAAATTAAAAGCAGAGGAAAAAGTGAAGTGAAAATCAGATTTTGATAAAAGCTTCACAGACAAAATAGCCTCAGGCTATCTGAGAAGACTCCAGGCACTCTGAGCAGGAGTAAACCTGCTGCAGATTCCAAATCAGTAAACTACTGGAACAAGTAAAAATATCTATGATCAGACATGCAGCTTGGTTAAAAGGAAATGTCACAGGGTCAACCAAGGTTTCTAGCAGATCTATTCCTGCACATACCTTACTACGAATCAGCTGTTAAAAAAACAACAAAACAAACACCTGAAAAAAACCCCCACCAAACAAGAAAATTTACAAAACTATATACAAGGTTTTGTTTGGGTAGTTTTTCATTTGTTTGTTTACCAGCCAACTATAAGATATTAACAACATATCAAGAATTTTAAAACACAGGTTTGGGTAAAGGTCAGAATGAAGACTGTACTCAGCTAAATAAAATTAGTGTCACATAGGGAAAGTCATAATACTAATCTGTCAAAACTAAAGACTTTCCCTCACCTGAAGGTTCCCCCAATGACTTCATATGTAAAGTCATCTGAAATTTCAACATTATCAATATATCACACTAAGTTGATAGGTATTGACTTTCACCTGCTATTTTCTGGCGTAAGTTATCTGCTTTATGGGAAGCCAAAAATTGGATCTATTCCTACATAACAACACATCAGTCATTGTCTTACCACGTAAGAATTTCCAAACTTCTGGAGAAAAAAAAAAAAGGAAAAGAAATAGAACAAAAAAAAAGACTGAGTTCATGCAGAAGACATACTTTCTACATGAGCCTAATTAATTTTCTTGCCACTTTGCTCTCCTCTTACTGAAAAGGAAACTCAAAAAATGCAATGCCAGCAATGGAAAATTTAAGTTAGTTCTGCAAAATTCAGGTGGATTAGAATCCCTTTAAAATGCTCACATGCAGTCATGAAAACAACAGTCCAGAGGTGCTGAGCACAGAAATTCTGCATTCTATACAGTGCTCTCTGTGGAGATTTATTGGCTTGTTTTCATCACAGGGAAAGAAAACAAGTAAACCAAATCTGACACTTCTTAAATATCTCCCCAGTGTTATTCTGTAACTGAGCAACATTATTCTTAAAGTACTTCTGAAAATTTCCCAGGAAGGTCGAGATTTATACCAGATGTCAGCAGGTGAAAAAGTTTTTTGTGATGGAAAGCAATAACCTTGAGTGCAATTAACTGATTTGACTTAACAATTAGCATCACTGAAAAGGTTTCCAACATCAGCAGTGAAACACAGACACAGCCCTTTCAGTGGGAGAGACACCAAACTACAGAATTAGATGCTTCACAAACAAACTGGAGGTGGCAGCTGCCTGCAGTTCTAAATGCATATGCTGAGACATTGCAGGGATGAGAAATCTCCCTGCACCAATCTTTTCTCCCATCTGATCAACTGTGCTAATGTCCTAAAAATAAAGTTGGCAACATCAATAGTAGTGCTGTCAAGAAAACCCAAAACAAAACAACCCCACACTCAGCTCATCTAATTGGTACTCAAAAACTTAAGGTGGCAATAACAAAACTGAAAGCTTATGTGAAAACCTTTAGTACTGAGTAATACAGTTCTCACTTAAAAGTTATCTAGATAAGCATGCACTCATATTTGTCACTTTTACATCCATGTTCATTCTATTATCAAAACCTTTTCATTACAATATTTACTATGCTTTACTGTTACAGTCTTTGGTCAAATTTTGGGTTAGGTGGGTTGTGGGGCAGGGGGTGTTTTTCAGTTTGGATGGTTGAAGTCTATTTTTGTAGGGGCAGGCAGACAAGTGAGCTTGGTTGTTGGTTTGGTTTGTTTTTCTAGCAGGTCTAATGAAGTTAATAGTGCCTCTGCTTCTTCACTCATGGAAATATAAAATATCCTTTAGATTGCATTAACATGGCTTAGATTTTGAACTTTCTGTTGCATAGTTTTTTAGTATTATTTCATATATATTAGTGCTTAAAATTTTACATCTTAAGTGTTTTAAGTCTGCAGCATGCATCTCAGACAACATGGTTATTCTCTAGTCATTCAAAGAAACACAGAATATTCTGTGACTCCTAAATGCTGACACAATGCTACATTGTTGAGAAAAAAAAATCCCAAATCTTTAAAAATAGTGCAAATTTTAAGGAGCATAATTTAAAGAATACTTAGGCAGAAAACTTACCATCTCCTGCTGGCAGGCCTCGTTCCTTTTTCTCATCACATTTATTGCATTCACTGAAGTACAGCAATAGAAACATATCCAGAAGGACCCAAACCAAAGAGGTGGCAAGGACCACCTTGCAATATGCAAATTTTTTCATGGCACTTTAAGTCAAATACAAAAATAAAAAAGTATAAATAAAAATATCAACAGGGTTTTTTTTTAATCCAGTTTGAGAGACCACGTTCTATATCTGCAAAAAAAAAAAAAGAAAAATATGTCACAAAATTTACCTGAGGACAGATGCTAAAAGCAGAAATTTTAACTCCATTTTCAAGGTAACAATTTAGTTATCTTATGATGTATGCAAGAAAATTAATGTCCTATGCATTTCAGTGAGATAAGGGAATGGGGCCAATTATAGCAGCATTATTCCAGTCCTTTGTGATGTTAACATTCGTCACCTGAAACTTCAAAATGAGTGACCAAAACACTCACTGCTGAACACACAGACGACTCTCTGCTGAGCCACTGGAAAAGAAGGTAGGCACATCTAATGATATTAGAAGAAACTCTCTGGCTGCTCTGGAAACCATGACAGCCTAAATGAATGAAAACCAGGAATATCTTGGGAAGCAGGATATCAGTCTCTACTGTGTGAATCCCATGGCTCCCATTTCTCATGCTTCTCCCATGTAGCACACACTGACATTCGGGGTCCATCACTAGGAATGCTGGCCTGCAATGCCAGGATTTTCCACAGAGTCTAATTGACTACTGCACCAGCTTCACAAAGACAAATGCTTTGTACTTTCAGCAAACCAAAACCAAACATCCCTTTCGGTAAAATAAAACAGTAGGCAAGGTTAACAAAGTACCCATAAGCCACCAGGATCATTTACTAGGCATTCAAAGCTAAAGTTGGTAATTTTGACACTTGAACTGCCCTTATTAGCTTAATGTTTGATTACAGAGCAAACCTCTATACATTTTTTCAATGTGTATACATTACAATTTTAGCATGCCAGCCTTTGAAATTCTCTTTTGCCCTACTCAAATTACAGATTTTGTTACAGGGACTGCATACTTCCATGACTAGTAGGGAAGAATCAAGAACAGCTTTGAGCTTCCTCACGCTAAAATATGGAGGGTTTAACTTTTAGGGGTTTTTTTAACCACTACTGACATATTTCAACCCAAAGTACTCCTGAAATGTTCACCAGTGGGAACAGCATATCAGTTAAAACCAGAGTTGCAGACACTCTTCATATATAAAATGAAGGGAATAAAATAAGGAGACTTTAAAGACATGCTAGGATTTTACAAATTACATACGCTAAGTTTTTCTTACATGCTTTCAGTGAAAACTGAAGAATTTATTGAAAAGAGAACTTTAATCACAAGCCTTTGTGTTGATTTGGACTGGTGTAGAGTCAATTTCCTTCACTGCGACCAGTAGAGGCCATGTTTTGTATTGGTGCTGGAAAGAGCATTGATAATTCAGGGATGTTTTTGTCACTGCTGATCAGTGCTTACACACTGTTGAGGCCTTTTCTGGTTCTCACCCCACCCCACCAGTGAGGAGGCTGGGGGTGCACAAGAAACTGGGAGGGAACACAGCAGGGGCAGCTGATCTCAACTGACTCAAAAGCTATTCCATACCATGTGGAATCATATAAAGCTCAGCATATAAAGCTGGGGCAAGAAAAATGAAGGAGGGGATGTTTGGAATGATGGCTTTTGTCTTCCCAAGCAATCACTTCATGTGATGGATCCTTGCTCTTCTGGGGATGGCTGAACATCTGCTTGTCCATGGGAAATGGTGAATAAACCCCTTGTTTTGTTTTATTTGTTTGTGCAGCTTTTGCTTTAACTCAACTCATTTTTCATTTTTATTCCTCCCAGTCTCTCCTCCATCCCACTGGGCTGGTGGGGAGTGAGTGAGAGGCTCCTACATGGGGCTTGGATGCCAGCTGGGGTTGAAGTTGTGACTACACCAAAACCTCATTAAAAGCCTGAATCATTAAGACTGCATTTCCTTTAGGATTGCTTTGCCACAATTTGAACCCCTGACTCCCCCCACCCTTCTTAAGGGAAAATACAATAACATCCTGTTTCCAAATACAGCCTATTTCTTCTTACTGGCAGCAGACATATTCCTATTACCCTGCACTCCTTTACATCAAAGTCACACAGCTTTGGATGGCATGGCAACATAGGAGCCTGTGGCCTTTTACTTGTACAAGGCTCAAAGTGTGTACAATCCCTCTGCTTCCTGCATAGGTGCACATCAAATACCAAGAATGAATTATTTTTGAGATCTCAGCTTGCATCTATATCTATCTATATAGTTTTGGTGTACAGGGATGGCTGTAAAAAATTAGGAGCTGCAGAAGTATCTGTAACTAACAGCCTGATGTAGTAACAGATGAAATTACCACAATGAAACATTAAGCGACATAAATTATGAAAAAAATCCCAAGTTAGAGGTTTTTTGGTTGTTTTTTTTCAATCCTTTTTTTAAATAGATAGGAGGATAGACCTGAACTCTGGATCTTGGGAGCGGTACTATGAAATTCTGTAAAACCATCAGCAGCAGTGAAGGAAAAATAAATCTGTTACAGACTACTATGTAGAAAAGAGAAACCAAACCATCACTACTCCATTACACAGTATCTGCTCTCTCATCTTGAGTGCTGTGTGAACATCCAGTCTTATAATTTCAAAAAGGATATAGAAGGATTAGAAGGAACAAGTGAGAAGTGCAAAAGGATGAACACAACAAAGCACACCTTTATTATAAGACGAAAGTAGCATTTTTCCTGGCTGGAAAAGATGTCACCTAAATCAAGTGGCAGGTCTATAAAATCAAAAGCTGTACGGAGATAGTAAATAGAGATCAACTGTTGCCTTTAACTCTTACTTCTTATATTGGGAGAAATCAAGTGAATTTAGCAGCAACAGTTTAAAATCCAGAAAAGGAATGTATTCCCTAGAGTGTGTAGTCATCCAGGGGAGCTGCCTACTACCATCCCCTGCCAGCACTGTAAGTCTCCTCATCAACTAATAAATACCAAGTCCTCACCTCTACTTTGGGTGGTCCCTGACTGTGAACTTCAAGTCACTGCATTCCAGAAGAGTACAGTGAGGAAGTATCATTCCAGTTTCCCCTATTCTCTGCCCTAGATATGCATATCAACCACGGGCAGAAACAAATACTGTATACAGACAAAATTTGTCTGACACAGTGCATGACTGCCCTTAAACTCTTCATACAATAGGTTTCTTCTGGTCCAACTCGGACACTATATGAAATGATTTGGCAAAGAATAAAGTCACACCACCACCCTGCTTGTTCTTAAAGAACACAAACGCTAATAAAATACATGTTTTGAAAGAAAACTCTACCAATTATTTTAATTTTACACTTCTTGAATTTCAGACTTGTGAGACATTAGGCTGTAAAACAGTGTAAAACCCACAGGAGCACAATGTTTTGGGGTCTTCAAATTAGCAAGACATCAGGAGAAACACAGTCTAGACTTGCTCTATATCAAGCGCTTTAGAATGCATAGCCTGGTGGTATATCTGCCTCCAACAAAAGAAAACTCCTTTGTCGGTTCAGTGAAATGTCAAAAAGACACTTTGTGAATGCTTTGAATCCTTTGAGGTTCGGGGAAGTGATGAAAAGACAGCAATGCAAAAGTTCAACACAATTTTCCATAGATAAGGCCCTTCCCTGTACCTTTAGATGAAGGCTCTCATTCCCTTGGGCAGTCTATCATCTCACAAATTAAACTGCATTTTTACCACTGCTTTTTATGACAGCACTCCCCCATCTGCTTCCCCAGCAGAGCAGTGAAGCAGAGGAGCCCAGAAACTCCAATGAAGCAACTGCTCTTAGCATACCGGAGTCTTGAGCCACGGCTCCAGGAAGAGGGCTCTGCCATCCAGGGCTTGGTTCCTCCCTCTGCTGCTGGAGAGGTAATGGTGGCCTCAACCATGGGAGGAACACTCTGCCTGAGTGCTGCTTCTTCAGTGGAAGAGGCTATGGAGCAAAGTGAGCAAGGACAAAAGCAGGTGGATGCATCTCCACAGAGACCTTGAAGTGCCACGAGTCTGTGCCCCATGATGTAAAAAAAAAAAAAAAGAAGAGACAGCTAAGCATTGCACTCAAAGGATAAGTGAATGGAAACTCCCAAAACGGAGGCTGAAAGAGACAAATCCAGGAAATTGTGGCAACAGAAGGAAAGCAGGCAGATGTGCCCTTCTACAACAATTATACTGCCTGGGATGCTGTTGAAAGACTGATGAATAACCCTCAGTTACATTTCCTAAGCATGTGAGGAGGCTTTCAGATAATCCAGGAGTACAAGTTGGAGCAAAGCAAAAGCATCAACAAGAACGGCACTTTAAGGATAGCAAAAAATTAAAAAATTTTTAAAAGGCTGAAAATAATGCAGATCCAGCATTCAGCAGGAAAAGGCTAAGATACTCAATGCCTTTTTTGCCTCCTTTGTTATTGGAGCCTAGAGGGTGTCTGCAAGAGGGAAACTTCACATGCAGGACACAGACTGGGTCAGGGATCTCTTAAACCACTTGGACATGTGCAACTCCATGGCACCAGAAAGGTGGCATTGGAGGGTGCTGAAGGAGAAGGCTGATCTTACTGCAGGGCCATTCTCTATCATTTGTGAAACATCTGAAATGCTGATCCAGAGATTCCCAATCCTCAAGATCAGGAAAAAAGTTATTATCAAGTAGGAAAGGAGATTCTGGAGAACCATCTGCTAAGTCAGTCTCACTTCAGTCCTTGCAAAGATTATGTAAGAAATCTTACATACAAACACACAAAGCACCAAACTATACCAAAAAACAAACAACAAAATAAAGCAAACCCAATCCCAACCAAAACCAAAAGGGGAACAGGCAGTACAGATGCACCAAAGCCATACCAGTCTTGAACAGTTTGGCAACTCACTTCAATGAGAGCTTTGGTTTGGTGAACAAGGGAAGAGCAGAAAATGGTGTTTGCATTAGCTTCAACAGGGACTGTGACAGTCCTCCAGCGTACTTTTTCAGAACTTAGTGAGATTTAATCTAAAGAAGTGGGTTATCAGGGGGGTGGACAGCAAGCTGGACCACCAGGCTTTGTGGCTTCTGACCAGCCATACAAAGTCCAGCTGACAGACAACCACTGGTGAGAGCTCTCTGAGGCCAGAACTGGAGCTGACACTTGCTAGTGTCTTTCCTGAGAAGCTGAGCTGAAAGCATGCTCAGCAAGGTTGCTGGTGACACCCAGCTGGGCTGGAGCATGCAGACAATACCCTGAAACAACATGCAGGAAGGAGTGGGTCTGGGTGGCCAATTCAAGGGACATTCAAATGCTAGAAAAACAGGCCAGTTAAAACCTCAAATATTCAGTAACTAAAAAGTACAAATTCCTGTTCTTAAAGGTCAAGTTGGATGATGGTCTGAGCAACTTGATCTAGCTAGTGGCAGCCCTGCCCATGGCAGGGACTTGGAACTAGAATATGACCTTTGAAGTTCCTTCTGAACCAAACCATCTTATGATTCTACAAGTATTATCTATATAGGCTGGGTACTACCTGCTAGGAAGCTGCTCTGCAGGAAGAAACTGAGAGCAAATTCAAAATGAATCAGCAGTGTGTTCTTATGACAAAGAAAGTCAACTGCATTTACAAACCAGCCTAGCAACCACAGAAATAACCCCCAGATGTATAGACTTAATAATTGCATTTACCTACAGAGTAATGTAATAGAATTGAAGATTTTTGCAAAACCAAGTATTTTTCATCCCTTCAAAATACTGGATTATAGATTACAAAACCCTTATACTGTGGAAGAAAAAGGAGTATTAAAAACACCTTGGAAAGAGTAGGAACAAAGGTTGTACTTTATCAAGAATAGAGTGAAAAGAGGAAAAATGGGTACATTCAAGTCTTGTTACTTTTGAAGGTCAAGTGAATTTTTCTTCCCTGTGACAAAATCTATGATACATTTGACACTACAGGAAAAGGTCATCTTTAAAATTACTGCTCATATAAAGAGCATTGTTTCACTTAACAACCTCTTTTACAAACACAGTTGGCATGGGAAAGAAAACTTACTCTTTTCCAGTATAGCACAAAAATACTCAGTCTTTATCTCTGTTTATACTAGTGATCAGTCTTCAATACGACTCTGTAGCAGACTTGACAAAGGATTTCATTGCCATTATTCGGCTAAATCAGGATTCTACACTGGATGCAGCACGTAACCAGACAAAGCTGATGTAAAGTTTGTTTTCCAGAATTTCAGATATGAACAAACAGAAGCTGGCACAAAATAAGGGCTCATCAAAATCCTGACACAACATTTACTATATTTAAGCTATTAATATCAATTTAAACCAAATGGAAAATTATTAACTGAACAGCATCTAAGGAAAGATTGATGGCCTAACCAAAACTGAATTTTCAGCTTCTCAGTCTACTTAGTAATGAGGGAGAAAAATTGGCATACTGTAAGGTAACATATTAAGCATGTGCATGGATTTTTGAGCAAATTGCTAAAAAATTGAGCCAATGCAAATTGTTGTGAGCATTGTCTACAACTCCGTATCTCTGAACTATTAGTGAGGCCAATCCCATTGGTTACATCCATATTTGAAAAGAGAAGTGATGCCAACACTACAAGCAGGTTCCAGAACTACTTTTGCTGCTGTGCTGATGGGTTTTTTTGTTATTCTTTTCTTTTTTACTGGCCCATGCTCTAAATTGGTTCTAGTGCTTGTTTGCAGAGAGCACATCACCATCAGAACATCAGTAAACAGTTTGGTTTGAGGACAAACAAAGCACTACCTTTCAATGCTATGAAAGCAAGTGATAAAAAACCATTTAAATTAGGTCAGCCCATCACCTGTGGAAAACAGATTATTCTTCATCTTTTTCACAGTAACACAAATGCATCCAGTAAATTTCAACAGGCAAAAATAATATTAAAGAGTTTTAGGATGCCAGTAGTCTTCTTCTCAGAAGTTAATATAAGAGAAGAATATTTCATGGGGCTATGCTCATTTGATGGATTTTGAAAGGTTTTATTATTCATCTGTTCAGTACAATTCAGCAAGAAAGTTCTGAGGAGGTGATGAGAGAAAGCAGATCATACTAGTCTGAACAGTATGAAAACAATTCATTAAAAGCTAACCTGCACTTCAGAAAAATTTAAGAAATGTAGGTCAGTACAATAAATTTCTATTCTTCTCGCTCTGAGTAGGAAGACTACACTTTTAATTCATCAGAAGCAATTTTTTAATTCACAAGTCAATTTTTAAATTGACCCTTTGAAAAAAAATATCAATTCTATTTCTAAAAATGGTGGGCCTCTGAATAAAGTCAGAATAACAAACATAGAAGTGGCTGACTACAGTTGAAAAACAAGGATGAACTTCATACACAAAGGCAGAAGCTATTGTTTCATCCCACCTTTCCTACAATTTAACAGAATGCATTATGCTTACAAAAGTAGCTCTTGTGAGGTTAAAATCTCTCATCACATAGAAAAGCAATACCAAAAATGGAACAACAGCTATGCACTCCAACTACTGCTTACAACTGTATGGAACTACATGACTGTGTACTTGAACCTCTGATTCTCCCTATTCAGAATTACAGAATCATAGAATACTTCAGGTTGGAAGGGACCTTCTTACCCGAGAGGTCTTTACTTAACCTCTAAACTTTTAAGATCAGTTCTAAATACTTCTACTTAGTAAGGAAATAACATTTCTGAATTGAAAAAATTGGCTTTTAAAAAGTTTGGCTTTTAAAACACATTCTTTCAGTTAATGCAAGAAAGTTAATTGAAAATGCAATGCTCTTTTGGTACCTGTAGTTTTCAGAAACAGCTATAGTTATTGAACTTGTGAAAACAGTTTATAATTTTGCAAATCAGTGTTTAGTCGTTCCTCAAATGAGTGTAAAAATGCCAAATTTCCTCAATACAGCATTTTTGGGAATTGAACAAAAGATCATTTACACAACTGCTCAAATGAAAACCTTTGAAATCATTTAAATTACACTCTTTCCCAGTCATAGTCAGACCTGTGCTTGCAGGAAGAAACTGCAGTGGGCAAGGTTTCAAAGGACAGAAGAACAATATTTTAATCAAATAATAAAAGTTCAAACCAATTCATTGCACAGAATTTGGATTTACATTCTTTTTTTCACAGCAATTTTTGCTATGCAAGAAAAGGAATAAATTGATCCAGGAGGGAGATGAAATATTCCCTATCAGAATATCACTGTAAATACTGCAAGAGCTCAAGAGGATAGCTAAAATTTGGAAATTAAGAATACAATAAAAGTACAAAGACTACTGCTGTCATATAACCAGCTGAGATTCAATAGATGTCTATTCTATGACTTTGAAGTAGATTTCAAATGTCTGAGGCAACAACTTCATTTCTCTGTTGTTCTACAGGTTGCATAAAAATTATCTAAAGCCAGACATCTCATTCAGGGATTCTTCACACATTCCCATTCTCTTAACTGCTCTAAAATTTAAAATATACTTCTAGTATGTCCAGTGACAAATCAAAATACATTACTTAATATTGCCAATCTGAAAACAAAAAAAAACAACTATACATCTTTTTACAGAACTGCTTCAAATCTTTGGAGCACATCATTAGCCCAGGTTAACTGCAACATAAAAGAAAATGAATACACAGATATATAACACCCTGAAACAAAGAGAAATAGGTGTTTACATGGGCATTAAGTTATTGGCTGTTACAGACCTGGCAGGTAAGTTCAAATCACTACTATTCAAATCTTTTCCCTCTAAGATTGAACAGCAGAACTGCCTCTTGTGACAGGTGCAGAATAGGCAATCCTTTTTGAAAAGCAGATTTATAAGCCAAAAGACAGTTATTTCTTTTCCTGAAACAACTGCAGTCTTAAATTGGGTTACTGACACCTCAGATGCTGACAGAGAGCAAACATTCCTCTTCCAAGCCATAGCTACTATGCATGCACACTCTGGGAGGGCTACTGAGGGTGCTTGACTAAGAGAAACAGCCAGCTTGAGAATACAGGCAGTATTTTCATCACTGAGTATCAGAGGCAGCACAAAGACAATGAGCAATTCATGAGTGAAAAGCTTTTGTTGTTAACAGCAGCAAGAGATGATTTAAACACTAAGCTCATAAAGCCTTGACATGCAATAATTAATGGCTGAAGATGCATCAGTAAGACCTATTTGAGCCTTCTGCTACCCTTCACAGCAGCCTAGAAGGCTGAAGTGGACTAGAACCACTGGAAGAGTTTTTCTTTTTGGAATATTCACAGATGGTGACCCAGCACTTAGCTTTTTCAGCACAGCAACACTCCTGCCAATCAGCATCCCAGAGCTATAAACTGACTCCAGTTTTTAATAACTCCCCGAAGAGCTGTGTTAGCTGGTCTTTCAACCCCAACACTACAGGACTTTTAGAGAAAAATTGAGGTCACATCAACACAGGTGTTCCAGGTGAGGACCTCCATTTCCTCAAGAAAAATAATCTGTCATGCAAGGTACAGACTGTGCAAGTTTACCATTACTCAAAAGAAACAGCTTAAAACTAGGTAATTTTAGGCTCCCTATTGGATCTAAATGGTCTCTAAAGAAATTAAAAGCTGAACTACCCAAAATTTATATTGCAGTGGAGTAGTGTCACAGTAGCAGAGATTAGGCTATTAGTACACTATTAGCTGTCTGCAAGGAAAAGCTCTAAACACCTCCACATGTTTTAGGTGCTCAATCTTGTGACAGGATGTAACACAGTGTGAAGGCTTCTAGTCAAAAGCAGCATCACCTGGCCTTACAAGGCATGGGTTTCCTAAGAAACAAAGCATGCAAGCAGTCAAGGATTTCTAATAATCAGGGATTCATACGTTTCCAAAAATTGTTTTAAATAACTTGGCAAGTGCCAGTTGAGCTGTAAGTAGAATAGGCTACGAGACAGGACTTTTTTAAAATTTAAAATTCTTTCTGAAAAAAATTAAATTTAGTATTGTGAGCAAGCTTCTTTAAGAAATCATATGCACTAGATTAGACTATGTGGAAGTAAAACCACAGTAAGCTGTTTCATATTCTCAATGCTCATATTTTCCGTCTTCCTTTACAATGCTTCTGCATGGTTCAGAAAATCAAACTGGCTTCCAAAATGTTTTAAAAGTTCAACATTAACATGTCCAACAAACTCAGAATTTACCAGCTGAGACAGAACTAAAATGGACACTACCCTTATCAATAGGTTGTTCTTCAAACAAATGTGTCAAATAATAGAATTTTCTGCAGATTTTACTTTCTTCAGTCTGCACATGTCAATACTCAAAAATGTATGCAGCATTTGCTTTTGAAGTATTTTGAGGAAATAAGGAAATTCGTCTTGAAAACAGCAATGAACACAGACAAAAGGGTCTCAAATTCACCCTCTATTCTATTAAGTTAGAAGAGAAGAAAACCGAGAAACTCAGGTGTCAGTATGAAATAATTACAAACGTCAAGGACAAGTCCTTCACTACTTGAAGGTCAGGTAAATTCACCATCACAAAACTAGCTACATATTCTTCATAGACAAAAACCCATGCAGTCAGTCAAATGAATAAATCTTAAACAAGACATCGCTGACACCTTCCTTGCATGTTGTAAGAAATTATTAAATCTTTCAAGCTAAGTCTCAAATGTTCAAAAATATCAAATCTCCATAAAGCTTCTGATTATTTTTTAGGTACGTCTCAAAGCCACAAGCTAGAGTGGAATAAAATTGTTCATTAATTCTTCAAACATTTTTAAAGATGTCAAAAAACTACATAGGCAAATAGCCACCATTAAGGATGAATCACCAATGGGCAAGAATTTGATTTAAAGAAAAGCAGAGTAAGCTAATTAAAGAAAAAAATATTATAGAGGAGACTTCTGGAAACATTGAATCTATTGACTGCAACTTACCCAATCATCTTTTTGTGAGTAAGTGCAGGAACCTCTAATCCTGAAAACTTTCTACTGTAGATTAAAAATCCAGCAGCAAAAATTGAAAAAATACCAAATAACTTTGAAGAACACTTTTTCTCTGCCTTCAGCATATGTGAAAAATATTCAAAATAGTGTTTTAGAAGAAAAGCTTTGAAATAAGCATGGGTAAATAAAAATTCATCATACATGTTGGGGCTATAGGGTGTTTATCATAGAGAAGCTGACTGAATTTTGCCTAGAGTAACAGCAGAACTCGCTGAAAAATCAAATGCACATATTAAGTTAAAAACTGCTGAAAGAATAACGTGTGACTGATGGTGAAGACTTGAAGAATTAGAATATATTATTTGAAAACATACGGGTGACAATCACTTAACACACAGCGGGTTCTACCACCACAAGTAAAATAAAGAATGGTATTTCAAGTAGAATGAGGAATGGCAAAGAACTCAAACAAGTTAAAATGTTTTACCTCTCATTCTTTAGAAGTGTCACTGCACATAGTTTAAAATAAAAATCTAAAAGTACCACACCTCATCATGTCTAGGGAAACACCCAAATTCTAACCCAAATAACTCAGCAGGGCTAAACATTTTTTGAAATACAGAGAAAACATCAGCTCTCCATCCACAAAATCTAGCAACAACAAAAACATACAAAAAAAACCCCCAAAAAAACAAAAACAAACCAAAAAACCCAAAACAAAACAAAAAAAAAAACCCACAACCAAAAACCCAGAATGTGTAGGTGTTTCTCTTTCTCTAGCAAGAAAAGTCTGATCAGATATGGAGAAAAAAAAAGAAAAGCTAGCATTGTCAACTTCTGGGATACATTAAAGTTTTGCAATGTTTCTCCCAAAAAACTTGTGCTCCTTTGCTTTATATCCATAGGCGAATAAAAAGCCTACCTAGAGAGCAAAAAGGGTGTATTTATAGAGAAAGGCAATGCAGCTTTTAAGCATACAATCCCAGATAAGCCTCTTCTCACATCACAAAGCTGTGTGCTCAGCAGGTAACTTCTGCTGCTAACAACTGTTCTGTACTTAATTAACACACAGAGTATTGCAATACAGAGAAGATTCTTCACATACATCCTTCCCTTTCCCCCTTAGACTCACTTGTTTTAGATGGAGTTTTTCTTAATTCTGTCTTTCCAGAGATCACTGACAACAGAAATTTGAGAAATATCACACTTTTAAGCCCTTTGTTTCAATTGTCAATCCATGCAAATGTACACATGGTATAAAAAGAGCAACCATGAGATTTTCTTCAACAATGAGACTCATAAATTTTTCCATGTAAAGTTTCTTTCTAAAATAGGCAACATCCAAATTTTGGGTTCTACACTGAAGAGGTGAACAAGAAGAAAAGAACTCTCAGATAAAAAGCTAAAAAGGTAGAATCATAAATGCAGAGCTCTGGAAATTCTTTAGAACTTGAGAACACTTTCAAGACTGGACAAGGCAAGAAGAAACTGATGGGGAGATGTTAGAACAGTTTTCAAGCAGACTGTTATTGCAATGGCTCTTCTTTAGGACTAGAGTCCTGGATCTTTGTCCACATGCAGTCTTGGTCTTAAGCACTGGTACTGGTATCTGCAAAGGAACTGAGCCTAAACTCTAGAATTCAGACTTCAGGTGAGCTACAGATATGCTGACCTGTGATGCCTGACATCACAAGAGAATTCACAGAGGTATCAGTACTGCCCATTTTGAGGAAAGGCTTGCAAAGACTGCTTTCACACTGAGACATTCTCACCACAGAGTTCTACTCTCTCTTTCCTTTGCTGTTCAAGCGAGCAAATTGTCCCTAACTCTGGCAGGGAGCAGCTATGACCACTTCAGATCCCTGCAAGCAGATGCCCCCTCCAACCCCACTGCTCTTACACTGCATCTCCTAGTTTGCCACCATACCAACAAAAATCAAGATAACAGGTAATGTAGACACAGGATGGAAAATGATCTGCTACTGCTGAACCCAACACTCTAAAAGAAGAGGAGAAAGTGACAGAAGAATCCACCTATCTAAAAAATATAAAGCAGCCCCTATGATTCAAAAAGCCTGGGCCACACAGTATCCACCCATCCAATAAATATGCATCTGTAACTGTAAAAGTGGATAAATATAGGCCAAATCACAGAGATTTTAATTGGTCATCCACATATTTCCCAGCTTTCAACTTCATTGAAAAATATATAAAAATTTGACATTCAAGTTCATTTTTGGTCAAAAGCAGCACTATGGAAAAGATAAATTGAGTTCCACAGAAATAAAAGTCCTATTTTGTTAATGGCTTTAAAAATCTGCACTTTTTTTCTTTTTAAAGGACAAACTGATCGTGCTTTGAGTTAATTTATGGGAGAAAATGCTAGAAAAGCAAAAATCAACAAAACCTTAAAAAATTAGTTTTCACTTAGGCCATGAAAATTATTTAAATAAGGTCATTTTCAAAAGAAAATGCAAAACTTTCATTATTCTGTAATAAATGCTTTTCAAACGTTGCTCCATTTTATTTCTTAAAGATTTCTTTTTGTTTCTTAAATATTTCTTAGAAAAAAAATTGGCAGATTGTCTCAGACATTAAATTTCAAGACTATACTCTTAAAGCTAGTGATTCCAAAACATGTTTTTCATCTGGCCTAACTTGTAAAATTTTCATCCTAGTTTGACAAATTTAAATAAAATAGCCATATCATGACATAAAAAAAAGCATCAGTAAGGTAAAAAAGTAAATAAAATTTAGATTTTTTATTTGGTGTGCTGTACAGCAGTCCAGAGAAGTCTGAAGAGTGGGATATGCAATTTGAGGCAGAAAGATTATTTTGTGGAAGAGCTTACTTGTTTCCCCAGTTACCTATAAGTGTGATGATAACAATTTTCTGCATAGTTGCATAGGGAAAACAATCAGCAGAACATTCAGGAAGGCAGGTATGCATCAGACTTCAGTGAAGTACTTCAATTTCTTCAAATACTTTGGTGCTTATTAGTTAGCTTTTTTTTTTTTTCCCCAGAAACTGTCAGACACTTCATGAAAAAACAGCTAGTGTATTTAATTTGACATCAAATTATTTTTGAAGGTATAAAGCTTGTAGCAACTTGAGCTGTTTTACAATTCAAAATTAATTCCTGAGTAGAAGCCAAGAGACAAACAGGTCACCATAAAAAAGGTCAATCTGTCAGACAATATTAAAGAAAGGAATGTGATGGAACTGTTTTGGAAATTCAATTATATATTAATTGAAAATCATGGAATTTGAGAAATAAAATCACTGCTAAAATTTAAATTAAATCAGAGATCAGATATTTTTTAAAATATCTTCTAAAATTATGTTCTCCAAGACAATTAAAATTACTCTTTAATACCTTTTCTGAAAGATTTTCACCTTCTCTGAAAGCTCTAGAACCTTTACAAGGAGAGAGGGTAGACATGCCTTAGAAGCCAGACCGTGGTTAAAGATTTATCAACACACTATTACTGCATAAGTAGCTGCTACTCCAACACGCCAGCCTTCTGCTCTACCAGCAAAAATATACACAGCAACAAAGAAACTTAATCAGAGAACTGACAACTGAAAAATAACCAAGAACAATTGTGTTTATTCAGCGACATTAGTCTCTCAGTGCAGACTAAGACCAATCAGGTATTCTCCCCAAAAGAAGTTATTTCTACTCAAATCTGTGATCTCATTAAACTCAACATTGGTCAGCAGCCACAGAAGACATGATTGGGCAACCATGAAAAAAAATTAGTGAAGATACCACTTGAGTGGCAAAAAGAAGTAAACCCAGAAGTAAAAAATTTGCTCTACTTTTTTTTACCCTAGATTTTTTTTCTTATCAGCCTCTACTACTAAAGAGTATTAGGTAGCAATTTTGGATATACTTTTTCCTCTCCTCTAAACTAATACTTGTTCCAGTTATCCCTCTAAAGGACTGAATTTAAGATTATGTGTTAGATCTTTTGAAGCTGACTGGAAAAGGACTCACTCAAAACATGAAACACACTTTTCCCATTTTATAATGCTGAACCTGAACTTCAGAATTGGACCCAAAGAGTCCTTAAGAACTCAGTCTGTGGAAACTAATCTTTGAAAACTGCTAATAGATTTCAGGAAAGAAAAAAATCAGGATGAAAAATTAGCACAAAATGTCCATACCAATGATTCCAAGCGCAGGACACACTAAATACAACTGCACTGGTTAAACTTTTCTGCCAAAGGAAATGGACCTGTCATACCACATCTTTGCCTGTCCATCCCAATAAATTTTGGTTCTCCATCTTGCTTCAATCAAGCTTTAAAAAAGTGTAGGAGACGCACACACAGAGGAGGCTTCAGGAGTACTCAGTTGTTAAACACCTCACTGCACAGCCAATGACTACACAGTGGTAGTTTAATAAATCATCTTTGGTCTGACAAGGATGCTTTAAGGGTGCTGTGTTTGTTGTAGAAACACAGAAAATAAAACTCAGGCTTTCTTAGGTCATCTGGATGGAAAGTTGATCTGAATTCCAGTTCACTGGACTAAATAACTCTTTTCAAGATCTAAAGAGAGGGTAAAGGTGATTTTAGGAAAACTAATAATGAGGTCCTTTATCCACTCGGATACTATGCTTCCCAACACTCAGAGAAAGCCACAGTAACAGTTTAATTAGGTCTGCACTAATATCTAAAGGGATTCTCATGGAAACTTGTTTAATAGCTGCAGACAACTGAACTGGTCCAACAGGATGTGGAAGGAACAGTAAAATATGGAATATGCATGCAGACTATTGACCCTGGCTGGGTTCCAGGTGCCCACCAAAGTCACTGTCCCATCTCTCCTCAGCTGGACAAGGGAAAGAAAATATAACAAAGGGTTTGTGAGTCAAGATAAGGGCAGGGAGAAATCTCTCACCATCAGGCAAAACAGACTGGGAAACCAGTTCAGTTCATTACCAATCAAATCAGAGTAGGATGAGAAATAAAACCAAATCTTTAAAAAACTTTCCTCCTACCCCTCCCATCTTCCCAGGCTCAACTTCTCTCCCAGTTTTCTCAACCCTCTCCTCCTGCTAACAGCACAGGGGAACAGAGAATGAGGGTTAAAGCCAGTTCATCACATCCTGGCTCTGCCTCTCCTTCCTCCACAGAGGGAGGATTACTCACACGTCTCCCTTGCTCCCACAGGAAGCAGCCCTTGACAAACTTCTCCAACCTGAGTCCTTCCCACATGCTGCAGTTCCTCATGAACCGCTCCAGCAGTGCTCCCTTCCATAGGATGCAGTCCTTCAGGAACACTGGTCTAGCAGGGGTTTCCTATACAGTACCCCAGAGACTCTACCACTGTAAGTGATGGGCTCAGCCTTGGCCAGTGGCAGATCCCTCTGGGAGATGAGTGGCACTGGTTCCATTGGACACAGGGGAAGTTTCTAGCAGCTTCTTAGAGAAGATGCCTCTAAGTAAGTCACTAGCAAAACCTTGCCACACAAGCCCAGTGGGATCCAGTGATAAAGCACACATGCAGTCATTTGCTCTGAAACACACCCAAAGCAGACAGACCTGACCAAAGCATCAAAAATTCCTGGAACACATTTTGTACTCACCTCCTCTGCAGGTTTACAGCCATCTGGATGGTCCACTAGCTCTGGTGGCAAAATCCTGACACATTGCTGCAGAGCACCTGTGGCAGGAACAGTACAGCAGCAGACTGGCCTAGGCCATTCCAACATGAACGTAGAAACAAAAGAGGTATTCCACCAGAAAGGTCTTAAGGCTGTCCTAGAGGAAAAACAGAAATCCAGATAAGTTCCTAGCTCTGTTCTGGCAGAGCTTGAGGTGCAAGGGGAGGAAAGTTTCCCATTTAAGATTTCAAAATCTAAAATCCCATGCAAAGGAGAAGGAGTCAAAGACTGCTTCTAAAAAGAGGCAGTGAACTGTGCTTGTGAGGAAAACAACATATGCAGGGAAGAGCGGAGAGGTGGAACAAGTCATCAACATTTTTTAGCCTTCCAGATGATATGATTTAAGTGGGAGGACTGCCTGTCCTCCCAAATAAGCTGTTATCTATTTTTGAGTTCTATATATGTCGTTCTCTATCCAATCATGAATACTTAGCACAACAAACTATGAATTGTTCTCAATAAGGCAAGAAAAACAGCCTCCTCAAAAAACAGCACACATTCACATGAGCAGCTCCCCAGATGATCACTCTTTTGGACTAAATCTTCCTATACATATTCTAGTTTATAGATGTAGGGGTTTTTACATTCTTTCATCTCTCGCCCACAAGTTAAACATTAGCATTTATAATGACAGCTTTTGGGAAAAAAAGGTGTTATTACAGTAACACAGACTTGACGCTTAAGAAGCAACGTTTTTTCACTTCTAGAAAAAAAAAGTGACACCTGAAAAATGATGCCTGAGCCTTTCCAAGTCTTATCTGTTAAAACTGTAGCAATACTGAATGAATTCCTTCAAATCTCTGCTTTTGCCCAGTTAACACAGCAATGTCTGAAGGAAATTCTAAACAGCTAAAAAGTGAAGAATGTGTCTTAACATTCAAGAGAGATTTGTTCAATTTTTAATGCAATAGAAATTTGTCTACACTTAGGTAATATTTGCTGCATATTATTCAAGCTTGTATCTTGCACTTGCCATATTATATCTGAACCTACTAAGCTAGTCAAGTTTCTTGCTCAGCTTGTTTAAACTGTTACCTCTAGGTATCTGTCCAGGTGAAAAACTTTGTACAAAGATTTTGTAAAATAAAATTTTTAAAAAAAGTTGCTGATACTATGGTAACACAACAGTATGGAGAAAGCATATGGTAAGGAAGGCTAAGATTGGCAGTGTTAGAAAAGGTGTTTAGTCATAATAAGGTGTAATAATTAACAATTAACCTAATTGTTAATTATTACCCCAATACTGAAGCAGATAAAATTAGTGTAATACTTGGCAGTTACCCTTTTCTTTGCATACCAAAATAGAAGGGGAAAATGTCTTAAAAATGTCTTAAAGTCTGATTATTAATAGAACTGGCTAAAGATCTCCTTGAAATGATACCAATTTGTACCAAATCTGAAAAAAAAACAGGAAAGTTCCAACAGACAGAAAAATATCATCCAAGACATATCCAGCAGGAAACCTAACATAAATAATGTTTGTATCTTTTCTGAACATGTTAATATAATAGATCATGACATCATTCTGAAGAGACCCAACTTCCTTTATCAAAGCAAATTAGCTGTTGCCTTCAAGAGGTTAAACAGATTTCCATGATATATCTGACTGGGCTCTACGCACTGCACTGTAACATGCAATACACCCACACAAATAGTGCTGCTTATGTTAAATTAGCCTTTTGTGCAGCACTTTTCTTCACTAAAACTAAACTCAGGTGCCTTACAGAGGTGGGTGGAGAACACGATCCATTTTTACTGATGGAGAAACAGGTCTGTTACTGGCCAAGTGGCTGGCAAGTCAGGGAGTAAATTTTCTTCTACCTCCTCTGAAGTTTAAACTGAAGTATCTCTCTCTACATCTGTCTGGTTAGATGAAGATCCTTACTTTAGTGATTTTGCTAATTTCTATATTTCTTGAGAGGATCCTAAGATTTTTTGTTTGGTGCTGTCCAGAGGCTGACTAGAAGCAGTCCTTACAAAACATAAAACCAGAAGCCAAACAGTGAGAGGACACACAGGGAATGGCCCATGTTGCCATTAGCAAGCAAGACACAGCTGCCAAATGTTCACTTATTTGTAGTGAGCTTCTACACACTTAAAAGCTTATTATTTCCCTTGATCTTTTCTTTGGGTTACAAAAACGCCAATTCAATAATTCCTTCTGCACACAGCACCTTTTCTAAATCATCAGTCATTACACTCCTGAGGCAAATTAAGTGTGCCTACATCTTTCTTGAAGTACAACAGCCAAAACAGATGCAATACTTCAATTTCACAATACAGAACAAAGCAAAAGGTTCAACTCCACATCCTACAGATTATACCACCAATTAGTCATGCCAATACATACACACACCTCTTCTTTATCAACCATACTGCAGTGTCGGCTCTCATTTTATAATTCTTGGTGAGGAATGGGGTGGCAGGAGAAACTTAACAGATGTTCTCCATATTTTATTTTGATCTAAATATAAAGCACTCAACTTATTCTTCTAAATCAAATCCTATTCTCCCAGGCTACCTTTCCAACAATTAAGATTTTTCTGAATTGCCATCCCACCTTTGTGTAACTGCATTTATTCCCAAACACATCTTTAGATTTCATAACCATAGGCTAATTAGCCAGTATGAACAAGAACAGTTAGCTGAAGCAGTTTTACAAAATCCCATACAACATGCTTTCCTTGCTACTAAAGAGAACTACTGAAAAACCTCTGGCTACTGTTAACCTAATGAGTTTACACACATCCTAAAATAGCTTTTTTTATCTAGGTCGTATTTCCTTAGTTTGCTCTGTAACAGTATCACATGTGGCTTTCCCCATTCCACAAGCTTCCTGTTAGACAGGATATTACATTGCCTTGATTATGCATTTCTGATCTTCACAGAATCATAGAATGGTTTGGATTGGAAGGAACCTTAAAGACCATCCAGTTCCAGCCCCCCAGCACAGAAAGGGACACCTTCCACCAGAACAGGCTGCTGAAGCCCCATCCAATCTGGCCTTGAATATTTCCAGGGACTGGGCATCCATAACATCTCTGGGCAACCTGTTTTCAGGCCTCACCACCCTCACAATAAAGTCCTTTTTATATCTAATTTGTATCTACCCTCTTTCAGTTTAAAGCCATTACCCATTGTCCTATAATTATCCGTCCTTGTAAAAAGCCCCTCCCCAACTTTCTTTTAGCTCCCTTTAGATACTGGAAGGTCTAAGGTCTCCCTGGAGCCCTCTCTTCTCCAGGCAGAAATCTCTCAGCCTGTCTGCAGAGGAGCTGTGCTCCAGCCCTCTGACCATGGTGTTTCTCCTCTGGACTCACTCCAGCAGGTGCACATGGTTTCTTTGCTGGAGGCCCAGAGCTGGACACTTCACTGCAGGTGGAGTCTCACGAGTGCAGAGCAGAGCAGAGGGGTAGAACCCCCCCCACCTCCTTGCCCTGCTGCCCACACTGCTTTGGAAGCAGCCCAGGGCATGCTCATCCTTCTGGGCTGTGAGTGCACATTGCTGGGTCATGCTGAGCTTTTCATCCACTAATAAAACCACTCCCCACCCTACCAGTATTTGTATCCCAGGCCAATTCCCCATTTCCCACCTCCTCCTTACATACAGGCATGATGTTCTGTGGGATATTCCATACCACAGTTTGGCTGAACTGAACTGGCCATGCTCCCTCCCAGCTTTTTGCACATCCCCTCACCGTCAAGAGCATGAGGCACTAAAAACTCCGTGCCTTGGAGTAAGTCCTACTTAACAACAACTAAAACAATAGCGTGTTCTCAACATAATTCTCATACTGAATCTAAAACACAACTCTGTACCAGCTACTAAGAACAAAATTAATTCTCTAACAGCCAAAACCAGGACATCACTTAAAAATGAAGAAAGGTTCATTTGAAACTTATTTAAACCTAAACAAATTTTAGCCGGTCAATCTAAAATGCTGACCAGATTCACAGCCACAATGTTTGCAGAGTGCAAAATATAACTGTCTCATACTCAAGCAAGTGGCTAAACTGAATAGTCTCAATATCTGCATTCCTATTATGCAGGGAACTTTCTTCTGATATATTTAATGTTTAAAACAGCAACAATCATGCAGAGCTATCTATGCCCAATGAAATAGCTATCCCTACTTGTCACATTCCACTTACCACTTTCACCTCTTCCTAAACACAATACGGATTGACTGTACAATTTTTTAGTCATGCATTACCTTCCTAGTCTGTGCAGCCAATTTATTTTGTATTCGGTGAAACACCTCACCACACGTACAAAATCATGCACGTGCCATAAAACATGGAGCCAACTCCACTGCATCAACTTTTTTTTCTACCAACTCATTACAGTGGTATGACCCAGCACAAGGTCAGAAAAATCAGTGCAAGAGACTGAACAGAAAAGCATTAAATTATTAGGGTGCCATTAAACTCTGAAGAAAACAGATTTGTAATACTGAGAAAACCACGTCATCTTCCTGTTATTCCTGAAGTGACCAAAAATACATAAAAAACTCAGAGAGTACAACAAAACAACCACAGTTTTGTTTAATAATCTCCATGGCTTTATCTTGCACAGAAAGACAGCAAGGAAGAAAAAATAATTTGAGTAAATCTTTCTTAAGGGAGACAATTCAAAGATTTTTTTTCCTGCATGCACTTTGTCTCAAAGAAAAAAAAAGATTAATAGGTATCATTTATAATGGAAGCAGCAAAACCATGAAGACAGGTATTATGTTTAACAGCTGTTAAGTACACACTGTTATCATATTATCTTGCCAAAACTTAGAAAAAACTGTCAAGTCAACAGGTGCTTTGATCAGAATGACATCTAAAATGCATGTCATTGCTTTTCTTGGCCTTCACTAACAGGTTGTTCATCAACCAAGCAATGATTCTGGCACACACAGCCAGCAAACAATGCAGCAGCACCTTCTCACAGGTCTCCTGCTGCCCATGGGGACAGGGACTCAAAGCAGCACAAACAGTGTATGAAAGGGACCAAAAGTGATTGAACCCACAGAGGTATTTTAAAGTAAATATGATTTTTAGAAGTCAACTGTAAAATGCACCCCAACCTGTATCCCCAAATCAAGACTACTGAAAAGCTCTATTTCATGTTGCTTGAGAGTGCTACACTGCTGGAAAACACCAGAAAAAACCAAAAATACAAGACAGTCTACTGCGTTTACCAGTGAATTGTATACTGTCATATTCAGCATCACTACTAAATCCCTTTGGACTGTAAGAAATAGCTTTTTCATAATACAAACTACCTACACAGAATTGTTCAACACACCCAAAAACAAAATAAAAGAACCACAAAAAAACCCAACTTTCATAACCTCAGAACTGCTCTCCAGAAAGACAAAAAACCCAAATTATTCAAAAATCAGGAGAAGCAATGCAGGTTTGTAAAGACGATAGAAATATCTTAACTATCATGGTTCAAAAACATTAGTAAGGCAATCAGCAAAACCAGTTTATTTTGGTAGCATTAACTTACATCAGCTTTAAGTAGGAGCACAGAGCATCAATCCAGACATGCTTGCCTGCAGTGGGACTATCAACAAAGAGTTGTGTGTTGACTGCTGCGAGCTGGCAGACACCCTCTGCACCTTCTCTTCAGCCACCAGGAAACACTACCCTCATTGTTTCCCAAGTATGCAAAGCAACCAGCACTGGTGCGTATGGAGGATGTGAGCCACAGTGAAAAGTGCATTAGACACCTCTCAGCCCCTTCAGCTGACAAAACACTCACTATGAAGGAATGCAGAAGCCAAAAAAAAATTGTTTGTGTCAACTGAAGTTTTTTGTTTGCATTGTTTGTTTATAAAGAGTGGGTAGCGTAGTTTTCCAGTAATGTTTCCATTGTAATAGGCTATGAAAACATAAAGACTGAGCTGTACTTTTCTCTAACAATTCCACTTTCCTATCCAATTTCAACTGCAGTCTTGTCCTCTCGCCCCTTGCAGGGAAGAGCTCAGGTGGCACCAGCAGCAGACGCACATCCCTGACACTGCAGAGAGCTCATTTCCTGTGTAAAGAGCACTGACTTTGGACCTCACACACAACTCTGCACCACAGTTACATGAAGCTCAGGAGACATGAGATGGTTATCACTCACTCTAACAGATCAAGTCATCTTCCTCAAAAAACACGAGTATGGCAGCAGCAGCCAGGCAGGATCACCGGCCCTCCAGGGTACAAACCAGCAGTAACCCCAGCTACACACATGTGCCTGCATAGCCATGTACCCAATGTGAATTTCTTCACCTAATTCTTACAAATGCAGCTCAGTTTCCATTTTCAGAATACTGCTCTTTGCTAAAAAAAGTGTGCATAATATTAACACTGGCAAACGTATCAACAAGGACTCCTTAGGCTGAGAAAGATGGGGCTTTAACATTTTCTAGTCTTCCCCAACTCATGAGAAAAGACTAAATGTTTCCAGACCTACTGAGTAAAAACATCCTATTTAATAATGAATGCAAAATAGCTAAATACATAACTACATTGAAATCAATGACAACTGCCCTCATAAATTTTACATTCTGTAAAATTGCATGCCCTATGATCAATGTTTTTTTCAACAGCACACAGAGG
Organism: Passer montanus; assembly: GCF_014805655.1. Taxonomy (NCBI): domain Eukaryota; kingdom Metazoa; phylum Chordata; class Aves; order Passeriformes; family Passeridae; genus Passer; species Passer montanus. Next base: position 175,235 of record NW_024359721.1, on the reverse strand, counting down.
GCTTCAGGAGAGCTGCCTGTTTCATTCTAGTTTTAGTATTCAAATGAATAATCTGTTACCTCCCTTTCTCTGATCTGATGCAAACACCCAGACAGTAGTAAAGCTTACAAGGTTTGGATGGCACAGGAGAACAGTGTTTAGGGGAAAAAATGTTTATGAGTTTTCACACCCATTTTATTAATTTCCACAGATAACTACTAGAACTAGAGTGAAATAACTACAAATACTTCCCATTACCTCAGAGATGATCAGAGGGATCCAAAGTTACAGACATTCAAATATACAGTCTTAATGGTGCTTAAAAGGCCACAACCTCTGCCTTGATGGGCCAAAAAATCAGTTCTCAAGTGTTAACAACTACAGGATAATAAAGTTACAGCAACTCTATCCTATATGCAGAGAAAGAGAATTGAATTGTTCTACTTCTAATCAAAGGCTTAGATTTTTTTGAGTTCACACACACAGAGCATTATAGCAGGAATGATAGCACATTACTTAGAGTGAGAAAAGTGGGAGGGGGAGGCAAGTAAGCAAGATCCAAAGACTTGCCATTCACAAGAGGCAGTACTTGAAATAAATCAACCAGTAAATTTGCAAAAGCAAATGTCACATTTACACAATGCTTCTCAACATTTACAAAGGGCATCGATGATATTAATATTTTCTCACAAAGATAATAAACAAAGTGCTAAGTTGTAGAAAATTCCCAAAGTAAAACCACTGCTCCACACATCTAATTATGTCTCTTTGGACACTGAGAAATCATTTCTTTCAGCACTCTGGCATGAGACAGACCACTGTCTATTCAGCTCTATAGCTTCATTACAAAAGAAATATAAATATTGGAGTTCTAAATTAAATCATTTGTGACTGTATACAAAGCTAAAAAAGGCTGTTTATATATTTACCAACTTAGGAACCAAATGAAACTATAAAAAACCCCGCACTAATCTGACAGGAAGTAGTTTCTTGCACTATGTAATTAGCACTTGTTAATCAAAGAGGAAAATGAGAAAATTGTATTCTTGTCCCCAAGCTTTTACTAAGTCTTAAATCATCACACATTACAATCTTAGCCCCCAGTAAGTAATGTAAGTCTTAGAGACAGCTGTTTAAGAGGTGAACAATCACATCATAACTCCAAAGTCCAAAATAACACATTGCTTATTAGGAGGACTTTAACTCAGGGAACAGATAAGTTTACAGTACACAAAAAAAGTTACCCTAGGGCACAGAAGCAATACAGACAACTTCCCCAAGGGGAAAAAAAAAAAAGTCTGGCCCAGGGATTCAGTCCTTTGAAAATATTAATGTTCTACTTAAAAACAAAATTTTGTGGTGAGGGAAATAAATAGTGAAGAGGGAATGGTTTTCTGCCTTCTGCCAGATTTAAAGCTTTTCAGTAAGACTGTCTGTCAGTGTCAACAGGAGAAAACATACCCAAACCAACAAACTGCTTGGCTGAGCATATGTCTTCATGCACAAATACTAACCCTCCCACAGAAATTCTAGTTTCGGATATATGCATCTGCCTCCAGGCAAAGCTCTGCTGCTTGCAACAGTATCTGAAATTTGGCTGAGCTGACAAATGACTATCTTTTCTTACTTGCAAGAGTAGCAAGATCACTTTAAACAACAGCAGCAACAAAATATTCCATTCTTCTAAGGAAAATAAAGCAGACAAACTTTTTCTGGCTTCAGGTGAGATAATGGTCCCTAATTCAGGAAGTTTTGTTTACCATGGAGGAACACAGGAAACATTACGTTATCAAGTTTCCAAAACAATGGATTCAGTTAGTAATACAGATCCCAATTTTTTTCTCATCCCTTTTTTTGTAAAGTCAGTAGCTGCTTCAGGTAGTTGAAACAGCATTCTGAGAGCCATTAACACTGTCAAAACAAGGATGAGGAAACTGCGACAATAACCCAATGAATTAGCTTTTCTAAAAAAAGCACTGCTGTTTTAATGCAGCCTTTGGCAATGCAGCAATCCAGCCCACAGTTTCCCAAATCATGCTGCAAACCTTCAGGTTTCTTCCTAGAAATATCCCTTTTCATTTGATTTACTAATTGCTGAGTCAGTCAGCTGTTTGCAGCATATTTCTTCTTACAAGCACAAACCCAAAAGATACTTCAGTATGCAGGAAACAAGGTATACATTTTACATATACATTATGCTTAAAAGAAGTGGGGGAAAAAAAAAAAAAGTCAAGAAATCTGAAAATCAGCACTGCAGCTCAAGGACTGCATAACACCCCTAGTCCCTAAGCATTTGCTCTATCTCCACCCTCCTTTCTGTCAACATCACAGTCACATATTCAGAGCTAATACAGCACAGAAATAAACTGCAATCAAGAAATTTTTGCAATCTATTTCATGACACTTGCCTAAGGAAGGGTAAGAATGCCCAGGAAAAGACTTTACTTCAGCAACAGGAGCAGATACATGAAGCTAACAATGTAATTTTTAAATTTTGAGAGTTGCTACTGTTCTTACAGTAAATCTCAACATGCCTATTATGTGGTAATTATATATTCTATTTTGTCCAACTCTTGTAGTGTCTTTCAGTTATTCTTTATCAGTTTTCCACCTCAATTTTACCAGTTCCTTAGCAGCTGGGCCACAAACATTGTTAATTACATCATAACATCATGAGGAAAGGATTATTAATCTGATATTTAGCAGAATGCTTCAGGGAATTAGAAACTTTCATTACTGGAAATCTCCACCAGTTAGTCAGATATGAATTTGACCATTCAGTATTTTCAATAACTGGAAAGACATGGGTTGCTTCCCTTAACACCTGACTGATTCAGGATTGAGGAATAATTCTTGCTTGAATATTCCAGAAAGAGATTAAACAGGAATCTTCTATGTAAAGGCTCATCTGAGTATATATCAAAATCTAGGTAGCAATATAAAAATATGCAGAATGCTGAAGTTTCTAATCAGCCCCTAAAAACAAAATTACTTAAGACAAAATAGTGCAACAAACAGGCTAGGCACCCACTATGCTGAAGGTGAGTCAGAATATTGAGAGCTATGACTTGAGAGAAGAAGAATAAAGAATTGAAACTTTTTATTTTATGAGTGGGTCTGCTGTGCTATAGAACATTTCAGCATGCATCAAAATGAAAGAAGGTACCTTTTAAAAATACAATTAAATGAAAAGCAATAGAAAAATTATCATACTGCTTTTGTTCAGTCAACACTGAATGCCTTTGGACACGTGGGAAAAATTTTGGAAGCACTATACTGTCTCAAAACCACTTATCCCAAAATGTTTAACTTTCATGCAGCAAAGCAAGCAGGGAGCTCTCAATACTTCTGCCAACCTCATGACAGACCAAAACAAAGCCTCCCAACTCATTCAGCTCTCAGCTGAACTGTTTGACAAAGTTACATGCTTTGCAAATGACTCCCAACATTGGCTCAGGTGGAAAGTATCAACTAACTTTTTTGTATACGTTAGGAAATCTACTATGCTATTTAAAGACTCAAATTCAACTCATCACTAGTAACTAAACTAGAGAAAGCAGCGCCAGCTAAAACAGCATTTCTAAAACTTCCCTCTGCAACTGAAAATCTCAGGCTTGCAAATTCCTCCCTGTGAGACTCCCACCAAAACAGAAGATCCATTTGTCAAAATAACTGAGCTGGGTTTCCATGATGATAGATGAACATTTAGCTTCAAAATACTTTGATATAAAATTAAGAATCAACTTACAAGTAGTAGTACAAGTGCTTCATCATCTCTGAAAGAATAGCAAATGCTGAGAATGGGTATTTGCTTTGCAGGCTGAAGTGCTCTACAGACCAAGAATGCTCAAACCAGTGATTTGTCAGCATTGCTCTTACATTTGTAGCAAAAAGTGTTGCACACTTCCAGAAAGCAAGCTCTAAATAAACTCTAAATAAAAATATGATGACTTAAATACGATCCATTCAGTAAAAGCTTTATCAAGCTTCCATATTAATGGAAAAATTACATACAGAATGGAAAATTAAATTTGATTTTCCAAACCATAATGACATTCTGCTAATTCATCAAGAATGAATACAGCAAAAAAGTTTATAAAAGACTTACAGTTCAATGTTATCTTCAGCACATGAATGTAAAAGAAAATTACAAATATTTAAAGAACATCTAACGTACATCTAACTTCTTATATATGGTCCACAGTTTGGAATACCATGTAACCTTTTGCTCAAGAGACATCATGTCTTATTCAAATACATATGCTGTCTTTCTCACCTCCCCAACAATTATTCCAGCACACCCCAGGACTATATTGGTGTGACCCATGCTGGAAATGAAAGCAGAGAATGTGACTATCTATATTTTATTGGGACATATAAACCCATCCCAGATTCTGCAAAGATCCCACTGGTATTTTCCTGGAAACTAAATCCTATGTCAAGAGTAAATTTTGCCCTTGCCAGAGTCCAGAGGGGAAGGAAGGAATAAGGTCAAACTGATTTTTTCTATGTGAAATTGCCTGGACAGGCAAACCATGCTAGTCAGAACTTTTACCTGTCAATAGGTAAATTGTCCCCAGTCAACACTTCCACATTCCCTTCACAGTCTGGATTTGCCATCTCTTTTACTAATTACCTTGCTATACCTCTGTAACATCACTATTTGACAGAAGAAATAGTGAAATATTATTTAGCCATTGAAATATTTTGTTATCTTCTAAAGCAACACATTTTATTCTCTCTTGCCAACATTTCTGTTCCCTTTTCCAACAAGTTTTATGTTGCCCAGTACCTGTCTGCCTTTATTTTGAGCTCCTGATGAACACCTGCCAAAGCCTCTAATTCTGACACAATGCAAACTACTTATATCTGCTAAAAATGCTTGGTAGTATCACTCATGCCATCCAGTCCCAATTCTCCTCAATATCAAATATTTGTTCTTTGAGGCAACCTACTTCTGCAATAGTTCTCCACAAAGCAGTGTCTCATTATCAGATTTTTTTGGTGAATTTATTCTTTTTTTAAAGCAGAAGCTTAGCCTTTAACTATCTACAAGGTACACACCTACTGAAATAATTCCAAGCTGAGGAGCCAACAGCAACATTTTTCAATATCGTGACCCAGTGATTTACTTGTAATGCTTTGAAAAGTATGTCAGTGACTCATGAACATCACCAGAATGGCAGAAGTTTGAGTGTAGCAGGATGTTTTATATTACAAGCAATTTGGAATTTTTTGCTGACATGCAGAGTAATCCCTGTTAAAAAGACCAAGATAAACATATAATTCAGATAAAAAAATAGATACAGTGCACCTTAAGACAACCTACACTTTTTCTTAGGATTTAGTAATTTCAAGGCTTGAAGTAACAAACTCGTTTTATGATTACACTGGTTTGTGCCAAGAAAGTTATTATTTATTACATGTACAAAAAGCAGATAATTCATGTAAAAACTGGACAGCAATGCTAAAAATCTGTCCATTCTCACACTAACATTTCACTTTAGTAACAGTCAAGTCTTTCAAATCATATCAGCTACTAGCATTCATTCAGGAAAGTCAATAATATTGTTTATAATAGCAAGGTATATAAGGTATTTTTTATAAGAGTAAGATACCCAGTTTGATTTTAGTGCAGGAAATATTAGCACAAAGACAGTAAATTAAGATTCTTTCCTTCATTTTCCTCATGCAATTCAGAAAGCAAATAACCTAGGTTATCACTCTCCTTAATTACATCAGCTTACATACTTTATATGTATGAACAATACATTAATCTTCTCATCTAGTCTGCTCTCCTGTGCTCCTCTTTGGTTTTCCAGCAGAGGAACAGGAGATGTCATACTTACAAAGTAGTCACTTTATCAGCTAATTGTCTCTTCTACAAGCAGCTTTCAACTATTCCCATTAAGAATAAAAGAGACAAAAATAACTCTTCCCATAAATTCAGACCAAACACTTCCTAAGCAAACTGTGGAAATTTTGTTTCAGGGAGAATAAACATGATCAACCATTCATTAATGTAAGTAGAGCAATTTAACTTTTACCACTATGCTCTTCTAATAAACTATGCTGTAGCAGCAGCTGGATACTTTTTTACAATTTAAAAGCACCAGCTGCAGTACCAGCCCCAGCACACTGGAAAAAGAAACAAAAAAAAAAAAAAAAAAAAAAAAACTGACAGAATAATGCTTAGAAATAAATTGTGGTCTATCTGCAAACAGATCTTGTTAAAACCATTTATCCTGCCTTGTGGAAAGCAGAACTTTTGGGTTTATCTCCCACAGACAACAATAACCTCAGCACCTTGCTGCGGCTGCCTCTTACAAGCTCTCCTTTATTCCTCCACTTCCAAAATGCCCACTCCCCTCACAATACTAGGACATTTTCACTATGCCTCTCAATTACCAAATCATCAACGAGTATCAGATGCTAGGGTTTGTTCCAAGGTTCAGGTATCCCATCTGGCCAGTCAAAATCAAAGGCTCACTGCTGAACTAGCAGGCTAGAAAAAAACAGGTAACTGCTGAGTTGCCCTTTTTCAATTTTCTCCAAAATTGTATCAGTTTAATACATTGGGGATTTTTTTTCCCATCAGGTATTACCACAAGTCATCTACAAATTGGAGCAGGAGGGTGGTGGGGGCCCAGGGTAAGAATGGGGGATGGCTGAGGGTGAACAGAGCAGGAGATGAAACTGTCTTGAAAAGGCAACCCTTCCTCTCTTGTTGCCTGACTGGGGCAACCTTCAAGTAAAAACACAATAAAACACTATTAGCCTTTACAAAAAGGACTACCACATGTCAATGTCACCACATTTGGCACACAATCAGAAACCAGGCAGACAAACTGTAGGCAGGGAACAGAATCCCAGCCAGTGGTGGTACACCCAGGGAAATGCCTCTCCCCTCACTTAAGTGACATTTGATCCATACATATGCAAAGAACATGAGGTATGCTATTAATTTTCAAATTCTGTGCATTCACTTTTTGTGTATTAAAGTTTTGTCCTTAACTTTCCTCTCTTGAAAGAGCAATTTTAAAAAATATATATATTTATACAACTAAAGCTTTCTTTTCGAAGCCGAACAGAAAACATTATTTCCTCCATAAACCTTCATTTACAGTGGATACAGAGATTTTCAGACATATACACAGTTTTAATACAGAAGTGTTTTAAAATTTCCCTAGTCTACACACAGTTGACTTCATAAGCTTGGAAGCTTTTCATTTATGTTCCTCCATAAACATTCATGCTTTTACAAATTTTTTGGCTTTTTACCCGTCCATCTGAAACAAATCCCTTCTGGAAAAGGAAGATAATTCTTCAACAAGTATGCATAAGACTGGCTAAACTTCTCCAGTTCCAGCCACCACCAAAAGAGCTAAACTCCTTCCCTAAAAACCTAGGACTTGGATATGGAAATTCTAAACACTGTGTTTGTCAGTTGGGCCATTGTGATGATTTCCTCTTCAATAAGCCTGACCATAACTAGACTTCAATCTACTTCAAATACACAAGTCTTCATTTTGCTCTTAAAGCCTTGTCTCTCTTCCCTGACATATCCTAGTTTACCTTTTATGTAACAGTTTAATTAATTGTTAAAATATAAAGAAACTCGTTGAGCTATTCAAACTACATTGAAATGTCTTCAGTAAATTAAATCATGTCAATAACTCACATGTGAAGGAAAATAAAAGAACTTACATCTTTTCTGGATACTCTCCAAGCACCAGTACAGTAAAATGAACATTCTCAGTTAGCTGACTTTGAGGTAATTTCCTTTTTTTTAAATTTAAATACTTGAGTTACACTAAAAGTGATGATTTTCTGGAAAACATTGAGCTTCACTTTCAGACAGCCAGATCTCTAAGAAATGTGAAACCATGTATCAAAACCCCCAAATTACTCTATTATTTTGACTTCCTTTGGATAGATTTCTCCACTCTCGTTCTTGAATCATTACCATGTTCTTCTGAATAAAATTAATGATTCACCCAACCACTCATCACATACCCAGACAAATGGAAGAAATGGAGAAATCACAAATCATGGAAACCTAAGGTGGTGTGCTACAACAATAATTGATATAAGCTGGTTTTAATTAGCAATTAGCCAGCATTTTACAAGTGGCAGATAAAGAAGCAAACAGTCTCTTAAAATAATGAGAAATTCCTCTTGGGTCTACTCCATAGAAATATACCACACAGCTCATCCCTGCTGACGGAAGCGGTTGTGAATCATAATTTCATTTGCCTCTGCTGTAAAAGATGGTTTGGTTGTAAGAAAGTTGGTTTCAAATATTTTTACAGCCACAGAGTTGAAAATGTAGCTATAAATGCAAGGTCAAACATTTGATTTGGAAATAAGTGCCTGATGTCCATGGTATTTGACTCTTCTGCACAGAAGTGGTCATAAAAAAGTTTGTTCACCTTAAAAATCATTCCATTGTGGATTCTTTGATTAAAAATGCTCGTGATCCAAACTAGCAGATTAGTGCAAACAAGTGCAAAAACAAATCACTGCTATTCAACTCTACTGCAAAGAACATGAGGTATGCTATTAAAAAAAAAAGGCATTGTTTTCCCGGCAGAAGGCAAGATGTTTTATGATGTTTTCCGTACAGAAGAAAATGTGGTAAAAAAAAGGAGTCCAAACAAGTGCAAAAACAAATCACTGCTATTCAACTCTACTGCAAAGAACATGAGGTATGCTATTAAAAAAAAAAAAGGCATTGTTTTCCTGGCAGAAGGCAAGATGTTTTATGACGTTTTCCATACAGAAGAAAATGTGGTAAAAAAAGGAGTCTTTAGATGCCTCTCAAATATACATAACACTCGCAAAATGTAGAGAAACCTTTGTTTCAAGCTCTTAGAAGCTCCTACTGTGTTTGGGAAAGCACAATTTGGGGGGAAGAATGAATAGTCATAATAGTCTAAAACTGCATAAGAAAGCTTTGATATGATCCAAAGCAAGAAAATTGCATATTGTTGTACTTTCATGAATCAGATCCCAGCTGAGATTGGGTCAATTGGTTTCTTGCACACAGCAGATTTCAAGCATTAACTGCTTGCAGAAGAGTGATTAGTTTTCCTGGACATGGAAAGACAGAATAAAAGATGTGATTTGACAGCTCTGCAAGATCCAAAAGCAACTAAAAGAAAGAAACATGAGGAGGAAAGGAAAGAAAATAAATAATGTCTAGTAACAAGGGGGTTGGTTTAATGGTTTTTATAGGGTTTCTTTTTTTAAAGATTTAACAAATTCAATACACAAGGTTACTTTGTTTCCTGTGGGCATTGGTTACCGTAATTTTTTTTTTAATTAACTACTGCAGGTATAAAGATTTTATGATTTAGAACTGCAGCACAGAATTAGATATAGAATCTGGCAAGTGTATTTTGCTAGAGAAAAAAAAAAGTTTTGTGCTGAGTCTGCATACATAATTTATTAATTACTTTCAAATGTTTTACCCAGCTCTGGTTGCTCACTACATTCCTCAAATTCTTCATGGTTTCTAAACACTCTTTTTCATTTGATGACATGACACCATAGCAGAATAATGTGAATAATATTATGAAATAGCATTTAGATTTTTGCTATTACAAAAAAAAAAATAATAAAAAACCCAAAAAAACCCTGTACCACATGCCTTTCAATTATCCAGGTTTAGATTTTCTTCAGATGCTCTGATTACCACATTTAAATATCTTCCAACTGCACTTTTGCAAGAGTTGATGGACTGCTTAATATTTTCTGCAGGAGTCTGTGTCACTGGACAGTCATGGTACCAATGCTTTTCTCTTCTTCAACATTTTGTACAAGAAAAAGTTAAAATCCAAGTAGTATTTTAACTACCAACACACAACTTTAGACCTGATGAAATATTAATGCAGCTCCCAGCAATTCAATGAATCTATTCACAGCCAAACATCAAATACAAATTTTAGAGCATGCAAAAACCTATAATGAACAGTATTTTTTTCCTAAAGCTATACTAAGAACAATTTTAAGCCCTCATAACATCAGTTGTTTTGAAGGCTAGATTATCAGCCATTTACTTCTGGAACTCTGTGTAGCCTAAGCTGTCCTTAAGGATGATGTTGATCTACACGATTTTAGATTCTTTTATTCCATTGTCCATAAAACCTGTGATACCATACATAAAACCAATTTGATGCTGAAAAAAAACCCAAAAAACAACTAACTAAATTTTTTATGAGTATTCCATGTAACATAGCAACAGCTGCCCCACTCTGTTCTATTCTAGCAGGGGACTTGACAAAGAATGAAGAATACCTGAACATCCTTCATGCCACATTGTTCTCCCTGTTCACTTCAGTGCCCAATTAAACCACAGTACAAGTTGCAGGAAAGGGAGCACTGAGCAGCTTGGAGTTGTTTTCTCATAGCTGTCTCAGGCCACATTTCCAAAAAGTTGCCAGGCTGTTCTTCTAAGAGGACAGATAATTAGATTAAAGGTAAATCTGAAGCAAATGTATGTTTAACTTAGTGAATTTTCCTATCATATTTGTAACTCTGCTTATACACACACAGCACTAGAGCAAGGAACAAGTCCCAGTAAGTATCTAAAGGCTTTTCAAAGACTCTAAGAAGGCGCAAAGAACGTATTTTTGACCTGCATTAGGGCTCATGGAGGTGTTACTGTTCTTTCCTATTTCCTAAAGTTATTGAATAACTTCGTATTTTTCATGCCATTTCTGAGACTTTCTGTTCACAAAAATAAATCTCAAAATCAAATATTTAGAAACATCAGCCTGAAAAAGTTCTTCAACTTTATAACCATTCTTTGCAGACAGAGGGCCTTAAGGGATGACTTTCTTTTTTCTTGAAATATGTATTTCAAATAAATGTATTTAAATCATAGCACCTCTGCTGCACCTTAGGAAGCTTAATATTTGTTGTATGATGTGTACACATCCACACTATCTTCAGAATTTGCAAACAAAACAAGTTTACTAAACTATTACTAATTTAAGTATCCAGCTTTCTGAAACTTCTGATCAGCAAGCCCTGAAGAAAAAATTACAAGAGTATATTGGAAAAGGGGTGAACAAATTTACACACTGCTAGCAGGGGTGGGGGTTTTCTTTGCTACTCTAAGTAGAGCTGTTATTCAAGTACCTCTTTGGGACTGCTCTGGTGTGCCATCTTCAACCATTTTTCAAAGATAAAGATAACAGATATTTGATTCATTCGCACAACACTATAGACAGTAGCCTTTGAAACCACAAAGTCATCTAAAAAAAACAAGTTATGTGAAAATGCATACTTTATTTCTTGATGGCAAACTCACAAACTGGACATCCAAATTAATATTCCAATCGGGAGAAACAGAAATAATTCCCAACAGAAGTATTGTCTGGAAACAGTAGCTAAAGTTGAGTTTTGCACATAAAATTAAGTTTCAGCTTCTGTGTTTGAAAAGTGTATCAATCCCAATTACCCTAAGTATGTAATGAACTGAAAATTAAATAAATCCATTAGTTTAATTTTAAGCTAAATGAGTCCTCAAAGATACTTTAAAAGTGCTCCATCAGTGAATGTTCTCAATTGAATGTATTTAACGCAGAAACATAATGAACAGGATATGCACATAAGAGCCTGGGCTGCTCTTAAGGCTAAATTATTCATAGTGGTAATCAAACTGATGAATGTCACTGAGTGAAAAGACAACTCTGATCAATCTTAATTTTTTTGCCCACAACTAATAAGAATTTGGGCCATCAGAAGATTTGGAAGCCTATTGTACATGAAGTTTGTTTACTCTGCTTTTAAAAAAAGTAACACCTAGCAAGGCTAAGAACTGACCTCATGAAATTACATCTATTTGTAACCCACTTTGGGTTGAGATGAGAGGCAGCTTTATGCTTGATCTTAGTCCTTGCTCACCCTGGCCATGGCAGTTAAATTCATTTTTGAGCACTGTTGTGAAGACATCTGGTCAAGGGAAGGGATTGTCCTGCTCTTGGGCAGCCTCACCTTGAGCACCATGTTCAGTTTTGGGAACCACAATACAAGAAAGACCTAGAACTATTAGAGAGTGTCCAAAGGAGGACAACAAAGATGGTGAAGGGCCTTGAGGGAAGCTGAATGAGGAGCAGCTGAGGTCACTTGGTCTGTTCAGCCTGGAGGAGACTGAGGAGAGACCTCATCACTGTTACAAATTCCTCATGAGGGGAAGAGGAGGGGCAGGCACTGATCTCTTCTCTGTGGTGACAGTGACAGGACCTGAGGGAATGGCCTGAAGTTGCTTCTGGGGAAGTCTGGGTCAGACAAGAGGAAAAGGTCCTTCACACAGAGTGGTCAGGCACTGGAAGTGTCTGGGCTCCCCGGAGGAGTGGTCAACCAGCCTGACAAGGTTCTAGAAGTGTTTGGACAATGCTCTCAGGCACATGGTGTGACTCCTGGGGACAGTCCTGTGGAGGGACAGGAGTGGGACTTGAAGATCTTTGTGGGTCCTTTCCAACTCAGCATATTCTGTAATTCAGAGCAATTCTAAATACCTCTTTGTCTTTATAGACATACATGGCCATTTGATCAATTTTTCATTCTGTTTTTCAGTCAGCTTCACCATTCAGGTATACAATAAGAATTTTCAAATCTCTATATATACTGACAATTGATTATAATCTGTTACCAGTATTCCCATCTTCCCCTGGTTTGTTCCTCACAGACATCGGAAAAACAAATAAAAAACCCCAAAGCAAACCAAACAAACAAACCCTTTAAAAAAAATAAAGAGGCAAACTCAGAAGCCCAACCCCAAAATTTGTTTCCTTCTCCCTGGAAGAATCCTGGCATTATCACCTTCCCTTTAATTGTCAGCATAATTCTGGTTATCATTCACAATATGCACTAAAGCACTGCTAGCATAATAACTGCAGGTTTAAAAGGCATGAAAAAGAGATAACAATGACCTGTGGCTATGGAAAAGTAAACAGATTGGGATTCAAGTTCTTCAGGTTCTGTTGGCCTTTGTCATGTGGTGCTTGTAAAATCAGACCAGTATTCCTGCCTCCTGTCAAACTACTTATTGAGAGATATGTATGCACTCTGTTATTTTCATTATTCCTGTGGCTGACAGGAAGCACCAGCTGAAATTCTGGAGTCTGTTCCAATGCACTGTAAAAATAAAAAGTCAAAGAACATGACATACCCTCTCACTTGCCTGTAACAAGTTTTCACAAGCAACTTTGATGTTGAACATCATTCTGACTCAATTGTTCCACAAAACCAGGATGACAAATTTTGTCGTGTGACCTCATCTACACACCAAGAACCCTGTTACAGGAAGATATATTGGAACTCAACATGAAAATAGTACTGCACCCCATTACAAAGAAATATTTGAACAAAAAACACTAAGACTTCATCTACAGTAAGAAGTCCCATTAAGAAAAGTATATAATTTCTAGAGATTCTACCACTTGCACAGTTTAACCAATATCAGTACTAGTGAAAACAAAGTAAAATTTTCCAAAAAACACACAATATTACATTGGCTTGCAGTTTACAGGACAAAGCCTTATAAAGCAAGCTGAGAATTAAGGAACAAAAGGGCAGTTCACACATTCTGCCTCCAAAGGATGCTAACGTTCTTTCAGCTAGACAGCAAAACACTGAACTGGATTTTCTTTTGGATAAGTTTTCTAAAAGAGTAAAGTTTCTAAAAGTTGATACCAGCATGGAACAAGAAAAAGAAAAGCATGAAAACACTTCCCTTCTTGACTAAGAGTGAATTTCACAGTAGCTTCACATGGTCCCAGAGTCTGAATGAGAGTCCACAGCAGCAAACATTGTTCTTCTCTAGCAGTACCTCCTCACAGGAGAACAAACACAAATGTCTTGAGGACCATCAAATTACACAGAACAGCAACACAACACAAGTAGTGCTCAAATTCCTACCTGTACATTTCTCTTAAATGGAAGTCTGACAATAGATCTGAAACTATCAATGAGAGTTGCAGAGGTCATTAAACACTGATTCCAATGAAAAGGCACTATTACAAAGCTCTTACTCTCGAGGATAACTTTTTAATTCCAAAGAAATGAAACTGACCACTCCAATGCTAAAATGAAATACTTGGGGAAAAAGAAAAAAAAATGTTTTGAAGTCTTTTCATAGTCAATTTCCATACCACAGTCTACCACTTAAAGAGAGGAGAAAGAAAACCAAACAAGAACATGTTATGGTACAGTTGTTTAATAATTGAAAATAAAGCTCTGGATCACAAAAACAAGGTTGGTAAACGGTATCAAAAGCCACCTTAGGAAGACTAACTTGCCAAGGGTACCTTTTCTTAACTAACCAAGTCTCCATTTGCTTTCAGTGACAACTGAGGTTATGAGGTAAACACATCTTTTCCATGCTGACTGTTCAGTTCCATTGATCAAAGACAGAAGGAATCAAAATCACTTTTCCTGTAAGGGACTACAAACCAGCACTCAGTAACATGCATAGGGAAGGGCTTTAGAATTCAAGCTAATTCTCTTTTGTGGGTTATAAAAAGGCCTTTATGTGAACCCAATGGTAAGAATGCCTCCATGAGTTGGGAATTCCTACAACAGCACGTGTATGAGATAATTTATGCAGCACTCAAAGTCACAAGCTTCCAATTTAGCCGAAAGCAAATGCCCTTAAAGAACCTTTATATTTCATACAGCAAAACTGTATTTAAGTAATCAAAAAGTGAATAATAGAGCAGTTAGCCAGCTCTTTAATACATTAGCTAAAAGTATATCAATTCCATTGATTTTTACGATGGGCTGATTTCGCATAATGGATTAAGCTCTCTAGAAAGACTGTAAAGGGGAAAAAATGCTTTGCCAGAATTAGCGGAAGATGGTGTCAAAGTGCTTTTATGACAAGCATGCAGTTAAAACATTTTATTTGGGGATGCTAAATTTAGAGTACTTCTGTCAGGAATAGACCTGGTGCTAACAGTTGAGTAAAAGCCATGATTTCAACACTGCAGATATATTTCCAATATTTCTGTTATATTTTCTTTTAAGTATTTTACTCCTAGCTAAGAAAAAGGAAGTTTGAACTAGGAATATGTAATCAAACTTCAACACAACAAAAGGTTAACAGCAGGATGCTTCAAGGATCCATAAAGCTAGCAACATTTAAAGGCACTAATTAATGAGCTGAAAAAGAAAGTAGAAAAATTAATAGTAACATAGGTTGGTCAAGTACATAAGTTTAAAAATGTAACTAAACTGGAAGCTAATCAACCATGATGTACAGGTAATACACTGGCAGATAAAAGCCAATGTTAATAAATGCAGAAGAAGTGTCACTGAAAGTTAAATAATTACTAGTATGGTCAGCAACCTTCTAAATTAAGTAGGCCTAGTACAAACAAGAGGATTACAAGCATCCCTGTGGAACTCAGGGAAGATCTCTGCTCAATATGAGAACATTGCTGCTGATAATTAAAAGTATCAAGATTCAAAAGCAGCAGTGGCAAGCACTAGCAAAACTGCCTTCATATGAAACTAGTGCTTCATTCTTAATGATGACCTGAAAAAGGTTGCTGCAGCATTAGACTAGGTAAAGAATTAGAAATCCAACAGAAAGCTTCAGAAGATAAAGCATGAAAAAACACAGTTATAAGAAGACTAAATGTAAACGGAAGGAAAATAATTTGCACCTCAAAAATTATGATGCTGCTCAGTGAAAGCAGAAAGTATACAGTCCAGAGATACTCTTTTTTGATACAATGCATGATTGAATATTCACTTATGTCTAATGCATCTTTTTAATAAAGAATCTGTCAATATTCAAAGGAGAACAGAAAAAATTGACTGGGGTGAAGAGCACCCATATAAGGATCCAAGCCTACCTCTATTAAGTATTGGTGCAAGACACATACCACAACATTTGCCTTCTTTAACACTTCTTGTATCTGCCATGAGTTATTCAACCAGATGAACTCCAGATAAACTCCAGTGCCACAGTTTCCATACTAAAATCAACATGTTGACCCTTCAAAGGAAAGGGGGGCACAAAAACCACCTCCTTCCAAACAAACTTTAAAAATCAAAGAGCAACACTGGAGTGCAAATGATGCACTATAACTTGGCCTGAAGGACAGCATAACATACTTCCAGATTTTGGTTATAATTTAAGACAGATAAAAGAAATCAAAAATTCTTAATGAAGTGATTGGCTAAGTACGAAACAGCACCATTTTAAACTACAACAATAAAAAAGTGTTTTAATGCACCTTATAAACAAAAAATCTTTTTACTTTAATTTTTGGGGGATTTCTTTTCTTTATAAGCAGTGACAGCTCCTGATCCAGCTCAACTTGAATGTAGAGATGGTCCCTGCACTTCCATAAGAAGACATCTAAAGACACAGGCTGAGGAAGACTGCAGAGCCAAAGACCATACCATTTTGGTCCTGTGAATCAAACTTTCATGCTGCGTGGACAGTCTGACACCATATGCCCTAAAATGAAACAAAAAAAAAAAACCAAAAAAAAAAACCACCACTAGAAATATAAAATGTAAAATCTGTCAAGAATCTCTTGTCTCTTGAGCAACACATGATGCAAATTGCATTCAAAGGATTTAAGTATTTGGAAGTACTTTATTTTTAGATGAGCATCCCTAGAGCTACTTTTTGTTCTCATACCTAGGACAAAGATTACACTCCTTTTGTGAAAGAATAAAGAAAAATATTTTAAAAATTTACACTAACAGGGGTTACCAACACATATGCAACAATGAAAGGACAGCAGGATACTATTTTCCTAAAGCAGCAATTGAAATTTATTATAAATTACCTCCATTCTTTTTCTGTACAGCTTATTCCTGAACTCATTTGAACAAATTCACTTTGAGATGATGAGTGGGGAGGAATAAATCTTTGTATAAAAGTGAAACAGTACCACCTCACCACTAGTCTACGAAATGACTGTCACATGGTATTTTCAAAGCATTTGCACGACTTTCATTAGTGTCTTTGAATTGCCCTATTCAGATAGGAACAAGGTACATGAGGAATAAGGTATACTCATTCACGCAGCTTACAACTCTGAGCAGACAGACATCATCCAGTAACAGTCCATGTGCTGTCCTTATCACCTTGATCTCAAGGGTAACTCGTGTGTGGTGTCCTTGCCAGGTAACCTTTGTATCATTTTTCTGAGGATGACCATGCTGCTACAATTTCCCTACTGACAATAGCTGTCTCAGGTTTACATTCTTGTTTCACAGGTAAGCCTGAGAAAATGCAGCAAACAAATTCAAAGTGCTAGCAATACCACTTGAAAAAAGGCCAGCATAACAAGAGGACACAGACACAATTCCAAGTCAGAGAAAATGATGAAGCTGGTACTAGAAAGTGAAGTGCTATCTTCAAGATAAGTAATTCTTTGTATTTACAAGAAAAACGAGCTCTGTGGTGCTCCAAGTGTTCAGGGTAGCATGATCTTCAATGTCTTTGCAAAGGAATGAAGTTGAGAGCAGCAATCTATAATAATACATGATTAGTTACATAGTTTTGGTTTGCACAGCTGTTGGCTATGTTCGTTTACAGTTCATGTAGTGCCAACATCATTTATATAAACCGAGGAGGCTGTTTCACTCCTGTTCATCGCCATAAAAGTTATTTCTCTTAGCAGCTGCTGCACAAAAATCAGTTTCTATTTCAGTATCTCACGCTCTAAGTTCACAAAGTAGCAGGTTCCAGAATCTACTAAAAACAAGTGGGACCTAAAGAAACTTGCCCATGCTTAATAATATAAAGGAGGGGGCGGAGGTAGAGGGGGCAGAAGACGCGCACTTCTGCTTTCCTAGAGTGGAAGGAGGTAGTAACCCTCTGCTAACACGGCCAAAGTCACATGAAAACCAAGTCCCATTAGGCAACCAATTAGAATGAGAGCTTCCCCGACCCTCTTCAGCTTTATGAATTAAAATGCAATAAAATAAGGCTGATCCGGAGCCCAGCAGATAAGATAAACTCTAAAATATTAGTCACATGTTACGTAATAAGCATCAACTGAACGAACTTGATGTGACAGCGGTGAAGATGTAGAGCCGACGATGGTGCCCTGGTACTCCCCCCTGCACACACACACGCACAAACAGCCACGCTGCCGGAGGCTGCTGACACACAGCGGCTCCCGACCCCTGGAAGCAGCAACAGGACGTCCCCAGCCCCATGACCCTCTCCGCGGCAAGAGCACCTCGCGGAGCCGCCGGAAGGCAGCCGCAGGCTGTGCCTGCCCGTCCGGCTGCCTCCGAGCGGGCACCGCGGCGGGGTCACCCCGCTCGGAGGAAGCGGCTGCCGGCCGAGGCGGCGGCTCTCCTGCAGGCGGCCGGAGAGGGAAGAAGCCCGGCGCTGCCTGAACTTGGAGCTTCCCTTTCCCCGAGCCCCAGCGCGGCCGGGAGTGGGGCGGGGGGAAGCGGAACCCGAGGCGCCCGGAGCCCACACTCACCTCGGCCCTCCTCTCCGTCGCTGCCGGGCGGACGTCGGGGCGAGGCGAGGGGCGCCGCCAGCCCCGCCGCTGCCGCCCCGGTCACCGGGCGCCCGAGCAAAGAGTCCCGCAGGGTAAATCCTCGGGATCAGGGAAGGGGCGGCGACCGCCCCGCTCGGCCCCGCTCCGCCCCGCCGCTGCCCCGGATGTGCGGGGGTCGCCGTGGCGGGGATGTCGGTGCCCGGGGCGGGGGTCGCTGTCGCGGGCGTGCGGGTGCCCGGCGCGGGCGGGAACCGCCGCCCAGCCCGGTGCAGCAAAACCGGCGGGCGCCGGTGCCCTCGGTGCCCGCCTGCCCCGGGCGAGGGCGGCTGCCGGCTTTGGCGGGTTCTGGTGCAACACGTAAGGACACCGGGGTCCCTGGCTGGGGGGCCGTGCGGCGCTCCGAGCGCGGCCCCGCGGGTGCGTGGCTGCCAGCCGGGTGGCGGCTCTCCGCGGCGTCCAGGCTTTGCAGCGGCGAGCAGGTGTGGTGTTTTCCTGTGTCATCCCTGCTGCGCTGGCACCTGCTGCACCCGCGCTTCATGTGCGCTTTTAAAGTAGGTCTGGTCGGCGAGGGTGAGCGGGAACCGCGTGGCAGCGGCTCGTCTTGCCTGTGCCTCGTGGTGGGGGGGAGCAGCAGCTCCCAGCTCCTTGCTGGGCCACGGCTTTGGCATAGTTTGTGAGCTGTCAACGTGGTGCCCCGGCAGCGATGTTGGGACGAATAGCTGAAACAAATGTTGCATTGGATCATTAGGCTGCAACAAGCCTCTTCTTAGCAGTGGCCCCTGGGCAAGGAAGTATGTTAAATGTTACAAGTGTGCCCTAGGACTAGGTTTGCGTTCTAAGATTATTCCATGCAACTAGAAAATTACTTCATACACACACAACAAGATATATTCTGACACCTGAATTCTGTGAAGTATTTTATCTTCTCCCTAATCTTAAATTCAGTTTTTTAAAGTTTATAGATCAAAGTTTGTATGTCCCCTTTAGAAAGCCTAACTCACAAAGTTTCAGTGAAGAAAACGTTGGGTTTCCTTGACAAGTGAATCCTAAGTCTCTGAAATGATATATAACTTTAAAGAGGTATTTGTTTACAGAATCAAAAAATCATGCTGTGCTCATTATAAACATTTTTAACAAGTTTCTTGGCAGAAACTCTATATTCAAAATAGAACTTAAACAGGGAAAGGAAAAAAAGTGTGCAAAGTTAGGTGAATGCTGAACACATACTGTACCGATGCCTCATCATTTTTAGGGGGATACTGCTGGTGCATCCATTTATTTCTCCCTTTAAAGACCTTTCAGTTTGGTCACTGACTGGTTCTAGCCCTTTATCCACAACAAACTTGAAGTTGTGGTGTTTTTATTTTATTTAACCATAAGAATTAATTTTTATTGTGCTACTTGCCCTTGCTGTCCTCCAAAGTAACTTAGACCTTTTTAAAGGCACTTAGGTTTTCCAGCCATTCATTTGGGATGCTTTTTCTTCAGAATCCTCATGTACCCATATAGATTTATTGAGGATGAGCATTCAGTTTGTGAGGTAGCATACAGGACTCTGTTTCTCCACATATTTTGATGTATATTTTGAAGCTATTTCAGGCCCAGCCTCTTTAAGCAGTACAGTGCAGGCAGCAGCACGGTGGTTGCATTTGAATTCCATCTGCCTTTTCTCCCCTCACTGGGGAAGAGTCAAAAGTGCAGGATGGATTCCTGAGAAGACCATGGTGCACTGAGAATTCGACTAAAAGAGGATTTGACTAATATTGACTGAAACAGTTTGAAAAAAAAAAAAAAACAACCAAAAACAAAAACCCAAACATTTTGGAAAATGCCTGAAGGTGTAGTCAGGTGACAGAGTAAATATTCCTGTGAAAATACCAAGTTAGCCAATGCATAAACAGTAAAACAAGGAGGCATTCTTTGCTCAGTGGAGGGCTCTCACATATGTTCACCCTCAGTGAGCTGAATGGGATTCCTTGTGTGCTTAAACAACCTAAATGTTTGAGCTTTATGTAATTGCTCAGCTGATACATCCACCAGGGAGTGTGTGCACTGACAGGTAGCTTCCCTGTGAGACACATGAGTAATGCACACAGGAGCTGTCGAGCTGCTTTCCTTTAGCATTTATAGGCTGGGCACTAAATACGTGAGTGCTTATACACAGACAGCTAATACAAGAAGTGTCAGGCTTTTCTATTAAAAAAAAAGTGTTCTAAATTCACACTATTTATTTAATGATCTATTGTATGCAAGCAGATTAACACTTGTTCTGTTATGATTGATGGTGCCATAGGATGTATCCCAAGTTCCTCTGGTGGAATGTCTTTATGACACCTCAATTAACTATTCTATTGCATTGCTGCCAAGTCCAGGAAACTCGCTTAGCAAAAAGGTTATTAATTTCATGAAAAGAAGAAGTCAATGTGAGATGTCTAGATACAGCCAGACACTTTAAGAAGTGACATGAATTCACTAAACTCTGTAAATAAAAAGATGTAATTTTGGATTAAGTGAGCATTCAAAAATGTAGTCTATAATTTAAGGGCTATGTTTATAGCAGTTGTATTTAGAGAATTATACTGAGATTCAGGTTTATGGATTGTGGAGCACTTCTAAATCAACTTTGTAAAATTATTATTGGAGGGATCTTTTACAACGTGTACATCTTTAAGTCATGAGAACGAATAAATACTTTTTAAAATCTTTGTGATGGTTTGTAATTATAGTCAGTGCTAGCCTTTTGATTTCATGAGACTCAAATTCCTCTAACATACTGCAGAATTGCCTGGAGGGAAGCAAGAAATAACTTTCAGTACTTTTTCTTACACTGGTTACATGTTTGCCCAAGCTGCACCACTCTCTGATATGCTCAGAACTCCACAAAATACCAGGTCTAAGGAAAACAGTAGAGGAGGAGAGCTCCTCCCCGCCCTGTGTAATTTGTACTACATCAGGCATAGATGAGCACAGTTCCCTGCACATGTCTCTATGCTGTGTCTGCAGCCCACCTACAGCTGCAGGGGCGTGAATTGACCATGACAATGCCAAAGCTGCCAGACGAGGAGCTGAAGTTCAGGCTATGTACAAGGTAAAGGGAAGCATCAGTGACCAGACCCCACAGGCAAGGCACATGTAACTATAATTCACATCACTAGCATGACTTAGTGTCCTGAGGACAACAGCCAGGAGTAGCCTTTCCAAAGAATCCTCACAGAACTGGGATTAAAATACTACCTAGCTGAAGGAGGTTACAGTGCCAGGGTTTGGCACTTTGTTGCATCTGAGGCAGCATCCCATTTAAAGTGAAGGCAAACAGGCAGTACCTTAGTGGAGGTCATTTCACACTCATTTTAGATGGGGCTTAGAAACCTTAGAAATAAAATGTATACTTATGTGCCAGATACAGTCTACTTTGTCAAAAGGAAGAAATATGTAAATACTGTCTTCACATCAAATTTGGGGAACTGTTTGTCTTGCCGGAGCTAATTACCAATGAGGATATTGGCATTTTTTGTTGAGGTTGTTACAAAGGTTGTCATAAATTAACTTCATTATAGCAAAAGTTGAACTATATTTGCATTATTTTTCTATTGCATTGTCTTTGCTTTACAAGCTGTCTGAAATAGCTTTTCTTGGAAGGTCTCCAACAAAGCATTCTCTTTGGGGCTACAAACTGCAAATAAGATTAAAGTTTAATATGTCTGGTAATCAGTTTTCTTTTAAAGAGTGCAATCTGATTTCTTATGGTCAGTTGGGATCCCACACATCCTCATCTCCTCTGTTTTTCAACTTGCTGCTTTCAATAACCCAAAAAAGGGCAATTTGCCAATAGATGTCCTTTCACCACTTTTCCTGAAATGGAGTACCATCTGAGAGGCAGTGAAACACGGCTTCTACTCCAGAATCCCAGGCTCCTGTCTTCTAAATGTAATCTTTTTTCTTTTTTTTTTTTTTTCCCTTGAGCCTGAGCAAGAACAAAGTGCTTTATGCCCTCCATTTGTTCCCATGACATGCAGTGAATAAAGGTGGGTAAATCTCCTTTGCTCAAAACCAAACAGGAGGAGGTAATCTCTGTACTCCTCACTCCGATCATTGATTTGCTCCAAAAGGACTGACACTGTACTGAGTGGATTTTTCTTGATATCAATTAAAACATTCTTTGGGGCAAATGGCAAAAAGAAAGAGAGAGCACCACAAGAACTTGTCTGTATTTCATGAACCAAGTCCTACCTCCCACCTGGATCTGATCTCACTCGATTTTTAAGGATGGAAGGAGGGAACAGCTGGGATCTGTGCTGACACCCAGAGGGAGGGTAAGAACACTGCCTCACCTCCCAAGGTGAGGAGTACAAAGGTCCCAGCACTCTCACTTCCCGTGAATGCTCCCTGAGCCCAAGAGTGCACAGCCCTTGTCTGCTTTGCTCCTTTGCTGGGAAGGACTAGAAAGAGAACAGGTCTCCTGCACAGAATTCTTTCCCTATACTGGACTGGAACTAGGATACTGTCCTCTATGTGAGGAGAAAATTAAGGACAGAAGAACAGTGAGACTGGACCTGCAAAACTGGACTGAGTAAGCCTAGCCCTAAAGATACCATGTGGGATTGACCACCTAATAATTATCAAATTGTTTGGCATCATGTGCAAGCTGCATAGCAGCCACATGGCACTCCTGATGTCTACGTGGCAATATTGTACCACGGAAGGGTCAGGAGTTGCAGGAGACCATGAATCATTAAGGAAAACTTTTGATAAAAGAGCATACTGGTGGTGACTTTTGAATTTTTTTTTCAATATCCCTAAAACTCATCTTGACTGATACTATACCTGTCCTATTGGGCCTACTGGAGGAAACCACCAGAGAATAACATCTTCAGACTGTTAGTTCCTCATTGGGGGATAGTTTCTCACACCCCAGTCCTTAAATTATTTTTTTTAAGCTCTCTTACTGAACAAGTTGCCCATAGAGATTGTGGAGTCTTCCTTACTGGAGATATTCAAGAACTATCTAGACAAAATCCCATGCTGTGTGCTCTAGAATGACCCTGCTTGAGCAGGGAGGTTAAACCAGACTCACTGTGATCCCTTCTAAAAAAAACCCGTCCTGTGATGAAAACGAGCTTTCAGGTAAGATAACATCAGAGCATACTGGTATATTTATCAGTTGGTTGTCAGATGTCCAAGAGGATTTAAACCAAGTTTGCCAAAGTAGGAGGCTGCTTCTAGATATAAACAATTCAAAGAATGTAAATACCAGTTTTCATAACATTATTAAAAGGTTTTCACAACATTATTAAAAGGTATAAAAGTGTTTCCATTTCCATCTGGAACATATTCATCACTTTTACATAGCCTGTTGTTATTCCATATGTAATAAGTTGTTTTGATACTTATTTTTAAGTTCTGTAACAGGAAAAAAAAGGTGAGTCCTGTTTTTCTAGGACATTTCTGTCACAGCAGTTTCAATATATTACAAAACATTTGATCCACAGCTACAAAATGTGGATGTTCAAAAGACAAAAAAAAAAACCTATTAGGTTTCATTCAAATACACATACGACCAAAAGGACTGAAGATTTATCACAAACAGCTCCAGCCTATACAAAGTGGTCCCATTCTGGAAGAAATATGAATGTGCTTTCTCCCAAGAAAAATAGAGGCAGCCTGGGGGCAACATAAAGGTATAGTAAACTTCTAAAAGATGAAGTCTCTATTTTATTTTTTACTGCAATAACTTTATGTTATGGATAAACAAAGACAAGATATAATTTTATGCAGCCATTTGAAAGTTCATAAGCCTGGCTAAAGCTTTTCAGGAGCAGCCTTAAAAAACAACCGTAAAACTAGCAACTAACAAGTTTGCCTGATACACTGCCTCGTCTAGAGGATAGTAAGTTCTGTCTAACACCATCAGCTCTCCCTGCAGATGGGATCCCAGTGTTCCTATTTCAGCAGGATGTTTTTGTCACTGACTTAAAAATAATAAGCTATTAAAGTGAGAGCAGATACTAAATGTTTTCACATAAAAGCCTGTCACAGATTTCTCACCCAAATGCTTCTATCTATCCTTCACTATTTACCATCGCTGTTCACACAGCGGGTCAGCAGTATAATTTTTTTGCCAAAAGTGAAAAAAGGCAATTTTGTAGGGAATACTTGAGGCCACTTGGAAACCAATTGCTTGAAGAAGGTACCTTCTGAAAAGGGACTGTAAAAGCAGTACCTGAGGCTTCAACTTTGTACATCAATGGCTCCTTCAATAAACAGTCTGTGTTTATCACATACAGAAGAGCAAAGGAGAGGAAATGGGCTTCCCACAGACAGGTCTGCAAGGCGAAGTTACCGTCTGCTTCACACATCATAGATTAAGCAGAATAAAAAGGCTGAATTCATCACTGTAGAGATACACTGCATCATTAAACTATGCCTTTGGTGACAACTGAATAGTCCATTTGCCTTCAGCAGCTTTCTAGTGAAGGCAATGATTGGAACTTAATAAACAGTTGTGTTAGAAAAACACTATTTGTTATATATATGGCTTGTTAAGCACAAGCAGCAGAAGAAAGCAGGAACATTGTTTGTTTGTTGGTTTGTTTGTTTGGGTTTTTTTTTGTTACAAGCACCAGAAGAAATTACTGGCAGATAAAAGAACTGGACTGTTGTGATAAAAATACACTACTTACCGCTCAATTTTCAGGTAGAATAAGCCCTTAAGATGTATTTGGTACGTCTTCCATTAGTCTGGTATTCCTAAAGTGTGCATTGAGTAGCATTCCAACATGTTATTTTCAGTAAAGCACTCCACCCCTAATCTAGATTCCAGTTTGATGTCTCATCTGGGTTTTTACAATGATTAATACCCACAGCAATTCAATAATTTTATTACATTTACCATTTACCTAAATGGCATTGCAAGTGAGCTACACGTGCACCAATGGATGGTTTGGGACAGACCAAAGGTGTGTCTAACTTTGTATCATCTCTGACATCTCCCAAAATGAATACCCTGGAAAAAATTAAGGCCACTACAAACATGACATGGTGACACTTCCCCGGCTTCCAGCAGAACTTGGGTTTCCTTCCTCTTTTCAACACAAAGGCGATTTGCTGTTCACTTGTTTTCTACAACTTGTAGGAGCCTGCAGAGGCAATAACCCTGAGGATGATCCTTAGTTAGGTCTCTCCTGAACTACACGCCTAATTGAAATGTACTAACAATATGCAATTACTGCAGGTGAACTTTGTAGACAAGCAAGCTGCTGGCAAAAGCAAAAGGCAAATATCACCTCCATGTCATAATTCAGTTTCTCCATTAGGATCATTCCTAGACCATGGGAATTCACATACCTTCCCTAGGGGGTTGATTTCTGGAAACAGTGGATGATATCAATGTGGGTCAAATAATTTATCCAAAGTATAAAGATGTTTTTCTGTATAACCAAGAAATAACCCATCACTCAGATTTCCTTGCTATCAATTTTCAAGAATTAGGAAGATGTCTAATTTTTTACTGCTCGGTCCTTATTAAATCTTCCTACTCCACAATATCAAGGTATATACAAGTATAAAATATATGGCTCAGGATATGTTTAAGTGATAAGGGCATTCTAACATATTTCCTTCTGTCTCGCTGTGTAGCAATGATCTTTGATCTTAGTGCTCACTGCCTCTCTTCCAGGCTTGCACTGATTTTAGACAAGGTGGATGAAAATCCCTCCACCTGGAGCTATTTTAATGCTTACTGCCCAATTCTTAAATCCTGTACAGGAACAGAGTGCACTGTGGCTGAGCACAAGCCCAGCATGGAGGGATTAGAGAAAAAAAAAATCCAGCACCTCAAGGCAGTACTTGGCAGCTGCTGCTTCAGCCTTAGAGCTACAGCAGCTGCCACAGCCAAAACAGCAGTGCTTGGCACAGGCAAAATAAGGGAGGTTTGCCTGATGTACTTCTTCCCCTGTGGAAGAACGGAAGGCAGGCAAAAACCTTGTGCCTTGCCTGCATTTTTTAACTCATCCTTTTCATGATGCAAACAGTTCCACCTGGAGACTAAACTTGTGAATCCAAGAGAAAGGCTATGTTTTCATCCCTATTACACAATACAGCCACAGAAACTTCTCCTATCTTCCACCCAGGTAAATATTATGCTAAATTAAAAATAAACCACATTATTTTCAGAAGTTATATATTAAATAATTATATATCTCATACATTAAAATTATATATCAGCAATCCTAGAGGTGGACAGCAAGAAAGATCCTTTCCTCAAATGTAACAAACATGTTCAAGCAATGAGCTACACTTTTAGGAAATGGGGAGAAAAAGATTGAGCATATAGTCTAGAACCAACAGAGCAGCATTAATGTATTTAATTCTATATTAATCTATTTTCATAGTTTTTTCCTCCAGTCTTTTCCAGAAAAAGGTTTAACTCTCCAGAGTGCCATTTCTGAGACAGCTTCTCATAATGCAAGAGGGAAAAGTCTATGAGCTTTCCAGTATAATAAGCGAGTAGCAGATGTGTGTGAATACAGCTCAGTAAGTAGGTATTTCCAGAGAGCTTAGATAAAGTGCTTAATACGATGCCCAAATACCACAAGTCCCAGTGGGATAGTGAAGCTTGCTATGGAAAAGAGACAATGGAAGAAAGTCAAAGACAGTGCAGGAATATGACCTTTTTGAACCATTTGAAAATCCAACAGCCTTTGTGTGAACTTGTCAGTCTGATGCAGTCAACAGAATGATGCAGCATAGGCTGTGGCCATGGAAGGTAAAATAGCACCTGCTCAGGGTTATTAACTGCATTCCAATTGTCCTGTACTAATTCCTGTACTAACCATCAGAGCCAGGAGTAAGCACAATTTTATAATTTTTAAAGTACGGTTTTAAAGTTGCAACCCTGCATCTAAAGAAAGTCTAGCTTTTTGCTGCTCACCAGATCTGAGTTTTATTAAATATTGAAGCATTGGCACTGGTCAGTGCATGTGCTAGGTGAGTAAACATGCACATCCCCCATGCTTTTAACCTGCGGTTCTCACAGCTTTTGCAGATGTAGCTGCCTCAGTCCCGTTCCTTTTAGACAGACAGCTACACTTGCACCAAGGCCAGGAGACACCACACTGAATCCTAACTACACTGCCGTGACCCTGTAATGCACGGTGCAACCCTGCGACCTCCCTCCCTGCTTCTTGGGAGGCAAACTGGGGTCTTGCCTCAGGCTGCAAAGCAAGTCAATGACATAGTGCCAAAAGGATTCAAGGTCTCACCCTGCCTCCCATTCCTGGGTTCCATTATTAAGTCATGCTTCTATTTTATTACATGCATCTCACTTTTCATTACAATGTATCACTGTGTAGCAGAGTTTTAACAATAAAACTTACTTTATGATTTTAAGTATCCTTCTTTGGATAAAGAGAAAACCATTTTCTTCTAGAACACACTCCCGTCTTGAAATGTAAGTGTTAAATCTCCAGCTGAAAGACTATTTATGATCTGCACAGTTATTCTTTCAGGGTATGACATCATCCTCAGCACATGCATATCCCAGAACACGTAAATTATTTTTCCTGAAAATTCCTTTCATTACTCTCGGACTGTTAAACATCACCCAGTGCAAATTTGTAACTGATGTCTCTTGTCTGAAATTGATTTGCCTGCTTATTTCTTTTGTTAACTCACTGGGGTCTCTTACCTTTTGTGTCTACAACAGAACAAAGGATGTAAATATTTTAGGATTGAGAGAATAAATTATTCTAGTCTATTTGCCATTTTCTAAACCTGTATTTATTTACTTCTTAAAAATTACTTTTTTTTCTTGCAAACAATACTCTTTCACACAGTTACACATCCTCTGGTATTACCGCAGATGCAAAATACTATTTTCTACCCAACCTTTGATGTAGGACTTCAGCCTCATCTGCAGCCAAATTCTGCCCATGGCTACTCTCCCTGACTTTGCAAAGGAGTGACCTTTTGAAGTTAACACTGTTTTGCTCATTCAGTATCACTACTCTAACTAGATGAACATTATCAGGATGATCTGAGGCCTCTGAAAGCAAAAGGTTTAATCAGAGCCCCTCATTCAGTCTTTGGAAGTATTCCTTAGAAAGACAATACAGTCTTAAAATTGATTTCTTGCAGGACCTGTGAGTGGCTGCTGCAGAGAATAAGGAGATAGCACAGATAGGAGTCTCATGAGGAAAATCACTTTAACCTGAAGAAGACTGGAATTCCCAAAAGCTGAATGGTGATGAAAGCAATTATCTGAAAATATAGGCAGTGTTTTGATATTTTTGCTATTGCCTTTTCTTCATGGCTTTTGGAGCTGTTTTTCTCATAGTTCCAGTAGTAAAGCCAGCCTGGCAGCTTGCTGCTGTCTACCAGCTAAGCAAGTGGCCAGTATTACCCTTCGGTTATAGTGGATCAGGCCCTTAAGCTGAACAGTACTGTCTGTAATGAATCAAAAAACCTCCAGGACATTCTCCTGTATGCGGCACAGTTATTTGCTTCCATGCAAAACACGATTTTTAGTCACAAGTGCCGTGCTGCTTCTAATATCCAAACAGCAATGAATTCCTGGTCATTCCCAGTATTCAAACAGAGCAGGAAGTACCTCTCTTTCTAAATTTCTTTTTTCTATGCTGTCAGTCAACCAGAGTTTTTATTTTTATTAAATGGGCAGATCTGCCTTCCCTCATGTGTCCAGCAGAAGCAACCTGCTCTAGTGGAAGGTGTCTCTGCCCATGGCACAGGGGCTGGAACTAGCTCATCTTTAAGATCTCTTCCAACCCAAACCAGTCTGTGACTCTATTTTTTTTTTGTTTTGTTTGGGCTCTCATAGTTGCTCACTTTGCTACCAAACAACACACCCTGGTCTTCTGACTACTGCCTTTATTAGGATGGTTGTTCTAGACACACTTCCCTATTCAAATCCAAACAAATTTTTGGACATACGCAAATACAGAGGTAAAGAATGGAAATGGACATAACTGATTATTTTTCTGTTTGAAAACAAGTTTTCCTGCTGTTCTAGACAGATGGAGAGGAAAAAATATAGTACTTAATGAGGTGGGACATATTGTACTTCTTGACAGTACTGCTGAGCCAGAATACCAGTTTTAACATGAAAACCAATGCAGTAAATAATGTGCCTTTCAAATACAGATTTAAAGTAAAAACCAATACACAAATCAAATAATCTCACCTAATTTTCTCATAACATAATGGCTTTATTGCCTATATTTGTATTTATTACTGCTCTCTCTTCCTCCCATTTCCTACTCCACTCTTTTCT
The DNA here is from genome assembly GCF_014805655.1 of Passer montanus. Lineage (NCBI taxonomy): Eukaryota > Metazoa > Chordata > Aves > Passeriformes > Passeridae > Passer > Passer montanus. The sequence continues at coordinate 145,475 of NW_024359721.1, read as the reverse complement.
CAGAAGAGAACAGATGCTAGCAGAGTAACACTCAAGATAAAAATACCTAAGAAACCATGCACAATTTCCCATTAATTCTTCCAAAGCATTGTCCTAAAGGAATATGCTCATGCACTGCAGCCTCATAACCGAGCTCTGGTCAGTGTGGGACATAGTTTCACTGCTAGCATAGAAATGCTGCTCTAACTGTATGAAAAAGCTTAGAAAGTTTATAAACTTGCAAAGTTTTAGGAATTCTCTGCTGGCAAGGTTAAATTACCCCCTGCTCTGAAAGTAATGATTGAAACCATCTGTGAAGAAAAAAAAATGAGGTGTCAATTATCTAGAATGAGCTTGTGCTTTACATACAGCCTATTAATAAATATATTGTCAGACCACAGCAATTCTACTGAGCCAACCCAACCTGCAGAAAACTTATTTTATGCATGTTATGTGGGAAGCAGGAAGAGAAGAAGGCTCATCCAGGGCCGGTGCAGTCACTTGGAAGAATGTTGTTAGCTGGAATGGAGTTCAAAGGACTCTGATGGGTAAAAGCAGATATCTTTGGCTGCCAGCATCAGAGTTAACAAAAGCTGGGATCTTCTACACTTACACCCAGCTGAAGAGAAGCCAAAGTTACCTTGACTATCAACATTCATCAGTAGCTTGGAACCTTACCATCCAAGGTCTACAATCCTTCCTCTCTCAAAAGCCACAACGATTGCAAAAATGAGATGAGGCCTGGAGCAGCACTCAAAAACATAGCTTTTGAAATTTCAGAAAGGCAACTCAAATTCCTTAAATGTGATTTTGGAATAATTCTAATTTAATTGTGTTTTGCCTCAGAGTTTTTGTGCCTGTGTTTCAATTAACATTTTCAAGCCAAAACCTAAAAGCATTTTGCTGTAAGTAACAGTAGAAGCTAATGTAAAAGCTAATGGAGATTGTTCTTACCATTGAATAAGGCACAAAGGAAAATAAGAGCCCCAAAGAATTTACCATCTAAGGGCTCATTAAATTCAGTGGGACTACTTCCAAGATTAAATGAACACTTCTGGGCTGAGTATTTGTGAGATCAGTTTCATACTGCAGACGTAAGATACAAAACTTCCCCTTGAGACTGGAGAATAATTATAACAGGAGGCATGTACTCACTTACTGTACTCTATAGCAAAACTTTAATGATAAGAGGAGAGCCCTCTGTCATCTTCTTATATGCACTCATACCTCTACATGTTTATCTGGATGGTTTATCTTTTTTTAAATACATAATTGTGTCTGGGTACATGACGTCCAAACACATAATACTGAAGTCTCTGTGTATATATATATATATATATATATATTTATATTTATAAAACCCCAATCTATCACTATACATGACGTCCAAACACATAATACTGAAGTCTCTGTGTATTTATATATATATACATTTATATATATAAAACCCCAATCTATCACTGCTGTATGGCATACAGTGTGATAAGAATTCATAAGCTAAGAAAGCAAGGGGGCAGTTAGAAACAAAGTCTTTCATACAGGTTGCAACTTCATTCTCGTAAGACACCAGAGCTCCCACTTCCAGTTTTAGAGAAACATCATCTCATTAAGCACATGAAGTAACTCCTCTTTCTGCAGCAACTCTAGCTCCTGCTGTGGTCAATGGAGTTTTCCTCTGCTTGCAAGAGGAATCAGACCAGGCCTTGCTCTACCCAAACAGAAATGACACAGACAAAGCTATAGTGTCCCTTCTGATGCAGGAGCTACATATTTTAAAGTAGTGATCATATTTCATGATCACCAATAAAGGAAAAAAAACTTCAAACAACACAAAACCCGAACTCCACCAACCAAGTTTATTTCTTCTATTTATTGTTTCAGATATAGAAAAAAATTCCCTCTTTTTAACCTCATGTACAATTTTAAACAATCAGAATCATATGAAAATGGGAAAGTGGATATTGACCATTGTTTTGGGACAAGGCAGACTAACATTCTGGCAAAATTTAAGAATTTAAACTTGAAACTACAAGGGATTATAATCTGCTGGAAAACCCTTACATCTTGTCAGACTGTTCAAGCTTGTTTCTGCTATTCATACTAAGCTCCTACCAGGTTGGGTATTTTGTTTGTTTGAACAAAAATTTGGGATTCATGCAAACATTCCTGAAATACAATGAACTTGTATCTTTTTAATCAGGAGATTGAAAACTGCCTACCTGCCTACAAAATCATCATTGCTTCATCAGTAAAATCACATCCTATATTGCTCTCATTTAATCAAAAGCCAGTCTTCTCAAGTTAGTAAAAAGAAGTGGCATTATTTGCATTAGCTAACACTAACATTAAACAAATAAAAATAAACTAACAGCACATTCAAAAATTAAAGCAAGAGTGGAGAGAAAAAAAATTAATTGGAGTAGACTCTTTTCTCCAAGAAACATAAAGAAAATACCATCAATTTTCAACAAGCATTGGCAAAGCACACATTTAGAAAATCACTTAAGATTTCATCATGGCAAAAGCAAGATAGCATCAATATTTTAGATTCTGTAACATCTGTTTACAGTCAAGAATTTTTTCTGAAGTACTATAAATTGGCAATTGTTTATGTACAGTAATGGACTCAATTACTCCTACCCCAGATTAAGCAATAAGCATATTCAGTAACTGAGATAATTAAGCAACACATATATACTCTGAGCTACAGCACAGCTTTGACAGCATTAATTCTGCAAAATCAGAAGACATGCACACATTGCAATGTCATTTATTCGCACTTCATTTTTCAGTACTTCGTCCTTCACTGTTCTCTTCTGTAATGCTAATGCACCATTGCCTTGAAAATAATTAAAATTATAGTCTGACCACATGCAGTTTGAAGAAATTAATGTGTGACCTTCAACACTGCACAGAAACACATACATGCTAGAAAACAAGGTTATGTAGCATTAGGGAAACCACTATGCAAACTTATGCACATTTCAAAAGTCAATACACCAACCAAAATTTTAAGACACCTTTTGATTGCACAAAGATATGTGTGTGTTACATCTTTACATTACAGAAATGTTTTGTTGGGTTTTTTTTAAATGTCCCTCAAAGTCTCAGCTGAACCACCATAATGTGTCTCCAGGCTTTAAATTTGTCAGAAATATTCTCCTATTAATTTTTCTTTTTTTTTTTTCCCCAAACACTTAAGTTGCTGATAGTTGTCTTTGAAGGCCTAAACCTCCTTAAATTTTCTAAATCCATGGCAGAACAAAAATGCTTCACATCACCAAACTTGCATTATCTAACATCTCTTAGAACTTACTAATTGGGAGAGACTGAATGTCACTGCAGATTAATGCACCTCCTTTCAGTATGAGCACCTGAGTTGAATTTAATCTACACAAAAGTGACTAAAAATCAATCTAATCTGACAGTGGTAAAATTATTATGTATAATTATATGCATTCTCAGATCCTTAGCTGGAGAAGACAAATTCCTTGAAATACGTCAAGAAAGGAATTTAAATATTTGTAGTGTTTGTGGGGTTTTGGGTTGTTTGTTTTGTTTTGGGGTTTTTTTGGCTTTTTGTGTTTTTGTTTTTTTTTATAAAAAACTATGCAGATAAAATTTTCAATCATAAAAGATGAAAGGTGATCAGGACAATATCTTCTGTTCATATCAGCCCTCAGTATTTGCTACAGGAAACAACACATTCCCATGCCAGAAGTGTGCTGGAGGAAGGAAGGAACTGGGGGAAGGGAAAAACCTTCAAAAGTACTCAGATGCATAATTTTTAATTACCTGAAAATATGCATTACATTTTTAATGATGGGCTCTTTTCCATTAAAGGGGCAGAGATCTTAGCTTGCTCATATAATGACATAATCAGCAACATTTCCTGTTGGCAAAGAGCTGTATATATCCACCTAATACAGGCAAGTAAATTCAACCTTTTTAGCAAATCCAGAGCAATGGACATGACCGGTATAACCCTGATTTAAAGCTACTTTTCCTTTTCCCTCCCTCAGTTTGCTGAGAGACATTCAACTACAAATTAGAAAATACAAAAGACAATACATCTATTTTTGTCAATAATGTCAGCAATAACATAACACCAAACAGTATTGAGGAAAAAAAATGTAGTTTGTTTCAATAGGCATGATTAGTACTGAAAAGATTTAAATTGTTTTGCAAATTTTTTATTGTACAACATGACATATTCAACAGCACTCGGTTAACAACGATCTTCAACAAAATCTTTCTTCAAGCAGTAAAATGCATCCATTTATAATGCCAGCATTTAAAAAAATCAAGACAGAAATGATTAAATCATTGTATTCTGAGCATTAAAAAGCACAGAAAGGCCAAGTGTCAGAACTTGGAATGTGACAGTGTGACTAAACTAACAAATTTGCATTTGGTGAGTAGAATAGCTTCTCATGTCCAAGATAATCACATGGTTTGCTACTACTGTCTTAATTTTATTCCCAAAGGCACACGGGCAGTGGAAATCCAGATGATACAATCTATCAGGATTTCCAGAAAACTTAAGGAAGCTAAGGACCTCCCAAAAAATAATGAAGGCTCTTGCACAGATGAAGAATTTTTCAAAAACAGAATAAAATCACCTACAAGAGTTAGGGAAGTTAACAGTCCTCAAAGAAATCCACCCTGGGACTTGTGCTGCTCATTGTATTTATAAGAAAGCCAGAAAAGGAGCAGGAGAATAATGCTTTCCAAATTTCAAATAAACAATGAGCTGACCAGTATTACTCAGGAAAAGGGGCCTTGAGGTTAGGACAGCAGATTATGGAAATACAAGCTTAGTGCTCAACAACAGCATCATGAAAAGAAAAAAAAATCACTTATTTGAAAAGGAATTGAGAATAAAACAAAGAATTTCTCTTTACTACCTATACAGTGACTGTATCTTAACTTCTATAAGACTCTATCTTAACTTCTATCTTTTGTGCCCTCCATCTGAAAGGATGTAGAGCTCAACATCTTCCAAAGAGGGCAACAAGGAAAATCCAAGCATCATCTACCATATAATAAATAGCTATGTAAGCTAGAACTTTTGAATCGAGACACAAAAATGTTTAAGAATGAATAAGATAGAGGTTGATAAAGTATTCAGCTGCAATGGAGAGGATGGGTCTATAATGTCTGTCTAAAAGAACAAGAGCCAAGAAACACCAAATGAAGCTATAAGAGGGTCAGGTTCAAAACCACGAGAAAGGTTTTCACACAGGTGATGGAGCTGCAAGAGCTTCTGGTTGTGGAATACCATGAACACCAAAAGCCCAGACTTGTTCAAGAGGCACCAGATAAATTCAAGGAACTGGAATCTAACAAAAGCTACTAAATACACGGGAATCATCTACAGATAAAGTATCACCCTGTGCAGTCGCCCTGTTTGTACAGTATTCCCTGCGCATCTGCTTTAGCTCCCACTGGGATGGTGCACTGGGTTAAACACTCTGACCCCATCCAGCCAGCCTCACATTCTCACTGCTGTGTGTGAAAGCACATGCCTTTAACGAATAGCCATGGAACTGACAGAATCACAGAAAACAGAACTGCAAAAATTCTTCAGAGGTCATCTAATCAACTCTCCTGTCTCTGGGTAGAATCAGTTGTGCATGATCTTTTGTGGCAGATGTCTAACCTGTTTTTCAAAACCTTCAAAAGCAAGCTATTCTAGTGTGAAGCAGGCCTTCTCTGAAAAAAAGCTCTTTGTAATACAACCTGAATCTTCCTTGCTGCAAAGTTAATCCCTTTATTTCTTCATTGTTGCAGACACAGAGAGAGATGGTCCATCCCCTTTTGCAGTGGCCTTTCATATCCTTGGACTTCTCTAGCAAAACCTAGAAAAAAACTCCAAGCCCTCTCAAATTGTTGTCACCTTATCATTGAAAGAAAAAAACAAGTATTGTTCTTTGCAAATATTAAAATTCCTCTACATATTCCAACTTGAGTGCATCACAGAAAGTAACAGAACAGATTCTTCTAGTAGGGACATTATTATTAAAACAAACAAACAAACATAAACAAAACAAATCAAACAAACAAAAAAAACCCCCAACACAAACACAAATAAAACCCACAAACACAAAAATGTGTGAAGTCTGTTTTGTATATAAAGAATGGCCTATAGCACATAATAAATTGAGTTCATCTACAACAGGCACAGAGAAGAGCTCTTCCTTTCCTGCTGGAATCTCCTCCAGTCCCCTTCTCCTCCTTATCCTTACATTATACAGATAACTCAAATTCTCAACCACTTTTCATAGACTGCAGTCGCTAGACCTCAGAGGATCCTTTTCTCTTCAAGACAGGAAAGATTTGGAGAGAGCCCAGAGGTGTAATGCTCAAAGCCAGACAGAGCATCCAAACTGAGCCTAACCAAAGCTTTGACAAGCAAAGAGAATACTGTGTGTGCCTTGCAGGCTTCCTGCTTGTGTCATGTGTGTGTTTCAGGGCACTGCAATACTGCTGATTCATAGCCAGCTCATAAATCACCCACCCATGCTCTGCAATGCCTTCTACTGCAATTGTTATCCATTAGTTTTTACCCCAGACCATGATTTATGGAGTTCCAATAATTTTCATTTTTTTCCTTCACACAGAACAGTTTCTACTAAAGAATAGACAACCTTTTCAGGAATTTTAACTTTGCACTGATGCTAAGCACTATCAATTTACTTCTTTTGGTCACTTCACATGAACTGTAAGGATTTCCCAGGATCAATAGGTGAGACTTTTAAAATCACTGGATGTAGAAATTTAAGTGTGAATTTGTGCTTCTCTGTGCTGATTTATTTACATATATATTTTTTTAAAAACGACCAAAAAAAAGAGAAGCTCAGAAACATTTTCTCTAAGTTCTAATCTTATGCTCCAACTGGGCCCTTCTTGATTATCTGCACATTTAATTAGGCCTTGTTTGTCCATCCAGTCATCTGGTTTGCACAGCAGCAACTCGGAGCGGACATTGGGCGCTGTCTGACTAGTTCTGCACACACCACAGTAGTTCATCTAGCACTTGAAGTCCTAGCTACATTTAGGAAAAAAACAAGTGAGACTGACAAACAACCACCAAAGTCAAGATGTCATCAAGCAGATGTCAGACCTTGGTTGAATTCTGCACCTTCACCTTTTGAGTTTTTTTCTTGTGCTGAGAATTAGTAGTGAGAAAAGCAAGTAACACCCACAGATTGCTCAGTGACTTACTGACTTACTCAAATTTGAGTAAGTGACTTAGAGTGACTTACACAAATTTGTATACCAATTGCAATAAAAATACCGCAGGCTTAATGTGCAGGCAAATGCAAAGTTACTATAGAATTAAGAGTGCTATAGCACCAGAAGACTTGCTGCAACAAGCAGAGATGCATGAGCTAATCCCTCTGAGCAATTTATTCAGTGACTTCAACCCCTGTTCTGGTAATGAATTCAATGGGACAGCTTTATTTCTGTGAATTTATTCCTTAGAATTATTAATAAATTAATTATATAACCATGCTCAGTCTCCAGATTGCTTGCAAACTAATAGCCATCCCATCAAGATTTTATGTTCATAAATCAGATTACTTATTCAGCTAATCCACATATTTTTCAGTCTACAAACCCACAGCATTTTCAAGGTGGTTACTACATTAAAGATTATGCAAATTAGTATCATGACATTTTTATCTTTCTCAGCTGAGCCTTTCGGAAATCAAGAAGTTGTTCACATGAATAACTGCAGAAAACATTCATCAGACTCTGAATGCAAACTAAATAGGGACATTCTTAACCCATTTTCACTTTCAAAAAGAAAATATTAAATTTAATATGATAAACTAATTTCATAAATCTTTTGAGACAGTACCTAAATATACAAAATATTGCTTAATAATTAATTATTTGGGATATACAGAATACAGGATTCCATTAACTTGCACAATGGCCAGTTTCTTCCTTTTATATTGTATGCAAACAGAATCATGTTTAAAATCAAAGTCAAATACTATGTGTAATTTTTTTTCCCCAGCAAAAAACTCTATTTTACCATAGTGAAATCTGTATTTAACAAAACCTTTTGGGTTGGATTTCCTTGCTTCACAGTATTTTGGTAAAACCTGCCAGGCATAGCATGAGTATAATTTTTGGTCAGTAGTCCACATTTCAAGTAACAACACTGGTAAGTACCAACATAAGTTAGTACCAAAAATTCAAGTAAAGTGCAACTAAACTGCAAACAGAACAGCACTTTGACTCTTATTGCTCATTTCTGATGTGTCAAATTTGTCGCATTTTCAAATAAACTTTGAGGAGAGACCACTAGGAAAATGACAAAAGGCATTTCTAAAGACCCTGCTTCTCTTTTTGTGTTAGTAAGAATACAGAAACGGCTTCAGGAAGATTGCATTGTATGTTAGATATTTGATGTGTGCAGTAAAAAGGCCTTTAATATCACCAAAGTAGTCTCCTTAATCCACAGTTCAAATACCTATTTTAAAGGCATTTGGCATTATATTTAAACAAAGCTAGTGCAGTGCCTGCAGCTGCAAATTGCAGAGAACAAATGCAAATCACAAGAGTTCACACTGCAGGCTCTGAAAAGTCATCAAAGCCTCCAAGTACCTTTAAAGAATAAGGTACAAAACACCACTAAGACCCCACAAGCTACCCTGCAGGAATCCATTGCTTTTTACCTGACAGAACAGTGAACATAAGAACTTAAATCCTTCCTTTTTCCAGAGCCTCTATGAAAATTCAAATGATACCCAGTAGACACATACACAACCAAAATGGGAAAAACCAGTTGTTTTTGTTTTTAATACAACTTGAGTCGTTTTGAAGAGTTAAAACCTTACAAATTACAGCACAAATTGCACCTGTGCAATGCTGCTAAAAATGGCTAAATTAACAAAAAACTTGTCTGAATGTGTTGGATACTGTTGCCAGGAAATTGTAATAGTACAAATCACTATGTAACCATCACTAGGAGCTATTTCTTAACTATCATAGCTTCTTATCTTCATTTCAACCTACCGTCTAATAAAAGGTTATCCCCACTTTGTAGGTACAAAAAACACCACCCAAAAAACCAGGAAGAGGTTATTTAAGAATTCTAAACTCGTCATTCTAATTCAGTGATATACAGAGGGGTTATACATATTCTCTTGCATCATTTTAGGTACCTGATAAACATACAACCTGCAATACAGCCAATGAATAAAGACACTATTTCATTTTTAATCTATACATTTTTCTATAGTACAGAAGTAAGAATAGCACTATTGACACCTAAACAGCCAGGAAGGACATAAGCTGGGTACTGAGAGAGATTTAACTTCAAAGCTTGAAATAAAATAAATACACAGTTACACATACTAGCCTTTTCCTTTTGATGGAGCAGAATTGCCATGCACTTGAACTGAAAGCATGCAGCACGTTTCCTCCCAGGCAGCCTGAATGTGTCAGTCAGGCCTCCCACCAGAAGCAGCCACTCCACTGGGCCAGCTCACCGATAGGAAGAGAGCTGGCACAGCACTCCACTGGCTGGGAAGTGCGCTTGGGGCTGGGGCAGGGAGCAGCTCTGACTCACATGGGTCCTGGGGACCTTGCTCTCTCCATCTGCTTATCCTAACTCACACAAAAGATATTTCAGCTGGCTTTCCAAACTTTTTTTTTTTTCTCCCAGCACCTTCTTCCTCCATGAAAAAAATTGAATCTTAAATCACGAGGCACCCACCACCCTTCACATCCCTCAAAAAGCTTCACACTGTACTAATCCTCTGTGCGTATGAGAAAATTATCAGAGTCAATTTTCATCCAACCAAAGGGTAAAAAAAGCTGAAAACCCAAACCAAACAAAAAAACCCAAAACCCCACATCACAAATCTCAGATAGGAGCCTGAGATCTTCTTCCCTAATTCAGGAGATGCCTGCATTTTGCCCCAAATATTACTAAAACAAGTACCAGGGGCTTTTCCAGCTCCCTAACAGTATTACAAACAGGCAGGTTGGAGACTACTCACATCAGAAGGCATGAAGGTTGCTAAGCTGTATTTAATCTTCATATTAGCAAGGTAGCATATAAAAATATACCTTGCAGCACCAGTAAGAGAAAGGTATTCAACTCAAGCCAGGTTCACAACTAACAGCAGGAAGAGCCTTGTTGCACCAAGCCAGGTTAGGAATTGCAATTTGCACTTGTTCAAATGAGGCCTCGTCTGTATCACAAAGCGACTGCTTATTTAAGTGTGAAACAGGAACCCAGCAAGATACATATGACACTTATTCAGCAGAAAAACACCTCTTCATTTTCAGCAGAGCTGGTTATAGACAGCCACTAAAAGGAATGGGGAGAATGCACCACACAACTCCACATCCCTTCTCTCATCCCTAATTCTATTACTCATCCCCCACAGACACCGTCACTGTTTACACTGCCATTGTTCCTATTTCTCTACGAGTTATGGGTGTTCCAGGATTGTGACGTGGATTGAGAACTGGCTGAACAGCAGATCCCACAGGGTCATAATCAGTGGCACGGGGTCCTGTTGAAGGACTGTCATTGTGGTGTCCCCCAAGGTTCAGTACTGGACCCAGTGCTGTTTAACTTGCTCATCAATGACTCAGATGAAGACTCAGATGACACAAAGCTGGGAGGAGTGGGTGACACCACAGAGGGCTGTGCAGCCCTTCAGAGGGACCTCGACAGGGTGGAGAGATGCGCAGAGAGGAAGTGTCTGAAATTCAACAATGACAAATGCAGGGTCCTGAACCTAGGGAAGAGTAACCCCCTGCACCAGGACAGGCTGAAGGCTGAGCTGCTGGAAAGCAGCTCTATAGAGAAGGACCTGGAGGCTCTGGCAGACAACAAGCTGAGCATGAGTGAGCTCTCCATGAGCCATGGCCAAGAAGGCCAACAAGATCCTGAGGTACACATTAGGAAGAGCATTGCCAGCAGCCGGAGGGAGGTGATCCTGCCCTTCTCCTCAGACGTACTGAGGCTGCCTCTGGAGTGCTGTGTGCAGTTCTTGGCTCCTCAGTACAACAGAAACAGCTCCTGGAGCAGGTCAACATCTCTCTTATGAGGAAAGGCTGAGGGAACTTTGCCTGTCTAGCCTTGAGAAGAGACAACTGAGACAGGATCTCATGAATGTCTGTAGTTATCTGAAGGGAGGGTGCCAAGAAGATGGATCCAGGCTCTGCTCAGTGGTGCTGAGCAATAGGACAAGAGGTAACAGTGAGAAACTGATGTGAAGGAACTTCCACTTGAATATGAGGAAGAACTTCTTTACTGTGCTGGTGACTGAGCACTGGAAAAGGGTGCCCCAAGAGGGTGTGGGGTCTCCCTCGCCAGAGATGCTCAAGAAGTGTCCAGACACAATCCTGTGTCACGTTTCTGGGATGACCCTCCTTGAGCAGGGAGGCTGGACCAGATGACCCACTGTGGGTCCTTCAGCCTGGCCCATTCTGTGACTCTGCAAAGCATTTGGTACTGTGTAAAACTCTGTTGTACTTAACATTGCTGCAATACACATGGGCCTTGTGTTTTTTTAATAAACCAATTGAATAAAAATGGGTACAGGTAAGAAAATGCCTGCCTAAGCACTATTTAAAAACTTTCACTGATGCAGCACGTTAAGTCTCTGCATGATTCACTTGCATTAAAGATGCTCCTCTCAGTAAAAACATCCCTGTGATAAGGTATGCTTCCTATTTAATTGGGCATGCCTGGGAGCTGAGCACACAGCATGTGCGTGGGAAAGGGATGGGACCCAGCCCTGGGAACAAGAAAAGGCTGACTAAGACAAGACCAACATTTTGAGCGCACAGCAAAGCAGATCTGGCTTTACCAAGGGACACAACTCCCCTGCAATTCCCAGCGCCCCTGCTAATTCCACACGCAGGTCACCCTTCTGAGCATGCTGTCAACTGAAGCGAGAAGAAACATGAACTGCAAAGCACACGCAAGCCCAAAACGCTCACTAAGGGCAAATGCAATCCAGATTACCAGTTGGCTTTGTGGTGCTGATGGCAGCCTGCGTGCTCAGACAGAAAGACAGCAACTGCAATTAGAAAGGAGAATATGGGACTTGGATGTTTGTACAAGGCCCTGCTTATGCCCCTGGAAAGCAAATCTTGTCCTGCTTTTCTGCTACATACACAGGTGCCTGGAACACAGCCTGGAAGTCCAAGCTTTTGTCTTCAACTCCCTTTCAGGCCACCTTCAAAGTTTTTGTTTTACACAGCACTGCCTGGCACCCCTACTGTGCCCAAGCTCAGTCCTCATTACAGCACCGTCTATAAATGTGACCTAATTTTTATGCCTGAATATCAACTTCTTGGACCTCTGCCTCTCCGCAAGGCATGTGCTGGGACAGGATCACATGCAGCTGCAGCTGGAAACCGAGCAGACTGGCACTGCATAGAAGTAACTCAAACAAACCTGGCAATAAGATGACCAGCACCATGCATGCAAGCACAAAGCTCAGAAGTTTTCTCAGTCACTAAGCAGTTTAAGAACTGTGCAACATCACCTCACCACCAACCAGTCCTCTGGGGCACGGTGTGAAACAGCACAGACAGTAAGAGGACTGCGAAAACTCTTCAAAGCACAGTCCAAACCCCCTCAAACCTATTCTGCTATGCTCCACCAGTGCAAAGCTATTCCAGATTCCAAGAAGAGGAAAAAACAGTGGACCAGGCCACTAGCCACGCCAAAACATTGTAGAAACAAGCAAATCTGTAGCAGTACCAATTACCCAGACAGGCAATCAGCATCAGCCAGCTGTAGAAATTTTTAATGTTAGCTGTAATAACCTGCATTTTCAAAGGTTATAGAATTATCAAGGTTGGAAGAGATCTTTAGAATCATTAAGTCCAACTGCAAAGGCCTCTGTGCTATAACTGCCTCAGCCCCAGCGCCTTTTCCAGCCCCGCTCACCCTCTACGGGGAGCAGCCCCTCACCTCCACACTCTCTGCTACCTCCCACGCACAGGGGCTACCCCGGGGCAGAGGCTGCCACCGCAGCCAGGTCTCTGAGTAGGGGCCCGTGACCCTCCAGGGCAGCGAGGAGGCGGCAGAGCTGTTTCCTTCCGAGCTCGAAGCCTCACAAGCGCCGGCCGAACCCCGCTCGCCCTCGGCCTCCCCACCAGGCCCGGCCCGGGGTGGCGGAGCGCGCCGCCACCACTGCGCATGCGCGGCCGCAGCACCGCCACAGCGGCCGGGGACCGGGAGAGCTGCCGGCCCGGCCGCGGAGTGGGGCGGCATGGCGAGCCTGGTCCCCGCCGCCGCCTCGTCTCCCGCCGGCGCCGCGTCCCGCAGCAAGAAACGCCCGGCGAGCCCGGGCACCGGCGGCGGCGCCGCCAAGAAAAAGAAGGCGACGGCGCCCGGCGGCTCACAGGTAATGGTGAGAGGGGGGCGGCCGGCGCGCATGCGCGGTAGCGACCTGCCTTTCCCCGCCCTTTCCCGCCGTGCTGGGAGCGAGTCCCGCAGCCCCTTCCCGCCGGGGCTGCCCCCGCTCCGGTACCCGCGGCTGTCCCGGGACACGCCGGCCTTCCCCGCCTCCCCTGCCTCCTTCTCTCCCGTTCTGTCTGTGGCCGCGCTGGAAGCTGCCGAGCCCGCTGCGGTGTCCCTCGGGCCGGCGAGCCCGTCAGAGGTCGGGACGCCGAGTGTCGGGCCGGCCTTCGCGCCGCTGTGGCGCGGGGGCTGTGTCCCCTCCCCGCCATGTGCTCGGCTGGGCCGGGAGCGTCGTTTTCCCCCTTCCCGCCGGGTGTGCGGCCGGATGAGGCAAAGCTTAAGCGGGACGCCGTGTAAGGAAGCTGCGCTTGTGAGCACCGAGATGCCGTGTGGTGACACCCGCGTGGCGGCACGTCCTGGCCAAGCCGCCCTTCCCTGCGCTCGCCTCCAGCAGCAGCTCTGTCCGCGGGCTGTGCCGCGCCTGAGCGCCGTGCGTACCCCCAGGGTCAAACCTGTGACCCTGCGGGGTGCTCGGTTCGCTGCGAGGCAGACTGTGCTGGACAGAGCGCGGTTCCGCAGCCGCTGGATGTGCTGTGTGCGGCGCACATGGCCTTCTCTCAGTTGGACTAAGTGGGTAGAAGATTGACATGTGAAGATGGAACCTCAGAGCCCGAGTTTTGGGGGACAGGGTCAGTCAGGGAGGGAGAAGGGATATTAATGTCAGTTTGTCCTGAACTCCAAACCTCAATCCCAGCAGGTGGTGCAGCATCATTTCCTGCATGGTGTCACACCAGCACTCATCCCCAGTTGATGTCATCTGCCTCTTGATGAGGTGTAGATCACACCATTATAGAAATAAGCAATCACTCAAAAAAGTTCTGTTCTTCAAGTGCCACTTGATGATGAGGTGGCATCTCATGCTCCAAAATTAAGTCGTAGAAGATATTCGGAGTCAGCGAGTACATGACATCTGTATAGACTTGAGAAGCTCTTATGTCTTGGATTATTTGGATTACTTCTAGATAGATTTGGGTAGCTACAGTGGTCAAAAGATGGTTGGAAAAGGAGAATTCATTTCTTCCCCCTAGAAATGATTCTTCTCAGTAATATTTCATGAGCTATAACAGTAGCAAAGCTACAAATCTGCCCTACTGACAGTTAGGTTGCTTGTTTTCACATCAGGAAAAATGCTTATGCATTTTTCAGCAATCTTCTCTCCAGGCAAATAGAAGCCATTGTGCACGCACGAGAGCACAGACACAAACTCTTCCTCCTTTGAATGATGCTCTGGTGTTCACCCTGTGGCAGTTACATGGTTTCTTTTCTGGTGGGCTTATCCTAGGACAGGGACTACACACCACAGTGCTTAATGTCACTAACAAACTGCACCACAACTGTGAAAAATTACTGCCTGACATGATCATGTCTGACAACTTTTTCAAGGTGTGACAGAGATGATGATCTGAATTTTCCAGTGTGGAGTGGTCTGTTCTGTGCATATGTGTGTTTGTGTATGCAGATATAAAGCATTATATATTGATGTATAACTTAAATGTGTATAAAATAATTTATGCTTAAGACTTCCCAACACCCTTCAGCCTCTAAAACTGTTTTCCACACCAAACTTAATCTTGTGGACAGCTTCCAGTGTTATGAGACAATCCATGATTTCTTACTCAAGCTGGGTTTCAATACTGTGTGATAAACAGTTTTTGTAATTCTTCTCACAAGTCATTTCAGTGGAGGAAGAAGTAATTTCTCAACACAACATCCAAGTCATCGTACGCATTCATTGACTTCAGCAGTGCAGATCAATCCCACAATGAAAATAAAAAAATGCCTCAGAAAATGTGTAACCTCAGGAATGGGACAAGAAACAGCTCATTCTAGCAATCTCATTCAATGTTGCTGGCTAGCTCTGTAGCAAGTCAGTTCAAACAGAAATGAAATGGGGGCTCTGTGTGTTTTGAGTTAAAAATGTTGATTATGCCATAGCTCACCAAAATATGTCATGCCGTAGCTCAGCATTAAATGGTTTGTGTTTTAAATACACTGACATTATTTCCTTGGTTAACTAGCAAACTGCAGGTCAGATAATCCCTACTGGAAGGTTTAAAACTACCTGCAGGGATCAACTTAGATCTGGGGACTCCTTATTGTATTAAGTAGCAACTTCTGCTGAGAACCTTGTGCTGGCCTGTGTGAAAATACACTTCACGTTGTGTCAGCTGGGAACATCCCCATGTCTCTGATTCCATCCTTGTGAAATTAAGCAAAAAGGGATTTTTGTTAGTTCTGCAAATTGTATACTTAGATTTTCTCTCATGTGCTCTATGTCACAAGCAGCTGTCACAATGCTCACCCTGAAAGACATGCTGGTCTGGTAAAACTGTAAATTTCAATAATGTGTTAATTTTTTTGATATTAAAAAAAATCTTAACAATAGCAATGTAATCAACTAGGTTGAGTAACTGTGCATATCCTACAAGAAGGCAAAATTATCACACAGCATACAGATATTTATAAACCACATTTTGATTTTGGTTCTCCAGCATGTGAATTGCTACTTTCTCTAAGATACACCTTAGGAGCATTACCAAAAAACATCCTTCATCTGTTTTTTTTTAGAGCATTGTGGTAATAACACCAAGGTTGTGGGTTCAATTCCCTTATGGGCCATTCACTTGAGAGCTGGAATTGATGATCCTCGTTGGTCCCTTCCAACTCAGAACATTCTGTGTGATTTGTGTGAGTTACCGACCCAAAGGTATTGAGTCATATTTGTTTTGGAAGGACATTGCTCATAGGGCTTGTCAGTCATGTCTACAGAAGGAGACACATGCTTTTTGGACACAATGCCTGTATTTACCAAACGTAACATTAAAAGTGAGTTTACAGGAAAGCATGATTGCAAATTGATTACTTCACTTTCATCAGCATTACACAATTATTCCTCCCATGTTGTTGTGCCACTGCAAAATACCTCAGTCTTTGCTGCAGCCATGTTGAGGATTATTATGCATATTAAATGGTAACATTAATGTGTCAAAACCAGTGCTTTGTAGTGATTTATACAGCACCATTCCCTTAGATGTCCCTGCCCAGTGGTTCCCAGTAGCTGCTGATTCAGCTCCATCCCTGGCGCTTGTTCAGACTTGTTTCCAGGTCTCCTGTCTCATTAATTACTATCACTTAACCTGGGATAGAATCTTTGATACTGATCTTGAAATGCCACCAGTTTCTCTACCTTAATGTTCACGCCATTATTTTTATAAATTATACTGCAACAGGAAAGCTTTTAAAAGAGTATATTCTAGGTCAAGATGTAAGTAATAAAGTAAAATGTTTTTCTGTGACAGCTAACAATCTTTAAAGATAGAATTTGCAGTAAGATAGGAGAATGATTTGGAAAAAAAGTTTCTGATTTTATCATAGGAAGAATTAAAGAGATAAGTTATGCTAAATAATATGGTAAATAAATTTACTTACATTATTTGTGAAATAACTTCAGACTTAAACTGGTGAAGTATTTATATTGATTTTATCTATAATTATTATTATTGCTGTAATACTACTGGTATGTCTGCTTAATGCTTTCTGTATTTCTTATTCTATGTTTAACAGCAAAAGGTGTACAACAATGTTAGAAAATAAAATCAAAGTGGTTTTGTTACTATCCTGTTAAATAAGCTCATCTAATGCACCACACAAAAATAAATGGAGTGATTCTGATACAATTAGAACTCCATTTTATGTTAGATGTATCTGTATTATGATATTTTCATCTCATAAACTGAAGATCATCAGATTTCACAGTTCTGATAGACAGCTGTAAGTTCAATAAGTGGACTTAAATATGTACATATTAACATGGTTACTGTTATGTACTCAAAAGCTGCCCACTGAAGGCAGGGAGCTTATCCTAATACATAAACAACACACAGAATTTGGCCCTAAATTTCAGTAAATTTAATCAATTCTCCTGTCATGCCATATTACCAAGCCTAGCACTCTTAGTAGGAAACCATCAAATCAATTTTAAAATAACTTTTTTTTAAAAAAGCCCATTTGGTCTGGCTGTTAGTTCCTGAAAATCAAAGTTAGGGTGAATGAGTTTAACTACAGAATCTGCAAGTACCACTACAGCGACTGAGCTGACCTGCTGCTGTCACCACGTTCTGGGACAACCTCCTTTTAGAGGACCTCCTTCACTGTGCACAGTATGACAACTTTGTGAGGGAAAATTAAAAATTAGCTACTTACCACTTCAGAACTTGTTTACTGCAATCAGTATGATACCAAACTTATTCTAATTATTTTACTATTAGGCTTATTAGACTTATAGACTTTTTGCTAGACCATATTAGACTTTCTGCTACAGAAAAGCATGATTCTCCTTTGTAGTTGGAAATGTAATAAACAAGTAGCATTTCTCACCAATCCACCTGCTCTGAAAGACAGAAGGAACCTGACACAGCATACTAGTAGGGAGATATAAGTACATATCTATTTGCCAGTTTATTAAAAAGCTATCATGTCATTATGCTCTAGACTACGCTTTTTGTTTTAAAACCTCTCTCATCCTGTAAGACTGTAACAGTAATCAAAAATACATGAATTTAACTAGTGAAGCAGTTTCAGTCTGAGGCTACTGCTTGCCTGGAATGATATCTTTAAAATATACAATGTGTTCCCATGGGATGTTAATTCAAACCTAATTAAATTGATTTAAATGACACTTCAAGTGGATAAAATGTAGATATGATAGATTGCAGGTGATTGCTAGTAACTGATAAAAACTGCTAAGGTGAGCTCTTCCAGTTCAGCCACTTGCACAATTGTACCAAACCCTACCCAAGAGTTTTGGCTCTTACAAAACTAGCAGCCAGTTCAAAACAAATTGCCATGTCTTAACAAGAGTTTTAGCAGGTAGCATTTCAATTGGCAGAGTTATCCCACAAAGTGCATGTCACCAGACCACAGAGAAAATCCCCCAGACTTGCAGCTCTCAGATGGAAGCTCTCAGAGGGTCACTGCTTGTATCTAATCCTTTCAGACTCTGCACCACAAAGATACTTTCTGCAACAAAGCTGATAGTGAATAGCTGCAATACTCTTCCCAAAATACATCTTATTTTCAGGCAGTCCACTAAGGAGAAATGGGATTATCCCGAAGCACCATTTTTTGTCACTTGCACATTTGAAGTTAAATCTGTTAAGTATTGAGAATCCCTCCAGTCCCTGATGGGGAAAAATGGTAATTAAAAGACAAAAAGCAGATTTTCTAGAGAAATCTGGCAAAATTTATGTATGTTTTAAGCTTAGCTTTATTTTAAAAAGGAGAATTGCTTTTATGGAGCAATCTAGGTTAAAATGGAAACTGTCAAAACAGAGCTAAGAATTAACTTTGCTTAACATTTATCACATTTTGAAGGCTTCAGATGGTCTGTAATCATAAAACCATGTGAATTTCTAAACCAGACAATGCCAGTCTCAGAATTACCTACCTCCCCCAACCAAATGTGAATATATTTTAGTTTTAGAGTAAACACAGATGTGTTATGTTGTAGAAAGGCAAAAGCATATGTGTGTTGCCATTTACTATGATCATCAGTATGCTGGTGTCATGGGGTTTTTACCCTTCTTCATTTGTCCTAGCAGACAATTTTAATCTCTCCTTTAGCTAACATAAAATGGAGTCTTATTATGATCACACCTAGTTTCAGGATTCATAATAAACATGAAGGAAATTTAGGAGACTTAATAAAGATGGGTCACCACTTCTATCATTGGAGATAAAATAGGATAGGTTATTTTTTTGAAGGAGAAAGAGCAATCTAAAACACCTCATACGTGTACTTTAGCATGAAATTTTCTATTGAGAGGTAGTACCCCTAAAAAGTGATCTCAGAATCCAGTTAGTGCTGTAAAATATTCAGATTAAGAAAAGAAAATTTGCAGTAACTTAACCGTCTAGATATTGTTGATTTGAAGTGGTGTTAGACTGTTCTTCACATTTTTCTAAAGTGCAATAATTGTGTTTGGTAGTAACTTCAATTCTTTCTGTAGCAAGGCATTTGCAGTTATATAATTTATATATAATATCCATTTATTCAATGTGTTCATTTTGGATTAGAAAGGCTAATATTAATTTATTAGCCAGGGAGGGTTGTGAACACATTTTTCAAACATCCCAAGAAAGTGGAATGGAGAGATTGGCTGTTTATTTAAACCTGCAGAAAGCCATAAAAGTTGTGACACACTGTGTTGTGAAGTATGCCTGGCCCTGACACAAGAATTCCTATCCATAAACAGCGTGTCTTGCCTCACTGCAAAGCACACCTGCAACTTTAAGAGGCTCGATTAGGCAAATGGATAAATTTCTCATTATTGGAGTCCCAGCCTCTTACCCACCTCCAGAAGTCTGAGCTGCATGCTCCTGCTGCGTGCATCATGCCAGCTTTGGCTCTCCCCAGACCCGTTCCCACTGACAGAGGTCTGCTGTCAGGACTTGCCAAACACTCCCCCTCTCCTGGAAGCTGCATTGCTGGCTGCTGCACTGGTGAACTGGACTGATTCACAGGGAAGTCTTAACAGCTGTGGGGTGTAGCACAAGGACAAGGCACGACCAAGTGGCAAGGAAAACCATTTGTCCGCTACAAGCAACCTACTTCATAAGCTTGCATACTCTTAATTCCAGATTGCATTAATTGACTGTAACAGACTAAATGAAATGCTTGATCCCGTGTCCCTGCCTGCAGGAAGGCCTGGAAAGTAACAGCTTCAGCTGTCATATTGCTTGTCTGTCAGCCTCTAAGTCCCTCAGCTGATTCTGCTAACTGTGAGGTGCCACCAAAATAAGTTATCAAGAAATATGTACTGGTCCTAATTATTACGTCTCCCTGAAGATTTAGGAAACTTGTTCTACTTGGGATTCAGGACCACGAACATCTGCCTTTTTGAAAGCGGCATTAAATCCTTTCCTTCAAAAGTAGAAGCACACTTATGCACTGATACTTGCTTTTTATATCATCTGCCCTTACAGCTCCTTAATCTGTCCTCCACTTGAAGTTACCTGTTCCTGTCACTGCCTGAAGGCATTCAAACCCTCTTTTTCCCAAGCACACCCTAACCATTGGGCTAAGAGCAGGTCTGGGGTGGGAGTGTGGAAAGGTGTTCTTCTCTACAGCCAAGGATGGAGGTTTTCTCTCTGTTCCAAAGAGAACAAATCCATAGTTTGGTAATGAGCATGGTTATCAGAATGGTCTGCTTATGTATTTTAGGTTTTTATTTCTGTTACATATTTTGTCTTATGATAATTTTAATACAAAAAGCACAGTTCTGCAAACAGGGATCAGAACTAATTTTCTTTCTAAGCTCTAGAGAAAAAGTTAAATACTCATGCCATCTAGTAAGATGTGTTTATGATGTAGTAAAAATGCAATACTGTTAATTCAATAAATAAATTTGAAATGGATAGAAGGAAACTGTTTTGTGAGTAATACATACTTACACTGTGGTGGAGCCATCATTTTGGAAGGGGTGAATATCTATGGCTACATGTCTTGAAATTGTCCTGCCCCACGATGTTAAGTACTGGCTGACTCAGGAAAGAATTGTCCTTACTGATTAAAAGACCTGCTGTGGATAAGAAGTGTTTTTGAGAATTAAAAGATTAAATTTCTTTTATAAAGCATTGTAGGCCATTGCTGGGATTTAGAAATAGACATGAAAATAGACTATTAGTATCATATTTGTCTTTTTATCATTTATCAAACAGATAAATATAATTTGTTGTGTATCACATGTCCTTAATTTTCAATAAACACACAAAATTCCATGCTTCTGTGTACAACCTACCTAATATATGTACTACAGAAAATCTGATGTAATTAAAAAAGATAGCTGGTTTTGCAAACATCCACAGCCCTAGAGGTAAAACCTTCTACACAGTTTTAAGCAACTTCTGTTTTTGAGTTTTTGCCCTTGGAGTGTTGACAAGCTTGTAGCTTTACTTACCCTGATGTTCATAAGGATGCAGTGTGCGTATATGACAGCATTATTTATTGGTTCCTCAGATTTTTACTTTTCTGAGCTAAGGAGAGAACAAGAAGAAAGGCAGGAAAGGCTGAGACACCTGTGATTATTTCTGCATAAATTAGACAAGGTTTGTAGGTGTGGCTAGTGTCACTTAAGCAGTACAGCTGGAAAACTCAAAGTTCAGGCATTTAAGTATTTTTTCATATTTGAAAATAAAACAGCAACTTACCAAGCTAAATACAGAACTACTGCTTAGAGTTTGGTTAGATATGAATCAAGGAAACCATATTTGAAGCAAAGGTTATTGGCTTCTCAGGAGTATAGGCAATGTTCATCCGGTGAGGGAGAAAGTATTGTGAAAACACTCATCATTTAGGATAAAGGTGGAGGGAGTTAAAACCTTCTAGGAAACTGTGTGAAAGTTATGTGCCATAAAAAGTCTTTTCTGTTGGGTGTGTGGTGTATTGGTATGCATTCCATCCAGAAGCTTGTCCTAATTTTCCAGATAAACTGGTACCTTTAATAAAAGATTACTCCTCCGTCGAAAAACGTTGTTACTTTTATGCCCTGAAACCATCAGGACTACAGCAAAATACTGCTGAATTGGAACATGAAGAAATTAGGGCAGTAATTAATGTGAATTATACGACTGCTTATGTCCAAAAGAGCTTTTTATTACTAAAACCAGTGTCTTCTATTTTATAAGATATAGATTTCTAGCTGGGGAGATGGAGAGCTGCATGCAGAGTTGTGCAATCTCTGTGCATGGAAGTGTTTGTGGCCTGGTGGGGCAAAGCCCCAAGAATCTAGTCCAAGGTCAGTTTTGACCCTGCTTTGAGCAGGAGGTGAGCTGTGGCCTCCTGAGACCCCTTCCAGCCTCAGTGATTCAGTGTTGCTGTGTCAACTTCCAGATGATTGTGTGACTAAGATGGGTGTGTCCTCTCCCTAAACAAACAGTCCTGTCATAGGCAGATTCAAACGTGAAAATTACCACAAAAATCAATGACTACATTTAGACAGTATTAAGTCTCCTTATAATGTAACAATGGTTATGTTTTAGTAGAACTGCTCTTCCCTTGAAAGGACAGGACAATGTTCTGACAGCAAAATTAGCTGTTAAAGTCAACAAACTGGAATAGAAGAAAGCCATTTTTCCTTGACGTATGCACAGTGTACTCAGACTCCTCAAACCAAAGTAGTAATCTGGAAAGGTTCTTTAAATTGATTATCTTTATTTACATAATCCAGAACTAGAAGTGCTAGTTTAAGGCTCACATTAATGACCTTGAATTTGCTCCAGTCCAAAGTTCCATTTTCATCTGACTTTTTGTTAAACCTACTTGTTGAAGCCAGAATTGCCTTTTTTACAGATACAGACTTGCCCTTTTTATGCTTGTCCTTTTTTTTTATCTGTCCAAAAGATATTTTTTAGTTTGCTGAATTATTCATTGTGGGAAATGTCTTAAAACAGGATCCTGTTAAACCCACCACAAAATGTTAAATACTATGTTTCCCTCTCACCTACAATTGTGGATGTGATACCAAAACTTCACTGATTCTAATGTAGTGGCAAGGCAAATCTTTTAATAGTTCTGTTCTATTTCAAGCAAAAAAGGCAGTTGGGATAGAAGTTTATTTGAAAACACTGAACTGTCTGGCACTTTTCAGATCTGCTGCAGTTCCTCAACTTCAATATACGGTATCAGGGTGAAGTGCCACAGAACTTGCATAGCTGAGTAAACAACCACCTACTTGTACAAATGTTTCTGCAGAAATATGTCAGAAATTTGCCTTCAAATTAGCTCTACCATACAACTTTGTCTTCCTTTTTTCTCCTGAGCTGCCTCAAAATAGTCTACACGAGATACTTATATTACCTTATTTTCATCTAAATTAGAATTTGCCATATGTTTATTTTGGTTCAGTTGTCGGGGTTTTTTTTCTTTATCCAGTTAAATGTAGGTATCCATCGGATAATGCAGCTACAGTTTTGCTGAGTACAGGAAACTGGTGCACTATTTAAAGTTGGAATGCTTGGTAGTAAGTTTACTAGAGAAAGGAAAGTGCATGCAGTATTCAGGGCATGTGCAACCAGATTTTTTTGTCCCATAATATGAGACAAACAATAAAGATGACAGGTTTAGCTTGAAGACGTTTAAAGTCTAAGGTATAGTTTATTTTCTTGTCTTCTTTGAAAGACCTTTGGAGCATCTAATAAAATTACTGTTCTCTGACACATTATACTTTGATAACTTTTGGAAGGTCTGTAGAAAGAATGTTTTTATTCTCAGTTCCTGTAACATTGCATTATTTCATAGATCAGTTACCTAAGCTCTGTGTTTCTGATGTGCTGTTTCAGTATGGCAATCTTAAATACCTGTGCACAAATGGAAAAACCTTCTTCTAAGTAACTTTAGACTTAGAAGTCTATGCACCATGGCAGAAGTAGTGTGGTTAGCAGAAATTAAATAAAACTAGAATTTTAATATCCTTAAAGTGACAAGAAAAACAGGATCAAGTGCTAAAATGTGCAAAAAATAGAGAAAATGCAAAAGTGAATATTTGTTTTCTGTATTGGTTTACCCAATAGCCCGTAACATTTTGAAGGTAAAATTTAACTCTTCTAATTCAGGTGTGTTTTTTCCTTAGCAAAACAGAGTAGGAGCTCTGAAAGATACCCCCTGTTTTCAGTTGAAACTATTTAATTGCCTTTCCTTGAAGAAATATTGTTTTCTTTTTTTTTTTTTGTTACTCAAGTGTTGTTTCCCGTAAGAATGGATAATAGTCTATATAATATACTACAATCTGGAAACTGAAGGGGTTTTTTTGGTTTTTTTTTTTCAGAATAAAAAACATTCTGAAAAACATTCTCCCATCAATCATAGGAGCTGATAACTTTTTGCTTTCCTTGTCCTTGATTCAGTCCCGTGTAGATGAATGGACTTGGATCCTTCTCCTGCCTTGGCTGAAGGCTGTTACTTGGCACAGGGATTCTGGTATGCTCCCTGAGCAGCATTACAATGTTAATGGCACATGAGCATATTGTAATCCTCCACTCTTTTCTCCAGAAGTACTTTGACCTTAGCTGTTCTGTATCAAATGATGTATTTTAAACTTTAACATGCAGTTTAGCCAAAGTCCTTGACTGATTTTTTCTGATAGAGAAAGGAACATACTGGCAGGTTTTTTATAAAAATTCAATTGTGATTTACTGTACTCTTTTTTGCTAGTATGCTTCCATCCATTTTTAGTCTTAAAGCCCATCAATTTATGAGACTTTTTTATTTAGAGGGATCAAAATATTCTGTTAGCTGAGCTCACTTTTACCCTTGATACAAGTATGATCCAACATGTGCTTTTGGATTCTAAATATACTGCAAGTTTCAGCTCTAGGGCCACTTTGGCAATGCCATTCAGCTTATGCTTATGAATTTGTCCAAGCTACAATTTTCTTAATAAAGAAAACTGTCAAACTTCATAAACAAGGAGTAGTCCCAATCCACCAAATGAAATCTAAAAGTGAGAGATCCCTTGCTATTATTGAAGCCAAAGGGAGCTTTGTGGCAAATGCAAATTAAACCAAGTTTTTCTGGGATAGTGTGAAGCTATTCACAGTTGTGTCCCAATTACATTTTATCTGAGACTTTTCCCCACAGGAAATAGTAATTTTTTTCCTTTAAATATCTGTAAGTTATAAAAATTTGCTTATCACAGTACTTAAATGTATTTAAATAGGAAGACATGTTTGGCATTTGAAATCTCTTGAGAATAAATCCAAGCTTTTTACTGAGGCTTGCTCATCTTATTCTGTATTTGACTGTTTAATAATTTTGAAGAGAAGAAAGTGAACTTGAGGGTTTTCTTGTTTGTTTGTTTGTTTGTTTGTTGATTTTTTTAAAAGTGAGCAGTACCATTATGAAAGGAGATCTCGTGTCATGAATTTGCTATGTCTTTTTCCCCCAGGTTTTTAAGAAATGCTTGAGAGGTGGGGAATGTAATTAAAATCTTACTCTCCCTTTGGTTGCATTTTTAATTTTGAATTCTAACCCTCGCACATCATAATAGAGCTTTGCATTAGGGTGTTTTATACCTCTATCAAAGTGACTAAAGTAATTAGTATTTTATACATTTTGGTAAGTATTTTGTCACTGGAACCACCAGTGCAGGTGAATGATAATGGTTTTATGCTCAGGCACTGACAGGACCCTAAATGAGAATGTCGCCTTTTAATCAAGAGCACTTGGAGTCTATGGTATTGAAATGCCCTACAGAGAGCATAGAAAAGCCATCCATCACTTTCTGACAGTCCAATCTTTTAGTGCATGAGTAAAATTTTATTCAGCCTTTCTGAGGCAGTTGGAATGTGAGAGGTTTAACTCGCCTCAGAACACCACAAGTTCGAAAGCATAATGTCAAGATTGCTATCTGGGCAGCTTATGTGTCTTTGTGTATTATCTTTATTTATTTAAATTGCAGTTGAAGTGTTTTCCATGTCCTGCTTCAAACACCTTCCCCTATACTCTTACATACCCAACAGCAGAGATTATATGTAAATTTTAGTCATATGTTTGAGTTAATTTGCACAGTTGACTAGCTCTTGATGCTCAGTGGAAATATTCAGCAAGTCAGAGGGAAACCAGTGCTTTAGGAAAGGCAGGTTTTGTAAGTCTTGTACAGGTAAGTAGTACGTGGCTCAAAAATCCTCTGGGAAATGCTTAGAAGAAGTGCATTTAGTGATACATGTACTTGGAATTGTAAAGTATTATTATAATAGTTCAACATCTAATTTCAAATTTTGTGTTCTTATGTTTCTTTTTAATGACCCTCTTTCAGCTTTCTTTATAAGTGAAAACAGCAATAGCATCTGAGGACAATGTGGTAATTTAAGCAACAATATTTTTGTTGTCAAGCCTTTGGGGTATTTACTTGTGATGTCAATGGAAGCAAAAACCTGTACCAGGACCTTTGTCTGTTAGGATGAGTTGACAGTGATAAAAACCCACTGACTTAAATGGATTTACTCCCAATTTAAACTGTATACACAAATGACTTGCCAACCATAGTAGCTGCTTGAAATCGAGGACAACGATCTGCACTGTACTTACTAGCTGGATACTACTCAGGATTTTCAGGTTTTTAAGTAAATTCAGTTTTTCAGTGCCCAGTGGAACAAAATTTGCTGTGAATATGCAGAATTAGGGTTTGGGGTTTGTTTTTGGGTTTTTTTTGCTTTCTTGACATTTGAACATTTTCAAGCTGAACTGGGGAAGTTGTACTGGGCTTCATTTTAGTGAGTGGAAAGGAAGAGGGGGAAAAGTTTTTCTTGCTGAATCCAAGAACTAGTAAAATGCAACCAGATGAGGAAGACATGTTTATATGTCTTCCTGAAAAGGTCTTTGCAGCAAACCCTTCTGTCACAGACATGGTTAATCTTGTTCTAGACAGTGCTGTTTCGTCAGTCCTGCATTGTTACTGAGTCTTCAGTAAGTTTGCTTTCAGAAATGTAGCATGGTTATAATGTTGGCAGTGAGAAATTTTTTAACCATCATTTTAACTTGAGCTCTGACACCTTTCTCAGTGAATTATTCCCAGCAATGTAAAGAGCTGCATTTTTGGCTGCCAGAGGGTACGTGTTCAAGTTTTAATAGCCCCTGTCATGTCATCATGCAAAGTTAAATGATTTAAATATTCAGAATGTGCAAGAGCCCAGGCCAACCTTGTTATAGTGAGAGCTAATATATTAATCAAACAGCTTAATATATGTTCCAGTATGAGCAGTATTAGCTGGCACTCCGTTAAATAGCTGACATTCAGGTTCTACTCCCAATTTTAAAAAGTCTGCTCATATCATTGCTGCTGTCATCTAGTGACATTCGTTCTCTGTTTCCACACGGCATTCTCACTCACTGTAATTGTCTGCTAGTGAAAATACAGGTATTTTCCATCGATTTTATAAATTACCATTTTCTTCCCTGGCTGCATGCCACAGCTCTTGTCAGGATATCACAGAACTTACACACAACTAAAAGCCAAGTAAGTTGCCACAAGTTGGATATTGCTGCTTTGGAAGTAACCTACTACAGGAATAATTAGACATGCACCATTATTGAAGCTGAGTTAAAGAAACATTGTAGTAGTATTGTGATTATGAAAATCAGCTGCCAAAAGATGGTAAAAATAATTAAACTATTTCTTGAATTTCACATAGAACGGTTGAAGATAAGTGGGTTCCTCAGTAAACTGGGTGCTTGGGGCTAGACTCCTCTAATTACTTCATTTTCAATGGTGATATACAACACTCTCATCATCACTGTAAGACAAAGCCGGCATTTCAGAAATACTGAATGCAGACAAAAAACCATACCAAAATCCAACATGTGCAATCACCTTCATGTACAATTCCTGTACTCTATATAATTTTCAAAGCTAGCAAATTAATGATTTGCAGAAAACAGAAAGAATCAATGTTTTCAGTATTGTTTTTGCATCCTTAAATTAGAAACTCCCTTTCCAGTTCTCATAGAATTTATTTATGCATTTGTTTTGATTTACCAACACACTATTCAGTTACCTTCTGGTTTTAAATTTTGTTTTAGCATGTAAAACTGTTAACACCTAGTGAAACTGGCTATTGATGGTCATAGTATACCTTCAGTGATGTGCAAATCCATTTTTTTTCTTAGCCATGATATGCGTGGAATGCAGTGACAGGATGCCAGAAATGCACGTATTTACATCTTGACTTTATGTTTCATATTTTCATAGGTTTTTAAATACATAGTAAAATCGTATTAGTCCAAAATAATAAAAAATGTTATAGAATATAATCTGAAAGTAAATAGGTAAGAAATTTTACTTCAGTATATATCAGCTATTCTGATATATACTGATGTTGCACAATTTTAATCATTGCTGGGGGAATTAAAAAAAAAAAAAAGAAATTATGTGTGAAACAAGCACTTTCCTAATAAGCTAATTTCACCTGGTATTTAGTCATTTCAGACACCCATTCCAAACCCCACAATGCTAATGCCACCTGGAAATAGCCAAAACAAAGAAATCGGCTTCCATGGTCTACAAGTTTTGCTTGTCCTCTCTAAATAAAACCAGACAGATGGCTCAGTCTTTGGAAATCATGTGAAAACATCTGCGGTAGGGAATTTGGAACAAAATATATGCAAAAAATTAATAGATCTACCAAAACCTAGTACTGAAAGTAGTATGTGAAAAGGCAGCCTCCCAGTGTGTTTCCTCCCAGTACAGACAGCATATACAGCAGGGTCCAAACTAGGCTCATTCCTGGGGTTTGGCTTTATTCAAAAGAAACCAGTGTAAAGGTAGCAAAGCTTGGGTCAGGTCTCTTTCCCCAGACTTGGCTGCTCATAAAACAACTTATTAGGACTCCCAAGTGTTTGCTGCAGGTTTTCAGTCTCTCTCAAAATTTTGCTACCAAGTCCTCTGTCATCTTTCTCCCTTGGGTGACTGTCACCCAGTCCTAGGACATAATAACAGGGAGGGCATTGTCCCACCCAGGAGGGATGCTCTGAATACTTGAAAGATGGTCTTGTGAAAAGAGCTGCAAAATAGAAGCTCATCCCCTCACTATTTCTCTCGTCTATCCCAGGAGGGATGGAGGTTGCCAACTTGCCATACTGTGGTTGTAGTTAAAATTCAGCTGAAGCACATAAGTATGACTTTACAGAGGGAATAAAATTGCACAAGTGCTCCTGTAAGAAGTATTTGACCTGCCGCCTATGGCTTTTAATACATGCCATTCCAGTCAAGGTTGTTCAATGCCTGGAGATATTGGGAGGAGGAGGAGGAGAAGAACAGAGGGGTAACATGAGAAGTGGCAACATGGACTTCAGTCGGGATTAACAGCCACAGAAAGAGGTGCTGGGAGAGGATCAGTTACCAATAGTTACTGATGGCTTAGCTGCAGTTTTTACTGCAGTGGTTTTATCCTTATTTGAGGTAAAACTAGCATAAGCATGTTCAGCTGTACTGACATCACATCTTCATTTTTCCATGCAGGTGTAGCCTGTAAATGTAAAGCCACTCCAAAATCTTTGTTGCTATGATCTTCAACAGACTATGGAGAAAAACATACTGCTTAGTGACTAATGTAGCACAAATTCCTTGTAGCCCTAGTTACATAAACTACCATTTAAAAGACACAATTTAGTTATGAAGTGCACGTTAAAAGCTGCTCTCTCCTTGAAGCGTATATTGAATTTCCCCTAAAGATTGTTTACAAGATCAGTTAGAAAGAAACTTTAAAGAAGCTTTTGAGCATTTCAGCCTATGGCTGCACCTTCTTTTTAGCCCCACAGCAAAGCATTTGGGATTATCCCAGGAGTCTGGGGGTGAGTGAGTTAGCTAAGAGAGTGGCTCGGTAGGGAAAATGTGCTGGGGATGGGCTGTGGACTGGGCAGGAAGGGGAAGCTGCCCCACACGTGACTGGGGGTTACAGCACACATTGAGCAGAGCGTGTTCCCTGGTGACAGACACTTCCTCACTGTGCTCACTACACCACCGTCACTTCACGGGACTACAAAGGGCATTTGAATTCTTCCTGTTTGTTTGTCCCAGCACATGACAGTGAAGAATGAACTGTCTTCCAATCTAAACGACCAAGGGAACAAACACATTTGGGAGAGATTTGTTCAACTGATATTAAACGTTAAATATTACCTTTACTGTGCAGTAATTGTTCACTGAGAAATCTCTTTTCAGGCTGTAAATAATGGTTTATATTATCACTGTATTATTCACTTTCAGGAAGCACATGTTTTGCAGAACAAAGGTAGATCCATATCCCCTGCCTTTAAAAAACTTTCAGAAAACAAACCTGAAAAATTACATTAAGTTTCCTATGCTTTAAATCCTGACGTTTAAAACATAGGCCAGAGAGATTTGTCGATTTTAGAGGCACTTGCAGTTTGTGGCTATAAAGCTGCAAAAGATATCAGCTGAGACTTCTGCAGGCTGCACGGGAAGAGCTTTTCAAAGCTCTGTACTGCCAGAGTTCACGCCTCTGTGCAATAGCACATTATCCGGGAAGCACTGCTTCTGCTCAACTCTTTAATGTTTTTCCAGAAAGAGAAGCACATTAGCTCAGCATCTCTCTGCCATGGTCCCATTGCTAAAAATTGGAGTTTTCGAACAAGCAATGCTGAGTGAGGGAACTGGCATTCCTCTACAGTATGTCTTTATCTCAGTTCCCAGCATTTAACTGGAATCATAATAGTCAGTCTTATTTGCTTCCCATTCTGTCACAGGGCTCTGAAATCATGGTATCAGCTGCATGCCTCAGTGATATGAAAACTGCTTTACAGCTCTGCACCCTTTGCCTTGGACAGGAAACTGCTGCTCTCAAATTGTCCATGACAGATCCAGAGGCTACTGCTGGCATGATGTCTCACTGGCACTGGAGGATAATTTGGGTCATCCCATGAACCTAATGCCTTGATGGGCAACAAACCCAAAATGCAGTAGTTGCTGCTCTAGATCATGCTGCCTCTGCCACCATGCAAGGGATACTGGCACCAACAAAATCAACATCTATCCTGTAATGAGAACTAGCCTGACTATTAGCAGCTCTAATACCTGAAATTACCTGAAATCCCTTTGGAGTTGGTACGGAAAAGAAATTACATGTAGTATTTACATTCAGGAACTGTCCTGCCAGGAACAATTCCTGACTTTCCTTCCCACTGCACCAGCAAGATTAGCACTGAATCCACACAGAAAAAAACACTGAAGACAGTGAGGGTAGTATGTAAGTATATCTATCTGCAGAAATTGCAGACTATGTGTAGAAGGAAGTTTCTTCCCTTTTACTATTTAACTACTTTTATTTGCTGAGTCTCAAAGTAGTAGTTACTGCTTTGAGATATTGTTGAAATACTACTCAAAGCCTGTTTCATAGAAACCAGAATACTTACAAGAAGATCACTGAAGGGGCAAAAGTGATAAAGTAATTATCTGTAGAACTGGGTTTAAAACCAACCAGATGGTACCAAAGAAAAGGCAAGAATGCTTTGAAGAATAAATCTGAGTGCTGATTCTTCTACTTAAGAGAATTTACACTGATAATGAGCAGTATCAGAGATAATGAATTCATGAAAAATAATCTTGTATTTCAAGCCTTGTCTTTCTCAAAGCTGACTAATGTTTGCTGCTGAAATCTGAAGTGCTGGAAGCATGCGTGTACAAGAATATACTTTGAAACCTAGGAACTCAGTGTATAAAGCCACTTTACTCAGGATTGATGAAGATATTTTCTCTGCTCACTGCCATATAATGTACATGTTTCTAAACATCCATCTGCATTTGTTCTGTTTCTCTGACAGTCACTGCCTTTTAATGCTTTCTGTCCTCAATGGAAGAATCAAGTTTAAGATACAGGCTTCAGTGTTGCTTATTCTGATGTTATTATTGCCTTATCTCCTGTAATATGAATTTACAGAAGACTGTGTTTTTTGAAAACAGATTATTTCTATTCAAATTTTTATTTTAGTAAGGCACTAGAAATATAGCTTTTATACTGTATACTTCCAATATTTAAGATCTCTCTTTGCTATGTTGAAAACAGGCACTGTAGAATGACGGAAGTATTTCCCCTAAGAAGAGTTCAACTTGCCTAGTCTCTAATCCTGTAATTACTTTTGCATGTATTAAGAGTAAAAACAATTCCCTTGTAGTCACATGGAGAAAGATATGCTGAACCATGGCCTTTGCTATATAGCCCAGTTTGTAGAGATACTCCAATAAGCCACAAATTATAGCAGTCCTTTTTTTCATACTTAAATGAGTATTGTATCAACACAAAAGGTTTTTACAGGAAAACACTTTTCCCCCCTAAGTATTATCTGTCTAAACATAACATGAAAGAACATTTTAACCATCCACTCAGTAAATACTGACTTAGCTTTTAGCCAAGCTTTTACTCCAAGTTAAAAAAAAAAATCAAGGTATGAATGCCTATTGACTAAACTACCAAACTCAGTGGCAAAATTTGTACTGACTTTGGAGTAGATGAGGATTTCAAATAGACATTTATGTGTGTAGCATGGGCTAGTTCTGGTAATTTGGAGCCTTATAGGTCACTAACAGATTTTAAAAAACCCATAAACTCAGCCGTGCAGAATTATCAGAAATTGCTTAGACTGCCACACAACTTTTTTAGCTTTCCAGTCACACACACCTTTTCTGACTGCTCTTCCTGTTAAATAAATAAACAAACTATAAAGAAAATGTAGAAAATACTAACTAGCACCCATGTAGATTTTGTGAAGCTTGCATATAAAAATAATATATAATAAAATACTTTTTCTCAGTCCTCACTCAAGCAGAGCTGGCACCAAGGATGAAGAATAAAATGATTAATCCATTTTTCTTTAGAAAGTTGATGAAAGTCCTTTTCATTAATTTTATATATTTCTGTTAATGGTTTAAACAGAACATTCTAAAACAGTTTACATTTCTGCTGTTTTGGGTTGCACATACTGTCTTGCACTTTATAAAGTGCTTTTATTAATACTGCAGTAAATCCCATGCAGTTGTTACTCAGTGGGCTTTGGCCACTCTATTCCCCTCCTCCGTTTTGTGTCTCAGTTGTAAATTGATTGGGAAATACTCTGTTTCATATTTCCCCACTCTTGGCATACAACATCTTTAGTTTCAAAAGAAATAGAAAAGCTAAAAAGGCAACAGGTAGGTAGTACAGCAGATGCCTCCATCTCCAGTTAAACTTGCTCAGAGTAACAAGCAGTAAGATTGTATTTTTTCTGCAGAGTGCAGGTGGAGAGGCTGTGAGTGAAAATAAATTTCCGAACACAGACTCCAGCACAGGATCAGTGGAAACTACTGCCAAACCACTACCATTTAAAGACCCAAACTTCATTGTAAGTATGTTATTTAACAATTTGAAATTTCAAACTTTTCCCACAAAAGACTTACTAGGATTCTATTTAACCATGTTCCTAGTGTAAATATTAAGAAAATAAGACTAATAGCCAAATAAAAGGTTGACAATTTTTAAGAAATTCATCTCAATTCATGTAACACTACGATCTAAAATGCACATTGTATTGTAGCATGAAAATGGCACTGGTCCAGAGGCAGAACTGTGCTATTAAATTCTGGAACAGAGTGAGGAAACCTGTTAGGTGCAGGTAAGTACGGAAATTTTATGAAACGATATCTCACAAACTACCACAGCTAGAGAGGAACAATTAATAGTGTGAATGTATGAATCCCATGTTCCAGTTCCTAGTTAAGGCAGGCTGCAAAGCAGATGACCTAGAAATTAGCCAGAGAGTCATTAGCAAATGGCATTTTGCTCCTTTTCTGGTCCCTGAAATTCTTAACAGATTTGTGGTGTCTTCTTCCAGTAATGGCTAGATTAAGAAGCAGAATGCTCTGTGCTCACTAGAAGTCTGGCTGGCCAACATTGTCATGTAAACACTGACAGCTGATGAAATGCAGGCTCCTAACACTCTGAGGGTTAAACTAGGAGAGAAGGTGAAGAAGATTAAATTAGTAACGCTGGGTTTGTTTTTGATATCTTTTTATCTTGCTGTGCCAAGGCCAACTCATTGGCACACTGTACAAATGCTTTCTAGACAAGCAAACCTCTCAGACTGCTGGTCCTAAGCCAGTACTTAGAAAGAAGGATTTTATCCCAGATTTCACTCTGCATGAACAAGATACAATATCCCACAGCACATAACGAGTAATCGGGCAATGCACAGCTCACTAAGCACAGGTTTGGCAGGGGGTATGAAATTAATCTCTGACATGTGAGTTGCTCTACATCTGCTTTGCAGACAACTTCAGTCATGAGAGGGGCGTTCAAATGACCGTGTACTTTGCTCACTAATCCTCCAGCAAGCACCAGCATCTTTGAGAAATGGGGCTTATTGCAAAAGCTCCTTTTGTGCCCAGAGGCATCTCATGTAGTTTCCACATAGGATTTAAATATCTGTGAAGCCCTGAGCTGATCCTTTAGTTCTTGGAGGGATGTCACCATTTCCAAAGAGGCAATACTAATGTCTGCATGCTTGAAATAATAATGAATGTACAGGGTCTTTGGCAACTGCTGCAGAAATAATAGGCAGTTATAATAAAAACCATGAAATTGTCCCCTCCAATACAGTAACTAATTTGAGAAGAAATGCATTGAGTGTTAATCAGCATTTCATTGGTGTGACCTGGTAGTAATAATTTGGATGGATTTTTGCATCTTTTCAGCCTAATTTGCCTTAAAAGGAAGAAAATAAATCAAATAATGTCTCTATCTCATATGTATGCCTAAGTTTGAACTATTAGCTCACTGCAGAGGATAAACTTAAGAGAAGAGAAGGAGGAAGAAATTACCTTTTCCTAAACTTTCTGATTGGAATTTACATCCTTTGGCAATGGGTGAGGGGAAAAAGACTTTCTGACACTTGTGTAGAGCAGTGGCTGCTGTAGAGCAGTAGCTCCACTTGTCCTAGCTCCAGCTTTCTCTGAACTTTGTTTGGTTCATATGTGCTTGGCAGTCGTTGCTTTTCATTGTTGGCTCCACTTGTCCTAGCTCCAGCTTTCTCTGAACTTTGGTTCATATGTGCTTGGCAGTCATTGCTTTTCATTGTAGTTGTGTGAGGTGATGCTCAGCCCCATTTTTAGGAGGCATAAGTTCATATAAAAACAGATTGGTTTTGAGAATACTGAACAAAAAATCATTATGCAGTGATTTGGGGGAAAATTCATGCAATGAATTTGAATTAGTAGTGTGGAAGAACATGTAGTTTCATCTCATGCTGTAGCAGTCTCTATTATGCAATGATCTTTAGATGACTAAGGTGTTACCCTAAGAGCAAATATTTGCTTCTGTCTTTTAAATCAGATATCCATCACCAAAACCCAGTATATCATCAACCCGTGAGCATATTTTCTGAATATATCTTAAGTCTACAAAAAAAAGCTTTCTCATTGAATCCTTCCTCCTCTCATCCTCATCAATTTAAGTGGTTAATTTATAAACATTCAAAGTGAAAGTGTGTTTATGGAACTTCACTGAGTTTCAATGAGACTCATGGGGCAAGTAGTAATTATTAACAGAAATAGCAACTTCTCAATTGTAAGAACATTTTCTTTTTCTGAAGTTGAGCTGTAAATCTGTGTCCTTTGATCATTTAGAAGTAGTACAGTATGTTGTGCAGCTTCTGTCTCTGGAGGGACATAAATAAATTACTCTGTAGCAATCACATTTGATAACGGCATCTGCCATAATAGTACCTGTGGCAAGCCTTCCATTAGCGTTCCTTTCAAAATGCAAAATTGTCTTGGCAGCCAACATTCTATTTATTACTCTTTTTCTATTATTCTGTCTCCTAGCCTTTGAAAGAAAAATAAAATTTCCAGAAAGTTTCTCAGTATTCATTACATTTTGCAAGATCAGTTGTGTTTTCTGCAGTCACGGATAATTTGTAAAAGAGCTGCACCTGTAATATGCCATAAAGAGGAGATAGAAAATTTAGCTGTATAATTACAATTTTAGAAACAACTTCATAGAATAACTTCTAATACGATAGGAAGTACATACAGAATCCTGTAATCTCAGGCTAAGCCTAACAACATTGATTTTCTGTTTCCATGTAAAAAACAGATTTTAATTTCCTTCAGTTAATGGGAAACATAGAAGCTTTGACACAGTCCAAAAAGCTTTGTTTTTGCTTGCAGCCAAGATTAAAGTGTACAGTATAGTAGTCTGCTAGTGAAATAAGTGAGAATAACAAATGGTTCATGACAAGATGAGACATATCAGAAAGACTATGAAATATAAGTGTCATGCTCTGAAATAGTATTCTTTATTTATTTTTTTCTCTAACACCATATTTTTAATTCTAGCACTCCGGCATTGGTGGAGCAGCAGCTGGCAAGAAGAACAGAACATGGAAGAACCTAAAACAAATTCTTGCTTCTGAAAGGGCATTGCCATGGCAACTAAATGATCCTAGCTGTAAGCTGCTTAGACGCTTTGCATGTATTTATAAATAATAGAATCCACACAAATAACTTTCTTTAAAACTAACCTAAATTATTTCATCAGTGCATGCAGTATCCTGCTTGGACAGGGTCCAGTAGTACATTTAAGATTTCTCCAATCATACTCATCAGCCCCAAGTGGAAAGTAGGGGGAAGCAAATAATTTGGAGTATCATGGCAAAGTTCAAATACATTTTGGGGGAGAGTTTAATAAGGGAAAAAATATTTATCCAAACCAAGTCAGAAACTCTTGTTCCCACGAGATTTTTCTCACCTTTTCACTGGTTAGGCACCTCTTCTTCTGTGTACAGTCCAGAGGTGTTTTGGTGGGTGGCTGCTGCTTGATTAGCTATATTTGAGTACTTTTCAAGTAGTTTCTGCTAAGCCACATACCTGCAGTAGCTTAGATTTCAGACCAAGCTTCCTATCCAGCTCCTTATCCTAGATTCTTGGGAGATTTAAATCCTACATCCTCTCTTTAGTGCAGCACAGCTGAAACTACACTATTAGCAGTGCTGATTAGCAGTCCTAGCTGGTTACATCCACGGGAGGAGCAGAGTTACAGTAGTTGTCTTAATCTAGATATTCTTCAAGTCTACTTGTAAAGTAGGATACTATTGAACGTAGCTGCTGGCGGAATGCAATCCTGAAATTTTACTTAGGCAAGTGGAGGCATTTCAAAACTGAGCATATGCATACACTTTTTGTCAGACTTGGTGCTTTATCCAAAAATAGCTTGCCGTTTTTTGAAGTGTTTTAGATGCAACTGTTACAGAAAAATGCAGACTGCTGTGTGTTCCTGGCCATTGTAACTGACAATCTGCTGATGTTGCTATTTCTACTATGCTCTGTTTGCAACCAGAAATTTACAGTATTTTTTTATAAGAAGGAGGGAAAAGAAATTCAGTTTCATATTTAAAACCAGCTGTCTGTGGCATTAGGGTCTTTTGAATTATGAGATGATGGGTTAGAAATTTGATATAGATGGGGTGTTTGAATTGAACATAGCATCTGAATGAATTGAAAGGGAGATCAGGAAAGTGGAAAGAAATCATTCAGGTGCAAGATATTTTTGTAAACATCCAAAATTGAGGATTTAACTACTTAAGCATACCAACTGTATCTTAAAAAATGTTTATGAATGATAATTGCTATCTAAAGGGCACCAAAGAACAGCAATTTCCAACCCTCAGTTTAAACATTCAGACAATTTTCTAGGTCATTGACTGGGCTTAAAGTGGTACATGCTTAAAGATTTAACTGATTTAAAAGATTACTTTGCTTTTGTGGATTATAGTATTTCAGAGCTGCAATCTTGAGCAATGTTTCACGGTCTTAACATACAGTATGCATTTGATAATGGTTATTCTTTGCACGTGACTGACTGCAAGGGAATTCATTAAGACTTGGAAGAAATTGACACATTTTAAATGTCTCTGGCATTTTCCTTTTGGGGAGGGCAGTTCTGCTTGCTGAAATTTATTAATAGATGAGCAGGATCAGGCTGTGATTTACATGCTAACAGGCTAAATGTTTTCAGAGGTGATTCTGCTTCATATTTCTTTGCCTTAATGTTGCTAGTTAATAGAGACCTCAGAGAGAAGGTTTATGTTCTAGAATATATATATAAGAGACACTGAGTTTATTCCTTTGTTTCTTTCCAGATTTTAATATTGATGCTCCTCCTTCTTTTAAACCTGCTAAGAAATACTCAGACATCTCAGGACTTCCAGTAAGTATTTTTTTTCCTCCTCAAAATTGACATCTCAACTTCCACAATGAAATAGTGCTGGTGCCTTGTTTATGAAGTTCCTATTCAGACTTGGGCTTAATAATTATCCAGTGATTTAGGACCAAACCCCAAATACTTCTCACTATGTCACAAAATCCTTAGGTTATTAATAGATGTCAGGACAGACTAACTGTGACTGTCCTGCCAAGTAACTCCTATGACACCTTTTTCTCACCTGTAGAATCTACATTGGTGCCCATCATTTCTAATTCTTAAGATAGCTGCAGGGAAAGCTGGTAGTCCACAATCTCCGTAACTGTTGACTTTGCCAAGGTATACCCACACTGACTGAAACTTTCCATGCTGTTTGCCTGATGTGGATTTATTTCATCGTAGCTTGTAGAGGAAGTTTTTAAAAGATGGCTCAGCAATTTTCAGTAATGAGATTAGGCAAAATTTTATTGTTTGTCCTCTTTTCCACCAGGTTAAAAAAAAAACAAACCCAACCTTGTTATCATTGCTCTCAAACTTTGCCTCAAACAAATCAGCCTGAAACAGACACTTGGCATAGACTGTTGAGAATTTCAGATACCCCTGTGCTTCAGAGCTGGAAGTTAGAGTTTGGCAGATGTATAGCCTGTGTATCACAGATGGGCTCTTTTATGTGTTTTTGTTAAAGAAAGAGGAGAAAGGGAAAAAAAAAACCAACCACATTTGACTTAGATACAGTTTGCACATGCTCCAGTAAGTCTTGGTAGTTACAATTTGGTGCCTGAATTCCCCAAAGATTCTGTTGGCACAAAACAGAAGTAAAATCATTGAATTCTGCCCAACAAAAATTTTGTATCTCCTGTTGAAACTGTTCCTCTGTTACATGAATAATTTTACTTACAACAAAATGGGTATTAGTAACAGCATATCTTTTCAGTTTTTCACCTTTAAATGACAGTGATTTATTTTGCAAAAGTCTGTGCATTTCTTACAACTGAATGGGAATGTTGTATTTTGGAAAAAAAATGCTTAAGTAATGGTTACACTAAATAGATACACTAATGAAAACTTCATAATGTCTCAGAGCTTTGCACAGAATTTCTGCATCTCTTCCCCTAGCTTAATCTGCTTCTCACCCATAGGGCACTAGCACACCTTCACAGGCTTGATACTCCCTCCTGGACATGTGCACTGAATTAGGCAAAAAGTCCTCAATAGGACAGAAAATGGGTGAGCACTTAACTAAGGGCTGCCTTATAGTGGATATTTAGTGTAAGGCATCAAAGAATAGCTATAGCTCCAACTGAAATCCTGCACATCCTAGCATTTGATCTTGATTTGGTAGCATATATTTTCTTAGACTTTGTTTTTTAAGTTACGCATTTAAATGAGGCACCTAGGAGGTGGCATGTGTCCAGCCTGTGCCTCTGAATGTGGTTTGGAAAGGGAGTGAGTTGCTCAGATAAGGCTGGTAACCCTTGGTGTTCAAGAGGAAGTGGAAAAGCAACATCTCCCTCACAGATGAACTGGCAGAGAGCAAAAGGAAGAGAATGCTCACAAACCCAGGGAAGGTAATTCTCTCCAGCCAGGTAGACTCCTGCCCCATCTCCAAGGAACCAGATAATGCTTTCCAGCACTAACCTTTGATGTATTTCAAAACTAATCAGTCATTGCACCTATAGTGAGCTGATGATGCAGGGTATGGATGAGAGTGGAGACCACATCCCTATGAGCTAAAGGTCAGTTAAACCGTAGGAAATTCTCTCAGTTCCTCAGCTTTTCTTTACCAGCACTACTTTTCCGTCAGCGATTTATGTACTGTAACTATTCTAGCTTAGTATAGATACTCTATAGAAATCCATTCAGTGCTGCTTTTGTTTTCTTCTCTTTCCACTTTTTTCCCCTTAATTTTCCATCCTCTAATTGCATTGTGAGTCAAGTTTCCTATTTTACCTGGCCTGCAAGGTTTCTCCAGACTATGATAAAATTACCACACTTAAAAAAACCCTTTTGTTATTAAAATAGCTGAGACAGTGTGTCCTTTAAATTGCTAGGCTAGAAATGTTTCATAAGAAGCACTAAATATGCTTTCAAGATCATGTCCTAGTAGGAGCATATGTGGGACAATGGAATATTGTAGAAATGTAGTATGAGAAAAATGCCCCTGTATTTTCTGTGTAAAATATAAAAGCATTTGTGTAAGAATATATTTTCTGTGGGAATGCTGGATTCCCCTTGAGGGGGAAAAAGAATTCCTTAGCATTACCCATTTAGGGAAGAATTAAATTGTCTACTAGGTACAGAAAGAGAAGTGTATTAAAACATTCTCAATCAGCATACTTGCTCTTATATTAGATGCCACAATTAAATTCGACTGATCCCCTTCTCTTTCTGTGTGTAGCAGAAATGGAATTAAATTTACCAATGGTCTCAGCAGAACAGCCAATTTATATTTGTAAGGCAGCCTAGAATTCTAAAGCTATTATATACTGTATTGACACTGCAAAATAAACCTATTATTTCCAAACTTGCAAAATGAGTATTTAGATATTTTAACATTCAAAACAGAGTAATTTATTGTAAAGCAGATTAAAAAAAAAAAAAAACAAACAAAAAAAACCCAAACCCTCAAATGTTTCTATTTCTCTTCCTTTTCTGAAAATGGATCAGACCTGTTACTATAGAAACAGATTGAGATACCTCATTTATTGTATTTTAAGAGCATGTCTCCATGGCCTTTGATTTAGTTTTTAAACATGACAGAGTTTTTTATTTGCAAATTCATCTTAATTTAATATTCTTATCTCTAATTATTGCTGGAGTATTGGTAAAGTTTGTTTTCAGGCTGAAGTCATGGCACGAATGGCTGGTTACAATACATTAGTGTCTGCAAACAGTACAGCCCAATACATAGTACCAGAACAGTCAAGAGCTGCCATAATATTTTTAACCTAGATTGGTGCACAATACAAATTGCAGATATTGCTTGGTTACTCTATTACAGAATTATGCACATTTGAAGAGCAGTCTAATTGCTCAGCTTTTTCTTACATGAGGCCAGATGTAAAGAGTGAAATAAAAGTAAATTTATACCTGCTGTAAAAATTTAGACCTCCTAACGTTCTAACTTTGCCATTTGTTTGAAACTTAATTGATGGCTTGAACTGTTAGCTGACTACATTTAATTAACCTGGCAGCATTTCTTTGTAAAGAAAACAAAGCTACAAATAACACTAAATTTTCTAAGACCAAATGATTGGCTGGATTATTACCATGGTCAACAGGTGCTTTCCAACATAAAAATGTAGAGAGCTCTGCACTATAACTGTGTAGCATGGGGGACTGTTCCAGCTCTTCCTGGCCTTTCCTATTTTTAGTATCAATGTCTTGAGGGATCTCAACTGCCTGTGCCTTGCAGCCTGCCACCATCTCGTGCTAAAGAAAGGCACAAAAGACACCTTCAGAGCCTTGGCAGGCACTTGGTAATGCAGTGCTGAAATGGCAGGGATTGTCCTGGAGGCTGAGTGTGGAGAGGCAATGCCCTGATGCCTGCCTTCTCCCAGTGCAGCCTCCTGGCCTACCCCTGAGCTCAGCCA
This sequence comes from Passer montanus, assembly GCF_014805655.1. NCBI lineage: Eukaryota > Metazoa > Chordata > Aves > Passeriformes > Passeridae > Passer > Passer montanus. The sequence continues at coordinate 103,646 of NW_024359721.1, read as the reverse complement.
AGCTCCAGGTTTCTGTAGCAACAAGGAAGGGGAGAGGATAGAAGGAAACTGGCACCGCTCCCAGGCACCCAGGGTCCAAATATAGCAGAGGATACGAGCGTAGCTCAGGGTGAGCTGGCCAGGCTGCTATCCTGCAAGCAGGCATCTGGAGCAAACCACAATGCTGGGTTCAAATCTCTTATCAGTTCAGTCACAGAACCATAAGCTGAGACTCCCTAGCTTTAACAACCACTTTAAAGTAAATTAAAAGCTAAGTTGTATGCAGCAAGAGAAAGGCAGTCCAAAGCTATCAGAGCACCCATAACTCAGCCTCTTTGTGGGTAATTTATTGGCAACAGCCTGACTATTTGGAGAGCTGCCTTGAGAAAGACTGCACAAGGCACAGAGTTGCTAGGGTGAGTTTAGAGAGTTCAGGAATTTCTTTTGCACTGTGTTTTATAGGAAACTTACTTCAGCCCTCTGTTATGTTTAATGCATTTCTAATCTGATTTTATAGGGGGTCTGTTAACTTCTCATAAGTTCTCACATGAGGAGAAAGAAAAAAAGACAGACTTGTGGCCGCATGGTAGAACAGCAGTGCTGTTACTGGGAAGAGAAACTTACTGCTTTATGGTGTTGTAATTAAGATACTTATTTTACTATTATGGTTAGAAATTTTATTTGAATCATATTCTCTACTGTTTTTTTTTTTCAGGCAAATTACACAGATCCACAGAGCAAGCTAAGATTTAGTACTATCGAAGAATTTGCCTATATTCGGATGCTCCCTTCAGATGTGGTTACAGGATACCTGGCTCTAAGGAAAGCAACAAGTATTGTTTCCTGAACTGACTAAATATTCTTGTATATTACTTGTGAACAGATATATTCTTGTATATCATTTGGAGTATCGTGATGGAAACTGACTGTGGGACTGAGATTCTTTAAAACTACCCATGGATTTTTACATCTGGAAGTAGTTGATGATACAGGCATTTGAAGAACATATGGATTTAATTTTCACAAATGCTGATATTTGTTAGTTTGCCAATTTGTTAGCAATTTAGTTTGGTGAACAGAATAACTTAGACCATAAGGATATGTATCTGTACTAAAACATCTCATGTACTATAATTTATATTAATTTCTGTAAAGACAGGATTTCATCTCCACCCTGTATATTTTATGTACTATCCTGGCACAGAAGAAACTGTCATTTGATTTAAGGAAAAGGTAACAAGATATCCAAATGTCTAAACCTGCCTTACCAGATGTGCTTGCCACTTGGCTATGAAGTTTGTCCCATCTGTAAAATGAAACTAAAATAGCCAGCAAGTGATGCTGTTGTGATGACTTTTCAGGTTCTGTGGCACTGTGGAAATGAAGACACAAATGTTTGTATTTAATTAACTGCCATAAATAAAGTTGGACTCAAACTTGCTTGTAAAATACATTGCTTGTTACGTGTTCATCTGTGAACATGTGTAACAGGATCCAGTCAAATCACTGTGTAAATCTTAATCATGAGACTTTGCAGTTTTTGAGTGCTTCATTTCACCCTAAACATTCTTCTGCCTTTCCTAGTGATTACATTATTTGTCTTAATTAGTATGAAAAAAGTACTAATTTCTCAGTCTTTAAAAAAAAATGGTTAGAAGCAGGAGTTCCACTCTCCATTGGCATTCTGACACCCAGATGGCCTTCAGCAAGGCAAGACTTCTACATTAGAACACTGAACTTAGCACCATGAGACACCAAAAGAATACTTCAGAGCAACAGAATATTGTCATACTTTGGAAGAAGGAGACTGAAAGAAAGTTTGGACTCTTGCTGAGGGAATGGCTGACAGGTACATGCCTACAGACCAGCATAAGAATGACCATGAGTTCCTGAAACTTAAGTTTAGGGGCAAAGGGGCAGAGGGTTTTCTGCCCATTCTTTCTGTCCTCTTTCTTATGATATGCTACTGTCTTCCCACTTCTGAGTCTTTGTCCCAGCCTTAAACTCTTGCTAGGTTGTGATCTGGACTCCAAATTCAGGCGCAGCTGTTCCCAGCCCCCAGTTATACAGCCTTCACTCCCACACTCCCTCAACAGTCCTGTATGGTGGCACTAGAATTGGCTGCTACACAAGTTACCACTTGCTGTGGGAATGCTCTTTTCCCATGTGCAAAACTGCCAAGTGGAACACTTGTGCCACAGTTAGTCCTGGACTCCCCAGGTCACTGGAGGAGACAGGAGTCCTGACTCAGCAAACTCCACCATGGACATCAGGATCTTGTGCAAGGTGTTTCTCTTGTGCACACTCTTCTCTTTGCCTGCACGAGCAGTACACAGTGGTGACTATTCAGTGTCTAAGCTGTGTTTTGAATGCATTTTTATAAACATGATAATAGTTAAGAAAATTTATTCTGATTGAAATAATAAATATGCAGAGTGTTATTAATGCTAGTTTAATTTCAACTCCAAAATGGGAAAAACAATAATGGCATACATTGTTCAATGAAAGTTGATGGGACTAATTCCTGAGTTTTTCTGATCTAATATTGCCAAATACAAATTCTAGAAGTCTTTGACATGCTTACAATACATCCTTCAAAGACCTAGATATCTATAATGCTACAACTGTATCGCAGTACAAAAAAGAATAAGACAGGATATCTCTCTACGTGCCAGCAAGCATCTAAGCCACATTCTCTTTGCATTGAGTCTTATAATGGATATTTTAAACTTACATTGCATACTGAACATGTGTTTATAAGATAAGCTTAACACTGATATGAAAAGGAAACACATAGAACTGCTGTAAGATCATTTTTGTTTTAAAAAAGCAGACACAGCTCAGAAAATCGATTTCACAAGCTTGTTCTCTCCCACAAATATTTTTAACATTCTTTGGAAATGACTGTGTAGGAGCCCAGGCTCCTCCACTGTCAGAAGTGCTCCATGCACTCCTGCACTCTATATTAAGATGTTGCTTCTCAGTTAATTTCTCCCATGCAGCATTTATGCACTCTGTTTTCAAAATCTAAGTGTGTTGCTGAATAAATCAGCATCAGAAAATCAAATACATCTTAAATTTGGCAAAAAACTTAGTGATTCTTCTCTCAATGCTCTGTGTCCATATGATGGCTATGAGATTCCCTTTTCTTCCCTTCCATGTTTCTTCCCTTGTTGGCCTTTTGTTCCTAGTCAGCAGTATCTCCCTTTTACTCATTAGGTTGTGCAATGGTCAAGCCAGGAGTGATGAATCAGCCACCAGCACCATCCAGCATTGCATCAATCAACAACAGTTTACCATGTGGAATAATCAAACCAGGTTTCATTTAGCAGGAAGCTGAGGACGCAAGAGATCTAGAGGCCAACGTGTGCAATGGCGTTCAGTCCTGCTGGGTTCCTTTTGAAAAGAGCTCATGAACCTGCTTCTCTCATCAGTACCTTTTATGAGAGAACTGAAGAGTACCTCCCTCACTTTATTTAAGAGAAAATATGGATGAGTGAACAGCTTATCTGTGCCACAGAGCACTTTTAAAATGTTTTATTGACAGCTTTAGAAGAAATAAAAATTGCAAAGCACATTTATATGTAAAAGTACTTACAGGATATTATCTAAATAATCATACATATGTTGAATTAAAATTGAAAAAAGGACAAAAGAAAAGCTTTTGAATAGAGAAACAGCCATGAATACCATTTCAGACTTGGGGAGAATGTGTTTTGGCTAAGAGCACTGCCATATTACTAAAGCAAAAGCCAGCAGTCAGGGTGAGGACTAATCTGTACAACTATTACTGTGTGGGAAGTATCACCTGAGTGCGTTACTTCACACAGGCCATGGATGGCTTCAGCCTTGCACGCATTTGCTTGTGATGTTCCCCATCATGCCCCTGTAAGGGCCTATGGCACACCAGTTGCTAAGTGGCCACAGAAATCCCACTGACATTAATGAGAAGTGAGCTTGTCCAGCAACTCTCAAGGTGTAATCCAACTGGCAGAGCTTTAGCCTCAGTCTTTTTGGGAGGTGGAAAGTACATTTTCCATGCCTCATTTGCCCTGTACCAGAGGCCAAGCTCCTGTTTTCCTGTGCAGCTTCCTGCCCAGCACACACCACTGGCCCATTAAACACTGGAGATGGGAGCTGTCTCCAGCCTACTGTGGGATTTTCTGGTTCTGTTTAAGACTGCAGTAGCTTTGGGTGGATCTGCTTGCCCTCGAAGGCCAAGACAAAGCAGGCAGCTGTTGCCCCAGGGCAGCAGAACCACTGGAGCTGAACTGCCTGGTGTGGCCACGGTGCTGAGCTGGGGAGGGGCTGGGCTAGTGGGGTCAGGGACTTCAGAGCCAGGTGCTCCCAAGGGAAGGGATCTGCTGGGAGCCGTGACAGGAATGAAGCTATCAACAGCCGCAGCTGCTGCCTCCGCGCTCTTTAGAGGAAGGGCAAGCAGGGTGCTGGAGCTCCACGGCTCTTCCCTTGATTATCCACTGCTGTTTCAAACAGCAGGTGTGTGCCCATGGAAACTTCCTGCCCCGGCCCTTCCCTCTGTTGCATCTGGAGTAGGAATGACCTTGGCCCCACATCCTAGAGAGTTGCAAAATTTAATTGAGAGAGGCCTTGGGCCAGATCATTTTGGAGCCCCTCCATTTCGCTGTCCTGTATTTCTTGGCTTTCTCCCATCATAGTGTTCTAGATCCCTATGGAATTGCTATATATGGGCTTCCATGGAGGACAGGAGTAGCAGTCATACTCAAAGAGATGTACCTTAATCTCCTTTGACAGAGGAAAATGAAAGCAAGCAAAGGGGAGGGCTTTATACTAGTATGAAATATCAAGCTGAAAATTAACCAGTATAAGCTTAAAAAGGTTTTTCCAAGTCCACCCTGTTAAGAAAAAAAGCTTGAAAATCATGATTACAATAGTTTTCCTGAAGGGCTAGGTAATCTTTAACAAATTAATGCAATAACAATTTATTACTAGAAAACTAACCAATGGATTTTAAGGTCTCTTATAATCTCTAACAATGTATGTGGCTTACATTCTCAAATGGCACATAGTTTTTCTTCCTGGATCACTTCAAGAAAGGAGAGTTTCACAGACTTGATGTCAGGTTTCAGGAGGAAAACCCTGACTTAGTGCTCATTTAAACAAGAGTCAAGTGGTATCTGTATTGTTACTGAACATTCAGTCACACTATAATGGTCATACCAGTAATATTACAAGTCAAGAAATTCCTTCATAATTCTCTTTTTTTAGTAAGTGTTCCCCAATGAAAGACCACTTTGTCGCTTGGCGAGTGGATGGGTGGAACATAATAAAATAATACATTTTCAGGCAAGAAAAACATTTTAAGTCTATTTGGTATCTGTAAGTATTGCTTGACGGTTTTTTGTATTACCTGAGAAGCTTAACAAACCCAGTATTTTCAGGTGATTACACTACTGTAAATCACAGCCTACAGGCAGCAATAGCACTAAGCTCTTGGGAGAGGTAATAACAACAACTAACAAACACTGTTTAATCTACTGTAGTAGTTTAGTACTGCCTGTGTAATTGCACATGGTTTATGACTTATGAGGTCACTTGTACAGACCATTGCTGTCTCTTGACACTGCAGTCTGAAATCAATAATCTCTCCACAAAAAGCAAAGAACTAGTGCACTAGACAGTAAGTTGGGTCTGGCTGTGGTTTCTGTTTACCAGCACATTCTCCTCTGGGCAAGAGCTCCCCTCAGGTGTTGCATGCTGACTGCTGTGGCTCTGCTACTTGACTCCAGCATTGCACCCAGCATTGCACCCCAGGAAACTGCATCTGGCTCATGGACTGCCTGAAGCCTTCTCCAACATCCCCAGTATGGGATGTAAACACTACTCAAGTGCAGAAATCATTTACAAGTCAGAGCCCATGTGAATAGTGCCCCTTTTGTCAGCAAGTCTTGAATCCAAAGCACAATTTATGGCAAAGGAGAAGACAGCTGCCTACGCATGCATGGGAAGAAAGGGTTTCCTGCCTCGTCATATTGAAATAAATGGGGTGTGTGTGCATTCAGTGCTGCTGTAGGGAGCTGATAAATGTACAGCAATAAACTCTTGTGAGCAGAGAGGCAGGCCTGGTCTGCTTGGCTGATGCCTGGTGTGAGTTAGGCACTGAGCAAGCAAGGGTAATAGGGAGTTTTTTGATTTTTTGCTGTGATCCCACTTATATCCTGGTGAACAGCAGCTTCTCTCGATTCTCTTCTCCCAGGAGGAAGAAATGCCTTTAAAAGGATACCATAAATACACGTACATTGCCTACATACTGTGTGTCTGGTCATTAGGTCCATGACTAATGGATAAGGACAATGCAAAGGGGACAGAATTAAGGATCTTTTAATAAATTGTCTGTTTTAATGTCTTGTTCTTGCAGCAGAGGCAGTGTGGGATCTGATAATAATCTTAATAAAGAAGAATCTCAGCAATTTCAGCAAGACTTGGACATAGACTAAGGTGGAAGGACTGGAAGTAGGACTGTAGAAGCAATTGTCCTGACAATATAAGGCTACATTGAAGAGAAATAATTTATAAAACACTCTGTGGTGTGATCTGTAATTCTCTGAAGTAATAAATACAGCATTATGGTGGCCTTAATATTTGAAATAAAGAATATAAATAGAGCTTAAATGACCACTTCAAACTGTGCTTTTCAAGAAGGTGTATATATGTCATAGCTGTTGATGTGAAGTCGATGGCTGACATCAGTCTCATGTGCACAAATGGCAGCAGCTAATAGGCACAAACCTTATTCTCCTCCAAATAAAGTGACTTGTGTTACTGAAACTGGTGGTAAAGCACAGGCAACCAAATATTTCTGGCCTCTAACAACCAAGAATTTGTTATGCTTCATCTCTTCTACCAGGCTGTACAAAATCAGAGAGCGAAGAAATAAGTACCAGCAGCAACTTTCCAGTGGTATGTGAGGCCTTCCCATGAGCTATGTAAACTGAGAATTACTATCACCATTTTAGTGAGGTACAAGGTGTTCCGTGTCCATGGGTTTGGCCCATGCCTCCTGAACCCTTGGGAAAGAGCACATTGATCCCCACTGTGAAACGCAGCCCTGAAACACATGAAACAGCTTTCTCCACATGGCTATAATTTACCTAACAATGAATTGGAAGCCAAATTCTCTGTGGACCTTGAAATGTCCTTCTGAAGCATCACACTGGGGAAGGGAGTGCAAATGCCATTCTTCCTGTACATTTCCTGTATACAATGCCACTGGGACACACAGACTTCTCCAGAGCCTTTAGGCAGTAATGTCACCCCAAAGTCTGTTTATATCTTTCATGAAAAGTAGGCATAAGCCACAGGATGATTTCTGGCAGAAGCAGTGGAATCCTGCTCTTCCACCTTTCACACACATACCTTGCTCACTGCACTTCATAGATTCTTGATTAATCCTTCCATTTTTACAAATCAGATTGCACGCACTGCAAAACAGTTATATCCAACCCTGGAAGTTCAGACATGCCCCAGAGAATGGGAGAGCTTCTTTGAATCTGTCAGATGAAAGAAGAGCCCATATGAGAGGACCAGGCTGGGTGCAGGGAAGCATCCTTACCCTGGGTGGTGGGGTAAGGAGAACGGGAGCTGCAGCAACTGCAGCAGCACCCCTGCAGTAGTTCAAACAAAGGCAGTAGTCTACAACAGCCTTTTTGCAGATGCAGTGTGCAAGAGCTGTGTCTGCTGCTGGGGGACAGACCTGGCACGGAGCTGCTCAGTTCTGCTGAGGCTGACATGCCTCTGGGCATGCTCAAAGGCAGGAGCTGCAGCTAGCTTGGTAACACCAAATCATCCAGTCAGCAGCCATGTGAGGATAGAGGAATGCAGATTGGGTATAGGCTGCCTAAACTCCAGCCCAGATTCTGTTGGGGATCTGCAGCCCTCTGAAGATTTGGGAATGAGCCTTACCAATTCAGTGGATTTTGACTCAACACTTTTATCATCTGACCAGCTCACAGAACACACACTTCTTGTCACCAGAAGGCACCTGATATTGCTCCCTGCACTGGATGTGAAGTGGTGAAATATGAGCATTAGAGGAACAAAGAAAATAATTTAGGTCAGACAGGGGTCCTCTTATCATTCTTCCAGAACTTCTCTGCCTCTGAAGTCACAGTCCCATTACCTTCATGATTTGTGCTGCATTACCCTCTACATCCAGCTTTTGCCAACTTGACATGGATAAGACATGGACAAGGTTAAAAATCCTGTCCTACAACATACATTTCTAAGGAGTTCTCAAAAGACAGCCAGAATCCAGCACTAAGATGTGTCCTAAAAGAACTCCTTTGCTTCTCTGTATTGCCATACGTGGTAAAGTTTTGGCAAGAAGAGGGCTGCAGGCATGGCAGCTGTTGGAAGGGGTTCAGGGGCTGTTAGGACTCATAAGAATTACAGAATTGCTGTTCCCTGAACCCCTACAAACAAATGTTTGAAGTAACAGCTGGCTTTTTGGGTCATACAGAAAGAGAGGCTTTCTTTTGTCCTAAATAGCACATAGGAGTTTGATCAAGTACTAATTATATCTGAACCATGAAGTAATAATCTCCAAGGCATAATTAGTAACAGCACCTTCCCTGGAAGATGTGATTCCCTCCATCTCTCTCTTCTCCTCCCTGCTCCAACAAACCCAATAAGCAATCAACCAAAACCCTTCACAAACCACAACTCTGTGATGTTCATCTTAAGAATGAGGACTGAAAAATACAGGACTGATTTAATAAAAGGAAGGGGTTTATACAGAATTACTAGAATTCACCTGCAGATCTGCAGAAACTGCTTGCTGAAAAGAGAAGAACCACTAGAAGAAGAAAAATCCCAAGTGAAAAGCAAGAAGAAAAGCTGAAACTACAAGAGGAAAACTAATGACCTATGCTGCCAAAAAAGACAGATTTCTACAGAGGATAAACAAAATGCCAGGGTCGGCCAAAGCCAGAAGCTTCACCTGAAAATAAAATAATGGCTTGCCATGGGGCCAGCCAGCTGTCCTAATGCAGGACAAACACACTTCAGTAAGTGTATTTCTGCTGCCCAAGGCTTGCAGTTACCACTTGAGAAACTTAAAACATTTTAAGTAAATAAAGAAAAAGACACATGCACACACTGAAACCCTCCAGACCTCACTCAAGAAGGCACATGGACACTTATTCTGTTCTTTTATGATTCTTGTACTTATTCTGTACTTTTCCTGTCATCTTGTTTAAATAGGGATATTTGTCTCACTGTAACTATATCTGCAAACCCCAAGTGTAAATGTATGTACAAATCCTGAGTGTAAATATATGCCTTGTAAAGACTTTGCCAGGAACTTAATAGTGCATGAGCACTTCAGGCTTATCTCTAGGTAAGGACTTCCATTTGATTCTGCTAAAAGTAATTCTCATCTAGACCAGCCCACATCCAGAGCCATGCAGCCTGCGTGTACCAACCTCCAGCCTCGGCCTCAGGCTCCTGTAGGAAGCAGTGCTGGGGATGGCACAGTGATCATAGTCACAAGAGTGACAGGGTTTACTGGGAGATTTATTTTTCTTTGCTCCTACTTCATACACATCTCCATACAGAACCCCCCCACATGACATTTTTTATAAAACAACATGACTGGAAAAAGCATCTACATGACATAGGGCTGCACCTTATAAATAATTTATTGTAGTTAAGCAAAATCTAGGGGATAAACTTTGATTTTGTTTGCTAAAATATGATACCTGAAGTTGCTAATAAGCCACTAAGAGGTATTCAAGAGACTTCCTATTACAAGAAATCTTGCTAGGACCAGGACACTCAAGCAGTTTATGGCAGTCTTAGTTATCTAGGGAAAGGTGAAACAGGTCTAATGTTCTTAAAGTTTTGTGGGGTTTTGAGAAATCCAGACATGTATTTTAATATTTGGAAAATCCTGAGATCAGCAAGACTATCGTCTGCAGGATTTAACCACAACTTGGACCTACCTCCTAGCAAGACTAGCAGTCTTAAAATTGCTGTAAAAAAATCCCACTACCAACAAAATACCCCACCAAATAACCCCAACCAAGCAAACTAAAAGACCCAAAACAAAACACAATCTTTCTCTTAAGAATGTACACATAATAATGGGATTTGTGCTGTAAAACATTTATCTTTAAATGACAGAGTAGAATATCATTATTCATGCTCTCTTCATAACCAAGCTAACTGGATGTGTCACAGTGACTGGTTTAAGTAACTTGCAGCTTTTCGCCCACTTGCCTGCAATGTGTGAGAGAGGTGAGAACATCTGAAAGGCTTTGCAAGACTCATAGGCTCACAAAGCTCTCCTCCTGCCTTCTAGATGGTCCTGTCACCCAGCTACCATCACATTTACCTCTCATGGTGGGATAATTTTTAAACATGAGATACGGGGTTAAACAAAGAGGTGCTGCATGTACACACCAGTGTTTTTTGCTGTTGGGCACAGTCTTCAAAATTTAGCATTTCCTCTCTTGTTACTTGTCCTTCCACATTTGAAATTCAGGAAAAATGGGAACACAGGCCCAACTCTTCACAATATTTGAGATTTTTAATTGAGTGCTCCAACGCTGTCAGCATGGCTTTCCAACTAAAAAAAAAAATAACACAATGGCTTCCCTTTTGACATACGAATCAATCATGTCAAGCACTCCGATTTACACATCCCTTCATATGTACTAATCTACACCACCATAACTGCTTTACACATTTCTAGTATTTACTTTGGCTTCCTACATCCTCTGTTAATCAAGTCTTATTTTTCCATGACACAGGCAGCTGTCTTGAACTTTTCTAGAAGCTTATTATGACACACTCTCCTTTGGAAATCAAATAATGGAGGCACAGCTAATGCAATACAGTAGAGTCACTGCCCATTAAAAAGTGTTAATAGGTGGATTGTGCTGTGTGGTGCAGCAGTGCTGTGGCAGCAATACAGCACTGCTCCAAAATGAGAGAAAAACCTGAAAATGTTAAAGCCATTTATGGCACTTATCTCCAACAAAGACACTAATTTCAGGTAATTGGAACAAAGAACACAGTGTACTTTACTCTTTTTTAATCTTTCTGCTTCTAGACTGGGCAAATTAACATTGTTTTCTTACCACAAACCTCTGGAGACATCATGGTTTAAGAATGTTTTTCTGAACTCTCACGCTAAAAAGCAATCAAGCAGCTACTGAGCTTTGCAAGAAGGGGGTGGCATCTTGGTTCATAAATCCACCTTTAAATAAGTTTTCCTGCAGGGAGCCAGGCTGGGTGAACTGAGGAAAAACAGAAGTGCTGAAAAATCTTCTCCCCTCCATCCAGAGCCAGCGTAGCTCACTAAAGCCAGTATTTCACACACACCATGCTGATGAGCTTAGATTAAAAGGCATACACTCCTCCTCAGCGTGCCTTATCATTATCTAAACCACCATATGCTGACAAGAAAAGTAGAGAGGCATGTTGTCCCTCTGTCCTCCTTCTCCATACAGGGGGAATACTTCTATCCCAGAATGCTGGCCTGCTGCCTGTGGTCCTAGCCCAGCCCCAGTACAGCAATGTCTGATGGAAGTTGCCCAAAACTTCAGGGATGGGAACCCTACCACAGAAAAAAATGTATGTGCATGGCTAAGAGGGAGAGAAACAGGAAAAGGAAAGAAACATGACTGTCATCCAATCTGCAACATATTTCTCTAGAGAAAAGCCATTTTAAAAATATATTAACCGTTATATTTGACTTATTTTTTCTTTTATTTTTTTTTTCCCATGTTGGCTAAGTGGCACAAAGCTTTAGCTCGTTTCTGAGAAAGGAAGCAGAGGTTTGCTGCCTTGGCAGGAGCAGTGGAAGGGGGAAGAACAGAGAAAATACCCTTTGAACTTTTCCAGTAGGCTCACGCAGGACTGCCGGTCAAACCCACCCCGAGCCAAGCAGCTGCGGAGCCCAGGGCATGATTCAGTGGTGCGACGCGTCTATCGGAACTTCCCAGAACACACGGATGCCGGGCTTGGTATCTGCCAGACAGATAAGTTTCCGGGGAAAACCCGTCCCTTCCCCCGCTTCCGTGGAGCGCAGGACGGAGCCCTCTGCAGCGCCGAGCCCCGGAGAGCGCCCGCTTCCCGGCCCGGCACGGCCAGCGCTCCCCGCATCCCGGCCCGGCACGGCCAGCGCTCCCCGCATCCCGGCCCGGCACGGCCAGCGCTCCCGGCAGCGCCGCCCGCTCTCCGCTCCCGGGCTGGGGCACCGCGGCATTCCCCGCCGGCCGGCACTCCAGGAAGCAGCTGTTTGCCTTGGACACGGGCACAGTGACACACGCACACGCAGGTGGCTCCGTCTCTTGCGACACAGGGTCAGGCTTGCTGCAAAGGCTCCCGCTTTCCGCAGTTGTTTCTCTAGGGATCAGGAAACGGGGTGGAAAGCACACCCCTTGTTGGAATTACATTCTCGTGAAGTTCACTCTGTGAGTGCAGCTCCCTGGCGTTTCTTGATAAATCAGCCCAGGCCCCCAACAACATTTTCTGGTAGCAAAATTCCATTTCTGTACTACATTTGGGGAACATTACAACCCAGACTTGGAAGCCACTATGTGGCTGACATGCATTTCCACTGCAGGCTGGGCCAAATCCCACTCCCAGGGGGGATGTCCTCCAATCCCACTTGCAGGACATTTGGGTCTGACACAGTGTACCTGTGCCCTGAAGTAGGAACTCCCTGACTGAAAGATATACTTACTAAGATGTGGGGCACCTCTGGATGTGTGCAGTTTTGACTTCGAACTGTTTCTCAGCTGTTTTTCACCTCTTGATTTTTGCTGTAGCACCAATTATAATGTGTTTGCTGCCATCTTTTACCTGGTGGTATTTTCCTCCTATGGGAGAAAGTATCAATGTTTTAAACATACTTGAAGGAAAAACAGAAACGGAGCTCTCTCAGTAACAGGGGCTGTTTCCTTTTCTGGATGGTCTACACATGCTTCATTGCTGTTAGTGATTTCATTCTGAATAAAATTAAATTGACACCCCTACCTGCCAGGCCTGAGGCAAGCAATTCATGGCTTGAATTGGCCAGCACATGTCCAACACTGCTTGTAGTAATGATTCTTCTTTGCCAGCACTGTTTGATTAAGATGCAGGAGGGAGATGCTACAATTAATAATGGCAAATGCTGTATAAAAAGGCAAATTTCAGATAAGGAAACAAAGCACAGTTCTTCCAAGTGGGTACTGGGAGAAGTAAGGTTGCAGAGCTCAGCCTCAGTGGTCACTTCCCTCCTATTTCCGTCTGCAGGCTCTTTGGCCAACATGAGGGGTGATTCACAACTTGGAGCCTGTGTCCCCCTCACCTTCTGTCTCTTTTTCATCACTGGTCTGGCAGAGGAAAGACTTCCCACATGATCCTTGAGCCAAATCCTGCTGGAACTGCAGTTGTCTCATGGTGGTTTCATCCTGAATATCTTGGCTGCTATGCTGCCTTCTGTAGTGAGGAACTGCTCACATTTTCTGTTTTCTTAACAGAATGCATCTCTTGATAGGCACAGTGAATCTGAGACTGGGAGCAGGACTATGGCCTGAGGAACAAAAAGTTCAGTATTGCACAATTGGTTCACATATCTTCTAAAGATTTCATTTGTAATGCTCTCCTGGAGTTAAAGCAAATCCACTGCCAAGTATAGTAACTGAAGTATTCAGTAAGTGTAATTTGTTGTACTTGATACTTCTGTCCACAAAAGGATAACATTTCTTACAGTCTTTTCTGATAACCATGTGGTGAAGAAGTTCAATAAAATAATTTTTTTGCCTGCGGGTTGCTGAATGGTAACAACATCTCCAAGCATTTTTGTTCAGGATTCAAATATGCTGTGTGGCTGGTCACTGGTATTACACAATACGGTTTCTATTCCCTACCCAGATTCTTATAGAGGCCAGGGCTATCTGGGAAATATAAAAAGGCTCTGAAAGGAGGGAGAGAGTCAATTTTAGAAAATACAGCAGTCTTCCCTCCTCTTGCAAAAGAAAGTACCTCATGTAAAGCTGGACATGTGCAGTTTAGACTTCAAAATTCTCACCTTCTTTCTATGCTTGCAGATACACCTTCCAAGATGATGCTTTACTCAAGACGTCTACTCCAAGTCCTTCCTTGTACATGTATACTTCAAATTTTTTATTCCAAAAGGTGCAAACAGGTGAATTTTCTGCTTTGAAATACAAATGCCAACTTGAAGGTTCACAGAGATGCTTACTTTCATATGGCACATACTTCAAACTTTATATATTTACTGGTTCTCTGAAAGGGGCTGTCTGCTTCATACCATGGTGTGGCTGGCTAAGTACAGTGCTTCAGGTGTGTAAGGGGCATAAGAGGGTCCAGGAGCCCTAGGTGCCAGCCCAGCCTTCTTGGTTGCTGGGAACTTCAGACCTCACCTAGCTCAAAGTTCTCTTCTCTCATTGACTTTTTGCCACCACAAAGATCAACAATGTGCTGGAAGCAATTGAGGCTCTTTGATGTGGTGTCCAGACAGAAGTCTCCAAACTGGTGAAAAAAATCAAATAGGAGCAGACCACTGACTCCTGAAATTTCTGTCTTCTGTGCTTTTCTGCTAAGGAATGTGTGTTTAATGCTTGTAGACAGAGGACCTCTCTTTCTCCTGTCATTCTCTTGAGAGGAGGAAGGACCTCTCACCCTTCTTCTCCTCTCTCCACCTGCTCATGAAGCAGCTCTTCATCCTGCTTTTGTGTACCCTGGTATTCAGGCTAACAGGTTTTAAAACACGTCCTAAGATTTATCCATTAGATAACAAGATTAACCCCCAAATTCAAGCAATAGCAAAGTCAATGAACTAAACTGTCAGCCTGTCCCAAAAACCTTATCAAAACAAACTGCTTGCTGTCTGTGGCTGGAGGCAACTTTATATTTTATCTTGTAATGCAAGTTCTGTGACTTCTTCTTCTAAAGACTGCCTAGGATACTAAAACTCACAGCTTCCATTAGGGTGTTATTTCTAAATCTACCAGTCAATTAACAAAGGCAAAACAAAACAAACCAAACAAAAAACCCAAAACAAAAAGACACCTATATTTGGTTGTTAAGGCCTGTAGTCTGCATCTATGGTGAATATGCTGTATTAACCTCGAAGCAGTAACTACTTTGCTTTCAAGCAATTTCATAGAATCATTAAGGTTGGAAAAGATCTCCAAGATCATAAAGCCCAACCTTT
The DNA here is from genome assembly GCF_014805655.1 of Passer montanus. NCBI lineage: Eukaryota > Metazoa > Chordata > Aves > Passeriformes > Passeridae > Passer > Passer montanus. The sequence goes on along the minus strand of NW_024359721.1, from coordinate 88,456 downwards.
GACTGAACACCACATGCCCCCTAAACTATATCACAAAGTGCCACATCTCCTTGTTTACTGAATACCTCCAGGGACTCCACCATTTCCCTGGGGAGCCTGTTCCAATATTTAGCCACTCTTTCAGTGAGGAGATTTTTTTCCAACTGGACCCTTGCGTGGTATAAAAAGATTTGCAAATTTCTGCAGTGTGTGTGCAAGCAGCCAGCATCATTTATAGGATAGTTTTCTGTAGCTTCACGGAACAGATAAGGAGCAGTTAATTTTGATAAAACCTCTAGAAACACAGTACTGTTGTTATTGGTCTTTAAATGGTAGCTGGCTCTGAGTTCTGCCTATCTGTACTAACACTGTATCAAGCTCAGTGAATATGGATAAAGTTTAAAAGTCCATGTTGCATTTATTTAAACTTGCATAAGCATACTTAAGCCACTCCGAGATTAGAATTTTTTATCATGAAAACATATTTAGGCTTCAAATAAATATTTTCCTCAAAATACACAGGCTGCTGCAGAACCTCAGCTGTAAGGATTACACATACAAGCCCTCAAAAAGTGAGGCAAATAACAAATGAGAAATATGCAGTGCTGAGAGTCAAGTACTGAAAAACAACCTCAATAAACCTCACTTTACATAACCAGCTGTTGGGAAAGCATATCATATGTTGAAAAGAGATTGAATAACAAAAGCTGAATCCTGTCTGCCTTTGCTACTTATACAGGTAATCTTCTGGGGGGCTCAGACAACTTAAATACTGTGTTATATAAATGGAACTGGAAGTTTAAACACTCTGCATGGGTTTCACAACCTCTACAATATTCTAAATGCTTTCTCAGATAAATCTTTTGGTCAACCTAGAATATTATACCATCAAAAATTATATTTGAAATGAAGATATGGTTAAAAAGCCAAACAAAATCTTTTCTGCATATCAGGTAACACAATACATAAATTAAACTCCTTGAAAATTGTGAAAGAAGGGGAAGCTAGTAAGCATGCATGTTATCTGTGCCATAAATTCAGTGACAATGACAATGTGTGGTATGAATGGAATCTATTATCAAAATGCATTTCCTGGGCACCAAAGCAGAAAATACGTTATCATTTGCTGGAACCAGCATAAATAAATATCTTTCAAAGATTAAAACAATCTACAAGGGGACCTTCCTGTGTCTAATAGGACTATGTGTTTACAAATTTTTCTTTCTTCATATTGGTGTTTGAACTGGGTCACATACATTCCTCTTAAGGTGACAGTTTAGAACCTGTTTATAGATGCTCAGCCTGTCTACAACATCTTGCTTCAATTAAAATTTGATCTTGAAACAGACAGAAGGATGGAAGTAGGGGACACTGTTGTACCAGCTACTGATGATCTATTAAAAGTTTTTTCTTTTAATAATTTTTTGCCCTTTTAATGGAAGGCTTACAGGAAAACACCAGCACAGAGACACTGCCCTGAAAACCTGCAAAGCTTCCCTCTGTGGCAGGAGGACAGTCCAAGATGTCTCCACACCTTCCAGTGGCACTATATGCCACCCTAAGCCTTTTTTGAAGTAAGTTTTTGCTCTGCAGTCCCTGTTGTTCACATGCCTTTTGTCTTTTTATGCAATGCTTTTTGCTCCACTTCTCTGGGTTTTTCAGAGTTTGAGACCATTGTCTAGTTTAGAACAAGCTTTTGCATTTCCGACTTTTATCTATCAAAGGTCTTTGTAGATTTCTGTTTCAAATGTGCTTCTGGGACAGAGGTAGGCTCTTCTGAGTGTCACTGATCTCAGGAATCCTCGCTAGTCTGGGATATTTCATCTACTCCTGCAACTCCAGTTCATGTCTCCCAGTCACAGTGAACTCAAATAGCCTTCCCAATAGTACTGCCACTTCTTCTTTCCATGGGTCTCCTCCCAGATATGTTATGTCTGGCTGACTCCCAGGTCCCCTGGGTCCCCTTTGAGGAGGACTGACATCTCCACATTTCAGTCTGGCTGAGACTGACACATGTGGACGTGAGCAGGGTCAGGGATGAGATAACATAGCAGGAGGAAAAATTGATAGAAACATCAAAAGGCCAAAAAAGATAATCTGTACATTTACAGCTATGGCACCCCCTTTGCAAGAGAAAACACCTTACTTCAGGTTGCATATGGTACAGTTCACACTTTAAAATAGTTGTGCTCTTTTGAAAAAGGCAGGGAGGTCTGCCTTGGGGCATCAGGAAACTCCCTCTGATCGAACTCCATTTCCACACAAGCAGACAGTACTTTAATATCTAGTGACCCTCTGCCCTCTCAAGTGAGGCTGAAATCAGCCAGCTGGTTCAAAACCTGCTGAGAAATGGTGGAGAAAACTTGCACAGTACAAATGTAAAATAAAACCCCCAACACTGCTGCTGTCAGTGCCTTCACCAAGCATTGGCAATGGGGAGCAAAGGGATTTGGGAGCACCGTCCTGAGCTGCTGAGCACAAGCCTGACCTCAAAACCACAGCTTGCACCTCATGATAACAGGCACTCAGTGCTATCAAAACACATAATACACATTTCATACCAGGCCTGAAGAATGGAGAGACATTTTAGCATCTCTACTGTCACTCCTGGGACTCCTGCTGCCCCAGGCCCCACACCTCTCCTTGCCTTGTGCTGCCCTCCAAGGTCACAGCAGCCCCCGGCTGACCTCACAGCTTCTGCATCCCACAGGCATGGGGTCTCACCATCCCAAGCCTCTTTGGCAATTTCACCCATCCCATGCTGACCCAAGTGATCTTTTCTCCTCCTTCTGTCTCTTACATTACCCCAGACTGTGGTATTCCCTCCTGCATGCACACACACACTCTCTCACATTTCCTTCCTCCATTTTTCTGTCTCTGAAGTTAGACAATTTTAATGTTTTTATGTTAATTGCTTTTGAATAACAGCCTTTCTGGAAAACAAAAGGTTTCCCAGAGTACTGGTTCTTTTGGAAATGTTCCCATGGCCAACTACAAGCTGAAATAATAGCAGTAATAGGAAAATTTCCACATAAGTATATAAGGCTTTTTTTTCAACAAAAAAAGTTGTGGAGTTCTTTTTGGTTGTTTGGGGTTTGGGATTGGTTTGTTTTTTGACATTTTCAAGCAAATTTTCCCCTTCAGCCTCCCAATTCCCCCCTCCTGCCAGGACAAGGGTACAAAGCAGAGTCTTGTTGCAATTTGTTTCAAGAGAGGGAGAGGCAGCGACCTTGTTTACCGAGAGCAACCTCAGTGTGTATGAGCAACGAGCTGTGTGGAGAGACTGCCTGCCTTGGCTGCCGTTCCTCTCTCGTTAAAGACCACAGGAAATGATGGACATTTCTAAACCGGAAAAATTTGCATGCAAGCTTGGGCTAACCACAAGAAAATAAAGCACATGGCAAGAATCACAAGGCTCATGGCAGAAGAGGAAAAGCTGACAACTTTTGATTCATGTGCTGTTAAAGGTTATGATGCTGCCATCTAACATTATGGAAATAAAGACACTGTTTTGAACACTAAGCAGGTAGCTGCTTCAGCAAAAAAATGCAGGGTTTGCTCTTTTCCATGTATTTGTATGTGAGTTGGTGGTGAAGTTGGGCTGGTCTCAAAGAGACAGTGACACAGGGTTGGAGAGGGCCAACTCCTATGCAGAGCACTACAAGCCCTTGCTTGCTTTCCTGGAGCCAAACCATCTGGAGCACAAGCCTGCTAAAGTCTGCCTTGGTCTGGCTTCCATCTCCCTGAACTTCTGGAGTCTTAATGTCCCCTTCCACCTTTATAAAGTGAGGGTCCAACAGGCAGGGGCACAGAGCCGGCAGTCTCATTACAGTCAATGTGAGTGGGCAAAAGATGAACAACCACATGGATGTAATCCTACCTTTTTGCGTTTTGCTCTGATAGCACAAAGTTGAAGATTTTCCTTTCAGTTGGTTCTTCTCAGCTTGTCCTGCATTTCTCTGCTATGCTCCAGTTCCACAGGCTTCTTAAAAAAAAAAAAAAAAAAAAAAAGATAAATAATTTAAAAGGTATTGTAAGGAAGGCAGCACAAAGTTGAAGATTTTCCTTTCAGTTGGTTCTTCTCAGCTTGTCCTATATTTCTGTGTTATGCTCCAGTTCCACAGTCTTCTTAAAAATAAAAAAAAAAGAAAAATAATTTAAAAGGTGTTGTAAGGAAGGCATATATATTACACACCATCTCATTTCCATGTAGGACTTTTCTTACAGCATGCACATGTTTGTTAACTACTAAAATATCACAAAGAGTACAACCATCTCATATGTTGTGTTGGCAGAAAGAGAGGAAAAGCATTTCAAATCTTAGCTTCCACCAGTGACTGGCACACTTAGGGGCTTGGCAAGGAAAGGAACGACTGAACAACCTTCTGCCAGTGCAGAGATTTCCCCTGAGTTGGCACTGGCATGGCTGTTCTGGGGGTTGTCTACACACAGGGCTGCCAGGAAAGAGGGGATAAATCATAGAAGGGAAGGACCCTTAAGATGATCTAGTTCCATCCCCCTGCCATGGGCAGAGACACCTTACACTGGACCAGGCTGTTCAGAGGGAAGAAGGTTTTGCTCCTCACCTTCGTACCAGTGATCCCATGCATGCACAGGGTGGAGGAAGACAAAGAAGAGAAGCACAGTGCTCCTTGGTGCTTTACAAATCTCTACCTTCTGACAGGGCTGAAGGGTTTCAGAAGGTTTCCCAGCACACTGCCACATATGGGTACTGGAAAGAAAGTTTCTGTGTCCTCCACCAAATTCTTCTCATGACCAATTCTCTTAAATCACAGAGGTCATTAAAATGAAAGAAGAAAGGAGCCCAAAGGGGAAAAAAGGACAAGAATACTTGCAAGATGAACGAGAGAGAGAGCACACTGGCAAGCAACAGCTGTTTCCAAATAAACCCAAAAGGCTGCAGCTGCTCATTTTTCTCTAGGTTTAAAGCAACAGCTTGCAGGAAGGTTGCTGGAGCTTTGCAGGGGGCCAAAGAGTCAGGCAGGGATCATCAGCTATTTTCAGTGTGGAATATCAGCACAAGCATAAAAACCAGAAGATATCATAGAATGGTTTGGGTTGGAAAGGACCTTAAATATCATCTAGTTCCAACTCCCTGGGCAGAAACACCTTCCAGTAGATCAGGTTGTTCAGGACTTTATCAGCCTGGCCTTGAACACTTCCCAACATGGGGCATCTACAGCTTCTCTGGGCAACCTGTTCCAGTACCTTGCCTCACTCCATTCCAAAAGTATCTTTTGTGTTCAGGGACAGCCTTGGTCTGCCTGCTAAATAAAACTTCTATGAGGTTTGTGAAGCTGCCTATCTTCATTCCATCTACAGTGAAAATGCAGCAGACTTCCCTGTGAGTCAGGTGAAAATATGGTTTCTAACATGGGGACCCATACAAACAGTGTTTTGATACTAAGCCTGTTGTTAGAGAGGAGTTTCCTTAGACACCCAGTGTTTGCACCACGTTAAAAAAGAGACAAAGCTTGCCATGAGGATGCAAGTCTGGATGCACACACTGCCTGTGTGTGCATCCAGACTTGAGTGCTGACAGAATCTAAGGCACAGGAGGATCACCTGTGTCTTACCAGCACCTGCTGCTGGGAATCGTGTTAGAACAGCATCCAAAAAGCCCTCAGTAAAAAGTTCCTCTCCCATAAATACTGACCTGTGTGTCTCTGCTTATTCCAGTAGAAACTGGGTGTGGATAGACAGACAGAGATGCTGCAGACCCTGGTACTGATTTTACAGCAGATTATTTACACAGACATCAGAGTCTGTATTCCCAAAGGCACTCAGGCATCTTGTACACACCACAGCCACAGGGGTCAGCTTCCCATCTGCTACATGTCCCTATTCCCATAGTGGCTTTCTCCTTTCAGATCCCAAAAACCAAGGAGTAGATATCAATGTATATCTTACATTTTATGTCTGTGAGTATCATTTACAGTATAGGTAGATCCTCAATGTATGAAACAGGTTAGTGAAAGTTGGAGGGAGGGGTCAACTGAAATTACAAATATTTGGGAGCCTGAGTTATGAGCATACAGCTGCTGAGTAAAAAAGCTTTATTCATTCAGAGATGGAAAAAATAAACAGAAAAATCAATACATTGTCCCTCTGTGCTGCACATACCCAGATTAAAATAATTAAAATGCATCTCTCTGCCTCCTGTGTAAATTTAACAAAGCATAAATGGACTGTGCTCTTCTACTGCTCTGGAGGCATGGAGGAGGGATGAAGTAGTGTCAGACACCAAAATGGGTGAAGTAGCCACTTCAGCTCTGCAAGCTAGCACAAAGCAGTGTGAGACAAACACCAGCCATGTGTAAGCACCAGGCTGCCTCCTGGCTGAGTGAAATTCCAGCATGCAGAGAGCACAGAGGGACAGGTTGCTGCTGCTGTTGCTGCAGATGGATCTGCACAACAGAGATGCACACTGACTGCAAGGCAGGGAAATGCTGGTTGGGCCTGGAGACATGGAGAGATCAAGAGCAGAGAGGGACTTCAGCATAATGATCTTCATCATTGTAGGATTTTGCCCTTAATCTCCCCCATTTGCCAAGAGAAGCTACAACCAACTCAAGTTATTTAACTAGGGGCTGTCTACGTGCTGTCAGCACTGTTTGAAGTTCTTGCTATTGAGGGATAAGCAGCTTTTATGCAGAAAAACCTGGCACTTCAAAACTTTTAAAAATTCAGACATCACACAAGGAAGTCTTTAAAAGCTGCCACTGATAGAGATTTTGTGTAAAGAACAACTGCTTTTCCCTCAAACAGCAGGGAGGTAAAGAAATGGCACTCTCCTCTCCTAGTGTGCTGAAAGCAGCTATGGGCTAAACCTGTCAATTTAAAGCAGAAACTGAATGTAAATGCACAAATAAAAAAATGTGTTGGCTGGCATGCATATGAAATTAAAAAAAAGGTTGTCACTAATTTCTACTAATTATTATTGTATATGGAAAGTAATGAGTGCTCAGCCCTCTGAGTCTGAGTTACTGAATTGTCTCAGCTTTGGACATCCACACAACAGTGTGTTATTAACTACTGGTTACAGGCAGCTTGAAGAGTGCCACAGTATAGATAACCCCGAACAGCTCTTCTGCACACTCCCAAGCATGTGGAGAGCAAGCAGTATCTGCTCTCTGCCCTTACCTTGCTAGAAATCAGTCCTTTATTAGCCTGGGGAAAGCCCAGATCTTTTCATGGACACACATGAATCATGTTCCACCTGTGTGCTATATATCTATTCTGCTGTTTAATTTATTGCACTTTCACTTAGTCTCAACACTATTCACATATTGCAAACAGGAAAACTGAGTCAGGAAGTTTGGGAACTTCTTTTATGTCATGGATTAAAAAAATACTTAAAACAGCACATCAGTTCCTGTATTGAACAATAGACTTATAAATTCTAGTATTGCATATGCTATATAGTAAAATTTAACAATCCCTTATTCTTTAGATTAAGTGTCTCCTCACACAAAGTACGCCCTGAAGCGCTCAGCAACAATATTTTTATCATCTATCCAGGTTCTTATATGGCTCCCATCACTGCAGCACCTGCTTTTATGGTAGCTGTGAAATACAGAGCCATAGAATCTATTATGGAATCAGAACCAGGAAACATTGTTTGTCCAACTACTATATAAGCCAACAAAGGAAATGAAACTAGAATTCCAATGAGCTCTGAGCTCTTTTTATGTTGCTGAATCAGTTGACTTTTACTTCATTGATCACAAATTGCTATTGTTAAGATTAGGTATAAGAATAATCTGGAAGAAAGTTACCATTTCATGAGACTTCATTCTGCAGAGAAGGAGGGAGGAGTGTGATTCCCATTTCTTCTCTTACAAACTCCTCAAAACAGAGAATATTTATCTTGCTGTCAACCATCAATTGGTATGAGTCACTTCTAACTTTTCTTCTGAAAAAAAAAAACCAGGGAAGGAGGAATGAGAAGTGCACACAAGAAAGTAAGTGCACGTACATCCCATCTGTTATGACCTGCCTCTCAGAACAAAATGGTATTATCTCCTCAGGGAAGGACCACTTCATTTTGCTCCCACAGTCATTAACATCTTTAGAAAGTAAATACAAGAGACAGCATTGGACATTGTTTTGTACTCTGCAGGGATATGATTGATGGTACAAGACTGTGGAAGAATCAAGACTGTGAGAAGATAAAGCTTTCATATGCCCCTTTCTCTTGTGAGTGTGGTGCACTTTAGTAATGAACATGCTCAGGTATTCTAATCTCAGATAAAACCAGGGGTTTTACTTCTGGGGAATTATTCACGTGAACAGGATGAAGCAGCCATTGTGTGGGGCTGAGATGCAGCTCTGCCTGCAGCTGCAGCACAGCAGACCTGCTGCAGACTGGAACTGCACCGGGATTGTATGGAAAGTACCCTCGGAGCTGAGAACAAAGTGGGTGAGAGGTAAAGTGGGGTGGTGGTGTCCTTTTGGGGAGGTGTATGGAACAGTATGTGCCAGAGGGAAGGGAGGTTGGGAGTAAAATGGACATGATATACAATCAGCCTGGGAACACTGATTGCTAGAGAAGAACAGCTGCCATGCATATGGAGATGCATTGAGTCTTCCCCTAGGAAAGGTTCCCCAGGAACTCCAACAGGCTGCAGCAGTCAACCATCTGACAAGCAGGTCGATGGAATCACAGGAAGTTCTGCTCCCAGATTCACCTCGCTCAGCCATGACCAACATTACTTTTTCAAGGATCAGTCTCAGCTTTCATGAGTGTCTCAGACAAACTTATTCTGCAAAACACAGGAAGTCTAGGCAGCAAGACAGAGCCAGGGAAAGAGCCACCCACCAGAGCAAAGGTGAGGTCTGAGCCAGGAGGTGCTTAGCAGAGAACTTCATGACAGGTCAGAAAACATGCAGAAGCAAACATGGGGCTTGAGACAGAAACAGTGTTTGTGCTGTAAGTGCTGGATTTAGGTCTGTGTTTCAGTGAAGACACCTCTCATATGCTGTAGCAAGCTCTAGGGCGACCAGCCTGTACATGAAATCTGTCTTACTTGATTAAAATAGAGGCCAGAATTGTCTTAGTTCAGCCACTGAAATGTCAAGGAGCAAGTGGAAAAGAAGGTGCTCCTTCATATGAAAGATATCTCTCTGACAGTGTCACTTCACAAAGATGTCAAAACGAGACAGGGAAAACACCTGCAGTGGTGTCTGTTCTCTGTTTCTGAGGCAGGGGAGAGAGGAGAGAGGGCTGACAGATGCCATTTTGAAAGCAGCTTTTCTGTGTCTGAGTTACCAGGCCACCCATGGGTGTAGGTGATGCCCATGCTGACAGACATTGCTGAAGGGTGAAGCCAGGGATGGAGGCACAGGTTCTGCAGCACCCAGGATCACCCAGAATCGAGCACTCAGGGTGGGAGAGCATAACAGAAGTCCAGACCCACTGTGGCTGTCAGAGCTCTCCTGTCTAGGGAATTAGGTCCCATGTGCTCCAGGGCTATGGAGGGTTACACTTAGAAACAGCCCTGCACAGGCAGGGGGGCAAGCCACAGTTTACATAGGGCCAAAAATTAACACTTGCTATTCCTTAGATTGGTTTTGAGGCCTCAGTGTGGCACCCTAAGTGGCTGGAGGGGTGACTTCCTCTAAGGCCCTGGTGCTCACACTGTTCTGACATGGCAGCTTCTGGTGTACTTTGGGGAGGGAGAATCTGGGGAATTCCATCTCTACTGCAAGGTGACTGCATGGTGGAGAGGAAGAAGAACATGGGGGTGAGGGTCATGGGACTTCAGGGACTCTGATACTTGTATGGTTTGGGTCACTGCTTCCAGAGAAGAGCCTGCTTCAGAAGCAGTGACATGACCTCCTTCATGCCCTTCACTGGCTCTGGCCACTCTCTCAGCCACACCAGCTGGGAACAGTCTTTTTCTGACCTCAGGTCTCAGCCTATGTGACAGAGAGGACATCAAGTGACAGAAGTTTCTACTTCTTCCAGACCTTGGCTCAGAAAGAAAAAAAAGAATAGAATCCCTGGGTCTCTTTTCTATCCTCTGATGCTGGCACCTCTCCTCCCTGGAGAATTCAGGGAGGGAAAAAAAAGATCAAAATAGTCTGGCTAAGCCTCTCTGTCTTTTTACCGCAAACACCTTCTGTTCTGGCCTATGCAGTTGCTTTCACAGCTGGAAAGGGAATATTTTTTTACCTTAAATAAAAAGAAAAAAAATACCTGCACTGTTTTTAGTGTGCTCTAGGGAGTTTCAGGAAGCCACACAAACCTAAAATGCTCTCCATCACACCTCTGGCACCTCTCCACAGCTCCCTGGGTGTCACTGTGAATTAAGTTATGTTGGCTACACTTACAATTTTTTGCAGGACATAACTCATCGAAGGTAAACACATGGAAAACCTCTGGCTTTGGTAGTAATTACCGGAGACATCTTGATGGTGAAAGCACATGTTCTTCCCTCAGGCCTGGCCCGGGGCATTCTGCCTTAGTGTGCCTGCACCATGCTCCAAATTTTGAGGTCACCCTCGAAAGACATTTTCTATTGCCTGCCTCAAAGGCTGGATGAGAAAGTCTAAGGGGAAGCTGAAACCTGTTACAGCTGAGATTCTGCTTTCAGCACAGATGTCAGGTTCAGAGCCCTAAGAGGCCACAGGCAGGAGGGAACAGAAAGCATGTGCCCACTCTCCATAAAACATTCCTCTGCTGTCAAGCATTTCCTGGGATGTTCTCCCACCAGAACAGCCAATCCCTCCAGTAAGCTGGTCCTTCCAGCCATCTTCTCCTCACTGGCTCTTCCCATGAAGAACCCAGCTCCTTCGTCTGCCTTCCTTCAGAGAAGTTCTATGGGTGTGTTTTCTTCCTTTGCTGGCACCCCACATGGCAGTGACTCAGGATGTAAGCCATCCCAGCCCCAGGAGCAGCCCACATGGGAGCACAGGCAAGACTCTTTTGCAAGGACTAAACACTGCAGCCAAGGGCTCTGTAGAATTCACGTGGTTTATTCCTGAGGAAAGGTGAGGCAGGGAGAGATGTGGCCATGGCTGCTCTCTTTCCATGTGGATATTAAAGTAAAGAAAGTTTCCTTCCCCATGCGGATGTGAGGACAGGGTGGTTAACATGGCCTTCATTTAGACAGGGCTGGGGGACTAAGAAGTTTACATTTTCTCCCTCTTTTCATTACAATATTTTGAAGAGACAAGTGTTTAATATACTGGGACCGACACTGACCTTATACTGGTACAACTTGGACTTCACTGATGTGTTTTTCTATTTATACTGGAAGAAGAAAAAACAGAATCACTTTCTACTCATAGCAGCACTACGAAGATGAGAAGAAAAAGGACTGTGAGTTCTTTAAGACTAAGTTGTCATAGCAGCATAATTACATTTGAGTCTACTTTGTACAAAAGCAGACTGCCAGAACCTCATTGTGGAGGGAGAATTGCTGTCAGGAGAAAAGGGGAGGGCTGTGCTGTTCCGACTAAATTGTGTTAGACAGCAAACAGCAAACTGGATTTGCATCTCCCTACAAATGAACCTCCTTGTATGAAACCTAGCAGGCCATTTTCATCTGTTGTGAATTCAGAAAGAGATCACATGAAACATTTCTTCATGGAGTTTGAGGGAAGTATATCAAATTTTAAACTACAGAGCATAACAATCTATTAATTATAGATGCAAGCAGTGTTTTCCAGAGGTTACATTGTCACTGAATTAAAATTTAAACAATGATGAATTGGTGAGATAAGTAACTGTTGAATAAATAATCTCAGTAATCATGTAAATGATGGCTTCCCTAACCATCACCTTACAATCCCTTTTCTGGATGCTCTGATTGTGTAAAAAAAATCACAAGCAGACTATCCAGAAAAAGACAAATCAAACCAAAATGCACCCTACTTGCTTATTCTCTGGTATGCATATAGGCTGGCTGCTCAGCACAGGTTTTCATGGCATACCTCAAAGCAAGACTTCTCATGGATGCCAGCTCTGGCCATTTTGTACACCTCTTTGCATCTTGGCAAACTATCCTAAGGAGAGACATTTTCCCCCTGTAACATGGCCATATTCACACCACATGCACAGTGTTTCTTGGAGGTCAGGAGACTAGCTTTACTGCACACACCTCCAATGAGCACTCACACCTCCAATGAGCACTCAAAACCCTCTGGCAGTGTCTTCTGGGGTGGAGGTGGCAGGCAGCATGTCCCCTTTTCTTCTGAGAGCCTCCTGCACTGGTAACCCTGAGTCAGCAGAGCAGGACAGTGGATACTTGGTGCTGTCAGGGCAATTTCTTTCAACAACTTGAAAGTCACAGAGTCACAGAATAAGAATCATATTAGGTAGGAAGGGACCTTAAAGATCAACTAGTTCCAACCCTCTGCCGAGGGTAGGGATGCCACCCACTAGACCAGGTTGCTCCAAGTCCCATCCAACTTGGCCTTGCCCACTTTCAGGGATGGTGCATCGACAGCTTCTCTAGGAAACCTGTTCCAGTGTCTAACCATGCTCACAGTAAAGAATTTCTTCTTAATATCCAATCTAAACCAAATCTATTTCAGTTTGAAGACATTCCCCCTTCTCCTAGCACTGCATGACCTTGCTAAAAATTCTTCTCCATCTCTCTTTATACTCCCTATAGGTATTGGAAGATGCTATAGGGTCTTGACAGAACCTTCTTTTCTCCACCATAAACAACACCAGCTCTCTTGGACTGTCTGCTTAGGAGTTCCCTCCCTATGATCATCATCTTGGCCCTCCTCTGGACTCATTCAGATTTTATGTTTTGTATGAATAATTCGAAAATTGTATTTTTTTATAAAGAAACAGATAATAAGCAACATAAAACAAAAAATGAAACATGCTCCAGATGGCACAATATTACTAACCAGAAATAAGCAGACACAAAATTTTAGCAACAACCTATTGAAGAAACCAAAATTATACAAAGTCTGAAGTTGAAGGTCAGAGAAGTAAAAGAAGGGAGGCTATGTCAGCAGTAAAGCAGAAAGAATATATTTGCTAGCAGAGGAATTATTATAGCTAACCAAAACTTTCATCCAGAGTAAAATAAAATTCCTCAGTAACCTTTTTTTTTTCTTTCATTTGACACCATTATTTCTTTTTCAGAACATAAAGACTTTTTTTTTGGTTGATGGTTTGTATAACCTTTCTGCTTTGCTTGTGAGGAAAATCTTTATCATGAAAAAAGGTATAATTGATGTGGTGTCTGAAAACAGCACCTATCATATGCTGAAATAGTATTTCTGAATCATAAGCAGCTTCATTCATCTCCAGAAGACATTTGTGCTGAAGCTTCACTGTAACCATCCAAGTGTCAACATCATTAAAAATGCTGCAGCCACTTAAAGTTTACTTTCAAGAGTGGAGAAATGTCCTACCAATCTTTCTTCCTGTATTGATGACTGCATCTATATTTCTGAACAGTCAATATTGTCTGTGCTAGATTTTATTTTTGTGGTAAACACTAGATAAAATGAAAATGCTATTAGTTTTCTCTTGAATTTACCAGTCTGGCAAAATACCCTGACTCACTTTCCAGGTAAACATTCACATTAAAATACATCTTATGGGCTCCTACATTTTTATTCTTGTAATTTTACAGTCGTTAACATTATCTACCTCTGAGCTAAACTTCTACATTTTTATTCTTGTAATTTTACAGTCGTTAACATTATCTACCTCTGAGTTAAACGTCTTCTTTTTCTTAGGTGTGACATTAAAACACTTTTGAAATTTTTTTTTTTTTTTTAAAACTTCAAAAGTTTTGTTTGGTTGGTTGATTTGGCTTTTTACAAAACAGGTTTTTTTTTTAAAAAAAAAACTTCAAAAGTTTTGTTTGTTTGGTTGGTTTGGCTTTTTACAAAACATGGAGCTGGAGCTTCCTGATTGTTAGGTTGGATGTTGTGCTGGGCTGGAGTAGGCTGATATTAAGAGCACCACACCAGCACCCAGCACAGCTGTCAAAAGACAAGGCCTAATTTTCAGCCATTTGTTTCCTTTTTTAAAAATGCTGCAAGTCCAAGTTCCTTGCAAGGGCTGATGGAAACCTTGGAATGTCCTTGGGTAATCAAATCTATGAGGAGATCCATGCTGCTGCCCAGTGCTGCCCCACAGAGCCTGGGGACAGAGGGAGGTTGTGGAACCACATCAGACCTTAATGGCAGATATAAACTCCTTTTTCACTGAAAGCATTTGCTCCTGTCTCTAGTAAACATTGTTCCAATACCCTCCATATGTTTTTTATGCCTTTATCTGATCACCTTTTCCTCTTTCCCATCTGTTTTGCAGCATAAGAAAACACACTGAAACCAACAGCTGTGTGCCCAAGCAAGAAACAGCAGCTGCCCATCACATCCTGGGGACAGAAGAACAGCCACTGTCTGAACACAGCTGGGAGACAGGGCATGGCCTCGCCCCTTGCAGGAGTTCTAATACAGCCAATTCCCCAGTCCCACAGCTGCGATTCCCAGGCCATGACAGGGAGACAAGGAGATGTTATTTAGAGATCTTAATTGACATTACCACCTCCCTGTTTGTATCCAGAGCTGCTCTGAAGACCTGGTGTCTGAGCATGTGACTATTCATTATTGGGTCTCTCAAAGAGATCTGTGTCTGCTCAGAGAGCTGCTGCGGGAGTCCCCTCTCGTCCCGGGACAAGCCAGAGCTGCTGCAATGCCCTACTTTCCCCTGCAGCCTCGATCTGCCTGTGGCTCCAAGGACACAGCTCAACCCACATGTCTTCGGGTTCACTTTGTCCTCTTCTCTAATGATCTCATTCTTGCCCCTGTCCAGTGTTCTGCCTCTAACTGTACTTTCTTAGCAGCTCAGCATATCAAATTAGGAATCTGTTTCATCTGGGAGAAAAGTGCATTACGTTCCCCTGTTTATTCTTCAGCTGGATCAGTTTCCCACCGTGATCCACTGGATGGACACAGAAATATTATGCTAGCCTGAGCATAGGGCTACTCTGGAGTCAGGAACAAGCAGCTGAGGGCCAGGGATACGTTTTGAGATAGATCAGCTCCTTTAACCAGATCTCAAGATGTATCTCTGCATCAGTGCCTGCCCAGTGGAAGAAGCAGGAATAAGGGGCAGAGGAAGAGTGGTCTGGAAGCAACTTGGTCTTGGATTGACATACTTAAACCAACTTCAATTACTAAGGGGGAAGAAAAAGAAGAGACTTTCCAGTTGCTTACATTTATTCTATTTTCCAGGAAAATCACTTAAAAAGATTGGGTAGCTGGACACCCTCCAATGATCATGACCTTGTAAATCTTTGGGGTTTTTTTTACTGTTGCTTTGTCAGACTTGATAAACATCCCAAGGCTTGTCTATCTTTCCCTTTTATATTACTGGATGTAACAAGAAGCTATACCTTTATGCAAAGCTGGTCTCTGTGTTACTGTTTACACTGATCAAGAACACAGTAAGCCCACTTATTTCTGTGGGCAGAGGGGCAGTTCCTGACTTAAGGAATTCAGGACCTAAATAAACTCTGAGGGAGGAGGTCAGGAAAATTATTTTGAATATCAAATTCCAGAGAACAGCAACAGCAATTGAAGTAATAGCTCAAAAATAGCCAGAATACCATCCAAAATTGTGATTGATCATCTTTTGTCCAATTTAATGACAGGGGTTTGACAGAAGATTGCTATGTCAGGGCTACCTAAGGTGTGCTAATGCTACAGTGACTCATGGTATGGAACTGGCAGAGAAAAGCACCCTAAACCTAACCTTAACCCAAAGAAAGCAGCCTCCCCAACATTGATCATTAATGGGTCTCAAACAGGGAGAAATTCATAGAGTAATGGCCAGAGCTTTCTTAGACACTCAGAGAAAACTGATCCTTGTTTGTTGCGACCTTGAATTCTATCTTGAAGCAACTAAAATACACCCAGTTTACCAAATGACCTCAATTAGTGTAGCTAATTCTGAGCCTCATGGGTTTTTCCAAGTCAAGCACACTCCAACATCTGCTTGCAATAAAGTCAGAAGACAGTGCTTCTACACGTACAGCGGAAGATGCCTGCCCCTTAAAATAGGAGCCCTCCCACCCATTAACCAGAGTGTAACTTCTGACTTGCTTCCTGCAGATATCAGTGGATGTAACTTAGAGGGTTTGAGATCTAAAACAAAAGAGGCTAAAGATGATATTTTAATATCCCATTATATTGAAAGTGGAGATCTTGGATACAATGTCTGATTACTCAGGTGGGTAAAATGTGGGTAAAAGTGCATGGAAACACCTGCCCTGCTCCACAGCAGACAAACCCACCCACACAGAGGTGAGAAAGGATTTGAGTGATTTGAGTGCCATGAGTGGAGCATGGTTATTACCAGCCAGCTTCAGCCTGCCTGATGCTGAGTTAACATGCCATTTTCCCTGTGCTGTCAAAGCCTTTGTCACAGTAATAGCCTGTTTCCTCTTTTTGTTAATATCTCTGTCAAGTGAATGAAGCAGCAGAATTGAAAGTGCCGTGGTGTGCAATAGCACCATTCTGCTCAGGCTGCGCTGGCAGCCTGCTGTGTTTTGATTAACTGGATGTTCCTCTAAAATTTGTATGAAATTACTTTTCCATGGAAGCGCAGAGTGATGAAAGGAAGAAGTGGAGGGAGCTGGAGGCTGGTTGTCTGGTCACTCAGGAGCAGGCAGGGCTGATCAGACTGTGCCTGCCTGCATCTGCTCCTGTGCCCTGCCCGTGACCTGAGGTCTGGTGAGGAGAAACTACTATTGTCTTCACAAGACACCTCCAGTTTCTACTCAGCTCTCCCAAGAAGAGTCTGCCAATAAATGCAAATTGTGACCTGAGATACATGGATGGTAATTTAGAATGAAGTCCTTAAAGCCTTGAAGTACAAAATCTTTAGATATCTGGCCAGCATACTCAGTATATCAGCCTGTAGGTACAGACACCGTCATCCCCACCACACATAAACACCACAGTAGAGGGGGGAGGATGTGCTGACTTTCAGTTCTGCAAATTCCTCAGTGACCTCAGATCTTGCTGAGGCCCTACAGCACAATGCTGCTGGCATGGCATGCCTCTCCTCTGCCTCTCCTGCCAGCAAAACCAGCAAGGATTTTGCTAGTGTGGGGCTTGGATTTCCTTGCATGTCTGGTTGGGCTTTGCAGCACCCACCAAAAGAAACCCATTTCATTTTGCTCTTGGCCTCTGTAACCGAATAGGACAAAACTGATGAGAGGGAGTTCTAATTTTTATTTCCTCGTGCATCTCACCACTCTGGAAACAGGGATCCAGAATCCAGGATCCCATTTCTAAGATTAAGCATAATTCACAGGCAAGGTGCAATGAATCTGAAAGTCTGGGGTAGAAACTGCTGGTGCATAAGACCTTGTGTTACTTGCTGCAACTTGGAGAAATGGACAGAATAACCCAAACTGACACATTTTCATTCTGATTTAGCACCGGTGCAAATGACACAGGATGTAAGATAGCCAGGATTCAGGCATTCCTGTTGTTGATCTCTGGTTTTACTGCCTCACTGAAGCTGTGGAGGGCTTTTATGTTACAATATGATCAGTTTTCTGCTCAAAATTCATGAGTAAAACAGTTCTGACCTGTGCAACGTCCATATAATTTTTTTTTACTTGCATCTACATACTTTGTAACACCATTGCTCTGCAATCAATTCAGATTCTTGGTATGAAATTGGTATGAAATTAACTTTCCCACCACTTACAAAGTCAGTCTCATGTTTCACAAAATATTTCAGTTTTTTAAATGAGTTGGTTTGACTTTTCAATCTGCATGCTTATTATAAATTTTTCAGAATATTTTATGTATTTTAGGTATTAATAAAAATATTATTCTAAATGCAAATTCAGAATGTATTTGTGATTATGTCTCTCTTATTCTTCTTCCCCCTTTCCCCTTACTTATTACACGTGCTTGATATACTCTCTCTACTCTTGCAGCTTTGTAACACATAAGACATTTGAGACATGGGTTTTGTTTTGGTAACTAAAAGAACTCTATTTAAAAAATTAAAATTTAGGGGATTTGGGAAAACACCAGTGAAACCTGATGTCTGACTACCTCAAGAAAGTGAGCCACTCCACACAGGCAACTTCCAGCTCTCCTGTCTAGGGCCAGTCCTCCCCCACCCCTCCCCATGCAGAGGACTGAACATGTCTTGGACCTCTGCAACTCACCATAACAGGAAAAATTATTTTATTTTGTCACCAATTTTCATTCAATTGCCTAACTCAATTTAAAGGGGAGCATGCCTGCAAAAAACTTCATATCCTACCTATAGCAGAAATTGCAAATTGTTGCTCTGTATGAGGTTTATGAGGTTTGACTACTGCTAACTTGCACTAAGCAAGGTTTTGATTTTCTTTTTTTTTTTTTTTTTTTTAATAATGGACAACAAATATTGGCATGGGATGGAAAAGCAGGATGCCATTTCTATGAAATGTTGTACTCTAAGCACTCTTACCAGAATGTTGAGACACACATCCTGACGAAAGAACATGCCTGGAAAACCATTTCCAAGTCAGATAAAACTGTGCATTTAAGCACAATCATTACTGTAATGCTTGCAAATCACTGTTTCTTACTAAAGATCAAGTGGGCAAAGACAGAAATTAAAAGAGTATTGAACAAGGCTGTAATGCAATAATAGCACAAATAGCTCATGGCTCTGGAAGACACAAGAACTACAGGTGTGTCAGAAATTAAGTATGACAAATACAATGTGTGAAAGGAAGACTTAAAAATATCAAATCTTACAGAAGGGGAAAAGAAATAAATGTTTACAAGGAATGGACTGGTTTTGCCTTTCAAAACACCAGATAATTGTGCTGGATAAGAGGAAACAAACAAAAAAAAGTATGGGAAAGATGTGGGAAAATTACAAAGGAAGTTTTGCAAGAGGAAACTGCCTTGGCAGGGAATGTGGATAGGATAATGTGTGTCTGTGGAATATAATAGTTAACTGCCATAAAGCATTTACTGCTTGTAGCCAAAAGCAGCAAACCTGCATGGCTGGGCTACAGCACGAGTGGGTATTTTGGGTCACAGCAGGAAACACCACACACGGTATTTTGTTAGGCTGCTACAGTGTTTTGCAAACATGGAGAGGAGGGGGGATTGTAGATATGAAAAGGCAAGGCAGGTTGTTTCATTTGTTTATATTAAAAATAAATAGCTTTTTAAAATATGACCGAGTCAGTGAAGAGTATGAAACACAATCCTCTATTTGTTATGATTTAGCACGTAGGAAGCAGAGAGAGGTAAAATCCATGCAACAAATGCACATAAGAGCTTTCAAAATTCCCCTCAGTCCACAGAAATTCTTTCAAGAGATCATGCCAGTAATGTTCTAAGACCAGCTTGCTTCAAAGTCCAGCAAAAATAGGCAGATTTTTATAAAAGAAACAACAGCTGCTGCCCAAGACCAGGCACAGCACACACCTCAGGAAGGAACACTGCCTAGCATGATGCCAAAGGAGCTCAGTGGTAGACAGCCTCTGGCAGTGCATTGTGTCACTAAATGAAACCAGAGCACCCTGAGGGATTGCAAAGCCCTGTCAGCTGCCCACTCCCTTGCCTTCAGCATTGTGTTGGTTTAAGAACATAATTCTCAGGTTATTTCTTCTGGTATCACTGTAGCTTTGTCTAATCTCAAAAAGATACTCTGTCTGACCTCCAAGTGGCACAGCTGTGATAATCTCAGGATATAAGTGAGGTAGAACTCATAGAGAGAGATAATATCTTTTATTAGTCTAAGCTGCAGAGCTGAAGAAATCTGCCAAGTGTGGACAGAGCCTACATTCATTAGAAGCAGATACAGTGATTTCCAGCTTTGTGTGCTTCAGGAATGCTGAGACTGCAGTTTATATGGGTCACAGGCAAGCAGGCCAGCTCAAGCATCACACCCAACCTAGCTAATTCCTTGTGGAGCCTCTGCAGCCAAAGTTTGAATGGCTAGATTGCTGCAGCTCCTGGGCTGTGTAGGTTAAGCCTAAACTGTGTGCTCTGCATTCTGGGAATGGATACTTGGGTGCTTTTGTCACAGAAGAGCAGAAACAGCCCCGTGCAGTGATGGGGTCCTGCCTGGCCCAGACTCCCCCTGCTCCTGACCAGCTATCAGCAGGACTGAATCAAGACTGGGCAGGGGCTCATTTTAGCAGTGCTGTTTCGCTGAACTCATTCAGCTGCTTCATTTATTTCTTCATTTCATTTGCACACCCTTCAAAAGCACTGTAAATTACTCGTCACATTTCACAACACTCAGCATGAGGCTGGAAGCTCATGTTGCAGTGATTTCTTTTCCCAGAGGATGAGCATGGTGGAGGTTCTCTAAAAGTTACCTTTAAGATAAACCATGAAGAAATTAAAACTTACTAGATAAATAAAAAACTACAACCAGTTTTTATTAATAGAAGCCTTTGAAAAACTCCAGAGCTAGGTTTTAATTCAAGATCAAGAGATATTAGCAACATTTTCCTTTGTTTTCTTTTAGATATTTTTGACTTTGAGGTGATGATAATATGACTGCTGGGTGATACGTTCTCTTTATAGTTTCATTATCTGAAATCCATAGACTTTCATCCTTCTCAACACCTTTTGTGGCAAATATATGTATACAAACTTGCATACATTTATACATATAAAGTAAAGCATATTTCAAGAATAAACACAAAATATTACACAAAGGGATGAGACCTGAGAGGCTTTTGACACTCGAGGTTTCACCCTGTCCTTTGAAATACCAGCTTTAAGGGGTGAATTGCCATCAGCTGCCTTCTTTCTTTATCTTTAAATTAGAAAGTGCAGGTAAGCTTTAAGGTCTGGCTGCCTAGAACTACCTCTGGTGCTCCTAGGAAAATTATTTCCTTCAAGCACACAAATTATATAGCTGAAATCATATCTCTCATATATTAACTTAATGATAGGCCAGGATCTTTGTACTATCATTACATAAAAAAGGATGAAGAATTTCGCACAAAAAAAGCACTTGAGCAGTAATGACACATTTGAAAGCAGAAAATGAAAGTGCTCAGTGTTACAAGCCCTAAGAAAAGACTGACTTCTCTGTTTAAGATCCATTACACCAATAAATGATGAAATTGTCCTCAGACTATGGGAAGCATAGTAGCTGCAGTTTACGGTAGAGAAGTCTCACCCACATAATTGCAATGGAGTAGAAGCAAAAGAGGGGGTGCACTATATTCAGAACGGTGTAATCACTTTAATTTTCCTTTATAAAAACCTAGTTTTACAGAGGCCAGCCTAAGGACCAGATGTGCTGGTTATGGCTCTCGCTCTGACTGTGAAATTGAGAGCACCCTCCAGACTGTGAGAGCAAAAACAGAGCCTGCAGGGCCTTCTCCCAGCTCATGGAGCTTTTTGTGTAGCAGGTACATGGAGCTTGGAGGTGTCTCACTATTGATTACTTTTGCTCCTCAATGCAGGCAGAGTCAGCTGCAGTCAGTCAGAACCTGTAGCTTTAACTTTTTGGAAATCCTGGCCTTTGGGGGATATCAGGACGAGCAAATTTTAAATTAAAAATAGAATTTAGGTCAACCCACTGAAAGCATGCATAGATACGTTTGTACATATAAATATATATATATGTACATATATATATACACACACACACACACACACATACATGTATAGCCTCAGGACAGACAAGGCATAATTTTTTTTTAATTGTTTCCCTATTTTATTTATGCTAATACTGTAACTCTACCTGTATTACTTTAATGAAAGCTAACACTGAAATAAAAAGAATTATGAGCCTCCCTCCTCCCTTTTAATATTTTTATTTTAATACCTGGGGTTTAGAATAAACAATACAAACTGTTTATTGGAACATGGGCATAAATTATAAATTGCAGGCCATGCTTACTTTTAAGACCAAAGAACTGTGGAAGGTAAAATGTGTAGTTTTAAATCCACACAGGAATGAGTTCTTGTTCTAAACACAAGAATATTATATCAATTCCCTCACCAGTCCATTAACCAGTGATGTAGGTAAGTGCTTCTATCAACACTTCATCCTTCAGGGAGCAACACATCACCATTTTTGTTGTTTTGTAAAAAATGAAACCAAACAGTTTTGTTTCATACAACAGCCCTGTGATTATCACTGAGGGTCACAGAGTTCACAGATGAGGTCAATTCTTCCCTTGAAATTTTTCAGAACAACACACTGAATCAATTGCAACCCAAGGTCTAACCAAAACAACTGTGGACCTGCTTTTTCCTGTTTTATCATCCCTCCACTTCCTTTCTTGACATTTTAATGAACTATCAGATGTTCCCTGATTCCCAGTCTGTAGGCTTAGTGGCAGCATTCAGAAGCACCTCATGTGTAGTTTTAAAAAGATGCCTATTTTATTAATTTAAACAAGTTCATTCCTTGATTATTTGAATGAATTCCAGTGTCCTTACAGTAGAGATTTGGTGCCATACCTATCAGAATAGAAAGTGGCCTGTAGTCAGGAGGAGGTTGATCACAATAAACTTCAGTCCCTATCATTAATTATTACTTGGATCCAACTTAGAAATGACTTATCTAGTGTCCAGGTACAAACATGCACACACGTGCTTCTTCTAGCCATGTGTTTCTCAGCCTAAAAAATTCCAGAAAGTCAATTCCATTGCATTCTTCCCTTCAGTTACATAGGTACATAAGAAATATGTTGAAATAAAAAAAACCCCCAAAAACTAAATCAGGTTTCTTATAACAGCTGTTAACTGATAATGCCTGGCTTTGAATTAAGCAAAAAAGCCCCAAACTACCAGACCCTTCCTAAATGTCTGTTTCTGGTATAATATGCTTAGAAAGAAGTCCTACTGTTTCTGGTCACCCTCCTGGAGCAGATACATGGCTTTACGATCAGATTAATCTGCTTTAATTCATCACAGGGGCATCCTACATGTCACTTAAAGTATTGCAGCAATTTGGAATTGTCACTAATATGGTGTCTGGAAAGAGTTAAAACTCTATCCAGGACTTCCCACCCTTGTTGCCCTTATCTGCTACCATGTCTTTGAAATGAGATTTTGCAGTGGACAGAAAATTCTGCAGCTGCTATTCTGCCCATGGTCCTGGCTGTTAAAATGAGTTTGTGCTAGAAGAACCCTTAACAAACAGAAAAGTTTTTAAGTTAAAATGAGTTTGTGCTAGAAGAACCCTTAACAAACAGAAGAGCTTTTAAGTTGTTAAGTTGTCCTGATAGCTGCCCTAATAAAATCATAGTTTTTACCTTCAGGAAGCATTGCTAATGGCAACACTAATCTGTTAGGAATATAAAATTTAAAGAAATTTTCAAGCAGGCTCCAAAACCAAAGAGGTCCCAGAACAGTGTTGTTCATAACACCCAGACAGAAGTGGCACAAACAGCACTGAGGTTCTAGAGAATCCTGAAGCAGAAGCTGTGAGAATGCAAGTGGGCACTGCAAGATCTAGTTAAGCTGTGTTTGAGCACTGTGCCATCAAATGAGGGCAAACTCCATTTGAATCCATCTGTATCAGCTATCATTTATGGTGCTTATAACTCCAGCTGTGCTCAGACCCAACACACCATGCCTTTCTTATAGCCATGGTCTGCTAGTAGGAGACAGGAGCTGAAACTCAGCTCCCCAAGTTGCTGCATCTGTTGCAGGGACTTTACCTGCATGGCAGCCATCAGCACAGACTGATGCAAGAGGGACTATTTGTGGTAAAGTGACTGAGCCAAGACACTGAGAGACCAAGACCCACTTTTCAGTTTTATGTTATGGGCAACACCACAATGTATTGCAGAAAAACATTATGGATGCAGGGGATAAATAATTAAATTGACCAATGATTATCAGATCTAGGATTGTTTGTCAGGCACATTTAAAAGGATCAAGTCTTTCTGAAGTAAGGACCATGGCATAAGCTGCCCAGCACACTGAAAGGGCAGAAGGTAGGAGCTCTGGCAAGTGAGTGTCACCTCACAGAGACACCAAAGCTTCCTGAATAGTATCTTCTTTACTATTTCTGATGGAAAAACTTTGAAATTTTGAGGATAAAATCCACTAAGCAGGCTTGGCTCTAACAGATCTAAAAGACAAAGAATTTCAATGAAAATCACCTGTTCTTTATCAAAAAATCCCACCTCACATCTCTTACCCTTGCTTACCCAAAGGTCCCACCTTGCCACCTTCTCTATGCTCACCTGCATCCTCCCTCTCCCACACTGACAAAACGTGTTGCTTTTCCCTTTCAGTCCATTCACTACTCTCCCTCATCAAAGGCCAACATTCATGACACTGACCACTGATCTCTCTGGTCTTCTTGATATCTGTAGCCTGTTCTGGTAGCACATGGACTACCTGGCCAGAACCCTCTCCCCATAACAATCCTCCTCATTTGTGCTCCTCCAAGTCATGGAAATAATTTGGCCTTCCACAAACAGAGGTGCTTTGGTGCCTGTGAGCATTACTTTGCTCTGGCCTCTCAAAACAAACCAAAAGAAGCCAAGATGATTAAGAATAAATAAGAAAATAAGCAAGAGCTCTCACTCAGAGAACTGCTGACATCTCTCCAGCATTAACAGCAATAGGATTTTGTAGGGTAAAAAAGTGGATCAAAAGTGTTTCCAAGAATCCTAAGTTGCTGAAATTCAGTATAGGTGTGGTTATAATCTTATGAGATAGATGGAACAAGAAGATGGTTCCAGAGGAGCCTATTTGCAGATATTGGTTAGCCAATGCTAGCTGCTCCAGTGAGCCAGGGTCAGGCAAAGTGTCAGCGTCTACTCTTGGGTTTCAGTCCTTCCTTCTCCAAGGCCAGTTGCTAGCTCAGTGTAATATCCTTTTGGGATATGAAGCTGGAAAATCTCAGCACAGCTTTGTTGGCTGACTGGGCTGAAAATGAAACGCTTTATTTTCAGATCCAGCACATTACACACCTGCTTCCAAAGCTGACAAGAATTTATATTCTTTTGACTGGCAAAAGAAATATTCTAATATTGTCTTTGAAGGCTGTTAAATGTACAACTAGAATCATCATGCTTTAAATGCTGTGGTATTAGCTGTTACTGTGATCACTGTCAGCAAAATACACAGACAAAAGCGCATTTCGGAGAACAGATGGAAGCAGAAAGGTCGGGAAAGGTGGAAAAAAGCCAGTTGTAGACCTAGTAGCCTCAGAGGGCTGCTGGGAATAATTTTCCCCTCATGACAAAAGGATGATTTCACTGAGACCCTCTCAGTAGCTGTGAAATCTGCCTTACTAGGGAATATGCCCCAAAAAAAGGCTTGCAAGTGTCAAGGATACCTGATCTCCAGAAGGCCAGCTTGTGCAGTCACCTCTGTAAATGGGTGGGAAATCTCAAAGTAAATAAAAATGTGAACTTCTATTGCCTCTAACTATAAACCAAATTGTTTACCTCCACCCCTTCTTCTATTTTTTTTTGGTGGGGGGGGGAGGGCACAAATAATTGACCTTTCAGCCTTGCCTATTCAGGAAGATGTTTTTTCCAGCACACGTCTGTGCTCTCTCTACCTCCAACAGACTGTAAAAACACAGAAAAACAGGTTGGGAGGATATATCTTTTGAAGGGTTTATGTAGGTTACAGGAAAAGGCACTTAATTGTTGGCAGGTGGAAAACCTGATTGTGGGTGATCCAGCCCTGATGACAGTGCAGGGAAAATACAGGGAAATAGCTGATTTGCTCCGTAGCACATTTCTGTTTGCCATTTCTTTAAGGATAAATAATTAGGATGTAAATGAAATAAGTCTTATCAATATTTCTTCTCAAGAGAAAGATTTTGGTACTCTACAACTATGACCTAAGTCGCTTTTATCTCAGATAAACTAACCAGATGCAATTACTTCTTTCCAGTAAGCTTTGTGAATCTATCCCCTCCTCATCATTCCTACCAGCTCACTTGGTATGATTTAAGCTAAAAGCAAACACCTTGTAGCCAAACCCTCTTCTTTAAATGGAAATATTTCTCCTTTCTGCCTTTAATGGGTTTATTTTCTAAACAAGACTTAATTGGTCCAAAACACCTTAAAACACATGCTGTGAATTCACATTTGGGAAAATATGCCACTGTCCATGTTTAAAACAAAACTTAAAAATACTTGAAGACTCTAAAAGAATGCACAGCAGTTTAATTGATTCCAGCCACATTAACAGTTGCAAAAAATCTGTGGTGCTTTACTAGGGAAGTAATGGGTTGTGAATAATTTATTTTTTATTCCTCGCTTGCAGGTGATGGGGATTAACCTGGCTATTTCAAATGAGTTTTAGATTATTTTAGAGTGCTGAATAATATCCTGTTTGAAGGCAGCTATTATATGTCAACAAGCCAATGTTTGTGCAGCAGGTCATTCAGAAGTGAGAGGAAATTCTGACCACATACTCAGAGTTCAAGTGCTGAATATTTTATGAACTTTGCCTGTAATACAGGGAATAAACTCAAACTGCTTTCCTTCATTCCCTTTCTTTCTTCTCCTAATTCCCCTTTCTTCTATGCCTTTTAACACTCTAGTGTCACACTAGGTGCTCCTCTCTGGAAGCATAAGAATACACGTTGTCACCTCTGTTCTACTAAGCAGCACAGAACTTCCAACTCTGAAGCAATCCTACTTAAAATTAAACATAGCTGTCACTAAGTAAATTTCAGTTCCTTGTGGTTACTGCTACAAAATTGCTCACTAATGACCAGGTGTGGCTGATGGCAGGAGCAGCTGTCCTTGCTCACAGAGGAGAAGCACTGCTTCCATGGCACAGCTGGACCCATGCCATGGAGCTGATGCAAGCAGGTGTGCCTCCAATATAGCATCTAGCAAGGTAAACACATGCAACCAAGCGTGGCTATGGGATTACTTCTCAAAACTCTAAATAGTCACAAAAACCACTTTCCTGGTGTTTTTCATATATCTGCTAGTGCTGTTCATCACCCTGCTTAGCTCCTGTCAGGAATCACCATTCCTATCTCGCCTCCTTACAAAGAGTTGTTGAATGTCAAATCAGTTACTTGGGCAGCAAGGAATGAGACAAGTTTCTGCAGTGCAATCTGGCCAGAAAATATTTGCTGGCCTCAGAGGCATTAGTAATCTCAGCCATCTCTCCCCCATTTGCTAAAACAAAGACTCTGCAAGGGTTTCTGCAGAGATTTTTGGGGCAGATTTTGTCACATTAAGTTCAACTTTCATTTGATCAGAGGGCCTAGAGCAACTCAGATCTCCAACACAGTGTTCTCATTAACATTAGGTTTGGGTCATACATGCATTTAGTGTGCATGTATGTATTAAGACCATCCAGATATGGCCTATTCCACTTCATTATTACTGCATAGGAACAGTGTACACACTACCCTTGTAGGAAACTGCTATTAAAAGAGGAAGTGCTTCCTCATATTGGGTGTAAAAGCAGATAGAAAAGCAACAGTCCAGCCTCTCTGAGCCCTCCTGATTGTGTCTGGGCAAGGGCAACAATGCTGCTTCACCCAGACTGATTTTCTTACAAAGAGACACTGTTCAAACAGATCCTAATTCTCTTTTTGGCCATTTTAAAGGGACAACATAGTTAACAGAGCCTGATTTCCCTGAAGTGGTTAATATCTAGGCAACCTTGAAATTCTCCAGGCTCCCCTAGTCTGTACATGAAGGCAAGACATTTCTGCCTGAGGGAAGATGCGGTCCCATAGGGACATTAATAGGAGTATTTGCTCCCATTTTCTGAGCATTGGGTTGACGCCTGAGCAAAGGCAGAAGGAAAGGCGTGCCACCTTCCTCACCACAGAGTCACATAGGGGATTGGGAGTGGAGACAGGAATAGACTCACCATGAGCCACATGTTGACTCAACATGCACCACAATGCGTGTGCTCCCGAAAGGCACAGGGGAGCCTGATGAAGCACTGCTTTCCATGGGGAACAGCCCCTGGCGCCCAGCCAGTCAGCACACTGCTGCCTGCCCATGCCTGTCTGTAGTGGCTTAATGCAGGCCACAGGAGGCACGTTGCTGGGAAGAACACGTGTGTGGGTTAGAGATAAGGTGAGCCGCTGTACACGTGTGAGCTCATCTAGCACAGGACAGCAGCAGAAGATGAGCTGTTGGAACTGCACACAACCAGTTGTTGCAAGCAAAAATTGTCCCTTTGCCAACTGATTTGGCATAAAATATGATACATAAATGCTTATTGAAACAGTGGCAGATGCAAGACTTCCTGGCCCTTATCCCACTATTTGTAGACCACTACTCCCATGCCCTGGAAGCTGAGAGGACCTAAAGACTGCTGGGAAGCAATGACAAGGTAGTTTCAAAAATACCAAATTGTCTGAAGAAGACTTTATGTGTCAAAAAGCCTGCTGTTTTTTGGTTTATTTTTGTGGGTTTTTTTTTTTCCTTAAATGCTATAAATGTTTCATTTTTCTAAAATTATTGCTGAAATGGGTATTTGTATGTAGCCATTCTATATATTTATACACACATGTTTAACCTGTCCTTAAAAAACCTGCCTGTGGGCATAGCAGTGCAAAAGCAAAAGGAACCTATTACTTTTCAGAAGTTATTACATGTACTGTAAAGTATTATGTTTTAAATAGTCACTAGAGTTATTAGGGACTATTTGTAGGATGACACAACATTTTTAAAAAGCTTGAGGTCAGATCAGACCCTTCTAAAGGCTATCAAATGAAGGAAATAAAAATTAATCTACAGTCAAATGCAAATGAAAATTAGTAGGGAACATTTCAGACATTGCCATTACAGGAACAAAAAACGTATTTAGAACATTTACTCACAGGCACCAAAAAGCCAAACTTTATCAAAATACCAAGCAAAAAGAAAATAAATGTTGTGCAGCAGCCCATCCCTTCAAACTTGGGATTCAAACAACCTCATCATTCCACAGGGGAGATGGTCATTTTGCAAACAGACATGGTTGCAAGCAGTGCCAATGGCAGAGGAAAGGAGATGTATTTCATGCTGAGGAGGGAAAGACAAACACACACACACCCTCCTCTGCCTGCCCCCTTCCCTGGCAGAGGCAGAGCTGTGTCAGTGAACAACAGCATTCCTGGTCTTCTGAAATTTCTGGAAGGAATCCAGATCCATATGTATATGACTTGACTCTCTCCCTCTTCCTGGTATAAAGCTGGCTATGTGTTAAATACCTGACTTGTTCCTTGCATTTTGCTTTTCCTTTCTCATTCTTTTCCTTCTTCTCTGCCTCCAAAATGACTGAGGTCAAGTGGAAAGGGTAAAGTGGAGCAACAATACCCCACTGCCTCCCAGAGCAAATCTTAGGAAAAAAAACCTCAGTCATGGCATTTTCATTTAAGACCTTCAAGCAAGGTCCTCTTGACTCTGGCTGCACATTACTGCACCCTTGGCACCAACAAACTAACCAAAATAATTTTCTAGCTCATAGATACTCAGCACTCCAAAAAACTTTTCCCTGAGAACTTTGCAGTTGTTCTTCCCAAACACACTGGAAAACCACACCCAGTTTGTGTGAGCTCGTTTGTCAGCTATGCTCAGCACTTCAGAGTGGATTTCAAAACAAAACAAAGAACTCAGACCAACTGCTCCTCACAGATTATTCCTGAAAGCCTGAAAATCAGCCTTGTGGAGTCAGGACTACATCAGGGCTTGTATTTGTACTGGTCACATCAGGTCCTGTGGCTGCTGATGATCCCGGTGATTACAGCGAGTGAAGAGGATCAATCCATTACCTTTATCACAACACGTTTGATCATGACAGACAGAAGTGCTCTAAACATAGTACATGATTTATTCCCAGAGCTTTCTAATTTAGACACTGAGACAGGTTAGTTGCTTAGACTGAATATTAAGGATTTCTTACTGTGTTAGGTCAGAGTAGAGGAAATTATTTTCATTTCTAGATGGTAAAGCTTTTGGGGAAAAAGAAAATATCAGGTACAATTATGTCTCTGGTCACTACTTAGATATTTTTCCCAGACATCAAGAGACTGGCAAGATCACATCAGGGACTCCTGCTGCTTTAGACCACTGTGTTCCTACCTATCCAGACAGAACAATCCAGGAGCTGCTCACATATAAGCACCTAACTTGTAATGAATGGTTTGTAAGTTTTTTGTGGACTTTTTTGTCCTCAACTGTTTTTTTTGAGAAATTGCACTTCTTGAGAGGGAGAAAAGACTACATGTACATGCTCAGAATATACATGTCACCAATGCAAAGAATTTTGCTTGAATTTCTCCTTTAAAGTGTGACTCTTTCAGTCCTAAAATCTCAAAGGTAAGCCCCCCTGCTAATCCCTTCTTTAAATCATGTGTGCTGGTATTTACTGTGTGTATTTGTCATAAACATGTGTATATATAATTTATTTTCATCATACATATGTATATAAAAACACATAGAGATGTTACTGAGTTCTCAAAGGTTTAAAGGGCTTTAGACTAGACTAAATACCAAACAATTTTTGTATAATAACACATCATATGTTTATAAACCTCTTAAGTGCTTTCAGCAATTATTTCTGCTGTTTAAAGATTTGGTTTCAGTATGTCTTTATCAGATCTCAGCAGTAATAATTAAATTCCACAAAAATTATAGTAATTGTTGCATGTCTGTTACCATGTGTTAACTAAGTACTACATGTGTTACTACATCAATGGTCTATTCTGGTATGAAATGTCTTCTCTCTCAAGAAATAAAAGAAGAATAATAAAAGATCTATTTCTTGAAGTCTAGTGAGAAGTGGTACTACCCTGAGTAAAAGGGCAATCAGACTCCCAACAGCAAAGAGCTATTACATTGGTGACTTTTGTGTTTGAAATAAATTATTCTTTATTTTAAGCTTAATTTTAAAAAGCAATTTCTTTACTTTTGCATTTTCTATTACATATTAAAATATAATTCTATGTCTCGGAAAATTGTGAAATTATGAAGCTGAAATTGACCTTCAGACTCTGAAGTAGCTACAGCTTACTTTTGGGATCCCAGTGAAAACACCAGAGTGGGCTACATTTACTTTGTAAATCATTGCCATAAAACATAAAATGCAATTACTTTTTTTACATTGTACATAATATAAAAGGGCAAAGAAGTCAGGAAACATTTCAAAGTGCCATCAATTTCAGTTAACTTTATTTGAAGTTCTATTCTCCATAAAATACCAGTGTCTAATGAAGAAAAACATGCAAGAAATGCACGTCCACAGGCAGGCATTGCCTTCCTCAGAAAGTCTGAGATGGGTCTTCAGAATTCAACAGCAAAGTTCTATTTTAAGTCACAGTTCAGGTCACTCTTCTGTATCAGAAGAAGATAACCTCTGTCCGGCTAAAATTATGTCTCTCTTTTTTGTACAATTCTATGGAAGGTATTTTTCTTCATTTCACTTCACAGAAGTGCAGTTTATAACCCAGGATCTGATATCTGACATTGGGCATATAATTTATATGCTGCAAAACTGTTAATGGTAACAGAATGAACTAATCCTTTCGGTCTTATAGATCTTAATTTATAAGATATGCTGTTAGCACTGAATTCTGCAGAATTATTTCCTTTCATTAATTTTAACGATATTCAAATTGTTGCTACTTTTGACTATAGCTTTCATTTCCTGGGGACCTGAAACAAGACTTTCTCATTGCTCTTTCTTGTCTGGGTGTAGCAGACTGAACTGCTGTCAATAACCACTCCTAATTCTCTGCTTCCGAAGAAATGCTTCCTTGTTTTTCATCATCTTTTCTGTAAAAAAAAAATTAAATTCTTCCTATTGTACATGATTCTGTATGTGTACAAGTTAAAATTTGCCTATGATTTTGTTCACTGAAGTGAAAAAAATGTAGCAGGAATAAAGTTTTGAAATTGGGATGAAGTTTTCTACATTTTGTAAGCTTCTCTAGTTTTTCCTAATGTGGATAGTGATAGGTGGTGACCACACCTTCAACTCAGCCTTAAAATCATCAACGAAATTGGTCAAG
Organism: Passer montanus; assembly: GCF_014805655.1. Classification (NCBI taxonomy): domain Eukaryota; kingdom Metazoa; phylum Chordata; class Aves; order Passeriformes; family Passeridae; genus Passer; species Passer montanus. The sequence goes on along the minus strand of NW_024359721.1, from coordinate 56,511 downwards.
AGCAATCCCAGCACAGATCTGTGCATGCTGCTGCTAGGTGACCTACATTTCAAAAAACAGACAGGACTTAAAGCATTTGATGCCTAGCCAATATTTAATTCAGAACAAAAAATTATCTGCCTAACAATAAAAAAGAACTTTATGTTAAAAACATCACCAAAACCTCCTAGAAACCTGGATGATCTATGCCAGATTTTTTCTTCCCAATATTTTAAATAAAACCTTCAAATAACTTCAAAGACCAGCTGAGGACTTTCACCAGAAACCATATTGTTAGTCAGATGATGCAATTCTGTTTTTCTAAGCATATGTTTCCATTTTTACTGGCCTGAAATGCTTCCCCTCTATGTAGGTTATTGCGCATTCACCTGCAAATCCTGAGGTCACCCTTCAGTGCATTTTGAAAGTGATGCTCCCTGGTGACACTCTCACAGCAACCAGGAAGAACTCCTATTTTAAGGAATATATTTCATGTGTTTGTCAGAAGCTTTCCAGTTTTGGAGCCGAGATCCCTCACAGCTTGAGATGTCACCATCTGGTCCTAGCAGTTCACTAGAATTAAGATTCCCAAATTGCTCCGTGAATTCCTCCCTGGAGGTTTCTCCCCTTCTTAAAAACACACTAAAGGCTAAGGTTTCCCTGGAGTAAAATTTCCTTGGGAAGAAAATTTCAACAGTGGACATCTTTAGTCTAGTTTAACTGCTTCAGGCAATTAGCTTTTTTTCAGGCTTGTCATCTGTCTTTAAACTTCTTTTGCCCATTGATCCCTCAAGGTCCATGGAAGAAGTGTAATACTTCTTGCTTGGTAGCAGTAGCCATCTCTTTACCTTTTCTGCAGTTAAGGAAGAAATCTTTACTTATGAGCTTAGAAGTTAGAGTGGAATTTTTCATCATGTTTGGACATAGGAGATATTTTGCAGCTGGAAAAACACATTGATGCATCTTGTACAGACAAACAAAATCCAAGAGCCTAAAGGAAGTTAAAAGGGTCACTGTGATCAGCTGATTTAACTTATAGCACAAGCTGAGCTGCTTTTCCGCTACCCAAGTTTCTAAATCCATGTTGTCATTGGGATAGCAATGTCCAGAAAACTGACCCACAGTTTGCTCCCTTTTAACCCACAGATTTTACACCCTAGAATAAAGGGGTGGCTTTCAGCAATGTAAGCAGTAATACAGAAGATAATTATTTCTGATCTACATCTAGTAGCACAGCCAATGGAAAAGGAAAGGTTGAAGGAGGCAGAATCTTAAGGGAGCCTGCATTGTAAGGAGAAGAACATGGCTGATCAATGAATACATGTAAAAAAGATCCTTAAGGTTAAAGACAAAAATCTTGGTGACCAGAAAGAAAGGAACCAGTGTGGTGGAGGTTAACTGAAGCATGGTTAGGATTTGGATTTAGTCTTAGGGCATGTGAAACAGGAAAGGCAGAAACATGTTTTGGTCAGATGGATCAGAATGAGAGATAACCAGCCAGTGGTTAACCACCTTCATACAGAATACACTACATCTTCTTCAAAGATAAGAAAACCCTCATTTTGCTCCAGCAAAAGGAAATTTGGATTACTCTAGGTTATCTTCTCTCAGGAACATGAGCATGAATACTCATAGCTTGGCTCTACTGGGCTCCCAGTTTTCAGAACACTGAAGTTGTGGGAATTTGTGAGCAAGACTTGCTGACTATTGGTGAATCTGTCTTCTTCCTCTTCTTGAAAATTATGTCATGCATCAGGACCAATTTTCTTTAATGACGAGAAGACTGCTGCCAAATCCAGATGCTCCCATAAAGGATCTCGTTAGGCACAGATGTGACAAAGCACACTCTACTGACCTCTGTCTGTGCAGACCCCTGAGCACTATTCCAAGAGAAGCCCCTGGGTTGCTGCATGTGTATCAGTACATCTGTCTCCCTTTTCACATTTAACAGCTCCTTTTTTCTCCACACTTATTCCTTGTCATCCTCTTCCCTTCAGTACACTGACTCATACACAATATTCAAAATTGTTTTCAAAGCTGTTGACTTAAATGAACAGTCAACAGCTTACCAAACCCTGACAGAGAAATTAGACACATGCTGATAAAATCAAAGACACATACCAAAGGTGTAATGGAAACACAGAACTCCCTGTGTGAAAGTACTTTTGAATAAAGAAAGTATTTTAGGAGCAAGACAAACTGCTCTTCTATATGGTAGATGGTCTTTTCTACTCTTCAGGTTTTCTCCAATACACCAGAATTAAATCCACTTAGAGCACACACAAAGCTTTCCTCTTGCTTGAACACCAGTGGGACAAAGCTACAGGCAGCTCTGAATTGCAGTTCATACGTGAACTGGCAGAGCCATGTCCTCCCCAGAAAACTCTATTAAAACTTGTATGGCGCACACCACTAAGGTTATTAATAGACTCTAACTGGCAGCTATTAATTTGGTCTCATAATCTCATTTAAGATCAAGATTAGGTGCCTCCTATAAAATGTGCATTACTGTTTGACTCCTGATCCCCAGAAAGCAGTTTTCAGAGTTGTCTAGCACTTGTAAAGGTTGGACTGGTCATTTTAGAGCTGATGTTCCAAGAGATAAACAGCACAGAAAAAAAGGTGCTACACTTCTGGAGGCTGGAGTTGAAATCAATGGATGCTTTGTTTTCTTGTTTTTGTTTTTAACTTAGTGTGCAAAGCAAAATAAAAGGCAGGTTCATAGAGCCAGTCTTGTGCCCTTCCCTCTGTGTGCTGCATAATGTGTTCTGTTTCTCACCCACACCCACAGTGTAGGGGCCAGGCAGTTGTTTTGCTCATGTGTGGCTAAAATCAGACTGTTCCAAAGTGACCTGCCAGAGGACAAAATTATGGTCTCTAGAAGCCAAGGACAAGGATCCTCATTTCAGATTAAACCACAAGACCATTTTTATTTTCTAAGTGTGACTGAATCTCCTTTGAAGGATGCCTCCTCTCAGAGATGCTACACTCATTCAAGGCAGTGGTTTCACAGCTGAGATGGGCTGAATGCTCTTTAAGCAATAGGGTTTCAATTAAAGTAGCAAGAAAGTTTTTGGCTCTTGGAGCAGCACCACGTCAGTGAGCCCAAGGACTCCAGATGTTTATCCAAAGAAATGTCATGGCAACAGCCTCTCTCTCTGACACAGCTCCTCTGTGCTGCAGCATGCTTCAGGGGTTGTCATCATGACCTTCTAATTGTTGCCACTCCTCTCCACTCCAGTCCGTGGAGATTTGTTACTTTGGCTGACTTACCCTCTTCTCAGTACTTAGGAGAACTCACCACAACTCTTTCAGTATTGCTGCTGTCCAGTTCCAGGGCTCTGGATTATTGCAGATTACAGGTAACAAACTGCTTCTTTGATGAATGATCTCAACACTTCACTATAAGCTTCCTGGTGACTGGATGCTTTCAGCTGGAAAGCGTCGTTGCCAAAGATTTTCATCAGCTCAGAAAACCCTTTTCCCATTAACTGGTACTGCTTGTCTGCAGCTTAGATAGGTAGCATAAAGGATGATCCCTTGTTCTGAGTGATATAGTTTCTCACACCCTTGACTGCTCGTGAATAGGTCACAAAGTCCAGATTGAAGGTCTGCACCAACTTTTGCATCAGAGTGCTCAAAGCCAAAGGGACTTGATGCCCCTCTCTACTGGGGCAAGCAGAGAAGTGTTTTCTACATCTCTTTTGAATGATCTAACAATACAACAAAACTCACATCTAAAATTCTGCTTTGTGCCCATTTCCACATAAAACTTTTACTGCTAACTGGTAAGGAATAAAATAGACTAAACTAGAACAGACTGCTTCAGTTGGAAGTGAACTGAAGTGATCATCTTGTTCAACTGTCTGACAGCTTCAGGGCTAACCAGAGTTAAAGATCATTATTAAGTCTCACTGTGTCTTGAACACTGACAGGCTTAGAACATTGGCCACCTCTCTCAGAAGACTGCTCCAGCGCTTGAACACTCTTTCAGCAAAGAGATGCTTCCTAATGTCCAATCTAAATCTCCTCGTCACAGCCTTGATCCATTCCCACATGACCTGTCATTGGGTGATGGAGAGAAGAGCTCAGCACCTCCGTCTCTATGTCCCCTCCTCAGGAAGTTGTAGAGAGCTAAAGGATCACATTAAGAGCAAGTTGACATGAATGGAAGCTGGAGCAACTTGCTAGAAGTGTTTGAATAAATAGTTTGAGGCATTCCCCTTATTCTGGTAGTTTGGTTTCACATTTTGTTTTCAGGGTGGCCTATTTGAGCTATAAGCAGTTCATTTTTTTCTACGTGGGTCAGAGTTTTTCAATCCCACCCATGATCTTCTACTGTTGCTAATGCATCAGTGCTTTTCCGTCTGATTGCCCAGTGAGACCTCAGAGGTGCAAATATCTGATTCAGACCAGGAAGTGTAACTACCAGTAACAGGAATTGATTCATTCTCTGAGAGACTCGGGAATCAAACCTGCAGCAGCTAAGAAATGGATGTGTGTTGGGTGTGCACAGCCAGGTTTTGGTAGAGGGGAGCTACAGGGTTAAATTCTGTTAGAAGCTGCCAGACCCTTCCTCCATGTCCAGCAGAGCCAATCCCTGGTGGCTCCAATGTGGGCCCACCACTGGCCATGGCTGGGCTAATCAGAGGTAGTGGTAACACCTCTCTGATAACAGATTTAAGAAGAGGGAGAAAGTTATTGCAGAGTTGTAATTGCAGCTAGAGAAGAGCAGGGTGAGAATATGTGAGAGGAACAACTCTGCAGACACCAAGGTCAGTGGAGAAGGAGCGGGAGGAGGTGCTTCAGAGCCAGAGTGGAGATTCCCCTGCAGCCAATGGTGGAGACCATGGTGAAACAGCTCTGCCCCTGCAGCTCATGGAGGGATGCAGAGATCCACCCACAGCCCGTGGAAGAGACCCACGCTAGAGCAAGAGGGTGCCTGAGAGGAGGCTGTTGCCCTGGGGGAGACCCATGGTGGAGCAGGCTCCTGTCAAGGACCTGCAGACCCATGGAGGGAGCAGGTGTCCTGGTAGGACTTGTGACCCCATGGGGAACAGCCTGTCCTTAAAGGACATGCAGCCCATGGAAGACTGACCCATGCTGCAGCAGTTTGTGAAGGTTGTGGCCTGTGGGAAGGACTCATATTGATGAAGTTCATGGAGAACTGTCTCCCATGGGAGGGACCTCATGCTGGAGCAGTGACTGACTCTTCTGCCTCAGAAGGAAACAGCAGCAAAACCAGCCTGTAACAAACTGGTCACAGTCCCCATTCCCTGTCTCCCTGCACTGCTGAGGGGGAGAAAATAGAATTCAGGAGGGAGGGAGGGATGGGGGCAAGGTGATCTTAAGATTTATTTTATTTCGCATCATCTTGCTCTGGTTTTGGTAGTAATAAATTCACTTGATATCCCTAAGTTCAGTCTGTTTTGCTTGTGATGGTATTTGATGAGTGATCTCTCCCTGCCCTTAACTCATAAACCTTTCACTATATTTTCTCTTCCCTATTCAGTTTGAGGGGGAATGATAGAGCAGCTTTGGTGGGCACCTGGCATCCAGCCAGGTTCAACCCACCAAAGGATGCTATGTCCTTGGGTACTGTTGATGAAGTATTGTTTTCCTTTCACAGTCTCGGAATATATTAATCTTTCTAAATAAAACATTTTTGGCAGCTTTTTACAGTGACAGAAGCCTCCTCTGGATCAAACTGGTGTCAGACTGGGAGAAGGAGGTGGGAAGTGGGATAAAGAAGGCAATCAGCCCACTGATAATGTTTTGTGTCTTTCTGGTCTCAAACTAGAATTGCTCTTTCTGTCTTGTGAACCTGCAGCAAGACCTCTCCAGTTCTTCCCTCCAGAGCATTTCCAGTATAATGAAGCTAAGCACATCTAAAAGCTTAAAATGTTACCAGGGCCTGTTTCTGTGGACTTCTCACAGACCACCTGTGAAACAACCATGTAGACAGAAGGAAAACTGATCCCTGACCCCAAGGCCTCCTCACCAGCAATTATCACATAGAAAATGGGCACAATCATTTTGTCTGTAAGCTCTCCCACAGCCATTCCAAGCAGACTTTTTCAAATAAGAAGGAAATTGCCTCTTAGCCACAAAGTGCCTGTTCCTCAGCAGGTCTGCTCCCTCCTGTTCTTTTATTCCACTGAAAGCTTAAAATAAACTCTACAAAGACCATGTTGCAAAACCAAAAGTTAAACCAGCATCCAGAAAAATACACATGAAGACAAATCACTAAAACTGACAACTTGAAACTTTAGCAGTGTCGAATTACTTCAGTCCCTACCTGAATTCTTGTGGATGGAGATGTTGCAGCTCAGAAATGAGGGGCCCAGAAAGACCAGAATAGGGCAAATGCAGTGCTGAACTCCCAGAGAAGCTGGTGGGATAACAGTGATGGGAATGAGGTGGGCTGTAAGCCTTCTGGGCAAGCTGAAGGAGAGGACTGTCAATGTTAGAAAAGAAACTGTTTTTTTCAATTACTTGTGCTAATACATAGTCTTTAAATCCAGGGCATCTTCTTAGGGAATAGACAGAAAGTTGCAGTTAGTGGGTCCAAGGACAACTCAGACAATTATTTCTTCTTGTAGTTAGCTCCTATCCATAAAATAGAATGGCTTAAAATTAAGAGATGTGCTGAAAGTTTTCGACAACAACAGAAACACTCAATTTTTATAAAAGGCTTGTTAGGAAAATGGGTGAAATGAATTCATTAGTTTCCCAGCTGCCCTGCAAAGACTCTTCTCAGCTCCTCTTAACTCACTCACCCCACTTATCTACCCAAACACAGGAGAGATATATCAGTTCTCCATCATACTTGGTAAAAATACAATATTTTCATGTTTACTCTTAAAGGATATCTCTTTTCCAATTCTGTTTCCTGTAAGATATGCTAATTCCTTCAGGCTTCTTAAGATATGCTAGTAACATCATCATTTTATCTTAATTACTATCTCAGTTGGAGCCACCAAGTTGCTATCTTTGATTTTGTTGTCTCTGCAAATACAAATAAAAAAAACCATACTTCAGTGGTTCTTTACAAGAGACTACACAGTGTGTGCCTCTAGCTCTTACACAAAGAATTAACAGACACTGTATTCAGCAAGTAGGACTTTCCCAGCAACCAGAGTGCTGGGGCAGAACAGCAGTGATACACAGGACTGCACCTACACTCCTGGGATTGTACAGAATCTGCTGGAATATGGGAAGAATTAAGGCCACTGTGTGGAATAAGTTGACTCTCTCCATATTACTGTGAATGGCAGGAGCATTTAATAAGTGCTCTTTTAAAGTTATATAAATTTCCAGATTTATCTCAATTTGGCTTCATGAAACTGAAAGTTTTAAAGCTTTAAAAAAAGGCATCATTTATCCCTTTGATATTAAAACACACAAAGATCGCATAAAAACCTGGTACTTCTTGGAAGTGTGGCTCCATTTTTTACCTTGGCTAATATTTACTACTTATTTGGTATGCCAAACTTTCACATCCAGTGCATAATAAAGTCCTATTAATGTTGTTTTTTTTCCTGGGAATTTAATGCTTCATCCTCAAAAAGGATGAAACAAGTTTTGGTTTTTGTTTTTTTTTCTTGTGATAGACACCAAAACCAATGGGTCTCACCCCCTCTGGGGTCTTGCTGGCAGGGAATATTTATATCTCAAGAAATTTCCCTAGCTTTTGTCGTATCCTTACATCCATTCCCAGGAGTGGGAAATTCTCTCAGTAGCACAAATTATTAATTCATTCTGTGATTGTAGCTGAGACTTGACTGCCTTGAAAGGATTGACTTTTCTGTCTTTGCTCCTTTTCTCTTCACTCCCAAGCTTAAACTCAAATCATAAGCTCACGGGAGGGGAAAAAGAATCCCTGGTGCAAACATTCCACTATTCCCAGCTCTCAGGTCCATCAGTCTACAACTGCACATAACCTGTATTTTGAAGATCCAGGTTGTAACTGATACTATTTGAATCATGCAGGTGCACTCAGGCCTGCAGGGCCTTACTAGCACTCCCTGATCACAAAACTGACAGGTAAATGGAAAAGGAGAATGTTTTCTAATATTTTTCTCATATTTATTTAATATATTTCTTTTAGATAGTGAAATCTAAATCAGATGGTCCTTATGCTTTTTTGATATCTATCTCAGAATGCTGGGTGTATTTTTGTTATTCATAAGCCATCTCAAAGCCTTTTGTGTATCTGATTTTTAGCCTGCTTTCTTGAGGGAAAAAATTTTTCTTCAATTGCATTGTTTGTAAGACCCTTCTTCTGATACTGTTTTTCTACCACTGGTCAATCTCAATCAGATTGGGAAGACAGATGAGCTCCTAAAGATGTAAAAATTCTGCAAGTTCTGTGAAACCAAGACATATTTGTGTCCCCAGTAGGATAGATAAAATCCAGCACTTTACAGAATTAATCAGTGTACACATATACATACAGTAAAACATGTAGGGAACATGGGGAAGAACTATTGTTTGTGTATGTACTTGCACAGAACATCTGGAGAAAAAAGAGATTAATGGATAGAGATGAAAAAATCAGATATTGAAGAAAGCAGTATTCAGGACTCGGGGAGGTTACAAATTTTAGAAATGAGAGATGGTCGTGAGGCCCCACAAGGGAGCAGGAGTTATTCTGGAGGGCAGAGGGTTACAAGTCTATGGAACAAAGGACACAAATCTATGGAACGTCAAGCTTTGCAGAAAAAGGGATTACTGCTATTTCCCTGTTATGAGAGCATAGCTGAGTGTCATTAAGGGGCCAAACACCTGGGTTGTGCTGTCTGTAGCATCACAACCTATGCACTTCTGTCACAGGCCAAGTAGTGCGTCAGCTGATGCCCCTGCAGCCTGAGCAGGCACCTGTACAGGACTGACATTGTGTTAGAAACTGTCCCCTATTGCCAGGGGGACATATGAAAACTTCCCACTTACGTTCTTAGTAGGGTCTGCGGGAAAATCGGTAAGGCAAATCACTGGAAAAAAGGGCTTCCTTAAAGTGAGAACTTGCAAGAGTGTAAAACTGGTATGAAACACTATGAAAGCAGAATGGTGAGTCATTTTGACCAAATGCCAGTGACTGCAAAAGGTTATTTTGTTTTCAGGGGCCCAGGAAATCACAGAATCACAGCATCATTTAGGTTCAAAAAACCTCCAAAATCATCAGTTTAAGTCTTTGACCAATCACCCCTTGTGAACTAGACCCTGGCACCGAGAGTGATGTTCAGTCATTTCTTTAACACTTCCAGGGATAGTGACAGCACCACCTCCCTGGGAAGTCAGTTCCAATGCTTAAGTGCCTTTTAGTGAAGAAATTCTTCCTGATGTCCAGCCTTTCTCCTTAAGTTCAGGCTAAACAACTCCAGGTCTCCCAGCCACAACTCACATGACCTACTCTGTAAACCCTTTACCAGCTCCATTGTCCTTCTCTAGACACAGTCCAGAACCACAAGGAGCTTTTTCAAGTGAGAGGCTCAGAATGGGCACAGTGTTTGAGATGTGGCCTCACTATTGCCATGTACAGGGAGATGATCACTTTCCTATTCCTTTTGTCCACACTGTATTTGATACCAGCCAGGATGCCATTGTCCTTCTTGGCCACCTGGGCCCACACTGACTATCTGCAGCTGCTGTTGACCAGCACTCACAGCTCCTTTTCTGCTGAGCAGCTTCCCAGCCTCTCTTGCCCCTAGCCTGTAGCGTTGCATAGGGTTGTTGTGACCCACGTCACAAGACCTGGCACCATTGCTGAATCTCATATACTTGGCCTTGTCCCACTTGATCCTTTTCTGATAGCTTTGTATTGATACCCTAGTAAACACTGTGTGTACTGTCATTTTTCATGTCACCTAAAATTCTACAAATGCAACAAAATCATTTCCCCACCTATTAATGGTACTATTGTTTCCAGACAGATGGATTTATGGTTTTGTTTGGTAGATTGTGAAATGTTAATCACTTTCAGTATTATTCTGTCACAGAAGTTGGCTGGAATTATTACAGAATGATAAAATAGAGGTAATTTTTTCCCCATTGGGCAGTATTTACTTCAAATATCCTTGCCAAGGCCAGTTTAAGACTTGCCAAACCAGATTCTGTATCTTTCTGATAATTTGCTCACTGGAGCATTTCTCCCTTCAGTATTTATTAGGATAATGACTATGACCTGGATTTCTCAGAAGGAAGGTTTGCAAGGAGAGTCAGTACCTTACTAGACAGTGACATAGTTGAAGATAGGAGGTGAGATTTCAGGGGTGCAACCTTGATATCAAACCAAATTTTACAATGCTGCTTCTGCAATCTGAGGGCAAATTCTCCTGCCACAGAGAGGGAGAGATGTGGGACAGATACACAGGTTTTCTTAAGGAGACAAAAGTTGCAATCTTCACCATGTTAGCTACCAGTGCCTAAACAAGCTTTCCTTCTCACAAAGGGAAAGATCTGAGATCCTAGAAATAATCTTGGTTCTTCCACTTGGGCTTGTTCTCAGTTAGCTTTGTTTGTACTTCAACTTCCCTGTACAGGAACCACAAAACCACAAGACACCTCTCCCTCTAGTAGCTTTGTATAGTCTTACAAGCCTGCACCTGTAGTGCTTGGCCATGCTCCTTGTATCCTAACTAGCCACTTACTACACAAATCCATGGAAGAAGTCTTTCATGAGCCAGCATGTCTGATGACCTGCATGGTGGCCTGTCTCCAGGCCAGTGCACTGTAAGCTGAGTGCTCTCACATCTCGAGCTGTTGTTATTGACTCAGCTGGTTTTCCCAGTCATTAGCAGGAGGCTCCTTAATGAGCAAGTAAACAATTTTGTCACATTAACAACATGTTTTCGGCATACGCAGCTTGTAAAAGCACCAGCAGTGAGGAAAACAGCCTTCCATCAACCCAATGCCTTCAACAAAAAACAAGCTCTGTAGCTTTAATCTTTTAAAGATTTGCAGTACATTATCTGACGACTGCTAATTGCAAGCTAAGCTTGGGACATGAATCAAAGCTTCAAGCTACAATTTTCAGTGAAATGCATTAGGCATTTTAACAAAGCTTAGTTGCTGCAGCAAGGCAAGAGATGATATTTCCTTACCAAATTTAACTCAGGTTCTTTAATTATGGGTGAGTATTTACAATTCAGCTTCTGACCTTTGCTATAAATATACATGTCTGTAGCTTCAATTAGTTGAGATTTGTCTGAATTTCAAGGTGAAGGTGCACTCATGCTTCCATTTCAATCAAGAGGGAAGAATGCAGGCTGGCTTCCACCTTGGTAAGTTTAAACTTTGACTTATATGGAGAGAAACACAGAAGGAAATGTAATTTAATGGTTCAAGGAGATTTTCATGCCTCTGTAAGACTTGAACAATGTTTTTTTTCATAGTATAAAGAAATCCATAATTTTGGGATAATTTGTTTTGGTCCACTGCAAGAACTATGTTTTTTTTTCTCTTACCCAGTGAATTCTAAGCTAGTCAAGCTCTATCTCATGAGGAATCTGCCCAGTTCCTTGCTCAGAAAGACTCACAAATTTTTGGTTCTGTTGTGGCTTTGTTATGGCAGATACACCCATAATAATGACTACTCTGCTACCCTTACATCTTCCTAATTTTGAGACCTTGAGAAGATGTGGAAAATAAAAAAGTAAAAAAAAATTACATTTAAAAATTCAAAATTAAAAATGCCTGAATAAAGTATAATTGTGACAGATAAAGAAAGGACAACTCCAAAATCCAATCCACATGTTGTCCTGAGGAGATCTTTCAACAATATTTTAATTTGTAATCAGAAAGAGCGAGAATTATCACTCAATGCTTCTGTTTATGGCAAAAATCTGATTTCTTGATTTTGATTTGCTATTCATGCCACCTTAACTACATTGTGGATTTGAAGTATATTTCCCTCTTCTGGTTTCCACAGGTTTGGATGTTCGATTTCAGGAAAATGTCTCAGTGACCTTAAAGTTCATATTTAGACTCAGCTAAGTCTCTTTCAGACTGCAGGATTTCTTTTTCTTCCTTTTCTAAGCAATTCCTTCCCTCTAGCTACAGCAGCTATTTATTTGTGAGTTACTTTAAATCTCTTCCATTTTATAAGGCACTTCACTTTTGACAGCACTGGAAAAAATGCAGCTTTCCCTTCTAAATTTAGTAGAAGAGAAAAAAAACCCTCACCAGATTGTTTGCTAGTCTCTCTGCCTCTATTCTTTGGTTCCAAACTATTCTCCATAAGTTCCTGTCTATTGCTTTTTGTAAATAACATCTGCTTTTCAAACTCCCTGTCTACTAATTAGTCTGAATCGTTTGTAAGAGTACAGGACTTATTTAGAAATGTACAAATCAAATGCTAATGGATAGTAAAAAAGAATTTCCCACTCACTCAGCACTTACATCAGTTTCCACATTAGAACTATGTAAAAAAGAAATAAACCTAGAAAATTTGCTGAGGGAAAAAAATCCTGCTGTTTTGAAGTTGTGTCTTTGGGCTGACACTGCCAAATGCTTTCAGTCTTGAAAAGATTTTTCTGGTGATATAAATGTATTAGCTGTTGTTAACTCTTTTTAAAAATACCAACTAGTTTGGGGACATCTCCCCTTTGCTGTAAAGAGTGTCAACCCACCTCCTTTCTTCCTCAGGGGAATATCTTAACTCCAGCCTATAAAATAATCTCTGCTCAGCTGCTTTCTGTCTCTATGACTATTTAGAAATTCCATAAAAAACAAAATAGTACAGACCAGCTCCATCAACAGAGATTTTAGGAAGGAAGCTCTGAAGTGCTTATTTCCTGATTGTTAAGGGCTTGTTATTAAGACATAGGAGACAAATATAAATCTACTTTGCCAGTGGCAAAATATGCCTTTGATCCAAAAATTTCTGTCTTCACCAGGTAAACTTCCTGAGCTCCAGGATCCCAGTGACAAACTCTAAAATCTGAACAATCCAACCCTAAAGGTCTTTCCTCAGTAAGTTCCTCAGCTGAATTAAGTACACTGAAAGACATAGCAAAAACCATTAAGACACTACTTTGATTAATGCCCAAGTAAGAAAAGTTCTCAAGAGCCAGCTGGAACAAAACCATGAGCCAGAGCTGTGTCAGAGGGGGTCCTGTGCAGCTTCACTCTTGGATGCATGGCTTTTAATGCATTTTATGAATGATCTGGAGAAACATGTGAATGTCTTCTGCAGGAAAAAATCCCAACAAACCCCCAAATCTAGCTGTACAGTACCTGTTAACAGCCACTAAATCATTTCCAGAAAGACCACCTACTGGATCCCCATCCCTCTATAACCTTAAGGACACAATCAATATTTTAGTCAAATCTTGAAAGCTGGAACTAAAATTTACACTCACCCCAGTTCTGGTCCCTCAGGTGCACCAGTGCATCTTCTAAAAAACCCAACATCTTTTTGAATCCCACTGTTATGGATTAGAGGTTAATTGTTCAAGAGCCACGTAAGCAATGGTGCCAGACATGTACAGAAGGCAGCAATAGGCAAAGGCATGCAAATTGTTTGTAAGCAACATCTCTAATGCTCTTTTTGGACTCCTTGGGGAATAAAAGTTACTAGGTTTGGGTCATTCCTCGACTCTGGCAAGTGAGAATGGCTGAAAAGCCCCCAGTAGCTCAGTTGGTGTCACCTGAGCACTAGCCACAGTCTCACAGGTAATTTTGCTGCTAGGGGGATACCTTGACACCAAAACAAAAGAATGGCCATAAGAGTTTAGGCCAAGAGTTTTGTGTAAATCAGCATCCTAACTCTGACACTTGTGGCCTTAAGTGACCATCAAGGGAAAGAAAAGAACAGAGTAGGCATACACATTCATTTTCCTGGGTGTTTTCCCAAATGTCAGCTCTAGTTAGTTCAGAAGATTTCTGGTGGTCAACTTCTTAAACCACAAAGGTTTATGGTGGAATGCTCTTCCAAATATTCACCATGTTCACTTGAAACACATGGAAACTGTGTATTTACAACAGTCATCAAATTCTCCAGGACTGCTGTGAATCACTTCCCTGAGAGAGAAATGCCATGCAAAGCAAACACAGCAAAGCCAGTTCTAAACACCCTAGAGTAGCTGGTGACAGAAATTCAGTCACAACCTGAGCTGACCATTTGATTATTCACAGAGCTTCCCCAGTCAGTTTTTGCAGCTCCTTTGAAGCTCTACAGATGCTACAGTGGCACTGCTTCCAGATCACAGTTAAGGTCTGTGGGCATCACTCTATAGTTCTACTGATTGCAAATACAGCTCTTGTCTCCCACAGCTTACTCCTGCATAAAACTGGTAAAGAATCACAGATTTCCTACTGGGACACAGTTCATAGTGGTGGAAGTCCCACACTGACATAACAAGGAGCATGAGTGATGAGCTTGCACTGAGTGAACAAGAAGCAAGAGCTAAATTCCTGTCCTGTCCCAGTAGCATACTTGGGAGCAAAGTCTGACACTGAATTAGAAACCATCCAGCTGCAGAAGAGCAGTCTGCTGTTTTTGATGGATTCCATTTTGCATATCTCTCTGTCAGTGCAGCTTGAACTTGGATCATCTCTCTGATCACGAAAGTTTCTAGCTGAGTCACTTATCAATTTCACCCAAGCTATGCTATTTCCATCCCCACTTGTCATATTTATGGCAACATGTTTACTACTTAATGTTCACATGAAGCTTGGAAGGTAAAAAGTGCTGTCTAGCTACTAAATGTTGTCATTTATACTGTTCCTAAAGTATCCAAGGTGAGAAGTACACGTAGAGGAAGCAGCTTGCAGTGCCTGTTTTCCAGCACATGAAACTGAGGGGCATTTGTATGGGGCAACCATGGTGGCTTCCTAACACAGCCAAAGGCAGGGGCAACAGCCCACATTTTTATGGCTACACAGGCCATAAAAAAAGCCATGCCACTGAAAAGGCTGCCCAGAGCCCCAGTGCCATGCTGCCTGTGCCAGCTGCAGGGGCAGCTCCCATTGCCTCCCGGGGAGCGCTGCTCTGGCACCTCACCCAGCGCCATTTGGCACACACAGCATATAGTTATGGAGCCATTTAAATGATTTATAAGAACACACACCTTATTAGTTCAAGAAAGAATGAAAGATTTCTGTGCACTGTGGTCTGTTAAGTAATAGTAATGGATCTCAATTACTTGAAAGACCTCTAATTAATTTCTATATTGGCAACGCCTGAGTTAAGAGGTCAGTCAAGAGATTAACTCCTGTTCTCTCATTGTTGCTCAGCCTGTCAACACCAATTTCCGTGAGCCAGGCAATGCTGCAGGAACCAAACACCTAAAGAAAAAAAAAAGAAATCTAAAATAGCTATTTTCATTTCCTCATCCTCCTCCTTCCCTCACTAGCTGACAAGAGATACTGTAATGCAGAAGACTAATGGAGGGAAAAAAAACTATTTTGCTGTCTAAAAGATACTTCCCTCACTCTGGCATAATCCTGCTGATCTATTTAAATTGCTTCCCTCCTTAGCCTCCCTCTCCATTTTGGCAGCTCATTCATTTTGAATTTCCTTCCGAACTGTTTTCCTTCTCTGCTGCTGGCTGAAGTGTTCTAAGTCATACTCATGAGTTAGATATTTCCTGATGTTCCTGTACCTAAGCCCCAACTTTTCCTCTAGTTTTCTGAAAAATATAATCTGTAGTCAGTAGCCAAGCTTGGACTACAGGGTAAGCTATATGCTGAACCTCTTTGTATGTGCTTTCTATTACAGAAGCATACATCAACCCAGGAATGACAAGTGAAGCAGTTTCAAATGGCACATTTTCATTCTGCTTTACTGAAGTACTTATATCCTGCTTCTAAGTGTATATTACTCTATGCACACACACTCTATACACACTTAAAGACTAAGCACCAGGACTATAATTTTTAAGCAAAGGTTGAAATCCTCAGTCACCAATATAGTTTTGGCAGCATACTGCCTTTCATTTCTAATATCACTATATATCACATTTTTCATATCACTAACTCTGTTTGACTTAAATTATTTCAATTTTAAAAACTATTTTCTTATGAGTTCAATGGTTACATGTAAGACATCTCCTGCATCATCTAAATTGGAGAATGAAATCTCATCAAGAGCCAGGAAATCTGTCTAGATGCTCAGTGTAATAATGAGAGTTAAGAACTGCTCAGCTAATAGAAATAGATAAGCTGAGTGTTACATTAAGCTCAGACTTCCCTCTTTGTAAGTGATCCTCTGACCACAGTGAAGTTCTGATACCTGTTGTCAAAAAATATTCTTCCTTAGAGGACATCTCAGGAATGTGCCAAAAAATAAATAGCTATATTTTCTAAACTAAGGCTGCCATTACCAGGTTTCTGAGTCTGTGCTGACCTCATGAAATACAGCCTTGTAAGCCCATGGCTTCCAACAGATCATTTGGTTAGAATAGTCTTTGATTTTCCAAACACTTCTTAAGATGAGCGCAGCCTAGGCCATGGATCAAAGCTTGTGAACAATCTCAGGGGACACAGGCCTTGCTGGGCACAAAGCACAGGCACACTTTGTTCAGTAGTTCAGGAGATTAACCACTTTCCTTTTCCATATCCCAGTGCTGTGTTAAGATCTCCATTCTCTCTGTCAGTCAGCTTAGCCTCACCTCCCACCTCTTTGCTTCCCAAAAGAAAAGCACTGACGACAAATGACCCAAAACAGTGAACTGAATCTCTTGACTGATGCATGTGAACAAGTCAGTGCTGGGCACCTCTATCAGGGCTCAGAACTAGACCCTGTGTTGTCATGGCCCTGGAGCAAAGATGGAGAGAATAACAGTCTTCCACAGGTACCAGCCCATCAAACTCCCACAACACAACAAAAGCACTTCTTAGACCAGCAAGATAGGGGGAAAAGGGCACAGAACAGTGATAAATTGATTTGGTGTTTATTTATGTATTTTTTAACTTTTAAAAAATATTTTTAAGAACAGATTTATTACAAGGCCTAAACTACTTTAAAAGCGGCATTGCCTGCTGATAAAAATGTTAGCTTGGTTATATTCCAAAGTTTTGTATATATATATTTATTTTAAGGTGAGCAAAAAAGGGTACCTTTATCTTTCTTTTGGCTGAGTTTGGAGGTTGGGTCTTTTTTTAAGTCAGTAGAGTACAGAGCTTGACTGTGAAGACAGAATTTAAGAAAAACAACCTCTGAAAAGGTTTTGTAAGGCAGAATTAAGAACAAGAATAGCCCATTCAGTTGTTGTTCTTAATGGGGTGCCTGGTGAGTCAGCATATTTAGAAGTCGTTCTAGGTTAGGACAGCCTGTATACTTTTATGTTGTGATCTTACTTTGATTCAGTTTCCTTAGATACAAACATTTTAAACCTGAAAGTCAACCTGAGGTCAGGCTCTGATGCCAGCTGTGTATAGACTGTGGAAGAAAAACGAAGTCGTGTGTTACAATGCTAGGAGACATAAGCTGAGGGTTTAGATGGTCATGCTCCTGCTTCTTGTGCCTCCTTGAAGGCTTAAAAAAGGGCAAGACCTTGCCAGACAGAAGTCACAGCTCCAAACTGAGAGCTGATAAAAGCAGAGTGTGGAATGCAGAATAAAATTCTATTACCTCTGCTAGAAAGTTCAGTAAGGATTTGTAGCTCAAGGAATGAGAAATACTGCTTTTGGAATGACTAAACTTAATAAACTTCAACAGAAGGAAAGACAAACTGAACAGTCATTTCTTGCCCTGCAAATATTAGAAAGGAAATCAGATCCATTCATTTGGAAGCAGCTACTACTGTAAAAGAGCTGGGGTTTTGCCTGTTTTTTGTTGGATTTTTTTTGAAAACAAAAGTCACACTAATCAATCCCAGCTAAAATACAGGAAAAAAAGTGTGAAACTCTTTCCATATGGTTCTCTCTGTAAACAGCAATATTTTTGAAATAAAATTAATATAAAGAATTCCAGAGAGTAAGCAGAATACTCTGAAGTTAGTTTTTAGAAAGCAGCTTTCAGAATTATTTAAAACATATGGGAGAACTGGTCTTATGGTTAAACAAGATTCTTCAATCTGAGATTCAGTTTTATGCCTGACATGAGTCTTGGTAGATTTTCAAAGAATTTTACTTTGCTTATTTCACCATTATTGACTCCGTGTTACAGACTCTTAGAACAATTTTTTTTTTTTTCAAAATTCAAGACTAACCATAGCTGGAGCAGACAATGTAAAATTCCCAGCTCTGAAATATCTGAGGAAGTGGAAAGTTCAAAACAAAGCTTTAATGGCCTAAAGGGTACTTTTACAGTTTAGCTGTTACATAAAGTACTGTCAGAAATTGATTGACATTCCTATTTGTTCAGACAAAATTTGCAGCTGGCATTGAACTACAATTCATATATATAAGCTTGCCTGACAGCAGCTGTACTTAAAGGTGTTCTTAATACCCAGTCACATATGCCATATCTACAAGTCCTCCCTGATAAGACTTCCAGATCTTTGCACGTACATTCTGCAGCCAAAGGAAATATTGATAGGCCAATTATTCAATGAGCTCGAGTCAGAGGGCTCAGAAGCAGAAAGCTTTGAGGTTTGAGATCTTCCTGCTTCAGGAATTAAACTCCTTTGAGTTCATAAATAACTAAGGTAGCCAACAGGTTTATGCAATATGTAGATTATTTAAATTCATTAGAGGTACAATTTCTTTAAAGTCTTCCCATTTCCCTGTGCTCAAGGCCTGGCAGCAGACAGGTTTGCCTCCCTCATGCTTGTGTGCACAGTTCAGAAGACCACTGTGAAAAAGAGAACCTCTCAAAGCAAGTGCTGTGGACCAAGGGGAGACAGATCCCCCGGACAAGCTAGCTGGCTCTGCTCCTTGTCTCTGGCTGCTGCCTGTGAAATGAAGGATCAGAGACTCTTTCGTACTGCTGTTCCAGGTGGGCTTTTGCTATCATTGCAATCAGGGAAATGTGTTAATCTCATGTGGGAGAGGATATAAATACTCTTGAATGGGTTGTGAAGTATCCAGGAGACAATTTGTCTGTTAAGACATGAGTTGTGCCTGCAGATCTTGTTTGTATTTTTATGAACCATTAAGAATCTTTTTTACTCTTAAGGGGGATGCCACCACTAAGAATAAACCATGTTGCCTTTTATATCAGGCTGTGTATCAGCTAATCTGCTTATGCCAAAGGGCAGACACTTCACCATGCTGGGCACCCTGCCCCAGCTCAGATTCAAAAGCTCAAGATCTAAATATGGCCTGAGGCCTGTATGTGGTGATGCTTAACACATTTTAAGAACATGCTTTCTTCTGTTTGTCTTCTTATACATCCTTCTTGTTAGTGTTCAAACAGTTTGTATCTGATCTGGAGTTTGCTGGTGTAACTTTACCACTTGGTTAGGATAAACCAAGGCTGTCTAAGCAATACAGTGGTTTGAGACAGTTGAGGTCTGTGACTTTTGGCATCAGAGGAGACCAAAGATGTCCTGAACAAGTGCAAAGAGCCTCTCAAAAGCTTCTGAATATTTAGAGGGTCCATACTTGTCCCATCCCTGGGGATCTAGGGTTCAGGGAGTACAGGCAGTAAGAAAGGCATGGGAAGAGCCTAGGAAGGGTCCAGGAAAAGTGTAGCAGCCAAGGAGGCACTGAAATAACCAGAAGCAACTTACCACAGACTTAACACAGAATATTAACTCAGGACTAAGGAAAACAGAGACCAAGACACAACAAATCTCTTGCACAATCACTGAACTGAAAGTTAAAAGTCAGAGTGAATACAAAAAGACTCAAAACCAGGCTGAATCTCCTTGTAAAAATTTTGCAGAGTCACAAGTCTACCCTTCACACCTGCACCTGACACTGGACCATCATGCACAGCTTCCCTTCCCCCTTCTCTCCCCAGGCCAAGTGACCACAGTTCAGCAGTGTTTGCTCCTACCACTGTATTAAGAAACACAGTAGACAGAAAGGAAAACCAGCCTCAGCTGCAAAATTTCCTCCTTAGTCATAGGTATGAGAAAATGCTTTACTGTAGACAGGAAAAGTGAACACCCTTCTCCTCCCATTCACCTCCTCCTGGGAGACTGGATTCAGTTAATGGAAATATCAGGGGAGTGTCTTCTTAGAATTTAAGTGACATGTTCTCACATGGAATTGGGGGGAAAGTAGATTGCCCAAATTCTCTCACTGCTTGTATTGTTTTAACTTTTGGTTCCAGCATGTATGCACTCCGTAGCTCAGAGGAGTTATGCAGTATCTCCAGTACCCTGAAGCCCTAATTATCAATACTCTATGCTCCTGGCATCTCTGTATTTGTACATAAAATCAAATTAGCAATATCCACTGGGCCAAATTCTTCCCCTCACACTGGTACAACTGTTCCTGTCTTAAAAGTAGCTGAGATCCATGTTCAATTTTCTCTGCCTTCGTGTAAAATTTTATGTCATTCTTAAGCATGCATTTTATTATTAGGTCTCTTATTTCCATCTGCTCATACTGACTCCCACAAAAAGTCTCTCTTCAGGGCATTCTATAAACAAACTAATGAGATGAATGCAAATTACAGCATCCATTTCTTCTACTACAGGCATCTCAATACAAAGGCCTGTGTGTGCAGAAGGAATACATGACATTATGCTTCCAAATTAGAACTACAGTTTTTGTTGATTTAAATAAAATATTCACATTTCTTCCACAAGATGCACAATTTGAAATTTGCATTTTAAATTAAAAATTTAGGGACCAGTGGTAGACCTTTGATGGCATTATGTGGACCTTTGATGGCATTATGTGGCTTTCTTCAGAGCAGCTCCTTGGGCAGTGCCTGGCTGTATGAGCAGCTCATGCTGCTCACAGAGCTGAGCACTGTCTCACACGGAGTCTCTTGCAGCAAGGCCTGTGACTGCCCCTGGTTCTGCATCACACTTCTCCTGAACACCCTGTTGCAAGGACTGCAGAGCAACAGTCCAAAGCTCGCCAGAGAGGAGGTTCCACAAATCACTGGGCTTTCACCAGAGGTAAAAAGCTGCATTAGGGAAGATGATATTTGGTGCAGTATGTTCTCATTTGTTCTTCAGCTGTGACATCCACTTATTGCTGCTCATGCAGAGAAGCAGATACTGATGCTAATGAGATGCCCTCAGCAATCTGAAATTCCCTTTCTTCAGCAGAACAGTAACTTTTGACCTAAATGTTCCCTCTTTTTTTTGGCAGAATGTGGAAAGAAGCAGCAAATAGATAAATTTTCACCTTTATGTCTCATAAACCTGAACTGCATAATAAAACATAGTGAACAGCAACTAATTAAATTATTTCTTGGAAGAATTACAGCAGCAGCATAATCTTTTTACAAGCCACATTCTTTTAATCTGGCTACTTAACTTCCTGATTCTTTAGCCTCCTTTCTTTCTTCTACTTGTAATATACAGCTGATGAAATACTGGAATTAATTATCTCCACAGCAATATTCATCAAAGCACTACTGCTTCTATGGAAGCCAAGGATTAAAAGTTACTAGGCAAATCTAAAAAAAGTGCACCCATTGGATTCTTACAAGTAGACTAAATGTTCACAGGATAAAATAAATAAAACAGGAACATTTCCCTCAAAATGTATTTCCTCCCAGCTGATGTCTCTGAGTGGTGCTAGTATTACCTATCTTGATGATGAACATATTTTCAAGAGCATTTTTCTTCTAACAAATAGACATTCTGAGAGGTAACCATATGTTTTAGTGCTCCACAGAGCCATGGTCTGAAAGACGAAAGGTTCTTAAGGAAAGTGTGCCAAGACAAAATCCTGGCCCACAGAAGTCAGTAAGAATTTTGCTTTTGATTTTAATGAAGCCAGAATTTCACTCAAGAGAACTGCAGAAGGGTCAACCTATTTGGAGGAAAAAAAGTATCCAGATGTCTCAAAGCATTATGGATTTTGAATCAGAAATTGCTGTAGCAGTAGAGTGAAACCTTTTCTCACTAGCTTTACTGCATTAAACAGAATGCCTTATTTTTACCTAATTGTTCTCCCAATAAAACTAATATAAAATAATTAATTGTAGAAGAAACGCAGCTTGACTGTGTTGAAAGACTTACAAATTTCCTGTGGTATCTTACAGTTTAATTCTTCTTGAAAGAGTTAGATTTCTTTTTTTTTTTATACATTGACATCTCCATTTATTTTTACTTTATGGATTTACATCAAGAAAAAAGAGAACACTGAAACTCTGGACTGATAATAAGGCTAGTATTCTGCATTTTTTGTTTGTTTTTTTTTTTTTTTCCAAAATGGAAAGGTGATGGAAGATTCACTAGCACTCAGATATGCATGTCTGCACAGCTAGTCAGAGACATGAATGGCCCATTTTCATTCAGCTGTCTTAACTATTGTCTTAGAAAATGGACACTTGCCTTTGGTTAGGACCACATTATATATTCATTTCAGAACTCAGGGGAATTTTAATCACCCTCCTATTATAATTTAATTGCATTCAGTCTCTTTTTGTCCTCAGAATCCCTTCCAGACTCTGCTTTTCTGTTGTGTTCAGATAGTATCCTGTTGGGATGCTGACATTCTGCCACATCTTTGTTTAGAAGTATACACAAGGAGAATATAATTCCTGTCAAGGCTCTCACTAGTTGTAAAGCAAACAAAAAGTGTCCTCAAAATGTTCCATCATATGCAAAATTAGACAAAGTCAGGGTGAAAGAAGCTTCATGTGTTCAGCGTGGCTTGTACCTCAGTTAGTGTCTCTCAGTGTCCCCTCCCTGATAGGAATGGATATTGAAATAGTGGGCAGTAACCTTGCCACCCAGCCTTTTCCTTGGGAAATCCAACACTGCAAGCCCAGGCTCTTTGACTTACTCAATCTCAAGCTGGTCTGACAGAGCAATCTGTCACTGTCGGCCCAAAAAGAGAGACCAGCGACAGCCCGTGCACTAAGTAATCAACCACAAACAGTCCTCCATCCTTTCCCACTGTAACTGCAAACCTTTGAGGCCGAAACTGATCTCAGTTACATCAGCATAAATCCTGACTAACGTCACAAAACTGTGCAATTCTCAGTAATTATTTTAAGGGAAACGAAACTAGATTCCAGCTCAATGAATCCTAAAAGCCAGATGAAACTTAATATAGTCATATAATTTCATTTTTATGAGCCAAAACCCAAGTGAGCAGCAGCACTAACTGACCCTCAGTGTACACTCTCATCACAAGCAAATTACACAGTATTACTATTAACTTTTTCATTAGTGTTGCAAAGAACTATTACAATTTTTTTTTATTTGGAACCGGCTAAATGCAATTACTGTGTAATCACCAGAAATAAATGCCATCTTTACCAACTATTGGTTATGTAATGACCAGAGCAACACTCCCTCGATCTATTCTCATATCCAGAACACCAAGAGGCTGAGAAGCACTTTGATTCCAGATCAAAAGATAGAGCTATATAATTTAATCACTACAGCGCCCATGAGAAGTACTCAAAAGAGAAGGTCAGTTCCTCAGTACCAAAGCAACTCCACTGAAAAACATAAACACATATTTGAAACAGGCTTCAAAATTTAATTGGTCTGTCCCAGGCTTGATATAAACTTTCATCACCTTGGTCAGTATTTGCAGATCTTCCAAGGGGCAAATGTGCAAATTTGTGAGGTGCAACTCAGCATTGAGCTGCAGCAACTGAAATGACAGCAGCACTGGTGAATTGAGCTGATTGCAGCTTTGAGGGGGCTGGACAACATCTGAATGAAAAATCCAGCCTGCGGCAGGATCATCTTTTTTCCTGGAGAGTGACTGGTATCTCCAAGGTTTGTTGTCTCCCCTATTTACTCAGTAAAACAACTATCTTGGCCAGACATGCCATTTATGCAGAAAAACAAATCTTGAAGAAAAGTTACAAGATTTTAACCAAGTATGATGAACAAAATTTCCTATTGGCAAAACAACTGCCTAGAAGGTATTTAAACAGGAGACTCGGGTGAATGTGGCAGCAGGAGCAATTACTGTCTTCATCAAGGCATACTTGCATCAAGCCACATGTCATGAGAAAGAGGGAGTTGAGACCCTGTACCTATTTCTGGTCTGGTTTGAATGTGTCTGGTCTGGTTTGCTGCAGTTTTGGGCTGTGACTCTTTTCCTTCCTGAGGTAGAATTTGAGTTCTAGGTCAAGAACCAAAAAAACTAACCATACATGCAATCTCCAAGGCTCACCCACCTACGCTTCCTTCTTTTATGCAGGGATCCCCAACCATTCTGTTGAAGACATAACACATTTTAAAGGCAACAGAGAGAGTGCTCAGCACAAAAAGAAAAAAAAAATCTGACCATACAACCATGGATTCCTGCTTATATTATCTAAGGCTTTGGCAAGATCTTTTTACACCAGCATATGTATAATTCAGATTACAGATTTCTCCATCTAAGTTTCTGCCTCTCCCTTGATCTTGTGACCGTCTCATGGTAGTTCCTCTCAAATTTGGTACACAAAAGTACATGTGTCCAATATAAAACAAAGCCCTAATTATTCCCCTAATTTTTACACAAGGGTAGCAATTAGTTTACAGTTTGTTGCAATGGAGTTCCTCTGTGGCATGTGTAACAAATGAGGTCCCTTCAATTACATGGTCATTGCCAGTCATAATTTATTTTTATTCCAAACACATCACTAGCATCTGTTTATCCACAGATCTTGTCTAGTTCTTTCAAGATTTAGGGAAAAAGAGTGTTTGCTATACATGATAGATACACTAAGAAACAAGGCTCAGATATTTTTTTCTAAGTACTTAGGTGTCTGGCTCCCATTTAAATAGATGGAAACCTTTAGAGCCTTCTCCCACATGACCTGGCACTTGTAGTTTGTGTCTCTCTTCTGCCTTGGGGCACATGCTTAACAGGCTGATACACCAGCTGCTACAAGAAGCCACAAAACCAGCACAGAACTGAGTCATCAATAAAGCAAGAGCAGTTTTGTCAAAGTAAATTAAGGGTCTGATGAAGAATAAATTCTACAGCCATTAATAGCATCTCTGAAAGCACTTTCTCTTCTGGATTTCATATCCATATGGATTAGAGCTGTTGGAAGTGCACTATACAGTAATAAATGGCTACTATTTAACTTTAAGCATAAGAGTTGGTGCAGGAGAACCTACAAAAGGACATCATTGTGAGTGACATGATTTGTGCCCTGGTACTGGCGAACATCATCCATCTGAGAAGAGGGCAAGAGAACCACACTGGATCTCACTGGGCACAGAGCTGCCCCAAGGGATTTCCAGCACTTTTACCCTCCTCTCAGCACCTGGGGAGACTCACAGGTTTTCCTAGGAAGGCTTTCATAAACCTCAGTATGCCAAAGACTGGCAATGCAGTAAAAATATTTAGAAATTTAGTAGTGGATTTTTCTTGCAACCCTTGATATGAAGTACAACAAACCCAGTAGGCTTCAGACTAATGTGAATAATTTAGCAAGAACATTGAAGGCCAAAGTGCAGCAGGCAGACCTTCAGAATCCCCAAGCAGGAAAAGTGGTTCCTTCACAGTTGTTGGTGACAGATTTGTGGGAACAGACAGGTAAACACCGAGAGCTAGCAGGTGATGGGTCAGCCTACTTTAGGCAAAATTTTAAGGATAACGTCTATTTTTGAAAAATAAAATGTTACTAGCCTTTATCCTTTGAAATAATTCTGAAAATTAAAAAATCCACCAAAATCAGTCATGAAGGCTGTAGGTTTTCACAAAAGCTTGCTAACATTGTACCCTCATCCTCAACTTCTAATCTGAGGTATTTCCAGAAATTATACCACATGCCTCATTTCCTGACTTGCTGATTTCCTAGTAAACTGTATATGCCAGTGGTGGAGGACAAGGAGAGGAATCATAGGGTAAAAAAGAACAACTTAGGAAAACAGATAGAACTGTTTAGAAAAAAACAACAACTTTATCTTCTCTGGGTTTGTCATCCTGTTGAAAAAAAGATTTTGAAGATCACCCCCAGCTGTAAGAGGTCTGACTGCATTCAGATGTCTGAATTTACTCTCTGCTTTTTTGCTCTATTCCCAGCAGTCTCATCCCTTTTCTTAACAAGTGGAAGATCCCACCTTAGTGACAGATCTGTGACTTAAGATGATAATTAACCTTTGAAAAACACATCTTTATAAAAATGCCAAAAAGCAGAAAGTATTTCAAGGATAACGGAGAACACAGTTGACTCTTCCCTCACCAGCTCCCTCAGACTCCTACTGAGAACACTGGCATGAGCCTGGTATGCTTGCATAAATCATGGATCCCTAGGCCCACCCAATACACCAAAAGTCATTCCATTCAAAGCTGCTCATACAAAGAGTGAAAATCCTAAACAAAAGCAAGCCAGAGATAATGCCAGGGGACTCCACGCCTTCCAGAGGCTTGGCTCATCCCTCAGCAGGGATGAATTTTGAGCGGGAAGGATATGTCCCCACCTGACACCCCAGCAGTGCTGCCCAGGCACTGCCCAGTGGCAGCCATGGCTGGGGACAGCTCTCGCAGTGCTTTGGAGCAGCAGCTGGTCCCTCCTGCCAGGTAACAGCTGACATGCAGAACAGCAGGCAGCATGGATTAAGAGCTTCTGAGGAGGCTGTCAGAGGAAATGTGCTGTTCATTTGATACTTTTGAATATTCTTATGGTGTGCTTATGTTTTCACCACTGCATGAAGGCTGTTTTTATCAATGAAAGCCTGCAGAGGACATAGATTAAAATAATAATACTAAAAAATCCCCACCAAGACCAAAACCAACAACAAAAAAAACACTTCTGTCTTAATATAATTTTTCTTAGAACCAGATTAATCAATCATGATGAAAGGCACTGAACTGTGTGGCTGACAATGTTATGACAAAAAAGAGCCTGTGGGCTCAGCTCTCATCTGGTGTAAGAAGGTCACTCCCTGCCTCATTGCTTTCCCACCAAGCTCTTTCTGTGATGCTCGTGCAGGGATGGTTAGACAGTTATAGGCTTTGTACTGTGGAGATATTTTGTATATCATTCTCCTAGCTGATGACACTTTGCTTTGCTAGAAGCCCTTTCCTTTGCTTCTCAGGATGATGCATGGTGTAGAAACAGTTTTACTGACTGACTCTAGCACTGAGTTCACTGCATGGGCAGGTAGGAAAAACACCATTAGTAGAGTGAGTTGAGCAAGAGCTAGGACCAGTGCCAGATAATAAACATGCATCCCCACAAAGCAGCAATAAATAGTATAAACAGACTTGAGTTCTTTTCATAAAGAAGACCATTAATTTCCTCCCACTGTGCATAGCTGTTAGCTTAGTGATCCACAGGCTACAACATCATATTTTGGAGACCTATGAATTTTTTTCCATGCTTCATCAGGTGAGCACCATATCTCATAATTAAAAAACAGTTTGTTTCCAAGGTGAGTTATTGTACACCTGGCATTTTAGGTTTTACATTTGGGCTCAAAATAAGATGCAAAGCCCACACTTGCAAAACTTTCTGAAGCACAGATCAGTTTATATGTTGTGTGTGGTCCTTTAGAAGCTTCTGTCTGAAATGCCTCAATTAGCATCAGAAAAATCAAGATATTTGTGCATGTGAAATTTAAGAGTTTTTATTTCAGATCTGATTTTGCACAAGTGAAGCTCTGGAGCTCATTAAACCTAGGAACTCCCTTTTTGGAACTTAAATGTTAGCCCTTCTAGCCCACAGGCCAGTTAACATCTGAGCTGGCCAAACACTTGCAGGAAAACAGTAATTCTTCTTCCTTTAATACAAAGCACATATTGAAGGACATCAGAAGGCTATTCATTCTCTCACACTTACCCAAACCTGGATGGTACTGTAAAAATGCGTAAACTAGACGTGTTCTTCAAATCCTCGTCACTCACTGCATCTTCCAGGGCCTTTCTTTGACCTTTCCGCCAACCCATGTCAGGGTTATGATTTCCATAACACCATGTTAGGGTGCAGCTGATCCACACACCATAACTGGCTTCTCCAGAGCCTCTTTCCAATCCTCTTGTCTTTAGGAAGCAATCTCAGTCAGCTCACCCAGACATGCAGCTAGGGTCGGCCCTGGATCAGCCATGTATGACCACAATCAAATTGCATATTGTAGCATCTAGTGGTACTGTAACTAGAAGTCCAGTATTTTCATCTCTGACTATGCTTTATAAATATTTCATTGCTTCCTTACACCACACATTGTGCAGCAGTTCTCTTCTACTATGAGCTTTCTAATTGAGAGGAGACTTTACCTGCATACTGAGCACCCATTCCAGTCTTTACTGATACCATCAGATTAGTTCCCAGTTTTTCCTTTCAAGACTGCTCTTAGATGTTCCAAATCTATACAACTCTACTGGCACTTTGGGCAGAATCTTAATAATCCTTCTCTAAACCAGAGACACCCTACTTGTCTGTGCAGCATTTAATTGCTCATGTCACACCTCAGACTTACTACCTGAGCTGCCTGGCACCACCACCAAGTCTTTCTCCTTGTTAAGGGCTTCGTAGCATTGCATTAACTTAAAGCCCTGTCACAGAAACACTTCACAAAATATATTTAAAATGCTGCATTTATCTGCTTTGCTACAGTACCCTGGTGTTCAGGATATCTAGATGTGGGTGAACAAATCCTCATAATCAAATTGTAAAGTAAGATGGAAAATGAACAAACAGATGCACAGAAAAGCAAGTGGGCACACCCTGGGTTACAGAGTGGGACTGATTTACATCCTAAGAGCTAATACATTTGCTGTTTCACCTGTATGTGAATAAACACAGGGAAAAAAGCTACTAAAATTGTCACTCAATTTAAATATTTTCAAGGGAAAAAATATTTAGAAAAATGAACCAATCTTATAAACGAACATTCATCTGCACACTTACTCATGAACTCAAATACTGAGTCAAGAAGAGACATGATTAAGGTTGTTTCCACATCCTTGACTCTGCTGCTGTAATGCTAATCCTCAGTTCATCCATTCATCATAACTAAATAGCCCATACACTGTAGCCACCTTGAATGCACTAAAGCTGTTTTGTCAGCATAAATTTCCCAATGAGCTATGTTCCAGAATACATAGTTTATGATTTTGGCTTTCAAGAATGTATGTCAATGATAAGCAAGAATGAGGCTGTATATCCCCTTTTGATTTGCTCCACTGCTTTATTCCTTTTTAGGACCATGTGGAATTCATCAGCACTGTGATGCCCTTGAGGTATGCAAGAAACCATGTTATTAATGTTATTAGTGCTAATTAATTCTGCCAACAAGGTCTCTGCAACTAGTCAAGACATCAGTCTTTGCCAAAACTAACAGATTAAATAAATTTTAATTTCTAGGACAAGCCCTTCCATAGCTATAATGAGCCAAATAGAAAGTTAGGGAAACATTGAAAAAAAATGATGTAATTTTCAAATGTTCATAAAATGCAAATCCTTCATCTAATTTGATTCAAATTTGCTGTGAATTTGCAGATGGGTTTGTTCCAGTTTGTACATGTCCACAGAGCTGTATAATGAATAGTTGTTGCAAGTGAACAACAACAAAATTAGTATTACCATGACATAAATAATATTTTCTTTTTGAATTTACTGCAACACATCACAGTAAAATCAGAGCAGATCTCTAAAAATGCAGATTTCTCACAAATATATAAACCTCTGTATAATGTTATATACAGAATACTGCTGGTATATTAGATAAGAATATACATACTATAAAGAATTCATTTATGAGCATGTGCTTTGTTCTTTGTACAGCACTCACGTTTCTCTGAGACAAGAACAACAGGAATGATTTATGTTTGCTTCTTCACACATTTGCAGCAGATTATGCCTGCAGTCTGAGGAGGTGACTTTTAGCTGTACCTCAACACCTTTCCAAGCTTTTCTCCCCTGCCCACCAGGATCATGGCTCTCTGTTACCAGGAATAGTTGCCATGATTGTCATACCTTAAGGACGCTGACATTCAGATTAAAGTATTCTGCTAAGCAATTCTTCAAATACTCATTAATTCAATCATTCTAGAAGTAGGTGGAAGAGCACTGAAGGAGACAAGCACATTATCCCAGAACTTCTACAGCACCCTGTAAGCTCACCTCTGCTTACAAAGAGAAACAATGAAAAGCTGTGCACCAGCTGGGCTCATATTTAGATGTAATCCTCTAGTTCTTAATAAGCACAAATTTACAGCAAGCTAAATGAGTAATTAAAGAATGGATCATCCCTCCTTTTATCTAGCAACTCCAAATTAACTTTGAAAAAGGGATGAAGACAAGGTAGTGAGGGAGTGAAATCAGAATTTCCATCCTACAGGCAAGCATACAAAGACTGTCCTATTCATTTCTATCCATAACAAATCTAAACTTAGTTTACATTCATTTGGCATTGCTAAACTATTCTTTGGCATAAGACTCTGCTGAAGGTACCATTCATTTGGCCATAGAAGCACGTGACTATGTTAAGGTGCAACATGCCATCCTTGTTCCTGTGTGCCTCAGATCACACAAAGTTTCCAAACAGTTCATCTCCATTACTTCACCAGTTCCATGTTTCTGTTTTTATCAAATAAAGGAATGACAATATTAATGCATTTAAAGTGAGCTGTGCTGGCCTGAATATGCTCCTAAGGAAAAAATCTTCTTTTTTATTATCAGGTAGTTAATGTCTGACTTTTTCTAGAGACCGCTTTAAGCTCCTCATAAATCTTAGAGTCAACACATACAGAAATATACTAAGCGAACACTGGTCCTCTAAGTTAAAGGTGTCTTACTATGAAATGTTGGCTAATTCAGGAAACACCATGGAAACTTGAAATTGGTCATGATCTACCCACTAGTTTCACTTCTAGCCTAGTTTACTACACCAAAAAGAATTAATGTCTTCTTCATAAATGCTATAAGCATGAGCTATACACATTATTTTCATGTCTGAAAATGCAACCTGGATTAAGATTCATGCACTCTTATTTTTAATCCATGCCACAGAAGGCAGGGGTACAGAGACACCCTCCTGCTCAGTAAAATCTGCTGAATCAGTTTGTTTAAACACTGAGTGTGATGCTGACATGTTGGTTTAGCTGGGATGACTTGTCATGACTTCTGTGCTGCACTAAGCTTGGCCTCTTAACAAGACAAAGGACTGAGCTCTTTATGCCTCTTGTGTCTCCACTCCCAAGCCTGGGCAAGACCACACAGATGAGGCATCTCTTTTCTATATTTCACTACCTAGAAGTCATATGCGCTCTCAAAACCCACCAATGCTACAGTGAGATTTAGAGAAAAACAGAAAGAAATTAAGAATCTGCTATGTGTTAAACAAAGTTGTTGTCTGTTTAATTTATTGGGGTTTTCCCCCCTATCTTTGAGTGTTTTTTTTCACTTAAGAGCAGCAGACTGCTGAAAGGACACAGGATTACTTGCTCCTTGGTGACTAACTGAGTGTGCAAAGGGGAGAGAAGACTGTAAATTGCAGGGGGACTTGGAAGGAAAGAGCTGCAGTATCAAGTTGGGAGCCTGCAGCTATAGAGCATACTGAGAAACCCCTGGGAGGAGAAAAGAAGACAGGCCTCAGGAGCAATAGCAAGACCTTCCTACACATCAGAACAATCTTGCCATAATTTGAAGCAACTAGAAAAATTCACTGTATTGATTAAAATAAATGCTGGGAGGCGAGACCACCTGAAAAGTCACAGTAGGTGAGAGAAGAAGGTTCTTTGGAAATTGTTTCTAATTTCTACACTGACTTACTCTGTGTTTGAAAAATTCTTAGAACTGTTAAGTTCTTCCTGAAACAGACACTCTCACAAAAACCTGTTTCTCTTTTTTTTTTGGTCCTTGGTGAGATTAACTTATAGAAAATGTAAAAGCGGATCCACTTCACAGATTTCACTGATTTGTACACGCTCTAGTTCAACTCAGAAAATAAAACATAGAAAGGAAGAATGAAATTAGCCTGGCTAGAACCTGATCAGGCTTTGGAAGTTTCTGCAATCTAGAAAGTGGCATTCAAAACAGAGTTTAGCTTCACGTTGTGTTTGTAGTAGATCATCTTCACCCAGGTCATTCACCCAGTAACTACTGCTGGCTTGGTAGGTATTCAGATGGTCACCAACAATCAACAAACAGTGAGCCAGTAAAAGCTGCAGTCAATTTTAAAACACTGAATGACAGAAATTCTCAGTGATCCACTACCACCTTCTTCAATTTCGATTCATCCCATGGCTCTCTGCTACAAAACCATTTCTAAGGGGAAAACAAGAAACAACACAATTAAACAAGCAACCATCCCCACCAGCTCATGGTGCAGTTTGTGAGACTGATCTCTGCTGGTGCTTTAGGGTCTGGGTCTTTAGACAAGGCCAGATTCCTGAACTTCTGGCTAAATATAAAACCTATGATACACACTGAAGAAAAACCTTTATTTTCAGTTTATGCCCTGAAAATAAAGACTTGCCAAGACCCTTATAAGTTTTTGGTCTACCCAATAAAGCCTCAATTACTACTACTTTTTATAGAAGTGCCTAATTTTATTTATTTATTTGTTATTACTCTTGCTATTTATTTGGCTGAGTTACATCTTCTGACATAAAACTCCGTAAGTTGATTATATGCTACATGGAAGAGAACTTACTTTAAAATACATTTTTAAATGCTGGGTTTTTATGCTATTTACCAGATTTGTAGTATTTCTTTATCTGTACCTTCCCAGACATGTTCTTCTTTCCTCTCAAATATGCAGCGCAGAAAGCAGAGGATGCTTCTGCTTCTCATCTTCCCACATCACATTATTTCCATGAGAGTAGGTCTAGGACAAGAAAACAGCCAATGGTTTTTCCCAGTATGAGCAGCAATGAGATGGGGTCTGAAAGAGTGAGTTATGTCAGCACGAAGGTGTACATCAAACTAATCTGACACTAGACAAAGTGAAGTGGCAGAGTGCTTCTCTTTTTGCTCCTAGAGGAAGCTGAAAGTACACATGGTATTTTTTAAGGAAGTATCTCTTCTCAGGACACACTTTAAAGGAAGTGTAATAAGCTTTAATTCTGTCTTTCTGTTTCCCACCTGTATGTTGAAGCAGTATTTGTTGAAAGATGTGAAGTAAGATATCAGTGAAAAATGTTCCGTAAGGTCCAAATAGTAACTCCTCACATGGCATTTATGTACTTGCTGCTATCACACAAATTTTTTAACCAGCATTCATTTCAATAAAGTAGAACCATTTAATGATATATTGTTCTTGTGCTTAATATTGGATTTACTTAAGTGTATAAGCTTATAATTTCCTATGTATATTATTTATCTTGTTGACAAAAAGCCAGGACAGTGATTTTAATTGTATGACACCTGGCAGAAATCCTCAGCTACCTTTCTGTTACAACAGTGAGAAACAATAGCCACTTCTTCAAAATGTGGCACACAACTGAGCAAAATGCTGAATTATCAAAATTAGAGATTTCTACCCCTGAGTGACATTTCTCTAGAAATCTAAGAATTTTCAGGAAAGCCATATCAGGCAATGAAATGCATAGACTCTTATATCCTTTTTGAATCAAGATATTCAACCAAGAGATAGAACTGTTTATTACCAATCTCTCTGTTGAGTCAATGCTTAGTGATCATGGACCCCTGATGAAAATGCAGGATAAGGGCCCTATGCTGCAGACTAGGTCAGATAGTACTCTGGGAAGTGGGAAAACTACTTAGGAGAGTGGCCTCAAAATCCACAGTTTCATTAGTAGGATGAAATAAGAGAGGCTGGGAAAGGCTGAAGTCTCCTAACGTGATCCAAAAAATGGTTTTTGCATTCTAATCTCCAGTGTTAAATGTGTAATGATGCCAATCAATATCTTTAAGCAAGAGAAAAGGGTTGCACCACAGAGATTTGTGTGACCTACTAAGCAAGTACATATGTATATCTAGTTAGGGAACACACCCAGCAATCACCTAGCTGGACAAGCCCCAGACTTCAAGCAGTTGCAAAAGCAGACAATACATTTGCCTTTCTTCTCCTTTGAGATGTTTATTTAAACAACAACTTACTCCACTGCATTACTGATTTGAACTACACAAAGACGTGTGGCACTTCTAATGAAAATTCAGTACATCGTGTTTGGGGTTTTTTTCTAAATCAGTTTTTAGACAGAAAATCACTTCTGAACTGGATGGACAGAATCTATCTTCTGCAAGGTTTTTCTGACTGCTGCAGAACCAGAAGATGTTTCTGCCTTCAAATAATTTTTCTCCTGAGAAGACAAATTCTTGCTCCTGTACAATGAGCAAGTCAGGGGCTCAAAATCAGAGCGCTTGGAATGCACTCACAAAGTAAATACA
Organism: Passer montanus; assembly: GCF_014805655.1. Classification (NCBI taxonomy): domain Eukaryota; kingdom Metazoa; phylum Chordata; class Aves; order Passeriformes; family Passeridae; genus Passer; species Passer montanus. The sequence goes on along the minus strand of NW_024359721.1, from coordinate 22,247 downwards.
CAAAAAAGGGGAGAAATATCAGGTGAAGACTGAAAAAAAACAGTGGGAAGCTATGCAGAGACAAAGAACAGAACTTTGGTCTCTGAAAGATGGATTAATGATCTAATTTGTAATCCAAAAGGGCACTAGTCTTTGTTGATCAACTTGATCAAAATTCTCACAAGAAGTTAAAGAAACTAATAACGTACAATACAGTGCAAGTTCCCATTCAACACCTATAGTCTTTATCATGGATTGTAAACCTTGGGTCATCCATTTTATCCCCCACCGCATTCTTTAACGATTATTTGTTATCAATTTTCAGGCATTTACAGCTTAAATGTATGTGCTACATAAGATGATTTTTTTTTTTTTTTTTTTTTTTTTTTTTTTTTTTTTTTTTTTTGCCTAGAGTACACTAGGAAATAAGTTTTTAAACTTTATTCTGGAGGATTTAATTCAGTACTACTGTAGGGCCAAAATGAGCATTTACTCAGTTGTTACCAAGGAGTCAATGGGATTCCATGAAAACTGTTGTGGATGCTCATGCATATCAGATGGCCCAGAATAAAATAAAAGTAAACAGCAAAAAAAAAGTTTAGAGCATTTGTGGAGGAATAAAAACCCTTTCCTTAGGTTAAAAAAATGTTTTGAAAGCAGCAAGCAGGATTCATCTAACCTGGCATTTCTGGTGTCTCCTTAATTGAGGTCATAGAAGACCTTTTGCCTCTATTACTTCTTGTGTTTTTTGTCAGCAGAATTGCATTTAAAAATGACCTCAATATTTGTCCTTTTATGCTTTTGGAGCTTTGCCATGGCTCAAGTTCTCAATTCCTTCTGCTGAGGAGTCAGTAAGACAGGAGGCTAATGGTCAAGCCCATTACATGAGGGCTGAGTTTGTTTCCATGGCATTTGGCATTTCTTTAGGAGCGATTCAAGTTTGAAATAACCAAAGCAAAGGTGTAAGGGAAATCATCATCAGAAGAGTCAAGCAGGAAGGAGGGAAGCCTTTATCTTTTAAAGACTTTGCAAGGAAAAGGAGGCTGGAAAAAATCAAAGGGAAGAGAGAAGTACAGAAGAAAGAACTACTCTCTCACCTACTTTGCCAGGAACAGACATACAAAGGGTGCATTTGAGAATGAGTTTCCAATTTCTTTTTTTAAATTATTCAGCTTATTTATCACCTGAGCCTACAAATAATCTAAGCTTTCCTTCAGTTTTCTTGATTTTTATCATGTATGGACTTGCTTGTACAATAGCTACAAAGCAATAGGTCTTTCTCAGCACAGGACGTTTAAATAAACCCTGCATTTACAGTTCAAATGGAACAAATCCAAGTTCATCCTAAACACGTAATCCTCCCATCCAATTACTCTGAGAAGCTCAAAAGCATTTTGCACGGAAGAAGGGTTGCCAGAGCACAGGGCTTTTGCAGAGGTGCAGTGGAGAGGCACCGAGCGCTCGCTGGCAGGATAACAGCGTGCTTGTACCCACCTGCTACACATGTGTCACATCCAGGTGCCAGGCAGCACAATGGCAGGATCCTAAACCCCAGCAGCAAACAGCCAAAGAATGACATCTGAAGCCTTGCCCAAATCTGCTCTCTTCCAGTCCATTTGCTAATTTTTGGCTCAATACTGTCCTACTTTCATCTTGAATGCAGAGATAAACACACAAAAACATCTTCTGATGCCTTTTCTGAACTGTTGTATCACTACTATGGAATATTTTATTCAACACATACAGTTTTTAAGATGCCCTTGCCCTTTTTAAGATCACAATGAATGATAGATCCAGATGCCACCACATGTGGCCCAAAAGCAGAATACAGCATCAGCAGGTAGGTACATTGAGGTTTTAAAACTACTCCCATGATTTAATTCCCCATTTTCCAAATGTACAGATGTCTTATGCCTCTTTTCCCTGATGCAGTTTATCACAGTACAATCAAATGGACAATTGTACATCACTGCAAAGGCAAAGGGAACACAATTTGCCCACCCAAGGCATTACAAAACACAAACAACAGATGTCTATTGGTCTTTTCTTACCCCCTATTCCTATCAAGGGGAGCTGTTGTGTATGTAAAGGCCTTGGGAGGCTGTGGCAATGCCATCCACTCCATTAATCAGCTTATGTGTTGTGCCCTTGGAGGTGAGGAAACCAGATCGCAGCTCAAATTCCCCCAGCCTGCTAGGGGAGATACCAGGTTTACTAGGACCTTGGGGCTTCAGTGTCTTTCCAGCGACTGTTGATAGTCATCTGCACAAATCTCTTTGTTACTGGTTATGGCAGATAGTAAAAACAAAGATACAGAATCACACAGCATAGGCATGTATCTTTATGTGCCACTAGTGATCCATATCCTAGGCTGGGTGCAGCAGAAGAGGCCACAGGGAGATACTTTGATTGTCTAAAATGTAACAAAAATGACAGCTAAAAGTTTTCTCCATCTGTCTGGATCTAAACAGAATCATGTGTGCATACAAATTTGGAACTAAAACAGCAGCAGCAGCCATGAGATGAATGCACTTACTATAAACACTGATTATTTTACTCTTCTCAGTGCAAACCTGCTAATCCAGTGCCTGTGAGAAAGTTATTCTGTGGTCGTGCAGGGCTCTGGGCAACCCAGTGCCTGCCATCCTTTTGGCCACCACATTGTCTCTCTTTTCCCCACCAAAAGATAAGCCTTTTTACTGGAGTCCCAAATACTAATCCCCTGCCACCAGACACAGGTCAGATCTTACATCTGACAACTGCAAACTACAAACCAGCATCTTCTTCCCATGCCCCAAATCTCGTAACATATCCAACTATCCTTGCATTTGCTTGGCCTAATATCTGGTGTCTTCAAATATTTTTCCTGCTGAAAACAATTCAACTTTGAGTAGCTTAATATTAGCTTGTTTCATATCTTCTTTCCTGCTAAGGGTATGCAGCTCTGCTTATGGTATTAAGCAGAGCATAGGCTCACAAGGAGAGATTTAAAAATGATTCTTTAAAATGCTTCTGTACCACAACTTGAATAATTTCTTTAGAAAACATGTGAATTGCACAGAATGTAGTGATTATGGCAGAAAGGGCCAAAAAAATCCTCATTTAAGAAGAGTTTTCCTAGGCTTTTTCACTTTTTGGTACATGTTCCAAATTACTGTCAAAAGGGCCACCTGAAATCTTGCCATCTGAACTACCCCACATATAAAAAAATTATTGCCCTGATAGGAATTAAAACATTCAGCAGAAAATGAGCATTGTTTTTTGGTTTTGGAATGAAATTATCCAATATTCTTTTTATGATAGTACAAATTATTTTTACCAATCACATATCAGAATAGAAATTTCAAAATTAAAGTTAAAATACAGATGATTAAATTAAATTAAACACTCCTTTTCAGAATCTTTTGTTTAAAATATTGTGCAAGTTGGGCTCTTGATCCTCTGTTCAAACTCAATTTGTTAGTTCAAAATCTTTCATTTGACACCATGAATCTTCTCATACTCTGCATCCAATGTAGCAATACATACACAGTATCAGTAACACAGATGCACCTTCAACAGCTTTTGCATTCATGCCTAGTGTGGGGTCATCTTCTCAGCAGTCACAGAACCTGCTCTCAGCACTCCCAGGAGACAGAAGATTTAATGCTGCCATGTTGGTTTTATGGGCCTGGACAAAAAATCCTATTAGGTAAGTTTTTTTTTATAGGTATAGGTACGTGGCAAGGGAAAAAATCAGTTTCCATAGCAGAGGCAATCTACTGTTAATTTTTAAGGTGGGCACCCATTACAGATGCTGCAGAAGCTGTGCTCTCCCAGGTGAGCCATCACCACAGGGGAAGGGCACTGCTCCCTGCATCCCGCTGCATTGTGCTTCCACAGAAGCCTCCTTATGGCACAGGTCAGTACCGACAAATAAAAAGGACCAGAACTTCACCTCATACACTTCACCCATGTTCACATCCTCACACAGCACAAGTTCATTGGCCAGGCAAAGAAGGTTTCTGTGTGAGAACTTCTGAGTATGGTCTCACAGCAGGTTAGTGCTACTCAGCATAAGCTACAGTTTAACCTATCCAATGCAGGCTACAATTTGAAAAAGGACTTTTGGGCCACTGAACTTCATTATTTAGGCCTGATTTTGAGCAGCACATTTTAATGCATGTCCCCTGCTATTAGGAGGCAAGCTCGGGGAATACAACTATTAACAATAGCTTTGCAAATTATTAGAGACTTCTCTATCCCAGGTGAAAAAACAAATGATTCCCAGACCAAAGGGCACACAGTTCCTCTCCTAGCAGCAGTGGGTTTCTCTCACAGGGAGAATATTTTTATTAGTTTTTCAAAGGGCCTGGTATAATACTGCTGCACTTACCTCTAATGTGCTGTAAAGAGACTTGAACTGCTGCCAGCAGGAGGGCTGTGAAGGGACTTTTGAGGCACTGTGACAGGCCTTCAATTGATTTTACTAGCAGCTTTTACACATCTCCTTGGAACTCCATTAAAACAGTTTATTTAGTGTTGTTTCAATTGCTTTCATTAAAGATCTGTTTTGTGCTGTTCCAGTTGGAGTGTTCTCTCAGTCTGGTACTTCTCTGAGGTCTCTGGCTGGGATGCAAAAGCCACTGCCGTTATCCTGCAGACCATAGGCCGCTTAATTTTTACATAAGTCTCTTATCTTCACATACTTTGAAGTACTTTTTCTTTCCATGCAAATCATTCCTACCCACAAATTAAATCTGAATTGCTGCAGCAATGCTGGAAAGGAAGTTATAGGAAGTTATAAATAAAGGATATATTTTATTAAACTTCAGTATGCATGGACTATGGATCTGCTTTGCTCACATCAAAGAGAAATACTTACTTCGAGTGAGCTCTGGTCAACTCAAGCCAAAACTGCAGGACAGCTAAGAAAATCATTCAATGAAAAAGAGGGAGCAATGGCCTGCTCTGAGCCCTCCCTAATTTCATTTTTATGTGGCACGTCAATCTCCATGTGCCAGGGCTGATGTTTAACCACCTCTGTCTAGTATGATGCAGAGCTTCAGCTCCTGGAAGGGTTAGGTCTGAAATTACTCTCACTCTCTTTGTGTTGCTTCCACTTGGGATCTGCAAAATTAACATTTGTTCTAGTTATTTTTTCCCATCTTTCCCAACTTCCTCTTTCTTCATTGTTAAATTAAAATAAGTATTTACATGAAGGATGAACCCTTAAACATCTGAAAAGCATCTAGCTCTGTGCTAGGCTTCCTCTAGAAAGCTACAGAATTTCCTTGGGTGTTTCCTACAGCAGGAGGTTTCCTACATTGTCATAATTCATAAAGATTCCACATGGGTAGGCTTTCATGTTCTCTGAACACACACTTTGGGTTTTATTTCCTTTTTTAAAAATTAAATTTACTCAAGACTCATGAGCCTAAAGAATCTGAACATCTTTTTCCTCCCAAAATTTTGTGTGTGTATCTTTGTAGAGAACAAGGAACTTCATTGTCAGTAGTTTATGAACTAGCCATTTTTCTAATATAAAGTAGCATAAACATCATTAGCAAACACTGCTGAATTGCTGCATTCCTTTTATAACTTATTTGAAGATCCACTTTCTTTAGGAAGATCCTCACAACAAATTCTGGACTTGTTTCCAATGACAGCTGGCACCTTGCTGCCAAAAGCACAGTCCCTCAACTTCAGGCTGTTCATGTCCATTTGCTCTCCCATGAGTGCATTTTTGGGGGGAAGAACTGCGGCTTGGCTGAGTATCTAAACAGCCAAAATATTTGAGAAGCTAAGCAATCACTTTTGTCATTTAAACAATTCCAAATCTGCATTTGTACTTTGCAGCTCAACTGTGAAACACGCAAGTGATGCAACTAGAAAGGAATATTAAGCCTTTCTTCCTCCCTCTCAGCTCCCTTGTGGAACATTTAGGGGAAACTCAGATGATTTTCCAGCTTAACAGAAAATGAGGCATTACTTACACTATGGGGGCCCAATCTATTACCCTCAGGACATGAGGAAAACGCCCACTGACATCACTGGAGATTACTCATCGGTAGGGTGGGAGAACAGGAGACAAAGATATTTAGTGCAGACTGCATGTCTAGATCCCAGAGCTCCTCCTAATTTGTCTTGAAATTTCCAGCTGTCAAGCTACTCTGCCAAACCACCTAGTTTCTTGGCCTTTCAGCTCACCTGCTCTGCTTTTTACCCTCTGTCTTGCTTTTCCCTATTTCATTAGCTACAGTTTTTAATGTGGGTTTTGCAGACTCTATAACAACTCACAGAATCATCAAAGAAAGACAAACACCCAAAATATTGTGTTCTAGAGTGTTCCAAAAATAATAACCACAAAGACATGAAGACCTGCTAACAAAACATTTTTTAAAGCAATAGTGAAACATGAACTGTTGGTTTTTAAGCAGTTAAACAGCCATTCCTGAAAATATATTACTTTTTGGTATCAGAAAGATTACTATTCTCGATATGTAACAACAGAAGTAACTTTTCAAAATGAGAGCACAGAAATGGAAAAGTGCCAAGGCTTAGAAATGCTGGAAAGAATGCTAGGAAAGCAGGTGATGAATGGTTTGCTGGAGATCCACTTTCAAGGAAGTAGCATAAAGTGAACAAGGCATCTAAACGACAGATGAAAAATATACTTCCTTCTAAACACTTTCACCTGTGAAAGAAGCTTTAAAACACTGACAGTTTTTTTCCTTCTCATAACATCTCTTAATTTTTGGTTTTCTATTTTACTCTTTTTCCTGAAGAAGAGTCCTAAATTTGAGTTCACACCAAGAAAATATCAGGACAGGGAAAACAGCAACACAGGATTTAAATAGTAAGTTATTATTTAAATTCAGCTGGAAGTGTACCATACATCCAGCTGCTAGGTGTCAGCCAGTCCCTTGGGTTTTTTTACTCCTTATCTCGCTGGCTTTCACTCGTGTTCTTCTCTCAGATCTCTTCCTCTTTCAAGCACCTCTGCCACTTTCTCCTTCTCACAGACATTTACAACACTTCCGCTCTCCTAAATCACTTGTCCTAGCTGTTGACCTTACTTTCTCCCTTACTTTTTCTCCCTCTGGTGTCTGTATTTTTGACATGGAGAGCAGAGCTGGGACTGTCTCCTCATGCCATCTGTCATGGAAGTCATGCTCTACAGGCAGCCCGTGCTTCAAGTTTTCACTGCTTTTCCCCATGAAAAATGCTTCCCTGAATGATGTGACAGGGAGGATTTTTTGGGAGAGTCGATGGCAGGAAGCTCTCACTCATGCCTGCAGACAAGGCAAATGGACCAGTCCATCTGTAAGCCAGCCAGGAATGTATGATCCATCACATGCACAGTAATGCAGTCTCTGAGTAAGTTGCCAGCAGGCTGGCTCTTGATCTGAAAAGTTTCCTAGGTAAGGTGATGGATCATGTCCTACACTTTCCCATTCTGCAGGGTGGAGTCCATTGAGGGAAAGCAATCCTGCCCAAATAAGTAGCAGAGAGGCAGAAAAAAGTAAAGGTACAGAATTTGTAATGGATGCTACAAACTAAAATATGCACATTCATCCCCTCCTGAGAAAAAGAAAGAAGCAAAACATTAGCACCTCAGGCCTGCAGATAACAAAATGTTATTTTCATTAGAATCTCAGTTTTAATAGCAGCAAAGCAAGGGGGAACAGGATCCAAACAGTGTCATTCCCAAGCAAAGCAGTGTTACAGAGTAGAGGGCCAATGTTCAACAGCTAGAGAGCTAATATTTAACACAGCAGTGGGGTATGAATTCCTGAGCACTCACTACTCATTACAAAAAAACCACAACCAAAACAAAACACAAACAAACAATAACCACCACTAAAGGGTACTTGATTCAGCCCTTTCTCTAATATAAATCCTTCTGCAATACCATCCGTCTATCCATCAACTAGAGACAGGGGAAAAAAAATAATTAGAAAGAAAGAGATGAATCCTGGGGAGAAACAGAGAGTTTTATTCATAGAGAAAGATTAGTGAATCAGTGATCCCAGGACTTCACAAGGTTTGCTAAAGTCATGGTACCAGGATGCCTTTGGCTGAGGCACAGGAACATGGTATCAGACAGCCTGAATGTCACCATTGTCCTTCTGTCCTAATGGCTGGTTCTGGGACCAAGGCAGCATTTCTTTCACTTGAATCTGGGCCAGAACATATTTCAGTGTTCCTCATAGGCTGAGCTACATGTTGACTACCACCCAGTCTTGTGGTAATGATGATGACTGCTAACTACTGAAGGAGGAACAAAATTAAGTCTGCTCTTTGCTCTAGCAGCACTGTTTTGTCTGCTTAGCAGTAACCCAACACCCCTTGAAGAGTACAGAATGTAAGGGGATACTTCAGGCAGGAGAGATCAGCAGCTTGTTAATGTTGACTTGGGAAATGAGGCCATTCTGAGCTCATGGCAACTTGTCTGAATTGCCATCAGCTTCAGCCAGGAGAGGAATTGCCTGCAGATCAAACTGGCTGATGGCTAGCATTGGTGCACTGCCTCCAGCAAAACCACTCTTCCCCCACAGAAATGGAAGAGGTCCCCTGACACAAAGCAAGCAAAACACTTCCTAGAGCATCTATGACAGCAATGTCTTACACCAATTCTTTCTAAGGCAAGCTCACAATCTTCCTAGTTAGTCTGTTTCACCACTTTGCTCCCTTAAAAATACATTTTTTCTAATATAGGAGCTAATCTCTGTTGCAAACTCACTGGTTTTATTTCCCTTGTGATCACAAACCTGCAGAACAAGTACTGCTGACCTCTTTATTATCTATTAATAGATCTTGCTATACTGGAAGCCATAAGTGTAGACCATCTTTTTTGGATGGGAAAGGAGGAAAAAAAAAAACGAACAAAAAAAGGAAAGTTCCTCATGTTTTCCTCATAGGTCATTTCTAAATCTCCTGTCATTCCTATTGTTGCATTATGGACCTCCTCTGATTTACCTTAAACTTTGCCATACTGCTGGAAAAAGAATAAGCGCAGTACTGCAACCAGGATCTCACTGGAAAGGGGCAAGTAACCTCCTACCATACCTCCCTTGGAAGGAGCTTGTGCTCCTCTGCCCTTTCTTTTTTTTCTTTTTTTTTAATAAAAGAAATTCTCACACAAACTTCAGTGCATTGGACAAATTCTTAACTAAAATTGCTCTGGAGGATCAGGCCCAATGTAAACCAATGAAGTATTTCACTTCAGATGTCACTGATGGGACAGCAGAAGGAGGAGACTGTTTTGTTTAGATACTCAGCAAAAGAACTCCTATCTTCCAGATGGCTGAGAAGAAAAGATTAGCAACCATGATGACATGATAACACAGATTCTGGAACAAGCTGGGGGATGGCAGAGAGCCCAAGGAAGATACAAAATGAGTGAGAAATGGATGGTGAATTGAGAGGAGGAAACAACAAATGAAATAAACCCCTGGTACTGACGTGAGTGTGGCCTAGGAAATGTGTGAACTACTTCTACTCCACATAAAGGCGTGAGCACATACCCAGGTTTCAGCTGGGATAGAGTAAGTTTACTTCCCAGTAACTGGTATAGTGCTGATTTAGACTCAGGATGACAATAATGCTCATGACACACTGCTGTTTTGGTTGGTGCTGAGCCAAGGGCTCTTCAGCTCCTCACCCCATCCCACCAGCAAAGAGGCTGGGGGTGCACAAGCTGGGAGGGGACACAGCCAGGACAGCTGATCCCAACTGACCCAAGGCACATTCCGTGCCTCTATGACATCATGCTCAGCCTATAGAGCTGGGGGAAGAAGGGAGGAACGAGGGGACATTCAGAGGAACAGCAAATGTCTTCCGAAATCAGGGAGCCCTGCTTTCCTGTGGATGGTCAAACACTGGCTTTCCCATGGGTAATGGTGAAGGAATTCCTTGTTTTGGTTTACTTATATCATTCACCCACAAGTTGTTTTTCACTTTTACCCTTCCAATTCTCTCCACCATCCCACTGGGAGGAGAGTGAGCTAGTGGCTGCATGGGGCTTCGTTGCTGTCTGAGTTTAAACCATAACAGCGTGTCCTGTCATAAAGATGTAACAAAGTTCTGATGGAATATTTCAGCTTCTCATTGACAATGAGAGACACCACTAGCCCAGGTGGAAATTTGGGGCAGCTATTTCTAACTTCAATTTTGTATAGAATGGAACATGAATACATAAATTACTAGCCCAAATCAATTAATACTCATTTATAACCACAAATGTGAGTCTGGAAAGTACAGGCATGAACTGCACCTGTAATTTACAAGCTAGAAAAAAAGCCAACATAACCACCCCAAACAGCAGCATTGTTTTAGACACTATAAATGTATATTTGACTTTGAAAAACTTGTCAAAAGACTAAGTCTGGCAAGCGAGCAGTGAAGAGTTGTGTCTAAAATTACCTGCCCAAAAAAAGGAGGCACAGGGACTGAAAAGTAAGCAAATAAGAAATAAAGGGGATTAAAATAATTTTAAAATACAAAAAAGAAATAGATTATTAAAAAAAAAGAGAGATGGGAGTAGTCTTTTATCAACCACTAACCAAAGCCAATCTATATTCTGCAGATAAATAGATCCACTCTGTTTCTACTATTTTACAGAAGCATTCTTCCAGATTTTTCCTTTCTCTGTCAATTTTGCTCTCCTTACTCTGTTTATATCTTTCAACTTGTTCTTTTCCCATCTTAATGTGTTTGGAATTACTTCAGAAATCAAATAGCATGGAAATAAAACTCCAATCAGAGATCTGCTTAGTGACACCTCCAGAATTCAGATTTTGGCAGTGATGAAAACGAATTCTGATACTATTCAGCAAGGCTCAGACAGAAATAAACAGGCTTACAGAAATAACTGCTTTCACAGAGAGTGTCTACCATCTTCAGAATTTCTTGACTACTGTCAAAAGCTTAATCCAAACATTTTTGGCTGCAAATAAGAATGAAGAAGAAAGTGTCAATGGTTGACTTTTTGGGGGAAGGTGTGTGAATGGCAGCCTGTCAAATAAAGGGATGATGTTTTCCAAGAAAAAAAAAATTACAATCTGTAAAAAAAAATACAAGCATAAAAGGCAAACAGTAACCAAAAAAGGCTTCCAAACATTCGTCTGTTTCTAAATGCAGATAACTACAGCTTTCTCATCAATTCTTCCCTCAGGCCATTTTCAGTTTTCTTTGAAATTCTTTTAACTACAGTACATATTTTTAAACAGTGGGGATATATAATGATTTGAACAGTTTATTACAAGGTGTCAGATTTTCCAGCAGTAAATACATTTAAAATCAGGACCAGATTGTTTAGGCATAAATATTGTTACTTGCTTCTCACCCAAGAAGTTAGCAGAAATTCAGGGTCAAAATGTCATTTTATTCTAAAAAAGAAGTTTATATAGAGGATGCACATCTCTTACATGGTCTTGTTATTTACAAAGAGAGTACTAGAAAATCTATTTCCCTGAACACAGTAGGAGATAGCTTATTTGCTCACTGTGCTCAACTTCCATCTAGCTGACAATGAACTCAACCCCCTCTCTTTGTCAGTTCCCTTTCATCCCTCAGGATTTTCACTTAATGCTTGTTTTGCTTGACTTCTTGCTTCTCCTCTGTCCACTGATCTGCAGTTATAATTGCTTTTTTCATGGCAACAGAAAAAGTATAATCATAGAATCACAGAATCTCCTGAGTGGGAAGGAACCCATCAAGACCACTGAGTCCAACTCCTAGCCCTGCACAGGACCCCCCAAGAGTCACAACATGTGCCTGAGGGTGGTATCCCAACACTTCCTAAACTCTGTCAGGCTGGTGCTGTGACCACTTCCCTGGGGAGCCCGTTCTAGTCCTAACCACCCTTGGGCTGAAGAATGTTGTTTTAGTATCCAATCTAAACCTTCCCAGACACAACTCCAGGCCATTCCCTTGGGTCCTGTCACTGGTCACCACTGAGAAGGCATCAGTGCCTGGCCCTTTGCTTCCCCTCATGAGGAATTTGTAACCATGATGAGGTGTCTCCTCAGTCTCCTCCAGGCTGAACAGACTTCAGCTGCTCCTCACATGGCTTCTCTTCCAGAGTCTTCACCATCCTCCTGGCCCTTCCTTGGATGCTCTCCAATAGTTTAATATCTTTTTAATATTGTGGTACCCAAAACTGCCCCCAGTACTTGAGGTGAAGTCTCCCCAGTGCAGAGCAGAGCAGGACAATCCCTTGCCTGGCTGGTGATGCTGTGCCTGACACACTCCAGGCTGGCCCTCGTGCCTGCCAGGGCACTGCTGACTCATGTTCAACTTGACATAGACCAGGACCCCCAAGTCCCTTTTGATGGCACTTCTCTTCAGCACCTCACTGCCCAGTCTATACACACATAAGCCTTTTTGCAAGCAAAGATACACGCTTGAGCTTTTGATCAAAGCTGTTACAATTCCAACACTTTTGTTCAGTGAGGAAGACCCACCATTCATTACAATTTAGAGTATCACAAAAGGATATCAGTTCACCTGCTGGTTACAAAAAGGCTTAAGCTGACCCATGATACTATTTCTGCATCCCACCATCAATTACTGAGAATTACTGAGACTAATATAGGAATTATTGAGTCACATTCCAGAATCATAATGGTCCCCCAGACTTAACAGCTGTGAATGAGCATTAACAGTATGTGAAGGGTCAACAACAGATAAAAGATACTTTCAGGACAGATATTAACTTTGTTTTAAAATCCCATTTTTCGCTGTTATTTTCAGGAAAAAAAGAGTTGTTACTGTGACCTCCCTGTGAGGCAAGTAGAAATAAAAGAGCAAAAAGTAACATTTGTGAGGGTTTTTATTTTTGATGGCTGATATAATTTTCAGTTGGAGTGAGCTGCTCTACTTTGCAGAAATAAAACCAGTCTCTTTTAGACTTTGAGAGATTACAGACTGACACAAATTAATTAGAATAAAGTGAAGTAAAAAAACCCAGAGTGGTTCAAAGCTCCAACAGAGCTGATATGCTCTCAGAGTGGGGATTTAAAACAGACATGTTGGATTTGTAAGGAATGATACAAACACACACAAAATGTTGCTTGAAGGTAAAGTAATTTTTGACAACTTGTAGGAGGACTTGTAAAAGTTTTTCAAGTTTCTTCAAAGACTGACTAAGAAGTTGTGTTACAGAAAGTTGAGAAACTTTGCACTTTGTATACTGTCAGAGATTTCCTCTTTATACAAGAGTTCTCTCTAGAAGGAAAATAGGAAAAAAAGTGGGGGAAAGAATTGGAGTACCCCAAAAACGGCCAAATAACTATTTTCTAAAGGAAGAGCTCCAGAAAGAGCTGGGGAAAGTACTTGGATGACAGAAAGCAAAGTTTTTTTACTGGAGGTGGTTTATCCCACTTCAACAGAAATGGTTGTGAAAAGCTGCTTCCATAAGATATTCTCTCTGCTGCTGCTGTTTCTCCCAGAAGCAGCTTGGTCAAATTGGTTGGCAGTTGCCACTATTCTGAAGAGGCTGATCATGTTGCAAATACACGTCATGAATGAAAAGATAAAGACAGCACTACTGACTTGAGGGGACAGTGGCTAAAACTGCAGTCAAGGTTGGTTAGACCATCCTCACTGAAAGCCAAAAAACAATTCTTAAAGTTCAATTTACTTTCAAAATGTAAATATCTATGTCAGGAACTGTCATAAATTTTTATACTAAGTGTGGGAAAAGGCAGGAAAAGGAAAAACAAAATCACAGTCAATTTAAGGTGGAGAAGTAAAGCAGAGATCCTCTAGTGGTGAAGTTTATCACTCATTAAGAAGTCTGTTTCCAAACCAGCCAGATAAATAAATGGGGAAGGATACAAAATTTGGCAGAAGAGGAGAAAAATCCTCAAATGCATGAAAATTTTGTCAATTCTTTTAACAGCATTATTTACAATATGAAGTGGGTAACTGAAAGAGGTTATCAGTTTCAGGTCAGCTTTCCTTTCCTCAAGACTCACAAACCCCTGATGACTGGAAGACAGACAAGGTCAGGGAAAGGTATTTCTGGTTGCAGTGAGGACAAAGCAGATTACTAGTGTCTAGTTTTGATATTAAAATGCAAATTCTCTGTTATTCCCACACCAAAACAGCAGCAGCCCCTGTCACACCTGGAGATCATGGGGGCAGTCATCCTCCAGGAACAGCAAACTGTGGTTGGAAAGAGAAGGTGCTCAGGAGCAGCAGTCTCAGTTTTGCAGGGAACACTACATCTCCCTTACCTGAGAGACCTGCCAGTCCTGTGGGTGAGAGGTGCATCCCAAATCACATTGTCAGGAAATCAAAGGGACTGATAGGTTCTCAATTTTCACATGTATTTTCTTGAAGTAGCTTGTATGTTAAAAGCCCTACACATTGCTTTGATTTCTTATGATACTTTCCTTAGCTTAGCAAGGGGCTCTGCTGATGTCAAATCCCAGAAAATTATTCAAGGAAAGAGACCTAAGGAAGCCTGGCTTGAACTATGAAAGCCTATCCAGAAGAGACATTTAAATTCCCACAGTGATACAGTTATTTTTTGCTATTTCTGTTTCCTTTAAGTACCATTTTCATAACAATACCACACCAGGGTATTATATAGTGGCTGCAGAGAGATTTTTCAGAGCATTTGAAAAAAACAACAGTAAATTAAAAGTCACTATGATATGTGCATATTGACCTGATTAAAACAAAACATAAGAAATCCATCTACCCCCAAAAATAAAGCATCCTGGGAGGAGGCTGTGCTTGATATAATTAGCACCTGAGATAGAAAAAGGAAGTGTGCACAGGTCTCCAGAGACAATTTTTTTCAAAGGCACAAAAATGTCCCACAAATATGGGTTAAAAGGACACGCAAAGATCATTTTTAGATTGAAAAACCTAAACCAGAGTCAGATGTACTTCATATTTGACTCAAAGGTGCACTGGCAGATAATAAGGCAACTCTTCACCTTTTATCATACTTCCAAAGTGTAATCATCTTATTCCCACAAAAGAAGACATGTTTGTGATATAAGCGGGAAAAAAAAAAAAAAAATCTGTCTCCAGAGCAGAGATGGGGTGGGCTTCCTAAAGAGCTAGAATGATCTAAGGGAATGCACTTCACCCCTGCCATCGGCCTTCCTACAGATACCTCAGCTAGCCAAGCCTTTTATGCATCTAAACAGCATTTTCACTAGACTACATATAGTTTATTTTATACATGGTGCTTTTTTTCCTGAAGTAGTCATCACTGAAGCACAAGTTCAGCAGAATTGTAACTGTTTTCCATTACCTCTAAACTTAGGAATATATAATCCAAACAGGAAAGTTGGCTACAAAAAGTAGGCATGCTGAGACTGTGGTCTGTATTTAGTTTTTGCAGATCGGCTAAAATGGAGCATTAAGTGTTATGAACTACATTTCAATATACCTGTCTTAATTATAAGGCTATATTATATCTTTTGACAGACCAGTGCCAAAAAATCTTCATGAGAGATGGAGCAGACTTGTGGTCTGGGGTTTCAGAAAGGGACAAAATAAATCTGTGAAAATCTGCATCACACAAATAACTGAGAGCCACTACATGAAGGAGGAATGTCCAAGGGAACAGACTGAAGTTGTGGGAGATGGTCACCTCTATTGCCATATGCTTGTAAAGATTGGCAGACACCTTCTCCATATCATGGGGAAATCAGGATACAGGCTCAGTCACTTTGTCTGGGAAAGCACTGAAGTGGTGATGAGCAAAACAATGTTCAGAGGGCTGGGCTGCAAGGCACAGGCACAACCAGAGCAAGTAGATTTATTACCACCCAGTAGCAGTCGTGTCCACCTCCCAGAGAAACTCCACAGGGCTGTATTATAATACCAGGCAACTTAATGCCTAAGGTTTTGACAGATTTTCCCTCCAAAATCTTGTCAGGGCTACGGAGTTGTTGAAAATATGATGGCAACACACCCTCAGCTGCTCCTGTCCACATCCAGCATCTTAGTTCAAATCCTCTCACAGGGTGCAGGGCCTTCTGTCAAAGCCTTTGTTGTCACTGTCACTTAACAAGGCTGTTTAGCTGAAATTCTGTTCTGTGCTCATGGTGATCATTAACAGAGCTGAGGATAGCCCTCACAAGTCCTGACCCCTGCCAGTACTGCCAGACTTTTCTTCTCACTATTTTATTGCTGTTCTGCTAAAGGCACATGGCTGCTGTTAAAATCCCAGCCAGCTGCTAACAACTGCTGGGTTTTTCCCAGTTCATTAGAGGTCTACAAATAGTTTTAAATCATTAAGCTAATTAAGCAGAAATAAAGCCTGCCAAATGGTTGTAGGCCTTAAACAAAATACATATCTAGAAATTGCTGACCTGGTAAAAGACTGCAGGAAGGGTCATCATGCTAAGCCTTAGTTCATCAGCTTCCCTTATGCACATATTTGAGTGTCCTGGCCAGGAGCAGTAGCTTTTGGCACCACAGCCTGCTGTTAGGGTGGGCCAAACACAATTCATGCTTCTTGGTTAGCCCATCACCCCTGTCCTGGAGTGTGTCAGACACAGCATGGCCAGCCAGGCCATGGGATTTTCCCGCTCTGCTCTGTGCTGGGGCAGCCTCACCCCAGGTTCTGGGGGCAGTTTTGGGTGCCACAATATAAAAAAGACATTAAAATACTAGAGAGTGTCCAATAGAAGGCAGCAAACATGATGAAGGGTCTGGAGAGGAAGCCGTGTGAGGAGGACTGCTGAGTAAGTCTGAGTAAGTCACTCAGGGGCCACATATTCAGTTTTAAATAAAACTTTAGTACCTGTGGAAAATAATTATGTTGTAGTGCAGGAGGCAACTGGCCAGCCTGAAAAGGCATATTTTTGCAAACCTTTAAGGTATAAATTGGGAAAACAATGGGGTGTTCATAAGTTCTTGTATATGCCCAATTCGCCCAAGGCACTTTTAGGGAGAGATTTATTGGAGCAGTTACAAGCAACCATTACATTCAAAAATTGAGAGCTTACTTTGGAGGTGAATGATCAAAAGTACATAGACGTATTAAGTTTAACCTTAACAGCTATTGAAATTAAGGAGGAAATTGATGAAGAGATATTAAGTCAAGTATTTCCCAGGTTATGGACCTCTGATGTACCAGGGAGGGCAAAAAATGCCTCCCCCATAGTAATTAAGCTTAAGAAAGGGATACAACCAGTGAGAATTAAGCAGTATCACCTAAAAAAAGAAGACAGGGAAGGAATCAGCCCAATAACTGAAAATTTTCTGCAGTTAGGGTTATTGAAAGAATGCCAATCTGATTTCAATACTCCCATTTTACCCATTTGGAAATCTGATGGGTCATATCGCCCCCCCTGAAATATCATGTTTTCTGCTGGGCTGTTGGGGTCCACTCAATGGAGCCTTGGAGAGCAACTTGCAAAAGATCTGGAGTCCTGGGAAGCTCCACAGGAAGAAGGAAGGCTATTGCAGTACATGGATGATCTTCTAGTAGCCACTCGGATGAGGGAAGCATGTGTGGCCTGGATGGTAAGGCTTTTGAATTTTCTAGGACTCTAAGGATACACAGTATCTGTGGGGGGATGGAATAGAAGAAAGTAGAGATAGTGCAGAAGGTAATCACGCCCTTGAGGAGTTGCAGCTGTACTAACTACCCAAGATTAGGAACAGGCCTGCCCTTAACAGGCCACAGCTGTAACCAATGAGAAGAGAAGTGCTATAAGAGAGTGGGTTGGCTGGTTGAGAAGGAAATTAGAGTTTGTTGGCTGTGCTGTGAGGAAGGAGTCAGTACTGTGAGGAGCTGCCCATGAGAAATTATGAAGAAGGTATGGAACTTTTACAAATAAGATGACAACAAGTATCAAAGAAAAAGGCACAAGTAGTGGAACAGAAAGTAATCTACCTGGGATACAAAGTCAGTGCTGGGCAACAGACTTTAGGGCAGGCTTGCAAAAACCACATGCCAAACCCTGAAACTCCAGACAGCAAAGGAACTCCGAACCTTCTTAAGCATGGCAGGGTGGTGCTGGCTGTTGGTTTATAATTACGGACTGTACATCATATAGAGATCTCCAGTGGACAAAGGAAGCCACGTGAGCCTTTCACCAGCTAAAGAGTGCCCTCATGTCAGCTCCAGCTTTGAGACTTCCAGATGTAAGTAAACCATTCTTTCTATTTTCCCATGAAAGACAGGGTATTGCCCTGGGAATATTGGCTCAGGACTTGGGTCCATACCAGAGGGCTAGATGCAACCGCCAAAGGATGGCCAGGTTGCCTCAGAGCTGTAGCAACAGTTGTGCTGAATATATAAGAGACACACAACTGGGACAGAAAATGACTGTGCTAGTGTCCCACACAATGTCCACAGTACTGGAAGTAAAGGGTGGCCACTGGCTTTCACCACAGAGGTTCCTGAAATACCAGGCCATCGTGGTAGAACATGATGATGTAGAGATAGTGGTAACTAATATTGTCAACCCAGCTTCTTTTCTCAGTGGAAATCAAGGAGAAGCAGTGCACCATGGTTGCATGGAGACCCTTGAAGCTACTTACTCCAGCTGCTCAGCCTTGAAGAACGCTCCTTTGGACAATGCAGAGACTTAGCTGATTGCACTGACCCGTGCCTTGGAAATGGCAAAAGGAAAGAGAATAAACATCTATACAGACTTGAGGTACGCATTCAGATGCATGCACATGGAGCCATCTGGACAGAGAGGGGACTGCTGACCTAACAAGGAAAGGAGAGATAATCTGGCTGCTGGAAGCAGTTCAGCTGCCTGAAAAGGTAGCAACTATGCATATTAAGGCACACCAGAGAGCGAGCTCAGAATTAGAGGAAGGAAATGAGCTGGTGGATGGAGAGGCAAAGAAAGTAGCAAAAGGTGAGGTAATTATGGACAGGTTTCCCTTGAAGGTAAGCCAAAATGTAATAAGAAAGATAGAAATCTAATTGAAGATCAAAAAGGGACATAAAACCAAGAAGGGTGGGCTACCATTGAAGGGAAGCTGGTAATCCCTTCCCATTTGTGTGGTCGCTAGTTAGGGGAGAGCACCAGAAAACACACTGGGGCCTTACTACTTAAAAGCTTTTATGAAGTGTGGCTCCTTTCCCAGAATGACCAAGGCTGCTGGTGTTACAGAGTGCATTGAAATGAAGTGTTGACTTTTAAGTAGTGGTTTCCATAGGCTTTCTAGAATACATATCTGATTGAAAGAATCATTGCTAGGAATTTATATGCCACTGTTACTCAGGTAAACTGGCAGTGAGGTCCTTACCTCCAGACTAACCCCAAGAATACCCCCAGACTGAAACTCAGTCAGATTGGGTGGGGCCATGGGCCACTGGACAGCAGTGGCAAATTGACTTTCCAGAACTCCCAAGGAAGGGGGATAGCGGTATTCATTAGTACTGATAGATACATTTTCAGGATGACCAGAAACGTTCCCCACCAGAACTGTCAAGACTAGAGAGGTGACCTGGGTATTATTACATGAAATAATACCACACTTTGGTGTTCCAGCCACAATATCCTCAGATAGAGGATCACATTTCATTTCTGAAATAGTGCAACAGATTGGTAGCCACCTGGTCATAGACTGGGAACTTCATACTCCATACTGCCCCCAGCTGAGCACCCCCAGGTGGAGAAAACTAATCATTTGATTAAGCAGCAGATTGTAGTACTGCGGCAGGAAGTTAATCTGTCCTGGTCCCAAGCTCTTCCACTGGCACTATTGCAAATTCTATCTAAACCTCAGGCTAAAGAAAAGATGAGTCCCTTTGAAATGTTTCATGGAAGGCCATATGGAATACAAAAGGGAATGTCCACCCACATTGGGGAGGTAACATTGGCCACCTACATGGTGGCTTTAAGCAAACAGCTCAGAGAAATTGAGAAACACATGGCTGGAACTTGGAGCAGGCAGCTAGGTGGACCAGTACATGACATACAGCCTAAAGGTTATGTATATGTTAAGTCTCTTACAGAAAAGGCTTTGGAACCACAGTGGGAGAGACCATTCCAGGTGCTTCTCACCACCTTCACCACAATCAAGATCAAGGAGCAGCATGCCTGGATCCACCACTCTTGAGTGAAGAAGGCCCCAGAAGCCCCTTGGAGAGTAACACCAGGAAACAATGAACTGAGACTAAAGCTTACTCAGGCAAAATGAGTATATTGCAGCTGGGGGTAATTTGTAATTTTATTTACAGAATTGTTTTGTATATAATTATAACTGGAGTCTTAGAATTTGAGAGTACCTCTATCCAAAGCAATGCTGAATGGCCTTGGTCCCAAGCTTTTAATCAGTATGCTGGATCCATGGGAGAACCTTCTGAGATAAAAGATTTAAACCTGTCCAGTGTGGCAATCCATGGGAATCAGGTATATGAGGAGCAGGAGTAGCAGGAACTGTGGACACTTCAAGGGATCAGAGAAGAAGAAATCAAGGTAATGTGCTGAGTGGTCAATGGGATTGCTCATGAGAGTTCAGATGCAATTAGTGTCTTAACCTCTCCTGTATACAAACACCAGGAAGAATGTGGATGAACAACAACTGTTGTTCAATCCAGAATGGTCTCTCAAACGTGTTGAATTGCCAATGCAAATTAACAACTCAAAAATCTAACCAGCCTGCTCCTCTTTGCTAAGAAATCCTTTGAGAGCTAGACAATGTAGTTACAAAGACAAGTATACTTCAGAAGCAGAAGAAGAAAAGATCTAACTGGAATATTAAAGACAGGATTGGGAGTTTTAAATGGAATTGATTCAGAAATACTGATGAATAAGCTGGCCACTACAGCAGGTGGCCTAGCAAAATTGAAGCGGCCTTTACAGTCATATCTATTGGCATTAGGAACTGGTCAGTGGCAGATTTCAAAAGTATTGCCAAAGTGGGAAAAGACTGGGGACCAAGACCACAAGCTAATACTAGAAGCGCTTAGTACAATTCAAGATAATGTGTTTTTAGCTTTCAGTTGTATGCAAGCACATATGGATGTAGGCAGCAGCAGCTTTTATCATATGGGAAGGGGGTGAAGGTAATTTTCCAGAAATTCAGAAGGTTGTCTGGGATAATGCGATTTATTTTGAAAGGAAGTTTCAATCCTGGTGGACTATGGTAAATTTCACCTATGATCCTGCTTCTAATGTGGCCACTGCCTTTGTGCTTACCATACGTGATAATGCCACTCTTTATATTATCCACCCCATCGTTGCACTAGGATTAAATAATGAAAAAACGGTGCTCTACCCTTAAGAACATAGGGTGTGGGCACGAAAGGTGAATGAAAAGTGGCAAACAGTAAACTTAGAATCTTGTATTACTAGGGAACAACTAGGACTCATTTTTGAAGGCAACACTATTAATGCTCAAGATGTGTGTCCAGACACTGAACAAAGTATTTGCCACTTTGAGGTTCATCCGGTCACTGATCAGAAAACTGTGCTCGTATATACTAGTAAAGGTTCTGTGTGCTTGAGAACTGTTTGTGCTATTGTAAAAATTCATAACAACTATGTTATTTTGTGTAGTAGAAATCATTCTAACATTCGTATTTGTAGTTTTGTGAACCTCCTTATTAAATGTACATGGTAAAGCATTAAGACACTTATTATTGTAGGGATTTGCATTAAGTAAAAGAGTATACTTATGTTCTAGGGAAGGAGGGAAATGAGACGGAGTGGAAATTTCCCAGCGTAGAAATCCATTTTGATTTAGGTGAAATGCACATATTTGCGTTAAGCTTTGAGTAGCCTGCGAACATAGCTGTTTAGGCTGACTGCCTGTTCTCACAAAAACCTATGCTTGGAAAAACTGCTTCAGCAGAATGAAAAGAGATAAGGGGGAGGATGGGGACAGACAGAAAGGATTCTATGGAGGGCAGGGCATCATGAAGCAGGCATTCTTTCTGATAAAGAAGAATTAGCAGTAAATGTCACGTGAAATCAGTAGAAGGAATATGTATGTATCTATGGTGAAATTGGATGCATATCTATTTGAGAGGGAGACAAAAAGGATCTGGAGTTCCCAGAGGTATGCATGTCATTTTGGGGAAAAAAATGCCACATGTGTCCAGCGCTGTAATTAACATACTGGCTTTAAACCTTTCACAAAGTTATGGAGATGTTTTACCGCTGGGAATCAACTTCTAATGGCTTTGAAATCGATGAAGATAACTCTTTTTTTCAGGATCGATGTCATGTCACAGCTGTATTCCCCCCAAAGTTGTGTATTCCTCCTTGAATTTTCCCCCTGCTCCTACTGCCTCTGTGAGGATAGTTTTGACATCATTTGTCCCTTTGCACTGCCCC